>NC_140543.1:12649369-13873536 GCF_057382185.1 Mchenga conophoros
TCATTTCTGTGTGACTGATCAGTTTCTCACATTGTTGTGAAAGAATTTTGGTCCATTCTTCTTTACAGTGTTGATTTTGTTCAAGCATTCATTTCATCTGCTCTCCCTTATGTAGCAGGCTTGTCAGAGAAAAACGTTCTCCAAGTGTGACAATATGGTGCATTTTTATGACCGAGCAACAGCCTCAGACATAAACTGGTTCATCCCAAGGACAGAACGCCCAAACACAGGGTAAAAAACAGTTTATGAGCTGAGTGCAGTGAGGAGTGTTTGGACGTCTACATAGCAGAAACCAAACAGGGACTGCACAAATGCATGGCACAACATAAGAAAGCCACCTTAACAGGACAAACTTCAGCTAGGGTGGCCGTAGTTCAGGTGGCAGAGAGGTGACCTCAGAGTAAAGATGGACAAAGATGGACAAAGATGGCAGATGGGTTGAAAGAACAGTAAAAAAGGCCATCTACATCCACTGTGAATGATCAGCATTGAACACAGGTGATGGCTTACGACACCAACTATCAGCCACCTGCAATCCAATTCTGAGATCCCTTCCCAAGTACGTCAACCCCTATTCACACTATGCCTAAGGTGACCTCAATAGCTCATGTGATGCTGGAGTGGGACAATGTCTTACAGTGGTTTCACCTGTCAGCCCCGGTGACAGGAATGACTCATGCCTTTTTTCACACTTTGGCTCACAGAACACACCTCAGAACCTCCTCCAACCCCTCTTGGATAAGAGGCAAAAAAAACCCTAAAGAAGTCCAGTTTCTTTCTTTTCAATTTCTGAAGGCTGCCAATACCAGGATGCCAATGAATCTACACAGTCCTGATAGATGATAAACTTCCGTAAAAGAATTTCTTGAAACATGCATTCACACCACTTGAAAACTTGTACAGTCATATTACAATAAGGTTGATTACAATAAGGCGGGTGTTGATAAACCTGGAAACTGCTTGTGTAGCCACTTCTCCCTGCTTTCATAGAGTGCTTTAAAAAATTCTGTGTCAGTGCATGTGTGGAAACCAGCTTCATATTTAAACCAATGGAAAAAAAATGATACAAACATAACAGGAATCCGCTTATCAAATACTGCTCCACTGTTGGTTATAAAGTCAACAGGACAGCTTTTAGTTAAGCTATTTACATTATCATTATGCAGAGCTCAGGAATACACAAATGTGTTTTATCAGATAATTCCTGTGATTATCCCCTTCCAACATGCAGGGTTACCATGGTAGCAAACAATGCAGTGCCATCAGGTCTGTGGCATGACATTCTGGTCGCTGCTCTATCAGCTTACATGAAGTCTCATGGCATTCATGTCCTCACCCTCCACTATGTGCTCTGTCACAACAGAGAGAAACATGAAGCACAGGAAATCGGGCTAACTGCCTACTTCCAGCTGCGCTGTTGGCAAAGACTGCAGTACGATTGGACCTGTACCAGAGGAGAAGGATGAGGCTTTAGCACCAAAATAAAGCAGAGTGAGAAAAAGCTAAGGAGGCTGCCGGAAGACCCCAGATAAATCGCCATCCCTTCAAAAATAGAAAAGGTCAAATGCTCTCAACCGCTGGCTGACCTCGTGAGATGGTTGTTAATGTGCACACCACCATTAGAACGTCCTCCAGAGCCTGAGCTGTATGCCGTTTTATTGTTTCGCCGTGGCAGTCAATTAATCAAGTGGAGCCACTAATTGGTTAGATCATCTGATGTAGCCTCTAATTCAATCTAAAGAGTGAAAGAACAGCCAAATAACCCGTTTGTAATGTAACAGGGGTCCAGTGAAGCTCATACAAATCTTCAGCTGATATTTTTAATTGGAGCTGACCTCATCATACTGTCACATTTGCGGCTCACCTGATAGGACACCCGATGTGATGAACAACAACAATGCAATTAGTGATTTATAGCAAACGGCGGCCAAAGGGAGATAAATTGTTGAAGTCACCACATTAATCTACATTTTTGAAAGCTTTTCTGTCACCTAACGGCATCATCCAGCATTAAAGGAAGATGTAACATACAGCACAGATTCAAAGTCATGACAGTGCAAAGACATTGCGTGCACCACACCAAACCTAGTCAGCCATAACATGTTACTTTTTCATAGAGTCACAGATGTTGAGATAAAACAAGGTTGAGCTGAGTGACACGCACCTGCCACCAAGAGCTGTGCAAGTCGGCAAACATCAGTTCAATGATATCCCCCACGTGAATGCTCAGTGGGGGCGCACACTGAGAAGAGGGGATGCCACTGTAGTCTCTGATCACAACCATCCTGGGCAAACCTAGCAGACAGGGAGCGTAAAGACATTAACACTCAAAATTAGAAACATTTTGTGTGACTTTTTTGAGCAACATAGAGAACTAATACATTGTGATCATTCATTTTATTTAAGGGATATAAATAGTGCAGCTACATGACCGAGAAATGTCATGAAAAAGGTGCTTTTGGTTGATTGCTCAACAAGCAGACCTGGGCTATGCAGTGAAAGATATGAGAAAATACACCTTTTTTTTGGGAAATTCAAGTGAACCACCCATTCCATCATTTTATCCACTTTCACCACTAAAATGCCCAAAATAAATTTCCTGTATTCTTCTTACCCTGAAGGTTTAAGCACATTCTCTAACCTGATGTGTAACAGGTACATAACTACACAATTGATGACAGTGGATTCTGTCAATTTTGATAACAGCCTAAACCATCATACTGTCACTATTCTCAAAAGCAACAATTTGCCATTGCAGGAAATTCATCTCTTTGATTCCTGAATGGCTCAGTACCAATCTTTCCACGGCATGGCAGACAAATACAGCCATGAGCACGGGGCTAAGGCTAAGACTAAATACCCCTGCCAACTTAAAAGACACAGCCACTTACTCTCTCCTGACTCACACATCTAGACTTCTCAGTCGCATCTCCCTTCCAGCCACAACTGCCTTGCAAACCAGCCTGGGGAAACTATTAGCTGGCTCTGACCTCAGATGAATGGAATATCTCACATTCATGTTTTTAATAAGAACAATAAGCACAGATGTCTTTCTCATAAAGGCCCTTATGGAAATTGATTTATCACAAAGGCACAGCTCAGCAGTTGAGGCTGAGGCATATAGACTGCTGGAAGTGTTTTTCTGCCGACATTTCTCCTGCCATGGTTCTCATAATGATTCCACCCACACCAATTCATCTCGGTGCTGTCTAGAGTTTAAGCATCACGGCATGAAGTGAGAAAGAGGTTTCTGTGGTCTGGTTAAGGATTTCTTCTGCATTCTATTATTCATTGGTTATTCTTGCTTAAGTATATTTGTCAAGAGGAAACTGTTGCTGTTCATTACCTCCCTTTAAACACTGCATGCATGTGAGCAAAATAGATTTGAGTATTTGTGCAGAAGTGCATTTCTAAGGAAGAATCTTGAGGATTTTTTGTGGCCAAAAAAAGAAGCATTTCAGTTGAGTGATATGTGATCAAAAGCGAATCACAGCATTGAAGGGTTAGCTTTAAACCACCCTCTATCTGTTACAAAACTCACTCTGGCCTGTGACTAACCATCTCCTTTTCATCCTGTCTGCGTTTCTGTTTTGCTACAGAAGTGAGATGAAAGAAGCTTAAGAGGTACCACGTAAAGCCCTTAGCAGGTTCACAAAAGTGGTCAAGCCATACTGACCTGGGTCCGCTGGTGTTGTGTTGTCCTGTGAATGGAAAGAGAAAGCAAGATGCAAGAGAGAGAAAAGAGCATGAAACCAAGAAAGGAAGAAAGAAATATGGAGGAAGGAAAAGATTGATAAATATAGAGGTAGAGGTTTCTTACTCCCTGTGTAGGATCAGCCTGACCTGCACAGTGAGTCACATTCTTAATACATCATTCTGTGAGTGTTCTATTTTTAAGGTGGTTAGTTAAACAATATGAAAAGTTAAAGACGGAAATCAAGAGTAAATTGTCAAGGTTTCATCTTTTTAGTATAATAACCAAATAAAAACTGTAAAAGACATAAATATTGTATTATTTTATCCTTGTTATGACTACAATAGATTGTCTGCAAATTATGTGGACACAATGTCTTTATTCTGCAATTGCAGTTGAAGAAGGAGAATGAAACTTGGCCATTTAAGGATATTTTTGAGGATTTTCTGCATAAACAGTTGGCTGTTACGTGCCACAGATTTAGCTATGGACTCCTATACTTCTTAATTGAGGCTCTGTTTCAAAGTTGACACATAAAGACTGCCATCTAAATAGTCAATAAAGACTAAACTGGCGAGATACACCAGCTGCTGTGATTGGACAGCTGTTACATGCTAGTGCTCTGCCTTGTATTTCATTCAAATTGTAGGCGCTACACTCTGTACAAGTCTTTCAATTAAGGAGAGTCTTTAAATCAGTGTAATGTTGCTGCAAGACGAGGAACAATAAAATTACCACTTAAGCAAAGTTTTCAAAAGGGAGTTGACATTTGTATACCAACATCTTTTATCAACTTAACAAGTGTAAACTGTTCACTAGTATGACCAACTCACTGGAATATCAGTTTACATGGGCACAAAATCATTCCTCACTTATATGTGTCCATAGATGAGAGTGCTTTTGTGCTCGGCGCTACAGTTCATCTGTCTCCATAATTATGTTAGCTTAAGTGTCTAAGTCACAGAAGAGAAACAGACCGGGTCTTACCTTGGGTCTCAACTTGACAGGCTCTGCAGTGAGGTGAAGAACAGCTACAGTGAGAGGAATACAATATGAGTGCGTGGTGGCTTTCTGACATGCAACCTCAGCTGTCAACCTCTGCTAGCCCTCATCATGCCTCTGAATGCATAAAGACCACAGCACTTCTGTTAAGAAGGCTTGTCAAAGGCCTCAGCTAGCTTTAGCCAGCCTGTGCATTCAAGGAGAGTAAAGAACTCAAACTACAGCACCAGAATGGTGACACAGGCCCACAACTAGACATAGGAATAAGATTCAGCAAGTACTAAATGAAGCAAACAATTATATATGTAATATATATAATTATATGTAATATAAATATTTGTAATTTGCTACTTTGTTTGCTACTTTGCTACTAATACAGAATTTAGATTTTCCTTCAGGGAGAAATAATCTGTACCTTTTCAGAGGAGTAACAGTGTGTGAAAAACTAAGTACATCGAATTAATCGGTAGCCTTTAGAGCTACCTTTAGCAGCAACAACTTTAAATGACTGGTTTATCTCACATCATTGTGGAGGATTTTTGGCTCCCTGTTGTTCACAGCATTATTTCAGTTCACTGAGATTGTGCATTTCAGTCAGGTTGAGGTCTGCACTTTGACTGGGCCAACTTCATTTCTTATTCAGCCATTCTATTGGAAATCTGCTCATGTTCTGGGGATCATTGTCCTCTTAGATGACCCAGTTTTGGTCATTTCATCATTTTCATCAGCATTATGGCCAAACATCTCCATCTTGTCTGTCCAAAGGATACCGCTCCAGAAGTTACAAACCTAAGCCATGCTGCCATGTTCTTTTTAGAGAAAAGGTGCTTTTTCTTGTCAACTCTCCCAAAGGAGCCATACTCATTTAGTCTTTTCCAATCGTAAAAAGGTGATGTGTCTCTGAGATGTGTCTCTTGGGGTTCTGTTTTGGGTTGGGTTTGTTTTTTCAAAATTTCTCTTGGGTATTAAACGGTCTGATCTTGACCTTGAATTTGCCACCCCTGAGAAGATTGTGGCATTGTGTTAAGACAAAGATGATGAGTTAATTAAGTTCCTTTGATTAGCAGCAACTGGCTTCTACTTTCTCTCTTAATTCTTATAGCAGCAGTTTAGGTGTACTTAGATTTTTCACATGACTGTGAAAATCCACATGGCTGTAAATTTTCTATACAGTTGCAAATCTGGTACGAGTGTTTTATACCAGAAAAAAACTCAAAAGAGTGACCAAACTGTTAAAAGGACTTTCTCTAAGGAGCACAAATGTGCTCAGTCGACTTCATGGGTTTTTTTTGCCTTTTAGATGTTTATATTTTGTGTGTTTTTAATCAAAACTGTGGCATGATGGTGATGACAAGGGTCACCCAAAATGTGGGATTGAGCAAAACAATTGGTTTGAGAGGTTTTTCTCTCACCTGTTCTCCCACAGACTCCCAGTCGACCCAGACACTCTTTATGAGCCCCCAGGCCACATTTTAGACAGAGATAACCCTGGTTAAAGATGCCCCTGGAGACAACACAGAATATATTTCATGTACAACAGCGCCCTTATAAGAAACACACTGACATTTAGAATTTGCTCTGAACACCCTCAAGATAAGAGGAATGGTACAGCACGTACCATTCAGCTTTAAAACTGATGATTTCTGTCAAACACTGAGATTCAGTTCAGTATCATGTTCTTGATAAAATAATACTACTAACAATTAAACTAAGCTCATTTCAAAATAACCTTCTTTTCCCCAGAAAAAGTGACTGAAAGCCAAAATATATAATGGGTCATTATGTTCCTTCATGCATTCAATGGAAAAAAGATTTGAAAGTTATCTTAAGAGAGCTATCAGTGAAATAACACATGATGGTTTGCTATCTTTGAGCTATTCATGTAGTTCGAGTTCATGGCAACCCTGTTTCAGGTACACAAGTGTTTGAACTTCATCCCAAAAACATAATCATCTAAAAAAAAACAAAAAGAGCTCACTGACAATTAATCTTACCTAAGCAAAAGATGACAGAAGCTGCAGGAAGTGATCCTTTCAAACGTGTGCATCTTAAAATGGTGGGAGTTGTGGGTGGCCTTCTCCGGTCGGATATTTGATCTAAGACAAAGAAAAATGAGCAAAACGTTGCTTAAACACTAAAATGAACTAGCAGCTCTGCATGGTTGTGCTTAACCAGAGCGCGTTAATGCTAACAAGCATGCATGTGAATATGGTTACGATCACAATGCTACCATATGCTTTGCGGCTTTCATGTTTACCACAACCTCTATTGTAAGCTGTTTCACATATGAGTGTTCTGAAAATGCTGAAACAATCAGGTTAGAGCTTGTCCAAAGTTGTCCTTCCTCACATGTAGCACACAGTAGAAGCTAGCACATGTCAGCCACATTATTACTGAAATATTCTGTTTTTTTAGCCAAGTACTGGCCAGTACTTGAATGCTGTGACCACAACATTGCCTGCTCTACTGTGAAATTGAACACCTGACATACTTTGTTTGAAGAAGTCGACAGGTTAAACCACCTAAAATGGTTCCCATGCACCTTTTTCAGGTAGGCTTAAAAAAAATCCAGAGCTGCATTGAATATGCACAAACAGCTTTAGTTAAACGTGTGAGGATGCTAATATTTGCTAATTGTCTCTAAACACAAACTACAGCCCCAGGATCATGCTGCTCATATGGCTAAAAACATGTAAGAACTACGTTTGTATGAGTGGGCGTCTCAGTAGTGGGAACAATTTTCTTCCTGTTTACTCAAATACAATTCATTCTTAATAATTTCTTCATCAACTAAACAGAGCAACTTTGTTGGGGAAGAACAATCTTTAGTTTATTCCTTCAGCTGATTGAAATAAAAGCAATTTTACCTACAGTGCACGCATCCGAATAAATGAAGAGGACTTGAATGAGCCCAGGCAAATCTAATTTTGATCTGCATGTGTGTATCTGCACCATGAGAGGTGGAAACGTGAATAGCAGGAATAGGCAGCCTTTCTGGAACGTGAATAAACACACAAAACATTTTTGTATTAAACACGCCATCCAGAAGCCGCTTAGACTGAGTGCTCCCATAAGTGAGTCCTTCATCAAAAGCCCACATCCTCTTAGGTAGGTACAATTTTCACTTTTTGAATTGGCCCCTTCTGGTGTCATTACTCAATGCACAGAGGCACAAGTCGCTGTTTTCAGGTGCAAACCCTGCCCGTGCGGCAAAACAGTTTTAAACCTGGGGTGAAAATGGATACAGCCTTTTCTTTTAAATTTTGGAAATTACACATTCAGTTTTTAGTGCCAGGGGCTTAATGGTAATGGAAGTGTAGAAATTCATACGTCACTGCATAAAGTTTAAGTTCAAGGAAAGACAGAGAAGTACTAAAACTGCACATTGTGTACTGTACAATTTGCATTGCTGGTACAGTAAACATATCAAGAATACTTTCACCGAGAAGTTTATTTAGAAAGGCCACAGCATACAGTTGGGTTTCACATATATATACAACCCCAACAAAAAAACATTTGTTCAGTCAGAGTGTGATGTCAAAACAAGACAGTATTCTTCCAAATCAACATAAAATAGGATGTGGATGGGATATCTGCCCGCAAAAGCTTCCTACTGTTACAAAATAATATGAAAGATATATCTCCATAAAGCACTGATTTGAAAAACCATCGAGGCAGAGTGACTTCTTTGTAGTTCTGCAGCTCTCTGGAACAGTTTATGTGCAGCTGTATATGTGTGTGTGAGTGTGTTATCTTACTGTTGTCAGCAGTGTGTGCTTGGTAACAGCTAAGACCTGATCAAACAGTGCACATGAAAGAGTCAACACCTCTTTTGGCCTTGGAATAACACACATGCAAACAAAGACAAATAAACAGCGTACACACCCACGCATAAGACCAGTGTGATTACGTGTCTGCAGCACGGCTACCAAACTGTCACCGCTGTGGTGTTCATGTCTCTGTATACTTACATGGCCATTTCAAACTGATCCAGCCACTTCTTCTTCAGCTCTCTGGTCTTAAAAAAGAGTTCAAAGCCCGTGTGCCCCTGCTGGTGTGTCACATAGAACCCGTAGCACCACTGTGGGGTTCAAGAAGAAGGAAATAATCAAATTCACTAGTGTGTTTTGTTTTCTTTTTCTTTCTGATGCATTTTGGGTGCAGAAGCATTTATGTGTGGGGCTAAACTGACTAAATGTATACAGGAATAATTACCTCACAGAATCAACACTTTCGTGGCGGGGGACACAGTAGTTTGGTTGGTGAAAATCTTTCTTCACAGCAAGAACAAACTTTTCATCTATGTCATAAATCCCCAATACCATGACAGGTTGTTGCAATGTAGTTATCCGTTTAACTGTAAATAGTGCATCGTGCTCTGTAATTGGGATGGATGCATTGTCTGAAATACCAGAGAATGACTACTGAGCTACTGGCTGTTAAAACAGCTGAATAAAAACCTTCAGGGAAAATAAAATACACCCAAGTAAACTCTGAGTGACTCCATCCGATGCTGTTGTTTTACTGGTTATCATATATTCCAGTTTGTGAGTTTGTATTCAAGTTAGGAATGCAGATGCCCACACGGTCTTTTGTCAAGCTGAAATTATTGTTTACCATACGATAATAATAAAATAGCGCTTCATTTTTGGAAAACATGTTTATAGGCCTTTTTTTCTTTTTTATGAAAAAAACAGGACAATTTTTACATTATTAAATATGAAACTCAAGTCGAGAGACAGTCACCTTAGCTTCAGTTAGTCTACACTCATTTTTTAATTTAGACTATAATTCAATTCAATTTACTTATATGCCATCTGCTGCAACTATAGTTCTGACTATACATTCATACAGTACTTTAGAAACCAATGCAGGCACAGTGACACCGTCTGCACATTGACAGACTTCGGGGGTCCAAACCTGCCCAATAAAGTCCTTGGGGCCCCTCTAGTGAGACCAGTGACACTTGAGTTGTAAGTTACACAAACCCATACAAAGTGGCAATGAAAAACTAAAGACTCATATTGCTGATAAGCTGCAGTGTGAGTTCAATCGATTCAGCTCCCAGTAGTTGCTTCTAAGTGAGGACGATGGGCAGGTCAGACTTTGAGAACTACCCCTTATCTCGCTTTAAAACTAGCTTGTGAAGCTGTTTCACTCAAAAACTACAAATACGTTGGAAATGTGTTGAGGACACTGTGTGCTCACAGTCGTTGGTGATTTCCCTGATCCATTTCTGCACCTACAGAAAATGTCTCTCTTTTCTTTTTTCTATTTTGCCTCTGCAATCAAAGACAACCATGTTTGCACTGTTATAACTATAGCTACATTTATCTATGATTGTACTGCATGTATGTGCCAGTGCAAGTACAAGTGCAATTTTTTTGTTTTCATGAAAAAGCAAAGTCACTTGAGCCAAATGCCCCCCCCTGTCAAAGTTGCCTGTCCAGTTCATGTGGTCTGTTGCCAAGCTTGCACATGCAAGGAAACCTCCTGCTGTGAAGTGACAGTGCTAACCACTGCAACCAGAAGTGCTACAGACACAGTGCTTCTAGTGTATGTGATAAGTCGATCAGGATTAGCTTCATATCTGCCATACAGACATAAGAGTGGTGCCTGTACTGCAGTATAGGGGAAATAAACCCATTCACCAAAATGCCAAATTCTTCCTTTATTGTTCCATCACACACGAGCCATGTCTAAAGAAAATAAGCACATTAAGAAATGGGTGCTATTCCTCGTCACCAGCATTTATGCCTTGTATCTGACCAAGACAACTAAGGGCTTACTGAATCATGGTAATCTCAAAATATCTAAAATACAGTCTGGGTTTAATTTTATTTAGCATCATTTTGAATCACCTTGTAATTTGTAATCTTGCCAATCACACATTTCTTTTAGTTCAAACAATGACATGACAAGATAGACAAAAAGAGGAAGACCACAGAGAAAGGTTTAGAGAAGCAGTGACAAGAGGACAAGCAGATTGTTGGTGTGACAGAAGAGAAGAAGATGATGAAGGTGGAGAAGAAAAAGACAAAGAATGACAAGGCAAAAAGAAATGCAGACACCACCCTTCTAACATAAAGCCATAACGCTTTTATCAGTCTCCACTGACGTCTTTGTGCCAAGATGGCTGCCACCAGCCTCACAGATCAGTGCATCAAGAGAGCAGCAGCAATAAGATTTTAACACGTGCTCTGCACAGAGAGTACTGAATGACTTAAGCTGTGTTAACATTGAGACAGAGCGTTCTTAGAGAAACTAGAAAGCTTCGGAAAGTCCTAAATTTCAGAACATAACTTCTAGGCCAGAAACCAGCCAGCTATACCAGATCTTGACCACATCTTCTGAATTTTAAACTGACAACTGTTTGCTTGTTGTCTTCAGAAGCATATTCAATTAATCAGCTATCCTCAAATGCATTTTTTTTTCAACCACTAGCTACTAAATAGCTCCACAGCAGCACTTTCAGTTTAAGTGCCTTGCCCATGGGTCCATTAAGGGACTTTTTAAATCATTTCCCAAACCTCTTGGCTTTTTCAAGTCTAATCTGCTTCAGCTGATTGTATCATATTTAATAACAGGAAAAGTGGTTGGGCTTTACCTGTCTGTGACTGGCTCTGAAAAGTCCTGAGAGTTTCTGAGTGTTAAATCATTGATAACCGTGAGGGTGCTCGGTGGTCACAGTGCTCAATGAAATCTACCAAAAAATGGGCTGTAGCTTTAAATGGCCTCGGAGGATTGCGCACATCCTTCACCTGATATTAATATCGCTGTCTTGTGTGTTCATGGGGGTAGGTACAGAGTATCTCTTTCTCTGACTATTAGCTTTTGGGTGCAAGTCTTGCGACAAAGAAATTCTTACACATGTGTCTGTGTCATTTTGTGCAGCATTAAATAAAGGTCGTATGTGATTGATGGAGCTTTAGGTTGAAAGCGGGATAAAAATGACGGGTAGAAATGTATCCGACCGTGTTAAGAATCATTAAGGGGTTTATGTCACTGCATGTTTCAGACGAGATTTTTAATTCAGAAATATTGAATAATCCTATCTAAAATATACCAATCACTGTCAAACGGAAAATAGACAATAGAGTAAATGAGGATGATAATAGAGTCTCTTTGAGAAAAACCACAGAGCCATTTCATTCTGGCAAGCTGTCACTTTCACATTAGCAATCAGCAGCAGAGTGAGAAGACACCATCTGTGGGCATACATCAACAAGACATCAACAAGTCCACTCCACTACAATACGGCCTGCAAATGTTCCCACAAGCCGAAAGATAGCATCGTGTGTAAACTGTATGCACCTTACGGGCTTCTACATCCGTGTTTGCCAAAAAACAAATAAACGCTACAGCCAAACTGAATGACAACATTCCTTAGTGTATTCATTAGCGTAATTTACAGACAGATAAAGATCCATTTCACAATAAAAGATGACACAATAAAAATACTAATATAGTACACCGTGTCTGACCTTTTTACCCTCTCTGTCAGGTGTGGGGTTGTTTGTGATCTTGAAGTAGTTGAGGTCGAGTATGTCTTTCATCTCATAGTTGTCTCCTCTTCGCTTGCAAACAATGACGGCCACATCAAATAAAAAGATGTGCCTATGAAATAAGAAGACAGAGTGTTACATTGCTTCATTATTAACATGAGTATATATGTCACGTACAGTTGTTGCAAAGTAGGTTTGTTTTTATTGTTGTTACTTTCTTGCCTTAGAGGTTAAGAAAGCTGACACCAGTATTTGGCTTAACTCTGAAGGTAAATATATCAGATACCACAGTTTTAGTCTGACGTTTTCTTGGATGCCTGAAAGTGTTTGTATCCCACAACTTTTGTTGTAGGGTAGGGTTCTTTTTTGTTGCCAACAAAACAAGAACCCTATGACCCCAAGTCAGTAAACTCAATATTGCTGATTCTTTCTTTCTTTTTTTTATTTACAAAAATGAAACCAACTTATTTTCACTCCAAATTCCACATTTTTCTGAAAATTTGAAAACCATTTCATTAAAATTAATTTAACATGCATGTGTTTCCTGTCTGCAATCCTAATTTTCCTTCCCAAACAATGAACTTGGAGGTACAACAACCTGTCCTGTTTCTTCTTGTCAACACTGGAGACTATGCGCACCTCTCCATCTCCCTTTGGCCGGCCGTAGGTGACTAGCGGCGTGTTCTGCAAACAAAACACGAAGGAGGTAAAAACGCTAGACTATACACTTTGGAGATCAAGCAACTCTTAAAATGTCAAGGTTCATCTTTCTCAAGGCTTGAAAAACATACAAGGATCATATCTGATTAATTCAACATTTTGATGCAGAACTGGGACCTACCAACTGGAATCCAAGCGAAAGTTGAATTTAAAGAGTTAAAAAGAAGAGAAAAATAAATGAAGATAGTTTGAGAAAGCAAAAGGTTTTAATCACACCTAACAGCTACTTCAGGAATGCAATATATATTCATAAAAGTACCTAAAAGTATACTAATATGAATCAAATCCCCATAAAATATTAACTTCTGCAAATAAATTTTCACATAATATTCACAATAAGACATCAGGTAGGTTTTTGGACATTCAATTGATTAGATCAGTTGATTCCTGCCACCTGATTCACTGATTAAAGTTCATTCATGTGCAATCAGGTCAAGACAAGGATGAGGGTCTTTGTAATCTGACAAGCTCTCTTGTCTCTGCTGCTGGGTTTCACGACTCTCTGTAACCTCCCTGTTTTTTCTTTGACCAGCTTCTCTCAACTACTGAAACCTTCAGAAATGTAAAAGCATAATTTACATTTTAATGTCAGCGGTAATGCTGAACAATAATATAAATATATTTCAGTGGATGCAGCTAAATTGCATTAATTATCCATAATTATGCAGATTACTTTTAAATCATTCTTATCTAAAATGTTTTATTATCCCATCAGACATTTATTATGATTCTGTTTTTAATCACAGTTGAAAAATCTACAAAAAAAAAGAAAAGTTCTTCACATCTCGCACCTAAGAAGAATGACTGAAATATTTAGTAAGCTATTACCCAATACATTTTCTGTGGATAGTCATCACCGCAGCTCTAAATGGTATTATCTTTCTCTAAATCTCTGATATGGTTTAAGGCAGGATTTTTAAGACCTCAAAGATACATAAAATACACTTTTTACCTCTATTATTAGCCGTATATAGTGGCATCTTTTATCATTGTGCATGTTTGAGCTGAATTCTGTTTCGTGGTGGATTCCCTTAGACTACATTAAATTTAGACAAAGACTGGACTTTTTAAGCACTTGCGAAAACTGAATGTCTTCTAAAAGAAAAAACATGTTGCAGTGATATTTTACACTCTTATGTGGTCAATCCTAACAGCTGCTGCTAATTGTTGAAAAAATCTTTATTTTACCAGGTTTTCAATAGACCTCTGGTACTGGTCGATCTCCCTTAGAGTCTCATTATCTCTCTTCACCTCGTTGACATACTGAGCCAGGTCCTGACAATACAGACCCACACAGACACAAAAACACACATATTATGCTTTGTAAGTTCAGTCTGAAGGAATTTAAACATGTAAAACAAATCGTTTTGTAAAGATAGTATCATGTCTTTTGTGCTACATTTTGGGGGAAATCGCCCATTTAAAATATCTGCATGTTTCAGTGCTGAGAATTAGATGGGGAGACAAAGTGAATGACAATATTCTCCACACCTTTACTTTAAATGGATAAATGCGTGTTTGTATTGTAGTTTCTTTTTCTTGTTTGTTTCTTCAGTCAGAAAAGCCATCATGTCATGTTGTGTGTGTGTGTTTGAGTTTGCTTCCTATTTTTATTTAATAGGTATTGATAGCTGAATGGCACAGACCGTTTGGAATAATCTGCTGAATCAGCCTGCTTTTGCTAACAGTCTAAAATCACTATGATTACGTACCATTTACCATAAGCACTGCACTTACTTTCATGGCATCAAGAGCGATCTTCAGGTTGCTCTTGTCAGCAGCATCCTGAGTGTGTTTGACTAGCTCCTGTTAGAGAGGAAAAGAAAATAAGTGGCAGACTACATCCACTAACAGAACTACAATTGCATAGGCAAGCACATTTAGCATCACTACATGGATTGATTTTATATTAAGGATCACTTTTAAATTGTATGAAAGACAAGATTCATCCTATACCAAATGGGTCCCTTCATATTCAGAGGACAGCTGTTAAAACATCAGGATAGCATCAGGTAATTAGATAATTATACTCTGAAATCAAAATTAAATGAATGAAGAAAGAAAGGGAGGGTTTCTTTCTTCTGCTTTGTTTCATTTTCAGAGTATATGAAAAAAAAAGCTTCTCGGCAAAGGCTGGTTATGGGATTTATCAAAGTATAAATATCATTTGAAGCAAATGAAGTAAGTTTAATTCTCGTCCATGATCTTTCAGAATGAACAATTAGAAATACAATACTGTGCAAATGTCTTGAGTCGTTCCTCATTACTTTATATTTTACATGGAAAGTGGGATAGTGCAGTGATTCGCTGAAATGTTCAAATATTCATGGAAAGTATACAAAGCAAAACAGTTCTAATGAACATGAAATTTTATATTTGGTAAGATCAACTTTATTTTTCAACACAGCCTAAAATCTTGTGGGCAAGCTTCGGCTGCTGCTGCCTTTTGTTCCATTGTATATGAAGTTGAGTCCACACTGCTTCACTAATGTTGAGGTTTGGGCTCTGAGGAAGCCTATAACTGACAATGTTTGTGTGTTTTCGAATCCAGGTATGCTTTTACTGCATTGGTAGTGTGTTTGGGATCATTTTTATGCTGTTGCAGTTGCTTTTCAAATGGTATTGCATCTCTCAGGTGTTGTGTCAGGTCTTTGTTGACTGTCAGATACTTTTCAACGACTAAAAATACTTTTTATGCCTAAACCTTGGCATTTTGGGGAAATTCGGGAAGAAATTATGTGGTCTAAGGCGTTTGGAAAGAAAAGCGTCTAGACTTCCAAGAAGCTTCTTCAGTTCTAAGGTCAAATTTTGGAGAGTCCCAGACTTAAGCCCTGTGGGAGTGTTCCCCCAAGAGGGACAATGGACCCCTAGTGATCCTCTAACCTAATCACACGAACCAAGGTGTGAAAACAGGTGTAGGTCACAATCAGCCAAGGTTTCGGGTGAACTCATTGTGAAACCTAGCCCCATGCTATCATGTGATTTCCTGAGGTCAGAAGGCCCAGGATGTGAGTGGGTGTTAAGGTGTCTGGGATCCTACACAGACAAGAAATCGCGTGCTTCTGCAACAAGCTGCAAGTAACAAAGTGCCTAAATACACTGTTTAAAATAGGTTCTTTGCTAAGTTGCCTGTTATGTGTAGACACAACATTGACTCATCTGATGAGTTGGCCAAGAAAAATAAATAAATAAATTTTTAAAATGGTCAGGTACAAGGACTGGATGCAAAATGAGTGAAAAAGCAGCCAATGTCCAAAGATAAATGAGGAAGGAAAATATAAAGACTTGAGGAGTGGCTCAAGACTTTTGCACACTATCTAAATATCAGTAATGTAAAGATAAAGATAATTAATTCCATAATATATTCATAAAATCCATTATATAGGTAAATTTGAAAGTGTACATCCATCCATTCATTCGCTTCCACTTGTCCTCTTTCAGTGTCGCGGGGGAGGGGGAGCCTATCCCAGCTGTCTTAGGGCGAGAGGCAGGGTACACCCTGGACAGGTCACAAGTCTGTCACAGGTCGCAAGTCTAGCACATAGACACAGACAACTCTTCGCACTCACTCATAAAACAGTTTTAAATTTTAAAGTTCTTCTGTTCTTCAAGCTTGAAGTATAAAGATGAATACACGCATGGTTTTTCTCTTCCTAGATGCAATAAACAAAACTCATATGAATACACGGCACTGCTGACATTCAAATACTATTGAATGTCAGCAGTTAAAGTGCAGGAAGAAAAAGATGTCACACACACACACACACACACACACACAGAAACATCTATTTCTTTAATCACATGGAAGTTACTGTTGTGAGCGCAACCTGCACAGGGGAATCAATCTGTTGATGAAACCTGTCCACAATCTCCCATGGAAGACGTTGGGTTCATTACCATCAAAACAACTGTTAAGCAATAAAGAAAACATGCAACAATTCTAGACCACAGTGAATTGTTTCCACAGCAAATAAGACTACGTACTTGAACAGAAAACGTGTTTGCTAGCATTGTGCTTCATTTTCTGCTGACATTTTATTTTTAATTCTAGACAGATGCTGCTAGTTAAAAATACATGCCGCCGATACTCTGTTTGCTGTGTGTGTTTGATGTTCGTGGCAGAAAAACTGCGTTAGCAAGATTTAATCATTATTACAGCATTATGTATATTATATGTGCTTAATATTAAAAGTGGTAGAATGACTTTCGGTGTGACTAGCTCTGTGGTAACGTTACACAATAAGAGATTGACTATTGTTCAAACTGGTGTGTCTGCGCCGTGTATGGCACAATGCTCTTTCCTAACTGTGCTGTAACCTCTTTCACTTAATTTCCACCTCGCCACTTCTTTTCCCCTTTCATTCTTTTTTGTCCCTCCATCACACAGTTTCTCCTCAGGGGTGTCTGTGAACTCCCAGGATCAACACCATTCACCATGGAGGGCTTTACCTTCCACAACAATTTTTTTTAAAAGCTCTCTAGGCAAAGCCCTCATCTATCCTGCCAGCTGTAGTCTGACCTCTGATTCATACTGAGCTGGGGAGATGGTGTCATACAGTAAATCAGTATGCAGTGAAATCTGTGGGAATCTAACAAGCTTGAAGTCTGGAATCCAGTATGTGAATGAATACTTTATGTACAACCGTCCTGCAAAATGTGTAACAAATCTACATAAATTCTGAGAATGATTTAAAACAATCTTGGTTCAGTTAATTTTGGAGGAAAAAGGAGAATATATCAAAATGCACTAACATAATGAACTAAATAATAACCTAGACTTTTTTTGAGTGTGGATCTTCTGGGATATCAAAGGGAGAGAACAATGAATCAAATTTGTGGAGGATGTCGCCCTCAAGTGGTCACTGACATGCTACAAGGTAGTTGGAGCAACTAACATAAAGTTGACAAAAGCCCTTTTCGCTCTGAAGTGATTAAAACTTGCACCAAATGTAAAAAAATATTTTTAGTATTAAATAAACATCAAACTTTTTATGGATTTTTCTAGGGCACACATAGAAAAACTAAACAACATCTGGAAATTCTGGATGTTCGTTCCTCCCATAGCAACAAGTAACCGTGCAAGCACCCCAGCAAGAAGCTGGGTTGCAACTGACAACTATTTTTATGACCAGTTGATGAATGCTTTAGTATTTAAAATATTTGCAAATGATGAGAAAATTGGAACAACCCTATTTTTTTCAATTTGACATTTTTGCTTTCTTTTCTGGGATCAATCAACTAATTTTTCGCTACACATAAACATAAATTATTCCACTGAAATTGCTCAGTATAAATGTAGATGTATATAAAGTGATAAGTGAGTCATAGATATTAAAATAATACCAAATACTTGTTAACCCAAAGAAAAAGTGACAAAGCCACAAAGACTTTTCTGTCACATGTTATTTTTATGCTACTGCGTGAGTCAAACATCTCTACCTGCAAAAGGAGATGATACTTTAGGACTCTCTGCATTGGGACAACCAGCAGGTCCCTCAGTGTAAACTTCCCATTGTTGGCCCTTTTGGAGCACTCCTGGAACAAAAATGTAGTAACTGAACAGTACGACCTAGAATGCATCAAATACATTCACTTTAAGTGTCCTGTTGATGTAACTCTGACTGGCAGTAAGAATGACAACATATATATTTTAAATTCTAGTATCATTGTTGTTAAAGCTGAAGCAAAGGAAGCGCATAATGCATTATCTAAAGACGTGTAAGTGTAGTGAAAACAGTATACACTAGAGGTCACTGAAAGCTTGATCTGTATATCGGTGGTCATTGCATGTTATAGACAGGCCCGCTTCTTCTAATGTCTCACCTCCAGCTTCAGACGGACATCCTCCTTCTCTTTGCAAATGAGGTCTAAAACGGCGATGGCAATTTCCACTCGACTGCAGTATATTCCATAAATGAGCAATCTATAAAAATTCAATGGAAATGAGGTCATGATGAGTGGTGACTAGCAGGAAGGGACATTGGGTGTGCACGGAGGGCCACACATGTTGTTAAGGATCATTTCTCAAACAGCTGTATATACTCTGAACCTTTCTGAAACACACCTGTACAAAGTTTAAGGACTTAAAATGTGTGGGCTTAAAGAATGATTTTTACACAACACTGACAGCTTTAATATAAATTTTGCAGATAGCAATCAATGAAAATTAAATTACTACAAAAATCAGCACTTCTGTAGTTGCATATTTCCACAAGCGAAAGTTCAACTCAAATAACTGAGACTTTTCTTTTTTGTTACATGCAACATGTTCATAATTCCTCACATACCTCTCTTTGTAGCTGATAAAAATCTGGTAGAGATTTAAGGCATTTTTGTTTAAGATGGAATCCTGCACTTCAGCCATCAGGCTCTTGTGAAGTCTAACCAAGTCCTGCATCAGAGAAAGAAGCCGTCAGTATCTGAACAGAAAAGTGTATCTTTCAATTGTGTGTGGCAAGAGTGAGAACTAGCGTGACTTACTGGAATGTTTACAAAAACTTTGTCTATTTCAGAAGTAGAGAAGAATTTCTTCAGTGGGTTCAGGAAATACTGGAGACAGAAACATTGAAAACCTAAATGAAACTGAATTCAGCTCCTCTTCTTAGGCCATTTTACTTATTTACTGTACAGCTGGAAACTACAAACAGCGTGAAAGTGAATTTGTAAATAATTTATAACTCATACTGAAACCATTTACACACGTCACATAGGATGTTTGACAGCAAACAAATTAGGGAATTGGCAACTGGGGATTTCCCCAAAATTCCCCATAAAAACCCCAATATTGTGCTCCGTGTGTTGTATAAAATTATAACAATTACAGCATTTACTGTCACTGAGATTAGATTTAGCATTATGATGCAGTAAATCCATCATTTGTTAGTTCAAAAGAGGAAAAACAAGAGTTCAGTACCTTCTCAATTGACTCGAGGGTTTCCGTGTATTTCTCCTCTGTCTGTTTAATCTCTGTAAGGCAGCAGCTTCGGATATCAACCTCTGCTTGCTTCTAGAAAGACAGATATCTTAGAAACTGTTGCTTGAATGTTTAAAAGAAAAGAAAATCTTTTTGTTATTTCTATCTGCAGACAGGAAAGCAATGTTTTAACAGCCACCAAACAGAGAGTAAGGTGCAGCAGGTGGCAAGTGAATAGATGAAGAGAACAGAATTAGGTCCCTTCAAACCAAAATTTACTAAAATACTTTTAAAACTATCAAGAAATCGGAAGAATCTGCCTTTGATATGCTTTAAATTTTAGGATTAATTAGGAGGATTTTTCAATTTGCAAGTATAACCCATATAAAATGTTTCAATAGTTAGATTTATTCTATTCTTTATTCTAAGTAGTAGGATTTAAATAACAGACTAGTAAGGTATCTCACCTTATTTTATAATGTAATTTAGTCATTCATGTGTGTGTACATGTTTAGACATCTTTGTGAGGACAGAAAATTGTCATGCTTCTTTACTTGTGGGGCCCCACACTCACTTATGGGGACAAAATGCCCGTCCTCACGAGTTCGAAGGCATTTTTGAGGCTCAAAATGTGGTTTCAGTGTCAGGGTTACAATTAGGTTGTGGTTAGTACTTATGGTTAGCAGGTTAGTACTTTTTTTCACAGGACTTACAATCCCATGAAATTTTTCTACGTGACTCTATAGAGATTAGGGGCTGCAGAGGGACTACTATAACATATATGTCTCTTAACTCATTATATATTAGTATATGACTGGAACATTTTTTTACACTGTGGAAGTGTAAGTTATTTAAATTATGAGTCTTGCTCAGTAAAGATGTTGCAATGCTGAGTTTTAGAGGATTATCCTGCACCGGGTAAGAAGCTGCACTAAACTTTTAGTAATTAGGATTTTGTGGATTTTGTTTCCAACAACGCCCACCAACTATTCGACATGTGAGTTAAAGGTATTCAGTGTTTTGTGTGGTGTTTGAGGGGTGTGTGTGTGAGCGCTGACTAATTGTGGTACCAGTGGGGGAAGCTGCTCCGTTCTCATGAGGTCTTCATAGATCTCGCCACCAGCATAATCGTCTTCTAGGCCATAGACCGCTGCATACAAGTCATCTTCGTCCTCAGGAACATTCTCACTATGACATACACAAAAAAAAAAATAAACACCACTGAAATCTGCTGATTATCAGTTAATTTTTGCATTCACAAGAGATGCAAGAAGTAACCTTTGTTACACCGGTTGAGTAACTCAGCATTAAATAACAATCACTGCGTTTAACATTCAGGAATTATGTATTTCCAAAAGGAATGATTCACAGAAATGAAAATTCTGGAGATTATTAAAAGCCTTATTTGCTACGAGCGTAATGCAAAAATTGCTCTATACACCTGTGATTACTCTTCTCTGTCGATCAATCACATTGTCAGCAGCACCCATCCAGATCCCTGATGTGGGTGTGCAAGCACTCAGCAAAAACATGTAGAATTACTCATTCATTTCCTCTGACAGTAACATCGAAACGGAGCCAAGCCAGTTAACAAAACATGTGGGTGTCCAGACCCCAGGAGAGCATGGATGATGAGCAGAGCTGGTTCTGCTACTGAGTGAAATAATCACGTTCTATCAACACTAGTAATGGGCCCACAGAGAGAAGCTTCATACATACTCAATCATGTCTTCCAGATTGTTGTAAATGTCCTCGTTTTGTAGGCTCTCGTCCGTTGGAAATGGCCTGGAAGTGACAGTAAAGTAGTATAAGCTTCAGTATTTAACAGAATAAATGCTCCAGTCGGGGGGAAAAGCACTGCTGAGTAACTTAGGACAAGAAAATAACTTTTGATAAATCAGCATGTATTTAGATATCAAGAGCAGTCTAATAGAAAAAGATGGAAACTTATAAAACCAAGCGTACTTTGTTCAAAAGAGGAAGACTTGCAATTGTTTAAAATATATTTTACACTAAAAAATGATTAATGATCACTTGTTAGAACTGCTGAACTGATCGTTGAGATCAACAGTATCTATTCTTAACTACTTTGCAGCCTGTGCTTCATTTCTGTTTTTGACATATTGATTTTGTATACTTACTCAACAATTATATCTTGTCTTTTAATTTAATACCACTGCTGTTTGCACAGTCAAGTATAAATAGAAACATTTTTAATCATTAACTAAAACAGCTGTTAAAGATGGAAATTAGACATAGCTATAAATGTGCCTGCAGTGTGGGTAAGGTGAGAAGGAGGAGGAGATAAGATATAAGTGAAAGGAAAGTTCACATGGTTAGATGACCTTTTTTTCCTAGAAATAACACTTAGAAGCAATTTACTGAAAACTTGATGACTTACTTGAATCCTGCTTGCTGAGCAACTGTCGTGTGAGAAAGCTTGGACAGAGTGTCCATAACCTGGAGAAACAAAATGTGAAATTACATTTGTTGGTTTGGTATAGAGAGACAGAAAGAGAGGACTGACTGAAGAGAGAGAGAGATATATATATACATGTTTAATAATGCAAATATATGACACTTATTGTGATTCCCAGTTTCAGAATTAAATCGGATTCACTGAGTTAAGCTTTCAATTTAAGCTTTAATTATCATATGAAAGTCAGATTTAAAGCTCTGATAGATTTCCTGCTTAATAACAATACCAGCTTGCAGGGTTAACAAGCCAAATCGAAACAAATATGGGTGCTTCACATAATTAATTACTTTTATCCAAATGTTCCAGCGTGGAAACAAGATGTATCAGGGTCTAATCGCAAGCAACACTGTGTACTTCAACCAAGACAGAGGAGCTGTCACAAAAACATACAATTAAATAACTAGCCTTCTTTTACTAAATTATGTATGGATGTGTTCCCATAGCAACATAAAGGGGCAAAATGTAGCTTTTAAGAAAACACTGAGCCCATGCATTTCTTATATAACAAATATTAAGGACGAATGGGCAGTTGCCGGGTTATTCTGTGAAGGAAGACTCACACGCTAAGCTGAATGCACAACTTGAGGGGTTTGTCCCAAAGAAAAAAAAATTGCCACTGTTTGGAAACATTTTTGGCTTTAGTAAAGAAAACAAACAAAAGGAAGACAACAAAAAATGGTTTCTGCTATCGAAGGTAATTCCACCATTTATTTATTTATGAACAAAGCAGGACAGCAATACCACAAAGGTAATACTACTAACCTGTTACAACACTTGGAGCACAATTTTAATAGCTGATTATATTTATAGTACAAACCTAGTGAACTATGAGTTTAGGTTATGTCGCCCTGGAGCTTACTCAGTCAATGTCTTGGGTGTGTCATTAATCACAATCTTTAATGAAGGAGCATTTTTGATGAGTTTTCCACTTGCAATTAATACGCATACAAATCTATCCCATCCCTAAAATCTATCTTTTGACATGAACGCAGCAAAGACCAATGCACAAACAAAAAGAAAGAGGCCACATGGAATTGCACAATAGATCATGTTATGACCATGTGAACAAACCTCACTTGCCCACAAGTAAAAGTTTACACTAAAACCACCAGTAAATAGCTGTAAGCCAAACTCACTGACCACTTTTAATGATGTAATGGTGTGAAGCACTGAGCATCATTTAAACGCCACATCTGTCCATCGCTTTATGTGTTTCTTGAATGCGACAGTGAGTTGTCTGCACTCAAATAGCCTACAGTTACCAGCTCTCAGTGCAATAGCGCATCTTTGGGAACTGCGGTGAAACAGAAAATTCACATTATGGATGTGCAGCTGACAAACGTGCAGCAACTCTGTGATGCTATCACGCCAAGGCTTTCCAAAATTTATGACGAATGTTGAACATGTCATCAAGAATTAAGGCAGTTCTTAAGATAAAGTCAGACCCCACCACGTACTAGCAAGGCAGTCGTTAACGTATACGTGGCAGTTACAACAGTTTCCTTCACCAAAATAAAAGTTAGCTTCATTCAATTAGATTTTTTTATTTCAATTCACACAATTATGTCGGGAAACTTCATTAAAGGTCCCTGTTAGTCAATATTAAGAAAGAAAACCCAGAGTGAAAAAGCACTTGGTGAGAACAGGTGGAAAAAGCTGCCTTGTGATAGGAATCAGTAAAATTATCAACTATTAGACTCTTCTATATGGCTGAAAGGAGAACAAACCCGCAAAAGTTAAGAAACGGGTCCCTACTAGTTAAACACCACATGATAGTAGCAAAATGTGTCAGCGCATGACACATGACAGATACACACGACACAGACGCAGCTGTTCCGAGCTGTCAGATTCACTGTTTCTTTGATTTTCATTTCTTTCTCAATTCCATCTTCTGTGGTTGTTAAATGATCTCACATCATAAAGTGAGAATTTTTTGTAACAGTTTACTCTCTAATAGCAGTCTCTGTGCACAGAAGCATTGCGCAAACTACAAGTTATTCTTTGCCTATATTTAAAAGATTTTGTATTTATTTATTTACTTTATGTGTTTTAATGTGTATCGTGAATAAAATTCAAATTATGAATGCAAAGAGGGAAAGGCCGACAGTGACAGGGAGATGAATTCTCTGGAAGGAACGTTAAACTCACACCATGTGTTACACTTTGTAATGTTCCATAAAATAGTCAAATGTGTGTCAAATTAGTACAAATGTTGTTACACTGACACCTCAAACAGTGCGTATCTGTAAGGGTGTGTGCAGAATTGCATTAAATCACTTTTGAGTTATGTGTTAACTACAGAAATACATGATCACCCTGCACATGACAAGGACATAAATACAGGTAATTCGCAGCTTTTCATCCTTAACATAAAAATGTAAACTCCTAATAATATTAATGCATGTGCAACATTGTTATCAGAAAAGTATTTGTCATATTTACTCAGAAAAAGGATTGGAAACATCACTTTAAAAAAATCACTTAAAACTGTGTAATTATATTTTTTTAAGAGGACCTGTAAAGATCAGTTCATGGACACTGATCATTATTTCTTTCCGCTGAGGTACTTGATCATTATGAGATGATTAATTTCTTAAACTTGCTGTAGTTAGTGTCAATATATAGTCTTGCCAAAGCTTACAGTGCTGTCAGAAGTCTCTACAAGTGAAACATTGCAATGTAATGCAATGTCCCAATTACGACAGAAAAGTAAAAATAAATACCAGTTATCTCATTCACATCATAGTTTCTCTCTATGATAAATTATCCAGTGACAAAGCTGCAAAGTTCGCAAAGTTACATTTTTGGATTTGCAGCTAAGATAGTTATTTGGGTTAGATATAGCACCCTTTGAATCTTGAGTTTATCTCCCCTTCCTGTGTGAATAAGTCCTGTGGCTTTGGCTAAACCCAGGTGTGCTTATGACTTGAAAAGAGGCCTGTTTGTAAAGTGTACCCAGCTTTAAAAGTGCAACATTGTGATGTTTGCAGCACTGGAAATGTTTTGTTTGTTTGTTTGTTTCCCCTGCATCACTGTTTGCACTTAAAAAAATTAGATGCCATAGTGCAGCATAACGTTCCACAATGCAAACAATTATATTGATCTCTGTGAAATTTCTTCGAAAATCTAAGACCACTGATGTAAATGTAACCCTGCTCCTGCACACTTTGTCCACATCATAGCTGGTTTACTTCTAGTGATAGTGATAGCTACTGAATACAAGATTGAAAATCTAAAGAAACATATTAAAGCCAAACTGTTTTTAGATGGATTCAGTGTAACTTGCACAAGAAAGGAGAAAGCTCTCTTGTGAATACATGAAATGAACAATCTAACACTGGTTTAAATCACATTCATTTAGTGAAGTGTAAATCCTTCTAGGCGGTCTTTTTTAAAAAACAAGTTGTTCTCACACCTGACATGTCTGAAAGCCATTTGGCTGAAGCTACATGTGAGTTGAGAAGCAAAGCCACAAGCTAAGCTGAAGACCAACCGCCTTGGTTAGTGTGGCCTATTTACGATGTCTATCGTAAATCCCCGGAGCACTGTGAAAAAGACAGAGAGCTGTAGCATCGGATAAGAAATCAAATGTTCATGTTTGCCACTCTGCAGGTGCAATGCAGTCACTTCTCTGTGAAACTTGTTCTAATTTTAGCAAGTACAAATAAATTCATCACACATTCTGCCCTGTGTTGTTTTTGAGTCCCCGAAATAAAATAGACGGTCCATCAAACTTCTGTAAATGCTCTCTTGTTTATGCAACTGCACAAAAGTAAAAAGATTGAAACTTCATAAAGGAGAAGCAACTTAGCAGTGAGGTGATTATTTGCCTCCTTACACTGGGTTTCAGTCCATTTCAGGATCCATTTAAAAAGTCTATTTCTTGTTTTTAAGACTTTCGATGGATTAGCACCACCTTCTATTATAGATCTTTTGAAAATCCACATACCAGAGATCTATGAGCCAAATGCTCTTGATATCTTCCTAGATCCAGGCTTGAAAGCAGAAGTAACAGAGCCTTTTCAGCAGGGCCCTCTAATCTTTGGAACAACCTGTTTTCACATAAGATCTGCCCAGTTTGAAACTCTTAAATCATTTAAAAACTCCTTTACACACACGCACACACACACACACACACACACACACACACACACACACACACACATATATATGGAGAGAGAGAGAGAGAGAGAGGGGGAGAGAGAGAGAATAAACTTTGACTTTACTTGACTAGTGCAGCTGACAATGATCATTTTTCATTATTATTAACACAGAAATAACGGCACTAAATATAAAGGTGAAACTTTACATGGTGTGATGGTACTAATGGACCATACAGTGATAATCTCTACATGACAGATTTTCAGTTTGGTTAAAGGAATAGATTGACATTTCAGGAAATACATATATTTGCAATAATCAAGGTTGGGCAAGAAGATTGATACCACTGTCTAGTTTGAATGCTAAATATTAGCTTGACCCAGAAATAGGAACAGGCAGTGTGACAGTGTAGCTCTATCCAAAGGAAAAGCATGTTAAAAGACATGTTAATTTCATCGTTTTGGCAATATATATATGAAATTCATATTTCTTTTGTTTTGTGAAATTCTGTGCTGAGACAGACACCGAAGTTTAAAATGATAATTTTCCTGGTAGCAGACGGAGATTCTGATATTTCTTTCTACTTCTTTCTTTTATTTTCCAAGTTATTTGTTCAATATTTAACAGCAGAGAAACAAATACATTTTTTGGTATATTTGCAGATTATTCTGTGCAGAATTAACGTGTTACTTAATTAATTAATTACTAATGGTCACTTTAATGGTCAATTTGTAAATATATTCAGTTGTTTAAATAATAATCAAGCTGTTCCCGTCTATCACACTGTACAAAATATACATTTTTTTTATTAGCTTCCCAAAACAAAATTAAAGTCCATCAACTTTCTGAGAATGCTCTGATATTTATTTAGCCACCCCAAGGATGATTCTACGAAGATACAGCCAGAAAGAGAATGTAGTGTCGTTAACACAAATTATAATCAGGAACACATTATTGTTGAGAGTTTTTTGAGGCTTTTGGTAATTGTCAGACTTTATGGGTTATGCAAATGTAACATTTCAGAAGGGGCTACTTTAGTTTTTACCAACACTAATGTGAGCTTTGCAGAGTTAAGCATCAAAGCACACATTTAAAACGGTATTTTCGCATTCTTCAGTGTGTGATGGTACCAACTGATCACACAGTGATAATCTGTGCATGAAGGTTGCATTTCGCAAGTTAAGGTAAGAAGACCGACAGCGCTCATATTTCTAAACGCTAAATATTAGCTTAGCGCAGAACAGTGAAACAGATCGCTTGATGTAACGTCCACCTACCTACACTTAATTAATTAAATTAATAAATGTTTTATTTGTTTTTTATTAAATGATGGGCAGATATGGACATTTAAGTTTAAAACAACAATTCCCCGACAAGAATTCCAGTTATCCATATGCTATCAGCGTATTTCTTTCATAACAAAAACCTGAATGGTTTAAATCGTTTTGTGTTTTTCACATTTTTATCACACAATTTTCAAAAAATTTGCAATTGCAAAATTGATGTTTTGCAACAGATAAACACTGAAAACTGATATCGCTGAATACGATCCTGTTCGCCGATATGCCGATACCACTCAACAACACTGACACTGGCCAGAAATGAGACTGTTAACACTTTATTTTCATTTCTACAAAGATTTGAATGTAAAATATATCTGTCAAAAAGCTCAAATAATAATGTTTAGAATGTATAATAATGTATAGATACAGCAGTTCTGGGGTAGGCAGGTAAGGAATACACCATGCATAAATACGTAACATGATAATTATTTATAGTGGTAGGGAATTTTACTGACGTCTTTCGATGTTTTTAGCTTAAGCCAAACTAACAGGTTGCTAATAATATGATTATATTTTATGTGCTGACATGTGTTATCAATGTTCTTATCTTACTCTCAGGAAGAAAGTGTGAAGTTATTTCCCAAAAAGAAAAACTGCATGAACTTCGCACAAAAATAATGTTGTTTTGTGAAAATATTAATAGTAGTTTATACTGAAGGAAGAAATAAACACAATTCTTGCCCCTCTGCTTTATCTCTCTAGCCTTCAGCCTTCTACGTGCAGTCAGTTTGACTCCCTGCAGTGAAGCCTGTAGTAACTCAGCTGAGAAATGTAGGTTACAGAGCTCTCATTAGATATTCAGTGGACTAATACTCAGTCCACAGGCAGAGCTGGCACAACTCGACCCCAAGTGGATTACACTGGTTGAGATTTGAGATGTTCCTTTTTTGGATTTTTCTGTAAAAAAAAGAAGAGATTGAGCATTTCTTCTTTAGACATACAGCCCTTCATGGAGCCAATCCAACCCAACTGCTTAACCTACAGTCACCCGTATTTCTAACTGCCAATAAAAAAAAGCAATGATCTGGTGCAATCTTTATCCTCCAGAGGCTTGTTTGTTTGATGGACAACCCTTGAACATGGCTGAGATTATGCAGCCCGGCTTGGATGTAGTGTACATATTTGCAAGCCCTACCTCCCCTGTGGGATTATCAGCAGCCAGATTAACTAGAAGCTTCTTTAGAGCACAAAACACTGAACTGAAAGAAAAGAGAGCCTGAATGAGAAATTACACACACAGCTTGGTATGCACTCTCATAGTTCACGTATAACCACTTCCATTCTACAGAGGGAGGTGAATTCACTATTGCAATCATATATAGTATGCCTAAGTTATGATGTATATAAGATATATGGTATTACTTTACCAAACTAAACTCATGAGATACCGTATACATTATTTAGACACGATAAGCATTCAGGCAAAACAACTAAATGTAAAAGAAATGTAAAAAGAGACAAACAAGCCTATTTAAGCTTCAATAGACTGGCGAACTGGCCCAGGTCTGCCCTGCCTCTTGCCCCATGTCATGTCAAATAGGCTCCGGCCTTTCTGGAACAGTGAAATGGATAATGAGTTAAGAAAACGCATGGATGGATAGCACAATCTTATGTACTTCAGAGGTAAAAAAAAAAAACTCAGATAAAATACATTCAGCATAGATTAATACATATGCTCCAATAGTTTTATTTAAAAAAAAACAACTATAATTTTCTTCAAGCCTCTCAGTGCTTAGACAACTCATAATGCCCCCAGGTAAAATGGTGTACTTAAATAGGGAAATGTGGGAATAAGGCTCCTCAGAGTAAGTGTGCTTTCCGTGGCGAAGTGCTTTAAGCGACAGTCCGCTGAGTGGCTGCACAGAGCGCACTACAAACCCACTGACCTGGTAACGCTGTGTACACACACTGAAAACAGGTCCCACAATAACACAGCAATAAAAAGAAGTCAGCCAATCCCTTCAAAAAGCTAGGGTAGGCAAACAGCGAACGCTTTCAGACTCACACACAGAGAAGAAGCACACGTACACTATGCTTCCATCATACCTCAGACTTGTATTTTAAAGAGTTGGCAGGATTTATAGATCAATTAGGACAGAAAAACAGAGCAGGTGTGGCATCACTTACACCAAAAGTCAGCTACGAAGACAATAATGCAGTGAAACATCACAAGCGTATTGCTTGTTTTGAAAACGTTATCATCTGTTCAAGCTGTTTTGTAAAACACTGGAAAAATTATTTTGTCAATTAATTGTTCTTTGACTCTTTCTTTAAAAAAAGAGATCCGTTACAGAAAATTCTCTTTTTAGACTTTTTACATAATGATTTTCTTTTTTTAGATGGATAATGTCTAAGTTTGGACAAAATCTATCATAACACTTACTCTGAACTATTACTTATGTCTAATATCTGAGCAATGGAGAAAAACTGTAAACTGGTTAACTGAGACAGACAATCTGCACAGTTATTATTACCAGTTCAAATGTAATAGTGCTGTGACATGTAATGTATTCACTCAAACTAATTTACAGACTTTTATAAATGATTCTAATAACTGTATGAAAGGCGAGAAGAATGTCATGATACATGAAATTACTGGGCTGTTTCATAGTGCAATGTTAGAAAATCATAATGACAGAAATGGGTGCTACCTTTCCAAAGTCTCGGACATCGAAGAGATCAAAGGCTTCAAATAAGTCACTCTTCTTCATCCCAAACACATCACAGCAAGAGGCCAGAAATGTCCGGATGTTTTTCAAGCACAGGAACTGCAAAGGGCAGAAACAGACTGTTATATAACATAAAAAGTTGTATGTAGATAGATTTCATTTTACATTGTTTACATTTTTTGTAACTAGTTTTTGTTTAAATACATATGTGAAAACATAAAAAGTTGTTTTTAAGGTTATCTCAACCCGAACTCAGTACAAATTACAGGTTTCAAGAGGGTTTTATCTCCACAAGATTTTTAACACTCATCATAGCGAAAAACTAACACCAAAGTACAGTAATCTGACTTTTTTTTAAATAAACAATTTTACTTGGAATTATTTTGAAGAAACGGATCTTATGTTCCGAAACTGCTGACAGCACTGTTTGCGTTTTTTCCTAGAATAACAGTCGTGCTGTTTCTGAAAATACCTGTCGCTGTTGAATTAGTTACGTGGGATCTCATTTAATCTAGAGCTAGCAGACAAAAATTAAGTCAAATAAAAACTAAACTACCAACATGAGTAGATACCACAGTAACATTAAAAGTGTACTTTCCGTTGTTTGGAAAATAAAAACAAAGTCTTTAACCTCCTTTGTAATGTAAATCAAGTTTAATTTACAGCATAATTTAAAGCACCAAGAATTTAAAGTCCCTTTTCTAAACATAAAAGTAAACTACAGCCCCTACAAACTGAAAATGAAAAATGAAAGTTTTATACTGTGAAATGAAACCGCCAACTATGTTCTCTGTTGGTGTCACTTCCTATTAGGATCTTTGTGTTAGTGGGAAGACAGCAGCCAACAGGAACATTGGACATAAAGTTATGGTTTAGAATTCAAGATACTCGTCTTTGTCTAGTTTGAGCCACTTCAGTTAAAAAGAAAACGTATACAGCACTGTTAGATCGCCTCAGTTCATTTTTCCTGTCAAACACATTGCTGAGAAATGGCTGATTTAGAAACTGAATATTTAATAACTTAAGCAGTAAGTAAGGGAATTCTTGAGAACAGATAGGCTTCTTTTTATCACATCAGCTCATCATGGAGACGCCTGTAATCACTCCGCCGCCCCCAGGGGCCCTGTTTGTCTACGGAGGAAGTGCAAGAACATGATGGCTTTGCACCACCAACAGCCTCATGCTTTTGAACACAGTCACAGCCCTGGTGCACATTCTTTTATTCACATTTAGAGTAACACCCAGAATCTCTGGCTCCACGATAATAAAAATACTTTTTTAAACACCTTTTAAGTTTATTATTTTTCATTTTTCATTTTCAGTTAATAGTGGCCTGTTTGTGATTTGTTTAGCTAAGTTTACTTCCTGTTATATTTAAACTAGACTACTTTAAAAAGCTTTTACTTTGTATAACTTTGGAAGCAAATAAGAGAGGCAGTGGGTATTTGCGTATCCGATGCGTATTTGTTCATATTTGTTCATGACTGACATAGTCAAAATGGTTATGTGAATTGTTATTTGAATTTGTACCAAAACTCAGCATACAACACGGGTCTTGGGTGTAACCTTTCATCAGTGTACACTTTAGTCGTGTTCACCAGTGCCCTTGTTTCTTTTTTCGAAGATAGCCCATCAGTAGATGAGAATGAAAGAGCCATTTAAAATATGGAGCCCACTGACACACATGCCTTTTGCAACCATTGCCAAGTGGCCTACAGCTACAGGCTATGTCCATCCATTGTTTGGCCTGTTATGCCCTGGGTTTGCTTTAACTCTCTTTTAAAAAATATTAAAGAAAAGCACATAGGCACTGGTGAAGCAGATAGTGCAAAGCATAGCACATGTGCATAGTACAGTTTGTGAGACAGAGCCCAATCACTCATGCAGATCTATCACTACAAAAAAAATATCATCATGATGATCATATCATGGTGACAGCTCATTTCAACCAAACTGTATATAATTTGCTTTTAGTGCCTAACTATTTGATGTCAGCTAACAAATCATAAAATGTATTTATGTTCTTGTGTGTGTGTGTGTGTGTGTGTGTGTGTGTGTGTGTGTGTGTGTGTGTGTGTGTGTGTGTGTGTGCATCAGGTCACTGTCCTTTTATGGTGTATTATTAACGGTTTCTTTGACTTTAATCGTTCATTACTCTTTCAACTAGATGCAGAAAGATCTAATCACCTGCCTGAGTCTGCTGCTGAACAGGAAGTGCTGCTGTTACAGTAACGTAGGAGCACAGAAAACGTATAAATATATTGGTAACCACGGCAGGCTTTATTTATGTTTGTAGGCACACCTGCAAATACATATATTACACCAAGGAAGATGCTTTTAATTTAAAACATTAAATTGTTATGTTTTGTTTTATTTTATTTAACTGGCCAAGACAGTAATGCAAGAGATTTAAATAAAAATTTGCTTAAAATTGGCTTATTACACATGTCATATGCCATCAAACCAAACGGCAAGCCACTGCACAAAATGTAGTTTCCCAACTAATGGGTGGATCAAAGGCAGGATTTTATCAGATGTCTCCAGAGCCTTCAGCTCCTGAAGGGTTACTGCATGAGCAAGGAGAAGTCTATTTGGACGATTTCTTAGTGTTTCCCAAACCAGACAAGTTTCACACAAGCTAAAGAACTTTCTCTCCTATCCAGAAAAAAACAAAGATCAAGACACCAGAACAGCACACGGAAAGTGAAACATCATCTTCACAATAAAAGAAAAGGGTGAAGATATCTGTCAGAGGCCACTCCACGGCTTTAGTGAAACTTATCTGTTGGACCCAAAGCCAAATAAGACAGGACACAAATAAAACGGTGTGTAACAGATGGAAATAATCTAAAGCTCGCCTTAAGCTGCAAATCCTTAGAATTTGCGGTTTTATTTTGAAAATATGGAATAACTTATAGGGAAAATCTCACCTAAGTCTAACCTTTAATAAAACTGGAACAGGCTTCTGTACCCTAATTACTGTAGCTCCTTGCAGGCAGAACAACAAAATATAAAACGCTCTAATATAGCTTCCACCATTTCTCTTCCATGTATTTAGGAACCTTATTTAAAATTGCTACAGCTTGATCTTCTTAATAAGGAGCTGCAAATATGTCTTTGTCCACTTTCACAAATTTTTGATTAGGCGTCCTCTTTCACCAGCGGAACTACTTTGGTTCTTTACCAGTGGTTATTGGGCTAATAAACTGACTTTTCCTGGACACCACTATAGGTTTAGCTTATGGCATGTTAGTGAACGCATGAATTTGATTTCACAATATTTTTTACAAGTAATTCGTAAAGTAGCGCATAAAATGATGGATGTACCTGTGACATTTGTGGCCTGAGATTGATCTCCTTTAGGTTGATAGTGTGGGGTCTTAGGTTGTTGAGCAGCTGGCACAGCAGCACCCCGTCCCGCAGGGTTTGCGCCAGGTCGAACACCTGCGCCGTGTCCGCAGTTACCCGGTGGTTCGCAGGCAGCACGTTGCAGCTGATCAGCCACATCGCACATTGCCTCCAATACTCCATGTTGGCGAAGAGCGGAATAAACCGCAGGCCAATGTTAAATTTAAAAACTTTGTCCGCTTATGAAGTCTGTGCACGGCATGGGGAAGAAGCTGTGTCCTGAGCCATCCTCATGTCTCTTCAAACTCCAGCATCGCCTCTGGAGGACAGACGAGCCGCTACAACTTATGAAAGCTGCACAGATGGGGGTGGCTGTTCTGAAACCCCCTGTGTTTGAGTGAACTTCCTCTTCCTTATTTTGTAATCTTTCCGTTCCTAAGCGTCTTATTTTGCTTGTTTGTTTGTTTGTTTTCTTAGTTATGTCCCCTTATTTATGAAAAGAGTCATGTGCAGAATTTTACGAAAAAAAGCTGTGGAAAATCAGGTCTTTGTAAGGCGTCTGTGCTTTTAACACATGAGCAATTGTTTAATCATACGTCTGTGCAGAAATGTTCTCCTGTTCGCCACATCTTTGTGAAAGAACATTGATTCACCTTTTTTTAAAACTTTAATTTCTCTACTAAAGTTGCAGGCAACGGATAAAAATATTCTTATTTACTCATAGATTTGCTGGTTTCTTTGTATTTGAGGAACTGTCAGTGATCATTCGCATGTTTCAATTAGAGCAAGGGGCAAATCACTTGAAACAGATTTAGTTCTTCTGCCACCATAAACACCACTTGAAAAGTCAGACGACCGCAGTCAGTGCCCTATACTGGCCAGACGGCTATGCACTGATATAGGGAACAATATAAAAAGACGTGGCTTCCATTGTGCATCAAAAGTATTGGTAGGAAATTTGTCAGAACTCAATAAGCATGCGTGCAGTTATCAAGGATCGCGATTTTTATGCCGTGATAACGCCAGAGCATTTTACAACAACCTGTAGGGGGCGCCAGAAACGTACAAGCTTTCTTCAAAATCATTGTGGATTACAGCCTACTCGACATAATTGTCATTTTATGACAGTTGTGTTATTTGTAAGCCCGGGCTTTGTGGACACATATCCCTTGGCCTTATAGGTGAAAACCAAAAAGGTCCCAAAATTAAAAAGTCCCAATCAGCCACATGCACTGAAGTTCCCCTACCCAGAAGACTTGGAAATTTAAGGCTACCATGATGGATTGAGTCTAATTTACATTATGTGGAAAATTTAATATGGATAAACTGAGCAACATACACTCAACAGTCGCCTCACAACAGGCATCTCGGTGAACTGTATAAATGAATGAATACGCTTGTGCTAGTAGTATCATCGTTAGACTGAACTTGGATCATTGCAGTCTTTGTTCTGTGCTCTAAAGAATCACATGTAAGTAAGTGTGTGAATGAGTGTTTGGGGGGGGGGGGGGGGGGGGGGGGGTGTTCAGTGGTTTGTTAGGCTATTAATATGACCTTGTAGCCTCCGGTGTTATTCTTGCTGTTTGCAATTGGTCTTGACCTTAATAACCTTTACATTTTGTTCAATAGAAAAACATTTAAATGAAATAATTAAACATTTGCAATTTCTTTTCAGTGTTTTGCAAATTCTGCGTTTTGCTGATGTTCAATAAATTAAATGTTCACTTAAATTAAATATAAACTAATTTTAAGTATTATTAATGTGTTCTTATTTTTATTATCATCATCAATGTTGTTATTATTATTATTATTATTATTATTATTATTATTATTATTATTATTACTGTTGCGGAGGAAAAGAAGCGTTGATATGAAATATAACTTGTTCTCATCCACTAGCTTGTATTGTATTGCTGGCTTTTTTAAAGATAATCTCACTTTGTGTGCTGTAGAAGAGATTCTGCCTGTTTCTTGTACTGTAATTAGTCAATATGACCCATCCCAGTGGTCTCAGCAACTACAGGACAAAGGTTTTTGCGCATATCGTCTTGTTCATACTATTATTATTATTATTATTATTATTATTATTATTATTATTATTATTATTGTCGTTGTCGTTGTTGATGCCGATGGTTAATCTCTGCGTACCAAACTTCCGGTAGAAAAAAAAACATGCGAGCACGAAACCGGAAATGTAACTAGAAAAAAAAAGAAAAAAAGAAAAAGCTGAACCGTCAAAACATAAACAGAGCAGGCAATCTTATGTGAACGCAGCTAGCTCGCAATATAGTCTGACTTTTCAAAAAAGCTTTATGCACGCATTCCTCATGTCGTGTGTTTTTCGTCATAGAGTTCCTAGTCAAGGCACTTAGCTCATTTGCTGAGTAGCGAGGTGGAGCAAATAAATCTGCAATAAAGATTAAGACTAAACTAAGAAGTACGCCTCGTCGGGCCTTCGACTACAGGTAACGCTAGCTGTGCTAGTTAGCGAGTATAAGCAATGCTAGCCGCTTGTTTGCATTTTGACCAGTAGCTGGTTAGTTGTGCAGCACAACTTAGAAAACTGTGTTTTAGTTTCGACATTTGTTAGCCTCGAGTTTGCTAGGTAGCATTAGCTTATGGTAATAACTGTCAGGCAGTCAAGCAGTTCTTTTATACAGGACAATACATAGTTAAATATCACAAAGCAAAACAGGCCCGTGATTCGGCTAACAAACGACTTCGTTTGTTTATATCTTTACATGCAGCGGTGTATAGCTTGTAAAATTAGCCAGACTGTTAGTTTGGAAGCTACGGGGCTAACAGGTAACTTGTACCCTATTGCAAATAGTGTCAAGTCGCTATTTGGCAAGAGCTTATCAAATGAAAGCCGTGGCGTCGCCTCGTTTATAGCACACAAACTATCCAGTCTGATTTTGAGTAGTTGTCAATGCACCATTAATTTTGTTTTTGTGTCCAACACGAGGTTGTACCTCGGGTCGACGCAGGACTTCACAGATACAATGGCTGAGGCTGACGGCAAATCCACGGTGCTTAACGGTAAAACAAGTCAGTTTATATACTAATGACAGCAGTGCATGGTGTCATACTCCGCAGCAGTCATCACAGTTCATCAGAGAAAATGTTTGGCTTCAATAGGTGGCTCTGAAGAAAAGGAGCCTGGAGAAGACCGACACAAAGAGGGGGATGCCTCTGGAAGCAAAGAGGGGCAAACACAGTCTTCCTCTCTAAATGGTAACTCTTATAGTTTTAGTATGGTGGAAAAATTTCATAATGAGTTTTTCCTACTATATATGACTAACCAGAGGTGGGACCAAGTCATTGTTTTGCAAGTCTCGAGTAAGTCTCAAGTCTTTATCCTCAAGTCTCAAGTCAAGTCTCAAGTAATGTCAGGCAAGTCAGAGTCGAGTCTCAAGTCACTGGTGTAAAAGTCCGAGTCAAGTCACAAGTCTGAAACTTTGAATTTCAAGTCCTTTCGAGTCTTTAAAAAAAAAAAAGAAAAAATAATGTTGCAGTTATGCTAAATGTAAATATTAGACCATGTAATTTTAAAATCTGTGTTTTTCTCAACACATGACAAAATAGTGAACTTAGAAAATATACACAAATTGTGAAATTGCACCTCTTTAAAATGCAGCTCAATTAAACCTAGCTCCAAGAATAATTTTCACCGACAGTTCTGAGATAAGCTGCATGTTATTCTTGGATGCGGTTGTAGGACCGGCTTTAAAATCGCATGACAAAAATATCATACACATTAAAAAAAACTGTATCACCAACGTAGCCTGGACAACATTTGCTAGTTAGATGAAGTCAGCTATCTCATCTTAGCATATTTATATGCATATTTATAATCATACGGTTCTTGGAGTGAGTGCATACACTCATGAAGTTTAGTAACTTCAGGTCACTGCAACAAGCCCAGGTACAGTTTACCGACGGATGGGTACAGGACCTTGAAATGCACCGTGTAGAAAGTAAAGACCATCGTACGTATCATAAGTTTACCAGTCTCACAAATTGTCGTCATAAATACACATTCCTTAACCGTTTATTAATAGGACCTTTGAGCTCAACGGTAATTAATTAGTAGTGGAAATAATTTCTGGTACCCATCACAGAAATGTAGCAGTGACAACAATATTGTATGCTGTAATCGTACTGGGCAATTAGTGATACAAAAAACCTGTTTTATCCTGTGAATAAAAGTATATGTTTTTGTCAATGTACCATAATAACAGAAGCGAAACGCAATATTGTGTCAGGACAATTCACTATTTATGCACAATAAATAAAGGAGCATAGCGCGACAATTTCTGTTCAGCGCCAGACTTGCTTGTAACCTATATCACTAATTATGTTATGAAAATGACGTATTAACTACTAAAAAACACTGACCTTCGTGTAAATGCTTGGAGCAGACTAACCTGTGAGCTGGAGTGTTCTGGGACGTTATATTTGATCTTTGAATGGCTGCAATCCAGGCCATCCGTCGCGTCTTTGTTACTTCGGAAACATGGCTCGAACAATTTCTCTTCAACGACGTAATCCGATAACAACCGATCTCTTTACCCGTCAGCTTCTCGTGGCTGTCATGCGACCGGCTATTGCAGTTAATAATACAACGGCTTCTTGACATTTTTGTGTTTCTTTTTATCGCTGTATAACTGATTTCAATTGAAAGCCTGCGTGCGCTAGTACCGCTTGCCACGAGTTCCCAGAATCCTTTGCGGTTCTACCCGTGAATGACGTCACATTTTCAATCTCTATATAATATGCATGTTAAATTTTATATTTGGGGTAAAATATCAAGTCTTTTCAAGTAAACCGGTTCAAGTCCAATTCAAGTCCCAAGTCATTGGTGTAAAAGTCCAAGTCAAGTCACAAGTCTTAGAACATTTTTTCAAGTCAAGTCTAAAGTCATAAAATTAATGACTCGAGTCTGACTCGAGTCCAAGTCATGTGACTCGAGTCCACACCTCTGTGACTAACCATCTACATATTTGTCTTTTTCTTTATGTATTTTATGAATCTCCCTATGTGACAGTGTTGCTTTAACCTTATATTGGGCGTTTCTATTTCCAAAGAAACAGCCGAAGCATCTGGAGACAAATCTATGCCAGATATAGAAGGAGAGACGGGCACAACCAGGGAGGGAGAAGAGGATGAAGATACAGACAGCATGGACGGCAGCGGCCTCTACTCTTTAACTGAGGATGGTGAAAGGGAGAGCGAGGGAGGAAGGCGAGAGAAGGCCAAAGAAAAAGATGGTGGGAAAAGGGCAGCTAGAAAGAGAAACAGACCTGGCGGCGGCACTAACCACTCCTCAAGTTCAGATGATGATGACGACGACGATGATGATGATGAAGAAGAACAGAAAGATGATGATGACGACGACGATGATGATGAAGCTATGGAGGCATGGCTCGGGGCAGAGCTCCGTGACATGCGTGGTCCTGTGTGGCGGGCGGTACCCTCGCTGCGCTCCAGAGAGATCGGCAGGGACTCACACCAGTTTGTGAGGCGCGTGTGTGGGGCTCGTGGCCTCGTGCAAAGGCTGGAGCTCCAAGGCCGATTAGAGAGGCATACAGGTTGTGTCAACACATTGCATTTCAATCCATCAGGCACACGCCTGGCATCAGGCAGCGATGACCTGCGTGTGGTGATCTGGGACTGGGCCATCCGTCGTGCTGAACTGGAGTTTGACAGTGGACACAAGAGCAATGTCTTTCAGGTAAAACACAAAAATAGGACTACGGTAGAGGTTCATTATTAGTTAGTCCTTTAGTTATTTTTCCAAATAAATGTTAGTAATAGTAATGTGTTAGTGTTCGATACAGCAGAAGGAAAAATCTGGGGGGGGTTTTTAATGTTCTAAAAACTTCAGTTTCCTTCAAGAGTTAATAAGATGATGTTTAAATTATTGAGTAGTTTTTTAATATTCTCTTCTTCTCTTATTTGATTGTTTGTTGTTGAGACAAAATAAGTAGCTTTCTGGGACTTTTTCTTATAAGAAGCTATAATCATTATACCACAGAAACAGTGATAAAAAAGTAGAATGTGGAAACAAGACTAAGTTAGAGACAAGCAGTAAATTGCTATTTGATGATTTATTTGTTTTTATTATTTTATAATAATCCATTATTAAAAAAACCAAACTTACAAGACAGATTGAAGTGACTAATTCATGAGCATAATTTAATCAAGTTAAATTGTGGTTATAAAATGCATGATTGGGCTACCCTTGGCTTTAATTTAGGCAAAGTTCCTGCCTCACAGTGGGGACTCCACCTTGGCCATGTGTGCTCGTGATGGTCAGATCAGAGTGGCTGAGCTTTCTGCCACACAGCGCTGCAAGAACACGAAACGGGTTGCACAGCATAAAGGCGCTGCACACAAGGTCTGTGAGAGGAAATCTTTGTCCAGTGGTGTTTAAGACTCTTAGAGACAGCTGAATTGGTGTCATATCAATTTTTTGTTTTGTATTTTTTAGCTGGCCCTTGAGCCAGATTCACCTTGCTCCTTTCTGTCAGCTGGAGAGGATGCTGTTGTATTTGGTATTGACTTGCGTCTAGACCGCCCTGCCAAGTAAGAGTCAAGATTTTTTATTATCATTATGTATTCACATAACTGAATTCTGTGCAATGGCTCTCAGCTAAGTACTATTAAGTTTCACATTCAGCTAGTTTTGTCACAGTGAGTGTAGAGTGAGACTTGCTGTGGATTGACAAAACTGTCTTGCGCACCATGTGAGCAAAACACATAAACAGATTAAAATTTTTTTTAGGTTGATCAGTGGTAATACTGGTGTTCTTTTGTGTCTCCTTGTATCTTTGTGGTAGTAAACTGGTGGTTGTAAAGGAGGGTGATAAAAAAGTGGGGCTGTACACCATCTTTGTGAACCCAGCAAAGACACACCACTTTGCTGTTGGCGGGAGAGATCAGTATGTGAGGTATGAACCAGGGAATAGTAAAAATGCTTTTTTCCCCACTCTAAAGAATCCATTATCATTGTGGTATGATACAATTTTGTCACTTAAATGTTATTCTTTGACTCTTTTTCTCTTCTGACAGTATTTTGTTTTCACTTTCTTTAGGATCTATGACCAGAGGAAGATTAATGAAAATGATAACAATGGTGTACTGAAAAAGTTTTGTCCCTCACATCTGGTATCCAGTGAGTCTAAAACCAACATAACCTGCCTTGTGTACAGTCACGATGGCACAGGTAAAATAAGTTTTCTCATTCTTTTCTTATTCTATTATGAACATTTTTAGAAATATTTCTTAAAAATAAGGACACAGACCCTTGATAATTCCTCGATCTAGTCTTTTTTTTTCTTTCCTTTTTTTTTTTTTTTAGTTCAAACCTCTTCCCTTCTTGTGTGATGTGATGCAACCACTGTGCAATCTCAGTGACATTGAAATAGAACTAGGAGTTAGCTCACTGACTAAAATTCTAGGATTTTTCTTCTTCTGAAATGTGTATCTTTTGTAGAAAACCAATAAGGTCAGATAAAGTGCCAATGACACCAATTTATCAACTTTTGGCTTGGCATATATAAATGATGTGTGCATAGTCAAAAGTTATGAAAGTCATGACTAACTTCTGCCTTTATTGCATTAAAGGAAATTAAGCAAATGGCTGTTTGACATTTTCTGTATGTCCAGAGCTCCTGGCTAGTTACAATGATGAAGACATCTACTTGTTTGACTCCGACCACAGTGATGGGGCAGACTATCTCAGGAGATATAAGGGTCACCGCAATAATGCCACAGGTACTACTTTTTAAAATTATTTTAAATAAGCTGTATAAGGTATAGACAACTCTACAAAATAAAGCTGTCAGCAGGTCATTTTTGAGTTTCTGGCATTGATATAATACCGTCCTCTTGCTCACAGTGAAGGGGGTGAATTTCTATGGGCCATGCAGTGAGTTTGTGGTCAGTGGCAGCGACTGTGGGCACATCTATCTATGGGACAAATACTCTGCTCGTATTGTCCAGTTTATGGAGGGAGACCGAGGAGGAGTGGTGAGTGGGAAAGTACCACAGATTTTTTTTGAATGAGACAACTTTGTAAGACCCTTTAGATCAGCGGTCCCCAACCCCCGGGCCTCGGACCGGTACCGGTCCGTGAGTCGTTTGGTACCGGGCCGCGATAGTTGAGGCTCAGGTCTGAAATGTATGGTTTTCAGGGTTTTTATCATTTTTCAGCGTTATTTTGTTATTGTTTTTATCGTTAACTCGGTGTTCCTGAGTCTTTTCGCGTGTGTTATGAATAAATCTTCTTTTTTTTTGGTACCGATACTAGTTTTATTTTGTTGTATTTATCCGCGACACCTTAAAGGCCGGTCCGTGAAAATATTGTCGGGCATAAACCGGTCCGTGGTGCAAAAAAGGTTGGGGACCGCTGCTTTAGATGTTGAAGGTTTCACTCCAATAACTTGTTTTTAGTAGCAATTTGCAGCATCAGACTTATGTATTTATACTTTTAAGTTTTCATTTTTATATATAAATTAGAACATCAATGTGTTATATGCTGTACGTTTGACCTTTGAAAACCACAGGTGAACTGTTTGGAGCCACATCCACATCTGCCAGGTATGGCTACCAGTGGGCTGGATCATGACATCAAACTGTGGGCCCCCACAGCTGAAACCCCCACAGGACTCAAGGGTCTCAAAGAGGTATTGTATCCTGTTTTATTGTGTGAATTCAGACAAATGAATGCTTTACAATGATGTAATTGTGATATTGCAGATACTCACACAGATTTTTAATGAATCCAGTTTAAGATTTTATCTAAACTACTGAAAGTGAAAACGGAAGTAAATGTGCCCCAACACATTTTCCTGTTTGACTGTAAAACCTAATGTGTACAGACCTAATTTCATCTGTACAGTTGCTATTTATGTGAGAAGCCGACCGCTTGTGTGTTGTGTAACTCCACTTTGTCCACTCTGTGGGTAAAAAGTCCCCATTGTTTAGCATTAGAGGACCAACGTTGAAACATGGAAGCCTCACACCCAGAATGAAACAGATATGTTATAACTGTTTTATTTATTTATTTATTAGTCACTGTGATAATTGAAAATTTTCATCATACAGTACCTTTAGACCTTCCTTCCGGGAAATCTGACTGCATTGTTAGGCCGCTGCGTTTTTTTGTTTGGTCTGGAAGAGGCATTACACCAATTCTTTAGAAAGAGATCAGCAAATGACATTTACTTGGTTCACAAATGGTAATGAAGGATTTAACCTACTGTAATGGGTAGATGAATGTTGGCTAAACAACCAGTAACAAAACAGCTACTCTTGGTCTTAAATTAATTTCAGTGGTAATATAATTGTATTAAATCTTACTTTATAACATATACTCTCTTTGCATCAAGGACATGGACATGTTAGCTAATATTACACCCTCTCTGTCCTCCATATTCACACTCATTTTGTTTTGTTTGAGAAGGTAATGAAGAAAAACAAACGGGAGCGTGACGAGGACAGTGTGCGCCACGGCGATCAGTACGACACCCAGCTGTTGTGGTTCCTGATGAGACACATGAGAAACAGGAGACCTGCAAGGGTGAGATCTCAACAAGTCCAAAATTACTTTCTTTTTTGGGGGGTAGGGGTTGGACAGGGATTGACAGGGAAGAGTTAATATTTTTGAAAAAAGTTATGAAAAGTGTCTTTAGGGAAGCAATTTTCTAATACATCTATGTAATGTCTCTGCAAAAATAATGTTGTTGGAAGAAAATCTGAAAAAGTAACAATCCAATATGTTGAAAATGTTTCAGTTTTCTGAAAAGAACAGATGGGATGTTTTAGGGCTGTTCGATATAATGATATATATCGTTTGACGATATAAAAACATCTATCGTTTCATTTTACGCTATCGTTTGTTTCGTGGTGTCGCAAAATAAACTGTTTACGGCAATATTTTTTCATCGTTTTGATGGTCACTGTAGTGGCTATAATAATTTCTTAAAGTTCTCTCTTTCTCTTATATGTAATATAACCACGCTACGGACGGACAAGCGCCTGTTTTTATGCGTTGTGGTTAGCAACAACGATGGTAACAGCATCGCGTGTCCGCTTGTTTATGTTCCACATAAACCTTTCACAATAAAGCTCAAGATCCTGTTGAGACTTTTCAAAATGAACTGAATCACGTGAAAGAGCAGATTATTTACGGATGAGAAGTAAAAAAGAGCCGCCAGGTGTTAAAAAATAAACCTTAGACTCAAACATTAGAACAGGCAACCCGCAGCACGCCGTGTAATAAATACAACTTATGTCCAAAAATGTATAGTTTCATGCATCGGTTAAAACACTCGACTCCGGGTGAAGGACGCGCAGCTGGAAACACTTCACGCAAGTCGAGTTGCCTGAGATTCACAGAATTTACAGGAAATGTTAAATTTTTGTGATTTATATTGTTATCGGGACGATGGAATTCTTATATCGGGATATGAGATTTTGGTCATATCGCACAGCCCTAGGATGTTTGCATGTGACTCATTTAACTTGCTCATTGTCACTTTTCTCTGGTTCAAATCCAGGCCCGCCGTGAGGGTGCAGATGCAGACACAGATGATTCTTGGAGTTCTCCAGATTCCTCAGATGAAGAGGACGGAGGTCCAGATCACGTCCAGTGCATGTCATCATGAGCCACACACATACATAAACACACACACACACACATACATAAACACACACACATACATAAACACACTTTATTGCCCTTGAATTGATGCACATAGGCAAGCACTATTGACACACTGGCACATTCAAACACTGACGAGCCACAGACTTTTTTAACACACAAACACAGATAAACACACATTTACTTAAACATACTGTTGAAGCAGAGTGATAGTGACAGAGATGCTTAGCACCAGGTTTCTCAGCAGTTACGAGTGTGCATATGGCAACTACAGACACACTTCCAGAATCCCTTTCTAGTTTTGTTTTTTTGAGACTTTTTCAAAGAGGTGAGGTTAGTAACTGCTTTTACACCCCTATGAACCATTTGGAGGTCCTTGGCTGTCCATACATCAATTAAATGCTCTGTCTAGGCCCAGAATGATGTACTGTGTGTATATGGCAACATATACATCCAGCTTTAGGCAACCTGTAGTAAGCTATACATCACCAGCACACAATCCCCTTTCTCTTAGTAACACACCTCTTGCTTTTGACTTTTCTGTGTTGAGGAGGGGTTTATACACTCAAGCCATCCCCTAAATGTGACTTCCTTTAAGATTTGAACTTTGAGGGAGAGCCCAGCGGCCCCCGCTCCCAGTATCATACTGATTCTTAGGCTGTTAGCTCAAACAGCTGATTGCATCTATCACTTGTTTGCTCCCAGAGAAGTACTAACTCTCTACGTGCTGCATTATCCTACATGCTGCCCTCAGCCACTCCCTCCTCTCCTCCTTCCATCATCTGCCCCCATCACTACTGAGTGCACTTTGAATCAGGGATGCTTTAGTTTGAGAGACAGACAAAATGTGCACTGAGTGTGTGATAGGAAAATCCAGTTTAGGTTTTTTTTTGTTTTTTTTTTAATGTTTTTTTTTTTTTTCTGAGACGGGGGTGTTTTGCACTTAAGTGTTTCATGACTTGAGAAGAGGTGGTTTCCTTTGTTTTGACCAGCCTTTCCTCACCTCTTTCTTCCTCTTCCTCCCTCAGTCTCTATTTAGTTCGCCTCTCAGTGATCACAGAAATTGAGAGGTAGAAGGTGTTCAGCATATGTGTAGGAATTAAGGACTGATTTGGGGCTCTGTTGGGGAATTTGTCATTTTAAAGAGCCAGAAACGACCTGGATTAATTGCAGTTGAAACACTGCCTAAGAGCCAATAGAGATGGGAGTGATAAAGGGCTGCAGATGTTTATGTGGTTCCTTAAAGAAATTTGGACATTAACTTTCATTTTCTTGCCATGAATCTTGAACAAGGGAGAAATGGCTAGCCTGGTTCAGTCCACATAGCAGCACATTTGAATCTCTCCACTTATCACATTTTATGTTTGTTTAAGCTGTATGACAATCTTAATTGTCACTGAGGATGGTGGAGAGTAACCAGAAAGGAAGTTTTCTAGGCTTTGAGATTTGGCTTAAAAAATTGACATACAGTGTTATAACTTAGTGCTTATTAGTTGGTTTGGTTATCTGGACAGACCCAGCCTAGCCACATCCCTGGGTTGCATCCCCTTTGTATAAAACAATGCTAAGTACCTGATGGTGTTAGCTTCACATTTAGTATATTTAATAAGCCTGACCAATGTATCATCTAGCTTATGGCAAGAACAACAACAAAAGAAAAGGTTTAAAATGAATTCCACCTGAGCCAGGTCAGGTGTTAGCAGCCAGCACATCACTCCTGTCTCTGTGCTGTGTTGACAGCAGCTCAAAGATGAGGATGGGGGGGAGGAGCAGAGTCAATATGCTTGCCAGTCATTTGTTGTGTGAGAGCGATAAAAGTCCAGCTTTTCTCATTTTCTATGAGAACTGTAGTTAGTTGAATTTATATGTATATATATAAATATATATTAAAACTGTAAAAAAAGAAAAAAGAAAAAAAAAGACTTTAGCAAATGCTGTTCGACTTCAGAAAAAAATGTCAGAACATTTGATTGGTAATGATCCAGAGGTTTATATTCTATATGAGGACAAAATACTTTTAAATTCAGAGAAAAACATGTCTTGACATGACCATTTTCTGTTTTTTTTCCTCTTCTTATGACATCTGTTATAAACAGAACTGCTATCATTTCAAGTATTGACTTTTTCTTTTTTTCTTCCCAGAGAAACAAAAAGCAGTGTTTCCTTTCTAGATATCAATCCATGATTTGAGACAGTTCTATCCAGATGTTCCCACTGGCTATTTTGGGTATCTTGTATACATATTACAGCTTTTGATGAACAGTTTTTTTCCCCACCACTGCCTAATATTGCGTTCTACCAGTTCAGTTGGAAATAAGTACGATTCGTGCAATAAACAAAAACAGTGCTCTTGATGTTGTCATTTTATGGTCTCATTCTTTTGCATTTGTTAAAACACTTGCTTGCCCTATTGTGTGTGTTTAAAATGTTGTCATTGGATTTGCAGAGACCTTTCTTGTGTGTCTTGTGGTAGCAAACTGGTGGTTGTAAAGGAGGGTGATTAAAAAAAACAGTGGGGCTGTACACCAGCTTTGTGAACCCAGCAAAGACACACAGAGACCTGTTTAGGTTTTGAATGTTTCAATCACTATTGCTCTTTTTTTAAACTGTCTCATTTAAATGTTCACTGCTAAGGTTTACTAATTTCTAATGATGTACTCATCCACTTCATTGATGCTCGGTCAAATATGAAAATAACACAGACAATCTAAAATATCATCACTTTGACTCTCATATTCAGGCAAATTGGTCCATGGCTCCATAGATTTTAGAAGGGCATAAAACATGATTGTAGTACAATCATGAATATCATGCTGTTTATTAACAGATTGATTTTTAAATTGCCATTAATGTTGCTAAAATATGAAAAATTGTAACTGATAATGAATCTTAAACAGTTTGCAAAAAATAAGATGCACAGAGGACAGAATTATAAGCCTGCCTTTGAAAAATTTATGTTAAACAGAGAATTTCTTTTAAACACAACTTTTCCAAACATACTAGATGTGTTTTTTTTTTGTTGTAGGAAGACAAAGTGAGGACCTAGACCATATTTGCTGACTCAAAGATCTTTCAGACTCCTAAGATATCCTCTTTTCTTCATGATTTTTTTCTACATTGATGAGATTCCCAGCTACGGACCAGGGCTGCCTCCAGAACTTTTTCATAGGGGTGGCCACTAAAAATATTGGGGTAGCACAGCAATAACAGAATTTCCAGTTTTCTTATGCTGTTGTCAAATATACTTAAAACAGATAGCAAAAAAAGAGAAAGAAAATAATTCTGTCTACTTAATTTCCTGTTATTAAAGTTGATATCACTGAAAATACATACATATGAAAACCAAATATAATTTTTAATCCATAAAAACCTGTTTTCATAGATTGATTGTAGCGTGTCTTCCTCTCTTTTGTACTCAAGTTTATTAAAATTAGTACCAACATAGACAGTGTTGCCAGAGGAGGGTGGGGGGAGCTAGCAAATTTTAGGGGGGTGGTCAGTGCCTGTCATTTAGCCGGAGATTTGCAGCAACTAAGGAATGTTTCCAGCACCTCGTTTAATCTATGCCATGAAAAACTGAGGCAGTGGTAGGTGAGTGTATATACAGTTGCTTGCGAGACTGCTGATTTCCATCTGTAATTGTAATCTGTTATTATTATTATATGTTATTATAATTGCTGAATTCCATTTAGCTGCTGCAGTCTCAGGTTTCATGCTGTTTAGGCTGTATTCTAATAGAGCTCAGTTATTGTTTATAGGTTTCTCCTACAAAGAGAATCACAATTCCTCCAGTTTAATTAATGGAATTGCATTTTTCTTCCATATGTAGCCAGTTTGCACAACAATCAAAGCCCTCTGCTGTCTAATGTATAATTTGGGATTCTGGTGTGAGGGTTCAGTACTGAGGTAAGTAGCCCTGAGCAGAAAGCATTGATTGAAGTCTCCACTCCTACACTTTTTGTTCATCATATATCTGACAACTTTGGCATGGTCTTTCCTTTCAATTGCCTTCTCCGTCTTACGCCTGTGACAAGCACGCATTTCTCCAAACCAGAGAAAGGATCTTCACGTGTTTTTATTCAAACTGTTTTTTGAGCAGAAACTTAAATTCTGGCAGTGACAACATTTATCCAGGCTTAAAACCTGCTGCACCAAACCTGTTCCTCTCATATGATAACGTCATTTATCATGAAAATAAAAAAAATAAATAAAAAAAAAAATCATACAAACTGGTAACATGTACAAAAGCTGGTGTCTAATTTGAAAATGTATTTTGCTGAGCTGATGCAGACAGATGATCAGTTGTTCTAGGCAGGTGATTAGACTCAAAACCAGATCTATGAAAATGCATTTTTAGGATCCATTTCAGACACCCGTGAAGCCAAAAAAAAAAAAAAAGCTCATTACAAAACAAAGACAGCTTCTTCGTTAGCCCTCGTGCCATCTCTTTTCAACACCAAAAATATTACTCAAGAGGACAGCAGCTGAAATATGAAATCCAAAGATGATGATGCACAGAGAGCCCTTTGTAACTCATCCCAATCAACAAACGTCATATATGAATTTCTCACATTTCCTTGTGAGGAAAAAATTTTATTTATTTATTTTGAGCCTCTTTTACTGTAGGGTAGATTAATATCTCCTAAACACAAGAGATAACAGTCCTTCAACCCGTTTCAGTCTGTTTGGCTTCCTGCTCCTTCCTGCATGTGAGAGATGTGATCTCAACCATCAAATATAATCCCACGGTATAGTGCAGACATAAATATTAAAAGAGGCACTATCATGGCCTTTCATTTGTTGACATCTTTATGCATTGATAAGAATCTCAAGGCACGGCCAGCGTCAAATACATTACTCCTTGTACTCCAGAAACTGCTGCAATCTTTTCTGATGCTCTGCAGACAGCTGAACAGCACTGAGGATCAAACAAAAACACCAAGGGTTATAATACTCAGCATGCAGTTTTCTCTCTTAATCACACAAAATACTACTCAGATTTTAAATTGTAAGCAGCCTTACTTTAAGTGATCACCAAATGTGGTTGTTATCCTGTAGATGGCAGTCTTTAGTGTGGCCCTGAGAGCAAAGCGCAGAGTTTTGTATGTTGAGTCTCCCATGCTGCTGGTCGACCTGACAGGCTTACTGGAGGCATGGGGCAGCTTGAAGTGTCGATCGACAGCCTGCAGACGAGAAGTACAACTGTCCTGTACATGTTCTACTTAAAATGGTCATTGTGCTTAATCAACCTGCGTTATAGTGAACTGGGCCCTATTAAAAATGGTCTCCTTATCCTAATGGAAAAGCCATTAGGACAGTTGTTTCTACTGTTCTTCTGTTTCTACTTTAAGGGAGCACAAGAAAATCTCCAGCAAGTATATCCAGAATAGGTAAAATAATATACTGTAATTTACCTCTTGTAAGACCAGCATGCAGCTGAGAATGCTGGGTAATGTAGTCTGCACAACCCCAAACTGATCTTCAGAGAATGAGGCTTGAACAAGGTAAGAGAGCCCTGTAATGGAAGGAAATCAAAGAAAATAAATTAATATGCGGGATGGAAATTGAATTCAAATCAAATGTAAGTATTCACAGTTTCTTCCTACCTTCCAAAGCCCAGATGTGGGCCTGACTGTCAGCAAAGAGAGCCTGACTCGAGGCTTCTGGGAGCTGCAACACACAATGTTAGCTAGCAGGATTTTTTCCCCTTTAAATTAACAGATGCAGACTCACAATGCTAAATTAGGAAGTTGTTAGTGGGGCACACTTAGTGTGACTACACTACAGCACTACAGCATGCAAGTGTGGTTAAAAGAAATATACATAAACCTCAGAAAGTAGACTAACCACATTAGTTTCTACACAGAGGAAGCAGGGAAATGCAAGTAGTGAGATTTTTCTCTCATAATCTCACTGTGTGATCAGAAAAAGGAAATCTCTAAGCATATACTCCAAGCACTAAACTGATTGTCACATGACCCCTTAATTCAAGCTCTAAAGGTAATTAGTATGCTCACTGGAAGAGCAGGTTGGATAGAAAAGAGATGCATTAGTAATGCCTCCACCATTAGGTCCAGAACCAGGAGATAAATTAGTAATGGCTACTACACGAGAACGCTAGATTTGTTAAAAAATTAAAAAAAGAAAAAGAAAAAAAAAAAGACAAAAATCTACCAAGCCAGATAAGAGCATGCCAGAGCCCCCCAGTGTGGAGAAGTTTAAGGGAGACAGCATGCACATGCCACACGTTCTTACCTTGTTAAACAAATACACTATCAGCACTCGCTTTGCCAAGAAATTTTTAACCTAAATGAGACAATTAAATGTAGAAGTGTTTTGGTGATAAAGTTTAAAAAGAGAAAAAAAAAAAAAGACAGACTAACACAAATACTAGCTTTTCACACTTAACCCTGGGTCGAGACCCTGTAGTAAAAGCAGTACTTCTAACAATAACCATAAACAAGCTCCCGATTTGGCACATTTCCCAGAACCTTACATCTGAATTTGTGATATCCCTGTTAATTTTCACATCTGTCCACCCCTGACTGTAGGTTTTTGGAAAACTAGAAAAGCTGGATGAAGTAGACCACAGCACTTGACTCCTGTTATATTATTCCTGAATTAATAAGTGTGAAAAGCCTTACGTCAGAAGCACAGTGCAGGACCAAAAACACATTATCATTTGGCTTTGAGACAAGGTTTTAGTACCTGTTCTCTTCTGTTCTGGAGGAACTGAGCCAGAAAACTTGGTTTGGAGGGTTCCTGCTTGTCACTGGGAACTGAAGCTGGTGATGGCGGGGGACTGCCATTAACCTGGGAATCTGTATCAACAGAAGCATAAAGCTTATAATGTACCCAAAAATGGATCAACCTATCAGACCAACCAAAGTAAAAAAAAGTATCACTTCATTGCCCCCAAATATGCCATCATTAAAAAAAAAAAAAAAAAAGGGGGAACTGTACCAGTCAACACATTCTCTCTTTTGTCTAACATTGCATTTTATTGCAGTTGTACGATCTGAATGACCTGACGGCTCCCATTATTCCCTACTCACCTGTGGATGTGGACCAGAGTTTGGGCACTCGCCTCATGATGTGGGGGCTCTGCACTGTGCCATACCAAGGTGAGCCTTGCTCCACAGGAGCAGCAAGACGTCGCAGTGCAGGAGACATAAAGGGGCTGTCCAGATCAGGGGTGAATGGGGCTGTTAGAGGGCTCTGCTGGCCTCCAGCAATGGACCGAGCGAAGACTGAAGCTGGAGTTTTCATAAAAGCGGTAGGCCTTGGACTCATGAAATCTTCTGTACCTGAGGTTAGGATTACAAAAAAATTAAAATATACATACATGCCATAAACACACTCACACTATGTTAATATACTGTTATACAGTTGGCTGACATGGACAGCCACTTCTGTGATACTAATGTACCTGATGTTTCAGAAGAGGTCTTCCTTTCACTCCCACTTGACAGTGATTTGGCCCTGCCATTGGTTGCTACAGTGTCATGATAGGCTACAAGTCTCTGGGTAAGATCAGCCAGCAGAGAGAGGCACTCTTTACTGATAGCATTCCAGTTATGAGGATGTCCACCTGGGAATAAATAAATAAGAAATACATTCTGAGCTAGATAAAAGCACAATCTGAATATCTGACATGCGTCAAGATTAATTCTTACAAAAGAACTGTGGCTCCTGCCTTGCATGTTTGATGTTTGTGATTGATTTAACTTGAGGTTTGACGTGAGGTCAGAAGGAGCTTGACAGTTGACTACCAAAATCTACATATTATATGCCTGATGTCACAATCAGAAGAATGGGCTATACAGCAATAGAAATAATAAAAACTTCTTTTGCGCAAAGAAACTATGATCAGACCTGGTTGACTCAGACTGAAGACTTCACACCGTCGTAATGGAGAATGCTGAGACAACAGAGCCAAGTCCTGCAAAGCTAGGAACTGAAATTGGGGAAAAGAGAGCACCAGAATTTGGTGATCAGTGGGGTTTAACCTAAAATGGATATGTTTGCAAGAATATAAATGTGTTTTGTACCTACTTTTAATAGCATTGGCTGCTTTTCAGTCAGTACTTTAGGAAGGCAATGGTCTGCATCCTCAGTAAAAGATGACTGCACAGGAAAACTGTACCCCTACAGAAGAAATGTATTATGTTTAATTTCATTTTATTATTTATTTACTATCTTTCATTAGAAACTGTAGTCAAGCTGCTTTTCAGTCCTTAGAAACCCATTGCCTTGACACTGCTGCCCCCTAGTGTTTCCAAGTTATTAAAAATATAAATAGAAGTTGTGTAGTCTTGATTATGGATGTTATTGTGGTTACTATGTACTGTTTTCCACTGACCAAAATCATTTTGAAATTGTCAGCAGAACCTCTGTATGACAGAAGGATATATAACACGACACACACACACACACCTAAATTGACAACTTAAAAACAAAAAACAAAAAACAAAAAAAAACAGTTTGTAAATAAATGGCAATTTTGAAATAGGTCAATAGTTCCTAGAGGAACTGGACTCAAGATAGGATTTATTTTATTTAGGAAATGTAATTATCACAGTATTAAAACAGGAAGAAACAACCTTCCCTCGATGACTTGTTAAGGATACTTAATATACTGAACAGCACAATTGGTTTTAAAATATTTACAGATCTAAATTTTGCCTTTAACGGATACATACCTCAGTGAGAAAAATCCTAAAGAGCAGCAGCATGATGTACCAAGTGAAGAGGAGAAAGGTGGCACTGATCCAGAGGTGGTAGAGGAGGGAGAGGTCCAGCAATCCAGCTATGCTGTCAAGAGGGTGGGCAGAGCTGGAAGGGTAGATCACACATAACTATGATAATGCAGTGTTTTGCACGAGGCGAGCTACTGATCAGGCAAAAAGCATTGCTAAGTATTTTCAATAAATCATATATGATCTAACACTAACCTGCCCAAGTGAAGATTCAGTGTTTTACAGATCCATGTTCTTGGAATGTGCCCTGTTGATATTAAATTTAAATAATGAACACTTCCAGTATGCTGTGCAGAGAAAGCCAAAATCCAGACAATCTATATCTATGTATCTATTGTTGTGGGATTTCTCTTTAGTGCATTGTCCTGTAATGTATTGTCTTGCTTTCATGTTACTTAGTTTAGTATGTCTGGTTCACACCTCATTCACGCTGGAACAGGCGGTGAGAAACTGGTGAATGTCTCCCAGGATGCGGAAGCTCACACAGGAAGGCTTGACCCCAGAGTGGGGGAGATTCACACAGGTGATAGAGAGTCTGTCTGTTTAGAGCCAAGGTGTGAACTGCAACTGTAAAAGCCTTTTGTTCTGTGACCGTGTATAAAAAAAAGACCTGAACTGTTCATTGTCAGAGACGACTTTCAGTGCCCCCTGACTGACGGCCCTCCTTATGCATGAGATAGCTGAAATAAAGGTGTTGTTACAACTCATCTGGTCTGCAGGCTTTGGTAATTAAAATTTCCACAACACTATCTATAGTGGTGTGTGTGTAATTATTCAGCCCCCTGAGTCAATACTTTGTAGAACCACCTTTTGCTGCAATTACAGCTGCCAGTCTTTTAGGGTATGTGTCTACCAGCTTTGCACATCTAGAGGCTGAAATCCTTGCCCATTCTTCTTTGCAAAACAGCTCCAGCTCAGTCAGATTAGATGGACAGTGTTTGTGACCAGCAGTTTTCAGATATTGCCACAGATTCTCGATTGGATTTAGACACCAGACAGGTCAGGGATAAAGTTATTGAGAAATTTAAAGCAGGTTTAGGCTACAAAAAGATTTCCCAAGCCTTGAACATCCCACGGAGCACTGTTCAAGCGATCACTCAGAGAAATAGAAGCAGTATGGCACAACTGTAAACCGACCAAGACAAGGCCGTCCACCTAAACTCACAGGCCAAACAAGGAGAGCGCTGATCAGAAATGCAGCCAAGAGGCCCATGGTGACTCTGGACGAGCTGCAGAGATCTACAGCTCAGGTGGGGGAATCTGTCCATAGGACAACTATTAGTCGTGCACTGCACAAAGTTGGCCTTTATGGAAGAGTGGCAAGAAGAAAGCCATTGGTAACAGAAAACCATAAGAAGTCCCGTTTGCAGTTTGCCACGAGCCATGTGGGGGACACAGCAAACATGTGGAGGAAGCTGCTCTGGTCAGATGAGACCAAAATGGAACTTTTTGGCCAAAATGCAAAACGCTATGTGTGGCGGAAAACTAACACTGCACATCACTCTGAACACACCATCCCCACTGTCAAATATGGTGGTGGCAGCATCATGCTCTGGGGGTTCTTCTCTTCAGCAGGGACAGGGAAGCTGGTCAGAGTTGATGGGAAGATGGATGGAGCCAAATACAGAGCAATCTTGGAAGGAAACCTCTTGGAGTCTGCAAAAGACTTGAGACTGGGCTGAAGGTTCACCTTCCAGCAGGACAACGACCCTAAACATAAAACCAGGGCAACAATGGAATGGTTTAAAACAAAACATATCCATGTGTTAGACTGGCCCAGTCAAAGTCCAGATCTAAATCCAATCGAGAATCTGTGGCAAGATCTGAAAACTGCTGGTCACAAACACTGTCCATCTAATCTGACTGAGCTGGAGCTGTTTTGCAAAGAAGAATGGGCAAAGATTTCAGTCTCTAGATGTGCAAAGCTGGTAGAGACAGACCCTAAAAGACTGGCAGCTGTAATTGCAGCAAAAGGTGGTTCTACAAAGTATTGACTCAGGGGGCTGAATAATTACACACACACACCACTTTTCAGTTATTTATTTGTAAAAAAATGTTTGGAATCATGTATGATTTTTTGTTCCACTTCTCACGTGTACACCACTTTGTGTTGGTCTTTCACGTGGAATTCCAATAAAATTGATTCATGTTTGTGGCTGTAATGTGACAAAATGTGGGAAAGTTCACGGGGGCCGAATACTTTTGCAAGCCACTGTATATAGAGATAGATAGAGAGATAGAGCGGGTGAAGCTTCATTAATGGCATTTTAATTAATAAGAAAGTTACTTACCCAAAAAGTAATAAACAACGATGAAGTTCCTGACAGAGTAAAGTGCCTGAGTGGCACTGCACCTAACCACCAAAGGAAGACATCCCTTGAAGCGAAGGTATTTGTATTGCTGGGGAAATAATAAGTGAACATGAACAACAAATATTAACTCACACTAGACAGCTGCAACTTTTTTTAAATTTATTTATTTTATTTTTTTGGGGGGGGAGATTTAATGGTAAATGGACTGATTCTCGTATAGCGCTTTTCTACTCTCCAGGAGTACTCAAAGCGCTCTATACAACATGCCACATTCACCCAGTCACACCCATTCTCACAAGCACTGACCCCAAACTGAGCGCCATCTAATCACATTCACACACATTCATACTCCGATGGATGCATCGGAGAGCAACTTGGGGTTAGTATCTTGCCCAAGGATGCTTGGCATGCAGACTGGAGGAGCCAGGGATCGAACCTCCAACGTTCGGATCAGTAGGTGACCAGCTCTACCTCCTGAGCTACAGCCACCTCATTTACTTGTTTTGTCTCAGAAAAATATGTTGGAGCTATTCGCTGTCAGGATACTAATTTTGATTCACTGTCACATGTGAGGCAGAATCACAGATAAACAAAGAACATTTTAAAGTCCACTGTTTACCTGAACAGTATGGAAGGAGACATAGTTCATGTTGTGGATCACACCCAGCAGACTGTGGGAGAATCCAACAAAAGCTCCACCCAGCAGAAGGATGAGATGATATTCATTCAGACACATCTGATGATAACTGTCAGGGTTGCAAATAAATGAAGGCAGTTAAACTGTGGAAGAAACGTTTAAAGCTCACCACCAAAGCTTAGTGTGGTAGTCACTTACCCATCGGTCTGCGCACACGGGTGGCCAAGAGTTTCGTATCTAAATCCAATGGTAACGGCAGAACACCAAGCTACAATCATTCCCATGATACAGTGGACCAGGGAGTTGACAAGCTGTCGAGGGTGGAGAAGCTGACCAAAGAGCGCGATTTTCGAGCATGCAATAGTTGGAATGACTGAAAGAAAAAACAGTAACAACAAAGAAGTTACATAATAGACAATTTTTTAGTGGAGTACCCATTATATTATCTTATCATTTAAAACCTGAGTAAAGCTTATTAAAGTAATAGCTGGCCCCATGGATGTGTTGAACCAGTACTAAACAATCAGGTATTTTAGTTGTCCTGAAAAGAAAGTAAAACTTAACTCATTTTACTTTCATTTTGTTTTATTATACAATTTAAAGAAAAACATAACACTAATCTTTTTATCCAAGGGAGAAGGATCGTGTGTTTTTCATGTTGTGGTGTCATTCAACAAACTATTCCCTATTTAACAGACAACATTAGTCCACAATCAAATTACTTAATTCTGTTAAACTAATGATAGCATTTTATTTATTATAAGCTCTACCATAACACTGAACTGGTGACATTAATTCCAGCTTCACTAATGAAAATTTACATATGATCTATCCACGTAACATGTTAGTAGTAAAGAAAATCTTTAGGGAAGTTTTGCAGTGCTCTGTGACTCACCTGTGTAATACTCAAAGTTCAAGAAACCAACCATGATGATCACTCCACACAGCAGGATGAAAGAGAAGATGGCAGTTGCACTTGTTAGCATGGAGAAGCATTCTGGAATTAAAAAAAAAAAAAAAAGTGTACGGTAAGCTTCATACTCAGCTCTGAGTAATCTTAAAATGCAGCGTGGTGACTCACCTGATATGGTCTGGATGGGGTGGAGAACACTGAACTTGCTGAGGAACACAAAAATTGCTGTGCTGGGTGGCAACAACAGTACAGCCCAAGCAATACTGGCTGCAGCTCTCCAACAAATTACCTGAACAGAGCAGTCATTATTACATTATAGACATTATATAGCCCATCCTTGTCCATAGTCTTATTACGTCTCATATTGATTACTGCAATTCCCTCTTATTTGGTCTCCCTAAAAGGTCCCTTCAGCAACTCCAACTTCTTCAAAATTCTGCAGCTCGGGTCATAACTCGTATTCCGTCAAGAGCTCATATTACCCCAGTTCTTCAGCAGCTTCACTGGTTAGCCATAGAAGCCAGGATAAACTTTAAAATCTTACTTCTCACATACAAGTGTATCCATAAATCTGCTCCTTCCTATTTGTGTGACCCGCTTCACATCACCACTTTCCCGCCCTCTCAGATCCTCATCTGCTATTCATCTTACTGTTCCGCCCGCATGTCTTATGGAGAACAGAGCCTTTAGTGGTGGCTTTGTTCCTTGGCTCTGGGACTCTCTTCCTCCAACCATAAGAAATATAGACTCTCTTCCCGCATTTAAGTCACAGCTCAAAACACATCTGTTCAAACTGGCTTATTCGCTTTAGTGCTGATTTTATCTGTTGTCAAGTTCTGTTTTGCAATTTTTACTTATTTTATGCATTTTATGACTATTACTCCTTCTAATAATTTTTCTCTTTGGTAAGGTGACCTTGGGTTTCTGAAAGGTGGCCTCAAATAAAATGTATTATTACTATTATTATTATTATTATTATTATTATTATTATCATTATCATTATTATTGATCACCAAGTATTGGGAAAGAATAACCACTTGATTCAACGCTATAAAAAAAAAAAAGAAATTTGAATCCATATGAAAAGGTCTTTTTTTTCTTTTTTTAAATTGTCTTACTTAAATTTCACATTCATGTACAGAACGTGTTCTGTGCTAATCAGGTTGTAAAGGAAATCTCCAGAGAGCATGTAATTTAAAACAATATCTTCTGGGGTGTAAAATTCTGAAACCAAGATGCAAACATTCCCAATATTGCATTGCAATTCAATTTTCTCAAAGAGTGATACCCATGTGGAACTGTTAATGCCTCGTTAAAGGTGTTATGTTCAAAATTTAGTTTTTTGTCTTGATAATAATGCAATGAAGTGGCTTCTGTTGAATATAGGTAGCTGGTTTGTTTTTGTTTGTTTGTTTTTCCCTTTAGGCTTGTTTTATAGGAAAAGGTAGGTATGAACTTAAAAGTGGTTTTGAATGACTGTTACATTAGGGGTAAAAGTGATTACTGGTAACTTCCAAAAAAAAAAGGTTACTCATATTTAATAATGGATTGCATTTATATAGCGCTTTTCAATCAGAATCAGAATACTTTACTGATCCCTAGGGGAAATTATTTTTCGTTACAGTGCTCCATTATAAACAAGGCATCCAAAGCGCTTTAAACTGTAGTAGATGACTTATTGTCCAATAATCTGTCAGACATATCTTACATGAAAGACATCAAATCAGTTTGAATAGGAAACAATATTCCTACCACAAGATAGAAGCTGAAATCATTTTTGGTCAAAGTCACTTTATATATTCTTTATTTTCCCCAGCTAAAATAAAAAATAAAAAATTACTGACATTAAACTTTTCCTTTTCAAGCCAGATCCGGTCAAGAAGGGGACGGATAAATGCAACAAACGTAACATAACAGCTCTATAAATATATTTAGGTGGCAAAAAAAAATGGATTGATTATAATCTAGAACACATTGTAGGTACAATAAGTCAGAGTCATTAGGATACATGAAAAACAGGTCATTTCTCTATCATATATATAACGACTTCATAAATCCTATTGAGTACAGCCTATTTTCCAATAAAAACAAAATATCAGACATTACAATAAATAAATAAATTTAAAAGAAAAAAGAAAGAGAAACATGAGTCAATTTTTGGCACGACATCTTCACTTCATTCAATGTAACATAAATTTAAAATAAGTGAAAACATTTCAATTCAACATCAGCAATTCTTTTTCTGTCATTGTTTGGTAGAAACTACGGAGGCCTATATACTTTCAGTGTTAGCCCCTAGATGCCTATCGTTAATGTTTACAACATGCGTGAATCAAATATTTTCATATTTCAGTCAAATAATACAAATAATCACTAAGTTAATTTTCCTTATTGTTTTTGCTACCAGAAAACACGCTATACTCAAGTTGCTATTTATCGATCGGGTTTAACGTGTGAAACTTACATATCTGCATAGTTGTTACTAACTTCATATTTGTAAAGACACTTTTTTCCCCTTTTACTTTGCTCGCGTTTCTTTCTTTTATTTGAATAGCCTCCATTCGCACCTCGGTTTCTCAACTTTCTGTAAACACTTTTAAAGATAATTGTAAATAAATAAAATCTGAAGACGTTCATTAGCTGCATTCAAAGAAGCTAGCATAAACAGATCTAAGTTTAGCAAGCTAGGAGACACGAAAAATCACTTTCTAAATAGTCATCTGGTGTCAGAAGAAAAACACTCACCTTGCGGATAAACCAGCAACTCTGCTCTGCAGAAAACATGTTGTTTAGATAAATTTATGCCTCTCTTTGAGAAGAAAACGACAATCAAAACTATTTACGCCTCAGATTCCCATATCGCGCCACATGCATTCAAAGGACCTCTGAAGGACCCCGATTAAAAGCTGTCCATCTTCCTGCCTGCTGCCAGCGTTTCATATTCATTCAGTATATGGATTTAACGTTGGGTCTTGAACTAAAGATTGTACATATAAATTCTCACTGACTGGCACACGTACACTACGTTAAATTTCATCATTACATTAAGCTCAGCTTACAAATGTTTTCCTGAAAGGTCGACTTTCACCGATCCTAAAAATCAGGTTACGTTTAAATTATGCAAATGCTATTAAAACAACATTGTCACAAGATGGAATTACACAAGAACATAAATCAGCTTTAAAGTTGTGTCTCATTTTACTCTGTCATTATGTAACATTAGTCCAGTAATTAGTTGCCATCTCAAGTGCAGAGTCAGTAGCTGTCAGTGAAGTCAGTTCTGTATTCCTTTAGCTTCATCATGCACGAAAGCTTTCTTTCCGTGACTATAGCCGTTTCCGTAAGATGGGAAACTGTGTTTATCCAAAACAGTATTTTTGTCACTGTCCCGTGAAAATGGCTTTATCTCAAAAGCATTGGCTGGAAGCTTTTGAGTGGAACTGATGGACATGTCGGTTTGAACTGCTTTAAGGACGGGTGGCTTCTGTCCAGGTTTCTGTATTATTGCAGGGAGGGCAAGCTGTTCCCTCTGGGACTTCTTGTCTTCCCACAACTTAAGCAGACGACGCTGGTTATTTGTCATATCCTTGAGATTTTGCTGCAATGACTGTACTTGATCCTCTAAAAGTGTTTTAGAGGTGACTGTATTTGCCAACTCTGAGGTCAAGCCATCAATGGTCAGACTCAGTTTTCCAGCCTTTTCCACCAGGGAGTTGCACTCACGTTCTTTTTCATGCAAGTCATTGATTATGTCCTTGGTGGTCTTTCCATTGAACTTAGGGCTGCACTCAAGTCCAATTTCAGTACGAAGAGCCTTCACCTGTTTCCTCAGCTCCCTGTTGTCCAGAGCCAGAGTCTTCAGTTTCTGTTTCATAGCCTCTGTTGAACGCATCCTTGACTCATACTGCCTGAGCTTCTCTCTGAGAACGCTTTCTTTGTGCATGGCATCGTCCCTTTCATTCCTGCATTTCTCCAAAAGTTTCAGCATCTCAAATTTGGACACTTTTTCACCTTTGCCATTTGAAGTGGCCATCCTATGGAAAGGTCTTCAAGTCACAATATATATGTCTATAGCTATAAAAAATAATTAAAAGGCATTCCCCAAAAATGAGAACAAATAGCAAATCAAGTCCTCCTGTGTTGTGCTGATAAATCTACAAGTATGTGCAGCTGTCTAGACTTCTGAGACTGAGGCAGGTGACATTCCTCCAATAGGGTTACCTGTTTGACAGGCAGCTCCTGTGTAACTCAAAGCTGGGGCTAGAATGACCATTAATTAGGACGCCACCATCCCTTTGACAAAGGTTCAAGTGACACTTTTTTCTGTTTTGTTAATTAATCAAAAAAAAAAGTAGCTCTACTTAATTAGTGGAAATATTAAGCATAGTCTTTACGTAGGTTCACTGAATGTAAAGTGCTGACCACACACCGTGTGCCTGCATGTGGTCAGCTTTGGATATATACTGTGAGATTTTCCACTGCGGGTGATCTGCGAATCCAAACGGTGATACGATAGATTCTATCGGTTTGCTCGACCACGTGACAGTTTAGATGGTTGAGCTGGAAAACGGTAGCAGCAGCTCACTTTTAAAGTTAATCTCTTTGAAATGTTCATCTTATACCTATTAGTTACAATCTCTTCTTTAAATATTTAAAATTTCCAATTGTTGACATGTATTGGAAAACAAAGTAGTTAGAAACCCAAAGAAATGAGTCACGTTGCACATGGACGTGAAAGCCGGGGTGACTCAAGGCTGCCTAAAATGAAGAATCACATGAAGTATTTTAAGCACTCATCCAATGCAACCACCCAGAGTTCAGAGTATGACTGTTAGATAGAAAGCACTTAGACATACAAAAAAGTGCTTGTATGAATGTGTGAATGGGTGAATTAGATATGTTGCATAAAGTGCTCTGAGTGCTCAAGTTGAGTAGAAAAGCACTATATAAGATTTAGTATTTAATTAATATTAACTTTTGACCTATGACACCTGAGATGGATATAAATTTTCTGCAGGCATGACAAGAAACAATTAGGCAACTACTTATGTTATATAATATAAGGAAACCTGTCTCAGTTTGTGTTAAAGATCTGCAATGAACTAGAAATATAAAACAATGACATTCAAATACAGCATTTCCCACAATAACCATGTTTTATTTTCTCCATGAATCAATAAATTCCACACTTCCGATCAAAAACATTACCAAATTAATTCCAGAAACACTTACATGACCATTTAAAAGTTTAGCACAGGTCTTTGGCATTAGTTGGGTGGACTTGTAGAAACTTAAGAGTAACGTACAACAGCTCCAAGTGTAATAACGCTAGTCGTTGGTTAACACACCATATCTATAATTGTTTACACAGAAAATTCTGTTTACAAATGATTCATTTCCCATTATAGGAATATAAAAATACATGCCATCGATGCTGTCACCAGTTATGAAATGTGTTGTTATAGAAATATTTAAAAATGTAACTTAAGTATAAAGGTCATACTAAAATATACCTTTTTTGTTATTTTAAACCATACTCCATTTATATGCATAAAGTTTAGAATCCAGCACCCGTAAAAAGAAAACAAAACCCACACGCTTGCTATTATTGTGCATTTTCAGATGTCACACAGCTGATCCAAACACGCACTCAGGATACAGGGGTTAAGGTGTTAAGACCGGATGTACGAGTTCAGGTGAAATTCAGACGTTGCATGACTTCATCAGCACAGCAACTTGATTCTCTCTAATAAGGCAACACGAGAGCCTGCAATTTCAAAGAAAAAAAGAAAAAGACAAAAAGGGGATAACACTTGCCTTGGCATGGCAAAATCATGTACAGGAAGTCCTGTGTCAGATTTAGTAGGTCAAAATGACACACATGTGAGCCAAGGCTCCAAAAATGGGTCAATAATGTATTAAAGTCCTCCTTTGTGACACTACTGAGTGTAAATATGCAAACAACAAATGAAATAAACACCATGTAGATACATATTATAAATACATATCAGATTTTCAGTGTATATGTAAAAGCTTAAAAAGCTTCTGTGTCACTATTGGTACCTCGAGACAATGCAAGTCTTTCATGTCGTCGAATTTGTTGGCTTTACCGTCTTGTTCCCTGGAATAGTAAAAAAGTAGGTCTGCAAAAGAAAACCCAAATGAGTAAAAAAAAGTGTCAAAGAACTTGTGCAAAGGAGTACTGGCAGGGCAAAGACATGTTATGAGAAACTGGTAAGCACGAAATCCAAACTGTGAGTAGGTGTGAAGCAAATGTTCAGGGGTAGAGAAAAGAATACAGGATTTCTGGAAGCCATTCATCTTGTTAAGCGTTCAGACATGGCTTAGTTTGAAGACTAATTACTTCAATGTGGTGGGACATATGATATCCCTGAGGACCGGACAGTATTCATGATAGGAAGTTTACTAGAAGCCCTTTCTCACACCATGTAGTAATGTAGTCATAGTTTCCGCTGAAACACATCTCCCCAGAGGGATTCAACTTGACACTATAAAGTATATTTGTTTCCCAAAAACCCACAGAGGAGTCAAATGCCAAAATATCAGTGTAAGTGATCGGATCTGTGAATGGCGAATGGAGAGGTGGGTTCAAAACTAGGCCATGCTGACATCACAGAGGATAAATTAGAAAGAGTCAATCATTGTTATCTAAATCCAGATGGATAAGCGTTATGAAATAGATGGATTAGCACAAATACTATTTTGTCATTAAATATCAAAAGTAGCCATATTTACCTTACAACCAACAGCCAGCAGGATGTTGAGCAACACAATCACAGACAGGAATGCTATCATAACTCTGGGGTGGTCATCTCTGACTGCAGGCCAGAAAGTCAAAACCAGTACTGAGCCAGAGAGGCAGAGTGCCACCACAATGGTGCACCAACTCAGCCAGTTAAAGGGGAGAATCCACAGAACCTTGATTTAGAAAATAAAGTTAAAAAACTAGAAACCAGCAAATCATGTAATTAAATATGCATCTGCTTTTAGGGGGTTATATAAATGCCTAAAATTTAGTATAGTGCTTCATTTGTTACTACTACTTTAAAATGAATAAACAAAACACAAGACAAAACAAAAAAACAAAATTTCTTACCACTGCAGGTATATATATTGAAAGAGAATAGCCGTACACACAGACAATCTCCATAAAGGCATATGACACCAAGTTCACCATTTTATTGTTTCTCCATAGCAGAAAACCCCAGACGGCAAGAGGCACTAACCAAGCATAGCTGAAGATTATTGTTGCAGCAATGGTTACTGGAAAACATAAAGAATCAAAACTCAGTGTGAAATGGCTGTTTCCCTCCCATATTTAATGTAAACGTGTATGAGAGTAGGGCTGTTCGATATAACGATATATATCGGGTGACGATATAAAAAAACGTCTATCGTTTCATTTTACGCTATCGTTTGTTTCGTGGTGTCGCAAAATAAACTGTTTACGGCAATTTTTTTTCATCGCTTTGATCATTGATGGTTTTGATGGTCACTATAGTGGCTATATTAATTTCTTAAAGTTCTCTCTTTCTCTCATATTTAATATAACCACACTACTGGCCTGTTTGTATGCGTTGTCGTTAGCAACAACGATGATAAAACCATCGCTTGTCCGCTCTTTTATTTTCCACATAAACCTTTCACAGTAAAGCTCAAGATCCTGTTGAGACTTTTTAAAATAAACTGAATCACGTGAACGAGTATGCAGAGTGTTTACGGATGAGAAGCAAAAAAGAGGAGTCAGGCGCTAAAAAAATAAACCACAGACTCAAACGTTAGAAGACGCCGTGTAATAAATACTCACAAATAAAACGGCGGCCGTTACAACTTATGTCTAAAAATGTATCGTTTCATGCATTGGTTAAAACACTCGACTCCAGGTAAAGGACGCCCAGCTGGAAACACTTCACGCAAGTCGAGCTCCCCAAAATTCACAGAATTTTCAGAAAATGTAAAATTTTTGTGATTTATATCGGGACGATAAATGTCTCATATTGGGATAGATTTTGGTCATATTGAAAAGCCCTATATGAGAGTGAAGAGGAGCAAACCTTTTCGAAACTCTGGGGTATATTTGTAGTCCCGATCGCCTTGGTGGGCCAAAAAGTTGGATATGTTTCCACTTATGGCGGTGGCAAACACAAGAGTGGTGCAAATCCAGAACGGTCCTAAAAGCAGTTGTTACACACATGTAAGTTGTTTCCTTATTGGGGGTTTCCATGAAAATAGCATTTACCAATAGAATACAACATCAAAGAACAATACACCTAGTGTCATACAAAAAAAATCTGATTGAGACATATCTGTTAAAACTATGAAGAGCTAACCATAGAGATCAGGATTTCTACGGAGGTAGACATTAATAAAGTTCTTTCTGGGCCATGGCATCATTGATCCAATTATCCTTTCCTTTACCTGAAAGAAATATTAGAAACCACTAAATATGGAATCTGATGAGACCTAGCAAAAATGGTGCCAAAAAGTCATTAGAAAAAAAAAAACTTACATGATGGGTCTCGATGTCAAAGAACCTTTGGTAGTACTCAAAAGACCAAAAAGAGGGACTTTTCTTTTGCCCTGAGAGAAGCTTAAATTCAAGGATTTGGTGGAAAAATTAAATTAAATCTTAAAAGTTAATAAAATATATTAAATTCAAAGGCTTGTCCTAACCTCTGCCTGGTCATCATTGGCAAGTGGATCCTCAGTATCAGCTTCAGTGGAGAAACCAGTCGCAGTGCTTTGCTTAGGCTTCACATCTTCATCATCGATGCTGATGGTAGTTGCATCTCTGTTGGCTTCCAACAGATCGCCAGCTTCGTCAAATTCTAGTTAGTTGACATGGATTAATGCAAAATGTCAACGATCGCTTCTTGTGAGTTTAAATTTTTCACAAAAATAAACAACTACATTTCCATAACACAGTGGAAGATTGACACTCACCCTGAAATTGAAACGGATCATTTTTCGACGCCATTTATAAAGATTCGAAGAGCGAAGTCCGTCTCAAACGCACAGGAAATTAATTGTCACACAAGGGCAACAACTTAACCTCAGGAAGATATGGGGAATGTTTAAGACTTCGCATACTATAACCAATAAAGGAAAAAGACGTTATGAGTTAGCTGAGTTAGCTACCAAGTTCTCACTTAGCAGATCATCAACTTTGACAACTATGTAAAATCTGATTAAGACAGAAAAACAACCATTAAAAGTATCAGTCTTTTTAAAATATGTTTTAGCTATCATCTTTGGAAAATCAATTACCAAATTATCCTTCCAAACCCATAAAAATCACTTAATTTCTGCCGTATACGTTGGCACTTCCGGGAGCAGGCTCGATCAAGGATGTAAACAAGACTTCTTCCTAAACATTTTCAAAATAAGGGTTTGGATTTTTTTGTCATTTAAACTACTACTTGGTGAGATCCTGAGAGGTTCATTATAAAGTATGTACACGTTTTCTCATATTACATTCTTGTTACTTAGAATACGCAATTTGGTAAGAAGTTCCTAAAAAAACAAGCATTCGTTGTTAACCATCTTTTACTTTGAAGTGAGCAGGCACAGCTGCCAGTAACTTGCTTGCACTGTAGGAACCGCGGCTACCGTAGGAAACCCGGAATATTTGTCATAATGCATACAAGTAGTAAAGCAAATGCCGTAAAATGTGAAATATTTGGAGCAAAAAAGTAGTAAAAGAGTTTTACTGCAGGGTTTGGGTGTCCTTTTATACTAATTTTAGCCAAGGACATGATACTATTTAATAGCTAGCTTGTGAGCTACTTCGAGTTTTTGCTGACTTAACGTGCAGCCCTTAATAGTGCGACCTTACTATGGACAATAGCACCATTTATGTCCGAGAAAGAGGAAGTCTTCGTCGTGTCAGTGACATAGTCCTGGCACAGCCAAAGCCAGCGTTATCGTGCAGAAGGACAAATCCGTTTGTGCCCAGAAAAGAGCATTTTATATTCACCTACAATGAAGAGGGAAGTCTGCGATATACCACAAAATCTCTCTTTGACATCACTTTGTTGTTTGTAGTTGACAATATTCATCATGTAGACTCTCTGATTGGCTTCCCTGAGCAAATAGGTGATAAACTTTTTGTAGCAGCTGAGGAAAATCGTGTATTCTTAAACCCAGAAATTTCTTCAAAAGCCCTGCAGTTATTCAGTGATGCATATGGAAGCATGGTACTTGAATCACTGTGTTTACGAAACAGGTGAGTCGGACTGCCACCAAAAAACTGCGAGGTTCCTTTTCTTCTTTACCACGGACAGCTAGCATTTGTTGTTCCTCTTTTATTTCTGCAGGTTTCCACTTCTGCACGAGCGAATGGATGAAATAAAAACATTTCATAATTTGAAGTCTCTGGATTTGTTTGGCTGCAAACTGGGTGACAATCATGAGCTTTTTCAACATCTAACATCCACCTCACTGGCAAGGTATTGCATTCCTAAATAAATTACATGAAAGATTTAATAAAAGCTGTTGCTAACATTTTTTTTCCCACTCTAGGAGCCTGATTCAACTTTTCATCGGTAGTAACAGCCTGTCAGATGCTGGCCTCCAACGACTGACCGCACCTATCCGTATGATGCACAAGGGACTGGACTGTCTTCAGCTTCTGGATATTTCCTGTTGGTTACCAAACTATTAGTTGATTTCATGGTGATGGCACAAATACCATCCCCTCCAGATTTGAAGTATTCAAAACTCACATCATTATAAAATTGTTGATCAGCTATAATCTGTCATTTCCAGACAACAATATCTCAGAGAGGGCTCTCGAATACCTCACATGTCTCCCAAAACTTGCAAATCTTGATGTATCTGGAACCAGTTTGAAGGTATAACATCAATAGTTGTGTGTAACACTTATCTGTGGCTCATTGTTATACTGACATCTAAATGTAATGTATACCTCTAGCTTGGCACAGGATTGAAGGCAACAATGTCGAACCTGTTAGGACTAATTTATTCTGAGAAACCACTGGCTGCCTTTGATCACTCAAGATGCAAGACAGAAGGTTGGGCTGAACAGGTAAGTATGTTTAAATGCGGATTTGACATTGATAGAAGAATAGAGTAGTGGTCAGATGTTTACATAAACTCATTATGGGTATGATGATGGTAAAATATTTCCCCCCCAAGGTGGAATCACTGTATTGTACACATCTTTAATAACTTTAAAAAACATGTACATGTTTGAATTTATTCTGGAATTTCTGTATTCCATTCATACATACAGCCTCACCAACATTTGGTTAAATGTCCCTTAGCAAGTTGCACCTCAACCAAAACCAATTTTGATTTGTGTTTGGGAACATTGTCCTGTTGGAACACAGTTGTTTGCAAGCTTTAACCGTCTAGCTGTTGATTTGAGGTGGACTTTTGGAGGTAGTGCTCCTTCATTATTTAAACCACTTTGTGCAGTGTACTAGTACCACTGGCAGCAAACAGACTCAAAGCATAATGCTACCACTGCCATGCTTTAGAGTTGATACAGTGTTCTTGGGTTTGAAAGCCTCACCTTTATTTTTCCAAACATACCTCCTGTCATTGTGGCTAAATAGTTCAATCTTTGTGTGGTCTGAACATAAAAAAATTCTCCAGATGGCATTTGGTTTTGTTCATGTAGGGAGCAGCAAAATTCAGTCCTCCTTCTTTCTTAGTCATCACCGTCTTGGTCCATAGCCATTTAAAACTTCCTTCAGTGTGGACCGTGATGCTGGTGTTACAGTCGTTTCCAGTTCAAGGCAGCCTTGGGTATTGGTAGTTTCTGGGTTGTTCCTGAATATCTTAACAAATTAAATTTCATCTGGGGGCGACAGTTTGATCAAAGCACCATTGTTTCAACTGATGATCTTGGAATCTGCAGTTCTTTAGAAATGGCTCCAAGAAACCTTGGAAACTTTTGTAAATCCACAATTCTTCTTATATCTTCATTGACTTTCCCATTGTTCTGCTGATGGTCAAGTCAATGAGTGCTATAAAAACATATTCTGTTTTACAGCTCAAATAAATAATTAAAAGCTCAGAATAACCTGAAATTCATGCCATGATGAATGGACTTAAACTTCTGATCACAACTGTTTTTTTTTTTTGTTGTTTTTTTTAAATAACAAGTGTCAGGAAGTAATGTTTGGCATGTTTTCAGGTTGTAAACCAGTGGGAAATGAATAGCTCACAAATGCCAAAACAGAAAAAAGTTGAAGACTCAAGAACATCGGCACTTCGTTTTTGTAAGTTCATATTTACACAGCGATGGCCTATTTTTAAATAAATAATTGGACACTTTTAAAATTTGTTTTTTCTGTAGTTGGCAGGCAGAAGTTTGTCAGAACGGTACTGAATGCAACACCTCTGACTCATAAGAGCACGGAAGAGGATAAGAGTGAGAGACTCCATTTCTACAGACCGGCGAACAATGACGTAAGAGAAAAACAGGTTCCCTCCAGGACAAATGACTTAGAGAATCCCTGCCATGATCCCAGAAAAAGGAGGCTTCAGTCGGAAACGTGTGACACTTCAAATGAAAGCCCTCCGGGAAAATGTTCGTCCTCACCAACTCTTACTGCAGAGGACATTGACTTGTTGAACAGCTATTAAGGCATGCGTCCAAACTAGCACGCAGGTTGAAGAGCTACTTGAACATGTCAATGAATAGGTTGCCTTTAGACTCAAGGGAAGGAAGATGGTTTCCACTGGTTATAATACAAAAATGTCTTTTGGGATTAAATTGATAAGGTTTGTATATTTTTTAACAATAAAGTATTGTTTTTGCATTCGTCTTCTTTATTATCCATTTTATTGTTCAACAGTAACTTTAAACAGGACAAGGTGGATTATTGTCCTGGGCCTAATCTTGGGGATGTGTTTGGAAGAAATTTTTGCTCATGGGTCCTAGCAAGAACTTTACTTTTCTGGACTTTACACAGTGCAACTCAACTCAAAGGTTCTGGTTTGTTATGGCAGTGGGGGGTGATGACTTCAGGCTTTAAGCAGAGATGATGAGAAGGCTTCACCGGTCTGGGAAACCCACTTCTTTCAAATTAAGCAACCCTAGATTCTTCTTTCATTTTCAAACTTGGAAGTCCATGCGCGACTGGTGCTGATTCAACTTAAATCACTTCGGGCGATTTATATTGATGTTGCACACATTTCTTTAATGCCACAAAAGGTTTTGTCCAACTTTTTTCATGTAACTGCAGAAATACTGCCCCAGACGTGTAAACAGACTTTGATGTGTCAAGTCTGTGCAGTTCCCCCCCTAAAATCAAATTATCACACAGAAAACCTGGAGGCACGGTCATTTTTCAATGTAGAAAAATGGTACATGTTCCACAGAGAGGGAGCAGCAGATAAATTTGGTCATGATTTTTCCCCTTATATTCACCACGTAATTGTCTCTTGAGATGTCTTCTAGGACATTTTATTGACAGGTCTTTCTATAATGTTTATAACATCAGGTAGCTAGAAAATTGCTTTAGGAGGCCAATGGTAAAGTAGTCATACAAGCAAATGTTCAAATAAACTTGGTATCTGTTTTTTTTTCCCCTCTGCAGTTGTAAAGCTGTGTGAAGGCGCATTACTTTACACGCGGCCCATCATACAATTTTTAACCTCATAGCAGAGATTGAAGATAAACACTAACACAGGAAGTGTTAGCTACTCTCAGTTTTGCCTCAGAGTTTTTATAGAGCCATTCTAGAAAACAGTGAGGTGTAGCAATAAGCGATCAAAAGAAAGTTTTGCATGTCTTGCACTACATAAAAAGGCAACATTGTGCCCACTACAATGTACTGTCAGAGATGCAAATTAGACCACTGCAGTTAAATGTAATTACTGTGGTATAATAAAAAGTAAAATCTACCTGTGTAGTTGTGTGAAGGCATTGAGCAAGAGTTCTACGACTCCTTTTGCAAACTATTATCTATTGCAATAGGAGTCATACGTTGGCATTTTAAACTTCAAGAACAAAAAACAGACATTAGATTCACTCTGTATTTAATTTGACTTATGATAAGAAGAGACAACAGTTAAGCAGGAAGGACTTACTGTTTGTACCATCACTATCAATTTATATAAAGAGCAGAGAATTTTGCTGTAAAATTCAATATCGTTAGGTTATCACCCCAGTAGAAACATAAAAGCAAACAGGGTAAGTCTGCAGTACCACCGCAACCTATTTTATCAAAAGTTAACGGTTTGGAAGAAACTTGCATCACTTCAAGTCACAAAGAGTTAATTTAAACATTCAATAAAGTAAGCACACGAATAGAGAGCTAATGCACACCAAAATTGCAATAAACCCCCCAAAACCTAGTTGACTTGTACTGCTGTCACTGTGCTATAATGCCTCAATTATGCCAATATACAGAAAAACTATCACTCCAACTTTAAAAGCTACGATTGACAGGAGGCAAAAAGAGAAAAAAATAAAAAAATAGGGGTGGAAAAAAAAAGTTCTGCAAGTAGTGAGACTCTGAAAGTAGTGACTTAAGACTACAATCAGGACAGGTCTTAAGCCAAAGGATAAAAATCAACTTGAGATTATACATAAAAGAGAATAACCCCCTTTGGGTTCTAGATGTTAGACTGCCCTAGGTTCACTTTGGAAGGGAGTGGTCCAGCCTCCTCTTCTGATCCATTGGAGGTGATGATCAGCAGGGAGGATGCTGGATATGGAATCAGTTTCTGTTCTTTAATGTATTCACTGTCTCCATAGATGCTTAATTTCTGAAAGAAAAAAAAAAAAAAAAAAAAAAGGAAATTTTTTTTAAACATCGTTTTGATGATTCTTTTTTTCCTGTCAACACAAACCTCATTATTCAAGGAATTCTTTAAAAAACATTTTTGCCAGCCACGATCTCTAAAGCTTCCATATTGTTTGGTCTATATATAAACCAGAAGTGTCAAAATGACTGTTCAGGAAATAACTTCAGCCCAAATGCACACACCAAGCCCACCCGCTATTTGTAAGGTGCCCTTTGTCTGGTATTTTTGCTGGTATTCTGTTCATTCAGTCACTTTTTTGCCCGTGTTAGTCTAGTAAGGTGGCTATTACATTTCTTGAGACCAGTCTTTGGTGATACAGAGTGAAGCATTTTGAGTATGCGACCAATGCAGACATGCTTGCATGCACTTCTCTAAAACACACAATGATGGTACGCGCAGGCAGAATACTGACTGGCTGAAACATCTGCTTGAAGGGAGCAACAGTGGCATTTGGCACAAAATGGAAGAAGTGTATATACACTGTATGAAAAAGTATGCATAAGAAACTGAATTAAGCAGAAGTGGATATCATATTTTCTTGTTTTTAAACAGTGTTTCTCTTCACTGTAAAGAAGCCATTTGTCTGTTATGATTTCTGTGTTCTCTGCAGCTCTGCCACCAGCTGTCGTTGGAGACAAAATATTTTGATGCTGCCCCCTGGTGACAGTACACTGCTATAACATGAGGATAAAGGTCCACGTAGCTCCTTGAAGACTCCACAAAGGACTGGCACACATATAAAGCATAAAGACGAGTTGGAAACAAAGAAATAGTCCTTTGGTATCATTCTGTGCTGCCACATTATAATGGGATTTATTACATATGAATGACATGTAGATTTGTGCAATTACTCTGCAGAGGGCTCTGGAAAGGGCATAATTTGAGAATCCTCATTTTAGAAATACTGGTTGGGTGATTTTGGACAAGACTGGCATTTCCAACCTTTGTGCCAAGATATGCTAGTCACCTCGTAGCTGTAGCTTCATAATTACTATGCAGATGGGAAAGTGGAACCAAGTTTCTTATTTAACTTTGCAACAGCACAATAAGCAATTATCCATTTAAAAATAATTTATACGGAGTATAAAAACAGAACTACAGCAACTAAATTCACACATAGCAGATACGCCCAGATTAAGCTTGTGTGCTAAACAAACTGCTGTAAACCACTTAAACAAACAAGAACAGATATCATACCTCAGCAGGTACATACTGATCCACAGCAGTTGCCACAGTGGCACAGCAGATCCAGATCAGGACAAAAACAGACAGGACCAGAGTTGTGGTAAGGATCCACCCCGGTAGCCAAGGATTCCTGAGGAGTAAAGGATAAGTATCAAGGTTATGTAGCTGCACAAAGGCAAGACCCTCAATACCATTAATATCCTGTTCAAGTTAAGTAACAGCACCTCTTGGACAATGTAGACAGAAATGTGCTAACCAACCTTGAGAGAGAGCTGAAAAGATTGTATTCGTCATTATAGGTGTGGTCCCCAGCCATGTCTCTGTCCCTCTCCTGGATTAAAGTGCGTTCGTAGTCCTTAAATACAGGGCTGCTCAGTCCAGGAACTTGAAAACAAGAAACCAAACTCAGAAAGATATTCAGTGATGTCTGCCTTAACCTAACACATTCTTTGAGATCAAAACTACTTTCGTCCTTAACTAATTACTTTATTTATTTTTTAAGAGGATGAATGAAACTCTTACAGCTCTTCTGAGGTTCCTCTTTAACATATTTTTCCAGTTCAAACTGGGAGAAGAACTTGATTTCAGGTACAGCCTGTTAAATATAGGGCAGATTTTTATTTATTTATTTTTCCTAGTCATTTTGCTCCATTACATTTGCACATTACCAGGGTGAAGTGCATTGTTTTGCATCTGGTAGATTAGGGGGTTGGTTTTCTTTTACTTACCTGGCAAATGATGACTTTGCCATCATCAGCCTGGAGGTAAAAAGTCCATGTGGAAGTGATGAAGCTGTGGGCCTGACTCATTACATCATCCCAGAAACCTCGGACCAAAGTCAATGGGTACAGAAGGTGAATCTTAGGCATCATGCTCTCCAACTGGGGGAAAAAAACAAACAAACATATTGAACAAAGGATTATTTTAAAAGTGGGAGCTGAAGTGCAACAAATACAGAATCAAGAGAGATCAAACAGCTGACCTAAATGAAAGCTGCATGCTCCAGTACCAAAGCCATCCCTACAGTAAAGTTGCAAAAGCAATTTCAAGTCTCTGCATTTAAACTTTAGTTAAATGCATTCACTGAATCTGAACTAACTATGAAAAAAACTACTAATACTGCAGATGGTTCTGTGGAAGCCACTGCGTGAATGCGTTATACACAGTCATACCTGCTTATTTCGCTGCTCAGCGAAGGGGAGCTGATTCTGACAGCCCAGGTTGCATGCATACTGCTCATCAGACTGGGTGTAGGCTTCGTGACAGGCTGCAGAAGTTTGAAAGAGGTGAGCGATAACAGATGATAGAGCCAACAGATCAAACTGGATTGTGGATACAGAACAAAGAGTCTCTAGAGCAAGCTTACACCATGGAACTGGATGTACTAAAACGGAAGCAGATTGTAAGAAATACTTTATTGTTACGAGCATAGCACGTAATTAGTTAGCAAACCTCTTCGACAGCACAGCTGTGAATTAACTGGGTCAGTGCATAGCTTACTTGATTCACACTCGGATTTGGTCTGATTTAAATCTTCGCTGTCACGGACAAACTGACAAATGGAGAACAGGCGGCAGCCTCTCTGACAGGCATATAGTTCTTCCTCCTGTACAATAAAAAACAAACGGGAGGACCAGTTGAATGACTCGACAAACAAGGATATCCAGCTGAAAGATGACGCACTTTCAAAACTTGTCATTCACAAACAATATTCGCTGAAGAAAAATGCATTGCAAAAAAGGAAAAAACACACGCTTGTCCACTTATTAAACGCAAAAGCTAGCTAATGGTAGCAGCAGTCGCTTTCCTTTTCAATATGACAACTTACCCGAGGATAGGTATGCAAACTGTATGTCATTTCACATGATTTATGGCAGGACGCAGTGTTTCCCAAGACGCTGTCAAATACATCTGAAGATACTAAGGTGCCTGCGAACAGGACGGCGAGTCCCAAAGTGCAGACAATTGAGGAAAGAGACCCCATTTCGCCTGCCAAAACCTAAACAAATAACACGATCCTCTTCCTCGTTCTCCTTATCGGGTTGTGTTCTCGCGGGAACTTTATCTCGCGCGAGACTTTTTTCAGAGTTTGCTAAATTTAAGGTTTGCTAAGTTTAAAAACCCTAAAATCTTGTTTGGAAAACAATGTTCCAACATGAGAAGTTCTGTTTTGTATTCAATGTAAACAGTTTGTGTTTTCCGTCTTCTTTTTTTTCTTTGTAAACTATATCCACAAATACTCAACAATAATATTTTGACTAAAAAAAACCTAAAATCCTAACAGTAACAATAATCAAACAATAAATAGTGGAAAAAAATCAATGTGTTCATTTGTATTGTTTTCCGAAGCAAAAATAATAAATAAAAAAAAGACTGATATCCGAAAAGTCAGAGAGGAAGATAAGGCCAAATTATTCAAAAGACATTTTACTGAGAATACCAGCGATGATACTAATATAATAATAGTATTATATTACTTTAAAATTAATATTCATATTATACAAAAACGTTGGTCATTTATTTACTGAAATTTTGTACACGAGGGCTTCCACATCTTTCTAATCTGCTGAAGAGATTCATTGTTTCCGAGTGTACGTAAAGGCAACATTGCCACTGCCATTATTTACCATAGCCATCCAGCTACTGTTAGCTCTATCAAAGAGATTATTTATCGCAGTTGTAGCGATAATATGGAGCTATCCTTTAGTAGACTATAGCGGAATTACATAATTAACACTGGCAAAGCATTTATTCAGTTAAATTTGGCTTGAGTTAGACAACGTTACCCGAAAGGCAGAAAGTAGCTGTTAGCTGAACCACGTAGGAAATCGGCTTCTTTTTAGTCAAACTGTTGTATTAAAATTTGTCAATCTCATTCTTTCTACAAAGAAGCTTCCTGGCTTGCCTTTGAACATGGACAAGTTTGTAGTGCGGTTTCCTAAGGGAGACGCACCTAAAAAATCGAAGACAGACGAAAAGGTGTACAAACAGACTACAATTGAATCTCTACGGGTAAGACATTAGGCATGCATGTATTGTGTGTTAACGCATTTATGTAGTAATTGCTTGCCTTTTGTGTTTCGTAAAGCGAGTGGTTGTTATTGAGGACATCATGCGTTACAAGTCAATGCTGGAGCTGCCAGAACAGAGCAAAGACAACCTGCTGACTGCCCTGAAAGAGCTGAGTAAGAAGGTCCCTTCCAAGGAGGTGCTCAAGTCCACGAAAATAGGTAAACACAATTTTTAATAACTCTTTATACAGATGGGCTGTCGTTAGAAAGTCATTTAAGTTTCCATTTTAGTTCAAAGATTGCACAACCAACCTTTATAACATGAATAACAGCTTACATGTGAGCTGAGTTTGCTTTTACTCTCTTATTACATGAGAATTATAACTCTGAAGAGCAAACCACTCATTAAAACAGTGTTCTCCTCATAAATGCCAGGCCAGTCAAATTCACAATATTCACATACGTAATCAAAACATCTCTCTGCTAAGGTCACACTGTCAACAAAATGCGAAAGCATCTGGATCCCGAAGTAAGTTCAATGGCAGCAAAGGTTTACACGGACTGGAGGACGTTCATCGAGGAGAATTCCAATAAGCCATCCATTGAAGTGCGCTCGGACAAACAGTCTGAAGGACTCAGGAGCAACGCTAGAAGGCTCATGTCTGAAGCACTAGAGGTCAAGGTAAGATGGAGAATCTCAGGGCAATCGTGAAACATGGCTTTAGAAAGATTTATTTTTTTTATTATTTTCGTTTCTTCCCGTTTCCTTCCTTATCATGTTACATGTTGAATGTAAGCCTGAAAATCAGCATATATGATTTATTGATCGCTGTTTACGAGTGTATTTTAACTTATGCACATTTATTAATTTAAAATATTCCATTCCCAGCACTGGCATGTTCTTTATAAGAAGTATCTGAATGCTTGTTCATCTTACAGCTACTTGTTGTCTGTCTGACTCATTCCTGAAATATTTCTGTTCATCTTTCACCTACAGGAAGATTCTGGTCTTATAGACAACATCGAGAGGGAAGTGTTTCACCAGAGCTCCCGACTGGTCAGCACTTCATACAGACGGACTGTTAGAGCACTTGTGTTTGCCTTCAAACACAACCCTGAGGTCAGAGCTCAGGTGAAGAACAGCACAATAGCAGTCAACAAGCTGGTCTCTAAATACAAAAAATAACAGAATAATAAACTATGTAGAGCCAGCTGTATATGGAAAATAGTTTTAATACAATTGGAGAAGGATTTTATGCACACATTTTTTTACATTTTATTTTTATTGTTTTCTTGATTTTCTGTAAAGAAGTTTAAAAAAAATCTTTTTGTGGCACATCAGTAGCCTAGCACTTTTTGCAACTGCACATGAATCATTGTAAAGAATACTGTAGGTGATGATATTAATGCTATTCCTTTTTGTAATGTAATAATGTAGGCATTCTTTTTCAACAGGTGCATTGTTTTTTTGTCTTGTAAATGAACATTTTTATACGAAACATGATTTAAAGCATGACAACTTAAGCACTGGAGTCCTGTCTTTGATGAAGAAGAGCTAATATAATCACATACATATATATATATATATATATATATATATATATATATATATATATATATATATACATATATATATATCTAAAGAAGCACTAGCCAAACAATAGCTATAACCATGAGAATAACAGCCAGAACACAAATGCTAATAAAGACAATATCGCTCAAATCATGAGGCTCAGCTTCTGGATCCCCTTCACTGCCACTGCTACCATTGTCAGTTTGCTGGGCCTGCTCCTCCAGACGACGCTCCTCTGCAGAAATGATGGACACTGATGCTATTTTCCGCAGGGCATCGCACTGCAATTTATATTCTTGTACATTTTCCTGCTTCCCATCAGAGAAATCAATGTAGAGTTTGTTTACAAGCATGGTAATGTTCCGATGTTTCTGTAAGGGATCATTAGATACAGTATTAATAGAAGCAAGTCGCAAGTGTCTGCAACAATTGTTTAGCAGTTTAAATAGGGCAAATTGCTGCCTATTATAGTGTGCCAGTAAATGAGAACATGTTAGTCACCTGGCTGGCAGTACCACAGTCGACAAACTGAGCCACTATCTTGTATGAAGTGGTCGTTAACTGCGCTGTACAGGTCGGGTTTCCTAAGTAGATGCTCTCACGGTCCAGCTGAGGTAAGGACTGCTGGGGTATCACAATGGTGAATTCTGATCTTGTGCAGCTAACATTTACAGGCACCACTTGGATTGAGGAAAAAAAATCACACTTTTTAAGAGCAGCATAAGAATGATATGGAAAAAGTTAACAAAAAGATATTTTAGAAGTTAATCATACGCCTGTACAAGGAATATTTACCTCCCTGATAAGAAGCGGTGAATCCTCTGTGTGCTTCATTTCTGTCTGTGCTGAGCACGACCAGCAACTTGTTGCCCTTTGAGACGAGAGAAGAAGGATGCTCCCTGCCACACCAGCGTCCCATCAGAGCGTCCGTCTGGCTATTCCCATCATAAACTGCGACAGAGTCATAGTCGCACTCATCTGATAAACTGTTGCGGTCCTCCAAGTCCATTAAGGGGAAGAAGAGTTTGATGCGGTAGCCTGCGGCTAGAGTGATGCTCCAGTGGCAGTTAATGTTGTTTGGGTAGATGTTGGGGAAATTTGGGCTGCTAAAGTTGCCACTCACATGAGACAGCACCTGCTGGCACTCACCTATTAAAGTACAGCCAATCAGATAGTCATTTGGATTGCAGATGTTAGCTTGCTGCACTGCGTTCATTTTATGATTGGCTTTTTTTGTACTTCATCCTCTCCATGCAGCCTCATGTAAGTCTCGGACTAAAAGTTTATGTTTAAGATCCTGGTCACTGTGTCTGGCAAATAAATTTTAAATGGGCAAATGACATTACCAGAGCCTCCTCCAGATGTTCTGTTTAACTCCCACAGACCAAAGACATGTTTATATGACTGATTTAATCAGTGACTGTAAGTTGGCTGCGTGTGTGACTATTAGAGTGTGTGGTTGTCTGCCTCTCTGTGTTAGATCTGTGATGGGCTGGGGGTTATAAATGGCATTTATACAGGTGTCTCTTCAAGTTTTTTTTTTTTTTATCCTTTTTGCCAGCTGGCTTATGCTCAACAAGGTCAAATGGGCACAGTCTGTGAGCAGCTTTCTAAAAGTTACTCTGCAGTTTCGACTGAACTCGAGTGTCCCTAGACCAGTCAAGGACCTTCACATTTGTGTTTATGATGGTGGTGTTTACCCAGTTTCTATGAAAGAGGATTTTTTTCTTTGCAACTGAAATGCTTCTATTTGATCAGATTGTTAGGGTATATTGTTTCATGCTCTTGATATCTCCTGTGGCTTGTTTCAGTCGAGCTGCAATACCTTTAGCCAATAATAAAATCCATTGTTCTCTGTTTTTTAAAATCCAACATTCTCACAAAATGTTCCCTGTTGATCTTTAGCTTTTTGAAATAGATTTTTTTGTGGGTTTCAAGGTAGATTTTCTGTTCTGTGAGTGAACAGAAGTTTTTAAACATAATTTGCTTTAGGTCGAATGTCAAATTGTTGATAATTGAAAAAAAATTACCTTTAGGTTTCTGCATTTACACCAAAAACATGAACACTCAAGGAGAAAAAATACAAAAGGACTTTGCATATTGATGTGAGAAAGCCGAAATCAAATTCACCTACCTGAATAATAGTAGGCCTTGAACCCACGTCCCCCAATGTTGAAGTCAGACTTGAAGACTACGAGAAGTTGGTTGGAAGTAGTGATGATGTTGGGGGGTTTATCTGTCCCACAGTATTTACCCAGATGCCGGTGGGTGACTGTTGGGCCGTCAAACAGGGCTACAAAGTCAAAGTTACATCCTTCATTGTTTTCCAGCTGGAAGTCCAAAAACACCAAGGTGACCACACTTGTGTTAGACACATGGATGGCCCAAGAGCAGTCGGCATTGTTGCTATACTCCTGGGGGTAGCCTGGGCTAGAAATTACTCCAGATAGTCCAGTCAGGACTCCACCACACATATCTAGAGAAGAAAAAATGCAGATTTAGATTTGCATTGGAAATCACATGCACGCTTTCTATTCAGTGTGCTGCATTTTTATAGCTAACTGTTAGTCCAAAGTTTAGGCAACAATTCAGGCATTTCTAGTCATGCTAATAGTTCTGCAACTTTTAGAAAAGAAAACAGTAACTAAATTGTAAACACGATAATATGTTCACTGTGAGCATTATGGTTTTGTGAAATTTGCCTCATCTACGCAGCCACTAGGATCCGTATGAGCTCTAATTGAATATAATATACAATATTTAAGTGAGGTCAAAACCAAGAAATTTCACTTACAAGACACGACTTAAACTGTCTAAACATGGCCGGACAAAATCAACTCAAGTTTTGGCCAACTATCCCTGTCACATTGCATTAAGTGTAACAAGCTACCTTTTCTGTAGCCAACAGTGAAGCCCCTGTAGGCCACATGGCGGTCTGAATGAAAGATGATGGACATGACATTCCAAGAAGAGGTGAATTGAGGTGGAGAGATGTCCCCACAAAATGTCCCGAGGAGGTTCCCTTCATCCTCAGATATGCCATTGTATATTTTAATGTAATCATAAGCACAGCTTGCGTGGTACTCCAGCTCAAAGTAGTGGAAAGTGAGGAGGACAGAGGAGCCCTCTGCTACCACAATTAGCCAGGAACAGTGTGTGTTGTAGGGGTATAGGCCTGGGAAGTTTGGGCTGGAGAAATTGCCAGATGGAGCAGAGAGGATTCCTCCACATTTGACTCCTTATAATGACAAAAAATAAACAAAACAAAACAGAAAAAACATTTCATTTCAGTTCAGAGAAAGAAGTCATGGTTCACCGTGAAAGTGTATTACAAGCTGACATTGAACAATTGGATCCCACCATTCTCTCTATATACAGTACCTGCAAGATAAAGCACTCCCATGAAATTTAAGCATTGCTCCATCAAGATAAAGAATGGCAACTCACCTTTTTTAGAATCAGCCTTGTCAAAGAGCAGTACTAAATGAATCAGTATAGTCACCCCGAGAGTCATGTTGTTATTGCTGATTTGGCTTTTGTCACACCCCAGCTACAATAACGGCAGAAACGCACAACGGCAATGTCAGAGCGCACAGCCTTGAGACATCAGCAGCGGTGCCTGTAGAGGTAAGAGGACTTTGAAAAATTCATCCGTAGCCTGAATGAGTAACCTGATAGCTGCCTAGGCCATGCTTTGCCTTTCCGCTAAATTTTAATGACTGATATCCAATGAGCATGAGTGGCTTGTCAGGACACTGTTTGGAGAGATGTTATACATTTTTAATGACACACACACACACACACACACACACACACACACACACACACACACACACACACACACACACACACACCCCAGTACACTAAACACCAGCTGCAAATGGAGTTAATAAAGAGGTAAGAAGGAGAGAAGGATGATCGTATTTGTCACTAATATAAATGGCTTCATTAATGTGACGTGAAAGAAAAGATCCCACAGTCACAAAGTAATAAGGGCACTGTGCAGGCTTTGTGTTTGTTAAAGCAGCTTAAGCATGCATTTGCATTTTAATGCACTTGAGTATATATAATGAGGTGAAGCGCAGAAATAGTGTTTATTGTTTCTGTTACTACTGAGGTTCACACCTGCAGCTTCTGTTTGAATAGTCTCATTGTACCTAAGCACAATTTTTAAAACAATGGGTTTCAGGAGGACGAGAACTTTATCATATCAAATCTTTTATTCTCAACAAATGCTTCATAATTGCTTTGTGGCAGTTCTGTTCATATAAGTTAAAGGGCTCATTTTTTGTGTAATAATGTGCTTGTTTTAAATTCAAACAAACACAGACTGTGCCACTGCATTGTATCTGATGAGTAAGGTAATTTTCCTCAGAAAATGCAAACCTTTTTAATGCAAATTCTGTTTATACTCTAATTTCTGTTTATGGGAAGAGTAATGTGGCGACTCTCAGACAGAGATTTTGTGGTATTTGCCAAACGCCAATCATATTCCATGAGTCATTCCTTCTGTTTTTGCAGCCTTATAGCCGAGCGGTGGAGACACATGTAGACAGTAATCCTGAGTCAATGTGATTGCACAGCAGACAGGGAGATAAAGTACTCTTAGTAAAAGCCTATTCTTCAAATAAATGTTTACTATTCCAGCAGTGCCGTGAAGGCAAGGCTTTTAGATTGAGCGTGTCTAATAGCTTCAGTGAGCAACACTAATTCCTAAAGAAACCTGCTAGATGGTGCTGTTACACTGTGAAAATAAAGTGAAAATCAACACTGGGTTTTAAAAAGTCATGTCAAGCTCTAAGCTGAAATAAATAAGAATGTGATTAAAATCAGTCAAGTGTTTTTGCACAGGGGTTCCTGGAACTAAAATGAACCGCCTTGCCTTTGAATTTTAATTCTGTCCTCTCTGAAAGCTTGTCATTGTTCAAGGATGTGGGTGCTGGGCAGTAGTGAAATGTGTTTCTGAAAGATACCGAGTGTTTAGAGCAATTAAATCACCTATTAGCAAGTAAATACTATAAAAAACAAAATGGTTGAAACTGAATTCCCGCAGAATAAAAATGAACTTCAGTCGCACAAAAGCAGACGTTTGACTGAAGAGTTTAATTCAATGATTTAGTTCCAGAAATGCATGAAAGGAGTGTTAAAATTATATTCAGGAACATAAAAAAAAGAAGCAATTTTAGTAAATATCAGAAGTGGGTGGTTATTTAGACATTTGGCAGTTGTGAAGAGTGGATGCTGTTGTTGATGGGCACACTCCACAGTCTGTCTAGCATCTTTTAATTGAAACCACACAATGGCAAATGCTATATTTGTGTGTGTTTTACAAAAATCTGTTTACTAAACATGTTTTTCCAAATGAAGACTGTCAAACTCAGCTGTAAGACTATGGTGGTAACTGCTGTTTGTGATGAATGGTTTTTATAGTTTACATAATCCAATTTATATAAGCAGGTGAAAAGTTAAATGGAAAAATTAACAATCATTGTGGGAATCAGGTGTTTCTGTTATGCTGCGGTGGGGCATTTGATGATTGGAGTCCAGCCTTTTCTTTAAAGGGAAGAGTAATTCCAAAGTTATTCTAAGTGATCATTGCATAATGAAACATCTCTATCCTACTTAAAGTGGGCTCTTACAGGATGGCAATGCCACCATAATTGATGGGTATAAAAATGATGTAATCCATATGCTATGGCCTTTAAAGTCGTCACCTCTGTACTCAGTATGAGATCTTGACAGGAGTTAGATTGCAGAGACTATGTTGTGGAAAAATTGAATTTCTGCATGTGACACTACATGAAACAGTTAATCACCACAGTTTTATGATATGTACAACTGTATCCAGTGACTTCTTGCCGTAATGTGTCTTTTAATGTCATTTAATGCATGGTATATTTGTAGAGATAAGATCTAATGATAACTTTTGGTGAAACAGTGAGATCAAGGTGCATTAATAATATTTAAATCTTAGAGCTTTACCTCTTGACTTAATGAATATTTTAGATAAAGCAGTGGTGATCAAGCAAAATTAAACAGGGACTTAAACAGGGACACTCCACTACAGCCTTGTACCCTGTAGTCCTGTGCAGTGTTACCTTTCAGCCAGAAATTGTTTTTTTTCTCCATTGCAATGATTTTGTTAACATCTCTACCTTCTCTATACCAAGGACAATACTGATTTGTTATTGCGCCGCCAATTGGGAGAACTCTCAGACTGGATTATGGCCAATAATGAGCTAAGCCTCCCTCTATAGTTATGAGGGCAATGAAATCCGTTATTCGGGTTATGAAACAAAAAGGAGAAGGGATTAACATTCTCCTGGCAATTGTGGCTATACTATCATTACTTAACTGCACCAGATGAGATGAGATTTGTCTTGCTAGTGATAGTTTTTGATATAAAATTAAAGAGTGGAAAAACGCACCACAGAGAATTTACACAGAAAATATGATATATATGATGGAAATTGGCCATATATATATATATAGCCAATATATATATATATATATATACCTTGTACAGTGGGGCAAAAAAGTATTTAGTCAGCCACCGATTGTGCAAGTTCCCCCACTTAAAATGATGACAGAGGTCAGTAATTTGCACCAGAGGTACACTTCAACTGTGAGAGACAGAATGTGAAAAAAAAATCCATGAATCCACATGGTAGGATTTGTAAAGAATTTATTCGTAAATTAGGGTGGAAAATAAGTATTTGGTCACCTCAAACAAGGAAAATCTCTGGCTCTCACAGACCTGTAACGTCTTCTGTAAGAAGCTTTTCTGTCCCCCACTCGTTACCTGTATGAATGGCACCTGTTTGAACTCATCATCTGTATAAAAGACACCTGTCCACAGCCTCAAACAGTCAGACTCCAAACTCCGCCATGGCCAAGACCAAAGAGCTTTCGAAGGACACCAGGAAAAGTATTGTAGACCTGCACCAGACTGGGAAGAGTGAATCTACAATAGGCAAGCAGCTTGGTGTGAAAAAATCAACTGTGGGAGCAATCATCAGAAAATGGAAGACATACAAGACCACTGATAATCTCCCTCGATCTGGGGCTCCACGCAAGATCTCATCCCGTGGGGTCAAAATGATCATGAGAACGGTGAGCAAAGATCCCAGAACCACACGGGGGGACCCGGTGAATGACCTGCAGAGAGCTGGGACCAAAGTAACAAAGGTCACCATCAGTAACACACTACAACGGCAGGGAATCAAATCCCGCAGTGCCAGACGTGTTCCGCTGCTGAAGCCAGTGCATGTCCAGGCCCGTCTGAAGTTTGCCAGAGAGCACATGGATGATACAGCAGAGGATTGGGAGAATGTCATGTGGTCAGATGAAACCAAAGTAGAACTTTTTGGTATAAACTCAACTCGTCGTGTTTGGAGGAAGAAGAATACTGAGTTGCATCCCAAGAACACCATACCTACTGTGAAGCATGGGGGTGGAAACATCATGCTATGGGGCTGTTTTTCTGCCAAGGGGACAGGACGACTGATCCGTGTTAAGGACAGAATGAATGGGGCCATGTATCGTGAGATTTTGAGCCAAAACCTCCTTCCATCAGTGAGAACTTTGAAGATGAAACGAGGCTGGGTCTTCCAACATGACAATGATCCAAAACACACCGCCCGGGCAACAAAGGAGTGGCTCCGTAAGAAGCATTTGAAAGTCCTGGAGTGGCCTAGCCAGTCTCCAGACCTCAACCCCATAGAAAATCTGTGGCGGGAGTTGAAAGTCCGTGTTGCTCGGCGACAGCCCCAAAACATCACTGCTCTCGAGAAGATCTGCATGGAGGAATGGGCCAAAATACCAGCTACTGTGTGTGCAAACCTGGTAAAGACCTATAGTAAACGTTTGACCTCTGTTATTGCCAACAAAGGTTATGTTACAAAGTATTGAGTTGTATTTTTGTTATTGACCAAATACTTATTTTCCACCCTGATTTACGAATAAATTCTTTACAAATCCTACCATGTGGATTCATGGATTTTTTTTTCACATTCTGTCTCTCACAGTTGAAGTGTACCTCTGGTGCAAATTACTGACCTCTGTCATCATTTTAGGTGGGGGAACTTGCACAATCGGTGGCTGACTAAATACTTTTTTGCCCCACTGTATGTCAGTATGATTAGAATAAGAACACTAAACCACTGATAAGATGTTTTTAAACAAATAGAAGTAAAACTTATTGTTAATAGTTACATATTAATATTAGTTACATATTTCAAATTTACCTTAACCTCCACTCCAAATGACAGCCCTGAAATGATATACTATTAGTCTGTCACAGTAAATGAAATGTTATGCCAGCTGAAAAAAAGGATAATAACAAAAAGAATTTAAAGAAAATGTTTAGAGAGGAATGTTGGCGAATGTGCTGACAGAAATGTGAGAAGTACTTAAAGCACAAAACATATCTCATCTTTCACAATGACCTTATTATTACACTGCACAAAAATAATGAATGCAGTGATTGGTGGTTTGAAGCCTCTACTTGTGAGTAGAATGGGTGCAGTCAGTGAAACCCAAGTTCCTGGTTAAATACCAAATTTGGTTAATAAGCTGTATCCCTGGCCAAGGGTGCGTCTTACAAAGAGTAAATAACATTTCAGTTAAATCCTAGAATTTCACTCACCTAAAACATAAACATATATCTCCTATAAAGGTTGGCAGATGGTTGCATTAAACCAAAAAGCACAATCCAGTTTAGTGACTCATATTAGCTGAGGTGATGCCTAGCAAACAATTAAAGGGTTAAGCATCCGCCTCGTGGGTATATCTCTTGTTCTGAATATTCTCTTATTCCTCGACTGGCACACAAAGCAAAATAAAGGAGGCAGGACTGTACTGAGAGCCTAGAGTGTCCGGTGTGACTGGGTGGTAATGGCAAATGGTTTACATGGCTTGAGGCTCAGACAGAAGGACCCATTACCAGAATTTTGCTTAAGGGCTAGTGAGGTGAGTATGAGCTCTGTTTGAGTTGATGGCATGCTATAATGTTACTGTGTGAATATAAACATCTAAAGTGCCTCGAGTTGCATCTTGAGCTAAAGTCTGTGTAACACTTGTGATTTTAACTGTTACTCTCCCACATATGCACTTGTTTGCAATGTCACTGTGTTTGCACTTTGCAAGTTCTTGGTAACTGGTCATTTTTGCCTCATTTTGTGTTATTTTTATTTGTCATGTAAATTATAAAGTCATAAGGTGAAGAATGGATTGGATACCGCGTTCCCCTTTAGGTCGTTACCATGCTTAGTGGGTCTCATTGGCTTATTCTGTCATTGTCCACTTGGGTCTCAATTAGAGATGAAGATTGTGTTATTGTAAGGATGATTGTTCTCATCCATGCAGCCTCTTCGCATAATTATTTCCCTGTGGTATGTGCCTCAAGAGAAGAAAAACATTGCTTTTAGCATCAACATAATGGATGTGTTCAAGACAACAGATGTTCATTTGAAGTCATGTCAGATGTCACACCACAGAACGATTTATAGTGCTATGTAAAGTAATCATTTCATTTTCTCTTTTTGTCGGAATGTAAAGCAAAGAGCAGGACTGAACAATAAATCTGTGTCACATTCACTGCCGATGGGGGAAAACTGCAATGAAAGAAGAATTTAAAGCAATCCTTTACGTTTTTTATTCTTCCATTACAATAGAGTAATGATGATGGTATCTATTTCACGTGCTAGTAATCTATTTTTTGTGAATATTGAAATTATTCTTGACATTATGTTACAAATAGAATTCCATACTACAATATCTGTCAGAGAAATCATAATTATGTGTTTCCCTAAAAGGTTTTTGGCTTTTAGTAATCAGTTGAAATCTCATTCCCACTTCAAAATAATCTGCCAGGAAACTGTTCTTGCATGGCCAGTGAGTTGTCAAATGAGCCAAGTTCACGTTTTTGTGTGTCTCTGTCGTTTGCTAGACCCGTCCATATCCAAGCAAGCATTAACCTTCTGGACTGAAAACTGAAGCCAGAGCAGAAGTGCTGAAAGATTAGTTTTTGGAATTACAGCTCAAGGCTGGCATCAATAGTAATTCAGTGTCCACAGACTGCCATATTAAAATGTACAACTTTAGAGTGGGAATAAACATGTTTATAGCATGGTGTAAAAAAAAAAAAAGAAGAAGCTTTTGGCAGGTGGTGCCAGTGCAGGTATCTGAAGTCTTGTCTTCTAGGCTTAACAATGAAGACACTGAACTTGAACTCTTCACCATTTATGTGGTGCTGGTACATTTTGAAGTAGTTTTAATTTTGTTTTCTGACCAACACAATTGTTTGTTGTGCTCTTAATTGTACAAGTGAAACTATAATATCTGTGTTTAGACATTGGACCAATACAACATATGAATACACTTTGTTAACCAAGCTCTGTAGCATCAGCTGTCCACTTTCTGTATGGTGATTATGTTATTACTGTAAGATCAGAGGTACAAGGTATAATGTTAAACCAATATGTAGATGATATCAGGTTTCTCACTCACTGTTGATAAAAAGATGTCTATTTTTTAAATGTATGGAATGTCTATAATTGTGATATCTGTTCTGTTGTGGTTTTAACTGGAAGTCACCAAGACACAAAAAAAATCTCAAAAAGAACAAAAAATGAAAATAACAAATATGGTCAATATATTACTAATAAAAGCTTCAAAATTTATGTTCACAAACCAGTGGATGACATTTTATTGGCTACATCTGCAATTTGTATACAGTGCCTATAATATACTGCCATTTTTTGCTATTTTCTATTTGCCCTCTTAACGACGTGTTTCGAAGAATGTATTGTTCAGTTAGCACTGTCAGTTTTTAAGTCAATTTCATCATCTCTGTTGTAGTAAATTTGTGATCCAAGCTTGCTGGGGTAAAACAGGTCACATCTTCAGTGCCAAATACCAAAAAACACTTTTTAAATGTTTAAATAAATATAAATCAAAGGAATAAGCTCTTACATCAATCAAAAATACATTCTCCTATAGCACTGTCTGCAGTAAACAGCATGGCAATGTCTCTACCAAAATGCAAGTTTGGAAGTCTTTTAAATTGATTAATAACCCCTAAAACACAAACCATTCAATATCAGTTTTACTAAAAAAAAAACAAATTATTTTGAAAGGCACCATTTATGATGCACTCCCATCAGTAATAAGTGAAATTTCTGTTTAATGTATTTAAAAATATCACAGCAAACACATCAGTGTATGACATCAAAAGCAGAGCTCTGTGTATCAGTTCCAACTGAGCTTTCTAGACGGCTGTGTTGTTTTGGGCAAAAGGCAAAAGCCTTTTATTCATTCAAATAGTGATACTGCCATGTAAATGCTTCAGATAACAGGAATTCATAGGAGGAGAGGAGCACCCAGGCACACAAACAGACTTAAATCTTGGCCCTCAGCAAAACCACTTGATTAAGCTGTTTTAGTGCCCTTTAATCACTGGGTACTAAATAGAACGGCGGCTAAGCTGTCATCCCTGATGGACAACATCTCCCACCCCATGCAGCAGACTGTGACAGCACTGAGCAGCTCCTTCAGTGGGAGACTGCGGCACCCACGGTGTGGGACGGAGAGATTTCGCAGGTCTTTCCTCCCCACTGCTGTCAGACTCCATAATAAAGACTTTAACTGATCAAGCACACACATCCATACATATGCAATAATACTAAGTGCAATAATCCTTTCTGTCATCATTGTATTTTTACTCAGTTGTATATAGTATTTGTATTTGTATTCTATTTTTATCTATTGTATATTTATTTTATTTTATTCTACTGTATATAGTATTTTATTTTATTCTATTCTGTACAGTTGTGTACTGTATTTATTCTTATTGTATTCTAATTTTTGCCTCATAACTTTTGCACTGTCCACTTCCTGCTGTGACAAAACAAATTTCCCACGTGTGGGACTAATAAAGGTTATCTTATCTTATCTTATCTTATCTTATCTTATCTTATCTGACTCATAATGCATCAGTTATATCAGAAGATAAAACAGCTCTCGCTACGATCTGGCATTGATATTTAAAAAAGTAATCGAACAAATGGAATGATGATGTGGATGTGCAAGGGAATAAATGATACAAAAAGCTTAGATACTTGATGACAAATGTAAGAGCATTGACGTTATGTGAATTATTAAATCGCTTATGACACATTTTTAATCTTTTGAGTTGAATGATGTTGGATTCATTCAGATGTACGTACTGTATTGATGCTGTCCTAAAAACGCAAGCATAAAATGCCCAGAAATGACTAAGCCAAGTTACAAAACCCGTTGTATTCATAGTGATTACAAATACTTGAAAACCTGAATAAATGAGTGAAAACAATAAATGCAGATGCTTCCACAGAGGTGCACTGAATATTAACATTATGCAATCAACTTCCAGTAATTTTATTGAGTAATTTTATTTATAGACATGCTGAATTTGTATCAAGACAAGAAGAGGAAAAGATCCAAACAGGGGTGGGACTCACAAAATAACAATTCTGATAGGCTGGCCACAACAATGACTAGATCATGACAATCATCTACCGCTGTGTGACCCAAAACTATGTGGCATACACCAAAAGAAGAGTACAAGGAGAAGATTTTTTGTAGTTGTAGCAACCACTGTGCATGTGGTTTTTGTCCATTTGCTTGGTAACTGCAAATCAACACGAAATTGCTCTTCGTGGTTGTCTTTATTTTTCGATTAAACATCTCCATTCGGATCAGGGTGGTGCCTTTCAAGATATCAGAGGCCCACTGTGCCGCTCTGAATGGTCTGATAAGTATGAACGCATAAGTACTTATTAAACACCTATCTGAGATTTTGGACTGCTGTGTGAACCACAACTCTACTGCTGTGACCAAAATACCAAATACACCCAGAGATATGTGGAATCGATACCAAGGTACAGGAGCAAAGGGAACAAAGGAGAAAAACCACAAAGTCTCTACTAACAGTCGTTATTTGAAACCATGACCACCAATTCTAATGAGCTTGAAAGTCAGTATTTGGTAAGATCATTTGAACCCTCTTAGACAAGCTTTCTTGCAATTTCTTTATAAGTAGTCTTCTGGAATATTTTTCCAGGTTTCTTGAAGGACATTCAAAGCTTCTCTGGATGTTGGGATTTTGTTCTGCCATTATGGGTCATCAGAGTCTAATCGCCAAATACATTAATGTCCGATTTTTTTAAGGACACACTGTACTCCCTGAGATATACCAAGTTTTCAGCAATAGCTGTTTGGGAATTACTTTGTTGCCACATAAATGCTATTTTGTCTGTCAGACTGATTCAACAAAAGAAGTGTCACAAACAAGGATGCAGTGGACTCAAGAGCAGACTCAATTGCTCGAACTATGTACAATTTATTGAAAGGAAAAGGGACTTAAACAAGACTGGGTCTAACAGAAATCATTCGCAGGAACTGAGGGAGGCCCGAGGGCAGAGAAACGGACGTTGAACACAAGGAGAACATGGGCAGGAACTTCTGCAAACACAGGAGAAGGGAAACAATTAAAGGGCAGAGGTGAGTGGTACTAGTGGAGAGTCTTGTGCTTACTTGAAAACACCGGCTATTAGGCGGGGAAGGGGTTGCCGTGGGAGCATCCCAGGGATGGTTGAGAGTGTGGGGAAGCTGGTCCAGGTTCCAAGGTGTCCAGGGAAGTTGAAGTACGGGCTGGAGGGCAGGCTGAGGAGAAGGTGAGTGTATGGTCCTAGGGTTCTAGGCAGACTGGAGAACAGGATGGAAACAGAACCAGCGCTGCTGATGAGTACGACGGGTGATGAATCTGGAGAACACAGGAGATGGAGAACACATTAACCCACGATCCAGGCACACAGAGTCCGAGCACAGAGGAGTCCAAGTTTACCACGGGTGGTAGCAGGACGAACTGGCGAGGAGTGGCAGGCAGTGCTGGCTTAAAAACCCTCTAGATGGAGCCCCCGAAATTGGAAGCAGGTGATGAGCTGGCCAACTCCACCCCAGGGGATGGACAACAGGAACCTGGACCACACCCGACCAGACACTCCCACAGCATATGACAAGAAGCTGGAATAAATTATGTGTTTTGTGACAACCTGCTGATAAGAAAGGACCAAAAGGTAGTTCATCCATTTCATTCTTGAATGATTCATAGGTCAGTGTTAAGAGGTGTAACAAACAAACACCATTCCTCTAAAAATAAGACATGACAGGAGTGAAGATGAGTGGAAAAAGCAGCCAGTGTCCAAAGGAAAACTTTGAAAGACCTTCAGAAAGACTCTAGAATTGTTGTTTAAGGAGTTTAAGATTAAGTTCCCATTCCTCCAGAGAGGCCAGGCACAACAAAATGCACTGATCCGTCTTTAGAACTAGTAGCTCAAAATGTGCTATAATTATGATTTTGATAGTAATTTCAGAGGGATTTGCCTTATTTACCAAGTAGTTTAGGTTTGTTACAAACACACACACACACACACACACACACACACACACACACACACACACACACACACACACACACACACACAAAAACCCATGCATAAGGTTATTTATTATTCTGAGCAGAATAACGACCTGTCTTTGGCCACATTTTTACTCCATATCACCGCTGACCCTTTTTGGCCTTGGTGGCTTTTTGGACCTGAATCTACTCTTTACTTCCTGACAGATGGTCAAGTGCTACCAGTCATGTCCTAGTCTGTGGGGGGCACCAGCTGTATGTACAGACTGAGCACATGCAGAATACCCTCAATGTACCTTTTCTTCAACATTCACACCATATTTATTTGCAAATAATGTCAAGTCTTACATTGGTCAACAATATGAAAACCAAATTTACCAGTTATAGTACTTGTCAAAGGCCAAGCTGGCAGTGCTCCACCTGAACAGTTTGCATAACATTGCAGTACAGCATAAGCAATGTGGTCAAAAATATTGCAATGTACGACATAGCAGTACAAACTGTGAGTGTTTATCTAAGAAACCAATTCATGCTCTTAAGGAATAATACGCCTTGCGTGAACAGTTGGAAATGATCAACTCTTTATTGGGAACCAAGGAAAATTCTTCCCTGGTGTCATTTGGAAATGAGGCCCAACAGTATATTAATAGTTTGGGGGACAACAGCAGTGATAGAGACAGAAGGTTAACAGCTATTGGCCAGTTACACTCCTGGGATGCAGAATGACCAATTACTTTGATTAATAGGGGTCTAATTAAATCGCCTCTCTCCCAGCCATTGCCAGTAATGTTTTCAGTGTGATAAAACTGTAAGTAGATATTACTTGTTCTTTCTCGTATTTTTATTACTCCTATGTTGTCCATGTTTGTGAATCTGTGCTGTGGGCTGATTGCCAGTGCTTCTCATAAGACATTATTATTCTTTGCATTCAGACTGATGGGAGTGTGCTTGTGTATTTCTGCGTGTGCATGGGGTTGTTTGTGCCATGTTCCCTCATCTATCAGTAGGCTGCCCTTCTCCGATGACCACTGAAGCTCCATTAGTACCCACAGTCCTGATTGATGTTGCACAGTACTGTGTCGGAAGGCTAGGAGTGTTTTTCTGAACCAGCGACATGCTTATTACAACACCTTTCCACCGCAGAAAATGGAAATTGCTATGCTGATGTCGTGAGGCTCAGATTTGAAATGATGGTGAAATCGACAAATGCCTCAAATGACTTGCTTTTATATATAATATATAGAGAGATATTTTAAATATGACTGCTTAGGCAATGGACTACTTTAGGAATTCATTAAACAACAACTTCTTTCATGCACAATGGCTCTGGACTGTGTCTGGTAAACTGTACAAGCTCCCTTAATTCAGGTGATTCAGGTGAGAGCAGCCAAGTGGTTACAACCTGTCAATATCTGCTTGTTTGGAAGGATTTAAGTAGTTGTTTTGGGGGTTGTGTCAGAGAAAGTCCAGCCCTCTGATGGATCATTTTATGAGCTGTCTGAGACATCATAAAACTGGATAGCTTCTCTCTTCTTTTTTCCCCGTATGAAATGAAACCAAGTAACCTGAAACCCTCCTGATCTGACAGAACCAAACAGCTGTGTTTAACATCCTTGATCAAATAAAGATGACATAGTTGGCTATTATAATGAAATGCCGTGAAAGGCAAAAATGGTTTGTTTATGAGATCAATTGCTGATGAGGTTTCACTGATAAAAACATACTTTTTCCATGTTTTCTTTCACCTGCTCTTCTGGGTGTTTTCACTCTCTCAAGTCTTGTCTGTGTCAGCAAAACGGCATGTCTAGAAAAGTGAATGCTTCAGTTATGTCGCTACGTCTCAACATGGCCTTTGAATTCTTGTCTGCATTTTTTAGTGGAAAGCAATGACACCATGAGTACAAGGGCCAGCTGCCAAAATATCCATGCCGCGAGACAATGAGGGAGATGGGGGGCTCTGTAGCCTGCTGATGAGTACACAGTCTCTTTGATTTTCCATTTGAAACAGAGATGTGGTACTTGTAGCCCGCTGGACTGTCAAAATGAAGCCTAGCAGAATCACTCAAGTTTAGATTAATTTGTGCTAACTTTGCTTTTCTTCCTTCCACAGTGGCTGTCTGTTGTCATTATCAAGGTCATAAATGAGTCATTGGTAGGAAATGAAAATAGTTATCTTGTTGTTTTCTGTATGTAACTGAAAAGTTTTTAATTCGTGTTTAAGGATTAGTTGCCTAAAGTGTAGGTTGTTGTTGATGATTCAAATTATCTTTGAAATTAGTTTTCTATACAGAGATGTAGGAAATATGAGGGAGAGCTGATGACATGCAGTAAAGGCTGAGTCAGATTGAAACTGACAGCCTCAACCAGCAGAGCTTCCCACGCACAAATTATTTTTTTATTGTTAAATTCGTGCTGTTTGGCAGATGGTGTACATTTTTTCCATCATTTTTTTTTGCCAGCAGTTTATGCATACCATTGCCTTATGTACAATGACATGTGACAAAGTGCAATGATTGCTTTGCTGCATATTGAACGTACCATTTTAGTATTCCAATGCTGCACGTTATTACATCCGTTTCCACACATTAACCTTTTCCAAGCTCTTTCCTTACTGTTGTGCTCATATCTGCCTAGACTATGATTAATATGCCTTTATTCTCATGTGATAAAATCTTGCCAGTCTCCCTGCCTGCCTACCGACAACTCCAGTCACCTTATTATTTTCAAAAGGTTGTATGGTCACTGAGTTTAGATTATTCCATTCCCTACTCTACATCTTATGCCCCACATGTCCCTTCCTCATTCAAATCAGTTTTGTCTCCAGGAATTGGAATATAGAAATAGGTTTAAGCTTTTGTGCGGATGTGTTTCACTACTGTATAACCATTTCATCAACTTCCCACTAGAAAAGCTTGTGTGAGTTCCCTTGGTTTGGCTGTGTTTTCTCAGCTAGTCCTTTGTGGCAAAAAGTGTGCATTCTGACTCAAAGAGGGAAATGGGCCAAACACCACAGTATTGAAAAGAGAAAATAAGGATGTCATGAACCTCAGTATTTTTTTCCTAGCATAAGATTGTGCATATATACATAATCCCAGAGGATTTTTGTCCTGTTTGTTTGGGTTTTATGTGCTTGGGTTTGTGCACGCAGATCCTTTAAATAACATCTCTAGGATTTCTCTCTGTTCTTAAATGAAAGCAAATCCAGTAAAAAGAGTTAACTCAATAAAGCCTTATCTTGTTTATCAATATTTTTTTAGCTTTCTATCCTGATTTGTTACTCTCAGCTCCAAGTCCAGCTAGTGTGAAGCACTATAGCGATCCAGGAGTATTCCAAGAGTGTAGCATTTGGTCTGCGTAGGATGTTGTATTTTGTATTTAGAAAATTAAAGGAAAGCTCTATGCCCTTCCCATCTCTGCCTTCCTGCTCTCAAACAATAACCTCTGCACATATATTTAGTGTTGCTGAGAGCTGTTTTAGGGACACATTGGCACATGTGATGGAATCAGTTAACACTCACGCATACGTGTTGGATCATTGCTTGATCTAGACCATTCCTGAACTTTTGGGGGTTATCTCTGCCGGCTCAATTATCATTGCAATCAGTAACATTTTGAAAACTAACCAGGCAGGCTAATATTGCCTCAAGTAGCATAAGCTTTGCTAACTGCCTGTGACTAAGTATAATGACATGAAATGGGGTGATTACTCTAAAATGATCAACTTTTCCATTTTGGTGTTGACTGCAAGCTGCAACTGCACTTCCTGAAATCTCTCATAATACACAATTTGATTGGTCAGTGCCTGTTCTGGAACATTTGACTGGCTGGTGCTTGTACTACAGAAAATCATCTTTCTCAGCTCTTCACTGCAAATGTGAATGCTAATGACTGCTAATGTGAATCCTGTTTTATATCGTTTTCAGTGGCCACAATCAAATTACATTTTGACTGCTGAGCTGTCAATGTTTAGGTGATGATCTCAGCTCTCAATTCTGCCTGAACAGACAACTAATCAGGTTCATATTGTATAAAAGACTTTTTGATGCCACCAAACTCTGTGTAGCAAAAACTGTATAGTTATTATTACCTAATGCTGCATTTATACAGTTTTTACAGCTTAACAGAGACCACTCCACAATGTTTTGCTATGTTATACAGCTGTCAGTATACAGTCTGTCAAAACTGTGCAGTGAGATACAAACAAATACACAACAATGATGTAAGTGCTTTTAACAGTCAGAATCATATGACTCAAAACTGGTGGTATAAAACTAACTGGACAGTGAGAGACATGTCAATCAACTGCTGTTTGTACGCTTCCATGCAGCCCTGAAGCTGCAGTCATACTTAACCTGTAGAATTGCCAAAAGCAGCAGTAATGGAAAATTGAATGGAAAGGTTAAAAATAGGGTTTAAAGTCTGATTTGTCCACTGTAGGAACCTTAAGTGTTGGTGTAGCAGTGCAGCAGGTGGAAAAGACTCACTTAGAAATAAGTTACACAATAATTCTGTTATGGCAACAGTAGATTGTTCTTTGTCTACAGGTTGGGATCAGCTGACCTGTGTTACTCTGAGGTTTACTGGTCTTTATAGATTTATCCAACCGCATGTAGTCTGAGGTATCATATCTGCCTGCCGCCCCTATCCAGTATAAAGACAGAATGAAGGTGCAGTTTACAAACTAAATCACATGATCATCTTAAATTAAAATTTATGACCAATACTGAGACAAAAGGGTTGATCGGCTGTCTATTTCATGTGAGCATTGGATCAGAACAGCAAAGGATTGGTTTGGCTCTTAAATGGAACGAGCTAGATCTGCACATTGCTAATGAACTGCACAGACTGCCTACACCGGTCCAACACAGTCAGTTACTGTAAACTGTACCATAATATTGCAAACAGACCAGTTCAGCCTCTACTGAACTATCAAGTATTCTCATACAAATGTTGAATAAAACAAGACTTCATAATATTAAATATTAAATATAATATATTCTTCTTTAAGACATAATGTTCAGATCCAATTTCAGATTAAATAAATCTACAATTAATAAGAACATTTCATTTAAGCTCTAAGTTTCCAATTTTCCAGATTTCACTTGCTGCACAGACCTTAGATTTGAAAATAGCCTGTCATCTATCTCCCCCATCCTCTCCTTCTTACATCTTCCTCCATTTCTGAGAGTGACGTTATCACACTTTACCGTTTCCACCCCCCCCCCCAACCCCCACCCCCAGGACATATAGCAACTGTAGCATTAGCCAGCAGACAGATTGCATGTTTGTGTGCCAAACAATGTACTGCATGTGTTGGCAGTTTGAAAAGCTGTATTTGAAATTAAATGCCACAAAGTGTATGTCTGTTAATGCTCACTCTAGTTCTCTAATGCATGCTTGATGGTGAAGATGACAAAAATATAGATCATAATATTAAAAGATCATTCAGTCATTTGGGTTTAAATTTAATGCCTAGAAAAGTTTTTCTGTAAATATTGGTGTAGATGTTTTTAAGACCTGCTTTTTGTTCGGTAGTAACCAAAGAGAAGATTGATAATAAATTCCATGGAAAATGGTTCTACAGTAAGTAAGACTGGATGCTCGGACAAGGCTTTTATGCCAATATGTCATTACAAAACAAGAATAAATGACACATCTCAACTTTTAAATGTTGTTAAAATTGATCTGGATTTTTTATTTGTGCTAAAAGCATTGCACTTCTGGAATAAATTATTAATGTAGTGTAATGCACAAATAATCTGTTAGGCATGACAGTATATTTTACTTATTCCCTTTGGTGTTTTTGTACATGATAGGAAAAACGTAACTCTTGCTTACTGGTTTCAGTTATCATATTGCAGACTATGTCTTACAGATTTGAATAAAAAAGAAAAAAAATCTAAAATAAAAAGGTTAAAAAGAACAAACTCTGACATCCATTAAAAAAAAGGGTAAAATCCTTATTCCAAAATGTATTATCTCCTTTGGGGATGTTGTAAGAAAGTGAAATAGCTATTACTATTTTTCCTTTCCAGGGAGAGCCATTACTGCCTAACTCCCCTTGTGTCACTGACTATCTTTTGACTGTAGCATATGCGCAGACAAAAATCTCGATGCATTAGCTGCAGTTAAAAGCCAAGCCTGACCAAACGGACCACTTTGCACACAGATTCTGTTTCAATTAGCTCAGAGACAGCGATCAAAAGACATTACAGTCCATAGCAGGTCTTTGATTGTGAAAGTGAAGTTTTAGATGGGAAGAAGAAGTAGATAAAGGGGTTACTGTGGTTACTCTGAGCAAACCATTTTGTTCTTTAGTGCAAACTTCTATAGCGTCTCTTTCTGAGCTTTCAGCATTTGACATTTCTTCAAAGAATACTGTTAATTTTCCCAGTGAGAACCCTCTTTCTGGTGTGCTATTGCTGCACAATTCCTGTAGAAACAGGAATAGCGCCACTCTGTGCTACCTTAATTCATTAGAAAATAAATAAAAACAAAAAAGGATGTCAGACAATAAAACAGGATATTTAGGTAAACCTCCCATTACAACATACCACCGAACATATTTACATAAGAGCTGGCAGAGGATATAAAAATGATAACCTGAGCACCCCTCACAGCGCATGTTATGAACCTTGTGGCTAACTTAACAATCATTTGTAGCAGTTTAAAGATATCATAACAGACTCTGGACTGCTTAACATGTTGGAGTTGGCAGATTAATCATTTAGCTGAAAAAAAGTCATAAAAATGTTAAAAAAAAATAATTTGTTGGCTTTGAAAAGAGTTATTTATCTTTTAATGCAATGTGAAAGAAATTACAGTTTAGAAGAAGGTTATAGTTTTAAATAGACTTGTAACTCTTAGACATAAGACTTATTTGTGCGCATTGTTTTCTGGAACACACTGTACTTTTATTATTAACCGTCCTCCTTTCTGGGAAGGGCACCTTGTCTTCTTAAATTCATGTATTGTGTGTGTGTTTGTTCATATTTATGTGTTCGCGTGTGTGTGTGTGTGTGTGTGTGTGTGCTTAGATCAGAAAGAAAATCTGTATCTTACCGTGTGTGTAGCCACTCAAAAGTGGGTAAATTTGCGTGTCTCTATTGCAAGTCTGATCTGGGTGGAGGCTATTAAAAGATGTACATGCTGTGCAAGTGCCCTTTCCAGCATGGCAGGATCTCCACCTAATGTCACCTTTGTCACACTGACTGACAGCATTGAGGGAAGCAAGGGGGCATCACCTGCTTTCCTATACACGACCACCTGTCAGAGCCAGCAGGCTCACAACTGATGATGCTTAAGATCAAGCTGAGGGCAGCAGACTTCACTTCAAGGATATCCTGTATGCTCCATAAACTCCATTGTGGTGCATTCATTAGCTCTATTAACCCTAAACTTTTAAAGGGTAAGCATGTAATTGACCTGAATAGAGAGATTTCTGTTGGAATCATCATTCACTTAATGTCCTCATGTCTCCCGTCTTTCCTCTTGGGTCCTACTAGTCAACTTTCTTTTTAGCTGACGGTTCTTATTTGCTTTAGGTCAGTGTCCCAAATTCCCCAATGTGAAATCACTGTTTCTGCGTGTCTTATATGTGTCACATTATTACACTCATGGTATCACTATGTATGGGAATTTCCCAAGGATAGGTGGCCCCCCGCTACCACGGGATATTCAGTGATGCAGGAAATTGAAAAACGTTGAGGACCAGATTTATAGCCCATCGTCTTTATTAAGCCTTGTTTGCAGACAGAAAAGTGAGCGTGTTTATTTTAAGCTCAAAGTTTAAAGTGTCAGCTGTGCCCACTTTCTACTTATCTCGAAATGAGGAGTCAAGATCGATCTGCTGTTTTTGTCACGAGAGTTTTAACAGATGGGACACATCACAGAACATTATCCCAGCATGCTTAGCTGTTGATGTATAATGTATTTGCACATGTGCAATCAGCAAAACCAGAGAGAAATATATGTGGATTTACCAGTTAAAAGTTGCTCTTAGATAAAGTAATATATTAGCAACATATTATTATTATAGTAGTAGTGATAGCGTTACTAGAAATACTAGTAGTAATATTTCTTTTTTTTTAGAAAAATAAAAAGGGACCTCCAGTCGAAGGATTTACTTTAAAACAAAGCAGTTGTATTACATTTACACTGAACGTTTGCATTTGGTTGCTACGGCATTCCTCAATTATCATTTAAATTTAAAATCAAATGACCAGTTTTCCCTGGAGTGAGCCCAACAGACTCAGCAAGCAGTCCAAAAAAAAAAACACGACGCGTAAACGAGAACGCAAGTCCTGAGAGGATGTGTTTAGGGATGTACGTACACATTCTGAACTGTGGCACCGAGGAAAAGCCGCGGCTGCTTGAGACAAAAGTGGGTCATGCAAGAACATCTTAAGGGACTGCTGTGAAATTCTAAAAAGTCATTTGCTGGGAATTGAATTTCTAATGACACTAAATGAAAATGGAGCTGTGAAAGTGTTCCTCTCCTGTGTGAGCCCCAGTTTCTACAACCCCACTGAGACCTCGAGGCGCCACGGGAGGGTAGTAAAGACAGGACTTATGGAAATGAATGGCACCATGTGAAAATCACATTTCATTGGGCTTTATTAAACTTTATATTTGTTTGATGAGGCCCACGGCTCTCAGATATGAATGTGATTAGTTTACAGTGTTGGGGGATGTTTTAGTTCTTCATTTTCATATATTGTAAACATTTAATCGAGTAAGACTACAGTATCAGCCTGGGGGAAGTTGTTGCGGAAAGTTTAGCCATTAAAATTACACGTTCCAAAAATCCCAGCACTCCTGCATTGTACAACAGAGTAAGCCGCTTCACTGTTGCAGCATAGTGTATATGTAGCTGTTACCTAGAAATCACAATAGAAACTGAACTAACTTAACCTTCCTGGACATTAGTCATACTCAGTATGTTTTATTTTGTGTATTTTGTTTATGATCCCTCTTTTCAAATCAAATCAAATCACTTTTATTGTCACATCACAAGTGCAGGTACACTGGTACAGTACATGTGAGTGAAATTCCTGTGTGCGAGCTTCACAAGCAACAGAGTTGTGCAAAAATACAATAACGTAAAACAAGCAAAATATAAGAATGGCTAAATCTGAGCCTAATAAATATATGTACAATATATAATACTATATGCATTACTGGATGTGTACTAAATATGTTTTTCTACGTGTGTGTGTGTGTATACATATTTTACAAATTAAATAGAGTAAACAATAAATATATAAAAAAATATACAGAGTTGGTTGAGATTTAGTTTTGATTTAATGGTTGATGGTTTAGTCCATAAAATGTCAGACAGGGCAAAAAGTTTAACAAAAAATAGAGAGCAAAAGCTTGTTTTGTCCCCATACTCACAAATACTCCACTGCAATATTATAAAATGGAATAATATTAATAAAAGTACACCAAGTTCTCATATTTTCTAAGGTAGAAAAGATGAACATGTGGCATTAATGTTTTTTACGTCACCAAAATCTTTTACAAAGTTTTTATGCTGTTGATGGGACAATCAATAGCTACTGTAAAAATCAGGAGGTAATGTTGATCGTGGAGTAAATGTTGGCCACTGCTGCCTTTTTCATCATCCTCATCCTTCCGTACCCTGAAAAATCCAGCTCTGTGTCTCAGGTCTGTCTTGTGATTGTGGTTGTAATGATCACTTGGCAGTGGAAGTACATTGATTATCGGCTTTTGCCCATATCTATTACCTTGTCTAGACTTTTGTCTGTGTTTGCCTTTTCTGCTTGTTGGAGTGAGTCACAATTACGCTTTTATTACACTGTTTTTTGTTTTGTTTTTTTCCGTCAAGAGCATTTCATATGTTTATGTAACATAGACCATATATATATATATATATGATCTATGTTACATAAACATATGTAACATATTGTGATTTCTAGGTAATAGCTACATATGCACTATGCTGCAACAGTGAAGCGGCTTACTCTGTTGTACAATGTAGGAGTGCTGGGATTTTTGGAACGTGTAATTTTATATATAAAAAACAAAACAAAACAAAAAAAAACAACACCCAGCACGCCCTTGCGGGCGGTTTATCCTTCAAGCTCGGGTCCTCTACCAGAGACCTGGGAGCTTGAGGGACCTGCGCAGTATCTTAGCTACAGTATCAGCGGAAGGGGCTACATCAATAGGATGAGGGACCTATGGATATATATATATGTGTGTGTCCATATCTTTTAAGGACACATCTTTTATGCGTGTCCTTATGCATCTTGCAGCTGTTGCCCTTTACAAACACCCGGGTCTATGTTACATAAACATATGAAATGCTCTTGACGGAAAAAAACAAAAAACAAAAAGTGTAATAAAAGAGTAGTAATTGTGACTCACTCCAACACTGGTGAACACTTGAACAGTTTTCTAATTTGTTTGATTATCTTTGAAGTGACAGTCATGCATAGTAATCTCTATTTATGCTAATATGCTGTTCCCCTTCTTAAACTGCGGTTGAAGATATTGGCATCTGTTGGTTTTGACGTGTGTGTGTGAGTCTGTGACAAGTGAGGGTCTGAAATATAAACTGAAAATGAAGCAGTGTGATCTGTTGTGCTGAGTGCATAAACGCTGAGGCATGGATGCTCCTTGTTGGCCTAATGGTAGAGAGGCTAATTAACAGCAAAAGCCGGCTCGTTTGGTTGCCAACGCCAACAGAAGGTCATGTTCCAGATGCCAGCTGGTATCTAGAGGGTGGCTGCTTTTAAATTAATGGAGAGCACATCATAGAGGGGATGCTAAAGGTACATTTTTGTGGGCTCGGTGACAACCACAACACCACCTCCATTAAGAAACAGTTTATTTTAAACAGATTAATTACAGTGAAATCAAAGCAGTGTTCAAACCGAGGCTTTGTGCACACATTAACTGTTTCAAATTATTATCATTATTGTCCCTCTGTCTACATGTAATAAGCAATTTTACTAAGAAGAAAAAAATATATACAACTTAAGGAGATAATAATGTTCCAAACGTTTTATTTTGAAGTTGAAATTATCTGTGCAACATCTACATTTGATGTATTTTACATTCAGCTTGTACTGATGGATCCATAGCTGTTATGAACACAGAAAACTCCTGTCATGTTTTGATCCACCATGCAATACCTTGGGAAAGCATCTGATTGATAACAGCTTCATTTTTGCATATGACAATGATTCCAAACACCCTGCCAACACAATAAAAGCATACACGGACAATGGAACACTATCATCCCTGAATCCTCCCTTAGTTATGCTGCAATAGGTGTAAGCTGCTGGGGGGATTCCCATGATGCATTGAGTATTTCTTCTCCAGTCAACTTTCTCACTCACTATGTGTTAATAGACCTCTCTGCACTGAATCATACTTGTTATTAATCTCTGGCTGTGTTTTTTCTCTCAACCCAACTGATCGTTCCAGATGGCCCCGCCCCTCCCTGAGCCTGGCTCTGCTGGAGGTTTCTTCCTGTTAAAAGGGAGTTTTTCCTTCCCACTGTCGCCACAGTGCTTGCTCATAGGGGGTCATATGATGTTGGGTTTTTCTCTATGTGTGTTATTGTAGGGTCTACCTTACAATATAAAGCGCCTTGAGGCAACTGTTGTTGTGCTTTGGCGCTTTGAATTGAATAAAACTGAATTGAATTGAATTATCAGTCATGCATTGGCCTTCCCAGAACCTGCACCTCAACATCACTGAAGCAGCGTGGCATCATCTTGACACAGAATGCAGCAAAAGGCAGCCGACATGCAAAAGAAATACTTTTAATGTCCTTCAAGAAGAACTTTTTCTGAAGACTCGTTAAAGAAATAACGAGAAAGTTTGTTTAAGAGGGGTTAAGCTGTATTGAAATATAAAGTTGGCCCTACTATATGCTGACTTTCAAGCTTGTTAGAATAGTACAGACTCTATTTTTGCTTCATGTACTTCAAGTTTGTACTTGTTTTAACAAATTACTGCACCTATTTCCAATTTTCCCAGCAAAATGTAAACAAATCAAGGGCAACTCGAGACTTTTACACAGTACTGTATCTGAACTAGCATCCAAAACCAACTTCCCTGTGTAAAACAATAATCTAAAGTGAACTGTCATCACCCTTTGTAGAAGTAGCTGAACTTAGTTAAAGATAGGACTAATCCAAAGAAAAGTGTCCATTGGGAAGTATTAAAAAAATCACACTGCAGTTGCTAGTTTAATTACAAAGAGAATGATCTGTTGCTTACTTGGTACAGCTTTAGTGAAACTGCACTCATACCTGGCGACAGGCAATGCAGTTTCATTAACACGCGATATGAGACTCTTCATCTTTGCAGGTAAGGCCAGTTATCATTCTGAAATGAAGGCTGATTAAAATGAGTGAGTATTAGTAAACTCTGGCACATTTACATTTCAGTGTTGATTACTGCGCAGTTTCCATGACATATAAGTAAAATTAAATAGATTACATCCTTTTCAGCTATTTTTTGTGAAAAGCTGTTATGTTGCTGATGAAGTAATATTAAAGCCTCAATGAATGAGTCATCTTTGCTCAGTTCACATCTCCTGTAAATTGTGTATGTTAATACTGAACTTAATTCTCTACTGAATACCTCTGCTGCACTGTGGGAGTGTAAAAGCCACTTTGATGACAGCAGTTCATTTCATGTTGTGTCAACTAAACGCAAAAGAGTGGCCATTTGATATGGTTAGCTTTGCCTTGTTCAATTTTCAATGTATAATGCCCAGATTTAATTTATTTTTTCAAACTGAATTTTATATTCCCACGCACCAGAACATTATGATGCTCTCTGCTGAAAAACTCAGTTTAAATTTTCTTGTGATGTGCACAAGGCAGACATTTTATCGGCAATAAAAAAGGGGAGATAATGTGAATAACTGTGCGTGTACTCCTCAGTCCCTCTAAGCATGACTGAAACACAAATAAGGTGTGTTTTTCTTGTATTTCAAATTTCTCATGTTCAGAATAATTCATTCATTCATTTTCTGCAAATAAACCCATTTTCTTTTAGTATAGGTTCTAACACTGCTGGAGAAATTTACCATAACTCGCAGTGAAAAACCTACTTAAACACTGACTTGCGAGAATTCTCAAACTGCAGCATCTGTGTATGCTTTCAGATGTCAGTCAAGAGGCTTTGCTCTTCAATTCAAGGTAATATTTGCAAACAGAGAATAGAAAAGGGGGATTAGATTTCACTTACCATAACTCGCAGTGAAAAACCTACTTAAACACTGACTTGCGAGAATTCTCAAACTGCAGCATCTGTGTATGCTTTCAGATGTCAGTCAAGAGGCTTTGCTCTTCAATTCAAGGTAATATTTGCAAACAGAGAATAGAAAAGGGGGATTTGATTTCAAGTACAAACTCATGGCAGGAATTTAATTTTTGCAGACAAATGCCCTGGTCCAGCTCATATTTACATGCTTGCCTACATACATCACACTATGTTCATCCTAATGAAATGGAGATTCAATTATATCAGTCACTGCAAACCCCAGGTAAGAGCATGATTAGCATCTTTCTGATGCTTAAACATGTGACTGCTTTCTCATTCCTGCAAAGTATTATGTTTAGTTTTGGAAGAAGGTGGCATGAGTAAGAACTGATCACATTGGTGATGGCAAACACCTCCTCACATTCATTAGTAGTCTGCCTGTGTAAGTCTGTGGTTCTCCTGTCTAGCCACCCCATGGCTTGTTTGAGAAGAGAACTACACCTGATATGATGCTGAGCACTGTGCTCTTCCTTCTGGTGTTACAGAGATAATGACTGCTTCTGATTATATTAACAAACCAAACCATCATTTGCAGTAAAAAACAAGAGTAAAAAGTAAAAAGACCGAGAAATTTCAAAGGCGTTTTATACAACTTGGCTACAATATTAACATTTTTTCCCTACTTGTGTGCTCCTTGTCTAGCTAATGGTGACAGCTCTGCCTACAAAGAAAGGGCACAACTCTCAGGTGGTCCACGATCGATCAGCTGAAGGCGGCATATATTCTATCTTTGTCGGAGCAGGCATTTGTAACAGCATGTAGAGAAACCTATGGGTGAACTAGAGCGCATAAACTGGAATTAGTTTTAATTCCTTAAGCTTAATATGTTTATGTTGTTTGAGCACAGGCGTTTATCTCCTGAAAGTGAGAACAGTATCTCAAGCTTTCAGATATTTACTTCAGATAATTAACTAGAGGACTTTTGAACATGCATTATGTTTATGCACAAGACAAGCAATATAGGAACATTTCTGTGCAGAACTGCAGCTGTACAGACTGTCTACATACACATATTTGTACATTTTTACATCTTTCACAGAAAAAGGAGAAAAAAGAAACACTGCAGTTAGTGGTGACATAAATTATAATATAATGGCGTATTTATATTATGAGTTGTTTTAAAAACTATCATAGAAAGTTTTAGTTTAACTGATACTTTGCAATTTTACTATATTGTGTGTACGTCTCATTCCTTAGACATTGTCATTATTTTTATTGTTACCTCTGTAAAGCAGATTGTGACTGTTTTCTTGCTTTTTTTGCATTATATGAATACATGTTTCTTACTTACTTACTTTATATCGGTTTAAGTCAAAACTTCAGCCCCAGCATTTATGATTATATCCTGCCCTTTTTTGTCTTTTAAGACTTTTATGTCTTCATTTTTGTAAATAATAGATGTTAAATTAAAAAATTCATCTAAATCATTTAAATTTAATAGATAATTTTGCCAATAACAACATATAGTAGAATTTTTGTGCTGTCAAATATGTCACATCAATCACTATTTATCTCAAAATAATTTTTATTTAAACATTTCAGTAGACTCAAATACATTTTGCAGTTTGGGAACCTTTGATTTATTCATCTAGCCCCAAGATCTGTATTAGTATATAGCTGGCTGAGGTGTAACCGTTTACATGGCTCTGTACAGATGTAGTCATTGCTGAAGATGCCTGGGGCATGCCTCTGTTTACAATCCCGCTGATATTCATCTTTAATCAGCTGGGCCACAGTTGGATTAGCATGCTACATGTAGAAGCTGTGTCAAACATTAACATGTTCCCCTTTAGTGGTGGAGAGGAGATGTAGGGGAGAGAAGATAAGGTCAGCAGTTAAATATTATCACTAGCTATGGGAGAGAGGCCTGAATTTGGTGAAGGACGGCAGGGAGGTAGCTGCTGTGCTAAAATGCTTCATAAATGCCAATCAATGAGCGCTAGCCAGTAGCTCCTAAGAACCATGGCACTGAGCAATACTTAAAAAAGAGGAAAAAATAGCGAGCAGGAATCAGGATAATGAGTAGTTAATGATCATATGTATCAGTCACAGATTTACCTCCATCCACGCCAAATTATACCGGGCTGTAAGTGTGTGATTTGTCAATGACGTCCTACACTGGAGAGATTACATCAGAGATTTTCTTCTTATTGACCTGTAATAAGAATGTAATCAGTCACTGTAACATCTAAAGTGCTGAACCAAAGCTGGTACATATTTAAACATCACTGTTCATACTGGACCATGTTTCTTTTTCAATCATCAGGGACCTCTATTCCATCTTGTTCACACTTCCATCACAGGGTAAAGCCTATAGTCTATTTCCTAAGTCTGAATCACGTTCAGTAGATCCCTCTAATAAGCACAGGTCAAATAGCCTCCATAAATCATAAAATACAGCACTTTTCCTCTGGTTTCACTGCAGCTCTGCAGTAATGCTACAAGGAGCCAAGATAAATTGTTATTACTGCTCCTATAGTAGGAACCACTGGTAGAAAAAAATCAATTGTATAATCACTTGTGGACGAGAGGAGGAAAGGGCGACATTGAAGTGTTCCTCCATTTCAGGTTATTCCTCTCATGGAGGCTTAGAGCTGCTCGTAACCTGGGTAAGGGGCAAAAGAGAGAAAACACTGAGAAAAATGATTCATACTCAACAGCTCTCATCCAACTCGATCACCCAGCTGTAAGGCATAAGGCAGGTATGCAGCTCTTTGTCGCTGGCATTTACAGTTCATTTGTTTCCCAGGAAGTAATTTTCATTAAGAAAACCAATTTCCCCTTAAGTCCTCAACATGAATAATAAACACAAACTCTTGCAGGGAGAGGGCGAGAAACAACGATTCAGATCAAACTCTTCTAAGCAGCGCTCTAAAATATTTCGGGATGCTCTTTTTTGTTTGGGCTCCGAGGTAAGAGGTGTCATAGTTTGCAGAGCATGTCGTAATCACTCGCCTTAGGAGAATACTGCTAGAGAGCTAATCATTACCACTCTGCCAGCTTGTAGAAGCGGGGCACATTTCTTCTGCACAACTTTGGGCTGTTTTTGTCTGTGTGGCTGCTGCCTGTCAAACAAGCCACCACTGGTTGAAACAGCAAGTTTACATCAAAGCCGCTCAAGTTCATTTTGAAGCTGCAATGAAAGACTCAATGCTCTCTCCCTTTAATCAGAGCACAACAGCACTTTTTGCTGCATAGCTTGTTTACCTGAAAACAAGCTGCATTTCGCTAACAGATTTTTTATTTCATGTATGTGAGTTTGTGCACACGCCCTCTATCTAATGTAATATTAGGAGGAATTAACATTATATTCTATATTTATGCTTAAATATGTACAGGTATGGTCAGAGGTTTACATGGATTCATCTTGAGCATGAATGTCATGGTAATTTTGGGCTTTTGATGATTTTTTAAAAAACTTTTCTTTTTCCTGGGTGGAATGATTGCACAGAATATATCTTTGATGAACCGGGTGCACAAGTTTGAATTTAATTAGGATTTTCTCTAATCCACACAAGGTCAGAATATACATAGAGGCTCAACAGTATACATACACTCAAATTAGTGGCCTTGATGGTTCTACAGTGTCAATTAATCTCACAAACCCAAGACCTATTAACTCGTCATTAGTGATCATGATTGACTAGAACTGCTAGTTTCTCTGTGACAGCTCTCAATGGATCCACCAATACTCGGAACAATGGAAAAGACTGAGATTTACACAAACCGTGAAGATCTATTGGAGCTAAAAAAAATAAAAAAAACCCCTGTAGATTCCAAGATCATCAGTTCAAACAATTATACACGGGTAAATGGTCTTCAACTTATATAAGGCTTCATGCAATTCACTGTGCTAATGCCGTGGCTCTAGGCCTGGCAATGACAGTCTGTAGTTGGTTAGTAAATTACCGATATTTGACTGAACAACAACATTTAGATGAATTATTATGAAATTTAGTGTAGCAAACAGATGGTCGCCGCCACTCAGGCTTTTGCAGTTATGATTATTCTCGTCTCAAAGCTCAGGTGAGCACTCTCCCCAAATATTCACTTAGCAACAGTTAGCAAACAAGTATTGTTTGCTAACTGTTGCTAAATCATTGTTCACAAACTGAATTTGTAGTCACACATGTATACATCATCATAACATGACAGTGTTCCCACTGGGGCGTCCCGCTGCAGCTGTAATCAACTATCTTCTTTTGTTAGAAAATTGTTGCTACATAATTATTCTGTTGTCCAGTCATCTAAGAGTGTATTTTGTGATTTATTCATTTATTTCTTTGTTGATGATCAAGAATCTATCTGTATTTTTACTGTGCTTAAATACAGACGTTACAGAAATGCATGTCTGCTGCACAGTTTGCTGGTAAAGAAGGTAGTGACCTAAAGTAGGCCAGCATTTGATTACTTCTGATCAAATGCTGATAGCTCATCTTTAACATTCACAGCAGCACTCGGTCCACCCCCTGGAGCGACTAGATCAAATTCTCAATTAGTCTTGTTGTAAGTGTGCCATTGACCTTGAGAAGGGCCCTTTTTTTAAGCATAGTTCCTGGTTTGAATGTTAAGCCTTTCAAGTCACTTGAGGATAAATAGTTTGTGAAGCATACACAGCAAGTGAAGAAATGTAGAGATGCAAGACGACAGATATTATACATAACTAACATATGATAATTGAGCTGCACGCTACTGTGTCTGTTTCTTTTAAATAAATTATACTGCTAATGCAAATATTTTATGTTAAGTCGCTCTCAATAGCCTTATCTCTTGTTTACAAACAAATGATTTACAACAGATGCGTTCACGCACACAAACACACAACTGATTCATGGCTTCTAATTGGCCTTTAATGGAACCAGTGTGTGTTAATAAAAATCAGCTGCTCGTATCTTTTTAGGAGTGGTGAACCGTGGGAGGAAGGGATTAAACTGGTTATTAAACAGGTAAGATGCTGGAACCCTGGGGTGATTAATTCCACAGGGACCACCTTTCACAGTGAAAGTAATTGTAACAATTCCCAGCCTGAGCTTGTCTCTCTCCACCCCAATTCACTGTCCCTGGTGCAGAATTACTGCGCAAAGCTAGAGACAGAAATACTGTAGCTCTGCTAAGCAGAAAAAGGAAGCTGGAGTTGCTGAAGTTAGAATTCTTAAAATGTACACTCAACAAAAATATAAACGCAACACCTTTGTTACCACTCCCATTCCCCATGGGATGGACGTAGAGACCTAAAATTCATTCCAGATACACAATATAACCATCCCTCCCAAACAGTGGTCACAAATCAGTCCAAATGTGTGGTAGTGGGCACATCTGCACGGGCGACAGATCTGGTTGACATTCCTGCTGTCAGCATGCCAATTGCACGCTCCCTCATTGCTTGTGGCATCTGTGGCATTTTGCTGTGAGACAAAACTGCACATTCCAGGGTGGCCTTTTGTTGTGGGCAGTCTGAGGTACACCTGTGCACTACTCATGATGTCAGATCAGCATCCTGATGTGGCACACCTGTGAGGTGGGATGGATTATCTCAATATAGCAGATGTGCCTACTACCACACATTTGGACTGATTTGTGACCACTGTTTGGGAGGGATGGTTATATTGTGTATCTGGAATGAATTTTAGGTCTCTACGTCCATCCCATGGGGAATGGGAGCAGTAACAAAGGTGTTGCGTTTATATTTTTGTTGAGTGTATTAAACTCAAGTCCACAGTCCTGAAATGGCAATTTCAGACAAGAATGATCAGGGCATTTATTGAACAAAATGTTGGCTGTTGATGTCTCAAGGCATCAAGGACTCCTTTGTAACAAATAATTAATGCAAGCCTTTCAGAATACAAAGTCTTTTTTTGCTGATTTTTACCAAGTAGCATCATTCACACAAACTTGGATTAGTTTGGTCAACATCTGGGTGTGTGTACAGTGGATTGTGTATCAGTGTTTAGCTTGTTTTTAATTATGTTTTTGTTTTTATAACAGTACTAGGGCTAATTCAGTAAATTTACTAGTGCTCAATCTCACTTGCCACGTTATTACTGTTCACTAACCCAAATAATCAGCCAATCCCATGACGGCAGCTCTGTGCATTTAGTTATGTTGACATGCTCAAGACAGCCTGGTCAAGTTAAAACAAAATATAAGTTGTTCCGTAGTGTGGTGGTTTACATGTTCCCCTAACAGCTGAAATTTCCCTGGTTTTATCCTAGAAGGAGGCAAAAATCCCCCTTGTGTTAGTCAAAGCTAGAAGCTGTCTACTGTGATGACCTAAGGGAGCAGCTGAAAGCTATAATCGACAAACTGGGACTGAGAGACTAAGGAGAAATTTATGAAGCAACATTTTGGATGGTCACTGGTCACAGAATCATATTTACTTTTGTATTTTAGAATTTTTGTGTCTAAGCTAATGTGAAACTTTTCAATTGTTGTTTTGCACTCATTTAGCAAAAACAAAATAAGAATATATTTAAAATGGCATTTTCTTTTGTGCGTTTTGTGGAATGTGTTTTCATATTGATAAGATTTAACAGAAAAAAATTACAGCCAAAAGCACAACATCAACAAATTCTACTAGAAAATTATGTTTTGAACACATGTTTGTGTTATGTGCTATGGCTCCAGTACAATACTCTGGGCAAATGATATGCTATCTATCTAATAAATGTACCATCCAAGGTTTATAGCAAAAGCAGCCTTTCAGTCAAACATGCTTGCATGGATTAACTGAGAGGAGCTGCTACTGAATAAAATGAGAGCTGTATCAGGTCTGTAGGTAGCACATCAAAGACTCATATACAGTATTTTTAAATTTGAAAAGAAACATCCAACAATACTTTGCCCTCTGATTTGTCTAAATCACAACACTTGATGACTTTTTAAAGTGTTTGTAGCACTTCACAGTCTGAGGCCTATCATGGGATTGCAGCCTAGACAGAAAAATTGAAATGAACGAATTGAAAAACTGATAACAGCTGGCGGAGAGGATTGGGAATTATGAAGAATATTCAGGCGTTCCTGAAAAATGAAGCTTTCTCTGCAATACCTCAGGAATCCCTTGGATAGTTTTCAAAGTTTTCAAGCGTTTCTCTGTAAAAACCTGAATGCGGGGGGGAAATGCGACTGATGTACTTGTCTCATAGTGTTAAGAAAGTAGTCACTGCCTTGTCTGTGTTTTCTCATCACCCTCAGTGTGGGGTGCCACAAAAACGCCAGCACAGTGCGCGAGGTTGAAGGCGCATTTTCCAAGATAGCTGTTTTATCTCAAGAACCTTAGGTGTGCAGTGATGGTGGTATCCATCACCTTGCGATATAAACAGTGTTGGGAAGGTTACTTTTAAAATGTATTCCATTACAGAATACATGCCCCAAAATGTATATTGTAACGTATTCCGTTACGTTACTCAATGACAGTAACGTATTCTGAATACTTTGGATTACTTAATATATTATCATGCTTTTTACAACAACGTGAATGTACTATTGCTGTGTGATTTATTACTATTACTGAAGGTCCGCGACTCCGAACTGTAGTAAAGGGACCTCTGACTAATACGGCGGGGTCCCTGTCGGCTCGTAGCCGAAAAATAGCTTTACTTTGTTGTGTGGGTCAATTTTTCTTGCGAAAGACAGAGAGAGGCGTTGAAAGACTGCTCCAACGGAACTTATTGTTTTCGGAGGAAAACACGAACACGGCGTACAGTCGAGTCTTAATAGCTTACTTACAACTGGGCTTGTCAGGCACTCTTCTTGGCTGCAGTGGTTATTATTATATTTACATGCTTCCAGCTCCCGTTTTTCCTCGATGACAACTCATACCTTTCCACTCCCCTTTTTCTCCCTCAGAGAGCGTCGCCCTGTAACCATGGCAACCGTAACGCTGCCGCCTGGAACAACAGAACGTAGCTGTCAAACAAAACCCAAACAGTCCTGACCCGCGACAATATGTAACAGGAAAGTACCGCAGTGTAATCCATTTATTTCAACAAAGTAACTGTATTCTGAATACCACCTTTTTAAACGGTAACTTTAACGGAATACAGTTACTCATATTTTGTATTTTAAATACGTAACGGCGGTACATGTATTCCGTTACTCCCCAACACTGGATATAAACCATAAGCACCATTGTTTAGTAGCTGAAACAACTCGGTGCCTAGTCAAATATTTTCAGTAGTGACACCGTTTACTCTTATCCAAGTTTCTAGGAGTTTTCCTTTAGTTTTCTGATACAACAGAAAATGCTTTGAATTCTAATTAAATGCAGTATTGTGCTTGTGATTGTGGCTACTTTTCCCATTGGGAGGTGTCCCCAGCCTGTTATTCATCTTTCAGATTCTTTGAGTTGTTTTTTTTTTCATTTGTTACTAAAGGACCAGATAATGGCAGACTGGAATCGTGTAATTGCTCCAAAGCCGTCTGCGTATTTTTTAGGTGAGTTCAGCGAAGCGTAACAGAAAGAATGTCTTCTTTTGTGTTAATAGAGTGACTCTGCATTTCTCTGTGGCCCACTCTTGTAAGATTAATGATGGGGGCCAAGCCCTCCTTAAGGCTCATTCATTTCCATGGGCTCATCTCCCTTCAGACAAATATAACACCATGAATCACTATTCTCCTGTGCCATGTAGGTCTGTGGACATCACTGGATCAGTTTGCTGTCTGCAATTTCCTATTCAGAAGCACTGAAAAAGAGATAATTGTGTGTGCCTTTGTGGCTTTGAGGATATTAAAAATTTTCAGTGTGTTCTACATGTCCTTACAAGATGGGTTTTTATATCAACCTGGCAAGTAAGAAAAAGGATCTGTTGTAAGGCTCTCTCGCCATCCCATGTTTTGTTTTGTTAAACAAACATGACATTGGGCATGGGGCAGCATGGTGGCACGGTGGTTAGCACTGTTACCTCATAGCAACTGAGTTCAATTCCACCATCAGGCCAGGGTCTTTCTGTGTGGAGTTTGCATGTTCTCCCCGTGTTTGCGTGGTACTCTTCCCAGTCCAAAGACATGCGCTTTGTATGGATAGGTTAATTGAATTAATCTAAATTGCCCATAGGTGTGGATGCGGGAGTGAATGTGAGTGCAAATGGTTGTCTGGCCCTGCGACAGACTGGCGACCTGTCCAGGGTGTACCCCGCCTCTCGCCCTATGACAGCTGCGACCCTGAAAAGGATAAGTGCAAGCGAATGGATGGATGGATGGACATTGGTCTTCTGCAATAATGTGTTAACATATATTGAAACCTACAAGATTAAAACTAGTTGTTTACTGTTGGGTAGGTTCCTCTCATGACGCCAAGGCAGCTCTAACCCTGCAAAGTATCAACATGATACCTCTGGGAGTGCTCTGTAATCTCCGAGTGTCCTCAGATATCTCCTAAGTGTGATTGTGGAATACTTTTCCCATTGGTGGTGTGCTTGGTTTGCAACAGTGTTTGGGTAGATGGTATGTCCCATAAATCCAAGGGCTCAAGGTTTCCTGGCAGAACATTGTATCACAATGATAATGATAACCAAGGTTGCTCACCGTTCAGTGGTTTTAATGTTGTGGCTGATCAGCATTTATGAAAAGCACTGGAACAGAATCAAGTAAGAGTCTTGCACACAGTTCCCTATATCATGTTCAGTCTACTGATATACTGAGAAGTATCACAATATAACGAATGTTCTTCATAGGATGTTTCCAACAGTGTCCAGTGAGAATGTTGTTGCTTAGGCTCTTCAGATATGAATGTAATGCTGTAAAACTTTTACTTTGTTAGTCCAATTCCATGCATTCATTTTATAAAGCATAAATATTTGTAGATTCAATGGACCAAGAGTAAATTCAATGTTTCAAAGTATGCAGGTAAGTAGGTAAGTAAAGATGAAATAAATACAATTATTGAACAAAGCATCGCTTCAGCAACAACAAGTTGCTTCCCCCAATAACAGAAAGTAATGGGCTTCAATCAGTAATATTCTCTCCACTTCTTTTTCACAAAATGAGCTTCAACCATCAGGATCATGAAAGATTTAATAACCTATAATAAATCTTACAAAAGTATAGATGTGCTTCAAAAGATCTTCAAGTCTTTGCAGATTTTTCTTCTCTGAAACATAGGGTTTGAGTTCAAATAGAAGGGTGACTTATTGACTCAAGCATCATCAAACTGCAACCTATATTACACCCAAAGTGCTTGCAAACTTTTGGCAAGAGATTACAGTGTGATATGTTTCTGTACAGGGTTGTGATTGAATCACAGCTGTAGTCCAGTTGGCAACAATGATATTGTTACTTTTCAGTATTGGCTGGCTGCACAAGTTGGAAAAAGGGAGTGAGTCAGAGATGTGATCGAGGTATAATGGAGTTCTTCACAGGTCAGCGCAGAACTATTGACCTCTCAGTGGGTTCTCTCTGTCCTCCGCTCATCCGCCACAACATGCACCTCTCATCAGCAGTCCATCAGACCAGGGTTTCCAGGAAGAGCTCGGAATTTCGAATTGTACTTTCATCCAGCTGCTGTCCCGTTTTACAATTTCAATTTCTCCTTCCCTCAACAGTCACTGTAAACTGTGGCCAGCAGTGCTCTCATGCATCAATCAAAATAGCAAATGGTTGTGTAATGAGATGAGATGGCTGCATACAAAATAACTGGCTGGCTTCCAAGCACATTAGTCTCTGTTACAATTTTCTCCTAATCAGCAATTTCCCCTGCTTATCGTGCTCCATTTATTATTCTCTTTTACATTTGCATTTTACATTTCGGATATAGGAGGAAACACTGAATTAGAGGTTATCCCTACCAACCCACACAAATTGAATTGTTTTTACCCCTCCATGCATATTTTCACAGCAGATGATTTGTATCCACTAGAGGTGTTTTACCCAGTGGTGAGCTCATATTGTAATTCCAGGCAGGATGACAGGCTCCATGTTTTTCTCTGGTTCTGTGCTGCTAGATTGCTCTTGATGCATTTGTAGAAAGTAACAATCACAACACATTTTTAGGTGTACTGGAGCTATATGCGTGTGTCTCTATGTGTGTGTGTTATGAAAGTGTCTGTATGGGTGTGGGTGTAGTTTAAGGGACAGCAGGAAAAGCTGTTGCAATGTCAGCATCTTTCCCGGAGGAATTTAAAAGGTGACTTTATCGGTGATTAAATACTTTTAAAGCCTGGGAGATAATCATAGATAAAGTTTGTGCAGTGCGTGTGCAAAAAGTGATAAGCTTAGTGTTTACTGTCAACAAACCTCATGTAAAAAACCCAAACTAGCTGTGTATTAATCCACACCAGAGCTTGACGACTACTCTACCTTGGTTGTTGCACTTAACCACAAGTTCTTCGCTTCTTACTGAAGATGGAAAAACTGTATAGATGAATTACAAAAGTTGTAGCAAGTTTGAGTTTTCGGCTGTGGATCTTTACTCACTAAAGCCTTCTGCCCTGTCTGAAGGTCTTACGTTTTCACTGCAGAAGCTGCAGACAAATGTAATGATGCCTTCCTCAATTGGGTCTATCCCTAATGTAGCACTTCTACAAAATCCAGATGAACTATTAGCCTTTTTCAAAATTGAACGTCTTTCCATTCTTCCAGGAAAACCAGAAAGTTTAAATTGAACACAACCCTCCGGCTAAATAATCTCACTCAGTCCCCAGTGCAAGTGAAATCCTACAAAGTCTTTAACTATACTATGCAGAATAAGGATTAAATGTAAAAATTCAAGAAGGCAGAGAGAAAAGGGTGCAAGATGATAAATTACCATTGCTCAGTAAGACTCATTTTAGTGAGTTTAGTGAGTTATATCTGTTGTCTGTGGATGATCCAGTACTGATCCTGGGCCTGGTAGTGACTGAATAATTGTTTTGAACTTAATAAAAGCAAAATCTCTCTTTAAAGACAACAACTGGTACAGAATATCACTTGGTAATTTTTAATTTTCACTATAAACCTTTACTCATGTGTTTACCTACTTGATGCGTACCATGCCAATTGTTCAGATCCCAGTGTCATCGAAATCCATTTTTATCAAATGTTTTTTACAGGAAAGCTTTGATCAATATGTGTCCAACCGTGTGTCCTTCATTAGGCTGTGGAACACTGTATTACCTCAGCAGAGTGTTGTTTAAATGTATCCTGTTTGAAGTTTCAGAGCTCTATTTGTAGCTGTAATATTAAAATATAAATTCTTTATAAATCTGATTGGATTAGGGAGCACTCAATCAAAAACTTTTGTGCAGATCAACAGTCAAATGACATTTCAAATTCTCCTTTTTACGTGAGTGCACGCAGACCCTGAAGCAGTCCATGTTAATCAAAGCTAATGAAAGTTAATAACCAATACACAGAAACAAGTAATTTTTCCTGTGTTGAACTTGTTTAGTAGTACAGCCCTCATAATGTCTATGCACAGATTTTGTCAACAAAATAGTGCCACTGCCATACAATGTGACCATAATGGCTACATCTCACTTTTATAAAGGTAAAGATAAAGAACAAGATCACAGATGGATGTGGTATAAAAACCTTTTGGCAGAGCGAGTGGTGTCAGGCCACTGAAGGATGGTCTTTAGTTGGAAACTAGTTTTCTGTAAATCCATCCTGTTAGTGTGTGCAGAGCTATAGCTAAGAAAAACATTTAGCTGTGTTACTTGGTCATAACATTAGTAATGTATCTAAACAAGGTAGAATTCATAGTTTTCACATAATTTAATCATGGACAAATTAGCATTGCTGATCCAGGGATATTTTATGTTTTTTGTTTGTTTGTTTGTTTTTAATCTCTGAGGATAACATAAAATTAACATTTGGTTTTAGATGAAATATATTAACTTGTCAGTGGCACAGTGGTTCCATGGTTAGTAGTGTCACCTCGCAACAAGAAGGTCCTGGGTTTAAATCCACCAGCTGGGTGAAGCCTTCTTGCATGGAGATTACATATTCTCCTTATGGCAGCATGGACTTGGTCAGGTTACTCAAGCGTCATCCCACAAGTTAATTTGCTGCAAATGGGAATAAATGTCTGTATGCGCCCTGTGACACACTTGCAACCTGTCTGGGGTGTACCTCGCCTCTCGCCCTGTAACAGCCGAAATAAGCTCTTGCAACCATGAATTGGTTAAGCGTAATAAAATTGATGGATTGATATTAACTGATTTTTATTGAATGAATGTCCATGAAATTTGGCATGGGCACACATTCCTCCCTCAAGATGAATTGTTAAATGTTTAGTCATTCCTCTGTCTTCTTCAGGTACAAGCTTCATGTCTGCACAATGCTTTAGTTTGAGGGTAGGTTGATATACAATGGTTAGCAAATTCATTACACCATCTGTCATGAAAATAAGAAAACACAGAAATCTGTCAAAAATGCGTTTAACACAAAAATAATATTGTTATTTATTAATAACAAATTGAATTCACATTTATGTAGCTACATTTGAGCTGGCACTCTGGACTTCTAATAAGAATACGAATAATGTAGTTTACTAAAACTGCTGATTTGAACATTTATGGATAACAGCAATAGTTATAGTTTACCATTATAAATATAATTTCACTTAAAGAGCTTGCACATAATTACAGAAACATTGAAAAATAATTGTGGTAATTACCATTACTGTTAATTTAAGCCAGCTGTAGCACAAACCTGGATGGTGATCTAGTGAATTTGCTAAGAAATGTATATGAAATGTGTTCATTTTAATCAAACTGGGTGTTTTCTCTGCTGTCAATCGAACACCACCAGCACTGGTAGTGATGCATATTGTAAAATATAAGCTTTCCTTACAGAAGCCTGCGCTTGTGTGCCTTGAATAATGACAGCAACAGCTGGTGAATGAAATTTTTCACAGAACTGTTTCACGAAACTATTTTATGCTAAATATCTGTATCTTACTGAGCCAACATGTATCGAGCACAAAAAGGTTAATTTGCTCTGCCGTGGCTGGTGTTTGACAGTCATTTTAGAGACAAATGCAAGGTGGCTTGTTGAGTGAATAGGGGACATACAAGTGAGGTTGGTCTCCATTTACTGTGCAAGAGAATGGATGCTCAAGGACCTTGACTACTCAGAAGAGCACCAGCCGAATATTGAGAGGATAAGAGGTAGACCCATGTAGTAATTTGTAGTATTCATGCTACATTACACAAGCAGTTGTTGAGTTAAAGCACTCTAAAGAAGCAGATGAAATTGTAACTGCTGTCCTGGCTTAGAACATATCTGCCAGTAAAGGGTTTTGTGAAATATTTTTTTTCTTACTTAGATCCTTTTTTATTGCAACGAGTGGATGTAAGTTAGAGCTTCAATGTGTCGTTAATGTCCTTGGAAAGGGTTTTTGTGTTTTGTCAGTGTACCCTCAAAGAAAAACCAGCGCTAGCAAGTGCTCCCAGAACCTTGTGTTTCCAATTACTGTCTGTATGGCTCTTTTCAATATAGAAAGAGAAATGTTCCTGTGATCACAACGTTCTTGTAATGACAGAGTGAACCCATCAACAGGGTGGCGGCAGAGCCAGCCGGCATTAATGAATCTTCAACGTGAGACACAGAGCAATTACATGTGATGTTACTATGGCTTATTCTTTTCTTGTGGAGAACCATCCAATTATCAGTTGATCCGAGAGTTTCCAGGGAATCACAACAATTGTCACTTGTAATTTTGTTGTCGCTCACAAGATGAGAAATGTAACTTAGCAACAAAATGGATGGGTTTACAGGACTGTGCCACACCAGGGCAGTTTGTTGTTGCACTCTAATTAGATCTGACAAGCATGTCAGCATCCACAATTTCCTGCCATTGCTTCTTGCTTCTTTAAAAACAAAAATGCACTTTTTGTACGCTTAATAAAAAACAGAGAAACAGTAAACAGTAATTGTCACATTATTATCAAATACCAGAAATATTATCATAAGTGTTGGGCTGACAAATTGCTGGTCCCTTTCTTTTAAATTTTTCTTTTGTTTCAAAGTTTAGTTTAAAACATCTGCCATCTCTTTTTGTTTGTGCGTGCTGTATTTTAATTTTTAGGATGATATCTGAATTTATTCTTTGAAGATTTTCATAAGTCTTTTGACTTCCTGAGCCTCCTGTAAATCAAAGTGACTCTGAGGAAAATCTAGTCAGAAAGTCCAGGTTGGAGAACACTTCTCTATTTGTGCTTTTTGTCTGATATCACAGGAGTAGGAATAGATTTCATTTTTCCTTCAATAAACTATTGTTAGAATTTCATAAAGAAATCAGTCAGCACGAGCCACGGTGGGTTCTCGGCCTTTGGATGATTCTGCACAGCAGCTTTTGGAAATGAGTCAACCCGAACAGCTGCACGTACGACGCAGAAGGAGAAAATGTTCTACAGTGAATGTTTATGTTGTGCTGTTTTCCCTTTTTGAATATGCAAGCATGTTTTGTGTTTCTACAAAGGTACCTTGTGCTCCGTTCTGAAACTATATGCCAGATTCTGACTATGTTGGATATTTTAAGTTGAGTGGATAATGCATACATTACTCTGTATTTCAACCTGTCACTCAACTTCAGCTCCTTCACTTCTCCCTGTTTTTGATGAGCAGGACACTAGGGGGCACTATGTGACCTGCTGTCTCCTTTTTTATTGTGGACTGGTTTCCATTGCAAACTGGTAGGCTCCAGTTCTGTGCACGGACACTGCGCTGTGTGACCAGTGTTCCCAGAACCACACTATATAAGTGGGAGAATTGCAGACATACTCCCGGAGGCAATGCTACATTTCATACACGGAGGAGTTTGAACACTTGCACTGCAAGTCATCAGATCCACCCACACAATCAGAACTAAATGAGTGAAATGATTCTTTTTCTGCATTCACTGTTTTTAATTCAAACCTGACCCAGCCTTAATACATAGGAGAACTGAGGGGAAGCGTATTCATTTCTTTTCTCTTTTCAATACACTTGCATTTTGTGAAAAACAGTGTTGTAATATAAGCCTAGATGATTTTATCATCAGAAATCTGTTCAATATGTCAAGGAATAACTTTCCACAAATTAATCTTTAAATTATATAGTTTATATTCACTGACATGATTTTATATAAGCAATGAATATTTATTTTAGATAAGTCTCTTTTAAAAAGCTCTGCTCTTGAACCAGTGCATTCTCTCGCCTCATTTAAGGCACTGGTTTTATAAGCCGTCTGATGTAATAGCAGAATTACTCCTGTACTGCGTGTTTTAAGCCGGACACCTACCCTTTCTATACATAAATGCACTGCTATTTAGATGCTCTCACGCAAGTGGGCTGTTCTAACAAAAAAAACAAATAAATAAATAAATGGTGAGCTTTGCATGGAATGCTCTTATACAATGTCTTCTAACGGTCATAATTGTACTGATATGCGGGTCCCGGCTGATCCGTGCATGAAAAAAGACAGGCATGTGGAGGCATGCAAACCTGTGTGGATGCAGAGTACATGCTGTCAGCTACAACACAACTATACATACTGTCACACTTAAGCACCTCTGTGCTTATCCAGCTGAACGGAAGAATGTCTGGTATGGGAAGCTATATGATATTGTCCTGGCACACGAACACAGAATTTCTTCTTTCTTCCTTCTTTCTTTTTTTCTTTAAGTTTATTTATTCCTGAATAATGCCTCACTTTGCTTAATCAACCTTATAGCATCTGCATAGATGATGCATGTTGCAGTTCATGCTTATAGTAAAAAAAAAAAAGAAGAAGCTATTTAGTTAAGCATTAATGTCAAACCTTCTATCATGTAAAGGTTTATGGTTTTAGGAGTGTCTGTCTGTCCAGCTCTATTCTCATTTTCCTGTTCTCAGTCTTGTGTTAAAGCCTTTATTATGCAATGAAATCTTTGCTGTCTTGGTGGCAAACCTACTTAATAAATTGGCCATAAAACACAGCAGTTGTCGGTTTTTGATTTTGACTTTATAGCACAACCGTTATGCTTTTAGTCGTACTAGAGAAGATAAATACAAGAACGTAGTATGCATGAATAGATTGTCACATAACATAAACAACGCATCCTTCCTTTGGTTATCTTTTAAAACAAGTCATATAATGAGCAAGATATTTTTGCAATGGAAGAATAAAACAGCAAGTCTGTCTGCTCTCCTTCAAGTCAATTCTTTTTTTTAGCGAGGGAGGGTCAGTACAAAGAAGAGCAGCTTGCTGTTGTCGCTTTCTGTTATCTTTCACTTTCTCTTACCATTTGCAGTGACTTCTGCATAATCTGTGCTGCGACTTAGGTGTCAGTTTCACTATGTAACACAATGGGAAGTTGGGAATCAATAATCTGCCAGTGAGTGTGTGAGAGAAAGAAAGACAGAGACTTTGCATATATCCAGCAGAGTGAAGAGAGTAATTTCCTTTCTTTGGAACAAAGCACTGATCCCTAGAACACAGCTCAGTGTTTAGACAGAAAGCACAAAACATTTCACACTCCATAGCCTCCACATTGGGGACCACTAGCCAGCACAAAAAAATACATTCTTAAAGTCATTGATTCAGCCAAGTTCTGAAAACACTGCTCATCCTGGTCTACTTCAACTTTATTCTTGTAAATCCACTTTTTGTGCTTTTCCAAAAGTATAATTCTCTTTTAAAATATAGACACTGTTCTGCATATGAATTCACTGTAACTATGGGACATAATATACTAAGTGACATGTTACATTTTCAGTTGGATGGATGCATTTCAAAACTAGAACGACTGGTTGTTCTTTTGTTGATATTCACATATCTGTACTAGCAGCTACATGTGTCCTGTCTTTGGTGGCTTTGCATGTAGAGTACAGCGGCTTTTTAGAGTGCTTTCACTGAAAACAGGTCCCCACTGTGGCTAAAAACAACGCTGCAAGAGTCAACCCCAACAATAAAGTTGGCTGTAACTAATGTAGTCGTATTAATAATTAATAATTACATTTTTATGCCTCCATGCAGGCGACAGCCTTCACCATCTTGTAAAACTTGACAGCCAACAGTGGGAAAAGTTGAATTTTCAATGTACAACATGCTTCCAAATTCCTCTTTTTTGACGATAGTCATGTTTGCTTGTTGCTCGTGTTGAGTCTTTTGACAGTCTGGCAAGGCTGCTGACACTGAAGTTCCAGATGTCCAGAGCTTTGCACCAACATATAAAAGCAAAGCTATAGAAACAAAGAAATGTCTGTTCTTTCTGCATCCTCCTTCTGTTTCAAGTCCACAAGACCAGATTGTGATGTGACTGGATTCTAAATTAGTTTGCTAACTTGTTTCAGATCTGGTGGGCATATGGATTCATGTCGTGACTCCACTGACCCTGCTATCAACATTGCATATTTGCTATAAACACTGAGCCTCTTCCTGTTGTTCAGTTGTGAAGCCATACTGCACATGTGCACAATGCACCATGCTTGCCTCTCTTTACACCTTTCTCTCACAAAGACTGGACCAATAGATAACGTGGGAACAATTGCATATTACGAATCTGTTGTTTGTGTAGGCGTAAACATAATGAACAAAGCAATATCGCAGACACAGTCCTGGTAAAACATAAGTACATTCTCTTTGAATAATAAGGTTTTACGTATCAGACCATGATAAGAGCAATCTGATTGATAGAAGGTCTTGAAATTGAGTAAATACAATCTTAGATGATGAACAACACATGACACATTACATCACATCATTTTTTTTAATTAAACAGAATTTAGTCAAAATGCAGAAACAGCGTGTGAAAAACTAAGTACAACCTTACTGTTCCCATATAAACTAATAAGGTAGGCAGCCAGGTGCTAATTGCCAAATACATTTGATTACCTGATCATCAGAAAGTGTGAGTACATATAAAAGCAGAAGCTTTGGCAGTTTTCTAGTCTGTAGTATTTAGGTGTGTTAACATGGTGCCAAGAAGGAAAGACATCAGTAATGACCTTAGAGAAGCAATAGCTGTTGCCCATTAATCTAGGAAGGGCTATAAGGCGATTTCCAAACAATCTTATTCAGTGAACAAGATTATTCACAAGTGGAAAACATTCACAGTTACCAATCTTCCCAGAAGTGGATGTGCCGGCAGATTCCCTCCGAGGTCAGACCTTGAAATACTCTGAGAAAGTGCAAAAAAACCAAGAGCTACTTCTCAGACTCTGCAGGCCTCAGTTAGCATTTTAAAGGTTAAAGTTCAATTAGAAAAAGGCTGAAGAAGTATTACTTACTTAGAAGGGTTGCCAGGAACTGTCTTGTCTCTAAAAAGAACATGGCAGCACAGCTTGGGTTTGCAAAGTTGCATCTGAATAAACTCAAAGAATTTTGGACCAATGTCTTTTGGACAGACAAGACCAAAGTGGAGATGCACAGTGCCACATTTGGTGAAAACCAGAGCATATCAGCACAAACTGCGCAGGACTGGAGGTGATGGTTTGGGGTTGTTTTTCAGCCACAGGACCTGGCCACTTTGCAGTTAGTGGGTCAACCATAAGGTCCTCTATATACCAAAGTTTTCTGGAGGTGCACTTTGACTTCATTTTTGTGAAATAAATGATGATATGTAATATGTCATGTGTTCCTGTTCATGTGAATTTATACTTCAATAATTTCAAATTATTTAAGGACCAAATGAGTTTTTATCCTGACGTACAAAACCTTAGAGCTGACAGAGAGAGGATGCACTTTCTTTCACAGTGACTGTATATCTCATCCCATTATTAGACCGTGCCAAAATAGCACCTGTTCAGTTTTCTATGACAATCTGCAAAGAAACTCGAAATAGTGGAGCAGTTTGGGTGAGAGTACTTTTTCATACTGCTGCCTGAGACACAATCACCACCATACTTATCTGTTTCAGTAATTTAAAGTCATCTCCCAGAATGGGTTCAAAACAGCATGAAATGACACGCGAAAAGCAGAAAATTAGTTAACATGACACTTCAGATGTACTCAAAAGTGGCATGTTAACATTTAAAAAGCGTGTTTGGTGTTGCTGCAAATGACTTTTTGGTTCATCACATTTGCACCAACATGAATAATAGATTCATAGTCTTTTACAAATTGCCATGAGGTAGGCTTGTGTATATTCCTGTGTGACTAACCTGGGCTCATGCATTTCTTCCCTCGTCTGTAATCAGCAAGCCGTTTTAGCCCTCAGTGCTGCCACTGAGGAGAACGATGGCAAACCTTCTTGCATATCCAGAGAGAAGACATTTCTGTCCAGTTACAATTGTTTCTGCATTGCTTGAATTGGATCATCAGCCATCATAAAAACATTCAAGGTCACTTGAAGCACACATCTCGTTGCTCCTAACATTTGCTTGAACAATAACTAAACATTTTATCTCTGTATTATTTGTACTTAAGCTTTCTTTCCCCCAGTGTGTATCAACATCAAGGTGTGCCAGAAAGAGTTGTGTTTATGTGTGCATACACTTATAAAGCGTGAGTCCTCTTGTTGTATCCTCAGGGGTTGATGGCTGAGCTCCTTGGGAGGGGTGCTGCAGTATTTACCACCTGCTATGAAACAAGCCTTCTGTGCAACTGTGATAGTGTCATATGAAGTGAAATGAAAGTGACGCCTCTCCATATCAATGCGTCCCGTTTTTAGAATAATCTTTCCGTGGCATTCCTACTTTTATTAGATTGTGTACAAGTGGTGAGCAGGGAGGCGAAGCAAGGAGACAGAGCGGGGATGACAGGGAGCAATTGTCACGTTCATTTCTGTATGACAAGCTGTTGGCTCCTTGGATTATTTCCATCGACTTAACAAGTGAACTCAGCTAACATTCATATTTCAATATCACTTTGTTTACAAAATCTCCGCTTTTCTTTTCTTTCAAATTTTCATCTTGTATACATATAAAGAAATAACAAGACCAGAAGAGCAGAGACAAGATTTGCTTGGTAAATATCATTTCACCTTCTTCTTGTCTAATTCTATTCCTTCTTTTATTTTTCTGCTGGCCGCAGTACATCACCAACACTAACTGGACCGGTTTCTTATTTAGATTTGTCTTTGCCTCTCTGACATTTTTGCACTACCCTGGTTTTATGTCTTTGACTATTGTGTGCTGAGTAGATCTCGACCTGTTGTTGATCTAAAATTATTAGTTTTGTAGTATTCATGTGAGTGGGAATTCTTTGTTTTTTGAATAGAACTGTGGAAAAGTGTTGACCTACGTCCAAAGAACTTGACTTTCTTGAGATTATTGTTTACTCAAGCCTCATCAGAAAAGAAAGATGGCTGTCAAGAAACCATTATAAGGAAGGGAAATAGGGGGGAAAGGTTGATTTATGCCAAATTACACAAGAATTGGACCTAAAATCAGTGGCAGCGGACCTTATTGAAGTCTTCTATTGAGGTCTGATATGAATCCAAATTGAAATTATTGGTTGTCATTGGTATATCCTGGACAGTGATCAGGAGAGAGGCACAACAAGCTCATCCTGACATAGAACAGAACAAAAACCAGCCACCATCCAAAGAAGAGCTTTCAACGTACATCAAGAAACTATTCCTGAAAACTACTTAAAGAAATTTCAAGAAAGCTTGAAAGAGAGTTCAAGTTCTGTATATCCATGTATGTTTGGGTATGTTTGAATACATTTCTGCACCAGGTCCTCATTTTTCCAGCAAAATATAAAGAAATGAAGGATGGCTCAAAACGCATATATTTCATATAGTCAACCAATTTGTATTACCCAAGTGCACCATGGTCTGAAAAACATTCATGTAGAATGTTTTTCTCCTTGTTTTTACATGAAGGGGGATTACTCTTCCTCAAACATGAGTTCCCTTGTCAAATTTCGCATAGTCTGCGCTATTCTAGGCCAAATCCCTCTCTTCGCAGTTGAATAAATTTATAAAAAGTCTACGCTCTTTAAAAATGTCCCACAGTGCAGCTAAGAAACACTGTGACCCTGTTAACATACACACAGAAGTGTTCTACTGTCTTTCTAACGCGTGCATGCTGTACACTGTTATATTGTTGCATCAGCTGCTGCTGACATCAGGACAAATCTTGGAACAGGCTTCATACTTCTGATTTAATTCTGGTTACTGTCCATCCCATTATGTGTCTGTCATACCACCAGTTCACTACTGCTGACATATAGCTTTACTGACGTCAGCAGTCCTTTCTGGTCACATCTAGGAAAAATATGAAAGATTATTGGAATTAAGAGACTTTGGTGTCTTGGATGCTTCAAATCTCTTGTAAAGATGCTCATGCAAGGACACAGGGAGTGGATTAGATTCCAGCTAAACATTGAGAACTGGAGGAAAATGCAGTAAAGCTGACAGGGAACAAGCTGTAAGTTTGGTGGTGAGCGTGATTCATTGGACTGTTGACCTTCCTTTAAGGGAGATGATGAACAACCTGGTACCAGACCCCAGGCATCAGGCCCTGCTCTCTCTCTCTCTCTCAGCCGTCTGCAGCTTCACCTTCAGCTCACATTTAATCACTCTGGCAGCCATCGGCTGATAAATACCCGCCATATGGCTACCTTCCTCACCTCTTGCTCCATCCTGCAAAACAAACAACAAAATGTCAGTGCTATGGCAATGGTGCCACCTAGACCTTCCATAAGCCCAGTATCTCTTCCAATTTGCACTGCACATACTACCCACTCAAAATAGCCAGCATCGTTGCTGACAACGAATAGAGGAGATGAGAGAAAAATAAGTGCACTGCTGCCCTTGAAATATTATAGGCATTGCACCTTCTTAATTAAATAAGCTTTTTGAAATAAAACTTTTAACAGGCTGCTGCTAGCTTTTAAAAAAAAAAAAATCAATTAAAAATTCATGTTTGATAAGAAAGACTTTGTAATCAACTTCTCAAACCCAGTCTAGGGTCAAGCGTCACTGCTTTCTTATCAAGACATGACGAAGAGCGCCCCAGGAGCTCACATTTAATACGGTCCTCTGGTGGCAGATTGAGAAAACATATAGATATAACTATTAAAAGTCATAGACCATTTCTGACTTCTGCTCAGCTCTGGGATGTTGCCTGGATAGGAGTTAGCTTGGGGGTCCTCTACAGAATACCTCAAGACACACTTAAAAGGCTAAACTCAGAAAAAGTTCCAAATGAAAGATGAGCCCGTGTGGTGAAAACCCATGACAAGAGGTTCACAGAAAACCGAGAAATGTTAGTTCTTTAAAGATAAAAGGATCATTTATAACTTTTACTTTTTGATTGTGTTCTTACTATCCAACATTAATTAATTGCTCTCGGTTTCTACATTCTGGTCAACCATTTTTATGCGGAGAGTTATTTTGCTGCTATAATGAGACCACCCTGTGAGCAATTAGGTTTCTTAGGTTTCCTTGGAAACACCCATTAATTATGATGCCTTAATATGAATGAGGACATTATTCTGCAATACTATGTAACATTTTAATGTTGCTATTTAAATGCAAATTTTGACTTAATGACCCCAATTGATTTGCAATGAATAAGTTCAATTTCAATGTTTGTATGCCTTTTATGTGCATTGAAAACACTGAAATTGTTTCAGCGTTGCGTCATGGTTACTCATTTTAGTGCACAAAATAGTATCTCTGTGTATTATGGAGTCATGCAAAGTAGCTGACTGTTATAAATACAGCTACTTCTTTGGTGAATTAATTTTCAAATGAATTCTGTGTAGTTAGTGTCAAAATAATGGTGTTGTTAAATGGTCCCCACATAGTACTATCAATAATTAAATGCAACATGAAGGTAAAATAAAGTAAAACTGTAGAAAAGCTCCACTCTCAAAGAAATTCAAAATCTCTTCCATGCCCAGCGTCATGGTGGGCCCCATCACATGCTGATGAGCACATGCCTCAGCTGTAACCTTGGCCAATCCTCCAGTCCCTGCAGGGCCCGTGCCGGTCAGAATGGGGTGTAATACGACTAATCAGACACTTTAACTTTTATGTAAATCGCCCTGGCTTATGAATCTTTAAAGAGGTGATGTCAAAGACAAAAAGGGGCGGGGTGGGGTTAGGTGAGTGAACAGAACTGTCAGAGATGTGAGCTCTAAATCTTATTACCCAGCGCTGCTTTGAAAAGATGCACTAATGAAGTCATACAATTAGTCTAATTATGATGCTGCTGTCAAACCGGCCAGAGATATACTCTTTCTGCGAAGTGTCTGCTTTAAATTGTCCTCTAATGTGACAGGCTTCTGTCATAGCTGTGTCACTGACATCAGGATGAATCGCAGTGTTAAAATGTTTTTCAAGGCTAAATATCTAGAAATATACATTCGTCCTGTCGTGCTTAATGACCCACTTTGAAGTTAGAGGAAAAGAGTAATTGTTGTGCCTTTAGGTGTGATAAAGCTGCATCCATATATAGACAGCAACAGATTAACAGTGTTGCTCAACTGAGCTAACCGTAATTACTGACCTGCATTCCGTGCTACCCAAGGCTAACACATACACACCCACATGGGCACACACACAGACACACACGTGCACACGCTGTTGTTGCTGCAGCAGAATGATTTCACGATTCAGGTCAACAAGAGGCCTCGGGCACATAAACCCAACTCTTCCTTTCTTTCACAACTTAATTTGTGAGGAATAATGGTTTAGACGTACAAGCAGGCCATAGAGCTTCACCAGTTTAGGCAAAATATATTAGCCTCAAGAACAGCACTCCCTCACTAAATAATTAGTATCAGTGTGACTATTTGTCAAATACGATACGCTATGACATTGGTCTGAAAATACACAAGAAACTTAAACGGTCACATAATACATATGGTCACATTAAGGTTCACTAAATCCAAATTAAGTATAAATGTGCATTTATGGGATATATTTAATATAGTTGAGTTATATTTAAGCATCACTATGTGACTGGAAACATTACATTACATTCAATGAAACAAATGTTTTATTGAAAATTTATTAGGAAAAAAAAAAGTATTTTCATTTTCATTTCTTTTTTGTCTCATGCATGTAGACTCTGCTGTTAATAAAGAAGATTCATTAATGTAATGATTAATGCAAAACTCATTTATTCAACTAAAAAAAGAAGAAGCTGCAAATATATACAGTTACAATATCTCTATATTAATATAATTATAAAATAGTATACTACTCTGCCTCTTAGGCTCTGTGAAATGATGGCTGTAATAACAGCGGCAGTGAATCTGTATTGAGGCAGGGAGAAAACTGCATCAGTGGGGCTGAACAGAGCAGTGGAGATGTGGCACTGCATTACTCGTTACCAAGGTATTTTGGTTTTAGGGTACAGAAAGTCACATGTTTACAGTCTTTATGTACAGTAAACACTCTGAATCAAAAAAGGTACATTCATATACATCCTGCCAATGCAGAATGTTCATATAGAACATAAATTTGTTTAATTCTAAATATACATGTTTTATGATTAGGTGTTAGGTGCATTTTGTGATTATGGTGTAATTTGGCTATGATACACTTTTTCAAATTTTGGAACACAGACTAAGAAACAACACTTTTATTTGACCAAAACTCTAAATCCAGTAGATATGTTGTGTTTAATAATTGTATTTGCTTGAAATTCTTCTGAATTACAGATTAAAAAAATAACTTCACTGAGGTCTTGTAAATCTCAGTTTTAACTTGACAGTTTTCTTCCTTAGTCTTACTCACCTAATCAAAAGATCAAAAGTCTAATGCAAAAACATTTGGAGCTAAATGAGTCTGTGTTGAGAGTGAGACAATATTATGACATTAGATGATATTTGCCAAAAAATCTTGAGAATTAATTGTACAACATCCACAAAAATAAGCACTTATTTATGTTTGTTTCTGTCGTAGTCGAAGCAGAAACGAGCACTAAAGCCAAATTTAATTAAGACAACATTTTCTGTGACTAAGGCATGGCGCCTGTCGTGTCCCATTAAAAAACAACTTTTTCAGTCAAGGAATCCTCTATAAAGTAAATATGACGTGTCTTTTACAAAATGAAATCATAGTAATTAGGAGTTAATGGTTTAGATCTGCAGTTAAGAAAACAACATTATGAAGCAGTAAATGGTCTCCCTGTCCCTGGAGAAAGAGCTGTGTTTTCCATCAGGGGTATTCATAGCCATCAGGGAATTCAAACAATGTTATAGGATTCAGTTTATTCTACAATGTGATGATTAACTGGTCCTTGGATTTTGGAGCCTGTAGGAAAATATCTTCATGCCTTCCTTTCTTTCTTGTGCTTAGATTACTTTGGCTAATTCTTCCCTTATTAAATTTTCTTGGGCTGACTCCTTGGTTTATTTTATAAATACACAAAAACAAAGGGCATAAACTCATCTGTCAAAAATGGCCCCAGAAAGCCGTGTTTACATTTAGAGTGTCCGTCTTCTGTCTCTGCCTGACTTCATCTTGGGTTTTTGTAATTGGGACATGATTGGATTAAGAGAGGAAATGATGGGGACATGTTGCACTGCTGCATGTAATCCACTTTTAGGCCTCCTGCTTCTGGAGTGTCTCTGATCTTTGGAAATTTGTTCTGCATTAAAAGTCCTTGTCTAATGACAACTAGACACAGTAAATTAATTGTTTCCGCCTCTGGCATGAAGGGTGTCGGTGTGTTGTTGCTTTTTTTTAATTTATTTTTTTATCCATGCTTATAATTATTCTGTCAGTTATGTGATATTTTTGTATTTCATTTTCAGTGCTGTCCATTTTTCAATCTATATATATTTAATAAAGTGATATTTAGCGTTATTTTGGCAATTAATTGCTTAGCTATTGATGTTTTTATGTTTTAGTTTGTGTAATCAGCATCTTGGTGATGTGCTGATGCTGCATCATTATAGCAATTAGTATTATTTTTTTTCCCCAACAACCGTTCCTGTTGTTCATAAATTAAACCCCAATTCCTAAGTTACATTACACAGTTTTTGCACTATTTTTTCCTATAAATCTTTATTGTTATTGAGGAAGAGTGAGGTGGAAACAAGAGAGAAGTGGGAAACAATGAGATGAAAGTTTATCCGTTTGTTTCAAAGAGACTGTCTCTCCTTGCTGGAGACATTCTGACTGATCTCGCAGAACAAAGCCGATATGAAAATAACCATGCTTCTGGTGCCACACTTCAGTCTATCTTATTTCTATAAATCAGCAGAACATAGAGGCCGGTGTAAGTCTGCTGCACAATGCAGTTAGTCTATATCAAAACAAAATGTGAGGTCAGATGCTTTGCAGGTCGCTCTTTGATTGTTTTCCTTATTGCATTATTGCACAGCTAGGATACCGCTGACACCGGCTGGTGAAATAGGCCCCTGTCAAAACCCATTCACTCACTGCAAATTAATTCCTATCTCTTTCCTCCTCATTCCTTCTGAATGAAAGGTTGACGCAAAATGAAGCGCTTTCTAGTTCAGACTGCTTTCTTTGTGCAAAGGGAGGTCATTTGTATTAAAATGAATATCCAAGCGGACTGTCTGATTTAACACACTCCCAGGGATGCATATAGCCTGAACAAATGTAGTGACTTCAAGCTAACTTAATTGGACGTAATAAGAAAATGCCCAACAAGGCTTTATGCTCCAGGGGAAATACATAGTTATAGTGGAAGGGTTCCTTACCCCAACTGTGAGGTTGAAAATAAATATCTAAATATATACAGTAAATAATAACTATGCTATGACTGAATGAATGCTAAATAAGAGCTGATTTATGTAGTGCCACGAAAAACAATTTTCTGTACTGCTGCCCATAATATTCAAAGGTAATTTTAAATATTCTCCTCTGTGCCTGCAGCAAACAGGTTAGTTGAGAATGCAAATATACCCTTAATGGAGAAATAACTCATCTTTGGACTTTATTCCAAGTATAAAAAATATAAATCCATTTAGCCACAGTGTGGCATTCACATATTTCATGTAAAATTAAGATTTCTGAGTCAGAGTTTTTGCTGGACTTAATTTTCTTAACCTGCTTCCTCTTGTTCAATTGAAGAGTTACTACATTTCCCAGTAACCCCTCTGGCAGCCCTAGAAATCAGGTTTAAATGTTGAATTTAGATCAGATTTTCAAGTGTAAGTGCAACACTGATGGTATTCACATTCACAGCCCTTTCTCGTGTTTTGTTGTTGATATTGTTGCATTTTGTAATATTACATGATTATTCACTGTCAGTACAAAATAGAAAATCTCTTCTATAAAAAGCAATGCTGCTCATCTTTCAGATATCTGAATAAAGTTCTGTTATTCAAACTCGCTGCCTGGTTCAAAAAAAATACCGGCCTCTATTCTGAACTTGAAACATATAAATTTTTTATCTGCAGCATGAAATGTTTGTTCATAACTTTGCTCATAAGGCAGTAGGGTATATATATCTGGTAGAAACAAGCTGAAAATATGGCGGTAATTAAAAATAATGAGCCGTGGCAGCTTGTCCAGCTATAGGTTAAGATAATGATCCTTAATAACAATATTTCACATCAACACAGTTTACAGGTCACACGATTCTTGTTGACTAGTCCAACAGCCTGAGGCCATTCTGTTTACATGTAAAGTCCTTGTGGAATGACTAATACATTTATTTGCTATTAATCAGCAACAGCACATACACTAAGGAGACACTTAATTGGGTACACCTTGCTAGCACCTTATCTGCTGCACGTCTATGATGTGAATCACCTGTTTCACCACATCCCAGAGGTGCTGTGTTGGATTGTGGACACCTTGTGAGCTCAGAGAACCTGGTGTGTTAACCATCACAGGATGGGTACTCTTGGCACTTCAGATCACTTGAGGAGCCCAAAGAAAATTTTACAGCACCAGCAACAGTCTGCACCACTGATACAAGGTAGGACAGATCCATGTTTTTGTGTGTTGTTTGCAATTTTCCAATCAGTTCATTTCAATTCCATTCATTTATATAGTGACAAATAGAAGCAATAGTAGCTTGAAGGTGTTTTATATTGTAAGGTAAAGACCCTGTCATAATACAGAGAAAAGCCCAACAATCAGATGACCCCATATGAGCAAGCACTTGTGGGAAGTGGCACAGTGGGAAGCAAAATCTCCCTTTTAATAGGAAGAAACCTCCAGCGGAATCAGGCTCAGCGAGGGAGTCATCTGCTGCAACTGCATGAGGGGACGAAGACAGAACAACAAAGTGAGCCAGCGATTAATAATAGCTAATGATTAAATGCAAAATCGTGTATAAACACATGGAGAATGAAAAGAGGCGAGTGAAGAAGAAACGTGTATCATGGGAAGGCACCAGCAGCTCCAGCAGTCTAGACCTATTGCAACATAACATGTCCAGAAACCTGAAGGTCTTGCCTCACATTCTACTTTTAAAACCCCAGGAATCACAAGTAAGCCTAAAGTCTGAGAACAAAGGGCTCTTTTTGGGTGATTCGGTACTATGAGGTGTTTAAGATAAGATTGGCCCCATCAATCAGGGGGCTAATGTGAAGTATACAATGTGAAACACTTACATCACACGTCAAACCTGTAGAAGCATCTGATGTAACATTTTCTCCTTTAACTTGGCAGAGTTATTGTTGTCACTTGTGTGCTAGACTCAAAAGTGACAACATCTTGTGTCTTGTATTCGGTTGTTAATGTTAATGTTGCATTGTAGTAAAAAAACATCAAGGTGGAAAAGTTGCTGACAGGTTGTGTGAGGAAACAAACACTCTAATTATGCACTTTCTTTTTTTTCTGGTAGCCACTTTGTCTTTGTTTTTCCGGTTCAGGTGCCATTATGTTCTTACGTTTGCCCAAGTTAAAGCATTAGGAGCAGTGCAAGGGATGTCTTTATTGTAATGCAATGAAAAGGCCACTTTAAATTTTTTTTTATATCTTTATATATTTACAGCAGATGGTGTTCTTTTGATTAAGTAGACCTAAAGCATACCATCAGTAATTAGTATTTAGCTAGATGTTTCTTTGTACCTCTGGTCACGTGATGATTGGGTAATTCAGTTTGAATGATCCATTTAGCCCCACCGAGACTGTTCTGACCTCATAAGAGTTATTTGATAAACCTTAGCACAGTTTTTCTTCTACTTGTATTGAGCACTGGTGCTCAGGGGTATTGTGTTTTTTTATTTTCTTTTAGTTCCATGCCTGTCCTGGTTTTTGTCCCATGAGTCTGGCACACAATGAAAATTTTATTTTCTTACACTTTTCTATTGTTTGATAAAGCAGTGCCTCTAAGCAGCAAATATGCACTTGAGTTTGTTTTAGTTCAGATTAATTACATATTACACTCTTCTGCTATTGGTTTTTTTTTTGTTGTTGTTGTTTTTTTGTTAAGTTTCTGCTACACGGAACAGAAACAAAAAGGCCTTCTTCTCCTTGCTTCACTACTTTAGTAATGGTCAAACTTTGCCTGGCATCAATACTAATGGATTATTGAGGTAGTCACGGTTGGCTTAATTGATTAATTAATCAATAAGCAATTTAAAATGCTGTCTGAAATGTTAAAATGGATGTTTCAGACATAAGCCAGGTGTTACTTTTAACAAAAAAACAGTATGCAGTTGCATGAGAAATTTCCAGATTCAACACTGTCAGAAGGTTAGTGTAGACTGATGTCTTGGTCAAGACATTGTTCTAATATTACTTTCTTTCTGCTGTGCACAAAACACATACATCTTTTTGTCCAGCAGTGAGAGATTTTCCATCAAACTGGGAGGAGTTCAAACCACGAGAAGTGAAAACATCTTATTGTCTTCCTTTTCTTTATTTGTGTTTCCATTAATTTGACTAAGAAACGATCATATTTCATTTGTGGATTTCTGAACTTTTTGCTCATATTTTGATCTCAATTATTGGTACAGATGAGAGGTGCACATCTCATGTCAGTCTTATCAAACAGAAATGTATATTCATGTTATTTTTAAAATAAAAAAAAAAAAAAAAAGTTGTTTGCAGACTGCTCATGCCTGAAGTGCTGAATTTAATTGGGACTGAATTAGGACATTAATGATGAACTACAATAATCATCTTTTATGCTCAACACGTTGCTTGTTATGATTCTGCATCAGTAGAGCAGCCTGTATTGAGTGATGACTTCTTCTTACTAATTAGATGTGGAATGCTGATGATGTGCGCTGGTAAAGTTATGGAATATATAATACAAAATTTGATCTTCTCATATAAAAAATCATAAACTGTACCCAGATGCTGATTTAAAAAAAACAAACAGACATTAACAAATAAAATTAATGTGATAAATCAGTTACGGACAGTAGTGCAGTGACTGACAGTCAGAGCATTGCTGTTGTCCTCTGGGATATGTTTCACTGGCAAACACCTGATGTGTGTGAGGGAGACTTATACCCACTCTGAACACTGATTAGTTGGCTCTCAGCTTATGCTATATGAATTATGCTCTTTGCATCAGTGGATCTTTCTGGAGAGTAATGACTTTGCCAGGTCAGCAGTAATATAGTTCAAAGGTCAAAAGTTTACTTATGTTTGCTTAGAATCTTCCCATAAAGTTATTCATACCTCTAAGTATGAACACGTAGATCATACCAAAGTGTAAAAGATGTCACACTGAGAGAATCTATATGATAGTAATACTAAGTTAAAAAAAATACAACCTCATTCCAAAAAAAGTTGGATTTGCAGTGATTTGCAAATTCCATAAACTCAAATATGGGTTTATGGGATTAACTGAACAGAAATATTTTAAATGTTTACATTGTGAAAATGTATCATTTTAAAAAAAAAAGGTTAAATTTGATAGAAGCAACATGTTTTAAATAAAACAAAACTGGGACAGTGCCATATTAACCACTATGTAGCATCCTCTCATGGAACTGAGGAGACCAGTAGATGGATTTTGAGGGAGGAATGTGTTCCCATTCTTTTCTGATCTAGCTGCTCAACATTCCCAGGTCTTTTTCATATTTTCAGCGATATGCTAAATGTTTTCAGCTGGAAAAAGGTCTGGACTGTTCAGTCTGCTCAGCACCTGGACTCTTCTACTACAATGCAATGCTGTTGCAAGGAATGCAGTATGTGGTTTAGCATTGTCTTGATGAAATATACCAGGCTTTCCCTGAAAAATATTTCAAATTATGTTGCTTTAAAGCCTGTAAATACCTTTCCGCACTGATGGCGTCTTTTTAGATATGAAAAGTTCCACAGGCATTATTGCACCCTCAGAACAGAACAGTTTTCCACTTTGCCCAAAGACCATAATGTTGATTGTCATTTGCGCACAGAGATTTCTCCAGATTCTTTGAGTGTTTTAATGATATTATGTTCTGTAGATGTTGAGATATTATTAAGTCTTCCTAATTTTATATTGAAAAACATTATTCTGAAAGTGCTGCACAATTTGCAGACACAGTTTTTTGTAGATTTGTGAAACTCTATCTCTGAAGTTATCTTTTTATACCCGTTCATGTTACTGACCTGTGGCCACTTAACTTTAGATTTTTCTTTATTAAATGCTCCTATGGATTTTTTTTCACTTCCAAATTCAGAATATTCAGAATTCAAAATATGAGCTAATATTTTTCATGAAATAGTGAAATGTCTCAGTTTTAACAGTTCCAACTTTTTTGTAATTGGGGTTGTATTATATGCAACATTCATTTAGGTTTCTGCTCATTGTAAGCATGTCTGTTTGAGGTCCTAACTCACTTACTTAATGTTTTTAGCAAGCTATAGGTAATTCATTATCATTTAATATATATGCCCCGTTATATCTAATATAACAGGACGTAATGCAACATCTCGGTAAAACCCTGAAATACTGGCTTTTCTGACAGGTCACAATGAAGAAACATAAACCTGTCAGTGTGAGTGAATACTTTGTTTCTCCTGACATCTATGTCTATCTTTGTTATAGCCTTGGGAATAGGTTCTATGTACAATGGGTAACATAGTTGAGATTACAGCTATCCTCAGCAGATAGTGGAAGATAAAGAAAACACAGTTTGCCTTAGGAAAAAAAACCCAGAGAAGGTGATACTAACGTGTTCTACACAGCCAGTTTTAAAGAGCTGTAGCTGCTGAGCAATATTTCTGTATAAAGAGAAAATTGCTCTCAAACAATAGGCCCCTTGAGTAGAAAAAAAAATATATAGAGCATGCATTTAACAGTAGCTCTTTTTAATCCTGCAGAGCTCTCAATTTTAGCTTCCTTCTCTCCTCTTCTTTGTATGGCAGCAAAAAAAGGGAGAAAAAAGAATTTTTTACAGTTGCCACATCCAGGAATTTTAATACTTTTATGACTTTTCTTTAACAGATGGAACGTCTTATTTTTAAAAAATGGAAGAATTAATGTTCTTCATTTTTCTGTCACTATGGAGAGGACATGGTATTCAATGGAAAAGTTTTGATATGACACGAATCAAATTATGCGCAGACGTGTCGAGCAATCTGCTTGCATTCTTAGAATATTCACAACAAAGCAAAGCATACATATGTATTTTAATAAGCAATGCACATGGATTACTGTTTTCTATTTTTATCTTCTAATGCGGACAGAATAATGTTATTGTTGTGCCTGTATTAAAGACAGTGCGCTTGGAAGAACTACATTAAGAGCTGGCAAAATCCAATAGATGGAAGCTGTTGCAAAACCTTATCAGATCTGAGTTGTTGAAAAGCCCCTCGCTCACATGTGCACATATAGATACTCTGCCTTCACCGACACAATTGAGAGAAGCAATCCACTTAACATGGAAATTGTCCTTTCATCTTTTAGGAGGGAATCACTCTGAGGAAGAAAAGAGGCAACTAATCAACAATAAAGGAGATAGTTCGGCTGCAGCATTGACTTTGGGAAATATTTTCCCTCTGTACGCTGTGAACCCAAGCCATGTAATTTCCTGCATGTGATATTAGCTTCAAATGAGATATTAAGATCAGATTGAATTTGGTTAAATATCTATATTCATCAGTCCCTTTATTATTTATGTTCTCTGTGAAACTGTAAGTCTCGCCATAATTCCCTGTAACAATGAGTCTTTGTGGTACAGATTGCCAAAAAAAGATTTCATTTCTGCTCTGTTACGTGACGAATGCAGTGTGCGTTTCACCGCCGCTTAGGGCCACTGGGTTGGAGCTAAGCTATTCCCCCCACGTGTGATAACTTACAAGCTCTGTGTGGTGGAATGGTGTGTGAAATATGGACACCTCCCCTGCCACGTTTCGACTCAGCAGCTAGTCAATTGACCTCAAAGGCCACTTAAGATTTGAGTGTGTAATATTTTATCTGATCGAATTTGCATTAAAACACCATTTTTTCTGCCCACCTCTTCATTTATTTGAGTTAAACCAACAGAACAAGACTCATGACTTTGTGTCTTGCTCCAGCTGGACCAAATCTTGAGTAATAACTCTGATTTAAACCTTTTTGTCCTAATTCAAGCCATTGAATTTCTGCCTCTACCCAGACAGTTTGGTCCAGCATAGAAAATCAGGCAGAAAAAATACTGATAGAGACACTTGAGGTTGATCTTTATGAATTTCTATTAAGATGTGCAAATGGTTTTGGATTTTAGAGCTCTTCTTTGGGCCAGAGATTTGTGAACATTCACTGTAAACTGAATAAGATGTTGAAGACTGTATATTTACTGGGAGGGTTTTATTCTTGCCTATTTGAGAACCACTTCCATTCCACATGAAGTAAAATGAAACGAAACACGCATTAAATGATATGCAGAGTTTAGACTCTTGCCCGGGACATCCGAGAGCCCATTGGCTGAACAAAATCCAATTAGGTTTGGAGAAAACGACATTATTGTCTCATTATTGTTAATTGACCTCTCAGAGACCTGTTACTGGAACACTGGAGAGGATCCCTGTATACAGACAAAAACATTAAATGGGCACGTTAAGAAGACTGTGAGAAAGTGAATGGAAAGCACATTACAATACGCATATGTTGATCCTAAGGAGGATCCTTGCTCTTTCTAAGTTTGAATTGCGACCTTTAAAGATTTGGTCAAGCAGCTTATAAATATACTGAGAAACTTGTTTTCCTCAACACTTCCAGATCTTGATGAAAAGACAAGTTTGGTACAAAAACAATCCAACTGCACTTACAGTTCGCAGTTGCGAGGAACTGTGGTATGACACTATCTCCTTTCTTTTTTAAATGTTGATAGAATACAGCCTATGCTACAGCAGATAAGTAAGCAAGCTCTAAAGTTCTTTTTTCTTATCATTTAGATATTACAACCAGTTCTTATCTTAGCTGCTACTTCCAGGTCATTTTATCCAGTTAGGAACCATCCTAAGCCTAAAAACTAAATAACTAAAAGTGTTAGACCGTAACCTTACAGTGGGGTGTCCATATATCAAAGGGTAGCTGAAGAAGCTAATTTTTCTTTGCTTCAGATGTATGTTGCCTGAGGCATGCCTTTGAATCAAGCTCACTTTTCAACTAAAGATGAATCAGGGGATTTTGCTTAGGTGCAGTGGTGTTCTCTGACATAGATTCTTTTAGGTTATTGTTATCTGTGGCATGGTCTTTTAGGTCAAATGATGGGCTTGAAGCAGTTGAAGTAGGGGTCACAGAAAGAGAGCAATCCTTTTGAAAACAAATAATAAAATACCACTTGGAATGCGTGCACTATTTTGCCGAATCCCATATAAAGGTATCAAACTTATAGCGGCAAAGAAAGAGGAATCCCCTTCTCTCATTTCACATCAATAGGTGTCCATAGCTTCAGGCTCACTCCTATCTTGCCTCATTAAATTCTAATACAGCATTCATCAAAACACATCTTTCATCTAGACACGCTGTTGGTGCTGCATAGAGACTGGACTGCACTACTACCAATGAGATTTCGTTCCACGGTGTGCATGCTGTGGACGGACTCTTGCTGGTAGCACAGTGGGATAAGCAGTTTGTTTTTGTTTTTCTCTTCACAAACAAAATGGATCCTTGAAGATGTATAGAACTTTTGAAGTTAATCTTTTAGCAACAGCTGGTGCCAGTGTGAGCATTCACACATTCTGCACGAATTAAAGTTGAAATATATGTGATTTTCCGGCAGATATTTGCTTTGAGTGCAACATTGAGTGCTAGTATTGTTGGGATAGTGGCAGGCAAAGGAAAGGCCTAGTATACTTTGCGTAAGTACACTATGCTTAGTATACTTACGTTATCTTGCCTTTTCCTTAGAACTCTTAGGACAGCTACTCCAGAGCTGCTTCTCCTGGACCAACTGTAAATAAACACAACAGCACAATGAACATTGCTACTTGCATTGCCTGTGCTTGAACAAGCCACTGACACCAATGAAAAGTAAGCTACAAACAACCTACTACTGAGTTTTTTCTATAAAGCCTTGTATGGCTTTATAAAATGCAACAGTAAGAAGTTATATTGCCAGATATTACAGATTAATAAAAACAGAGGAAAAGGGTTAGGGTGTTTGACATTGGATGTTGATGCTGGTGGCCACTGTTAAACTCAAGTGTTTGATAGTATAACCAAGAAGACAACATTCCCTTTTGCATAAATCACGTAGTTGTTTTAACTAGAAACTACAATGTTTTTCTAAAGAAGCGATCACCTGGGGAGCAATTTGCTTGTTGCAAAGGCTCCAAGGTAACCCTCCAATTTCATACATTGTCACATGTCAGTTAACTATAGCCTGAAATCTCATTTGCAGTCACTTCAATCAATCACCTCGGGGTTCAGAATAGTTTAGCTTGGGACCCACCTGTTTCACATTTTATATGTTCTCCCTGTCTGTCTTGGTCCTTTGGTACTGCGGCTTCCTCCCACAGTCCACAGATATGCATGTCAGGTTAGCTGGTGATTCTAATGGAATTTAGATTTTAAGTAAGTATTATAAAAGAATCCTGAATCTAAAGTCTTACACTAAATATGTTAAATAATTTACATCAATATGTAAAATACCAACCCAAATTTAACCTTGGTGATTGAATTACTTTGTTATTCATGTGCTTACATCAATGGTTTTTGAAAGTCGTATAGCTAAAATTGGTATGCAGAAATTTTTTTATTAATATTTATTTGAATATGTTGCTGTCGTGGTGTTGTACCTTGAAGTGGGAGAGTCCGTTAAAATGCTATCATTGCTTAAATGGCCGCAAAAGTATCTCTTGGCAAAATAAATCAGCCTTCTTTGACTGACGTGACCTAATCTGTGGTTTAATCCAGCATCATCTGGGTTTGTTGTTATTCTGTGTTCTTATCAGTCATCAGTCAAGCAATCTGAAATTAATCAACCTGCATTAAAGGTGATATACAAATACAGTTAGGTCTGTGGGTTTAAGGGCAATATCATAACACTGCGGCTGTAGATCTTTTCATTGCAGATTTAATTCACAGGCTTTGACAACAAGGTATTGTGTTAAATGTTCAGTCTTTACTAGTTATTTGATTTTTAGCAGATAATGTAACCCAGCTCCTTGCCTTGGTGAGTGTTTTCCCTTGTGTGTGTTTTCCCTGCTTTTCCTTGTGCTCAGGTTTTGCCTAGATAGTCCGCTGTTTCGGAGTGGTGAGGGGGGTTAACACGTGAACTGGAAGCTGTTTGTAATGTGTGGAAAGCCTGGGGGGAGACTGGGACTGTCACAACTGATCTTTTACAAATTGTTATGTTTCACAGTAAAAAAAAAAAAAATGCACTGCATTTTCACTCAGAGTCCTGAGTCCATTCGAGTCCTGCTTGCACCTAGAGTCTTGGCAATTATGTAAATTGTAAATAAAGTGCAAATCCACTGATTGCACCCAGAGTACACTTTGCCAGAAAACATCTAAAATGGTCTGTACAGTTCAGTCTTTGGATGTATGAAACCAAGAATAACTGGAATCATTAACAAGAATAAGAAAAGGACCAGCTTATGATCCAAAGCATACTGCATTATCTGTAAAACATGGTGGATGTAATGTTATGGTATAGGCATGTATGGCTGCCAATGTAACATTTCTACTAGTATTTATGGTTCCATAAACTCAGCTCAAGTTCAGCCAAATGCTGAAAAACTGACAGTGCTTCCCACTACAAAAAGATAAAGCAAAGTATACTGCAAAAACAACCCAAGAGTTTCTTAATGCCAAGAAATGGGATATTCTTCAGTGGCCAAGTCAGTCAGGGGATCTCAACCCCACAAAGCATGCTTCTGTTACTGAAGACAAAAGTGAGCATATAAAGAGACCCACAGAGGCACCTGCAGTAAAGCCATAGCTCTGTCATTTCATAAGGGGAAATGCAGGATTTCATGATGTCGACTAATAATACATTTATAGAGTTTCATCCAAGCATAAAAAATGCTTTTTACACTTAAAATTGCATGAGTTTCTCCAGTAATATTTGAGCCCCTAAAAATGGTATACTCTGTATAAAAACGTCTGTAATTCGTAAATGCTGAAATCAATGCTTTTGTTAAACTGCTTAAATTAAAGCTGAACATCTGCACTTCGATCACATCTTGATTCTTTTGATGAAAATCCATCAAGTTGGTGTACAAAGGAAAATGTGTAACTGTTCCAACAGATATAGGCCTAACTGTCAGTAAAACACTGGGATTGTAAGTCTCCCTGTTGTTTTTCTTTGACTGACACATTGATGGCAGGTGTTATTGTTTTTAATGTAGTGAATGTACCCATATCAGGTGGTTTGGAGAAGTATTGCTGTTTTGATGTATGATTTATGTCGTTGTACCAGTCAAAGCAATGTGACTTTGTATGTGATCTTCCCCTTCCAGACACACGTTTAAAGCATTCTGTGTATATTTTTGTGCCTCCGTGTGTGCTGTGTATATATAACAGTTTTATTTTGATGCATTATTTCTTAATGTGGTTTCACACTTTCTTAAAAGGGTGTTAAATTTCCAAGTTTTATTTTTTATTTTCCTTTTTTCACAATGACTTTGATATTTCACTTGTGTCAGAGAGAGAGAGAGAGATTCTGGCTTCATCTACAGCATTTCTGACTAAACTGTTGTTGGCTAGTCTGGCAGACACACACGGGTCAGGTGACTGTGGCCCCTGTCAAGGAGCACTAGGGCGATATGCTGCGATTACATACTAACATACTTTTTTAAGACCGTAATGGAAAAACAAACCTTTTCACATCAGAGGAGTCTGAAACACTTGAGAGCAAAATTGTTTAGTATGAACACTGACCCTGAAGAGTTTTTAAAACTCTGCTTCCGGTGTTTTGCTTTAAAACTTGGAGCAAAATAAAGGGCTTTTAAAGAGTCCTGCCTTTGCATAACAATAACATTTATTTCCATCATAAGTTTCACAAGTCTGAATTCTCTAGCTTTTTGTAATTTCTCAAATTGTTTTCAGAAATAGTTCTCCAGGCTTCTTGAAGGACATCCAAAGCTCTTCTTTAGATGTTGTCTGCCTTTTGTTGCATCCTGTCAAGGTAATTCCACACTGCTTTAGTAATGCTGAGCTCTGATGAGGACAATTCATGACTGATAGTGTACCAATATGTATATTTGTTTTTAATACAGGCCTGCTTTACTGCCTTGGTGAAGTGTGTTGGGTCATTGTAATGCTAATACATGAAGCAGTTACAAATCCTATACTTTCAAGGCAGTGTTGCATAATTCAAATTTGATTAGTTCTGACAGTATTTTTCTGCGTTCATAATTCAGACAATTTTAACAAGGTCCACAACATGACTGGCTGAGATGCAGACCCCAACCATATCAGAGCTTTGTTTAATAGATGGCTTTAGGCACGCACTGCTGTACACCTCTCCTGATCTCATCTGTACACGAATGAATTTCAAAACAAAAATTCCACATTCCTCTTTTTCCTTCCTTAACAATGGCTTCTTCACAGCCACCCTTCTACTGAGACTATTTTGGATGAGGTTTCAGCGAACACCTGAAGGTGCACATTTTCTTGCACATTGTGCCAAGATTGATCAGGTTTACAGTTAACAGTTATTTGGCCAGTCAAACTGTCAGCTAATGAAACTGGAACAAAATGTGTTTTTGTGACAGACTGCTGGTAACAAAGCACCTAAAGATTAAACTGAATTTAAAATTAGGATAATGCTAAGTTGTCTTTAATGTGTACACATAACACTGGTTCACTAGTTAGTCCCAATAGTTGGCGTTAAGTGGTTTAAACAACAACAAAGAGAACAACAAGAAATTATTTCTCTAAAAAGGCTCAGATACAAGGAGTGGACTGAAAATGTAGCCAAATGTTCAACGAAACACTTGGAGTCTGGAGAACTAATGCTTTTGCTCCGGACAGTACATCAGCACATTTATTTAAGAGCAGTTTTTTAAAGCTCTTTTTAGCCCTTTATATTTGGATACAATATCTCTGTCAAGAACTAAGCAGGTGAGATGAAGAGATCTCAGTATAGATCAATAAACATTGTTTTACCCTACTTTACCCTTGCAGAAGATTGTATGAGCTCGCATGGATACAAAATGCCACTAAAGCTGCTGCTGTTATTATTCACGACATAATGAAAAGAGCTTGAAGTTTCTAAATGATTTGCATAGTTATTCTGATCCAGTTGGCTGATCTTAAAAGATTCTCTTCTTTTTTTTTTTTCATTGATCAGTTAAGCTGAAAGACTTAAATAAAACTTGCTGTTGTCCTTAATTGCTATTTACATTACTTAAACAACACGTGGTAGAAAATGTGTGTTTCATGTTCTAAAGGGATTTATTTTATTGCATTTAAGGTCAAGTATGACTGCTCTTCCTTAGATGCAATTTAAATGGTTATAATTACTTATGGTATCATTTAGAAAAGGCTGTGTTTGGATGATGAATCGTTTTAAGCCAAACACTTATCTAATAGTAGTTCTGCCGATAAAAGATACAAAGGAGCCCATAGTTGCAATTTGCTAAGAACAAATTTGGTCAGTCTATCATGTAATATGTTGTACTAGGTAATCGTAATGTGTCATTTAAATTCCTGAATATTCATGTTGCTATGTGATTAAAGCAACTGTGGCAAAATGAGAATGTTTAAAGTCCTGATACGCTAACAGAGTTTTGCAAGCATAAACATCAACACTAACAGATGCCACGTTCAACAACAGCACTTAATTTCACACTGTGATGGTCCTTAACAAAGGCTGATCTGCCGTCATTCCACCTTTGTGTCTGCTAAGTAGACCCACACTGCACTGTTCCATTTCAAAAAAAAGTCAGTGGCCTTAGGCGAAGAAGACGTGTGATATTCAGGCAGGCGTGTGCCTAGAGTGATTTTAGATAAGTAATGCATCTTGAAACAAAGTGATATAAATATAATTTTACCACTCTACTTTGACACTCAGTGTCTTATGGCAGACATGTAAGACCTTTCTTTTCCTCCCAAGTCTCCTCCAATAAAAGCATCTTCACTGTGAAACCCTAATGGATATCCACAATGGGTATTTTATAAGCTTGACAGTGGCAATTGCACCATCTTTTTTTAATCAGCTCAAGAAGAATGCAAGGCTTGTTTTTCTTTCTGTTTTTTTGGTCATAGAGCATGATGAGGAAAAGTGTTTTTTCTGTCACTCTATGACTTTTCTGAGTCTGTATCATACTGATTTTAATCTATAGTGTGCTAGAGGAAGTCTAAATTGCATTTGGCTGGACCACATACATGGGCATGAATCTTAATTGCAGAAGAATTCTAACATCTAGTAAGTACAGTGACTTATTAATTCAGTTTTATGTAATTGGCTGTCTAGGTCTCATTAGCCTTTACAGTGTATGGAGCTCTTTAATGTTACTGGGCCTTAAATAGAGTACAAATATCAGTCTAATTTCTTTAAGTACTGCTCTAATGTTCACAAAGCTCTTACAGAAGAAATATAGTGAAGGCTTCATGATAGTCTTACAAATAACAAATTCAGTGGCTTTTAAAGTAGTAATCTCATAGTCGTGGCTTTTTTGTGACACCTGTGAATGGTGGTGTTAATAGATGCCCTTTTATACCACAGCTTTCAGAATTCTGGAAGAAGCAAAACAAACTATTTTTATTTCAACAAAGAATTCAGGGATTAATTGGCTTTTTTATCATTCAGTGAGCAACCGTGATCAGAGTTTATGCTGCAGACAGCATGAGTTTGGGAACAGCAGGGCACAGTTAAAGTAGTTGGTTACCTCACTGAGAAGTTGGAGATGTGAAGTCTGTCGCCTGCAGCTCTTTATCAAACTGCTAAATGTGGCTTTGCTTTCTTGTTCCAATCCTCCACGCAATTTCTGCAAATGTGCAGAAAGCCACTATAGCAAACAGTTAAATGTAACACTGCTGTATAGCGTACAGTATAATACCTCGTTGCACAATTGTTTATAACTACTTATATATACACACATACACACACAATTTGGCAGAGTCAGTAGAATTGTAGTCGCTATATTGGTTGGATTATCACTACAAATCTGAGACAATTCTGGGACATTTTTTGTGTATGTTGCATTTTTTATTTGTCAGCATTGTGCTTTTTAAATGGTTTTGAATTAGCATGTCACACTGCTTCTATATGTTGATGATCTGTAGCTTCACGTTGAGCTCTGTAGGCAGAAAGAGTACTCTGTGCAGGGGAATGAACAAACACATTCAGGCTTCAAGCTGTTACAGGCAGTAAAAAATAAATCCAGTTCATTCAAATAAATGCAACTTTTGTTTACAAACTTTTTTTTTTGCAATAATTTCTTTAACAAACCACAGCATGAATTCCAAAAAGCAAAAACTGCATTTCTGTGGCTGACTTTTGTATTAAGCGTAAAGATGTTTTCAAATGGAGTGATTTCACTTTTTAATTTGTATCTCATCTATACACAAAGCGAGGGAATTATTGCCGTAATAGCCAACTTCAGAATCAGAAGAGATCGATAATATTTCTTGAAAACCATTCTGGTTGCGTATTCCCCTGGGGAATGTCCTATGGTCGAGAAAATAGAAGTAACAGCATGATGGCACTGAATGATCACTAATCACTAAGCAGATAGTGAAAAGCAAGATCTTGTTTCTTTTCTATGCCAGTCGTTCTTTCTGTGCTACTTGCACGATGAAATAAAGCTAGCAGTAATGAATTCCTGGCATTTAATGTTTAGCATTTCAAAATTCCATCAGTTAAGAGGGCCTGTTATTTCTGGACACAGAATGAGCTGCAACTGGGCACATGCAGTACTTCAGGCTTCACAGTTTGTAAGGAAGCAATCAAATGCTACTTATCTTCATCCTCATTAACATATACAGAAATCACAGTCGCATGTGGTTCTAGTAGACAATAGCCACAGATGGATGATTAGTTGAAGTATTTTGAAGACCATGCCGTTCTTCCATCGATTCATATGGAGCTAAAGCCCCCAGTGAAAAGATTTTTAATCATAGGCCCTTCAAGGCTGGAAACCAACAGTAAAGGACGTTATCTTTGTACAAGCTCACTTTCACAGAAATAGCAATGCATCTAAAACATTCCATTTAAAACACTTCACCACTTGACTGTCCTTTTTTCTGCTTTAGTTCATCTTTGCCTTCATGTGCTTTATGCTTCAAAGATGCTGTAAAGGTGTCTTAAGGTTTTAGGGCCTATAACCTTAAGTATAGCTGGCTGTGTTCTTAATGAATCACTTGCCCACAAAGCATAGCTTCCATGCTATTGAAGTACAAAGATGGCTATTGCAGCGATCATAAAATGCTGTTTAAAAGAGCTTTTCTAGTCTGTTTTTTCCCCCAAAGGTATTAATGGCTGTGTGAATTGTTGGATGATTAGCCCTAGCTATGATGGAAAGAAAGCATTAATCATACATTCTGATCTGCTAAGAGAACCTCAGCACTCTGCTCGGAGAAACCCTGTGGAGGTCACTAATTGAAGTGGTTTGGGGTCCCACAGAAAGAGTCATCTGCTAACCTGGATCCAAGAGATGTGTTGATGAGTCCAGAATTATACCTTTCTGCAATGTATCTGAGCATGCATGTGTACTGCTAATGCACGTGTAACGCTACCAGGCTGTGGCAGAAAGAGCTGTCAAATCAGAGCAGAATGAAACCTTTTCAAGCCAAAACAGACCGAAATCTTTTTTGAGGTGGTTTTAAATGTTCTATCAAGGGCAATAAGCAAAGTGTAGCGTGGGAAGATTTATTATCACATAAAGACAATCAACAAGTGATGGCGAGTGCATGTAAATCCATCTAAATTAATGTTCCTCAACTAATGTAAGTGCAAAATTAACAGCGTCCTATCATTAGAGAGACTTTAGAGAATAAGAGAGCTGATGTGCAGTCCTCCTTGTCCGCCTTGTTGCTAGGTTTTTCTCATTGAAATCTTAAAGTATTTCACTCTGTCTCCTCTTTTCATTCTAGCCTTGGCTTGTAGACCTCCTTGGAAACTAGACAGAGTGAGTAGGCTATAGATGGAGATTTGAAATACATTTTTTAAAAATAATCTTTTTTTTAAAAAAGGAGGGTGATTATCCTTAAATGCCAAGGACTCAAGTCTATATTTTATCATCTAATCTGTGTTCTGTTTTATGGTCCAGTGCCAACATTCTGTACAGAACATAGTGTTCACTGTATATAGAACATATTGCAGAAAGTGAAGTTGACCATGTAGTTTGTCTGACATTAACGCAGAAGACAAACTTGTGTCTTAGCCTTTGTAGAACTACAGAAAGTATTGATTGTTGTATTTAGGAGAGGTGGTTATGACTAAGATTTGTGGCCAGTGTCATCCACTAACTTCCCTGACTTTAAAGGAGGATGCAGTGACTTTAAACCCAATGAATATGGAGCATTTCATATGGCAGGTGACCCACCAGGTCTCTGGTCTGTCTTTTTGCTGGTTTCTATTCATTTCTTCTTCTTTTATTATTAGATGAGATACACCTTCATGATGTTCAGTTACTAATGAATGGGTTAAATAAGAATATGGCTATGATACTTATTAGCTCGATCATGTGTTGTAATTTATGACTATACCATATGTGTACTTACCATAAAGTACTTTTAATAATCTACTACTTAAATATCAATTGTTACTTGCTTGGTATATAACAAGAATACAACAAGTTGAGTCCCAGATTGTAAAGAGTTGCATCACAGACAAGTTGCACTCACTGGTGCAGACTGACCACAGCAGCAGTCTATATACTATCTACCTGATACTCAGTGTAGTCAGTGTGAGCTGGGTTTGTTGAGAGCTCCCCCCCCCCCCCAATCAGGAGACCTATGCCACTGCTTGCATTCAAAAGTGGGCACCCAGAGGATTAGAGCATTACCCACTCAACCTCTAGGTGACCAGTTGGTTGTTTGTGTACTTGCAATGGGTCTCCAAATGTGAAAAAATTAAATATAATCACCTCTACTGATTTACAACAACTTACTTGCAACTTGCTGTAAATTTGTGGTATTTTAGTTTTGTTGAGCCATAAACATAGTCAAAGATCTTCTGTCAGCTTTAGTGAGGGGGATTTAATTGAACAGGCAGTTCAAACGATGAAAGCAGTTGGGAGCATTGCATATCCCTGGAAGATAGTGCCCTTGACAAACCCTCATAAAGGTCTTCACTATGAAATAGGTGAAAAGTGACTAATTCTAAAATGCCAATTAAATTAGGAATTAACTGTATTTCTTGCCTAGACTGATTATCATTGAGTTCTTGATCTCCTGATTGGTCTCAACAGCTCGACAATAAACGAGTATCATCTAGTTCACTGGCAAATAATTAAGGATTATCCAGAAAGACTGTGTTAATTATGTCTACAACAACAACTGGAACAGCATGATGAGGGGTTCAGCCATATTTAAATAATGGCCTGTGGCGTTTGACTTTATAGGGAGTAAAAAGACATTTATGTCCAATATGAGCATATTGTATATATCTGACATTTGACACCTACATATTGTGATGCATCATTATTTGTGTATGATTTGATGCATACAGTACATAAATTTAGGCTTTGCATATCTGACATGATAAGCATGAGCGGTCGTCGTGACTCACGAATAAACATACACCCAAATGTCCTCCCACTGTGAGCTATATGTATTGAACTGCTCTGAGAATGAGCATTATTTAAAAACCCTGACTTTTTATTGCTGTTGTTAAGTATATTGAAGATTGAAAATCCACTATTATTGAGTGCACTTTGTAAAGTTCAACATATTTACTTACATTTTTCATGTAATTGATTGGATTAACAGATGTCGAATCTATTCTGGTAAAATCATGCCATGCTCCCACTACACAGAGTCTGTTACTAAGGGACCTCTACACGTGTTTTGTTGGAAGCTGTCAGAATGAAGTGAAGCACTTTTCTCCTATTTCAGCCACAATTTCAAGAGAAAGCTTTTGTTTTGTAACGGGGGCTGGAGAGAAAGTGAGTGAAATGAATAATTGATGTTGTGAGATGGATAGATTCCCCTCTGTGGGAAGCTGGTCACATTGTCTGTTGCATTACTTGGAATGAGGGGTCCACTGTGCATTATCTGCAATCCCATCATACTGTTTTTTTCTCCACTTTTGCTCACCATCTTCAATTGTTTTCTCTTTTTCCCCAGTTTATTCTCTTTCCATTGGTTTAACGTTAACCATGTGATGTCTGCAATACATTTTTTGAAATATCTGTTTGTCAAGGAACTGATTATGGTAGTGTATTTATTCTGTTTTTCCACAGAATATTTTGTAAATGTAGAACTTGTGTAGCCCTTGAAGAACTGCCTCTTTATCAAGATGGAGATATTTGCTTATCCCGGTGATCCTTGCTGCTGTGTTGTTGGGGGTAATAGCCCTTGGTAAGTCTCCCAAAACAAATTGGTCAAAGAATGATTTATTGTCCTGATGAATTTGCTAAATGTGCCTGCGACGTGCCCCAGAAAAGGGAAAGCCTTGTCCCATGGGGCTTAACCAGGCACAAAGACATTCCTTTGATCCACAACCCAGAGGGGTTGGCATCAGGGCTGGATGTATTGCAGCTCGACAGCAGGCAAATGGTCCAGGGATGCTGAAAATCATGGGAGGTAAATTAATGCTAAGTAACAGTCAGGCTTACTTGTATGCCTTTGTGCAGAGCACAACTTTCATAATTGTATCTCCTGGAAAGGAGGTTTACTCCCTACTCAGGTTGGTAGGTGCTAGAGAAGTGAGGAAATAGGTACACGCCTAACTGTGTTTGAATTCCTCCCCAAAGAAAAAAAGTGTTGCCACAGTGTGACCATGATCTTTTTAGGTGGAAGGTGGAGTGTGTGTCTGTATGGGGGAAAAAGGAGCTCAGATAATCCAGCCATTTCTGGGTTTACATTAATGCAGACTGTGCAATACAGTAACTGAGAAAAATGAATTAGGAGTATGTGGAAGAAAGACTTTAACTAGATAGACATGACTTTTTTTCTCTAAACAGATGAGCTGGATGAAACACAAACTTCCACAAACATAAGCCTGTTGCTTTGCCTGTTTGCTCTGTAGTTGAGAACAAAAAACTCACTGAGGAAATTCAACACACTCATTAATTCCTTCCTTCATCATTTAGCATTCATTTATTAATGGTTATGATAATCAGTTAACACATACAGCATGAACCGTTGAATTTATATTTTATAGTATGGCTATACATTAATTTTTCATGAGCTACTGCAAATACTGAAAGTCCTAAAACTATTAATAGGCTTAAATTTTACATGTATAGATGAGAGTGAATGTTGATGTGATCTGTTGAACATATATCACTGATCTCAGTAAGGCTCCTCAGTCTGTTTGAAGTTTTTGGAACAGTGAAATTACCTAATGCCATAAAACAAGTGTTTCAGAGTGAAGCATCTCTATTTATATGATCTGTGTTCGAGTTTGCACATCAGCTTACATGAATGTCAGGCTATTTTGAGAGAATCAGGTCAAAATGGTTTTCTGAGCTGGGGGGGCAGGAGGCAGCCCACATGACATCTAATTGATACGACTGAATGTATCAGACTATCAGCTGTGCTAGTCAAACATCTTCACAATCCTTCACAAGACTTCACACTGACTTTTCAATACGGAGCTGCCAGGTAAAAGTCCAGATGCACACTTGTACCTCTGTTGGATGATGTCTAGAAAAGGTCATGGCTTTATGTGTGAAAACAGCTTTACATCTTTAAATATTCTACATGTATAATGTATTTCGAGTAAGTGCAGGTCACACCAACATAATATCCTGATATAAAATTTAAATAAAACTGTTTGCATCATTATTCTTTGAAAATAAAGCTTGTTATTAGCTCAGTAGGACAACCCTGTTGTTATGTTTGTAATATTTGAACAATATTGTATGATTAGCCCAGTGCCACCCATACAGAAAAGAAATAGTAAAAACTTATATGTGATTACTCATGAAAGTGGCCACTTTCATGAGTAAATCATATAAGGCTTACATGATTTACTCATGAAAGTGGCCACTTTCGCATTACTTTCATACATTGTTTTAGTAAGTATCCAAAACATACAAGTTTCATTATATAATTTTTCAAGGGATCTTATATCTGTTTTCACACTTATATGCTTTTCATACAAGTTTCACACAAGACAGATACAAACTTTATAAGATTTATATATATCTTTTCCATATGGGCAAGATCCATCAGAGAAATAAATTGAATGGATTGTGGGGGTTTTTCATTGTTTTTTTAACTTCATATTTTCACTGACTATCTCTTTGTGGGATTAAATGGAATCTAGCAGACTACTTTAGATAACGGTTAAAAACGTGAACTCTAAAATCAGTGTTTGGTGCATTTGTTTTGGGCCTGTGTAGACATGTTGGCGCAGTTGTAGATATAAGGGCTTGTACTGAAACAAGCCTTTCTAAGGTGAATATACACTTAAAAAATACCCCTAAATTCTACTACACTACACAACTTGATTAATTTTTATCAAGAAGATTAAACTTGGTGAAACTTGTTTTTTTATGGTATTTATGTGGCTAATTGATGGATTCTAGCACAGACAGCATTCTGGCAAGTAAAAAAAGATGACAATTTATTGACACAAGAGTGAAACCACAGTGATTTGTATATACAGTGAGTAGGGCAGAGGTCCAGGGCGCCGACTGCTCCGTGCCGCAGCGTTAGATAGGCAAAGGGAACGCCAGCTGATCAGCAACAGGTGTTGTAATCACCTCGGGTGCATGGGCTAAGAGCGAGAGCCCACAATGAGCTCTGCCCAGGCAAGCAAGAGAGAAAAAAGAACAAATCTGTGGCCAACATAAGCCGGCCGGAGAGGCAAAGGGACCATGACACTAGCAGACACTCATTGGTTATTTTGTTAGGAAAACCTTGTCAACGGATGTAGATTATTGTAGGGTGTACCTTACAATATAAAGCATCTTGAGGCGACTGTTGTTGTGATTTGGCGCTATATAGATAAAATTGAATTGAACTGATATCTTATCAACCAATTGTGTCCATGGTTATCCTGTTTTCCTTCTCTCACCCCAACCGGTCGCAGCAGATGGCCCCGCCCCGCCCCTCCCTGAGCCGGAGGTTTCTTCCTGTTAAAAGGGAGGTTTTCCTTCCCACTGTCGCCAAAGTGCTTGCTCATAGGGGGTCATATGGTTGTTGTGTTTTTCTCTGTATCAGTTATTGTACGATCTACTGTACAATATAAAGCGCCTTGAGGCGACTGTTGTGATTTGGCGCTATATAAATAAAATTTAATTGAATTGAATTTACGCTAAGTGAGCTTCTCTCAGTATTTCAGAAACTCATGATGGGAATTTTTTTTCAACTCTTTTTTTTCAAATGCTGAAACCAAAGTATGCAAAAAAAAAAAAGAATCTGAATGCGCAACATGTTAAACCTTGAAGCAGATGGGCTGCAGTGTCAGAAAACTACACAGTGTGCCACTCCTGTTAGCTGCAAACGGGAAACTACAATTCACACACAAGATTGGGAGATTGAAAATTATTGCCTGGTCTGGTGAGTCTATTTGTCTGAGTTTATTTGTGCTGCAACATTCAAATGTCAGGGTCAAAATTTGGCGTGAACAATATGAAAACATTCATCCCTCCTTGTATCAATCTTTCAGCCTACTGATACCACTGCAGTGGTGTGATAGATATTTTCTTGCCCCGTGATTGGAAGGTCGGGGGTTTCGAATCCACTGAACGGCTACCCTGAGCAAGGAACCGTCCCACACACTGCTCCCCGGGTGCTGCATTGGTGGCTGCCTACTGTTTCACTGGGTGACTGGGTTAAATGCAGAGAAGTAATTAACATACACATTATTATTAAAACCCCACAGCCTGACTGAATATTGCTGACCATGTATATTCCTTTATAAACACAGTGCACCCATATTCTGATGTAACACACCGTGTGACAAAAGCCCAAATCATCTGAGACTGACTCCCAATGAATGATGAAATAACTCCCAAAGTCACCAGATCTAATAGAGCACCTTTGCAATAGGATAGAACAGGAGACTCACAGCATGCATGTGCAGCTGAAAAATCTGGAGCAACTGATGATCCTGTTATGTCCATATGGACCAAAATCTCTGAGGAATGCTTCCAGCACCTGGTTGAATCTGTGCTACAAAGAATTAAGGCAGTTGTGAATGCAAAGAAAGGGTACAACCCAGTACTGGCAAGTTGTACAGTAACTAATGAAGTGAATAATGACACTACTCATTCCATACCGTATATTTAGTTTGGACATATCTTTAATAATGTCGCAATAACGGTTAGTGCTAAGTCCCCGAAGTGATGTTTTGTAAGTGTGCTGCAAATGGCAGACAATATAAATAACAGGGACAGGTATAACAACACCGTTAAGTCAACACAGTTAAGCCAGGAATGACATAAGACAGACTATCAGATACACCCATTCAAAGTTGCAAGGCAATATAATGATTAAATGTAGGGTTGATGATGATAGAGGGATATTACCTTCTCAAGCAGTGAAATGACTCCTTTAGTAGTATGGGTACACAAGCACTCATTTGACACAACAATAACTCTTGAGGTGAGCGGCTTTGCTTTGTATTGGCTTTGCTTTGTGCCTCCACAGTCCGGGGCTGCACAGTGGTTGCACAGTGGCTCAGTAAACAGAACAATGTTTTCCTGTGACCTGTTGGCTTGTCCATTTGCTGGGAGGTGGATGAACTTTACTATGACATTGAGACAGGGTGTGAACATTTAAGTGGCATCCGACACCTTCAGCGATATGTCGCATCGCAGATTTTGCACTTCTAACACAGCATGTGCCGCAGCTATTTAAGAGGAGACAGATGAACTCGGGTCATCGAGAGGTGAGAGAATGAGCACAATTGTGTGAAAACTGGTGAGGAGCAGTCATTTTACAGTTTTATAACCGCCGTGAATAATGAATGAAAGGCAAATTCAAAACTGTCGGGAGCACAGCACTGCTTCATTCCCAGCACGATGTTGACTGACTTTCGAAACGAAGGAAACACTGAGGATTTTTCTCTAATATTTTTTCTACCTTTTGTCTTTTGAAACCAGCAGAAGCCTTTTGGTCAGCAAAACAACTTATTTACCCATTTTTCTTTCTGAACATTGTCACTTTCTTTATTACACCGGGCATACCACAGTAAGAGAGCCGCTGCTGTAGAAAAGAATTGCTGAGGTCTGTAATCTCATTGGATTCTCCCTTTTGAACTTAAGCACTGGTATGAAATCTAACCACCCACTGCAAGATTAATTGCCCAGTGAGAAAGTCTTTTATGGCCAAGGTTTATCGCAAGGGAGAGGTCCAACTTGTGATTCTTTTATTTCACTGCAAGGTATTATTGGTAGAGAGAGACCGTTGATCAAATTCCCCACCACTTATCCAATCAAGGACAAAGCAAGAGAATATCTCAGAAGTCCAATGGAAACCGTAGATAGTTATCAGTTATCTCGACCTCACAGGATGCAGGCACGCTGTTTGATGTTGTCTGCTTGGATGTCAACTAGGAACGTCAGATTATTCACAAAGCTGGCATCAGTTTTTGTATTTAGGTTGCCATCTGCAATGGGGTGATGAATGCAAGGTTTAATAAAAGTATGGTGCTAGGTTGCAACAGTTACCCAGAAGATTACGTTGTTTTTGATGCGTAACATTTACAGAGTAATGCATTTTTGTTTAAAAGTTTAATTTGTATAGATATCTTCAATAAGTTGAATGGAAATTGTCAGCTGTAAAATATGGTTCTGTTTAATCTTAATAACTATGTGTTCCCTATGTCATCAGTTTTATTGTCAACCCATAAAATTTTCCCTGCAGTTCAAATATTTATATCTGTAGCTGTCTCAACAATCCGGTACTGGTAAAATGATAGTCGCTATGCATTTAATCAGCTTTTTATTCAGGCACTCCACTATAATATGTGAGCTGTGTACTGTTGTCTCAAATTTTTAATTACTGCAGAAGTAGGGGAAGTGAGATACGGCTCTTTCGCGACAAGTTAAATGAGCTTTTCTCTTGTATTTCTGTGGTACACACTAGAAATATTCAATTGGACACCATTTTATCCCAGCTGAAAGCTGAGAGGTTAACAATGATGATGCTAATCATACCCCTGGACTGATAATTGCCCAGTATTATCGTATTACGTGCCCCCATTAGATAGATATTGATTCTCCTGGCCAGAAGGATACCAGTGGTTCAGATATCCAGTGAAAATATCACTCTGCCTGTAGCTGCATAGCTGAAGTCATTTAAAGTCTTACGGAAGTTTAAACTCAGAAATATATAATTAAAAGTCATCCATTAACATATGGCCCATGGCTCTAGAAAATGGTATTCAAGGAACAAATGGCAAAGCCGTATTTCAATCTTAAAAAGGGAGCTCTGTCAAAAGGCATCAGGTAAGGTCAGGCACATCCTATCTCCACTTGTGTCTTCCAGCTGAGTTATGATCTCTCAATTATATTACAACATAAAAATTTTTTGCCCAGGATGGGTATGTAATTGAGTTGAATTGACGGAAGGGACAAAAAGGATTCATATTACAGTTTAATCCTCTCACACAACATGGGGGTCGGGTATGGAGATATGGCCCGTGAGCTGGAGACAGCAGAGATTCCTTAAAGCTAAAACTCCCAGATTTGCTATCTGAATGCAGACAAGGGTTAAGATACCCATGAGATGGTATATACACAGCTCACTATCACCGAGTTAGGATGTCTAAGACCTCTGAAAACAAGCCAGCTATTTACTCATAATGAACATGTGTCACACTGGCAGTTGTCATTTCATGTAGGTGTGACCTTTACATTAATTGACAAGGTTTTTATGTATTATATTTTACAAGATACTGAGTTGGCATGGCCTTACTGATATTACTGTGTCAAAGTTACTAAGACTGGAACACAGAAAAAGTAACTAGATTTTATCCTCGCCTAATTTTTTTTAATGTATTTTTTAGCATATACAACTTTTAAAAATATGCTTCAGTTCAAATTTCATTCCAGAAATTCAGTAACCAACATATAAACATCATCTGTGCAAAGATTTATGTTTCTAAAGTGAAACAGTGAAAAATTACAGCACTGTCAATACATGAATATCTACTGTATCCATTGTACAAAAATGTCCAATATTGGCACACATTGGACACCATGCCAGTTGGATTTTTTTAGGTATTAAAGAGCAGAAATTAATTACTTTTATTAATAGGCCTAAAAATGCTTTTTTTAAAATATGTTTTTGAGGAATTAACTACACATTTACATGGCAATGGGCCTTTTCTGCCGTGGAGCATTTAATTGGCCTCTGGCCCTTTAAAATCTGAGGGGCTGTAACTTTGGTTTGTTTTGGTCAATTTGCTGCAATTTACTGCATGTGGCGTCTGTCCAGTCACGTGTCTGTAGATGGGTCTAAAATGGAGGTTGTTGACGGAAATTTCTCTGATGCAGCTAGTTAGGCATGGTAACTGCTGATAATCACGTGGGAGCCGAAAATAATGGAGGAAATCAGGACGGTAAGCCAATTTCTGTCTTGGCGCATTTGCGCTGCTGTGTGGTTTCGTGGTCTTCTTTTGCTGCTCATTCAGTGCATTTTGGTCAGAGCGTGGGGAAACTTGATGTTTGGAATTGGTGATAGCTCTGGAAGATAACCAGCCTGTCTTTAGCTGGTTACATGAAGTCTGAAGAATTTCTTGTCCGGTTTTGTTTGTTTAGCGGACTTGTGTGCATTTACGTAACTGCTTGTTTAATCACAGCTTGTTTTCGTTGTGTTTGGTGGTTGAAGAAATGGTTTATATGAGATTTTAGCTGAGATTCAGAGGTTTCTATCAATACCACACATGTCCGGACTTACATCTCTCACCCCATGTTATAACCAATTAAACGTGATCTCCTCCTTTTTGCCCCCGGTAATGAGGGCGTTTTTGTATTGAATTGTATTATTTTTGTTATTTAATTATTTTTGTTTAACAAAGGTTATTTCCTGACCTGGATGCACAATATCGGTTCTTAACCAATGGGATTGTTTTTCTCGCTTTGACTGTACGGGGAACATGGTTGCTGGTGTCTGCTTGGTAAGCTGCTAGATTAGGAGACCCGGAGCGGTTCTTACGAAAGGAAAGGAAATCATCGGATTACAGTTCTTCTGGAAATTCATAGAAGAAGAATGATGTTCCATTTAAGTGGATGGTGAGCCACAGCCCATATGGAACTGAATCTTGTAGTCTGGTTGCCAGAATTGTGGTAGGAAAAACTGTGCAAACCATACATCAATCGTGGACTGAACTCACAGCAATAAACTGCCCAGATCACCTAACAGGCCTGAGATGGATCATATTGACCGGGTCTGACATTCTTTTATTTTATTTGGTTATCTGTGCACGCACACAATTTTGGTTATTGTTGTTAAATACAATACAGTGCACAAATTTTAATACAACTGAACCATTGCTTCATTGTGTGTGGCTGTGTTTTCATTGTGGTTACCCATCCTCTAGGCAGCTGCTGTTCCTGAAGTCTTCTGATTTGGCCATTGTTTATGTATTTTGTTACCTGTTACATAATGTATTGCTGAAGCAGGAATAAACAGGAATGCAATGAGCATTGCTTTACCATGAGGCTACTGTTGAGGAGGTTGTGTGACTACACAGGATAATACAGTGTTCACAAGCTGCACTCTACATAACACAGGAGGCATCAAATGTCAGATGTAAGAATTCCTGTATTTGTTATATGTAGGTGACCTTGATTTTTTTTTCTAAACTTCACTGAACACGTCTATCAAAGACTACACCACACGTCTTCAAAAAAGCTCCTGCAAAGAAGATTTATTTTTGTTTTTGTTTCACAACTTTTACTCCTCTTTCAATTAATTAGCAGCTAAGTTTTTTTCAGATGCATGAATCAAATACCAGAACTGTGGCTTGCGTAACATCTAAATAGCCTTTTTGTTTCAAGTTTTGTTTCCCAGTGAATAAGAATCCCTTTGCTATTTTCTTTTATGTTCCCACCCCCCACGGAGAATGTAAATGTATTCTAATTTAAAACAAACATAAGCAGACATCCAGGTTCAATCCGTGGTTATAAGAGTGTTTGTTTTTAGGGCTGCCACGATTAGTCGACTAGTCACGATTACGTCGACTATCAAAATCGTCGACGACTGATTTAATAGTCTACGCGTCGTTTGAAGCTTTGTAAGATCCCAAAAGACGCAGGAATAAGTAGTAGTATTTAAGAGTGTAATAACGGACTGAAACAGAAGATGGCAGCACTGCATGTACAAGGATGCCAGCTGCCGTTAAACCCCGAAGAAGAAGTAGTAGCTCCGTCCCAGAATTCATAGCGCGGCTCAGCTCAGTTGTCAACAATGGCGGCAGCTACTTAGTTTTACTATTACTCTTATTATTCTTTCTGGGTCACAAAATAAACGTTTAACATATTTTCAAGCGAGAATGTAGCTGTGTAAACCTCAAATATCTGCTCAGTTTATCAAGACACCACATATTTTCAAAAGCGCACCGACGTTTTCGGAGACGTCTGTTACCCACTAGCTCGATAGCTAGCCGGGGTTCAAGGCTCCCTGGAGCCCGTGAGCACACCGGACTCCTGGCAAATCATTTTCAAACTCACCGCCGTCTTTCGCTACTCAGGTTAAATATATATAAGTCACTTAGACAACTTAAAAATGTTATTGTTTGGCTTTTTTTTAGTATTTTATTTGTTCCTGAGTAAATCGGTTTGGCTGAGATTAAAGTTATAGTTTTTACACAGCTGAATAAACGTCAAGCAGACAGCTGATTATCAGAAGTGTGAGATGCTCGGGAATATACTCCAGTGTCCTGTTATATTTTAGATAGCAAGGAGTTTATTAAACTTCACTGAAACAATCTGCAAATTTCATTCAAATTTAATAAACTATCATCTTGTCTTTCTTTATTTTTAGTTAGCACAGACCTTAAACGCTTAAAGCTGTAAGCTAATGATAGTTATATAAGAGCAGATGCTGCTGGTGCAATAAGCTGTACGTTTTACATCCAATGGATGCATGATGTGATTAGTCGAAGAATCGCAAAAATAATCGGTGACTAGTCGACTATCAAAATAATCGTTTGTGGCAGCCCTATTTGTTTGAAATTTGTTTAAATTATAAGGGACGATTCACTCAATAGACAAAGAAGGACAAAGCAGCATCTTTAAATCCAACAAAAGGGGGATTATTACATTCCATCAGGTCAGCATATGAAAATCTGCATCTCAGAAGCATATGTGTTGTAAATTCTGTTTTGTGAAAAAGAAAGGCTACGCATTCTTTGCAAAATGACTACCCACAAGGACATTTACTTAACGGGTTATATAAACTGATGTTGCACAACTGCTGTACTTTTTTACACTCAAAAAACATTTTTCTCCTCAACAATGTTCGAAAAGTACTTCTTGTGTTAACTTTTTAATTCTTTACAGCTCCAAACACTGTAACACCTTGTACAGGACTGAATATTAAACACATGTGACGCCTAGACTTGATACTCATTTCATTTCATCTCCATGTTAATGAATTACATTGTTTCTGTTTTCCTTGTTTAGTTCACGGTGAACTAATCAAGATGGAAATTTCAGAACAAAATTCTGTTCACTCGTGATAAACTAGGATGAATATTCATGGCTTTCTCGGTTGATGAATACTGCCAGTGGATTTGATTTGATATATTTGATTCAATAAAATAAATATTTATGCACTCCCACATAAAACATAGGCTTTCACAGGTGCTATGAAGATTATCTTCCAATTTTTCATTTGTCTCTCACATTCACAGCACAGTTCATTGTCTGATGGAAATTAATCATTTATAATGATGCTTGTCATGTTTCCTATTGGCAACAATTAAGGACAGTGCAAACAAGAAAACGACAGCACTGTGTCTTTTCAGTGCTTGAGAGATTATTTATGTGTATTTTATGTTTTCTTATGTAGATTGCAGATTATTCTTTTCTTCTTCAGAAAAAAAAAGTTCTTCTTTGAGATTTAATTTTTCAAATATCAACACACTTCAGGGCTGGACTGGTAATCTGGAATACCGGGAATTTTCCTGGTGGGCCAAAAAAGGGGCCAAAAATGCCACGAGCAATTCTTTGTCGAAGTCCAGCACTGCACACTGCTATTTAATTCAATTGAATTTTATTTATATAGCGCCAAATCACAACAACAGTCGCCTCAAGGCCCTATATATTGTAAGGTAGACCCTACAATAATACATACAGAGAAAAAACCCAGAGAATATTTTAACAATCATATGACCTCCTATGAACAAGCACTTTGGCAACAGTGGGAAGAAAAAAACTCCCTTTTAACAGGAAAAAACCTCCGGCAGAACTAGGCTCAGGGAGGGGCTGGGCCATCTGCTGTGACCAGTTGGGGTGAGAGAAGGAAAAAGACATGCTTGGTTAGGGTTAATAACTGGTATGATTCCGCAGGGAGGTTTATTAACACATAGTGAGTGAGAAAGGTGAAAAGGAAATGCTCAATGCATCATAGGAATCCCCCAGCAGTCTACACCTGTTGCAGCATAACTAAGGGAGGATTCAGGGTCACCTGGTCCAGTCCTAACTATATGCTTTAGCAAAAAGGAAAGTTTTAAGCCTAATCTTAAAATTAGAGATAGTGTCTGTCTCCCTACTATAGGTTTTATATTAAAAAGGCAAAATGCTATTATTCAAGAACAATTCAAAAGCAAACAGAAACTAAGACGTTGTGTATAGAATAAATGATAACCTAGATGCAGTTTGTTACACAGCCTGGTACTTGATGCAGTTTAGTCAGCAGATAAAGGACTTAAAAATACATCCAGTCAGTGAATATACTCTAAGAGATTTTCTATATCAACAACCCCCACCCCCCATTTTTTTTGAATTGATGTTTTATTTCATGAAACTGTAGATATCTGTCAGAGTAGAGTCTCTGTAGACACACAGAAACAGACAGCCTCTGTGTGCCAGGATGTATTTGATATGGTTTTTCATGCATTTTGTGTTTAGGTGTCTCTACCGGTTCATTTTGGGTGGCTTTAAATGTTTAGAAGTGTGAAAACCTCTATCCAAGAATTAACAACTGTCACATAACAGTGAAGCTGAGTTTAGACTGTACCAGGAAAAAAGGTGCTTGTCAGGATAAAACGTGTCACTTATATAGCAAAACCTTAAAAATTCTAGCCATTTCATTATACAGTAAGTAACAGATGTTTTGACTTGTTGTCCCTACAGTGAACAGAAAACACATTCAGCGACTGGCACAGAGTCACAAATAATCCCTTTCAAGTGAGGACTATATTTTTTAAAAGTGACTGCTGAAGCAAACCCCTCTGCACAACCAATTCCAAGGCTTTAGCCTTTGGGATGCCACAGTTGATCCATAGACCTGAACAATACACTGTTAGCATGTGTGTACTTGTTTGAGCCCTTTGATCTTCTCCATGGGAATCGTGTCCATCATTTCTGGGAGAGCTACCCCCGCAGCAAACAGGCATTCAGAGAAAATGACTGCACAACTGAAGAGACTCAATAAACCTAGTCTCCCATTGAGAACGCCTGACCGAGGGTCCGTTGACTAGTGAGAGGCCTTTCTTTCACTCTCAGCCACCCTTGAAATATTTATCACCACAACTTATCGCCCATTGATCAATTATACAGCTGCCACGGGCTTGCGATAAATTATTAACATGCTCCTGATGAGTATCTCACCCATTGATTTTTGTCACTCCTTTGAGATGGATATACTGGATGGGATTTTCTCTCGCTTTCTCTTGACATTTGTCCAATCACCGAGGGGAGCAAACTTGAGCTGACATTTCTCTGACCTAGTAGGAGTCCCAGGCTTCTACCTTTCTACCTTTAAAACCCACCACCAGCCAAATGGCTGGTAGGCTTTTAGCTAGGCTTTAGCTTCAGCCAAGTGGAAGCTAAATTGGCTAGTCATTCATATGTAAATTAGGTTGTTAGCTGGGAATTCTGGAGGGAGGGGAGTGGGGGTGTGTGGATGAGGGGGTGGGGGAGCTGCTAAAAGCTGTGAACTTCCTTTTGTGTTTCATCTTGATGCATTCTCAATCATCCAGGGAAATAAATCTCCAAAAGTCACCAACTTGGAGTGTTTCAGTTTGCCGTCTTAGGGAGAAATCAACACACATGGGTGTAGGTCCTTTGTTGCTGAGATTTATTGATAAAAACAGTACAAAAAACCAACCATTTGTACACATATTTACAAATAATAATAAAAAGTGAGTGAGTACATTTCAACATTTTCAGCAATCACTCACAATCCTGGCACTGCCATGGTATCTGTAGTCTGCATTTACCACATGTGTATCTGTAGCAGTGAACACATCGCACAGTGGCATGATTGTTCTTGCATTTGTGTTTGACCTGACACATGGCTCTTTTTCCAGGACTAGGTGTGGAGGGTTGTAAATATGTGTACAAATGGTTGGTTTTTTGTACTGTTTTTATCAATAAATTTCAGCAACAAAGGACCTACACCCATGTGTGTTGATTTCTCCCTAAGACGGCAAACTGAAACACTCCAAGTTGGTGACTTTTGGAGATTTATTTCCCTGGATGATTGAGAATGCATCAAGATGAAACACAAAAGGAAGTTCACAGCTTTTAGCAGCTCCCCCACCCCCTCATCCACACACCCCCACTCCCCTCCCTCCAGAATTCCCAGCTAACAACCTAATATACATATGAATGACTAGCCAATTTAGCTTCCACTTGGCTGAAGCTAAAGCTTAGCTAAAAGCCATTTGGCTGCTCTCCGGGTTTTAAAGGTAGAAAAAGCCAAATGGCAGTCCGTGGTGATGTAAGTGTATTAAACAGCCACTCCTCATATGAGCAAGGCCAGCGGTGACTTTAGCCCACTGGAATTTTTGCAGCAACTGTTTTATTTAGTATTATAAATACAAAACCAATTCCATAAACTTTGTGAAAAATGTAAGCAAAAACCACAAATATGTAAGTGGCACAAAAAAAGAAATAGCCAGAGAAAGATTTTGAAAATAGTTGTGTTAATTGGCAATAGGTCAGTAACATGATTGGTATAAAAAAAGAATCATAGAGAGGCAGAGCTTGTCAGAAGTGAAGAAGTGCAGGGGTTCACCATTCTGAAAAAAAACCCCAAAAACAAATAAGCTGTATCTACAAATAACAATTTCTGAATAATATTCCTTAATTTAAAATTGTGAGGATGTTGAATCATCTATAGTACATAATATCATCATTGCATTAAGTCAGGATAATCATGTCCATAAGTCATGGAAATAACTGCATGAGCTTAGTAATTTCTGGAATTGTTCCTATCTGTGAACAAACTTAACTGTGTCATCCACACATCCATGATAAAGCTCTACCGGCTAAGAAGAAGACAATGTGTACATAAGTCTAGGTGTTGAACTGGCCTGCCTGCAGTCCAGACCTTTCACTTACTGAAAACATTTGGTAAATAATGAAATGAAAATTGTGACAAAGAAGATCCAGAATGTTAAGTAGAATCGTATATCAGACAAGGATATGCCAACATTCCTCTCCAGAAAGTGCATAAAAATTGAATTAACATATTTTTCATAAAAATGGTACATTTGAAATGTTTTATATCATGGCATCATGAGATTTGAAAATCATTGCTTACTGTTTTCATTGAGATTTTACACAATGTCCCAACTTTTTGTGAATTGGGTCAACATTTGATGTCCATTTATTTAGTATTTTTGTTGTGAGTTGATCTGCTGATCAGTCTTTTAGTTCATAATGACAGAAAGTACAAAAATAACATCAAGAGTCAGTGTATTTCCATTAAAGGGTAGATTAATAGATTCATAGAATATTTGATCAGCAGTTAGGAGGAAAAAAGTCTCCCCTTGAAGCATTTGTCTGCTCATTAAACATCTCCATGCCTCTGAAGTTTGGAAAAAAAATTTAACTGCTGGATTCAGGATACAGTAGCAGAAAAAAACCAAACTTTTTTTTTTTAGTAGAGAGATTCTAAACAATAACAAGTATAAGCAAAAGATGCAGAAAGAATAATTTGCATGTTAAATACATTCATTACATAGAGACATTTATTTAAGCAAATACCATTTTCTTTTGTTGTTGTTTTTTTTTTTTTGAGCACACAGCAGCAAGTTCAATTACTAAAAACCCCTGTTGTCATAGCCACAGCAACCCCCACAGACCTCTTCTCGCATCAGCATTTTTGAAACAGAGCTTCAATGAGTTATTGCATTCTTCTGTTTCTTACAGAAACACCCCCTGTCACCCGTTCATAATGGTTTCATCCAGTGCCAAGGCTAACATATGCCGGCTGCCACTAAGAGTTGAAGAGAGAAATTGAAATGTTACTTTCTTCATAGCCATGGCTTCTAGTTTCGACAGACTTCCCCTGCCAGAGGAAGATTGATTGCTGGGGAGATTGAGTTTGAAAGTCGGTTTTCACCGTGGATGAGGCACTCAAGATTAGTTTTCAAAATGATGTGTAGATGGTTTCAGATTTGGCAAGAGAAAGACTGGACAAAAAAAGCAGAACTTTTTGTCCTCCCTCACGTGTGAAGCAACTCAAAAGTGAATCCATTTTAGACGACTTCCACGCTCTTGTTTCTATTTAGTGAATGACAACTCACAGAAGACTTCTGAGACATTTTCTGCTGTTATAGTTCAACCATAAGATGAACAATTTCATCCACAAGTACTATAAGAAAAGTCCACTTGAAGTGTTTTAGTCCATAAATTTAAAAAAAAAAAATTTCTTTTGGATATATATATATATATATATATATATATATATATATATATATATATATATATATATATATATATATATATTATATATATTTTCTTGTATTGGGAAAATGCTTTTACAGCAAATTCCCACCACAGGCATTCAGTATGCATTACTGCTCATGTTTGCATCTAGTAGTAATCTGTTTTCTTGTTGCTCTTGTGCTTGTGCTGGTGCCACAAGAGACAGTACAAGGACTTATTGTCAAAGCATTGCTGTACACCAGTGTGGGCAGTTTCTGTAATAGGGAACTATTTTCTTAGCCATGCTCATGGGCAGATCTATGCATGGAATTATTGGTCGTTGGTTGTGTCTCCCTAAAATATTCCTCCAAATGATTTTGTACAGATGCTGATTGTCCCCTGAGGATGAAGCCTGCAGATTTTGACAGTGCTCCGGTGTTGCATCTGGTGCCGCCATTTATAACTTGAGTGAATGTCTCAACTACAATAATGGAATGGCTCTAGCTTTCAAAAATCAACACTGCAGAAAAGACAGCTTTCTAAAGTCTGACTTTTATTCTGTGAAAAACGCAGGGAAGGCTGTCATCATGGGTCAAGTGCAGGTTAACCTGTCACCATTGCTTGCTGCCTACACTACACCCGACAGAGAAAATTGCAAGTCACCACAAAGTCACAAGCTATGCAGATGTTGGCAGACTATGATGGAAGCTACGATGAAAAAAGGGAAAATTCTGCCTCTGTACAGACTGGAAAATGGAAATGAACTTTGTAATACTGGTGTTGTGAAGGGTAATTGTCAAACAACAAAGCAGCTCCTATTATAGTTTTAATTATAGAAAGAAGTCAAAAATAACGATATATATATATGTGTTCGTTACATGATTAATGCGAAACCTGTAACCTGCATAGTTTGAACAGACACAAATAACTTTGGTGACTCTGAACTCAAGTTTTTGCCAAATAGAACCATTTCTAACTAGGGCTGGGCTATATCATATCGTTCACGGTAATACTGGTGTAATTTTGGGCCTTTGTTTACATATGCACATGGCGGCGACGCAGAATGAGAAGAGCGAAAGTGGATCGTTGAATGAAACGGATGAACCAGAATTGGTTTGTAAAAATGCTGCAACTTCAGTGGTGTGGAACTGGTTTAGCTTTCGTCCGTCAGATACACAACAAAGCACTATTTCTGGTAGAGCATGCTAGCAGGTCGTCGTTATTACCATGTTGTTTGGAAAATACGGCACACTTAACCTCTGGGTGGTCTTGGGTCGATTTGTGCCATTTTTCATTGTTCGTATACACGCCATTTGCACTGTGTTGAATGGAATATAGCGAAAGTCTGCAAAAAAAAGTTTGGTCACATTTACTGTTAAAATTTCAGTATGACTTCCGGAAATTAGCTTCAGTGGCTAAGCTACAGACAAACTTACACTATTGGTCTTAGTGGTCGATTTGTGCCCCATTGAAACCCATTATAAACGCTATTTTTCACTGCAGATTAATTACGGTTAAAGGGATCGTGATCGTTCCACCTTCGGTCTTTGTGGGGAGCTTGCCAGCAGCTGGCCGCCTGGAGGGCTTTTTATGCTCCTGCAAAAAAAAAAAAAAAAGTGGATCGAAATACATGTTGGTGCTAACCCTAACCCTAACCCTTAAAACAACGAAACTATAATTAAAACTTTGTATGAATATTTCAGGGAGAAGTAGTTTTAAAAGACTGGCTAATTTAAAGTGGAAAAAATATTAATATATAATCTTTTTATAGCACTTTTTATGGCGTGGTCGATTTGTGGCTCTAAGACCAATAGTGTATGCATTTTTCTAGGACCTCCCAGAGGTTAAAATCAATTGATTTTAAGTGTGCCGTATTTTCTGAAAATCGACAGTGCCCCTTACAATCCTGTGTGCCTTATGTATGAATTCTGGTGGTGTTTACTGACCTCGAAACGATTTTATGTACACAGCGCTCGAAAATCTGTCAAATGTTTTAGTGCGACTTTCCTAAGCTATGAACCTGCACCGCTTGATGGATTGTCGGAGCATTACGGCTATCGTAGGCAGGCGCCTCGCGGAGTGATACGTACTGCGCTTCAACATAATATTACCGTATTGTGTGTGTATAACCTCTTTTTAAGTTTTGTGGATATTATACATGGTTATGCTGAGGATATGTTGGCCAATTTCCACTGGAAATGCCTTTTGGTTTAACTGTCAGCAAGGAATTTGCATTTCCACTGTTAAATTTTTATATAACTTTAATGCACTTAAAAAAGCTGCTTGTTTAAGTGAAAATACATTGATGGGGCTTTTTGCACTAATAAAGTTGTCCATCCATCCATCCATCCATCCATCTTCATCCGCTTTATCCGGGGCCGGGTCGCGGGGGCAGCAGCCTAAGCAAAGAGGCCCAGACCTCCCTCTCCCCAGCCACCTCCTCCAGCTTATCCGGGGGAACACCAAGGCGTTCCCAGGCCAGCCGAGAGATATAATCTCTCCAGCGTGTCCTGGGTCTGCCCCGGGGCCTCCTCCCGGTGGGACATACCTGGAACACCTAACCCAAGAGGCGCCCAGGGGGCATCCTTGTCAGATGCCCGAACCACCTCAGCTGGCTCCTTGAATCGCTACCTTATCGTGGTGGAGGGGTTTGTGTGTCCCAGGGATCCCAGGGGCTATGTTGTCTGGGGGCTTTTGCCCCCTGGTAGGGTCTCCCATGGCAAACTGGCCCTGGGTTAGGGACCAGACAAAGAGCGATTCATAAGACCCTTATGAAAAGGACACCGAGGGAACAGTTTACCCTGCCCGGGATAGGGTTACCGGGGCCCCGCCCTGGAGCCAGGCCCGGGGAGGGTGCCCGAGGGCGAGCGTCTGGTGGCCGGGCCTTAGTCCATGGGGCCCGGCCGGGCACAGCCCGAAGAGGAGACATGGGCCCATCCTCCGGCAGGCCCACCACCCGCAGGAGGCGCCATAGGGGTCGGGTGCATTGTGTGCCGGGTGGCGGCCAGGAGCGGAGGCCCTGGCGGACTGACCCCCGGCTGCCAAGACTGGCTAATAAAGTTGTGGAGTTGTAAAGTATTTTGTCTAATATCAATTATATCGTCAGTTATATATTTATCGCAAATTTTCAAATGTATATCGTGATAAATATTTTTGCAGCCAAATTACATTCACTTTTAATCCTCTACATTGCAGATTATAAAAACGTAGATAAAAAACAAAATCAATTTTTAATGTACCAGACTTTCATTTTCCAAGAGGCACTTTGTTATTGAAACAAAACGCTGGATATCACATTCGGAGTGTTTAACTAAGCAGTTACTATTGTTGCTGAAGATACAGCATCTTTGTTTCGCCAAATGAAACTTAAAAACACTTTGTCTGTGTCAGATAGCTTTGTTGAAAATAAATTACATTTCTTTAATTTTTCCTTTCTATCCCCTCTGCAGTAAACAGCAAAAAAAACCAAAAAACAATTTGCACACCACAAACCACACAGTTGGTTTGTGGTTTGGACAGTGAAAAATAAATGGTGTGAAGCAGTGTTTGTGGCTGGTTAAGCCAAGGCGCTGCCCTCTTGTTGTTTTAATTAATTATATATTGCAGAATTTTTTATAGATCAGACTCTTTCTACTTGCATTGGCATCTACAATTTTTATTTGATTCATTTTTACGTACGATACATCATAATTGACTCATGACATGAAAGTACATGTTATTCTTTGAACTCTTTCTCAAGTACGTGAAGCCTCTTTGCAACTGATTACTTGCATTTTGGGGATGGGGGGCCCTCCCAGCATTACCTGTATGTTCCTGACATTTGATTTCACTCAGCAGTTTATTACCTTACAGGGACTGCAGCTCAAGGCTAGTTAAAGTGACACAGACAGGTTCAAGGCATGAAAAAGGTAGGCAAACAAGAAAAATCTTCACATATTTAATTCTCATATTTAAATTGGTTTGGCCCTTCCAGTGGCTGCCGTTGGTGATATTTTATGCAGCTTTTGAAAACCTTAGCATTTGGCCTACCAGTAAGCATTCATATTCAGGTTTACTCAAACAAGGCAGAGAGAACAGTAGCGCTGACAGTAGCGTGTGAACTCAGCAGCTATCATCAATCCCCCTGTATCAGCTGAGCTATCCAGTCTTTTCAGATCCACTGAGATATTCCAAAATATTGATACATGAAAATGAGAGATGCAGAAATGTAACAAGGCTTCACCCATCACAACTCAAAAATGCATTATTTGTACTACACCCAGCGTGAGTCTCCATCCTGTGGACCTGTGACAAGCTCTACAAAATCATTTTGGTTTAAGCATTTGATTTAAGGTTTGCTGATCGTTTGGTGACACTATACCGACGCAAATGAGTTAAATCTACAGACCTGAGGCAGATTTTTAATGTAAAATGTTTATGGTAAATGAGATGGCTTTTGCTTCTGTTTTTGCACTGAAAAGCAAATTGTGACAAAATATTAATGGCTTGCCTGAAGGTTCTTCCAGTGTCTTTTTTTTTTTTATTTTCACAATTTTTACAGAGGCACAGGAGCAAGTGAAAAAGAAATGAAGAACAGCTCCCCAGAGTGCTACTAGCTCTGCAGTGTGATATTCCCACATTAAAGACAGTATTGGTTTTGCCCATTTTCATGATCAGATGATAAATTCTGAAAATTAAAAGTTTCCTGTAATAATGATCCAGTTTGATTTGCGCATTATATTTCAGCTGATCCGCATAAGAATGGATTTGAGAAATTGGATGTTTCGACACGGAATCCTGTTTCCTCGGGGGAGTAAGTGATCCACAAAATCCCAGTGCATCGAGAGATAAACAGAGGAAAAAAAGGAAACTGAGAGTGTGGTGTAGGGGGAAAGGAAGGAGTGTGACATAGGAGTGCATTTAAGCTCCAGTGCCTCCCATCCTGTGCGTGTGACCGTGGTGGATCTGAAAACCTCAGCTTCGCCCCACAGCAACAGAAAGGAGAGGAATGTTCTTGGGGAGACTAAATTTAGACTCAATGTCCTGTACCATCAATCCCGATTAAGCTAACTGCGTAACTGCACTCGTTGTGGGAAGAATATGGCTCAATGTTGAATCCGGGTTACATAAGTGTTTGGACCTCCATGGCTTGGAAATGAAGGAACTTTGTTTCTGAGAGCACTGTATAATGGCTTTCTACTTAACTATGCACCCCTTCATCAGTATTTGTATGCCATGTCTAAATAAGTTCAGTAAAATGTCAAAAAAAAATTAGGTAACACTTTGCAACATGGTCTACAATTAAAGGTCTAATTCTCCTGTAACTAAATATAATTTCAATGTATTTTATTTGAAATCACAAAATAATTATATTTGCCTACAAAGGTTGTTACACTTGAACAAGGGGGCAATAAATCAGATTTTAACATAAGAAACAAATAAAAAACTACAAGTCAATTTAAGTGTAATACATGTCATTTTATGTACAACATAAGAAAATTTAAGTAATATTTATCAATGAGTTCACAAGATATGTTATGTCCAACTACTGTCTTTAAACCTAGCTTGATCACACCACAGTGGCAAATTATGCTGACCACATAGCTGCGTCTGAAGCAGGTTACGTTCAGATGTTCTATCTGCAATCATCTGTAAGAGCCACATTTTCATCTTTCGATAAATTATGTTCTAATACTGATACAGATTTTATAGCAGCCCAAGCTGCCTGCCTCATGTTGCATTCAGGTACAGAAAAAAATGTGGACATAAATATAGTTTTATGTTTAGTTCTGAACTGCTGCCAAGCCAATTTTACACTGCTGGAGTTGAAAAGTGATTAGTGTTTGTTAGTTTTTGCCACAGAGAAAATTCGCTCAATCAAATGAGCTTCGCTTTGTTTTGAGGAGTGATTTTAATGTGTCTGTCATAATGGGACAGTCTCAAAACTGAATGCATTTCTTAAATATCGAGTTTTAATAGTTCAGTTTATATTTTGAGAATTCTTTCACATTAGAAAAAAAGGCACAATGAGAGCTCATAAGTGATCAAATACATATTTATTCTTATATGAATTTACACGATGAACAATTTTCTGCAGCATTTCTCTCTTGCTTTATTTGCAGCACCTGTGTTGCATTTTGCTGTAATAATATTGTGGATTCTTCATTTCAGTCTATAATCTGTTCCTCTGACTGAAGTAGATTGTTGATTTTGTGGCAAAGAATAGCCAAGTGATGCATCAAATGCCTCGCTGAAATGTAAAGTCAAACTGACAAAGACGATTAACAACTACCACTGTGATATCTGAAATCTGTCTAGGGCTTTAGGTTTGTAAAGCAAATTGACTCAGAGAAAACTTGATTTTTCAATTTATTTCATAATAAACCCCTTTGGATTATACACAGGCCAGTTTACCATTTTTATGTTTTTTATTTTCGGTTTGTATTTTGTTTGTTTTTTTAATAGTGAGCCAAGTTAATGACATCTGGAGAATCTGGCTTGGCAATATTTTGTTGAAATGAGCAACTTCTTCCCTGAAAAATACAACACATTGTCTGATGTTCGTACAAAATGTTCATACAAAATATGTGTATGCTGTTTAGCATTAATCAGATGAGGAATTTAACCACACCAAGTGTACCAGTCCAACTTCATACCATCACTTGCATTTGCTTTTGAGCGCACAAGGTTGGGTGGTCCTTCCCCTCATAGCCCAGAGGATTTGGAATCCATGATTGGATTAATTGGACAGATCACAGGACAAGAGTTACCCACAGGCCATCTTCATTGATCTCCACCCCAGAGATGTGGCAACATTTGTGAAACATGTTAATTTTCTTTTGTTAGCATGTTGGCATTTACTTACTTACTTGTATTTGCAGATGCAGCAACAACATGTGTCTGTTTGCAGTGGAGTTCCGCCTGAGGGCTTGAAGATCATGGCCATTCAAAATTTTAATGTTCACAGACATTTCTCCAGCTTCTCATAATCTTTCAACAAAACTATTTACAGAAGATGATGAAATTCCAAATTCTTGACACTTTCACAGTGGAAGCCTCCCCTTTTTTACTTCTGCAAACTCGTTATTGTTTTGTTTTTTTTAAAGATGCCATTTTTATACATAATTATGTTACAAATTGCCTTAATTATAACCCAAAGTCCAAAAATGTCAGACTAGGCTGAAAATCAGTATTGGAAGTCTATGATCTTCTGACCCTCAGGTGGCACAGCTTTAAAAGGGGAAATGGTTCTGTCATGGAAATCAGTGCATGGGCTCAGGAACACTTACAGGAATCACTGTCTGTGAACACAGTTCACCGTGCCACCCAGAGATACAGATTAAAGCTCTTTCATGCAAAGAAAAGGACAAAACAGGAATATGTTCCAGAAATGTCAAGGTAATTTAAAATGGACTGAAGCAAGGTGTAAATCTGTTTTGTGGTCAGACAAATCAAAATTTTAAACTGGTTTTGGAAAACAAAGACTCCGTATCCTCTGGACTAAAGAAGAGTGGGACCATCGGGCCTGTTATAGCACACTCGCTTCAGAAACCTGCATCTCTAATGGTACGGGGGCGCTTCAGTGCCTATTTAGTTTTTTTTGCATCTTGCATATCTCACATCAGTGAAAAGTATTCACAGTTTTTAGAACCAAGTGCATACTGCACCTTTCACAACAGCATTGCTTCATAGTAGAACAGCCCAGGTGCTGAAGAGACTTGCCTGCAGTAAGAACTATTCACAAACTGAAAACATTTAGTGCGTGATGAAACAGAAAATACAACTAAGAAGATCTGGGACTAGACCTGGGTCTTCTTTGTTTAGAAAAAAGTAGGTACTGATCTCTTTAGTTCCCAGATATTTACAGATTGTTGTTCAAAGGAAGGGGGCATGGTACATAGTGGTAAACACGGGCCTGTCAACTTTTTTGAGATGTGTCAGTGCCATCAAATTCAAAAGAAAAACAGGTAAAAGTTAAATCTTTTGATATATTTTCTATACTCTATTGTGAATAAAATATGAGATTTCCAAATCAATACACACATTTACTTTTTAAACAGCATCTCAACTTTTTTGGAATTAAGGTTGCATTTATGAAATCTTGCAATTATTGAAAATTATTTTTCAATAAATTTTGAAAAAATATTTAAAAAATTTCCAGTCATCCATTGCTTGATTTCAAAAGCAATAAAAAAGACATTTGATTTTTTTTTTTTTAATATAATGAATAAAATTTCTTAATTTCAGTATTTAGTATTTTGTCTTTCTACTATTCTAAAATAAATATGAACCTCATGGATGGAAAAAGCCAGTAAGTCAAAGTCAGGGTTGTCACGTGGGTCATGTAGCCTTCAGAGTCATTGAGCCCTTAAGTCAGAGTCATGTCAGCAGGGTTCAGTATTCAGGGTTGTGGCTCATGTAGCCTTGATACAGTTGCTGCAGTAAGAGTCTTAGTGAGCAGCTGAAATGTGTGCTGTTAACATATAGAATCGTTTTTTAACATGTTACCTTATAAAAACACATCTCAAATTTCTGTGCTGCTATATCTGTGCAGCGCAGCTAGCATATGTTACTAACCTTCTGAACTATTGCGATGTTCCATGATCCGCCATTGCTGTAAAAAACAGATGGTTGATTGGAGCTAACAGAGATGACGCGACTCTTCCATTCAACACCTCTCATGCCTACAAAGTAAGGATGCATTGCTATGGCAACCAAGGAAAAAAAGCTTTAAAAGAAGTGGCAATCCTTGTATTTAGACCAACAGCATGACCTTTTTCTAAACCTGACCCAGTAGTTTTTAATGGCGACCTCTGACCTCTGACCACGCTAGTGGTGTGGTAGTTAGCGCCACAGCACGAAGGTCCAGAGTTTAAACACACCATCTATCCGGAGCCTTTCTGTGTGGAGTTTGCATGTTTATGTGGGTTCTCTCCGGCTTCAGTTCAAAGTTAGTTTAATTGGTCATTCTAAATTGCCCGTAGGTGTGAACGGTTGTCTATGTGTTAACCCTGGGACACACTGGAAACCTGTCCAGGGTGTACCCTGAGTTAGGCTCCAGCACTCCGACAATCCTGATAAGAATAAGTGGAAGTATAGAAACTATGTGGTAAATCTATGACACGTATCACTCAAATTTTTGTCTGTGCTTTTGTACGTAAAAAATTTGTGGAAATAGAAATGTGGAATTTGCTTTTTAATAGTGACAATTTTTTGTGTGTACATAGACATGACTTAGTACATAAGAGGCTGGACAGGTGAAAGAATGTGTTCAGGAATATAAAAAATTCCAGTGTAATTCATGTTCAGAGACAGGAATGAATAGATGAGAACATACTCCTGTGAAACTGAGTTGTACAAATTGAAGAAAAAAGAACACTTGCTGCTGAGGACAATGCTGTTGTAATGAAAATGAAATCTCTCGAACATGTATTGAAAAGTTAAGAAACCAACAGCAGACCTACAACATCAATGTAAGGAGTGTCAAACAAAAGGCAAGGAGGCCAGAATCGGCCCAGCAAAGACTCCAATCTGGTCCACTGAATGACAATGGAAAATGTGAAGGAGGGCATACATGTTGGACTTTCAGGTGTATTTTCTAAATTTTTACAAGCAACCCATTTCTTGCTATACCAAATTAATTCAGTGATAAATAAAAAAAACTTAGCACGGGTGCACAGCGGTTAGCACTGTTGCCTCACAGCAAGAAGGTCCTGAGTTCAATTTCACCATCAGGTCAAGGTCTTTCTGTGTGGAGTTTGCATGTTCTCCCCATGTTTGCATGGGTTCCCGTCTGGTACTCCAGCTTCCCCCCACAGTCCAGAGACATGCAGTTAGTGAGGATAGATTAATTGGAAACTCTAAATTGCCCACAGGTGTGAATGTGAGTGCGAATGATTGTCTGTGTCTATATGTTAGCCCTGTGACAGACTGGTGACTTGTCCAGGGTGTACCCTGCCTTTCACCCCAAGACAGCTAGGATAGGCTCCAGCCCACACACCACCAATGGATAAAAAAATTCCTGTTTTTTTCTACTAAAGAAGTTTTAATAATGGATCTGCAGTAAATTCATTTCTTACAATTTAATCCCAAAGAGTCAGGCCGACAGCTTTCTTTCATTTGCTACAGCATCATTTCTTTATCATGTAGAAACCTGAGCCATGCTGTTGAAATGACAGCTGAGTGGTTGAGTAGTTAAATTTCTTCAGACTGACAGGAAAGAGATTTTCACTGGCTCGGCCATATCCCTGATCTATACAGTGATACACTTGATTTATTTATTTCTAATTTGCTTTTATTATAGTAATTTTGATATTTTGAATGCATTTGATCATTTAATTTTTTTAAAGCATGTTTCAATTTGCATTTGCTTTAATTAACCAGTCTTTTAGGTTTCAGAAGTAAATTTCAATAGACTCGCTTGTAATTGCACATTAAACTCTTCTTAACTGCTCAAATTTTACAAAGTTTTATTCTATGAAATGCAGTACACAAGCAGCTGAGACTGTTTTTTTTTTTGTTTAAGTCTATATATGTAGTGATATAAAAGTTGCTCTATTTTACTCATGTGCTATGTACATGAGTAAGACATTTGCCCCCGTGCTGTGTTTGAAATTACATTTTCACTATATGTTAACACCTGTTTAAGGCTTTGACTTGTTTATGCAGTAAAATAATTGTATTTAACTGTGAAACCTTATATCCACACATGCACACCATCATATTCCTAATGACTACATGTTTCCCTAAGAGCTGTATTACCTTTCAACACAGAGACTTGTGTCTCGGTCTGACATTTTCATTTTTATCATCTCATACATTATGAATGAATCATAACATGAATAACAAATGTCTGACAGGCATTTAAACATGGCATTTTTCATTTTATCATGAAATATAGTGACTGTCAGCTGGTGGAGATGGCAGGATTTCATGTTCTTATTTCACTTGGTTAATTTAGCTTTTCATCCCTTTGTACATTTCATAGGTTTTGTTCCCAAAAGCTACTGGTTCTTTACACAGAGTTAATTTGGCACTATCTTGGGAAAAGAACAGATATAGATGAATAGATTGTTTTGTCAAAGTAAAATTTTAAACAAGCTAAAAAAAATTTAGATGCATAAATAAAAAGGCTTCTTTATTGTCTCAATTAATTATGCAGCATCCACTTTAAAAAAAAAAAAAAAAAATACTACTATTGGTGTGTTTTCTCAGTTGATCTTAGATAAAAACACAGATGAGCCATCTGGGTACTTGAAGAATGCAGCCAAATAATTTAACATTCACCCATATTCTTCAACCGCTCTTTAGAAACAATTACCAAATTATTAATTTACAATGCAGAAAAGCAGCTCAACGTGTTAAGGTCACCATGGCAACAACAAAATTGAAGCCTGAAGTCCATCCTCAGTATGACGTATTTCTTAGTTTTCATTCTCGTTCATGTTTTCTGTTTTCTTCAGAGAGGTAGATCTGTAGTTCTCGGTTGCTCGGTGGAAACCATAGACAAAAATGCCTTCCTTATTAAAAGTGGTTTAAAATGCTGTTTGCATTAATCAAGTACTATGATGGATTTTCCTTGTCAAACATGCATGCACTCTGTTTTAGTCTTATCAAATATTTATTAAAATGCAGTGTTCCTGAAATAGCGCAATAGTTAACGCTTCGCTTAGTAAGGGAAATATAGTATTGATTAATATTCCTTATTTCATTTGTATGCAGCCTACTGAGTCTTCACTTTTGCTCATATAATTTCACTGGATTCTTTGAACTGATGGCGACATGATTCATCATTTGAATAAATGCATCAGCATTACAAAGTTGTTTTCAAAGAAGACATTTATAACATGAAAATATTAACTGAGCTTACAGTGTCACTTTTGTTTGCACTGCGGTTGTCAAATTACCTGTCTGTGACATCCTTTATGCATGATGTGCTCTCAGTGGTGAGGGCATCATTCATCTGCAGCCCCTCGAAAATTTCAAATTAGAATCCAGCCGGGACACTTGTTCTTTCGGCTCAGCGGGGCAGTCTTTTCTCCCCAGTGGTATGGAGATTTGAATGTCTTATGAGGCCGGTGGTGAAGAGGACATACTAACCCCTTCTTTTGATTTCAGGGCTGTCCCTCGGTGGAAGCAGCTCCCTCTTTGACATATCGTGACTGATGAATGGGCAGGTCGGAACAATCATTCAAACTGAGCCCTATGCCTGCCAAAGGTCTCAGACCTGCTAGATCACTATCCATTTGTCACATCATCCTCTTGATCCAAGCTGTTTCTGTAAGCCTTGTAGTCCAAGTATAGTTGGGTGAAAAGCCTAACGAATGCTGGGTGATGTTAGAACATTCCTGTATTTTTTTTTTCTGCTTAAAATATAGCCTCCAGATTTTATGTGAGTGGAAGGATTGTGCAGCGTTTGCCATCACCTGGGTCTCTCTGGTCCTGGAAGTTAAAGCAATATGAGGCAACCCAGTGTTTTTCTGTCAACAGCTGTTGTTATCTTTTGCTGCACATTTTACTGACATTCAGCGTTGTGGGCTGAAAAGCACAGGTAGAGCGACCTGATGTCAGAGTGACAGAGTCATAAATAATGGAACCAAGCAGGGTTCACACCGCCCAGGGACAGCCAGCCCCAACGATATGAAAGGAGCCCAAGAGCCCAAGGACACTCAAATAATGGTCCCCCCATAACCAGAGCTACTCTTGTGTATCTTAATCAAACCAACAGCCACCGCCCACACATGCACACCTGCAGACTTGGGGGAAAAAATATTCTGTCTTGTACAGCTGACAGAGATGAAGATCAAATGCCAAAGCTCCCCAGACATTTAGGTTTAACAGTCCTCACCCTTATAGTTGAAGACGTTAAAGTTACATATCAAAGAAGGCAAAGAAATCCTGATTAAAGGCACAACAATGTAGACACTGGTCAGTGTTCAGTAAAGAGCTTTGGGTCCTTGAGAGAGAAACCTACTCTGTGATCATTAGAAGGTCTGTGTGGTGAGTCCAGATGGAGCTGTCACAGTGAAGCATGCCTACACATGTCCTCAGTGTCTGTGGGATCCATTGCTTTGGGCTAAATCAGGGGGACGGAAAACCAACATAGCCTTGCACCAGAGAATATCCTTATATTGACAGAGTGATGACTTATTGCAGGAAACACTGTCCTCCAAGATTCTTAGACAAATAATACTTGTTCATGCAGCCCTAGTGAAGTACCAGTCGTTATCAGTGGAATGTTCTAGTAGCTGTTAGTTATAATTGGCCGTACTGTAATAGCCGAGCCAGACAAGCTGATCACAGCATGGGGCATGTCTGCTTAATAAGCAACTAACAAGCAAATGCAGTTCTACATTTGTAATCTCTCACTTAATAACTGTATAATATGAGAAATACATTGTTGACAGTGTTTTAATCATAAAACATCAGTTGATTTCTTTTTTTTTTTCTATAAATTCTGTTGCTCTCTTCTTTTATAGAGATTTTTGAAGGTTAGGTTTGTTTAAAAGGCTTTTAGTGGTTATGAACTAGGGCTGTTGAGAAGGAGCAGCAATTTGATGATCAAAGAAGTAATTTGAAATGATTTCACAATACAACCACATTTCATGTTCTGATGGGAAGCCTTGTGTCCAGGCATTCATGTGGTTCTTACTTCGATAGTTGCTACACATCCAAACACTGTTAATGACAGGGCCATAGGCATCACTGAAGGCTAATGACCCAATTATTATCTACATGCACATAATTTCAGCAGTGCTATGCAGACTTCTGTATCACATACAGTTAAATGTGTTCCTTTTTCATCATTAACCTTTCCAAACAGACTAAACTGGTCACATTTCACTGAGTCTGTATGCACCAAGCACAAGTTAGTTTTTGCACAATTAATTTCAGTACAGCGTTTGTAGCTGTGAACACTGTGATGACAGATTACCTTCACTCAATATGAGACATTAATATAGATAAATATATTTATATATATAGAGAGAGGGTTTTACCCAAAATCCAGCACCCTGAGACTCTAGGCTAGGAGAACCACTTTCCAGGATGAGTCAACATCCATGAGTCCATCAGGAACATGACTACTACTTAACACGTGCTTAGTAAATACCTCGGGCAGCAGAAACTCAAGATACAAGAGGAACAAGGAGAAGAACCATCATGGAAGGACAGGACCCTGCATGGTACCACTGGCAGATAGAAGCAGTGGCTGACATCCAGAAATCCTACCAGTGGCTGGACAAACCTGGAATGAAAGACAGCACAGAGGTACTTGGCAGCACAGGAACAAGCTTTAAGCACAAGATCCATAATGTCGGGGCTCTACCAAACCAGACAAGACCCCATGTGCAACCTGTGTAAAGATGCCCCTGAGATAATCCAGCACATAACAGCAGGCTGTAAGAAGCTAGCAGGTAGGGTATACATGGAACGTCATAACCAAGTAGCTAGCATAGTATACGGAAACATTCGTGTCGAGTAGTGATAGATGTAGCTATACTGAATGATAGAAACATCAGGAAAAAGGAAGACGAGAGGCTTGAGAAATACCAAGGGCTGAGAGAAGAGCTTGAGAAGATGTGGAGGGTGAGGGTAACAGTGGTCCTGGTGGTAAGTGGAGCACTTGGTGCACTGACCCCCAAGCTGGGCGAGTTGCTCCAGCAAATCCCAGGAACAACATCTGAGATCTCCGTCCAAAAGAGTGCAGTCTGTAAACATACTGAAACATACTGCAGATGACCCTCAAGCTCCCAGGACCCGAGCTTGAGGGACAAAGACAATGTTTTCATATGTCTACTCTTCTCTTTCTCTCAAGCATTGGCATTTTGTTGCGTTTTCATGAGAAACCAAGAGCATTGCAGCACCCTAAACCCTGTTTTTTGGTGGCAGAGTAAATTAACCATGTGTAACCTTGCTGCACTAGGATATTACTTCTAATTGGATCGCTTCCAAACTCGTCCCACCTCTCTACACAACTTAATTAAATCTGATTGGATCTGTCAATACATTTTATCATCATTTTTGTCTTCGTGCATAGGTTATTATTTAGTTATCATCAGGAAAAAAAAAAGGTTGACGAATATTATGTTGAAAATCTTTAGTCAATGAAATTAACGCTGATAACAACTACACTTATGGAAACTGCATTAACACCCTATCAAGTGCAGTGACACCTGCTCGCAGCTGTATTAGATATACCCAGGCCCAATTACAACCATAAAAACTTATTACATTTTGTGAGCAATTACTTATTGGAGATAAGTAATTGCTAAATCACCATTAGTCAGGGGTTAAAGTTCAGTTAATCAGTGACTAAATCTGATAGGCAGTTTAATACATAATAATTTAAAAGAAAGTCAATTATTTGTGTCCTCTATTGCTCCCAGTTGATTTCATGAAGAGACTTGCTAAATGAATCAGCGAGTAATGTCATCGGTACCACTTTTTTTTTTCATTTACATGTCTGTCATGGATTAATGAATGTACACGACATTATAGTTGTGGAAGCAATGTGTAGCTAGTTCTAAAAAAGGGTGAGTGAGGGTAAAGGCAACTACTTTAGCTTAAGATATCACTGCTGTATTTAAAACAAATACTAATGTTGTGATAGTTTACAGTAGCGGTTTATGTCGAACTGGTGCAGGCAGCATGTGGTCACTGTTAAGTTAGGCCAAGGGATGATGTTTTTTAGTTTGACTTGCCTGTCTTTATTCTGTCATTTTAATATTTGGAGATTAAAAAGCAGCAGTAATAGCAAACATCTGCTTATAAAATAAATCCACAAAGATTGGTAACCTTCAGAATCACCACAGGCCAGTGTGAAATTTTGTTAGAACATCTAATGGAGATAAACACAAATTAAAAACAAATATTGGAGCGCTTCAAAGCACCGAATGCAGTGTCAGTGCCAGTCTTCTTATTCCAATCAGTTAATGAGAGAATCTTCTGTGCGGGGCTATCGTTCTGTTTTCGTTGCACAGCTACGTTTCCCCTTTGAGTGTTTGTCATGCTCCTGCAGACTTTTAAACCTGGGCTCTTGTGTCAGGATCAACAAAGTGGCAGTGGCAGCCTACAGTGGCAAACAGTGTGATGTTCATGTCCTGCACATGTGAGCTTTACAGAATATCTGCTGGAGGTGTAGATAAAACAACACTTAGTTTATCTGAGGTTGAAAACAAGCAAACAATACCCGGCGTGCATTGCTGTTGCAAGAAGAATAACTGCAAAAGAGTATATATTAAACTGCAATCCTATTTTATTCCATGTAAAAATATGTTTAACAGCATAATTATGCTATATAAAGATTTGTGAAGAAATTGTGAATGATGAACAGTCAGGGATGTAATACTGCACAAAATTCCCCCAAAAACTTAGGATGCTGTTTAAACAAAAACAGAGTGCAATGACTTAAAAATCTGATAAACCCATATTTATTCACACTCGACTATAGAACTGTGAAAATGTATAATTTTAAGAAAAATATTAGCTAATTTTGAATTTGATGGCCCAACAAAGTTGTAACAGAGGCAATAAAAAGCTGTGAAAGTAAATGGTACTAAAAAGAAAAGACTGGAGGAACGTTTTGTTTTAATTAGATTAATTGACAAAAGGTCATTAACAAGACTGGGCATATAAATAGGAACTTAGAGAGAGTTTGCGATCAATCTGGAAAAAAAAAATGCTTACAAACTGTGCAACAATTTCACAGTATATTGTTCTTCAGTGTATAATTGTAAAGGTTATGTCTGCATCTCTGATGGTACGGGGGTATGCTAGTGGCTATGGAATTAGCAGCTTGTGCATCTGGAAAGACACCATCAATGCTGTAACGTATATACAGGTTTTAGAGTGAGTGATGTATGTGTGTGTGTGTGTGTGTGTGTGTGAATAATAAGTTGTGAAATCCTTTCCCTGGTGTTTAAAACTTTCTGTTACTGTGGAACAAACTCCAGAAAAGGTGTCCAAATTATAGGTCACTATTTCAGAATAATAGCGCTATCTGTTGTCCTTTTTCAAGAAGGTCCTTTGATACATAGTCCCATAAGTGCTAATAGCTCTGCGTTAATACCAGTGATATGTATCTCCTCTGTTCGGCCATTTCAGATGCATTAGGCTTTCTTCATCATCCCTTTCATTTCCAAAAGTAAGTTTTATGACATGGTGTTTTCAGAGAAAAGAAATAGAATTCTAGTCTCTGCACCCAGCCGACTCACGTGTATTTCAATATGTTAAGTGATTCGATGTATGAATGTTTTATGAATGCTAAAATGCAGGTTGTAAGATACGTCTTCCTCCAGTGGAGTGAGCATATCTGTCCTATTCTCCTCTGACTCTCAGGTTCTTTATAATAAAATGGAACCTTTTGTAAGTAATGTCAGTAGACATTGCTCATTTAACTTTATTGTGACATCATTATTTACCTACATAGCTTACTAATACACATTTGTTTATTCTACAGAGTTGTATTAACATAGAAAATACTAAGTAATTCATGGGTGGGATGTAATGTTTTCTACTCTGAATGATGTTAAAATGTGGTGTGTTCAAAGCAGAGATTCACACAGGGATCTTTCCTGGTAGATGCAGTAATGAAACCATAAATCACAGCATCATTGGACATCTTCCCAGCCTCTGATATTTCCCCAGACACTTTCAGTCCAACCATTTGAGTCTGCTTACAGTGTTAAATAGATTGACCATGGACGATAAAGTTAAATGTGACTTTCTTCCAGTGCCACTGACTCAACAAGAAATGGGGAGGAAAAAGAGCAGTTATATACTCCATGATTGTGGAGTTTAATACTAATATTTTTGTACTGTTGAAAACTAGCAGCACCAAAGGAGGCTGTATTAAAGAAATGCATTCCTTTAGCATTGTACCGAATGATTGAGATGGAATGTTATTTAAATGTCATTGAAAGACCCTTTTATAGTAGAACATATTATCTGTCTAAGTGAAGGCACAGTCAGTCCCTTTGAAGATTTTCACCTAACATTGGTTTTGTGATGCTTTAGGGGGGGATGATACCTCACAGGATGGACTTTTATTGTATCCAGCAGTCCCTCTGGTGCTAATGAGATGGAGAGAAAATAAATAAACCACATTCAACATAGCAGGAATTTGTGGCATGTTTCTACTATTACTGAGAAAACATAATACTACATCATTCCTCTTTCACTTGTCTCTGAGGGCTTTGAGGTAATGGCCATTTCATGAAGGAGCTGAAAGAAAACTGGGCATGTGCTATTGCAAGGCCCACAATGAATATAGGACCTGCCAGTCCAGTAATTAGTTTAGGCTGTGGTTGGCTGTGGCTGTGATGGAGGCCGTTTATCACCCCTGAGACAATGACTGTATGGGAACTGCCAAAACAAGGCTATGTGATCGCTTTCTTTTGCGGTCACTTTGGGCGTTAAAATGGCTCTCTGAGGCTTTTGGGGAGTTAACTGTCAGGTTTTCACCAGCATTTCCACAAATGTGTCTCCTAAAAATGATCACAGAGCAATATTAAAACAAAGAGACAGGCTGGTAGTAGTGATTGCTTCATTTGCAGCAGAGAGGGGTAGCATTTTGTGAAGCATGTGAAAATACATGAAAATACAAATTCTTCAACAGCAAAACATGGTAGATAATTACCAAAAACAAAACTAAAACTCTCACCTAAGGTCGCAAACTTTGGGTAGTGACCGAAAGAACATGATCGCGGATACAAGCGGCAGAAATTAGCGGGGGAGCTGGCCCCAGGGAGGGGTCACTTCCTTCCCTCCCCATCTCCAGCTGCCTCCCTCTTCCCGCTCCACCACAACCACCCACACATGCAGGGCCTTGGAGTAGGGGTATGTCACCAGGGTGCAGAGGAGGCTACCCCCCCCTCTGTCCCCTTCTGGCTGCCTCTGCCTCAATTTTATCCCACAACTTAGACATTCACATTACTCACACTCTCATTACACATACATATAGGATCTTGGGGGTGGGCACGATACACGGAGTCCAAAGTACCATCAGGGTGTACACCTCACCCCTGGCATCGTTGCCCACCTCTCAATTTTAAATACACGTAGACATTGAGGGCTAGCAGGAGGGACCATGCGCTTACCTGCTGCTCTCTGGCAGGTAGCTCCAAGCCCTCCTGGGTTTTAAATGCACCTTAGAACACACATGCATCAACATTACAATGAGCGGGTGGAGGGAGGTTTGGAGTCTTCTCTCACCCCCATTCTCTGCGACCTGCTGGAGCAGGGGGGCTAGGACTAGGAGGAGGAGTTGGCCGTCCGACTGCGGTCTGGAGTGTGGAGCCTTCCTGCTGCTGCGGAGTCGGGGCGGTCTGCCTCCCCCCACCGCAGGGAAAAGGGAAACACCACCTGGGTCTGGGTGCAGTTCCCCCCTCCAGGGGCGGGGGCACCTAGACCCGGTTTGTAGAGTACGCTTGGGGAGTGTGATCGTGTGTACAACGTCTCTTTATGTCTGTCTCCACGTTGGTTGAGTGTGGAGTAAGTGCATATGAGAGCATGAGGGTGGGAATGGATGTTTGTATCTGTGTGTGCCCGTATGTCTGTGTCTATATGTCAGGTTGGGTGTCAGGCGCCACCTCTCTGGGGACATCTCAGGCCCTCCAAGGTTTGGAGGCCTATCTCCCCCTACCACCACTTCCCCTGCCAGTGGCGGACCCCCTCAGACATCGGTGCGTTGGTGGTTCTTTGTGTCCGGGGATGGGCGTCCAGGTACACACCGGCTCACTCCTTGGCGGCCGCTTATCGGGGCCTGGAGCCTGGGGCTCGCTCGGGCCACTTCGGAGGTGGGGTGCCCCCGGCCTCTCGGCCTGGGGCTCGGTCACTCAGGCACAGCTGGCTGCCGGCGGAGCTCACGGGCGCGTCACTGCAACTCCCCCTGGCTTCTGCTCCGCGGCTGCTGAGTGAGCCCTCATCTGGGACTCTCCTCAGCTCTTTCCGGGACAGTGGCGCAGCTGCCCCTCTGTTGGTCTTCCTTGGTCTCTTGTGTTCTGGGGGCCTCTGGATGTCTGGAGTTTTGATCTCCTCCACACCTGCTTCACGCCCTGGAGGACGGGGCTGTGGCCCCCCCACACCCTCTAGCAGATCATTACATGAAGGAACCTTTTAAAAAACAAAAAACAAGCGCGTCCATGCTCACAAGTGTACACACGGGTGATCACACCCACAAACTACACCCTTTTTGGCTCCTACCTCAAAGCACACTGTGTTCTGTTGATCTTATGTGCTGCACAATAATGTTTAACATTTAGTATTTACTGTCATATTCCCATATATCATTGTGATGTTGTTTATTCTATTACTCTTGTTCTCTTCTGCTTGTTTTCTTTTTTCTTTCTCAGCAGGTGATCCAGGTGATTGATATATGCATTTTTTTTCTCTGCCCGTTCTGTTGGTTTTTGTCTTTTGCCCTTCTCCCCCGTCCCTCTTCTCAGCTGTTTCTCTTTCCCTCTTTCTTTCTCCCCTTCTTTCCCCCAGTCAAGTCTGTCCCGTATTCAGTAAGTGAAAATAAAATAAACAATAAAAGGTGAATCAAATGGACCATTACGGCAAGGCTGGGATGGTCAGTTTGGTAAAGTAAATCCGTTGGGCATCTTTCTTTGCCTTTAGACAACAATTCTGATGGCAAAAGAGCCAAACGGGACAGGCCAAAAAAAAAAAAAAAAAAGAAATTAGCTTTCTTCAAAGGCTGGCTGACCTCTCCCTTAGAGACAGGGTGATGAGCTGCTACTCCTCCACATTGAAAGGAGCCGGTTGAGGTGTTCCGGGGAAGTGCCCCCGGGGGAAGGCCCCAGGGCAGAACCAAGACACAAGAGATTATATCTCTTGTATCTATAGGCTGGCCTGGGAACGCCTTGGTGTTCCTCTGGACAAGCAACCCGGCCCCTGGATCAGCAGAAGAGGATGGATGGATGGACTTTTGAATTGTCCTTTAATATCAAGAGAATTTTAATTTTAAAGGCCACAGCAGTAGTCATATATTGAGCTGTTAAAGGTGGGCTGTAGCTCAGGTGGTAGAGCAGGTCAACAACTAATCGATAGGTTGGCGGTTCATTTTCTGTCTGCTCCAGTCTGAATGCCAAATATCCTTGGGCAAGATATTAACCCTAAGTTTCTCTCTGATGCATCCATTTGAGGATCAAAAGCACTTAGAAAATGTGCTCTTGTGAATGGGAGAAAGGGGCAAGTTGTGTAAAGCACTTTGAGTGCTCAGATAGAGTAGAAAAGCACTATATGAGAACCAGTCCATTTACCATCTAAGGCAGGGGTCGACAACCTGCGGCTCCAGAGCTGCATGCAGCCTTTTAGTCCTTATAGTGCAGCTCCCATGGTTTGGGAAAAATAAATTAGAAGTATTTAGCAGAAGTGTATTTTATTTATGTTAGTTCTTTTTTAACTTGTAGTTCTAAATTGGAAGATTATTGTGATATTGAAATATAAAAATAAAATTATATTCTATTATTCTTTCATCGCTCAAAATAAGCGTCACACTCGCGGAAGTCGGTGTCCCCGCCGAAACGCCGTGCATTTATCGAGACTTTCAACCCCAGGTAGGCCAATTATGGATCTTCGGATCCCCATTATGTCAGCAGCTATTCTCCCCCATGAACCATGTTAAAAACAAACACCGCTCACACCTCACAGATGACAGCTTACAGTCCTGCATAAAGATGAAAGTGACTTCGTACAGCCCCGATTTGCAGACGCTGTGCGCAGAGGTTCAGGAGCAGAACATATCACGGCAGACCCGACGATATTTCCATGAACACGCTTTTCAGCATCTCTTTATAGACCACTTTTCACACACGGTTGCTGTACGCACACAGCCGGCTGTAGCTTTGCAGCTCACAGCCCCACACATACCAACACAACAGCAGAGAGAGCACAGACGTTAAGGCGGCGAGGCGTGATTGCGGGTGCCGCTCAGGTGCGTCTGCCTCCCCTGCAGCAGTGCTGCAGACCACGCCCCGCCATGCACATTAACCAGGTATAATACATATTTAGGCAGAATATTGCAAATATCTATTTTTCTTTTTTCAGCAGCATAGTGCTTTTTTTCCAATTATTTTTTAAAAGTCAGGTCAAGTCTCCAAAAGCCCAAAGGCGATATAAGGGTGGCGGCACACAACAGTTTTTGTTTGCTACATGGATCATTTTAGTTCAGCTGGGTGTCTTTCCTTTTGTTATATTTCTTTAAGAGTTCAAAATGTGTTAATTACATAAATAAAATGTAATTTTCTCTGTAGCACTTAATGGATTTCATAAGCAACACACCTTAGTTGTTCACACAAAGCATAAAGGTAAAAAACAATATATACAGTGTTATCTTCATTTTAGATGTCAAAAAGTATTTGCAGTTCCCAGTGTTTTCTTTTGCGTGGAAACCAGGTCCAAATGGCTCTTTGGGTGTTAAAGGTTGCCGACCCCTGATCTAAGGCAACCTCAGTGTGAATTATATATCCATCCATTCTCTTCTGCTTATCCTTTTCAGGGTCGCAGGGGGGCTGGAGCCTAGGCTGGGATATATATGAAAAAATAATCTTCTGTAAGCATCAAAATCAGTGTCAATATTTTTGAGTGTTTGTTTTGACAGTCAATTAAATTTGGCAAAAAATTATTTTAAAGGTGAAACAAAATGTTTCAAGTAGGATAATATGCCATGTATCAGCCCAGATTACCTCAAACTGGTATCATGAACATGTGGAGACCATCTGGGTTTAGATCAGTCGCCAGATCTCAATCCAGTAAAGATCTTTGGGAACATCACAGATTATCATGAAATCAAGAAATTCCACAGCAGTAAAGATGTTGCTGTTCTAAAATTCCAAATGTGCATATATTTACAAATAAAATGATTCATTATATCATCCCAGCTGTTTTGAAAAGAGGTACTTTAGCAAGAAAGATTATGCCATCATATTTATCTGCTAGCAAACAGATAAACTAACAACCTCCATAAAGTATGGAGGTTAACTGAATCCACATGGTTCTCATTTTAATTGCAGGCCATATGGAGTGTACCCTTTGGACCAGAGCATATGCACACTGTGTGGACTCTATCATATAAGCCAGAAACAGCCGTTGCTGAAAATGATTCAAGGAGCTTTATTTGTCATTCGCATCACATGTTAACATGAGGTGGAACTAAATTATGTGCACACGTTCCTGGAGTGAAAAGAAACAAAAATAATGAAGAAACAGAAATTATTTTTTTTTCTTCTTTTTTTTTAAGTAATAAATGAATAGTTGGGGTTTTTTGTTTGGTTTGGTTTTTTGGTTTTTTAACAAACAGAAATGACAAGTAATAAGACAATACAATAAATAATACTATAACTAGAGTGCAACAACCTGAGTACCAGTATGGAGTATGGGTATAGAGTGTGGGTATAAATATAGGTGTAAATAAATATTTTAGCACAAATGGCATGATGACCAGTATTGATAAAGTGACAGTGTCAATAAGTGGTTAAGGTGCTACAATAACAGTTCATGTCCATTATGCACTGAGATGAAGACCAATCGTGGGATAGAACTTTAACGGACTCACTGCATTATAAATCATGAAATGAGATTTGAAGCAAACTCCACTTTTGCACCCCAGCCACTTGAAAACTTAAGCCTCAGGGACGCTGTGGTTCATAGGATGACACAGAGAGAGAAAGGGCATTTGACACTGTGAACTGATGCGGAAGAAACAAGTCAAGGTTGTGTGACTACCACTAAGAAATGAGAGGATTAAGCATTTTTGACTATATGTTGTGTGTGGGCAAAATGCTTTTATGTGTGCACTTTATATGAGCGAAGGCATGCTTATCTGTTCAGTTTTTCATCTGTGTTGGAAATATTACCTCTTGAAAAATATTAATAGAAGCTTTTTCCTCCATCAGTGAAAATGTGATGAAAAGTAGCCCGATGCTGCTCTTTGATCATAGTTCATTGTGGTGTGATTTATGATTGCAATCTGCTGACATGCATGGTCACAGTCAAATGGTTTCAAGCCTTTCTTGAAAGGACAGTTAACCTTTCAACACATCTTGGCATTCTGCCACAAACATCTCTTTAGCTTTCTTACCAATCAAGTGATTTAATCCAGTTGCAGAGGATGGAATAACCTTGACACTCAGACTCTAATCCAGGGAAATCCATGTTCTTTTCCGAAGCCTGAGCATCGAGCGTTGTCAATTACGGCTTGAAAAAGCTTAAAGTAAAGGGGAGCTTTTTCAGTCGGTCTGAGCCCACGCCCAGAGGACCAAAAATAGTCCCTTGTTTATCCATGACTGAGAATGGAAAGAGAACATTTACCTGTCATTGTGCTTCAACAACAATTTAATTACGTGGGTTGGCCAGCTGCTACTAATCTCACAGTGTTTACCTATGTAAAGACTTCTTTAAATAGATTCTCACAACAAATTCCCCCTAGCATGGACTTGCTCGTGTTAAAACCTTTGTGCAGGACGCCCAGCTGTGCCTATGCAAGTCGAATTACAGCTCATCAGAGAATAGTCTGTAGTGTCGTTAATAATGAATGTGGAGTGGGTTACTCGGTCCTATCACTGTGACTGTCTTCAGCTTAATGAAAGATAAAAAGGGTTCAGAAGAGTCCAAATGTATAATCATCCTTGAAATCAAAATCTGCAGCTATGATAATGCTATATGCACTGTCGGATTATGTTTCACAGTCATGGCTTTATTTTTGGAAGTGGGTTAACTCTCAAATCACACACACATGCCACTAGGTTTAAATAATGGATGTTGAGCTTGATCTCGATCTGGGTCGTTGAGGTCTTTTGGGTTACTCAACATTAAAAATGACAACGGCTCATTTCTGGTATGTCTGGTGCTCGTATTAGAAAGCAACAAGAAAAAAGAAGCAAATGCGGCTAATTTAAAGTTAGTGGAATGGAAGGAGTGAGATTGCTGGGATGATTATTCTTTTGTATTTTGCTCTTTCTGTGTTCAGTCTTGGCACCGTTCTCGTCTTGATTTGGATGACAGCAGCTTTCTATTTAGTCTAAAAGACCAAATCTGTTCCAGCGCTGTGAATTTACAGGAATCCAGTCACCAATGAGCATCCTGTTATGTAATAATAAATTTAATTATTGAAAACCTCTGCCCTGCATTTACTTACAAACTGACAGCCTATTCATTGTGACAGCAGGTAGTGAGTTTTTGCCACACAGCAACAGTGTTGATTATCTATAAGCAACAGCATATTTATTTGAAGCCAAACCACTGCCTCTCTCTAAACCTGTCAGACCCAGATGCAAATGAAGCCAGTTTCTGGCTCACTGCACCTCACAAATTAATAACCGCTCACAACCTGCATTACAGTACAATTAGATTGTCCATTATTTTGTAAACGCCAGCAGAATCATTCCGTCCGCTCGAGTGTATTGTCATGTGGCTGCATTTGCCTAACAAACGTGAGATCAAAGGCGTATTTCTGAATCCTAATCAAATCTATTTCAAGTCCCATGCTGGCGCCGGATGGCGGGCTGCGGTCTGTGGCTGGCACGGTTTGAGGCCCTGTCTGAATACCTGCAACAGTAAATAGATGGGCGGGAAGAATGATTTGCATATAAAAAGGAGCAATGATAAAAGAAAGTACTTAACCTGGAGTTTCTCGCCATCCAACACTCTGGCACCTTCAACAGAATGACAGAAGACTGCTTTTTATCAAAAAGGGATCCCATTATAAGATAATTGTATTTATTCTGGATAGCGAATAAAGGGGAAGAGAGAAACAAAAAATGTGGTCGGCAGCACTACTACATGCAACTGTAAGAAAGTGAAGAGGCACTCACATTAAATACCGAGGAGAATGAGAGCAGCGATGTCTGCAGTGTCAGTCTGCATTTGTAATGGAGCCTGTTTTTGTACCAAGATGGTTCCTTTGAACTTGCTGGAAACCTATAAGGTATAATTCATGTCGTGTCAATTACTAAGCAGCAGATGTAACGGGCTGAACAGAGGGAGTCCCAAAATCTTCAAATGGGATAAGCTTACTTCTCCACCCTGTTAACACTCCTCTTGTCAGTCTTGAAGTTAGATCAGTGCAGCAACACTTTGCACTTTCTTTTCTTTTATTCATTTATTTTTTTTAATCCTGTCCTTTCTGGCAGCTTTTGATCAGAATCAGAATTGTGATCTGAATGCACTGTTGTGTCAAACACAATTTGCTTTTCAAAGGTCAGCTCTATAAATTCTCCTCTTGTTCAGGGTTTTATCTGTTTATTTCTTCATTTCTGTTCGTGTAATTTAAAGTTATATGAGGTATACAGTACGACAATGTCTAAGGCAGGACAGGCAGGAGAGAAAAGGGGGGGTAATAAAAGGACAGAGTACAGATAGAAATGCATAATTGTCACAGGCTGGGTCTCCGACCCAGCGCTCTGAGTTCTTTTTGTATTTTTCTCATTTTTGATATGTGATTAGGGCAGGGATAGCTCAGTAGGTAGAGTGGTTGCCCCATGATCGGAAGGTCGGGGGTTCGATTCCCCTTAACAGCTACCCTGAGGTACCCCTGAGCAAGGTACCGTCCCTACACACTGCTCCCCGGGCGCCCAATGGCTGCCCACTGCTTCACTGAGTGAATGGGTTAAATGCAGAGAGCAATTTCCCCACGGGGCTCAATAAAGTACAATAATGTACACACTTTCCTTCTTTCTATTAGGTTTTGTGTTATTTCCTATTTGCCTTTAGTTTGGGCAGTTATTGGTTATTGTTCCTGGGTTTTCGATGTTTTGGGGTTTTGTATTATTCATCACGTATTAGGTCTGTTAAGTTTGTGTTGTCATGTTTAGTTTTAGTGTTTCCTGTTTTATTCTGACAGTGTCATGTGTTCTTTGTTCATTGTATTTAGCTTTCCTCCCCTGGTCCTGTCATTTAGGTTTACGTCAGTCAGCTGTTCCCCCATGTGTCTCCACTTCCCCTGATCACCTCTTGTATGTATTTAAGCCCTTTGTTTTCTGCATGCTATTGTCGGGTCGTCTGTTATTTTGACCTTAGCCTTAGTTTTCGGCTTTGCCTGTTTATGTTCTCCACAGTTATAGTTATAGTTTTTGGTCTTAGTACCTCTTAGTGTTTTGTTTCGTAGTGTTTTGACAGTTTGCTTTGGTTTCTTGGTTTTCCCTGCCGTCATCTCAATAAAGGATCACTTTTCTGTTTAAACTTACTACTCCTCGTCATCATCTGCTTTTGGGTCCTGTTTCCATACACATCGGCGCACCCCGCCGTGACACATAATGTATCGTCACCTGCCATACCTTGCCATACCTTGCCATACCGCAAAACAAACATACGAGAGCCGGAACACAAAAATTTGAAAATGCACAGGTATATAAATCCACAATCTTCTTTTCGTGTGTGAGTGTGAGAGAGAGAAAGGGAGAGTGTGTCGAGTGTGAGTGTGGGAGGGTGGGAAGCCGCAATAACGGCCCCGAGCAGCAGACAGAGATGGATCCAGGAGAACCGAGCCATTACAACAATCATTACAACACTCAGCACTTTTGAAGGTTTCTGTGCCAGTTTGGAAGATTTGTTTGTGGATTTTGAAAGAGAAAAACTCATTTTAGATGCAAACTTTTTTTTTTCCTGCTCACCGCATGTGCCCGTCTAAGAGTGCACAGCCATGTTAGCAGTTTTCTCAAGTATACATACGAGTGCTTTGCCTCAGCATGAAATCAGCCTCAGCTGGTTAGAGCACTTAGACCTAGCGACGTTTACTTTAATAATTAGGGATGGTTGTGACTTTTTTGGGGGGAAAGTCAAACATTCTTTTTTATTTAATTCTTTATGCAATTACATCTTTCCTTAAATTATGTTTCCTTTCATTTTATTAGCACCTGGTTTAAAACTATTAGTGCAGAAAGGTAATGGTGAGATTGGTTTATGTTGCACAAGAAGTCTGGAAAAATTAGGTCCTGGTGATCTGTCAGGTCAGCAAGCCTACAGGTCATTTCAGGGTAGTTTGTGGTCATCTTCAAAGAGCAGTCACATAGTTCCCAGTGAATGTTTTTAGACGAAATAATCATCCTTAATAGTAATTAACAAACACAATTTGATTCACGCAAGTGAAATGTATGTCTCCTACCTAGAGAATTGGACATTTTTCACTTGAATTTCTCTGTGTGCATACATAAATGATATAAGCCTACTTATCGGTACGTGATATTCCACGTTTTGACTTCCCTTGGATGTGAGTAGATCCATGTGACATTTCAGTTGGGGTTCAGCAGCTGACCAACATTATCAGTGTGCCTTCCAAACATCTTCAGGCTACATTCAATGTCAAAGTCTCCACATATCTACTGCCTTCCCAGAATGAGGGACAGCTGGCTTCTGATGCTGGGGGGGAATCACGATGAGCCACTTGTCCCTGAAGGGTTTGAGTGGGTCTTCGAGAAAAGGACATTTGCCACATCTCTCGTTGGTCTCTTTTAATGAGCCTCGGTTATCCTCTGTTTTAATGTCGTCTTATACTGTGTTAAATCTATACAAATATGTACCAGATTTTGCAGAATGAAAAGAATGAAAGATGGACTTTGCCTTTCTTACTTTGCATAGCCTCCGCGGTCAAGGCTTGCTGTATGATCTCCTTCTGGTTGGTCTGCTGCGTCACATAATCACTCAAGGTGACCTTGACAATCAGTGCTGTTGCATCCTTCCTATCTCTGTAACAGCAGTTAGGCAGAGCAAGCCTCGAGGGAACTGTTCATCTAGATAGGAGACCCATCAGTCAAGGCAGCCATTGATCGGCATGTCAGATGGCTTGATTTCCTTGTGTAATAATCAGCTCAGTTTTGACACCCTCCCTAATGTGTAAACAGGAAGAGAAGAACAGAGCCAATGGATTGTGAAAGGCAGCTCTATCCATTGTCTTGTGCCAGATGCCTTAATGTGTCTTATATAATATGAGGCCCTTTTATATGTATGTGTCCTGACTGATATTTCATGTGCATTTAATCTTGTTTTGCAATTAAATGCGCTTCCTGTTTGGAACAGTGTTATGAAATGAATGCACCTTACATTTATATTAGGATAAAACATTTTCATCTCTTTTATTTCTTAGTGCAGAATAAGACATATTCTTAGCAACCTCCTGTGAGTGCTGCAAATGCCAAGCAATTGTTCGGCATGCATTTTGAGACAGCGGTGGATTAGTGCCTTTGGTTCCCTGTTGTGGTCAGTGTGCTACTAGGACAGTTAGAGGCAGGCGGACATGTGTTGGGCATTGATAATGACTGTTGAATCACAACGGACCCACTAGAGTGCTGGGTAAAATAAAAGCGCACAACCATATCAGTCCCGAGCATGGCGGCAATCGCCCACAACAAAGAGCAGTGTCTTGCATGTCGGCCTAAGCTGATGGGTTTTGTATTCAAATAATAAAGACAGGGAGGAATACCAGCAGCATGAGATTTCTTCCTACATTAGTCTATCTGGAGCTGCCATGTCCTTGCTTACAGTGATATTAAAGTCTGCATAATTCATAATTTCTCCATGATCCTCAGTAAAAAGAAAGACTGTTACCATAAAGCCGCTGACTCATAGATCCATTCAAAAACAACAAGCACTTCAAGTTTAATTCCTTTACGCAACATGTAGCGTGTCCCCATCAATAAGTTGTTGATTTTTCAATTGACTCTCAGTATTTAATGAGGAGGAAGTGTATAACATCTTGTTTTGTTTACCAGTCCTTTTCTATCTGCCTGGTCAATAGGTTCAATTTGATTCAGACCGTGGGTGGGAAAATAAATTGGAATTGTAATGGGGGTCACGATGGACAAGATGCAGTTTGTTTCAGTGCTTTTCACTTCCAGCGAGCTAATTTAGCCATACCATTGATTGAATACTGACACAAAATTGTGTGTTCTGGATTAAAGCTCTTTAATTACATTTCAGAATCCAAACAAAAGACAGAAAAACATATAGCATTACTGCTTTTGATGAATGTGACATGCATTTAGGTATGTGTCTGAAAGGCATTAAGAAGAGTATCATTCAATCCCCTTCAGGGATGTCAGGCGTCAATAAGATGTACTGACAGGGTTCAATGGCATGGGCACACAAGCCCACTCTGTAATTTAAGGATTTCAATCCCCCTTTAAAGAAACGTTATATGGGTTTTATAGTGTAAGGCTGCAGATTGTAAGCAACTGATATAAATGTCTCTTCTAAGGTGTTTCTAAAGTAATCACAACAAATAATATTTCCAGATAAATATGCAGTAATATAAGCATGTTTGTGCATATCTCTTTCTGCTAATGTATTCCCCGAAATCCTTCACAGTTGACCTTAAACAATATTTTGCAGGTTATATTATGCAAGGTTATTCCTTGTACCATGTGGTACATGGAATATGAAATGTATTTTATTAGCTTGAATGAGTGTCAAAGTCCAATGACTTGATGATCTATTCATCCCAACCTGGGCAAGCCAGCTGGGTTGTGGTGGCATCAGACTGAACGAGGTATTCCATACATTCTTTTCCTCAGTAATATTTTCCTGTTTATGCTGAGATATTCTAAGGTGCTTCCACGCAATATGAGATATAAAATCTCTTTAATGATTTATAACACCAAAGGGAGGCATCATAATGAGATGACCAAACCACATTAGCTAGTTTCTTCCAATACTGGGGAAGCTTATTTTGGCCCCTCCCCCCTGTCCTTAAGGTGCTGACCTGGCGTCTCTCTGTTCTCCTTTTCCTTTTCTATCTTTTCCCTCCCTCTATCATCAGTGCTACGTCTCCAGGCTCAGGCTCACACAACTGTGTCTCATTATCACTGCAGTATTTAACTCCAGCTCACCTCTCCATTCATCGCCAGATCATTGACCGACTCCGTGTGGAAGAATTGCTCAGGCCATTAAATATCTTGCCTACCTGTTGCTAACCCATGAATTTGTATTTATCTGACACATTCACTACCCACCTACTTTAAGTAACCTATCAGCAAAAACTAAGAAAAAATAAAATCACCTGAAAATAAAATGTCTTTCAGATATGAGAAAAGATGGAGAAAAGTGATTCATTTAACTTTCACTCAAGAAACCTTGTCTTGTAATACTTACATTTATTTCTTATTAAAACCTGTTGAACATCTCAGTGCATTTTGTCTGTCAGACTTCTTTCTGGGCCATAACACTTGTATCCATGGTGACTATTGAGAGCTCGTTTTCTCAACCTCTCATTTGGAAATCTAGTATAGTACATTAATCTTCAGGTGTCATTACGAAGTCATATAATGTTATATTGAAAAAACAATGTTTTAAAAAGCTCAAACAAAGCGTCTATGTACCCCTGTGATTAATAAACTGCTTTCAAGTTCAGAGATGAGCCTATGAAAACGCCTTTTTCATAAATAGTGTGACCTTGACCTTTGACCTATGACCTTAAAACATAAAATTAAAACTAAAATTCTTTACCCATGTGATCAGAGCAGAATTGTCTGAAATCTTTGGCTTGTATAAGCTGTAAAAGCCTGAGACGTTACATTATATCCCTGCAGTGAGATTTTGCAAAACAATTCAATTCTCTCCATCCACTCTCATGAGATATATTACTCAATATAGTTTCTTCAATTAATTTTTTTCCAAGGTCAACATCAACCTCGGGTGCCAGTATTGAAGGTCAAGGTCAAATGGTTAGCCAACCTAGGTACTCGTGTCCCCCGAGGCCCAGTATATTGTTGAGAAGTTTGAAAATTATCAGTAAAAGATGAAAAATATAAAGTTTTGTTCTGACATTTGGCGTGACCTTGACCTTGACCCAATTCTCCCTGCCTCTGGGCAAATGTAATTTACCCCTACCAGTATGTGGAGGCAACATGGCTACATGGAAGAGTTACAGACACTTGATGTGGTCAGACCACACATGGTAAGAACTGGTTTGTTTCAAGCATACCCTCCTTCTACTTTTTAGTTTTGCACAGACATGGAGCTCTACACAAATACAGGAATGTCAAAGTTTGTCTCCCCTTTAATTAAAAGTTTCTAGAAATACTACCAAAACTGCCAAACTGCCACCTTTGGAAAAATCCCACGTCGTATGTCAAGTACAATCTTGAAAATCAGGGAAAATAGCCCTGTCTCAGTTGAGCGCTGATTGCCATCTTTTGGAAAGAGCACGTGTTGTTTCCAGGAACACGCTCAGCGCCCTGACCTCTCTTTCTTTTGTGTTTCCATTGTTCACTGTTATTTCTCTAGTTTAGCTTTGACAGGGTGATACAATGAATTGGAGGCTCCACAAAAGAGACTTTTACGCCACATTAGGCAAGGGTCCCATGTTCTTCTCTGACACAAAAATACAATTTACTGAGACAGACCCATTCATCTCAGCAGAATCTCTGCTCACATAATAGGCTCCCTCTTATAAACCTCCTTTTTTCATCTTCCTAGAGCTAACTGCACTGTTGAAAATTAAGTTAACATTAACATTTATTCTTGAGGTAAGCATATGGTCTTATCAGAGACATTCAAAGAGTGTGTGACAATTCAAAGCAGGCTGCTATGCAGGTATTAACAGCGTCTTATGAATTATCTGTCAATGTGGAAGACTAAAAGTGTAACAACAGAAGAGGACTTCTTTAACACGGATATTAGTGATGGGATTTCCGGCTCTTTTTAGAGAACCGACTCTTTCGGCTCCTAACCGGCTCTTCAGGTTGTTTTGTTGCTTTAATTAATTTATTATTAACAATAACACAAAATGATGCAAAAGGAATTACTAATGTAAAAACAAGTGGTTTTATTTATATATGTTTATATATAAATATTTACAGTGGCCCCTAGAGACAAAGCACGTACAAACTTCAAAACACATTTCTAGCGTTAACTGAACTTCCAAAACAGAGCTAGCTAGATCACTTAAATCACACAATTGAAAGCATATGTGTATTGTTTGTGTATTTATACACAAGCACTCATTTATATTCAAATCATTTTAAAAAAAATGTTCATTTACCTGTTACTACCACACACCAAATCCGGTTGTTGGTACTTGCAGGCTTGTGTAGCCGCTAGGTAACAAGCTCAACACTGCGCCCTAGCATGCTGGAGGACTTCTGTTGTGTTTTTACGTGTTTTGGAGTTTTTACGTGCTTCTGAGTTTTTACGTGTTTTGAAGTTTGTATGTGCTTTGTCTCTAGGGGCCACCGTAAATATACTTTTATTTATTCACTCCACATAAAATGTAATAAATAAATAACATAATACAAAATCCAAGTATTCACCGTTCAACTTTTAACTATTTAAATTTTCAGCTTTTTCCTTTTAAACAAATTTAAAGTGAAACAACACAAAACACTGCAAACCACAACACAATTAAATATCAATTAAAATATGAAAACAAAAAGAACATGCATATTCTCTGTCATATGGACCTGCATGAATAAACTTTCTGAATCCTTTATCATCTGCAACTGAAAATAGTTGTGAGAGAAAGAAAAAAAAAAAGAAAAAAAAACATCCACAGCTTGCGATAAGGAGCCGGCTCGCGTCGTTCACATCAAAGATCCGGCTCTAAGAGCCATTTCGTTCGCGACCGACACATCACTAACTGATATATACCTGGAATAACATCCTTTTATTCGTCTAAAAATTGGGTTGCTGTTTATATATATATTCTCTGCCTATTTTATGGGATGTGTCAGTGTGAAGTTTGTGAAGACCCAAACATCACTGGTGGGCTTCCAGGTCACCACATCAATGAATCAATTCACTGTGTGCTCACTCATGAAATGAGACCTAATGAGAAGTGCTTCAGCCTCAATCACGGGGCAACAAGGGGAATGACTTTTGTCATCCCGATACAGGCCTTTTCCTGAATGCTGATTGGTCTACAGGAAGACAAATCCTTTTTTTTCTTGTGATTTTTCTCCATTTTCAAATGTGCTGATTATCTTTGCCGGAGCTATTTTCAAATTCGTTCTGTCGTAAAATTGATGAATTGGGCATGAAGTTGCCTGCTTCACAAACTTCTCGTGTTCCCTCATTCGCTCGCTCACTCACCTCCTCTGCTGTGCAATCAACAGATCTCTATCACACATGTTCCTCCTGCATGTGCTGACTGCATAAGAGCACCGTGAATGCACTCCGTGCAATTTGTACATAAAAGTGCAGGCCTCAATCTTTCTCTGGGAGCAGGGTTGTAATGTATATTGACTTGTTTTGATTGAAGCTGTTTGAGGGACATTTGAGAAAGTTCACTGGTGTATTTTTGTGAAGCCTTTGATATTGATGGGCAGGTGTGTGGAGAGTAATAAGTAGCTGGAGAGGGAATTTGCTGACAGAACCCATTACCTCTGCTAGAGAATACTTCACATATCCACTCAAATCAGAAAACATGAGGGTATAAATAGGAAAATGCACATTGGACTCAGTATAGCTGCTGGAAAATTGAACATTATCAGGGTGCTATATGTCTTCTAAATGGGTCTGTGACATTCTTATGTTTATGCTATTTGCAGAAGAGAGCTGTCAATCAACAGAGAACAAGATGGCACTGTTAAATTCAGGCTGTTGTTTCTAGACCCAGCTATGACATTATTCAAAATTGACAAGCCATATATCACAATGTAAATTCAACTTTACTTGGCCTGTTTCAGCTGGACTGCAAATTGAGCCTGTGAGGATCATTTCTCATGATGATGTTGCTGGATCCTGGTTACAGATAGCTTTTAAAAAGCGAAAAAAAGAAGAGTGACAAATTAAAAGAAAAACTATGCTGCATGCACGTAGCTTGTCTCTACATGCAGCCTCCTCTGAGGTTGTTTTGTAGAAGTTGCAAAGGTTTGTGGGTTTTTTCTTTTCTTTATTTCAGACTCACTGTCTAACATCAGCTGCCTCAACAAGCCAATTTACTTAATGAATAAATCCACGTGCACACTCTTCTGCAAGCCAGCATGTGGACATAAGCTGTTACACATAATACCCCTCCCAGCATAGACTGAGACATTTATTTGAAGCTTTTTGAGGGACATTTGAGACACAGCATTTTGAGACTCCTAAATTTATTCTTAGAGGGTGAAGAATCACTCCTACACTCTCTGTGCGAGTCTGTTTTGAAAGTCAGTGAGGCTTTGTGGTGTTTTTCTTAATCATAGAATAACATTAACATAATTTAATCTTCTTCTTGATCTCATTTTACGTAATTAAGTGATGAAATCCTCATTGTCAGTGGTCATCTGCCACATTTTGAATTAAGGAACATCAGTGGTTTCATTAATTTACCCTGTCTGAGGTAGCTAGGTTATCTAATTAATTAGAAATCTTTTTTAAAGGCAAGTTCTTTCCAAAAAACATTTTTCCCCTTAAGCACAATGAAAGTTTGTTGCTTAGACATCAGATTATAGCAGACCTTTGTGTCGGCTTAACTCTTTGTATTGTTGCTGTTGAAGCACCCTTTTGTTATTTGACAGTTCAGCTATGAAATATGAACAGGCCTAGCATAGGCAAACAAAAACAGACTCCAGTGTGGAAAGTAATGGAGACAGGAAGAGTCTGTATGTTTGTGAGTTACTGAAGGAACATATCGCCATAAAGGGAAACAAGGAATCACATAATACTTGTCTTATTTTGGGTGGACTGAATGTGTCTGTTTACTGAGTCTGAAAAGGGACTTTCTGTAAGGTTAGAAAACTTATGGCCAAATAAACAAGCACAAATGTTTGCCCTAAACACAGCTCTTCTCATGAGATCTAACCTACTATCAATCTAAACCAGAGCTTAGGGCAAAAATAGGAACTCCTGAAAGGTTATTTCAGTCCCCAGATTGTTAACGTTTCAAAGGGTAATTCTGGCCCTCTGTTTTTTGGTGTTCAGTGAAATTTGATGAGTACTGATGTGGTTTCTGATCAGTGGTGTTTTGAGGAGGAAACTCCCTTGGTGGTTCTTGGCATCTCCTGAGACTTGGAATGAACTTCCCAAAAAATTCCTGCACCACAATTACAAGGCAGCCATACGGCAGGTCAAAGGAAGGACAAATGCGGTGCAATATCCGAAACATGAATCACATTTTCATCACGACAAACACTGAAACGGAGGGAGGGTAAATAAATCACAATTACAAAGTCAACTGCACGCTCCAGGCTGTCTCCTTTGGCAATAGCCTGACATGATCAATTTATATTATGTCAGTGTTCAGTCTTCAAAGATTAATGGCAACAAACAAGAATCCCAACGAGGAAAAACTGTGGAAATTGAGGGAAGGATAGCAGTTAGAACGTTGCCAATATGACAAGAGACGCTGGCCTCCTGTCAAGCAAACTACACTGCAGAGAAGTGGTTTTCATGACCACACCAATTAAAATTGAGACAATTTAGATACTAATGTAACAAGAATATTTTCCTAAACCTTAAAAAACCTTTGCCTGAATCTGACTCAACAACCAATGTGACCAAGTAGCAAGAGACAACTAAACATAGGAGTAGTTTTACAAATAATGATGCCACACAGCAACTAATGATGAAGTTAAACAACAATTAAATCTAAAAACAACACAAAATATTAGTAATAATAATAATGACACAACACAAACTCCAGTCTCCTGGATGAAAGTGCTCTATAAGACTCATGCAACCACCACTTCTCACAATGCAAGGAAGTGGGATATGTCTCCAGATAGACATAATCCAAGTACAAAACACAGACCCATTTGGAAATGCATTGCATGGCCTAATGTTTTGACTATTTCCCTACCTGTGGAGAGAAAAAGGGAACAGAAACTCACAGCTCACAAATTTTGTTACTTCCTATTATACATAGTGGTGGATCTGCAGTGATATAAGCAGGCAGGGGAATCATTAGATGTGATTACTGCACTGCACGGTCGTATAACAGCCAAGGAATATGATGTCATTTAATGGGAGTACTCTGTGGTGCAAAAATATTCTCTTCTAGCCTTCCTCTATTTAAATATGACAACGCCTCAGTGCACAAAGAAAGAATCAATTGAAAGAAGTTTGTTAATGACCGCTTCATTTACAATAAATATAGATGAACTTTTATTGAAAGTAGAGTCTTTTGGGAAATTTGGGCGTATTTAACTGAAGCATTAAAGTTTATTCTTAGACCTCTGAAAGAGCGGTTTGCTTTCATTAGCCTAGCTAAACTCCTAAATATGTGTCATGGACAAAATCATTAGTGGTTCACTTTGAATCACAGTATCTTCATGAAAACAAGACAGCTGAGCAAACTCGGTCTGCACATGTAGACTGCTCCATGATTTAATAGTGCGATTCAGAGATCAGTAGTTTTAACTGTATATTGTACAGCTGTTTCTACTTTTGAATGCAAACAGGTCTAGGGGCAATGTCATGGATACACTCACTTAATAATGAAACCAAACCTACAGCGATTAATTTTTTTTTTTACCTTTGATCAAGTCTTGTCAGATTATAATGAAATCCAGGCCTGTTTCTGATTTCCCTGTAAGCAGTATTAAATGATTCTTGTTTTTTAGTAAGGATCCTTCTTATTTCTGCCTCATGTTGACATGTTAATTTGCTGTCTTCTCTCTGTTTTACATGAAAAATGTTTTAGTGGCTGTAGCAGTACAATCCCAGTACATCCCCTGACTGGCTTTTATTGTGAAGTGACTCATCTGCAGTAACTCATCCTGTATTAGTAAGAAAAAGGAAAAAAAAACAGAGTGTATGTCTAAAATTAGTTTTCTAACTTCCGATGCATTGTCAAGAGTAATCTAGGAGTAAATATTAGTAAATCAGTAATATTTTCGCATTTGTTAAAACGTAATATATGCAAAGGATTTCTCATTTTTGTTTTTACCCTACTTTATTGCAGCTACTCTGGTCTTTTCACTTCTCTGACTTTATCATCCAATAAAAGGATGTGTGACCTGGAAAGAGCTAAGATGGATTTTTCCTAGTGCATTAGGCCAAATTAGCTCATTGCAAATGCAAAATTAACATGCAGATTCACAGCCTGAATCGCTGCTAGTGCATCATATTCATCATCATCAAAACCAGAGAGCGAACGAATTTGGGTGTCTAATCACCAGGAACAACAAACAAGAAAAACCTATCAAGAAATAGCAGAATTTCCCTCCAATCAGACAGTTAACTGACCATCTAATCTGCTCCGCATGCTCAGCACATCTCGACGATCCACACAGAAAGCTCCTATGACATGAAGTGTGCGGTTCACACTTAAATTTGGGGTCTAGTTTGTGGATGACAGGTGAAGCAGAGAGACGCGCACCTTTATGTAGCGGGACAGGGCGACAGAAGTCAAGTTGATGCAAACAAAACTCTCCAAACTGAGATAGAAATGACAAAACAGGGAGGTGGACAGGTGGAGTGGTGGAGGTACAGATAACTACCTTCACATAATATTGCTTTTTCCTTCGGGTTAGAAAGAGCAGGAGCTTGTCACTGGCTGGTGAGTAGATCTCCTTTGCATTGTATTTTTCTTTCTCCTCTTTCAATGCAATTGCTCATCAGCTGGGAAAGAAAAAGAAAAAGAATACAGTGTTTATGTCTGAGAGCAATAAGTCACCTTGAGAGAACGGTTTCACATAGCAGCTTGTGAAGGCACATTTAAATCCAACTTAACTTTCATAAACTGTTGAGTTGAATCTGGTAACAAAGCTTTGATGTCACCTCAAAGTGTTTTAGACATCTGTGGATTAGAGACTCTCCCCTTATTAAGCAGCACGTCTGCTTAACACAGTGAACGAGATAAAGAGGTTTCTGTGAAAATGGACACAGAGGACCGGTGTGGTAACTGTTACATACAGCCCACATCCGTAGGGTCAACAGCTGCTAATGTTTAGCGGGCCAAACCCCAACTGAGCACTGTTGACTTACAGATGCTGTTGAGGAAACTTAAGATTCACACCTCGTAAAAAGAAGAGGCAGATGTTTGCATATTAATAGAGACTGTGGAGACTGACTGGTAGAGGGAGGCATTACAGCTGCTTCATTACAGTGTACAGTGTATGGCACAGATGGATATACCCGCTTTTCATCTCTGGGGCATTTTGATCTGGATGCTTTTACATGCCAGGTGTGAAGTCCACTTCACTGCAGTCGCTACACATTTATGTTGTATAGTGCTATAACCTTTCTTCCATCTATGCTTGCAAATCACATCTGAGCACAGAATGGGTGATTGATCGCAGAATGGGTGAGTGAATTTCTGAAGTCTATCTTAAAACCATACCAACATGGATATACTAATACTTAACTCTGTTTCTACTGGACATAAAGAGATCTAATTTTACTGTGTATGGTTTGTGTAGTAATGCCGCCATGCAGATGCCTTGGAATTCGAATGTTGGATCTCTGTAGTGACATCACACCTGAGTTACTTTCCAGTAAAAGGGATGATAAGCAGGATTTCTTTGCTTTTAGTATCGCTAGAAAAATTGCTATACTAAACAGATCCTGTTACCCAGGAAACCAATCAATACTCAACAGTATTGATATTTCTTTTGATGACACGACGGGGGGGGGGGCTATAATTATTGCCCCATATAGTGTCCCTTTTAGATTACTGTCCAGTTGTATACTGTACATTATTCATTTAGTAAGATTCCAGTAATCTAAAACATGCTGTTTAGGATTTTATACAATCCATAATTAATTCATAATCAACTTCTGTTGCTTTTGTGGTTTTTAAAACAGGGTTTGTTAATCAGCACAATCCCTAATGTAGATTTTCACAAAGCATAATTTGTTGCTTTGGTAAATTTAAATATAGCTAGTTTAATACCGAATGGGAATCTTCAACAAAAGCTTTTTAACCCATATGGAAAAGAAATAGTAAAAACTTATATGTGATTAGTCATGAAAGTGGCCACTTTCATGAGTAAATCATATATAAATCATATAAGGCTTACATGATTTACTCATGAAAGTGGCCACTTTCTCATTACTTTCATATATTGTTTTAGGAAGTATCCAAAACATACAAGTTTCATTATATAATTTTTCAAGGGATCTTATATCTGTTTTCACTCTTATATGCTTTTCATACAAGTTTCACACAAGACAGATACAAACTTTATAAGATTTATATATATCTTTTCCATATGGGAATTCTAGTTTTGAACTGATTCACTTGTTTAAATAAAGATTATGAATGCACCAGCAATAGTTAATAATATAATTCTACAATATGGTAAAGAAATGATAATTTCTGCCTTGTTGTTTTTTCAGGTATTTGCAAAATGACACAAAAAGGCTGTAGGTGTGCTGTCAATGTCATGTCTCACAAAATAACTATGAGGAATTGTCTGTCTTAAAGGTGGAGGTAGAACAACGCTACATGGAGGTGTTTCTGAATGCAACACAGTATATCAGACACAAATCTATTGATTTGCTCATTCAACACCTTTATCCATCCATCCATCCATCTTCATCCGCTTATCCGAGGTCGGGTCGCGGGGGTAGCAGCCTAAGCAAAGAGGTCCAGACCTCCCTCTCCCCAGCCACCTCCTCCAGCTTGTCCGGGGGAATACCAAGGCGTTCCCAGGCCAGCCGAGAGATATAATCTCTCCAGCGTGTCCTGGGTCTGCCCCGGGGCCTCCTCCCGGTGGGACATGCCTGGAACACCTCGCCCAGGAGGCGCCCAGGGGGCATCCTTGCCAGATGCCCGAACCACCTCAGCTGGCTCCTTTCGATGTGGAGCAGCAGCTGCTCTACTCTAAGCCCCTCCCGGATGGCCGAACTTCTCACCCTATCTCTAAGGGAGAGGCCAGCCACCCTTCGGAGGAAGCTCATTTCCGCCGCTTGTATCCGCGATCTCGTTCTTTCGGTCACTACCCACAGCTCGTGGCCATAGGTGAGGGTAGGGACGTAGATCGACCGGTAAATTGAGAGCTTCGCTTTTGCACTCAGCTCCCTCTTCACCACGACTGACCGGTGCAGCGTCCGCATTACTGCAGCCGCAGCCCCAATCCGTCTGTCGATCTCCAGCTCCCTTCTCCCATCACTCGCGAACAAGACCCCGAGATACTTGAACTCCTCCACTTGGGGCAGGAACTCATCCCCGACCCGGAGTGGGCACTCCACCCTTTTCCGGCTGAGAACCATGGCCTCAGATTTGGAGGTGCTGATCCTCATTCCCGCTGCGTTACACTCGGCTGCGAACCGCTCCAGTGCGAGCTGGAGGCCCTCACCCGATGAAGCCAACAGAACCACATCATCCGCAAAAATCAGAGATGAGATTCTGAGGCCACCAAAGCGAAAGCCCTCCGCCACTTGGCTGCGCCTAGAAATCCTGTCCATAAAAATTATGAACAGAACCGGAGACAAAGGGCAGCCCTGGCGGAGCCCATCACCCACCGGGAACGAGTCCGACTTATTGCCGGCAATGCGAACCAAGCTCTTGCAACGGTTGTATAGGGATTGAATGGCCCGTAGCAATGGGCCAGACACCCCATACTCGCGCAACACCTCCCACAGGACGCCCCGAGGGACACGGTCGAATGCCTTCTCCAGGTCCACAAAACACATGTAGACTGGTTGGGCAAACTCCCATGCACCCTCAAGTATCCTCGAGAGGACAAAGAGCTGGTCCAGTGTTCCGCGACCAGGACGAAAACCGCATTGTTCCTCCTGTATCCGAGGTTCGACTAGCGGACGAACCCTCCTCTCCAGCACCCTGGCATAGACTTTCCCGGGGAGGCTGAGGAGTGTGATCCCCCTGTAGTTGGAACACACCCTCCGGTCCCCCTTCTTGAAGATGGGGACCACCACCCCGGTCTGCCAGTCCACAGGTACTGCCCCTGATCTCCACGCAACATTGCAGAGACGTGTCAACCAAGACAGCCCTACAACGTCCAGAGCCTTCAGGAACTCGGGGCGGACCTCATCGACACCAGGGGCTCTGCCACCAAGGAGTTGTTTAACTGCCTCAGTGACCTCGCCCCCGGAAATTGGTGGGTCACACCCCTCATCCCCAGACTCTGCTTCCTCCCCGGAAGACGTGTCAGTGGGATTAAGGAGGTCCTCGAAGTATTCCTTCCACCGCCCGACAATTTTCTCAGTCGACGTCAACAGCGCTCCGCCAGCACTATACACAGTGCAGGTAGAGCACCGCTTTCCCCTCCTGAGACGCCTGACGGTTTGCCAGAATCTCTTCGAGGCAGTCCGAAAGTCTTTTTCCATGGCCTCTCCGAACTCCTCCCACACCCGAGTTTTTGCTTCAGCCACTGCCCGAGCCGCATTCCGCTTGGCCTGTCGATACCTGTCGGCTGCCTCCGGAGTCCCACAGGCTAACCAAGCCCGATAGGCCTCCTTCTTCAGCCTGGTGGCTCCCTTCACCTCTGGTGTCCACCATTTGGTTCGGGGATTACCACCACGGCAGGCACCAACCACCTTGCGGCCGCAGCTCAATGCAGCAGCTTCGGCAATGGAGACGCTGAACATGGTCCATTCGGACTCAATGTCCCCAGTCTCCCTCGGAATGCTGTTGAAGCTCTGCCGGAGGTGTGCGTTGAAGATCTCGCGGACTGGGGCCTCTGCTAGACGTTCCCAGCACACCCTCACTACGCGTTTAGGTGCACCAGGTCTGTCCAGCGTCCTCCCCCGCCACCTGATCCAACTCACCACCAGGTGGTGATCAGTTGACAGCTCAGCCCCTCTCTTTACCCGAGTGTCCAAAACATATGGTCGCAGGTCTGGTGATACGATTACAAAATCGATCATCGACCTACGGCCTAGAGCATCCTGGTGCCACGTGCACTTATGGACACTCTTATGTTCGAACAGGGTGTTCGTTATGGCCAAACTGTGATTAGCACAGAAGTCCAATAACAAAGCACCGCTCGGGTTCAGATCAGGGAGGCCGTTCCTCCCAATCACGCCCCTCCAGGTCTCGCTGTCGTTACCCACGTGAGCATTGAAGTCTCCCAGCAGGACAACAGAGTCTCCGGGTGGAGCACCTTCCAGCACCCCCCCCAGGGACTCTAAGAAGGCTGGGTACTCCGAACTGCCACTCGGCGCATAAGCGCAGATGACAGTCAGGACCCGTTCCCCGACCCTAAGGCGCAGGGAACAAACCCTCTCGTCCACCGGGAAAAACCCCAACGTACCGGCAGCAAGCCGAGGGGATATAAGAATACCCACCCCAGCCCGCCGCCTCTCACCAGGGGCAACTCCAGACTGAGACAGAGTCCAGCCCCTCTCCAGGAGACTGGTTCCAGAGCCCAGACAATGCGTAGAGGTGAGCCCAACTATATCTAGCCGGTACCTCTCAACCTCACGCACCAACTCAGGCTCCTTCCCCACCAGAGAGGTGACATTCCATGTCCCTATTGCCAGTCTTGGCAGCCGGGGGTCGGTCCGCCAGGGCCTCCGCTCCTGGCCGCCACCCGGCTCACAATGCACCCGACCCCTATGGCGCCTCCTGCGGGTGGTGGGCCTGCGGGAGGATGGGCCCATGTCTCCTCTTCGGGCTATAAATCTCGCTTCACAGTCACACAACCCACTGGGGCAATCTGGTTCCACAGACTGGCTTGATTGCTGAAAAACCTAATGGAAATGCAGCATAATGTCATTCACTTAATATTTCAAAAATTATTCTGAATGGTAACTAGTTTTTTTACAGTGAGAATGTGTAGTGGTAATTTGAACCGCAATCAGCATCCACTAAGTGCTGCAAAAAAATCAGTGAAAATCAGATCAAGTGAGGCTTTTGCATTCTTCCGTCCTGTATACAAATGGCCACATATGAAGACACATGGGAACCTGAAGCAAAATTAAATACTGTCGCTGGATGGATGATGTTTCAGGCTTGCTTTTATTACACATAGGTTTGGCTCCATACTGTCTTCTTCTTCTTCATTTCCCTTATACAGCAGGTTGCTTTAGAAATCACTGCAGTGGATCATCTAGCTCAGTCTCACCCTATTCATATCATCCGTTTCTGTCACACCAGCCCTCTGCATGTTGTCCTTTACTATATCCACAAATTTTCTCTGTGATATTCTTTCTTCCCTCCTGCCTGGTAACTCCATATTTAACATGCATTAGTGCTCCTCTGCACATGTCCGAACCATCTTGGCCCAGCATCTCTACCTTTGTCTGAGATTTCCCTCTAAAATGTACATTTCTAGTCCTGTCCATACTGGTCACTCCCAGTAAAAATCTCAACATCTTCAGCTCCACCTCTATCTCTTTGTTAGTGCCAAATCAAACCAGATCTTACCACTGCTTTGTAAATCTTTTCCACCTGCTTCCTACTCTTGCTGCAGATAAGAATGTTGTCAACATCATAGTTCATGTAAACTCCTGTCTGACCTCATCTTCCATTACCACTGGAAACAAGAAGGGGTTCAGCACCAATCCTTGATGTAACCCCACTCCTATGCTTCTATTTTGAAATTTTAGTATTTACCCAATTAAAGGAATGACTTGCACCGATACAGGACCCAGTATAAAACTAGAGAGGCGGTCACCGCAGGGGAGGACACCAGCAGGAGGATTGGAGTGTCATTGAGGCAATGGCATGGAGAGATTTTATGTGAGGTCAGCAGGAGACACAGGTGGGAGCAGACATAAAGGGCAGGCTGCAGAGGGGCACGCTGAAGTGGAAGCAGATGCATGAGACATGTTTAGCGCTCTAGCATTTGTTAGTGAGACCAAGGCGTAAATGACGAAGGGCGTCCTGTGGGAGGAAATTAGAGGCAGGCAGAGTTTATTTGCCCCTAGCAAAATAAAAAGATAATAGAATGTGTTTTTGTGTGTGTCATGTTTTTTGGGGTTTTTTGTTTTGTTTTTTATTGAAAATAAATTATTTTTAGAGCTGTTTGTCATTTCAACTACCCTCTTTGTTTTACTGCTCTCTGCCCAATCAGAAAAGTCTTCTTGTCATTAGTCCATCACCAAAACTCAAGACCATAAGTCATTCGGCAGACTGCCATCTGACGATGCCAAGCTACATCGTCCCCTGACACCACCCTGCAGTCTTCAGTCTCTTTTTTGCATTGCCCTTTTTGAATCTAGCTCCACCTATGTGCACCTTCCACCACTCTTATATGTCACACTGTGTTGCTCCTTGAAATATGTGTTCGCAAAAGCCATTCTCATCCTTTTCACAAATTCCACTGCCTTCTTTCCTTCCATATTTCTCTCCTTAACACCACACCTACCCAACAGCTTTTCTTCACCCCTGTTCCCTTCACCTACATCTACACCGAAATCCACTCCAATCACTCCTCTCTCCCCTTTGGAGACACTTTCTACCTTTTTATCCAATTATTCTGACTAATTCCTCTTTCTCTTCTGAATCCCTCTTGTCAGACCTTTGCACTGACAGCATTTAGCATCACCCCTTCAATTTCCAGCTTCAAAGTCATGATCCTGTCTGACAATGTCCTAATATCACAGAACTATTCACATAGACTTACTTCAGGTTTACCCATACTTCAGTCTATATTGTGGTAGAACATGGTTTGGATCCATCTGCCCTTGGTTCCCTTCTATCTGCGCGCACACACACACACACACACACACACACACACACACACACACACACACACACACACACACACACACACACACACACACACACACACACACACACACACACTATATCTACCTTTCTTCTCTCCATCATATCAGCTACCTGGAGTCCCTACTCTCACTGCTTCACTCCTGCCTTTCTTTCTCTCTCACTTCCTTCAAACATGCCTTCCCCCTCTTCATTTTCCACCAACAGTAGCACAATTTCCATCTGCACCCTGCTGGCCAACAACATCAGAGGCAGTCATTGCCAAAATGGGCCCAAACCAGTCCAGTGTGTAAATCTCATTCTCGATGATGTGCATGTTTGATTTGGCAAAGGTTTTATGCCAGATGCCCTTCCTGATGCAACCTTTCCCATTTATCCAGGCATGACACCAGTTCTAGGAGTACACTGGCTTGCGCCCCCACTCGCCGCCACTTAGTTTGGCTCCATACTGTGTATACGTTACATGATTGACGCATGGAGAAAAAAAAAAAGTCTGACAAAAGCATAGAGAAAAGCAAAAAAGTCTCCAACAGCAAATACTGATTGAATGCAGTGAGCTCACCCATCCCTAAAAGCAGTAGGCACTGAAAGTCTGAAGTTATAAGCTAATAAGCACAGGGCTTCTTTGATAGTCGATTGTCAACAAGTCAATCAGTCAACAAAAATAGAGGAGCTGAGTTATTGTGTTCGTATGAATGTTTCCAGTGCATTTAAACTTAATAGTTTTACTTCTAATACAAGATCACTTTGAATTGGCAGTCACGCAGACGTTGGTCCTGTGATGGTTTCACAATTGCTTGTACAATGCAGAAAGCAAGGCTTAAAAATAAAAGAAAACTTCAAGACTGATAAAAAATGATGTAAATAAATCAGCAAGAGCAGCACGAAAACAGATAATCAACAAATATAAACATAGTTAGACCTGACCTCAGGGGGGCTTCTCTAAGTATATATTTCCTGGAAATAGCACAGGATGATGAAGGAGCTGTCATTGTGCCAGAGTGGGAAAAGTAATGCGGTATATATTTAATCTCTGATTAAACATCATGAATGGTAGGCCAGTCACGTTCACTATGTCAGGGTTACCGTTTTGTACTCCGCTCGCTTTGGCTCACTTAAAAAAAAGACTGTTTCATTCGGCACATTTTCCTGCGATTGGCGTGAAGACACAACTCACAGGGTCACAGCAACATTTGAGGAAGGGGTGGTGACTGGATTGCTGATGCCCCCCCTTTAAAATCCACTCCCACTCAACCCTTTTATTTCCTGGGGAAAGAAAGAGGGGAAAAAACTCTTTTTTTTCCCCACTTTTTTTTCAAAGCAGTGAGCGAGAAAGCGTGAGAACAGTCACTGCAGGGCTTCAGGAACATTGTATCTGTCTGTAGGATGAAAAGCCTTGCAGCAGAATGAGAGAATGAGAGGCCTTTTTACCAGAGCCAAGCTCAATGAGAAGGGGGAAGGGATAAAGTGAAAGAGTTCACTACTTCCCACTAAATTAGATTAAGGTGAGTATTGATTGGGTAATACACGCCAGTAGGCCTATAGTGCAGCACCGTCTACAACAGAAGCTGTTTCAGCATTTCCTCAAGATAATGAAAGCGGTAATGAAAGTGCAGGACAACTATCTTATTACAGCACATTTACAACAATGTATCACAAACCACTAAAACAAACCAAAAAAAGAGAGAGAGAGAGACGGGAAATAGAAAACATCCATTGGTACTCGATTCAAGGAATTGCCGCCCGAAGAGCTAAAAAGTACAACACTGAGATAAGTCAAAGAGGTGGTGTGAGCAAACCTGCTGTCTCAGCAGTCTAAAAGATGTGTTACTGATAATGGGGCCTCTCTGCATGCAGGTTCTGATGCCAAAATTCAAGCCAAGACTTCTGTTTGTGCCCTCATGGCAAAAACTCTAGGACTCTCCATTAATCTGCGCTTAAGCTGCCTGGCTTCAAAAACAGATGCTTGAGGAGGATAAGGCAACTCGGTGGGAGAGAAGGTACGTAAGCCTTGGTTAGATAAGGGGGGAAAAAGTGGCAGCTTTACAGTGTACTATATCAGCTAGATGGGACTTCATAGGGAAACTTTCTTTTTCTATCATCCCCCCTTTTTTTAGTAGAACACCACAAACTACTCACAACGTCACCACCTTGTCTTCGAGCTGATTTTGTTTTGTTTTTTTATTTTTTATAATTATCAGTGGGGCAAAAATACAAACTAAACAGGCGTGAAATACCAGTAAGCAAACCTGTCATAGAGACTGCCAGTTATTCCTATGACTTTTGTGCGTGTGTGTTTTGCTGTTTTCCATTGTTGTGTTGTGAGTGAAACTAGATCAAAGAAAATGAATCACAGACATTATAACATGTAGTGTGTTTAAGATGTTTTTACCAACTTAAATTGTGTTTTCAGTAACAAAATATAAATATGTTACTGTCATAAATCATACAAGGAAGCTAAACAAGTGTCTCTTTTTGTGAATATTGCCTGTCACAATCAAAACCAAAGGAAACACTGTATTGCTCCCAACAAAGAGGTTGCATGTCCATGAATTTACTAAATCTTTAAAATGATTTAGCTGCTCCCTTTAACAGTCGCCACAGAGGATCATCTACCTCCATCTCACGCTATCCGTAGCACCCTCTTCAGTCACACCAGCCCTCTGTCTCATATGTTGCTGTGCAGCAGGCAGGCCATGGAACCAATATGCTGAACACAGGAGAGAGATGTAAACAGTTTTATTACTGGTAACATACTGAAGGTAACTTAATAAACACGGCGCAAGGCCAGAGCAAAACAAAGGAACAGAGGAACACACAGCAATAAGGGTTGAGGGACGATGTGACAAAGAATAACGGGAAACAGAATCAATATATATACTCACAGGATAATGAGAGGAAAGGCAACAGGTGGGACACACGGCTGGAAACTACAGACATGATGGGGCAGGGGAAGTAAACAATACAATTCACAGGAGGCCACGGTTACTGCAATGACACTGGAAGACACAACTGAGTGGGGAAGAAGGGTTAACCTGACATAGACAGGGGAGCGTGGGAAGGACAAATGCAGACAAGTGTGGGACACCAAGGAAAACGAAAGAGAACAAATCCAGCCTGATGAGGCCAAGGGAGTTAAACTAAATACAAACGCACAGAGGACAAAAGACCAAAGTAGAACAAGAAGTAACTGAGCAGAAGACACACTCACATAAATGAACGTATTGTGAAACTCAGACCTGACACAGAGACAGAAATGTAAAGAAACATTGAGAAAAGATAGAGTGGATACGAAATGGAACTAATGTCATCAAACAAGAAAAAGGCTCCAGTTCTTGGTTCTAGCTTCTAGTTCTTAAATATAAACCAAGTTGTTTACATGTCTGTGAAGGTTCTCAGTCATCCAGGTGATCGTAGTCTCAGGAGCTTGGAAAGAAGTCCAGACGCTTTTCTTTCCTAGCTCCTTAGACCAAGTTGTTTACAGAAAAGAAGTACAATATTTTAAAAAATGTGTGGTTAATAAAGTTTCCTGTTGAGTAGTTACAGTATAAGACAGATCCAACTACAGCCCTCACTTTACAATTGTCATCTATCCCGCTTTGGTTTACAACTTATAGTTAAAGCTTAATCAGATAACCCATGGCTTAGCACGGGTTTCACATGATGTACTGAGCATTTCTACTCATGCTTTTTCATTCTTGGTGTGTTTATTTGCTTCTACTGCATGTCATGAATTAACTTCTCTCTCTTGCCCATAGTTTTGTTTTCTCCTTGGTCTCTATATTTTCGTTTTTTATCTTTCATATCTTGCAACATCTAATATTGCAGTGGGTTTACCTTACAAAGTGCCTCTGGGCAACTATGAAGTTGTTCTACGTAAATAAAAGTACATTTAATTGAACTGAACATCAGGGTGTTACTCAGCTGAAGTATATTGCTGTATAGACTGTAGAGTCCCCAACCACAGCTAGCAAGTGATGGCTATGTAGCTGCAGTGAGCTGGTATTTGCACTGATGAACAAACTAGTATTTCGCTTGCATGTAATAATCCCCTATGTACAATGAGTCATATCTTTTTGTTTTATGCAACTGATAATGTATACCTCCAAGTATGATGCTACAAAAAACAGATATCACCCAAACAATCAAAAATGTATCCATTAAAAGCCACCAGCAACACATTATCCAGTGTATGGTCAAGTTCAAGGGAATCTGATAAACCATAGGGATCACCTCATCAGTGCATCAACCCATTTCTTTCTTTCCTTTTTTTTTTGTAATGGAACATGGGCCTTTCTTCACTATGTTTCTGCGAATGGAGTATAGAGTGTAAGGCAATCTGTGCAGATCATGTGATAATCTATGGGTCATATGACAGATGTAAGAGGCCTAATCAATAGACTCCTCCTGCTTTCACTTTAAGTGCATCATTTATTATTCAAAAGCTTTATTTATGCATATATTATTGAACAGCCCATGAATTGGATTGATGTTCCTTTGTGCACCTGATTGTAACAAAAATACCCAAATCTTCACTATGAGTGTTACATTGTTTTCCCTGATTGAGTGGAATATGCATCATGGATTTTCACCTCAGTCACTGTAAGCATTTGCATTTCATGTTTTTGTCCCTCTTAGTAATCAGTTTCACAAGGATCTGCCTAATGGTCTGAGACAGTTTAGTCAACAGATCCCATGATAAACAGCCTATTTCTGCCTAGTTGCTAGATTATGTTTTCTGGGAACAGTGCATCAGCATTCAACAATATGCAGTTTCTGCCTGTGTGGAATACTGCTGGCGACTCAGAGCATTTAATAAAAACTCGATAAAAAATGATGCTGGTCGCACCGCCGAAGGCAGAGCTGCTAAATCTCAACTAAAGTGTATTCAAATCGACCCCTGCGCTTGCCTATCCTGCCATCGTGAAACCATTATTGTGTTTAGTCATTGCATTTTATGATTCCGCATAACAATTCAGCAGATACAGAAATATAGCAACAGACACAAAACTCAATTACGGTGGCCCGACACCTAAGTTTGTTTGCTTTAATTTATAGTCTAGCTGGACTCGTGGCTTGCTGATGGCAGTAGAGCATGAAAGGCCAACGGCTGATTTAAGCAATAATATTTGGAGTCAAATTGCAGGGTGTGGTGTTTGAGTTTTATTCATATCTCTGACCAGCCTCTTTTGTTTCTTCCCTCATATAATAACACCCTATTGGCCTCGCATTTTAGACAGTATGAGTACAGGACATATTTTTGAAATTGTTTCCTATTGAAGTAAACAGCTAAGGTTTTTCTTCTTGTCTCCATGTGAAAATATTTGTACCTCTTTCACTTGTACATATATTTATTAGTTTCAGGTTGGCCATTCTTGTATTTTGCTCGTTTGTGTTGTTGTGTTTGCACATCTCTGTTGCTTGTGGGGCTCGCACACAAGAATTTCACTCGCATGTGCTGTGCCAGTGTGCCTGCACATGTGATGTGACAATAAAAAGTGATTTGATTTGATTTGATTTGACTTGTAGATAAGAGGTCAAATTAGTGGCTTTTGCAAAGCACAGATTGTTTTCAATACACATTCAAAATTCTCTTGTCAGGGATACTAGAAGTTGAGCTCCACTGATAGCAGGGCTTTAACCTTAAGGGCAACAAATCCTTTTTGAGTTTGGGTTGCATATCACAGTGGATTAGAATGTTTTGTCGCACACTTAAATTAGACACTTGTAATCACAGCTCTGACACATTCTTTGTGGCTCCTAGCAAACTATTTGCACTCTCAAAACAAGTCCGATGTGCAACAGTGTGGCCACTGGTCCGGGATGTGTGATAAGCAATGAGCAAGGGGGTAAAAGTGCTGTGGAATTCAGCACTTCCCTCAATGCTCCCACCGTCATACAAAGAACACGCTCCGGTCTAGCCACTCACGCACACACACAAATGCACACAGACTCCCAATGGAATGCGACCCTTAACCCCGATACTTCCAGACAGTAATTAAAGGCAGACAGTGTATTATGTGACAGTGCACAGTTGGTCAGATGGAGACAGAGTGAGACACAAGGGTAAGGGGGCCTTGGGGTCCAATGTGACGTCCAAAATAGACCTCGGAGATTAGGGACCTGGTGAAAAGCACCCACACTTGTGCAAGAATGTCACAGCTTGCCATGATTTTTTATTAAAGCTGCCAGCATCTTTTTCCATAATGACTGGATTCCCGTGACCGTGAAGGTTAATAGGCATCTCCCACTAGTCAGCCACTCCCAGGAATGCATTACATTCCTATGGATTCATCTCAATTGGCTTCGAAGGTTTTGAATGACTGGACCAGGTCAGAGATTAAGAATAACATGTCTAGAAGCTGTCACCGACACACGCTACGCAGTAACTCAGATCAAAAAAGCTTAATTTGAACTCTTATGTTGCCTTTCTGTAGTTTTCCAAGACAAACACATGAAGTAAGAAGTGTTTATTATATTTTTGGTTCTCCAAGAACTGGAGGTCAACTCTTTCGTTATTGTCCAAGCTATAGAACAGAGTTAGGTACAACAAGGACTGTGCAGTGCTAACCATTTCTATTTCAGGTCACTCGCTGTTGTATAAGATAACGAGCTTCATTATAACAAAGTGTGTTATTATATCTTTCACTGGTCCCTTGACTCGTGTTTGCCAGCGAGCATTATTAAAACTCACAGCTGGGTATTTTATCAGCTGTTTGGCAGACAAGGAGTCATTTTGGGTGCATTGTTTCAGAGGGAAAAATGACGTGTGGCTCCTGTTGGAGGATAATGCAGAACAGAATTGTATTGGCACAAGAGAGTCTGGTTAACTTCTGAGTCATGCTGCAGATTTGGAGGATTAGAGGAAGAACAATGAGATTCTTTCAGGGACTGAGATAAGCATATTGTGAAAATAGATGGGCAGCGATGGTGCCAGAAACTTTTTCTGGACCAAAAGATAAGAGAATAAGATATGGTCTTAGAAATTGTGTGAACTGAAAAATTAATTAAACACTGATTGTGTAAAATCCCTCTGAAGAAGAAAACATCTAATTTGAGCTAACAATCTAATTAATCAGAATCACAGTATCAGTAATTAAAGGAGAAGCTAATAAACCCCGAATGCACATTCAGCATTGGGGGTTTATGCTAGTAGTTTAACTACAATAGTACTGTACTGTTAGTGCCGTTTTGGCCAGTTTACATGAACTTAACGGTGAAACTTTAAACTGTCTGTGGCCATAAAAGGAAAGGAATTAGTTTTTATTTTTATGTTAGCATTGCTTCTCCACTGTAATTGAAACCCATGACCAGCCCCGCCCCCTTTGTCTTTCATCCTAACAGCTGTGAAGGCTTGCCCAGGCAATGCATTTACCAGACAGCTAACAGCACTGCTGCAAATGAGTCGGCTGTGCTCAGAGAAATCACTATATTCATATTTAGCCAAATTCATGACTGCCCAACATATAAAACACATGAGTAACATGTTTTAAATGCTACTCATACAAGTAAAAATTCATTCCCCATAAATAGTATAGTATATTTTCATTCATGTTTTAACTGTGAACAGGTGAGAACCAGGTAGCATTTTATTGCCATCACATAGGTTTGATCTTTTTTTGCTAAGGTATTTTGACCTACTTTTTCTAAATAAATTTAGTTTACCAAACTAGATTTCTCCCCAGGGTCACTTTGCTGTAATTCAACTACTTCCAGAGTGAAGAAAGAGGTAATTAGCATAGCAAAACTATGCTTTCAAAGTAGCTTCCTCAACACTGAGCACACTGTATGCATTAGCAGTAAGAAGCACTGAGACACCGCGATGTCCAGGTTCACTTTAAATGAGATAAGGAGCGCTTCGCCTGTCTTGCACTGCACTGTGCACAGTTTGCAGTAAAATGCATCATTTGCAAGCTGCTACCTGGGAAATGATATTCATTACGTGTGAGCTCTTCCTGGCACAAAATACATCTGTGTCTCACAAATTAACTGAGTGCCAGCCTACAGACTTGTTTTGACGCAATTTGTCATGCCAGCTTCATTTGCCCCATTTAAAGCGGCAATTAGAAATTGGCTGCACTGGCTAAGCCCTGGGGTAAGTCACACAGACACAGTTCTCGACCTTCTCACCCACTGATACTGTTTTGCCAGTGGCCTCGTTGATGATCAAGAGTGTTACATTTTTGCACCCTGAAGGACGCTCAACACGTTAGTCCCTTAGGTGTAATCCGGTGATGTATTCTGCTTCATTACCATTTCAAAATGCAGAATTACCTGTCAGAGCTCTATTGGGAGCCAGTGTTGCCAGCACTCCCACACCCACAGTAACAAAGGGTACTGCCTCTTAACACATAGATTGTCATTAAATGAAACCGGAGCTATTTGTAGGTTCATTAATTACACCCTTTCACACACCACTTCCCTCTGCCTGGAACAAAGGGAAGGTGAACGAGGACTTCCATTTTTGCTGTACATCAATGTCAGATTACAGCCACCCTGGCTTCAACTTGCTTCCCTTGCGCTCTCCGTGTGCCCCGGAGATATGTGATTAATTATAATGAAAGGGGGAAAAAGTGACACTGATGTCCGTGTGTATACACTGTCACCTTAAACTTTATACAAGAGTCATGGCCGTGAAATTGGAGCAACTCGCTCAGAATTTTTATGATCATCCCGTCTTGTTCTCAGTATATGATTTCTGTAAGAGGTGGTTTGAAATGTCATGCGAAATCGTGTCCATTTCCTTCAAGCGACTGAATGTTCTGCTGAAATTAACTTGGAAGGCAATATTAGTCTTGAGTCATCATCCCGTTACTGTTTAGCTCTAATGAGTAACTGGAACATATCTGGTTGTTTGCCCTGGAATGTGATACTTTACTGTGCATTAGGCACTCTAGACGAGAAAACACAGCAAAGTAAAGTTGAAGGCAGTTGTGAGAGGATGCTATTTCCCACTTTTCATAAACATGAGCTAATGAGCCACTGAGAGTTGGCCAGAAAGCATCAGTCTGTCTGCTTTATGTTTGTGCAGAGATTGAGAGTGTAAAGCTTATATAACAGTAGCAGAAGTTTACTTTGCTTTTCAAACACGGCGCTTATATGCACGCGTAGATTCATCAAATCGTAACATGCTTAAGTCAGCATTTAATTGTCACCACTAATCTGTCACATTTAATGTCTTAATTAAAATAATAAATCATAACACCTCATGCATCTCTGTTAATAATTGAAATCATCCCCCCACATAACTAATCACAAAGCTAACAAAGCTAATAAAAGTACATAAAACTCAATCCTTTTGTTGAGTGAGACAAATTTAAGTGTCTTTTTAAACACACACCAGCTGTTCACGTACATCTACAAAGAGCCACGGCCTTTTAATGGAAGACAGGTGGCCTAAAAATAAATGGAAATAGTTCAAGTCTGTATTATGTCTGCACTCAAAACAGGTCTTTTTCCCTCTATATAATAAACAGACTGTTTCAGAGGTCATCACTCCTAGTGCATTATGGGAAAAGTGCTCTGCTAGAGTAATAAACTTCAGTGTGTCTTTATCTGATAAGAGCTGTGGTTTTACCCTCGATTTATGGCTTCATTAATCTGTGAGCCTTGTATTTTTCTAACCTTGTTAAATCTTCTAGACTTATCTCGGAGCAGATGCACATTTAAAGGTTTTGATTTAAACAATTGCCGTTCAAGTTAACGAGCAAACGATGAAATCAAGCTGCTCTGTATATATATTTTTGTGACCTTAAGCAAAGAAAAAAGCTTTTCCCTTCATTATTTACATTCAGTAGATTCTGAAATGTTTGCTCACAGTGACAAATAACTGAGCTTTAATTAAATAATAGTTTAAGAATAACATTGTAATGTCCTGTGATGCAAAAAAGGAAGATGACATGAGGAAAAAATCCATTAAAAATCGCATGCTTGTTTCTCTCAGTAGATTCACAACAGACAGAGGCAAGAGAGGAAGCAGCAGTAACACATAAATATGATAGAAATACCATAAAGGTTCACAGAAGTGTCAATAAATACATAAATGAGTGTTTAAACTTGTGCAAACATAGACAGAAATATAGCGTATAAAGTAGAAACGGAGTTCAACACAACCTGAATTATCTTAAGGCAGCTTTCTTGCAATTTCTTTAAGTAGTCTTTGGGAATAGTTCTCCAGGCTTCCTGATGGACATTCAAAGCTCTTCTTTGGATGTCGGCTGCCTTTTGTTGCATTCTCTGTCAAGATGATCCCACACTGCATCAGTGATGTTGTGGTCTGGGCTCTCATACTGTTCCATTGTGTGTTTTTCTATCCAGGTATGCTTTTACTCCAATGGCAGTGTGTTTGGGATCATTGTCATCCTGAAAAAAGAAGACATTGCCAATCAGACACGTTCCAGATAGTATTGTAAGATACGTCAAAATCCGATGAGACTTTTATGCCTTCATAATTCCAACAATTTTAACAAGATCTCCAGCACTACTGGTTAAAATGCAGCCCCAAACCATGACAGTCTCCACCATTTTTTACAGATGGCTGTAGACACTGGGTGTCATACCTTTCTCCTGACCTCCTCCATATATGATGACAGTGATTTGAACCAAAATGTTAAAATTTGATTTCATCACGCCAGAAGACACGTTGCCCCTGATTTTCAGTCCAGTTCTTGTGTAATTTTGCACACTTCAGCCTTTTTACCCTTAACTGCTTCTTGACAGCTGCCATTCCTGTTTCTTAAGGGCCTGATTTCAGATACTTTTCATCTACTGCATAGTTGTTTTTTTTAGGACCTGCCACTTCTTCTTTTGTCCTGCACTTGTCCGGTTTCCTCACTTTATTTAAGGACCCACTGCATACCATGTCACAATGTGCCAAATTTTCAGCTAATAGCCTTGTCGGATTCACCCTCGCTATGTTATGCCTGTCAAACTGCTATCATGTTTTTTAGATCTGGCAAAAGAGATGGGAACAAATTATGTGTATTTATGACAGGCTGCTAATAACAATGTGCCTGAAGAAACAGTTTAAAATCAAACCTTTGCTAAGTTGTCTGTTATGCACAACAATGCTTCATCCCTTGAGTTCGATAGCTTTTTTATCCTTGGATATTTCAGTGTGTTGTTAAGTGGCTTAACAAAGAAATAAGATAAAAACTCCTCTAAAAATGGTCAGGTACAAGGCCTGGACAGAAAATAAGTTTTTCTGTTTGTTTGTTTGTTTGTTTGTTTGTCTTTAAACAAGGTCCAGAGCAGAACTCTGGAACACCTAGGAAAGGCCTGAGGAACTATTACTAAGACCAATTTAAAAAAACATACAAGCACGCCTAGCTCCTTGGAAGCAAAATGCACTCCTAAAAAATTAAAGGACCACTTTGAAAACAAGTCAGATCTTAATGGGGAAAAAATCTTGCTGGATATCTACACAGTTAAGAACTGGGTAATGTGTTGGAAATGGAAGGATCCTACATTGTCGGTTAATTGGTCAGAGACGTTCACACGAGTGACCTACTGGAGGTCATTTTGCAGGGCCAAGGCAGTGCCCATTCTATTCCTCCTTGCACAAAACATCAGATATTGGTCATGACGATGTGTTTGGGGCTTTCTACGGCCCTGTCCAGCTCTCCTACAGTGACTGCCTGTCTCCTGGAATCTCCTCCGTGCACTTCAGACTGTGCTGAGAGACACAGGAAACCTTCTGGCAGTGGCATTTACTGATGTGCCATTCTGGGGGAGTTGTCCAGGTATCACCTCATTCCACCAGGAGTGACACTGACCCTAGCAAAATGCAAAAATAGTGAAAAAAAACAGTCATAAAAAACATTCCTGTTTGGGGGATTATCTCACTGTTGCCCTTCTAGTGAACCTGTTCTAAATTTCATAAACACCAAATCAGCCAACACCCTCTGGTACCTAACTCCCCAGATTAATATCCCAGACGTTTAACTGCCTTGATGTTATACTCTTATTAAAAAGTTTTCCTTTAGATTTTTTAGTAGTATATAGATAGAAAGATTTTTAGACAGTACTACACATTAAAATATACGACAGCAATAATACCAGCCTAAAGTACATAGGGTGCTAAATTCATAAAAATGTTAACAATATTACCTTAAAATGTTGAGGAAATGACACATTTTTTGAAAACCCTAAACCTTACATCTCCATAATCCTACAAAAAATAGCATCAACCTTAATGGAACTATATTTCGTTCTTTCACTTGCCTGAACCTTGTAAATTGTTTGAAGAATTACATTCATTAATACGGCGTATCCCAATTAAACACGATCTGTCTATAACATCTGACCTGAGAGTTGATGAAGATTCATATATGCAGCACTGACAGTGTGCTACCTGTGCTATCTCTCTCTTTCCAGATGGACCTGTGGATCTTTTTCCAGCCTCACCATCATGCTGTCTGCCAGCAATTCCCACCTTTGATCTTTGCTATCTGGCTCACATCTTTTGAGGTGTGTCTAAGGTGGTGATTGAAGGTGATGGGGTGAATATTAGAGACTGACATTTCTCTGTCATCTGACATCACAGGCAGCACATTTCAGTGCAGTACAGGTGCCACGTCCTCTGAAGTTCTCCATTAGACTTCACAGCCTCTGTTAGAAGACAGAGGACTGAAAATGTAGGAAATAGCTTCTCTTTTTTGCAACTAAATACGATTAATTGCTTTATTGCTAAATCATTAAATGTTAGAAAAACAGAAAAAAGATCCTCCGATTTGAGAAGTCGTAACTAGACATTTGGTGTTTTTGCCTTAATTGACAAGATATTTGTTTGTACATTTTTCATTCAGTCAACTAATCCAGCGATGGACACATTTTTAAGCATTTTTCTCAACACTTTTCTCACATTTGCAGTTTGGTTCATCAATTTGACAAGTTAGAATGATGTGATTAGAGCTATAATTAATTATGTCTTTCTTCATGCCTTCAGTCTGTGATTACTTTGAAGTTTTTCTCCATCAATAATTTAAGTTTGGACAAATGAAACAAATTTTAATCCTCTGACAGTAAATTCAGGCATTCCTTCTGGCAGGGGAAACAAACAAGCAAGCAAACAAGACTCGGGTTTAGTCAGCCTTTTCAACTGGCTTAATGAGGCCCAGATCAGGTCCATTTCTCTTGTCACCTTTATCTAGTAAAACACATGCATTACATCTCGGTTGACCATGACTGCCACCTCTTTTTCTTCTCCTTTTAATCTCACACTAAACCACAGCTGACCCTCCCAGGCTTTCCCCTGCTTGAGGATTCAGACTTGTGTCTTGTCATCTAAAATGGAGATGTATGGGCTTGTGCCGCCAGCCTCGATTGAGGCTTGACGTGAAGCAGGGTCTCAGGTGTCAGGAGCCATTTCCCGGCCAGGGTCCCGACCAGAACGAGATTAGGCCCATTTATCTGATTTCAGATTGCTCTAAACCTATTTCAACTGTCATTTACTCTGCGAGTGGGTCATTAGACCTACATCTGTTTTGTTTTGTGCCGGGTCTGTGGCTCTATGTGTGTGTGTGTGTGTGTGGTGGGTGTGAGAGTGTTTGATCAGATTATACCGAGATCAGCAGTAGTGTATGAACATATAAGATAAAACTAATTTGCCTGTCATAATCTCACTAAGATGAAGACAACAATGACATTAATTGCAGTAACTACTGACTTCTGATTGATTACACTGGCAGTACCATAACAATAAACAGTACCATAACAATAAACACAACACACATGTGTTTTCCTGTAAAACACAAATGTGTGTTGATATTAATATTAGTATTAGTGCAAGTACTACTGATATTAGAACTTGTATACAGCTCCGTAAGAAAAACTGATCTTTGATGGTACCAGAGTATAACATTTGTGAAATTCAAACACACATAATCTATGCTACTTCACCACTTCTTTTGGAAACAGGTCAAATTAAAATGAAAGCCCCTAAGAAACACAACACAATCCCCCAACTGCCATCAAAAATATAATGGAATACATTGGAGCTCACATTGATTTCTGTGTCTGCACTCGATTGTTCTGCAGTAAGATTCAATTTTGTGAGAAATGAAACTGACTTACTGTTGTGTTAGATTTTCTTTTAAAAGATTACAATGACTGAGGCATTTACAAATGACTCTAGATGGGTTTCCACCCTGTAAAGTGGTATTGAACTTTTTTTGTTTATTCTGTTGCATCCCATCAGCCTGAATTAGCCTTGCACCTGATGACAGGTTGCAACCAAATCTAACTCAAATGCTAATGGTAAACAGCTACTGGTTTTTGGCTGCGTGCCTCCTTTCTAGTCAGTGCTGATGTGTAATATGTGGAATAATCTGACAGGACTTTCTCAGCAGGAGATCGGCAAGCTACCTTTCATAAGATTATAGGATTATGTGTTTCAACCAGCAATTATCTTTCACAGTAGATGATGTAATATGGTAAACCAGGTCCCACACGCTGCTGGCAAAGAACCTCATAATCTGCTAGCATGACCAAAAGAAAAACAAACAGACCTCATGAAGGGACTAACAAGGAATCTAAAGGATACGGATCAGAATAGGTCACTTTTGCAGGTATGAGGAAAAAAACATGCCAATTCAATTCAGTTCAGTTCAGTTCAAATCAAATCAGTTCAGTTCAATTCAATGCTTTATTGTCCCACAAGGGGAAATTAGTTTCCTCTTGGTAGCACAAAAAATAAAATGCTTCCAAAACAGAACGTGCACAAGCGCTAGACAAACTATTTCTGCCAGATCTGCTGAACAATAAAAGAAGTCCTTGTCCTCATACAGAATATTTTCCCTTCTATTCATGTTGTGGGTAGCAGAATTTCATTGTACAGGGAAACATGTTCCTTTCTCTGCAGATAATAATAATATTTGAACCCTGAAATACATTGTGCTGGTTGAAAATCCATCCGTGCATCATTTTTTCTTCTGCTTATCCGATTCACAGGGGTGCTTGAGCCTATCCCAGCTGACCTGGCAGAAGAAGGGTACACACTGGACAGGTCACCAGTCTGTCACAGGGCTAACATGGAGAGACAGCCAGCCATTCAGCCTCACACCTACAGTCAATTTAGAATCACTAGTTTACATAATCCAGCACATCACTGGACCTTCTCCCTTAAAAAAAAACATAGCTTTTGTTTTGATGAGATAGCTTGGTTTTACTCATGCATTACACATACTGATACACAGATGCCCAACCCTAATGGGTCCCAATAATAAGACGCTCTCAGACCCAAGATACTCTGAGGATTTCTGTTCATAACTGCCCACTGCATATGTCTGTGAAGGTTCTCAGTCATCCAGGTCATCGTAGTCGTAGTGGGGGGATACTCCCACTAGGTTTATATCTGGGACTCTCCACCATTTGACCTTAGAACTGAAGAAGCTTCTCGGATGAGAGGTGAAACGTCTTCAAGTAACTTGAAGAAGTCCAGACGCTTTTCTTTGCAAGCTCCTTTGACTGCCCACTGCATAGCTTCTCTACCTTAAAGGTTTCCTTTTTTCCCCTTTCTGGTTGGATTCACAAATGCTACCAAGACCTAATAGCTGGCAGTTAGAATAGAAACAGCAGAGCACAACAACAAGCTGCAGGACAACATAAGCAAAGATGTATGTTGTGGGTTTTGTGATTACAATGATACTAAAAAAGCCAGAGTTTTAGCCTGAAAGGATATTAAGCCCAGCTATGGGCTTGTAATTTCAAAGTACTATGATGTCATTTCCTAATTGTGTCAGGAGAGCTGTGTGGGTGCTATTCCTCACACACTCTGTGTGGTCTTTCATGTTGCAGTTTATTCATTTTCTTACTACCCTGCTTCCTTGTGTACTCGCCTCCAAGACAGCAAATTAAGGGGATATGTGGAAAAACTACAGTTTTTCACTTTTTCACCCTAAAGTAGGGGTGCGCCGATCCAATATTTGGATGGAATATCAGTCTGATACTAACCCAAAAAGCTGAATATTGTTGACAGTAAGCCAACCCATGGTCTGATCAGATAGCAGCCACTAATGGCAGAGCTAATGCAGCGTTTAGAGAGCAAACAGCTGTTTGAAGGCATTTCACGCTGATACAACCACAGCTTCTGTTTTTCTGTTTGCTGAAGTTTTTTAGTTAACTGTAAACTGGGATCCAGGTGAGCTGACATGAATGTAAAGATGATTTTTTTTTTCTCTGTCTCACTTGGTCATTTACTTTCACTCTGATCACATGGTATCAGAAACTAAGAAGCTAAATTGATTCTAAAGATTCTTGATTCTAAAGGGGTCATGATTTTTATAATTAAATCATGCTGTTTTCAGTAAAAACTAGTGATTTAAACATTAAACACATGAGGAAAATGTTTAGGTCATAGTTCAATGGAGGTTGGAGGTCTTTTCCCCATAGACTTCTACACAATCTGCTTGCCATTAGAAAGAATGCAGGTTTTAGGCAATACCACACTGGCTACACTTTTGAGTTCCAGAAGCTATGCATCGCTAACATCTGTTGGGACAAATGTTTCCTAGCACTCCCAGGAATATTCAGTTGTCTCCTCAGCTTGTTTTCACTACCTCGGTAAACCAGCCATTTGAGTTGCTTGCAAACTTTAGGGAGTCCAAAGTTACTTTAATTTATTTTAGGTGTTATGCCACGCATGCTCATCTTACTATACTGCAATACAATTCTATTAGTAATCATTTTAATTAATCATATTGTAATTTTACAAGTTTCCATACTTTTTCAAATAATTGGCATTTTTTCTTTCTCCCTTCCTGTTTTTTTTTTTTTTTTTGCACTATTTTTTTACACTGTGAAATTTTTGTGTCTTTGTATGAGTTTATAATGGTTTTATTTAAATAAAGATTCCTAAGAGTTCTGGAAGAAATGAAAAATCTGATTACTACTCTAAACACCTCAATTACCTTCAAAACTACTGGAAAGTGTGAATTATAAATTACTTTTAATTTTAATATTGCAAACTTGCACTTTTAAACTACATATGATAATTTAAGATATTATCATTTATATTGTTATCATCTTTCTCCTCCAGTTCTTTATCTGCCTCCTCCACTACTGCTCTCTGTCCTCCTACATCTCCACCTCATCCGCTTCTAGTTCACCTCAGGTCTTAACTCCTAAACTCGATGCAGGGCTCTAACACACAAAAACATAGATATACATGCTTTCACAAATACTTATTGTCAGTAGATTAGACATGCAACCCTCTCGTTGCCAAACAGGTAAAATTATGCCGGCTAATGTTAGACTCTAGTGTCAGTAGATGACTTTATTTATTTATGTATTTATTTATTTATTTAAAGGTATTAGTATTTCCAATGAATGGGTTAGGCTTCTTTATAGCATTATAAATGGATGTTTCAACTGTATCATGAAAGGGTTTCAACACTACCCATGCCTGATACAGCTTGCTTATAAATACACCCATTATTTATAAGACAACTACGGAAACCATAAACTAGGAAAATGTATACCAACTTTACTGGGTTTACTCCACTGGATTAATGAACTTAATAAACTCAAAATTACACCTCTGAACTCTTTAGTAAACTTCATATAGACCAAACTACATCTCCAATAGCATGTCTGAAATCTTTAACAAGCCAAAGAAACTCTGATCATAACTCCAAACTATTTAAAGCGTCTTATTGCAGAAATGTACAGAAATAAATTTGACAGCTGAGTAAAACACCAGAAAACTAAACTAAAAACTTTGCAGGTCTTTAGTTTACAACTCAGTAATAGCATATTAATAGTAACATAATGAGGCAACAATAAATAAAAGTAATAATAACTGTACATTATTTAATTACCAAAGTAAAAAGCAAAGCATGTTACCACGACACTATGGAAACGAAAGGGGCCTTCAATCATTATGTTATATTTAATAAATCTTATTTATTACATATTACCACTTATAGCATACATTGTATTGCATTAGAATGTTTCCATCACTGGTTACAGTTAGAAAATGAACTGCACTGTATATAAAGTAGAACATGATTTACTTATTACTTAATGAAGCAGTATTTTGTTATACGCTTGACCACAAGACAGGAAATATGGTTTTATGAGAACTGGGGAGTGTTGGATGGCGCAGAACTATTTTGGCTTTTGTGTTGTTCTTCTTTAGTGTTGCTTTCCTAGTTACAGAATAACAGTGACAGAAAACCAATTTATTCCTAAAGAAAAGTGCATCTGTGTCAGTTTGGTTTCATGCTGATTTAGCCTAATTTCCAGCTGTGAGTGGATGTCATTGCCGTATTTAGAAGCTGTTCATCTGGGAGTGACTGTCCCGGAGCTTGCCAGAAGCGTATAAGGCATTTTTTTTATTTCTATTTTTGTTGTTCTTTGTCTTGAGAGCTCCCTGCTTTGCAGTTATGAAGCAAGATTTTTACAGTAAAGAAAATCTTGCTTCTAAGTTTCTAGTTATAGTTTATGTATATAGTATTGTTTTCTGTAACTGTGCTGTAAGGAACAAGAGTTTGTATTTCAAATTAGATCAAGCTGCCTCTCCTCAGGCACATGGTGTGCTGTAGTTCTCTTTGGTGACATTCTCATTCTTGTTTACATATTCCTTCCTTGTGTCAATCTCCAGTGTGTGTGTGTGTGTGTGTGTGTGCTTGTGTGTGGGGGCTTCATCCTATACCACCCCTCAAGGAACCCCCAGTCTTTCCCTGTAATGAGGACATTCTTCCTGTTGGAAGGTTAATGGCAGACATAGAGAGGTACCTGACGATTCCAAAACCTCATGACTCCTCAGGCAATTTCACACAAAACCTCTCGCTTTTTTTGTCACTGGTAGGAGAGTCCATTCACTGTGTGAATGAGTCAGGTAAATCCAATTCCAAAAGGCAATGGGATTTGAGATGGGGAGCAAATTGCACCAAGGTGATGCTGAACTGGTCAAGAGACCCTTGAGGAAAAAAAAGTTACCTTGTTCCAACACAATAGAGGACATTGCTGTTATCTTTGCTGTTAGTCGTGTTTTTATAATTGATTTCCCCCTGTGGCACAATGGCTGGGCAATAATGAAAAGCCTGTCATTCCTGTCCTTTTGTGATGTACGTTGATGAGGTCACTGGCTCAAGGTGGCCGAGGCTATGGACTGCATAGTGCACGCAGGAAATGGTCAAAGGTTGAGGACATATGAGCAATCTATTTTAGGAAGCACTGTACATTCAAAGGAGACGAGGACTTACAACAAGCACTGCTGCATAGTCACATTATTTTGTATTTGTGAGTTCACTGCATTTTCTGAAATCCAATTTGTATTTTTTTAAACCTATATAAGTAAATACTTATTGACTGTAGTTTGAAATCACACATGGTTGTGCAGGAATGCAGTGGCATCGCTTTCTAACACCCGACTCAAGGCAATACTGAGTTGTAGCTTGACTAAAACGGTCATTAGAGTCTTAATTGTTAATAGCAGCTCAATTTATCTCAGCGGAAATGCATTGTAAACTCTGCCTATCTGACAGACTATTGCATTTGAGCAGAATGTGATCATTAAAGTAGCAGTTCTGTAGATGTGGTAAATAATGTGTCATCTTCAACTCTCTATAAAAAGTTTTGTGATGGACTTTTTCTCCCATAATTGCTTCAAGGCAACTTGCTGAAATGTGATTTAGGCAGTCAGTCTTAGAATCTGTCAAATTAATCCACTCCAGCCCGTCGCATATCAAATCCTTCAACTGGAGAAGCAATTGTTGTAGGTGTGTTCACTAAATTGGAGGTAAAGACTGACAGGACACAATTATTAGTTAATTCCGGTTAAAGGTTCTTTTTAAAGACTCTCTAATAGTTTTTCATTATTAAATAAGAAACCTGAGCAGGTGAAGTGCATCTTTGTTTCATAATTTAGAGAGTTTACGCGACACCACATAACTAAAAATAGTTTAAAATCCATGATTGCCAGCTCTCTTTTTCTTCATTTGAACACTTCCTTGGTGGTTTTACTAACGTGCTTTAGCTCATTATCCAATTTAAAGATCCACCTCTGTTTCAGCTTCAGCTTCCAGATGAAATGACCTCACATAATCTCCGTGCCCTTGTGAATAAGATACAGAATTCATAGTTTAATCAGAGCCTTGTATCCTCGAAATTCACCCAGTGCAGTTCAGTTGTTCTCTGGCTCCAACAGGGCTGCTGGATCTGTTCACACCTGCCTAAGACAATGCTTGCATATCCATGAGATGTACCATGGCATTCTAGACTATCAAAAGATCAGCTCAGTGGGTGAGGAGGCAACCACATACCACATGGTCGAAGTGCAGCGGCCCGGGTTCTCTTTTTCCCTACTTTCCCATTTATTTTCATTGCTCCACTGTATAGCAAAAATGCCTAAAAAAAAATCTTAAAAAATAAAAATGAATTGTTTATCATTGAGCTCATGTCAAGCAGTGCAGACCAGATGAGAAGGGCAAGAAAGGATTTAAAGACCCCATTCAGTTAAAATGCTATCTGAAATGCTCCCGGCATGTTTCAGGAATTAGTCAACCAGTCAGTACACAGTTCTCCATAGTCAATAAAGGATTTCCATATTTTATAGAAGAAATTGATTTCATTCTTTTACACTCAAGTTATCTTTTCAAGAGTTATGCGATAACTTCCAAAATCCATAATCCATTTGGCAATGAAGAGCAGAGTTCTATGTCATTATAATACATTTTTTGGCAAATGCCAGTGTAAGGTTAGACTTAGAGAGGGTGCAGAAGAGGCATATCACAGAATCTGCTGGAAAGGCAGCCCTATGAATTTCAGATAACACATCACAGGTCCCTGCCAAAAACCTTGTACTACCCTGCCAAGTGGAATAAAGGAATGTGCCCTCTACAAGACCACATCTAAAATGTAGGGAAGAGTGTTAAACCTGCACTGGACTGGCATTTTTGGTACATACAGCCTCTCTCTCTCTCTCTCTCTCTCTCTCTCTTATTATATACATATATATATATATATATATATATATATATATATATATATATATATATATATGTATGTATGTATGTATGTATGTATATATATATATATATATATATATGTATGTGTATATATATATATATATATATATATATATGTATGTGTATATATATATATATATATATATATATATATATATATACGTATATATATATATATATATATATATATATATATATATATATATATATATATATATATATATATATATATATATATATATATATATATATATATATATATTAATTAGGCGAGTGGCTCCAGCAGATCCCGGGAATAACATCGGAGATCTCTGTCCAGAAGAGCGCAGTCCTGGGAACAGCTAAGATACTGCGCAGGACCCTCAAGCTCCCAGGCCTCTGGTAGAGGTATATATATAGGTATAGATATAGATATATATCTATATATGTATAGATATATAGATATAGATATATTATGTATATATTTAATTTTGTTTGACTATAGATATTAAAGCAGGTTTTTATAGTTCTTAGTTGCACTGCATCATGTGACAATAATTAAAAGCTGCATTTTAGCTGTTATCAGCAGCAGTGGTTAAGGCAGCCATTCATTTTACCTTAATCCTTGAATCTCTCTCCTCCTACTCATGTCCCTCCAACTATTTTCTTACCACGTTCATTTCAGTGGTTGCCCGTATGCCAGATTACCAGTCCAGCCCCGTGTTAAACTAATGTAGCTCGGAGGGGGTAGGATAGACCTGATGTCAAAAATGGACTTAAATGAACTTACATCTCAAATTAAAAGTGTACACCTAAAATAGGTGGCACAAAGCTTTCTTTGCATCTAAATCGCCTGCTTACATCAGGGCTTTTCCGGTTTACAGACACAAAAAGGTCTCAGATGGAGTGGGAGGTTTGGGGTTTTTTGTTGTTGTTTTATTCAAAGGCCTCTGAGAGAGCTCCTTAAATCTTGGCCTGATGTTTATGTTGAAAAAGAGTAAAAGGCCCTAGATGTCAAAAGTTTAGATAAAACCATTTCTCCTTGTCAAGTTCTGAAGAGCCCTTTAATATAGTCTTATAGATTAAAATAATACATGTAACCCCTGGGCTTTACTTTTTAAATTAAATGTGACTTTAGTTATATTTTATGTTTTGGTTTTTTTTTGATTGAGGCATTGTTTCATAGAGGATCAAATATAAATGTCAAAGAAAACCACTTTAATTTGCACGTCATTCTAAAAACGATGAAAAAAATTGTGTAAAACTTCAAATTGGCCTATTTATTCTTCATTCACTTTGTTTCAAGTGGCATATTTATTACCGTCCATTGCCTTCTCCGAAGGGAATAATAATTTTCCAATAATAATAATAATAATAATAATAATAATAATAATAATAATACTTATTAGAAATTGTATTTCTGTGTTACAAAGGTGGCGGATGCACTCTGCAATAGAGCAGGACTGCATGAAAGAAGCTATTTTAATTCTATTAGTAACCTGTAGCCTTAATAACTCTCAGCCATGCTGGTGAAAAATATTAGCATAAGCTTTACACTTTAAAACTACCTCTCTTCTAATGTATGATTGTTCCCAGTCCCTTAATAACTACACCCTCTGAGTTTAATTAACTTTTAAGCTATTTTTTATTATTTTGTCATACAGCAACAACAGACCAGTAAAGATTCTGTACACTTAATGATGCGTTTATTCATGTTTCTGTTTTTATTTGTTCCTTTCTATAATTGTTTCATGATATCATTAATACAAGGAGTTTGAACTGAATGTTGTATCCTCTTGAGTTTTATTGTAATTTATTTGTGCATGTATTGCACAAACTGAGGAAAAGAAACCAACTAAATGATAAAATCTCCAGTCTAAATGTGTTAGTATTTTTCTGTTTATTGTACATTCTCTTTCCCTTCATCTCTCAACCGGCCGCGGTGGATTGCTGCACCTACCTCAGCCTGGTTCTGCTGAAGGTTTCTTCCTGTTAAAAGGTCTCTTGAGTTTTTCCTTCATAGTGGGGGTTTAATTTGATTTGATTGTTGAGGTTTTGGCTCCAGAATACTATAAGGTCTTAACTTACAGTATAAAGCACATTGAGATGACTATTGTTTATACCTTGTTTTGCATCCAAGTTTTCATTAACAGAGTGGTTAGAGTTAAAGATTGGAACAGTGTAAATATCCATCCTTTCTTATTGTGTAATTTTGTGAATACCTAAGTGGATAATTTGCAACTGCAGCTTCAGATATCTTGACCAGGTCGATACATTTTTTTTTTTACTTTCGGAATATATCAATAACAATGTTCTCACGTTATATTCATAGAAAACAAAATCTGGTCACAATTGTATATCCTTGCTGAAATGAAATTGTTTATAAATGTATTTTCAAGAATTTGTAAGGATTGTCACATCCAATACGGTGTTAATAAAGAGAGATTTGGTTTCCACAAAAGTGAAAATGGTGCTGAGTCATCAGATGTTATGCCACTTTATTGCTGGTGGACAAAACGCATTTGTTGGAGTTATCAATACTTCAACATTCAAAGGCAGAAAAAAACAGTCTGGCAGTTTCTGCACATGTGATAGTTCACCTCCTGTTCACCTCTGAAGCTGCAAATCTGAAAGATGTCATTGTGATTATCAGTGAAGTGAAACGATTGTAGCAAACTCAATACAGCACAGCAAACATAGAAATAGTACAAAGTTTGCTGTGTACCTTTTGCCAGCAGACGACCCAAGCCCATCTCTGGAAATTGCCAGAACTTGTTGGTTGACAAACAGAAGAGTGGCTCTAGTTCAGCCTCCACACAGAGATACATGGATCCAAGTGCTTTGCTAGCTCCACTCTTGACATCAAGTCACAAAGGTGGAAAAAGATCCAATCTGATAGAGTAAAAAATTCCATAGCTGCAAGGTTGTGATCCACAGCACAGCTTGCGATGCACAGATGATGCAGAGATGTGGGACGTTTATATCTTCTTCTCCCCTCTGTCTAATATTTGCACGTAATCACTCTCCCTGCTGAGCTAGAGCACATTCTACAGTACAGTACATGAAAAATGAGGAGGTAAAATCATCATGACAGCTTGCAGCTCACTCGTGTGCATGGAGACACTGTACAACCAGGCAAGCATGAACACTCATATATTCATCTTTCTCGGTATGGCTCACATCATCTTCTTTTTTTGTAGACCAATACACGCATCCCTCCAATCAGGTCTTCCTGCAAACTTAAACCTGAGGGGATGGGGATAACAAAACACAGGACATGATTTTCCTTTTCAACTGGGTGCTGAAGCTCATTTGAATTCTGTTATGCATGCATGTAACATAATGACTCAGTGGGATTAAGCTGAGAACTACTGTTTCAACCTCCCACATCTTGACCCCTTCAGTATTAAATCCAGTTGTTGAAAGAGGTCAGCTCTCGGATTGTGCATGAAGGGGTGGGCTGGCGTTCTTGTGTCTATCTTGGTTCATGACTGCCTTGATTAATTGCAGGAGAACATAAGTCTTGTTGAAACAGAGCTTGTGTAATTAACTATCCACTCAGGCTCTGCCTTGAAATTAATAACTGTGATGTTTAATCAAGATTTACATCAAACAACGAGAATGCAGTATGAATATTTTTTCTCGTACTGTGCCCTATCACTTTGGCGATAGGCTTCGCTCTCTATTATTTTTCACCATATTCCCAGTAGTGATATTACACAAAATTATGGAAATAAGCCCAACTTGATCAGTTATATATGGTATCAGTACCTGCCTCTGAGGTACCGGTTCTTTAATTAATAGAACAGTAATTAACAGTTAAAAGTCGGGATCCTGAGAGAAAGTGAACTTGAAAGGCAAATCTAAACTAATGAGGTTCAACTTTGAAGTAATGAACTCTCTGAGTTTAGGGTAATCATAGGCTTCTGGGCTTTACTCAATTTATCTGGAAGACAGTGAGCAACATGAGGACGCACAGTTTTGTTGTATTCGTGACTTTTTTTTCTTAAAGTGGCAAGCTCAGTCTTGAAGTTATTGAGACATTATAGCGTGCAATATATCTGAGAGAACTGGCTTTAGAAGAAGGGTTTAAGTTTGTTTTGTTTTTTAAGAAAGAGATCATTTATACTATTTCTTTTGTTTTTCACAAAGCTGCTGCACACTTCAGTGAAAATGTTTATTCTTAAAATTTAGTTGCAGGCTTGTTTTGGCTAGTTACTACAGCTGTAGCCTAGCAAGATATAATACTCAGCTCCTGGAAAAATATCTGATACCATAATGATGTACACATCTGAAAGGGACAAGAATTGAAGTAACAGACTGAAGATCATATATATTTTTACCGATTTCTCACCTTTTTATATCATCATCTACAGTATAAAATATATGTAAATAAGTATAATTGGGTTGCCGCCATGCTACCAGGTTTTTACAACATAGAATATAACCAGTGATCTTAAAATGGTTTTTAGTCACAATATTATTAGTGGGGTTTTTTGTATTTGTTGGTTTGTAAGCAAAGCGCAACATAATCCACCATCCAAGTTCCTCACTCTCTGTGGCCTAAGTCACAGCCATTTGTCCAATACTGCTGTTGGAAAATAGTAATTTTTGGGAGTAATGATGTTTGCAAGGCAGTCAAAAACCAATCTCTAGGCTTCTGTGACTGAGACTTGACAGGGATATTGCATGAAAGTGCTGAGCAGACCAATGGCTGATGTTTATCTATAAGTGGTTATAATATGCAACTAAAACCATCCAGCTGTGTGTAGATTCAAGAAAGAACATTTTGCATTTTAATTAGCGAGTGTCAGTCTTTATAATAAGATAAGATAAGATAGTTGTTTTCTGGCTTCATAACATCATAAATCAACAAGATGATAAACTTTTACCTTGAGAATCAGTCAGTTTCATCAGAGCTTTTTAACTAAGTAACCCTTTCCAGTAAATATACAGTATTCTGTTTGGTTTCACACTTGGTGAAAAATAATGCATTTTAAAATTCAAATCAATATTATTGACACTTCATGTGGGATGAGCTGCAGTATCACTTTTACCAACTAGGTTAGATTGCAAAACAAAAGACAATCCATAAAAAAATGGAATTGAGAAACTAATTATATGAGCTGGCAGCCAAGAGGTCAGCAAGGATCCATCAGCACTACACTTTTTCTTTTTAATACAATACATATTTTTTCTTCTTTTTGTTTTGCTAACATAACAACAGATGCAAATACAAGGGGTTGCTGCATGTGATACAAGTGTGTCTCTGGATGACACACACGTCCACACATTCAAACTTGGCACTCCCTCCAGCAGCCTGTCCACCTGACTTTTTCAGTGACAAGAAAAAAAGAAAGAGAAAGTGAGGCAGCAAGGGTTTTCTATAGCTCTGCTGTCATTAATATCAGGTGTACTCTCTCAGCCATGTAGAGGTGCTGCTGGGGCTTAGTCATTGATGGCAGTGGTCATTACATCTCACTGGCTCTTGTCTACCTGTCTCTGCCTCCACAGGACACTAACAAACCCTGCTGCCTCCAGTGAACCATCCAGCACAGAAGCACCCGGATAGAAAATGGGTGTGCTGCCAGTCACCTCAGTTACTGACACAGCTCCAGAGGGAGAGAATAAACAGCTCCCTATCTGCTCTAGCATATAAATAATAGTTATTAGACATGCTACCAGCATGGGACTTAAACTTTGTGGTCATTACTTCTCACAGTGAGACCATAAATAATACCACCAATGTCACTGGGCTAACTAAGGCCAATAAATTTTAATATACAGCAGAACCTGTTGTTAGCTTTCAACACACCTCTAGAACATTACAGTATTTGGTCACACTCACAAATGCACTGGCATGCATTGCTAATGATGTACTCCACATCCACATGAATCTTTTTGTTTTTGGGTATCATGACAACATTCTCATTTTTTCCAAAGATCCAAAGGGTCACAGACAGCATGTCAGGAAGGTGTTGCAGAAACTCAGTTGAATGTTAAAGCTGAGAAATACGAATTCCATGTGCCAACTTTTTTCATTTTTTTGGTTACATTTTGGAGAGTGGGCTGGTGAAGATTGACCCAAAGAAAATTAAGGTGGTAGCAAATTGGCTTTTCCCATATCAAAGAAGAAGCAACAACATGTTCTAGGGTTTGACATTTTTCATTACTATAGTAAGATTATCACTCTCTATTTGGTACCCAGAAGCAGAGCTAACGTTTTAGTTCCTGAAAGAAAAAGTTCTTCTCACCCAGCCTGACCCATCCCTTCATGTTATTGTGGACGCTGAAATTGGGGTGGTGGCTGTTCTGTTTCAGCACACTAGTAAGCTGCGCCTTTATCCTGTTTTATCTACTCAACAGTAGTGGAATGTAATTATGATTTTGGAAATAAAAAGCAGTAGCAGTAAAATTAGCCCTATAGGAGTAGAGACTGTTTGGAGGAAGATGATCATCCAGACCTTAAAAATCTAGCAGTTTCCCAGTCAGCCAAAAGACTACATTCCTATCACTGTTTTTTCTTTTTTTGGTTGGTTGTTGGTTTTTGACTTTACCAGAACCTAGCGCTCCAAATAAAGGAATCTCCAACCTGACACGTTATCCCAGCAGTTTCTCATCTGAAGATATTACTCCCAAGACCATCTTCCCTTCAGCCTGTGTCCTGGGATCTCGGCAATGGGAGATTGAAACCACCCAGGCTCAGGAACAGGAAGTGTATCTTCCTTTAAAATGTTCACACAGTGAGATTTGCGTACTATCCTGGAGAAAGTTGTTTAAATGAATATTCTGTTGATCAACTTTGAAAAAGGACAGAATATCGTACGTGTCTGCCTGCTCACATTGTTCTAGTATAAAGTCCTATAAAGTGCGGCGTACATGGAACATTGTGTTACCTCCTATGATAGCAGGTAAAACAGCGCTCCATGTTTTTCTCTCCCATCCCTAATGGCATATTTTCCAATAGAGGTCTGCAGTTTACAACACAGTTTTGAAGCAAATGCATTTGAAGCAAAAGCAACTTGACTTCTTGATTCCATCCAAAAAGCAATGAGCAAATTGAGCAATGAGCAAACTGAGCAATGAGCAAACCAGGAGTGACAAGCAGCCTTATGCTGCATACCTACTTCAAATCAGTCTATCTAGAGTACACACCTTCCCTGGATTGAATATGTTCACAACACCGTGCCATACTCAGCTACCGGTCTGATTCCTTTTGAACCTTACCTTGAATACTTACCCTAACTATTCCCAGCTCATGAAGGAAAAGCTCATGCCCCCATCTTCATCACTGATGCAAACTGGAATCAAATGAAGGCAGCGCTCTTCTGGACAGCAGATCAGAATAAGAAGCTGGCTGACCGATGGAGGACCCCAGCCCCTGTTTATAACCCAGGTCAGAAAGTTTGGGGGGGGGGGGTTGGTTTTAAGGGCATTCCTTTAAAGAATGAATTTAAAATAAAAAAAAATAACCTGTCCCCTCAGTTCATTGAACCTTTGTTCATTGATAACATCGTTAAGCCTTCTGCCATCAATGTCCAATTTAATTCAGTGTTATTTATATAGCACCAAATCACAACAACAGTTGCCTCGAGGTGCTTTATATTGTAATGTTAAGACCCTACCATGATACAGAGAAAACAAAGAAAAACACAAATTCATATTACCTCCTATGAGCCAGCACTTTGGCGACAATGGGAAGGAAAACATTTCCTTTTAACAGTAAGAAACCACCTGCAGAACTAGACCAATAATCATTCCATCTGTCGTGACTGGTTGGGGGTTAAACAAAATCCATGGAAGTTCACCCCATATTCCATATTTCTCGGTGGAAGACTGTTTCCTCCTCTTCTTTGTTTGTTTTTAACCTTTTTTTAAATGGGGTTATCAACTCACGTATAATATTTTTGAATTAAAATGAAGGAGAATCCATACATGTCTGTGACATAAGGACACACTCATCCCCAAAGGCCAAATAGAAGGAAGAAAAAATCCTGAATATATAATAAAGAATATGAAAAAAATCATGAAATGCAATCATCAATCATATAAACTAATATAGCATACATACAGTCTATGTTGTTAAATATGTATGCATGTGGCTGTATCTGAATGAAATGTGTTGAATCCGATTTATAATCATTTGTATTCTTACAACATTTTTTAAAAAGTACATAATGCTGCAAATGTGGAGGATTACATATGTAAAACATCTTTATAAGCCGTGTAAAATTGTTTTCAGCTCATTTGGTACATTTTTAAATGTCAAGTTCTTGCTCATGATCCCATCTTAATGCTGTACAGTATGTTGTGGTTGATACTGTATGACATTAAATGGTAAATGGTAAATGGCCTGTATTTATATAGCGCTTTTACTAGTCCCTAAGGACCCCAAAGCGCTTTACATATCCAGTCATCCACCCATTCACACACACATTCACACACTGGTGATGGCAAGCTACATTGTAGCCACAGCCACCCTGGGGCGCACTGACAGAGGCGAGGCTGCCGGACACTGGCGCCACCGGGCCCATCTAAATGATGTATGTATTCATTTATTGTGTGCTAGAATCGCAGTAGGTAGGGGCATGAGTAGGAGGCTGGGTCTTGTAAAAATTACAAAGAAAGAAAATGTTGCGTTATAATATTAAATCATTAAACGAGGCAGCATCTTCTTCTCACAATGTGAGGGTGCAAGTTGTTTCAAGAAGCTGCAAATGAAACCCAGTGGAGTGTCTCAAGGCAATGCTGATCAAAGAGTAATCAAAGGAAAGGAAAATGGCAGGCAGTGATAACGTGTTTGTACTCGTAGTCTTTAGTCAAACTAAAATAATATAAACATAAGTATCTATGCACATGCATGCTGCAAGTAAAATTCCCTACTTTTCAAAACCTTGTTTTACTTCTTTTCATTATTCAGTTTTTATCTTTTTCTGACCTTCTACCTATTTTGTGCATATGTGCACATACACTTCTGGCCAATTCATTAGTTACATATTGCTACTACTGTTTTGGACCCCTTTTTGTACATAAATAAGTAAAATATATAAGCACCATTGGAGATACGGATCACAAAGTGCTTCACAACAACTTTCAACAAATAAAATATAAATAATTAATAGTATCCACTAGTTAAAATCAGATATATGCAAATAAGCCTTGAGCTGCTCTTTGAAAGTTTCCACAGATCCCACATGCAATCCATTCCTTACTTTAGCAGCTGCTACCTCAAGCACAAAGTCTCCTTTGGCTTCAGTCTACATCAAGAAACTACCAGCAGATCAGCCAACGATTCTTCAATCTTCTGTTTTTCAATTTTGGTGAGCTCGTGCATATTGCTCTTGGTTGACAGGAGTGGCACCTGGTGTGACCTGCTGCTGCTTGTAGCCCATCCGCTTCAAGGTTCGACATGGCATCGTCAAGGCATTTTCGCCCAGAAAACTGCAACTCACTAGATATTTTTCTTATTCTTTGGACCATTGTCCTAGAATAATCCTAGAGATGGCTGTGCGGGAAAATCTCAGCAGATCAGCAGTTTCTGTAATGCTCAGACCTGCCCGTCTGGCAGTCACCTTTCTTCCCCATACTGATGCTCACTTTGACCTTCATCAAGTTGTTTTGACCATGTCTACATGCTTAAATGTGTTGAGATGCTGCCAAGTGATTGGCTGATTAGATATCTATCTGTAACAAGTAAATGAAGAGCTGAACCTAATGAAGGGACCAGTGAGTTTATATTCACAACACACTTTAGTCCATCTACAGTTACATATTTATGTGAAATGTAAATGCATAATTCTCATGTTTACATCCTCACTCTCTCTCTCTCTCTCTCTCTCTCTCACTCTCTCACACACACACACACACACACACACACACACACACACACACACACACACACACACACACTTAAACTAGTACAGTAGTACATTGCAGGTGTTGCATTTTTATGATCTGCAGACAGATTGCATGGACATGTGGTTTGCTGTGGAAGGCAGGGAACGGTATTAGTCTCCATCCCTTTACGTCAGTGGTCATAACATTTGCCATTACTTCCCCTGCAAGATTCAATCACAAAGTGCACAAAGCCATGCTTCACGCACAATGAAAGGCGAGTGGTTTTTGTCAGGCATGTGGCAGAGTGAATTGCATATAGAGTGACTCCAAGATAGCATTGTTTCTGGCTGCCATAAAAAATCTATTTAAGGCAAATCTAATCTTCATAATCTTCTCCCACAGAGGTGGTGAACGGTGATGGGAAAGATTTCCATCCAAGTCCTGGGTGTCCGGTTGGCAGCACACAGGGCTCGAGGATGTAGGAAATTGCTGGGAGCGGAGGATATTAAACTTCAATTTGAGAACACTGATAAGCACCAAATTGGTGATTTATTTAGGCCTATTGTCAGCTAAATCATCCTTAACAACTGGACACAAGCATATTCATAAACACAACCCTCCTGTGTATTTTACAGCTCCACTTTTTTATATCTTAAATCTGAACTGCCGGGTAAATACTGTATGTCCTCTCACAAGTTAGAGATATGGTTTTGAATGACGATAATTTTCCTGGTGATTAGTTGTGGTGTAGCCTAGTAACCATATGAGAGAAAGGGGATGGAAACAGAACGCAAGATGGAGCTTTCTGTCGCTTCTCTTTCCTTTTTGTCCTTACTTTCTTTTAGCTTAAATGCCAGGGCCACTAAAGCCGCTCTGCAAATTTCTCCACCATGTGTCATTTTGGCAGCATGTAAATGAGCCAGCGTGGTCCTGTAAGGAGGAGCGGGCCTTTCTAAGTCCGCAGCAGTTCATTAATTATTAATGGGTATAAATTGCTAACAGAGGGATGGGGCTGATACTAATGTCTGCTGGCATGAGCACCGTGGAGATGGGCAGCATCTCAAGTATAGCAAGGCAGCCTGGCAGCCTTGGACCGCAGTCAGCTGAGGACACTATATCACTGCAGTGGCAGGGACGCTCAGCAAACATCATTCTCACCTCTGTGCCACATTGTAAACATTCACAAGAGTGTGTGTGTGTGTGTGTCGGTGTGTGGGTTTGTGTGTGCGTCTTCATTATTTTTCCTCTTGTGAGGTTGTAGAGTTCTCTGAGGGATTCTTTAAGGGATTAATTTATGCTCACGAAATAGTTTTTAGGTCAACTTTAGAAGAAGGATTAACTTGAGTTTAAAATGTTGTTAAGAGGTCAAGGAGCAAGTCTAACCAATTAAGTTATATAAGTGTTGTAATAGAACCTATGAAAACAAACCGCTACTGTGGTTGTTTCTTACTATATGCATACAGCTATGTATCCCGATTCTTTCTGTGTGTGTGTGTGTGTGTGTGTGTGTGTGTGTGTGTCTGTCTAGTGTTTGTGTAAGAATGGGGGGGGGGGGGGGGTTAGTATACTTTATTCGTGAAAAATCTGCTAAAATAAAGGTGAAGGAATTTTGCTACACACGCTGTTTCTGTTAACAGGAAAAAGCTCCACTATATCCTCATGAATTGTCTCAGCACCTCAGGCTCCCAGAAGCAACCATTTACAGCCCATCCTCATGAGTCATCATAATGAAAAATCTTCACACCCAAAAGTCTGTATTATTGAAAAGAGGAAAGTTTCGGTGCAGTGAAATGCCTTTTGCAAGAGAGAAACTCTCTTTCACAAAATGATTGCGGAAATAAAAGTTTAACTTATTGACTATAATGTTATAATATTGACTATATTAAAATAATTAGCTATCTTAAAACCATTGGTTACAAAATAACTTCTGTAATACTGGGAAAGTCTTCAATTATAATTTAGGCGTGTGCCCATAAAGGGCTATTATTCTTATTGTAGTAGGTTGCTAGCTTTAATTACATAACTGTTAATAATAATCACAGATTTAAACTGTCTGAGAAATCACAAATCTTAATTGTGAGGCCAACTAGAACAAGACATGCTGATATCCAGCCCTGGTACATTGTCATCATTCACCAGCCCAGATGCGCTGTGTCTCAGGTGGCAGGGCAGGTTTTCCTCTAATCACAGGGTTGCTGATTTGTACTTTGGATGATGCTAAAGTTGGTTTTGATAGCGGACCAAACCTTAAGTTTTCCTTATTCCCTTACAAGATTGGAGTAGAGTGTCATATTTACAATGTAGAGGCCTCACTGCAAAGACAATTCAACATACCCTGGGTAACTTTCTGTTATCTGGATTAATTTAGCCTAACATTGGCCAGATTGTTTTCACCTGACTAACTTTAACCAGTGTCTTCCCTGTGTTCACAGGAAAGGGTTGGCACTGGCAGCATCTGACCAACCACACCTATAGATAAGTGCACTGGCAGCAGAAGGGCTGATTTTACAAGGGAAGAAAACTATACCACAGGGAAAATATGCTGAGGTTAAACATATAATACAGACTGAAAGCAACACAGCTGAGAATGTGTTTGTGTGTGTGTGAGAGAGAACGAGAGAAAAAGCACTTTACAGTTGTTTACTATTAAACGTGTTGTGTGAATGCAGGAGTCCTTCAAGCTCTTTGGTTAAGACCTACGATACAAATAAACTTCAGCCTTTTTAAAGCCAAGAAAGAAAGTCAGAAAAAAATGACAGCTGTGAAAGTTAACAGACTTTACAATATCACAACTTATATGTTTTAGTATCATTATTTTTTAAGACAAGAAAGAATCTGAGGCTTTTAATCAAGTATTTCATTAAATTAATGTTTAAAACCCAGTTTTATTTTCTATTTATTCAGCTGCTGTGCTGTGTAAGGTTCTGACAGCAAATAAAGAATAAAATATTCTCCATACAGAATTCAAATGTCAGCTTAAGGCACATCCTGTGTTATATATTAATGCTTATAGAACAATAATATTCTTGTAAAATTGTTTGCAGACAACAGGAAACAAAATCCATAGAGCCAGACAAGAATCTAGACGATCGAAATCTAAAATATTTAAGCCCCTCCCGATAAACACACAAAGGTTCAAGGGATCTTCCAGGAATGTGGACACTGTTTGAGAGAGAACTGACTGGTCAGTAGGATTAGGTTTGTAGCATACATTCCAGTGGTGATGTACTTGGGTAAGAACTGAATCAACTTTGTACTGAACCCAAGGTTAGCCTTGAAGTTAGGATCAACACAAATCCTGTTTCATAGCACTGGGCCATACCCCGTTTGAACTGCCACTGAGCACTACCATCACCTGACACACAAACGAATCTCAAGAGGAGATGTAACTTCTGCCTATGCAAACAAAGTCCCTCCCAATCCAGAAAATAGCAATCCATTCATCCATCATTCATCCATCATCCATCAATTTTCTTAGGCTTATCTAATTCTAGGTCATGGGGGCTGGTGCCAGGGTGGAGGCTGGGTACACACTGGTAGGTTGCCAGTCTTTCACAGGGCTAACATGGTAAATAATAACTGAGTCTTAAATAAACCTATAGCAGTGGTTAAAGTGAACAAAACATATGTAATCATATTAGGAGGCTGAACCCAAACTGCTTAAAATCAAGACATCTCCCAAAAATTCTTTCTAAATCTCCTCCTTCATACCTCAGTTGGCACATTCCTTCAAGAACTTGACCATGAAAGGGCAGTTCCTGGATCCAAACTGTTATAAGGAGTGGTGAGAGGCTGTGTTTTCCTCATATTTACTGTGCTAATCACTCAAACTAATGCCCAAAACAAACAATAAATTCCAGTCCGCAGGGTTTCAGTTCAGCTCAGGGTTATTTTGCAAAGAGTTTGAGAATTCTTGCATTTCATAAGCCTTGCACATTAATCTGTTAGTCAAACTAGGCTCATGTGTTGTGTTACATGTCTCACTGGTACTTGGTACAACATGTCAGAAAGCAGCCCCACAGCCTTTACTGTTAAAACAGGGGGTTGTTTTTGGACTGAACTGTCAGTCAAAATGCCATGCTGAATTCATTAAATAGCCAGTAAATACAAACCAGCAAACTCCTATCCTCTGTGTGTTTGTTTGCATACAAGAAGTTCGATATACGTATGGTCTCCTCTTTGCGTTATGCCAGCAGTCACTTATCTGCACATGGATCTACAATTGTCTGGATCTGGAACTGCTTTCCATTCCCAGATGAGTGCAGCCTGCAGCTATGCAACTGTCACTGGTTGTCTCTGCCTCTGAAGGATGCATATACCCAGCATGTCCCATACATGTTTAGTACAAGACATACTGGGAGTAAAGAGTGTCTGAGTATGAAATGATGGCCGTGTGGTCAGGCATTGAGCTGCTGAGACATTTGAAGAGCAGAAGGCTGCAGCAAGAATGGCACCGTACAGGTTGGAGCCCCTCATCTTGGCACATCTGCCCAGTCAGGTTTTCACTAAGTCACTAAGAACAATCAGATCAGAGATGATGCTCTCATAGACATGCACGGTTCCAGCAACAGTTCAGGCATGAAAGCCTTTATAAAACTCTAATACCAGTGGCTTGAGAATGCATCAAGCTCAGCCAATTCTGAGGCGCAAAGGTGACTTAATTTATGTTTAGTAAATAAATGACCCATCCTACCCATGGTTCGACTAAAACCAGTCAATTGGATGCAAAAACTGCTCACAGAGTATGTTTAGGTTTTCCTGTCTTTCTGATACAACCCACAGGATCATCATGGTGACAGAAGCTATGTCAGAAGTAAACAGTTAATGTAAAAATAAACAATTAGTTTACATACTTGTGTTGGGATATTCACAGCAGTTGTGTAAGCTGCATTAAGCTAAATACATACTTGTATCTGTATCTCCTATGAGTCTTTTGTGTAATATATTCGTATAGATTCAGTTGCACTGTATTGCATTTTTTAAAGTAGCAAATATGTTGTTGATGTATATTTGTTATATCAGTCCAAATACAGAAATTAAACAAACATCACTATCTTTACTTTGTTATTGTGAGCATGTTAGTATGTTGACACTGGTGCTGGTATAAAACGTGCCTGCCTCCAAGCCCTCAAAGAGGTAATTTCATTTTAAACAGAGGAACTATTTGTATATTGTACATTAAACATTTTGTTCATGTTTCATGGTTTCTGTTGTATAGTTTATATGCACTGTATACTGTGATGCATTTTACATCTTGGCCACTCCATTAAATTTAGTATTAATGGGGCTTGCCTAGGTAACATGGCAAACAGAGAAGTCGGCTGTGCCTTTGCAGAGGTTTACTTATTAACAGACAGGGAGTCCGAACACACAGAGAGGCAGAGATCACTTCTAGTTTGGCTGCCTGTCACCAGGGAAATTGACAAAACTGCTATCCCCTAAAAAATAAACTTTTTTTTTCCAAAAGACTCTGAGTTTTGCCCACCTGAGAGAATGAGCAGGGGAACTGGTAATTCATCTGCTCATTACGTTCTTTTTTTGCCCCTTTGTCCATCACAGGAAATGGCTCCAATGCAGCTCGTGTAATTTTCGCCGATTTAGCAGGGAATGACTCATTACACCATTGTCTGTTTATTTGTGTAACATAATTGCTGCAAAACAACTAATTTTCTAAATTACATGTTATTTCAAAATGATAAATTTTGTCTTTATTTTTGTGTTTCAAACTTAACTTTCCTTACCTCAGTTTCCCTTTAAACAAAATGCCATGGTTTTGTTTCTAATTAATTTAGCCTTTAAATTTTAACTGGGTTTAAATAAACAGTGTTTTATATAACTCATCACCTTGTTTCTGTGTGTGTTAATTGTAGTAGTTTTGTAGTTTTTCTGCCGTTAGTTGAATGACTCCATAGCAGAAAGTTCATTTGGCATTGTGCTTGCTCTCTTTTCTTGCAGGCAGTCATCAGACTGGACTAGCATAACTACCATAGGAGGAGAATAATGGAGCACATTGTTTGCTCTTAGAGGTCTGAGGAGATCTGTCACAGCAGGTGAGGCTTTTCCATTCCAGCTGCTGTTAATGAAGCTTGTTAGTACTCAGTTTCTTGTCTCAACTGTCAGAACAGGCTTTACTTATTAAGTCATATAGAGATCCAGCTCCATATTTTTTAAAATAAGGAGCTGAATCTCTGTATGCGGAAAATGTGTAAGAATGTGAGAACCAAGCCAGTTTTTAGCTCATTCCTGCTCACAGTTATAGGGGTTTCCTTTTGATTGCAAGTAATTTTCTAACTGGACCACAAATGGATTTGAATTTTAGTCAAATATACTTACATAGAAGATGTAGATCTTCAATGTAAGTCTGCAAAGAGAGTAGAGAGTACATAGAATAATTTGAACAAAAAGAATCTATCTCTGGTATAAATTGCAAACTACTCTCAGTTTAACAAGCAGAATAGGAATACAGCACTTAATTCTGTTACAGACCTGTGTAAAAGAACTGAGCCACCACTCATTTCTTTATATTTTGCTAGGAAAAATATACAAATATGCACATATAGACATGGAAACTCACACATGGAAAGTATGTAAGGCTACAGTCACACTAGTGGAAGAGTAGCTGAAGATCTCTACAACACTAAAATTATTGCAACCCTGTGCAATCAACTTGCTATTTCCTTGCTTTTGAAACGGTCGCTTCAAAGACAGGGAGAGGGTCTGTGACCACTGAAAACAGTGCTGGCAGTTTGCATAGATGGTAGAACTCTGAAGAAGAATGAATAAATTTATGATGTAAGGATGGACTCTTCCATTAGAAATTGCAGAGGTCCTGGGAACAGAAACTCAGGTGGAGGGATAAGATTTATCCTGAGAAATGGTGCTTTATTTCTCTCTCTTAACTAAAAGACTTTATTGCTATTCCTCCATATAAACCTGAAATCTATATGCAACACCTGACATGTACGATTTGTAGAGGTACACAAAACTTTATTTACCCTCAGAGCCTCAGCTGTACATGCCTAGATGCGAGCATCACTCTGGGTTTTTCTGCAGGGGCTGTTATCTCACATCCCACAGTTAGAAACTCTTGCTATGATGGTATCTAGGGCTGTTAGATATAACGATATATATCGGATGACGATATAAAAACGTCTATCGTTTCATTTTACGCTATCGTTTGTTTCGTGGTGTCGCAAAATAAGCTGTTTACGGCGATATTTTTTCATTATTTTGATGGTCATTGTAGTGGCTATATTAATTTCTTAAAGTTCTCTCTTTCTCTTATATTTAATATAACCACACTACAGACAGACAAGCGCTTGTTTTTATGCGTTGTAGTTAGCAACAACTACGGTAAAACCACCGCGTCTGCTTGTTTATTATCCACACAAACCTTTCACAATAAAGCTCAAGATCCTGTTGAGACTTTTCAAAATAAACTGAATCACGTGAAAGATGCAGAGTATTTACGGATGAGAATAAAAAAATAAAACTTAGACTCAAACGTTAGAACAGGCTTTTCCCCGCAGCACGCCGTGTAATAAATACTCACAAATAAAACGGCGGCAGTTACAACCTATGTCTAAAAATGTATAGTTTCATTCATCAGTTAAAACACTCGACCCCAGGTACGCACGCACTCCTGAGTGAAAAGATCATGGCATTATTCATAGTTAGTACTGCCCTTAATTAAATCAAACACCATGTTTTAGGGATTTTTCCCCCTAAGGAAATAAGGTGATATGCTGCAAACCCAAACTCTGTTGGATAACACCTCCCACCCACTCCATGACATGCTGGTCAGTCACAGGAGCACGTTCAGTGAGAGACTGAGATTACCGAAAAGCACCACTGAACGACACAGGAAATCATTCCTGCCTGTGGCCATCTCCCTGTACAACGCATCCACTTAACACACTGTTTGCTGCTACAACTACACATGTTTCTTTTCCAACTATTTATTTATGAGTGACTTATGTATGTATGTATGTATATATATGTATATATTGTACTATTCTTAGTTAGTGTATTGTCTGTCTTGTCTTAATGTTGGTTTATAATGGAGCACTGTAACAAAAAATAATTTCCCCCAGGGATCAATAAAGTATTCTGATTCTGATTCTGATTCTGATAAAGCAATAAATGAGACATAAAAAATGCCATTAGAGCATACTGACTCTAATACTGGAAAATACTGTTTTATTGATTCTTTATTTAACCTGACAGCATTTTGTGATGTTGCATTATGACATTATTTCATATTAAATACTGAACTTAAGTGGCACAGTGGACAGAGGATTTCATTGTGGCACATTAAACTGTTTGTATTGTTGCGTTTGATTGCAATTGTCTAGAGGAAAGTATGAGATTGAGAATGTTTCATATACAATACTTCAACTAATCCTAAGATAACTTTCAGACATTAATCGAACAGCTGCATTTCGACAGACATATATATTATGTAACAGCACCAACTGAGGGAAGCAAAAGAAAGAAAGAAGCGTGAATGTTGCTTTGTCTGTGTGCACTGCTGAAAAAATACAGCAAAAGATGTTTTCATTGTCTACTTATCTCTGTGTGACTAAATGTGACTAAAAGTCTGAAACACTTGAACCTGCTCTGCTCGCAGTAAAAAGGAAAACAAGACATATCCTTGTGTGGTTTTTGCAGCAGGAGTCTCCTCCTCCTTCCTCACTCCAACGCTCCATTAAGTTCAGTTCAGTTCTGCTCCGTTTCAATAAAACACCAGTATTCTTGCAGAGCAGAAACCTGTAGGGCTTGGCTCTAAATACTCAGACAGAGGACTAAGTAAAGAGCTAGAGGACACGCCAAAGTTTCAGCCCTGTGCTCTCAACTTTGAGCTATCCGATGGTGCCAATTATGCACTCATTCTGATAACATCTCCTCCTCTTATTCCAAATGAATAAACACTTATAGCAGCAATGGTATAAGGCCATATCAGGCACAAAATAAGATACGCTTTTCAGTGGTAAGAGCAGTGCAGTTTGCGGTAAATTGCCTCCCACTGTAGTAACTCAGGTTTGTGTGTATCATTGTTTGATGGAGCTGAGGAGTTACGCTCAGCGGTGCAGACTGACTCCGACTGATTACAACATGTTGACAATCTGTCTATCTTTATAAATGAGATGGTGATTAATTGCATACCTTCCCCAGTCTGTTTGAGAGTGATTGCAGGCAGCCAGTTCAGGTCCAACTGAGTCACATAGCCTCCCACTAAATGACCTGTGCAATCCTCTTATGACCAAAAGGTTCAGGGTGTTGCACACTTAACCTCTGGGCAACTAGTTGCTCACCACAGCTACCTGCAAACAGTCCTAGACAGCAAAAAAAAAAAAAAAAAAAACAATCAGTCCAATCACTTACCAGCTGCTGTTTTTACTGGTTGTGCAGAGATTGTTGTCCTAAGGCAACAAACATTTTGTACAATTCTAACAAGCTTGAAAGTCAATATTTGGTATGAGCACCCTTATTCTTCAACACAGCCCTAACTCTCTTAGGCAGGCTCTCATGTCTTTAAGTAGTATGCAGGAATAGTTCTTCATTTTTCTTACAGGACATTCAAAGCTCTTCTTTAGGTGTTGGCAGCCTTTTGTTGCCATTACTGTCACTATGATCCCACACTGTTTCTGTGATGTTGAGGACCGGGCTTTAGAGAAGCCAGTTCGTGATGGATTGTATTCCATTGTGTGTTTTCTGCCCAGGTATGCTTTTATTCGATTGGCAGTGTGTTTGGGATCATTGTCATGCGGAACATTGAAGCCATTGCCAGTGAGACACATTCCAGATGGTAATGCATGGTGGGTTAAAATCGGACTGTACTTTTCTGCAATCATAATTCCATAAATTTTGACAAGATTCCAACACTACTGCCTGAAATTCGTCCCCAGCCTTCACCACGTTTTGCAAATGGTTGTGGGCATACACTGTTGTACCTCATACACCTGTACGTTTAATAATAAGAAGAAGAAGAAGAATGAATTGCATTTATATAGCGCTTTTCTGGGCACCCAAAGCGCTTTACAATTCTACTATTCATTCACTCTCACATTCACACACTGGTGGAGGCAAGCTACAGTCGTAGCCACAGCTGCCCTGGGGCAGACTGACAGAAGGGAGGCTGCCATATCGCGCCATCAGCCCCTCTGGCCAACACCAGTAGACGGTAGGGTAGAGTGTCTTGCCCAAGGACACAATGACCAGGACAGAGAGAGCAGGGGGATCGAACCAGCAACCTTCCGGTTACAGATGAGCTTCCCAATCCCCTGAACCACGGTTGCCCATTGTTTCATCTGCTGTAGACAGATTTAGTTTAGTTGTTTGTTGTTGTTCTTGTTGTTTTGATGTGTTTTTTAGCCTGCCACTTCTTCTTTTGTTCTCCACTCATCCAATTTCCTTGAAATTCTAAAGGACAATGCACACCATGTCGAAATATGCCAGGTTTTTGGTTTGCTCTTTGGAAATTACTTTGTTGGTGCAAACTGTGTTATAATTTTTTTTGTAGATTCAGCTAAAGAAATGGGAACAAACTGATTTTGCAACAGGATTTTAGTAACAAAATGCCTAAAGATACCTTTTAAAATGGCATCTTTCTGAAGTTGTCTGTTATGCATACACAGCACCGGTTCATCCCTTGAGTTAGGTTCCTTTTATGCTTGAATGAAAAACATTCCTCTGACAATGGTCAGGTACAGGAACAGGACTGGAAATGAGTAAAAAGGCAGCAAGAATCCAAAGACAAACCTAGAAGGACCTTCAGAAAGCCTGGAGAACTATTGAAAGACCACTTTAAAAACTTACAAGAAGGTAGTAATTCATTGGAAACTGTCATTAAACGTGTGCTAACTGAACACTGACTTTGTTTTTGATTAGAACTAAATCCCAAACCAGTGTTATCAACACAAGTATTTATGGTGATAAAGGTATTTTTGTATTCTGCTTTCAGCATTTATATGGATGGAGTCTTTATGTCTTATCTTAAAGTAAAACTAGAGTATTCAGGTATCTTGCACAAGGTCTTCTTCCATCTCAGGGGATCATATGTAAACCTATATTTGCTAATAGAGGTCTTACCACATTAAATAGAGTGTTCCGATTATAAAATGACTTTCATATGCTAGAGGTTCAGATTACTGAACTTTCAGTGCCTGTGAAACTGGGATAATATCTGTAAAGGTTAACGTTTTCTTATGTAGGTCTCATTTCCAACAGCCTCTTACCCCGAACAATGTGAGGCCTAGTTTCGTCACACTCTTCGTTGTGTCAGCTCCCAGTAAGGCTAAAGGTGGAGGATGAAATGAATCTTGGGTAAAGGCTCAATTAAAAAGTGGGATCCCTCGATATGCCGGAGGCACTCTGCAGACACTCCCTGGTTTGAATAGAAAGTGTCAGGAGGAGCCTTAGCACTGAGCAGTGACCGTCAACGCAGACTGACAGCATGTCATTCTCCTCTTTCAGCTTCACCAAGCACTGCCCACACCCTCCCCATTATACAAACACACACACTAATACAAATAAAACGTGGCCCACATCAATATCCCCACTTCTACATACTGTACATACCAAACACACATAAGAGAAGCCTCCCACGCTTTGGCTGTGAGGCCTTTAGTAACTGGTGAGTAAGTCATTGAGTCAGGCAAATATTATCATATTTTCTCTTCACCAACCTCTGCAGCTTACACACATATGTCCACGTAGCCCTGTGCACTTAAAACATGTACAGATGCACCATTCTCACAGATGCATGTGTGCACATGCTCGCTAAGTAATTAGTGGGTAGGAGTTCAGAGTCCTGGTGGTTTGTGGAAAGAAAAAAGGAAATCTAGTTAGCCTCATTAATCTTGGTAGCTGTGCAGAGGATTTAAACCACCATCCCCTTTTTCCGCTCTGCAGTACTTCACAGTACATTCACAGCACAAACTATCAGACGTCCTTTAAAGCCAGTTTCAGCCTGCTTTGCCACACAGCCATGATACCGTGATGCATGTCAATAGATAACGATGGTCTTGATTTGCTCAGGTTTCATCCACGTCTTCCTCATTTTGAGTGCCGGAAAAAAACAAATGCGCTTTGTTAATGCGCTCATTCAGTAAGGGAGAAAGCGTTTAAAGGGCTGACCCAAATGTGCCCATCTAAAGCATCATTAGAAAGAAAGCAAAGTGGATCTCGTGGTGTAAATAGCACAATTGTTTCAAAGACATGAATGTTGGGTGCAGTGGCATGGTGCCGAGCAGGGGCCATTTCTATTCAAATGGCTTTAGTCACATGGTTCAGACAGTGTGCGCTTGACTGAGCTCAGCTCCCTGGATTGGATCACCAATATTAGGTCCTTGATTAAAATGCTGAAGTGGATCCACAGATGATTCACCTTCCCTTGGCTCTAGCATGAAGCTATTTGTGTCTGCGTGCCATTCAACAGTGAGCTCAGTGCAACAGTTTAGTTTGTGCAGATCTTTTATTATAGTTTGATGCTTTCATTTCTCTGATTTTACACTCTACCATACAGAAATTAGATGAAATGTATGTGTAGATATATATATACAAATATACAATATAATCCAGGCAACAGTTTTTTCCAGTGAAATACCTGAAATCAGCATAATGCTACCTCTGTTTTTTATAAATCACCATCTGAAAAGGAGTAAGATGTGCTGTCATTCATATAAACATTTTGCAGGCCATCAGATTGACAAAGGTAGACCACCCAAATTTGATTTCATAGTCCACTGAACTGGGAGAAGTTACAGGAATCTGTCAAAGCTCAGAGTCGTGGAATATATTTTATCAAAGGAGACAATGCATTCGCTCATTTTTGGCTGTCATTTCCAGTTCAGGCCTGTAACTGTTGAGCATTTGTCTTATACTGAGAGCTAGGAATGCATCATAAATAACTGGTGCCTTTGAACATATCTGGTATTTATATGCTAACTGGCACAGTGTTACATTTTAACCAGATTTATTTAAAGCTATTAATTTTTTATCTCACATTCTGAAATAGCTCGACATGTGTTAAACAGCTTGCAGATCGATGACTGCCAGAGCTGCTTCAAGTCTCAGTTGGATAGAACTGATTGGAAACTGGTTCACTGCTGCTGTGCTGCTATTTGGAGAAAAAAAATACTAACAGCACATCATTTTTTTTATTATTTTTTTGCCTGTCCCGTTTGGCTCTTTTGCCATCAGAATTGTTGTCTAAAGGCAAAGAAAGATGCCCAACGGATTTACTTTACCAAATTGACCATCCCAGCCTTGCCATAATGGTCCATTTGATTCACCTTTTATTGTTTATTTTATTTTCACTTACTGAATACGGGACAGACTTGACTGGAGGAAAGAAGGGGAGAAAGAAAGAGGGAAAGAGGAACAGCTGAGAAGAGGGACGGGGGAGAAGGGCAAAAGACAAAAACCAACAGAACGGGCAGAGAAAAAAAAATGCATATATCAATCACCTGGATCACCTGCTGAGAAAGAAAAAAGAAAGCAAGCAGAAGAGAACAAGAGTAATAGAATAAACAACATCACAATGATATATGGGAATATGACAGTAAATACTAAATGTTAAACATTATTGTGCAGCACATAAGATCAACAGAACACAGTGTGCTTTGAGGTAGGAGCCAAAAAGGGTGTATGTACGGTTTTTTACTAAGTTAACTACCTTTAATTTAGCAAACTCCCACCGTAAGGGTGTGTTTTAACTGATGAAACTGTGTCGTACTCAGGCTCGGACATCTGATTGCTGCCTTTTATAAGTTTATTCCACAACCATAAACTAACACCAGTACAGTAACCGTGCCTTTACAGATGCCAGGTAATCAACTGAAAGACACAAAATAAAACAACCATACAACATTAACAAAGCAACACTATTAATGACAGTACAGTTTAGTAATAGTCATATTTATAGCTTTAACACGTTACTTGGTTAACACAGAAACTCACCAGCTCGGCTTCATCAGTCATAACAGCGATATCAATGAAAAGAAGATCCGGCAGGTAGGATCTATGAGCGGCCGTTAACACATACCATCCCAGACTTAGATAAATCACTCCGTCTTAAATAAATTTGTCATTTAAAGCAAATATGAGTCTGGCTGATAATAAATCACAACAAACAAATTGGCATGTTAGTAATATGGGAAAAAACCACACACCTCCCACTTGGGCTACGTGCCAGACTAAGTAGGCCACAATAACCAGTAGCAATAAACACTAATATAGAAAACAAAAAGTCTTATAACAGTGTTTTAAACAGGTTGGGCCTGGTCCCCACACCCAAGAGTCCCCAATCTGCAAGTATCTCCTGGGTACTCAGGGGGATGAACCACGTTCCTCTTGCTCCTCTACTGGCAGTAACACCACCAACCTCCTTACGTCCCTGTGGAGAATGGTGGAATGACATGGTTCCCTGTCCTTCCTTGCCTGAGACCAGTTGATGGGACGACTACAACAAATCCTTACTTTGACATCTCGAACAACACCTAGGTGATCCGGATCTGCCTCCTCCACGCGGCCCAGCTTGAAACGACCCCTAAGTGCATTCTGATCTGCCACCCAGACAAGGTCCCCAACAGAAACATTTCTCGCCGGGGCATGCCATTTTTGCCGAACAAACAGGTGCGGCCCGGCCAACTGACTCCAGCGTCTCCAAAACTTGTCCACTTCCACCTGGACTGCACATAGACGACTGAATGGGTAGGCAGGGAACTCAAAACCCATGTTGTCGCCCCTGGGCCCTGCCCGACCCAACAACAAAGAGTTTGGTGTCAACACATCTACAATTTCTTCCTGAATTTGAGCTCTGGCCCCGATAGGCCTCTCATTGGTGAGGTTGGCCGCCAAATAGAGGAGGGTTTGGAATTCCAGAGCAGTCAAGTTTCCCTCCTCACCAACGTTACTCAACGCCCTTTTCAACACGCGAACAGCTGCCTCTGCTGCTCCATTCCGGTGTGGGGAGTCCGCTGGACTAAACTCCCACATCCAGTCAGACCCAACTACGGCTGCCTTTCTTTGGATCTCGTCTTTGTCAATACCCGCAAGGAAATCATAGAGCTCCTTCAGCGCAGGTTTAGCTCCCACGAAATTGGTCCCCTGGTCAGACCAGAGTTTCTTGGGGTGACCCCTCAGGGCAGTAAACCGCTGGTATGCCTTCAGGAAGCCCTCAGTTGACAGATCTTCAACTATGTCTGCATGAACTGCTCTTGAGGCCATACAGCTAAAAACCACGCCCCAAACTTTCTTCTTCACTCGTCGTCTTACTGAGTCTCTGACAAAATATGGACCAAACAAGTCCAAAGTAGTGTACTCAAAAGGGGCTGCTGGCGTAGTACGTACGGGAGGAAGATCACTCATCACCTGAGTGCATAGCTTGGCCCTGCACTTTCTGCAACTTACGCACGAATCAATCACCTTCCGTACGATCCTGGGACCTTGAACTACCCAGCCCCTCTTCCTCATCCGAAGAAGGGTGGCAGAAACACCTTCGTGGTTGACACGATGGGCGTCCTCAGCGAGGAGAGAGCTTAACCGACACTTGTAGGGGATCAAAGGGACCCCGGACCTCTCCTCCTCAACGGATTGAATCCGACCATAGCACATCAAGAGCCCCGTTGTTTTATCCTTGCGCACAACCAGGCGGTTGAGCGTCGTCGTAGGGAAAGTCACACCTGCTTGGGCGGCGAGGCATAAGTCCTGAAACGCCTCTACTCGCTCCTGAGCCGTGGGCACTGCCTCCCACTTTAATCCTACAGCAGTTCGACCCCTGCCAGATAACCAAAAGCGCAAGGCTCTGTGGACATAAGCTATGACCCCACAGAGCTTGGCTAGAGAATTGAACCGTGAAAGATCTACTTGATTTATCAAGGCTGAACCCCAGCACTCCTTGATCCTGCAGACATTAGAAGCAACAGAAGGAGACCCCTTAGTCTCAAAAGACGTAACCTTGTTGCTGAATGGTAAAAGCTCTGGACTTACTCGGCCGCCGACCACGGCTTTGACGCTATCAAAACCATCTGGAGTAGTCTGCGCCCTTTCCTGTGACCTTGTTAAGATGGCAGAAAAAGCCTTTCTTTGGAGTCGACTGACGACTTCTCTAGTCCCAGAGGCCACCTCTGCAGCTGACTTTATGGGCCATTCCTCTACTGGCTTGGTTAGGAACATGGGACCGGTCTGCCATGAAGAGCCCTCACCAAGCTGCTCAGGGGAACATCCTCTTGTGACCAGGTCAGCCACGTTGAACTGGCCAGGAAGCCACCACCAGTCGGTCACAGGCCCAGTCTTCTGTATCTCTCCCACTCGATTGGCAAAGAAGGTCTGGAACCCGTAACTCTCCCGTTGGATGGCACCTAACACAGTCTGACTGTCCAGAAAATGGTACCAACGATCTATTTCCAACCGACTGTACTTCAGAAAGTAACCTTTCAGGCGAGTGGCAAAAACAGCTCCACAAATCTCTGCCTTGACAGCATCTCCCTTTTGTTCAATTGGAGTCAATTTGGCCTTGGACTCCACGAGCCGGGTCTTAACCCCTCCAGATGTTTCCCAGCGCAGGTAGAGGACCGCTCCGTATGAGTCACAACTTCCATCAGAGAACGTGATCCCCCAGGGTTTACCCACCCAGCCGGATGGTGTAATACTCCTGGGAAAGGTGATGGTACTCAGCCGCGCGTACTCCTCAAAGAGCTTGATCGCTCTCCCACGTAGTTCACTAGACAGCGGCTTATCCCACGTATCCTTAGTCAGTATCCCGGCCTCCTGAAAGGCTCTTCTGACAAGAATAACACCTTTCTGCTTCAGGGGCGTCGCCAGACCAAGGGGGTCATAGAGCCCTGCTACCTGACTTAGAAGCATACGGCGGGTGAGGGGATTTGGCGTCTTCTCCCCTATGTTCTCCTCAGTGAGGTCTACTTGAGTACGCATCTTTTTCTTTCTTGCGGAGAAGTTAATAGCCACCATGAGGAAGAGCTTGTCTTCTTCCACGAGATAACCCACACCCAAGGCCTTGTTGTCCTCGGTCCGCAGCTGGTTGGGCAACATGATGGTTTCTGGTTCGGCAGGAACAGCACCTTGCCTCCCACTAAAGCCAGACCGCACCCAAGGCTTGAGGTAAAACCCACCATGCTTGAGAATGGTTTCAACCCCCTCAAGGATCTCGCTCAGTCTCTCAAGGTCGTTGTGGGACACAAGGATGTCATCCACGTAAGTATCCTCTTCAATGACACGTCTTTCTTCCACTCTGTTGACAAACTGTGGCAGAAGGGCAGTCTCTCGCATGGCAACCTGAGCGATACAACCTGCAGGCTTGTCACCCATGTTCACACGCACCACAGCATAATCCTTGATGTCCTCCTCCAGGGAATGCCTCCACAAGAAGCGGTGAACATGCACCTCTTGATCCTCCAGCCATACAGAGTTATACATTTTGGAGACATCCCCTATTGCCGCATGCTCTCCCTCCCGGAAATGGAGCAGCACTGCCCTAATGGGATTCAGGACATCTGGGCCTTTCATCAAGATGCTGTTCAAACTAACACCTCTGTACACCTGGCTGCTGTCCCAAACGAGCCTCACCGGCGTGGTGTTGGAGTGTGGGTTGGGCGCCATCAGATGGTTTATCCACCACACCGCTCCTTTCCACTCGTCCAACACCGTCTGGGAAAGCTGGATAGCGGCCCCCCTAGCCAGCATGTCGCACACCTGCTTAGCATAAGCTGCCTTCCATAGCGGATCTTTCTCGAGGCGCTTTTCTGACTTCAGGAAAGTCGCCTCCACAGCTTTGCGGTTGTTAGGCAGGGTCGCAGGGTCCTCTTTCCAGGGATATTTAGCATCCCAATGGGGTTTGTCACTATGATTGTCACTCAGCTTGAAGGTTAGACCTCCTCTGATGATCTCCAACTCTCTTTCATCAGCAAGTGACATTTCTTTCCCTCCAGGGGCGCACTTCCCGCAGCGGCACCCGCCACACATGGGATCACAGGCGGCACCAATACTGTCCCACTGCAGCCATTTGATGATCTCAGTGTTGGATGTAGCCGTGGTACCGACTTCTACGCCGTTCTTTGGTTTTGGGCAGCAGTTATGGAGGGCCACAACTCTCTGAGACTCCGCCATCATGGAGCATGCAAAATGGGTCGATGAGAGTCGTGCAGTCACCTCCACATCTTCAAACAGATCTGGGTGTGCACCACTGATGGTTTTCCCCAACGGACCATCCCACAGAACCAAGTCACCGCACCTCATCATTCTCTGGGGGGCTAGACGACCCTCCCGGGTGCTGATGAGTAGCTCAATCTTTTCCGGGCGAATCAGTTCCCCGGGTTCGACGGAGCCTGGGAAAAACTTCTCCAGGCGCCCCGAGTCCACGACGTGACCCACATTGGCAATCTCTTCTAATCCATAGCAAACCATCTCATGGAGTCGCCATGTTCCCTTCTTTGTGGCTACTTTTATGCTCACCAGGTATCTCTTTGTCTCTACTTTTGCCTCCATGCCACCAACACCATGAACAACTAAGGTGATTGGTTCACCAGGCAGACCAAGCCTCTCCGCTGCCTCGTGGGTGATATAATTCGTGTCAGAGGCTAAATCGATGAGTGCTCCAATCCAGTCTCCCCTCTTGGTGGTGACGTCCAACAACATCATGAGGACCGGGAGCTCCTTCAGACAACTCTCATCTTCTGAGCCTCTGCCAGCCCACAACTTTGAAGTTACTTTGTTTGTGCAAGCCCTTCGAACAGCCGCCAGCTGCTCCGGGGACAGACCTAAGCCAGCAAACACAGCCTCTTGCTCTTCCGTCGGGCCTCGGGGTTCTCTCCTTTTATCCCCTTTTATCCCTTGCCTAGCTGCATCTTTCCTAGTTGGGATCTTAAGACACAGGAAGAAATGGTGATCCGATGAGGCATCACCCCTTCTGCATCCTTCATTACGACACAGAAAGTTTTTACTACACGGGTCATCACTCCCATGAGAGTCCAGACACCTGGGACATACTTTTGTCTTTTTCACGTAAACTCTCCGCTCTGACGGGTTGGCCTTTTTAAACGTCTTACAGCGGTATAAACGCCCTGTGTGACCCTCTTCGCCACACAAACAGCAAGGATTCTGTGACAGCTCACCTCTCGTCTCGCTCGCAGTAGCCTTGGTGAACGAACGTCTCTCTATCCTCCGATCAGGCCTCTCTTTTGGTTTCTCGCGGGGGCTCGGATCGGCTGCCCTGGCAGTATTAGACTGTCTGATGGATTGCAACTGCTCCAGTTGCACCAGAACTGTCTTCTGATCTTTCAGGAACTGCCATAGCTTATCAAACCGGTTCTGTGGACTGACATCATTGACAGGATCACATCGGTACAAAAGCCACCTTTCTTTCATACTGTCCGGCAGCTTACTCTCAAGTGACCGGATCACTAACTGATTTTTTATGGCATCTTCACAACCTAGGTCTATTAAGTCCAACAGCGCCCTCTCTACAGCTTGGATCAACTGTAAAACCTCTCTGGGTTTGTTGTTGCGCACGCCCGGTAACTCCTGTAGCTCAAGTACAATGTCATCTGCTATCTGTGATACGTCACCATAACAGTCCTCTAAAACTCGGAAAACCTCACTCGCTGTACGGCAGTGAGACAGCCTAAGTTCACATTTTACTGGATCAGCAATACTGTCCATCAGGTGGAAGAGCCTGCACTCCGGGGAACCCGTGGGTTCCGCTAACGCTTGGAGGATCCCCCAGTTACTCTTCCAGCGCCAGTAGCTTCTCCTGTCCCCAAAGAACTTTGGTAGGCTCAGGGGTGCGAGTGCGATCCTTGTTCCGAGTGATCCTTGAGAGACGGTAGACGTGCTCTGTCCTGCCCCAGCGCCATTGGGTCTCACACCATGCACTCCTCGAAGCTGCTGTGGCGTGCCTGAGAGGCCAGGGTTGAACACAGGACTCCCCAGACCCTGGTATAGTGGTCCCTGTGGTGGCGCTTGAAGGGCTGCAATGGAAGGACTTGCAGCTCGTGCTCCATCGGGGCCACCTTCATCAATAACCTGGTTACTACTGCCCACTGCGGCACTTTGGCATGCAGCAGGGTGCACGTCAGCATCTAGCGCACCACTGGCACGCGCTGGGCCATCATCTCCACCGGTCGCAGCGGGCCCACTAGGCTTGCTAGTGCTGGTCGTCACTCCACCGTCAGCGCCACCTTCATCACTGCTTTCACCTTCACTGCTAGTCCTGCTTCTAAGGTCGCCACACCCAGATCTCCTTCTTCCATCTAGGGTGGTAGCCAGCATCACCATAGCCACTCTCCTCCTTTCCTTGAACTCTTTGAGACAAGCTCGCATAACGTTCACTTCTTTCTCTGGAACATAACGATCCCACTTATGCACAAACTCACTCAGAGCTTCCTCTCGGCCTTCCACAGCAGGGAGCATTGAATCAAACTGATCCTGTTTTATTTGACCCGTTTTGAGCGCTTCCACTTGGCTAATCATATCTTTTAGGTCAACTCTTAGACTGTCAAACTGACCTGATGCACAACGAGACCATGACGCTTCCTTTAGCTTCATTTCTGTGGTCTGGTATTTTGAGCGGCAGTCCTGCAGCTTCTTCTCCACCTCAGCTATTTCTGCTGCAAGCCCACTTGCATCTTCTTCTTCCATAGCAGCGATGTAATCAAAACTGCTATCACAAACCTCACTATAACTGTCTTTGAGTGTCCTACTTTCACACATGAGGTCATGTTCAGTCAGAAGGTCAATGTTAAAGGCAATGGAATTGGCTTTCCTAGTAAAAACTGCTTGCGCAGAGGACCGCCTTTTCTTTAATTCTTCTCGGGATGCCATACTGACTTTTCCTTCTTGTTTATTACCGGCGTTATTCCTTTGCCCTCAACAAAGATGGCGGCGACCCACTTCCGGTCGCTTAGCGGCTAGTAACTGAATTAAAAGTTCGTTTTCGGCGGCCGGCTTATCCTATGCCAGCGCCCTAATAGTCCCAGCAAAGAAATCCACACAGTCTCTCACGTACGAGGGCTTGACGGTGTTTTGAGAACGAAGTCACGTCGATCGGCCGTGTCGATCGGCCGTGACGATCGGCCGGGCTCCGTCTAATTGCTGGATTCTCCGTAGTCGACACAGACCCTCCTCCACTTCTCCGTCGCGGGGGGGGGTGGCTAACTGTTGATTACTGTACGGTTTTTTACTAAGTTAACTACCTTTAATTTAGCAAACTCCCACCGTAAGGGTGTGTTTTAACTGATGAAACTGTGTCGTACTCAGGCTCGGACATCTGATTGCTGCCTTTTATAAGTTTATTCCACAACCATAAACTAACACCAGTACAGTAACCGTGCCTTTACAGATGCCAGGTAATCAACTGAAAGACACAAAATAAAACAACCATACAACATTAACAAAGCAACACTATTAATGACAGTACAGTTTAGTAATAGTCATATTTATAGCTTTAACACGTTACTTGGTTAACACAGAAACTCACCAGCTCGGCTTCATCAGTCATAACAGCGATATCAATGAAAAGAAGATCCGGCAGGTAGGATCTATGAGCGGCCGTTAACACATACCATCCCAGACTTAGATAAATCACTCCGTCTTAAATAAATTTGTCATTTAAAGCAAATATGAGTCTGGCTGATAATAAATCACAACAAACAAATTGGCATGTTAGTAATATGGGAAAAAACCACACAGTGTAGTTTGTGGGTGTGATCACCCGTGTGTACACCTGTGAGCATGGACGCGCTTGTTTTTTTTTAAAAGGTCCCTTCATGTAATGATCTGCTAGAGGGTGTGGGGGGGCCACAGCCCCGTCCTCCAGGGCATGAAGCAGGTATGGAGGAGATCAAAACTCCAGACATCCAGAGGCCCCCAGAACACAAGAGACCAAGGAAGACCAACAGAGGGGCAGCCGCGCCACTGTCCCAGAAAGAGCTGAGGAGAGTCCCAGATGAGGGTTCACTCAGCAGCCACGGAGCAGAAGCCAGGGGGAGTTGCAGTGACGCGCTCGTGAGCTCCGCCTGCAGCCAGCTGTGCCTGAGTGACCGAGCCCCAGGGTGAGAGGCCGGGGGCACCCCACCTCCGAAGTGGCCTGAGCGAGCCCCAGGCTCCAGGCCCCGATAAGCGGCCGCCAAGGAGTGAGCCGGTGTGTACCTGGACGCCCACCCCCAGACACAAAGAACCACCAACGCACCGATGTCTGAGGGAGTCCACCACTGGCAGGGGAAGTGGTGGTGGGGGGAGATAGGCCTCCAAACCTTGGAGGGCCTGAGATGTCCCCAGAGAGGTGGCGTCTGATACCCAACCTGACATATAGACACAGACATACAGGCACACACAGATACAAACATCCATTCCCACCCTCATGCTCTCATATGCACTTACTCCACACTCAACCAACGTGGAGACAGACATAAAGAGACGTTGTACACACGATCACACTCCCCAAGCGTACTCTACAAACCGGGTCTAGGTACCCCCGCCCCTGGAGGGGGGAACTGCACCCAGACCCAGGTGGTGTTACCCTTTTCCCTGCGGTGGGGAGAGGCAGACCGCCCCGACTCCGCAGCAGCAGGGAGGCCCCACACTCCAGACCGCAGTCGGACGGCCAACTCCTCCTCCTAGCCCCCCGCTCCAGCAGGTCGCAGAGAATGGGGGTGAGAGAAGACTCCAAACCTCCCTCCACCCGCTCATTGTAGTGTTGATGCATGTGTGTTCTAAGGTGCATTTAAAACCCAGGAGGGCATGGAGCTACCTGCCAGAGAGCAGCAGGTAAGCATAGTCCCTCCTGCTAGCCCTCAATGTCTACGTGTATTTAAAATTGAGAGGTGGGCAACGACGCCAGCGGTGAGGTGTACACCCTGATGGTAATTTGGATTCCGTGTATCGTGCCCACCCCCAAGATCCTATATGTATGCGTAATGAGAGTGTGAGTAATGTGAATGTCTAAGTTGTGGGATAAAATTGAGGCATAGGCAACCAGAAGGGGACAGAGGGGGGGTAGCCTCCTCTGCACCCTGGTGACATACCCCTACTCCAAGGCCCTGCATGTGTGGGTGGTTGTGGTGGAGCGGGAAGAGGGAGGCAGCTGGAGATGGGGAGGGAAGGAAGGGAGGGGCAAGTGACCCCTCCCTGGGACCAGCTCCCCCGCTGACCCCAGTAGGCACCCCCATACTCCGCGACCCGCCAGGGAAAGGGGGCCCAGGCCCATCCAGACCGGGGCCCAGTGCAGCAGCGCCTCCCGGCCCCACAGATCCCGGGACAGTCCACCCAACCCCACCACAGAGAAAACTGCACCCACCCCACCATCCACTCATCTTCCAGACTACATGAGACAATAGACGCCCAGGCTGAGATCTTCCTCCACCTCTCCTGTATCTCCCCTTCCTAACAGCACATCATTATGGAATTATTTAAATATTGGAAAAGACCAATGACACCACAGAGTCTTTTTTTTCTTTGTCTTATGTAACATAAAGATGTACACTGTAAATGCAAGTAAGTTAATACAACTCCAAGAATTCAAGACAAAAGATTATTTTTAAGTTGATGAACTTAAAAGTGAGTTGTTTTACTTTTTTAATGCTAAATTAAATTTCTTACTCAATCAACGCTGTTATGTTCAGTTAATGTGATGTTCATTTTCCTTTTCCGTGGGATTCAAAAAAGAGTATTCAAAGATAGAAATACACAAACAAAGCTTCACAAACACATATTAGAATTTTATTATTCTAATCCCAATACCGCTATCGTTATTGTATCTAATTAACTTCTTCAATTAACTTCTGTAACACAATCAAGATTGTTATTAAACATCTTCCAGTGAGTAATTATTCACTACTTAAAGGAATTATAAATTACATTTTAGGTTTACTTTGAGATCATTTTTTCTTGTTAGGTGGTCAGAGCACCGCTCTACATGCTCTTATATCCAGGGGTGCGCATTCGCCGTCAAAATAAAAGACGCGCACCAGATAAGAAGTTGCAACGTGCGTTTGTGTACATATAAAAGGCACTGTTTTTGTCCACTAGAGTGGGATTTTCACAGCATATTCTGCACCACATCTCTGTGCGTTCATCATTTGTTTGAAGCCAGCTCACCTCCTTCAACCACTTTTCTGAGAATACGCGCTTCTTTTGCGGTTCGGACTCCTTCTGACATTTCTTTAGAGGTGGAGGAACACCAAAGTAATTGCTTAAAGGAGCTTGCTTCTGTCCTCCTCCAGAAAATCTTATGTATGCAAACACACGTTGTAACTTCTTATCTGGTGCACATCTTTTATTTTGACAGCAAACGCGCACCTCGGACCACTTATGTGCACCCCTGCCTATATGCTTATTTGCTAACAAGTCAGGAACCCAGCAAATCGTTCTCATGATGTAACAGCGTTGCTATTCTAACATGGAAATAAGCACTTCTTTAATACCTGTATTCTAGATGCTAAAGTATAGCTAGACAACAGTATATAATATCTAATGCACACAATAGAAATACAGTAGAAGTGTGATCTCTTGCACATACAGACAGCAACTTCCCAAAAATGCCCCCCTATCCATTTCCTGCGTGCTTTAAATACTCTAGAGACCACGCCTTCTCAATTCAGACTCGCCTATAAAAGAGCTACAACTGAGGCAGGCCTCCTCTTTACAAGGAAAACAAGATGGCCACCACAGAGGCAACCTGCGAACACCTTGCTGCATTAGTGGTGAAATACATAAGTCATGCAAAAACAAAACACTGACACACCGAAACGTAACACTTCCCAACAGTGTTCACCTTCTTTCAGCTTCTCCCTTTAGGAGTCTCCACAGTGGATCATCTGCCTCCATATCAGCCTATCCATGGCCTCCTCTTTTGTCACACCAGGCCTCTGCATGTCCTCCTTTACTACGTCCACGAATCTCCTCTTTTCCTTCTTCTTTTCTTTTCCTGCACCAGATTGAGCATCCTCTGTCCAACATATCCACTATCCCTCCTGTGCACATATCTAAACTATCTCAACCTTGCCTCTCTTGCATATATATATTCTGTCTTGCGTCTACTGACTTTCATTCCTCTTCTCTCCAGTGCATGCCTCCACCTCTCCAGACTCTCTTGCACCTGCTCCCTGTTCTCACCACATACAGCAAACATCAAACAAGTCCACGGAGACTCCTGCATCAGCCTGTCCATAAACACTGCAAACAAGAAGGGGCTTAGAGCCGATCCCTCATGTAATCCAACCCCAAAATACTTCAAGTTTGCGAGAAATAATCAGTTTATAGTAAGTCACAAGGATCCATGTGAATTTTACAGAGAGAACATAGTGTTATTCACATCTCCTATTGGGCATGCCTTCTTGCCCAGTACAATAATTAGCCTAAAAACACATTAGCATATGCTCAGGCATCTTTCTGTGCCCCATTGGCTGATACACTATGTACAGTAGTGTACATGTGTTTTTTTCTCAATTTTTCTTCTGCTTCATGCATATTGTATTTAAAATTGTGTCTAGTTTATGAAATATTTTTAATGCATTTTATAATATGTGACCCTGACAAAGTCCACAAACCCAAATGCATTAGTTTAGCAAGGTGTTCTATATATGTCGTTTTACTGGTGTTTTTACGTCTTTGATGTTTAAATGCATTCACAAAGGACAGTCTGACTTTGTCCACTTATTCATAAATGAGCCAAGCAGTTGGGAGTCAAATACATGTTTATTCAGCAGTAAGCTAACATTTAAAACATGTTTTAGAAGCACAAACTCAAAATTAATTAAAAAAAAAAAAAAAAAGAGCACCCCTTTCGTATCTTAAATGGTTATCAGGTGAAACTAGATTTTATCAGGATTCAGGCTTGACATCATTATCTGCACTACAGGCTGAGGAGTTGTTGTTGGTATTCAACTGATAATTTCTCTGACCCACAATCCTCTTTGGTTACCCAGCAACAGGCTACTTGACAACGTCCCCCAGGAGGGAGATTTGGTTTAGGAAGCAGAGGAAACAGGAGCAGGCTGGCCCTCGGCAGTAGACTGAGAGAAAAGGAGAGAGATGCTATCTTTTATCAAGTATGGCTGTATGAGCCAAGCAGCACCTACCCTTGTTTCGACTTTATCTAATACAGGTGCCGCAGGATGCCTCCCGGTCAGTGGCTGCATCAGGAAAAAAAAGTAATGCAGAAAAACTGGCACACCATACCTAAGCTAGGGAAAATATATAACACAGGCAGCTTGGCAAGAGTCTGTCTGTGGCCTTCAGCAGTGCCATAAACATTCCACGGCTCAATATTCTTTGTTTAGGAATTTCATGTTGTTATGAAAAACTTTTTCATGCAATACTGCTGTAATTTCTCTTTCTACTCCCAAAGAGCTTTCGGCAGTCTAAATGCATCATCTGCGAGAAGGCTATGAGTTGCACCACAAAATAAAATTTAAAACAAATGCAGAATCTCAACTGGAGTAAAGGCTGCGCCCTGCATACCTTAGCATACCTGTGAAGAGCATGGCACTGCTCCGCATTGATCTGTTCTTTGGGAATAGTACAACATCCGATCGATCGGCTGTACTTGTCGGGACCGTGCTCATCATGTGCGTCTGAGCAGAACAGGGAAGTCAGAGCTGCTGTGGCTGTGTGAGTCAGCAAAGGCTGAGTTTTATCAGGCTGTCCTTGACTGAGAGGAAGCAGCATGCAGTGGTAGAAGAAACGTAGCTCAGATCGTTTACTTACTATAATACCCCCACTTAAATTAATAGTCTGCCATTCTTTAGTTAAGGCACCAAGCTTTAAAGCAAATTTTACTTACAGCTGCAGTGGAGGACCTTTGCATAAAACATAACTGAATGTCCCTGACATTACAGTTTTAACTCTGCTGTTTGTGGTAATGTTCCCACAACGGTAAACTAGTAGTAAAGTGTTTAATGTCAGCCACCAATTATTGTTTTGGCAGCATTTTTTTTTCTTTTTAAAAAGGAACGTGAGGGAAACGGTAACAGTGACAATGGTGGAAAACCAAGGAAGTATAAGTTTCCGACAGTGTGCAGCTTATGTCATCTATTGCTTTCACCGTACAGCATAAAGCTGTAGATGACAATGAGAAATGCTGATTGACATTCATGTAGTTATTTGTCTTTGGAGGCAAATGTTTGCAAAAGGGGACGACACAAGCTCCATACTGCAGGCTGAAAATAGTTTTCCTTGGTATTATTTAGCGAACGATGCATGATTAATGGCAATAATTGTCATAACTTTTTTCCCCTTTTTTCTATGATGTCCGACATTCCTTGTATTTATTTTCTGTAATTACCATGTTTGGAATACTAATTTTTGAAGTTAACTATTAGTATCTATCTCCCCTTCTTATTGAGTGAGTGAAGGTATTTAAATTACCTTTACTCGCACAAGGTACTCAATAAAATTAACATTTAATTAAACACTACTGTGACATTTTTAATTTGCTGTCAGTGAAATGAGCCTTAGCATTATTATTTGCTCTCTTAACACTGTATCAGAGATGCATTAAGCTCTACTATGTATACCTCTTTATCCTTGAATTCAAGTGTTTTAGTCCCATCCCCAAAGGCGAATAAATTCAAGCACCTAGTCACGCAGCCTGCTTTTACAAAAATATGTGAGGGAATGGTTCGTTCTAAAGAGCCCGCTAAATTCTAGCGTTGTGCAGTAACAGGACACCGCTGTTACAACAAGTTAGTTTGTAAAATTTCTTCCCTCTGAGAAATATCACGATCAACTGCGATATTATTTCCGAGTGGAAGCACTTAGGGAACCACAGCAACTCAGCCATAGAGTCACAGAGGTAGCCTTAAGTGTTGCGTGTATAAAAGTTGTGTTAAGGTTCAAAATTGAGGAGGGAGAGTACAAACCACCCATGGTCCAGAAGCTCTTGGTCAAACAATGATTTTAATGACTACACACGTGTGGGAAGAATAATCTGTACACAGACAGGGATTAATCTTCGACTTAATCAGAGCATACACAGATTTTTATAGCATCAGGGTTTGAATTACTGACGCCCCTTCATACGTCACAGACAGGATATATACGTACGTCAAATCAAAACCACAATGACCTTTTAACACAATTTAAAAAGAACATCGTCTTCCATCTTCATAACAGGTGCATCCTGTCACTGCCGGATGCTCGCTTGTCATCCTGACACCTCAGCAGCAGTTCTGCGACAAACTGCTCTTTTTGCAACATCAGCAAAACATAATTAAACTTTCACCTATAAATGATTCTCTAACTGAGTGTGTGTGTGTGTGTGTGTGTGTGTGTCTGTGTGCTAACCACAATTGCACCCTGTTTCACCTCACGACTAGCTCCTAACCTCTAACCAGACAGAGAGACAGAAGCCACTCTGATATGTAACAACTGAAACTATGTATGTGTCCTCTACTAAATAAATGTTTTAATCAAGAACCCCTACTAAAAGCTTAATACAAGAATATGAACATATAAAAGATATTAAAATGAACTGTTGTGTAAGCATGTACTGCAATTCCTTCTATGTTCTAGTTTTCCCTCAGCATGGATCATCTAGACACTCTCACTAGATGAAGCTTAAGACCATTAATGAACCTGAACATCAACTCAAATAAGCACAGATATGCATTGTGTACACAATAGTTATAACTGCATCTGAAATACAAAATTAACATCATCATAAACATCTTAAGGCCATCTTAAAACTATCTGTTACATTGTCAAAGCAATGATCATACTGCAGATTATATTATTAATGCAATGGTAATAATGATGATTATTTAACAATAGCAGTAAAATAATTTCCCTGCTCCACAGTTGCCAACAGCCTGCTAACTCAGTGACTGCAGAGTTTCAAACCAACTCCGCTATTAAGATTAGCACAAAAACTTTAGACCAAAGCTTCATGGCATGGGTTTCCAAGGTTGAGCAGCTCCTGTAGATATCCAGTGGTCCAGTAATTTGTTCTTACACTGTAATTTATTTAAAACAGCAGCTTTCTGGTGTAGTAGAGTAACATATGTAGTATGTAATAGAGGAAAATGTTGTAACCTAGATGGTTAAGAAAAGGAAAAAGGACAGGTACCTCATACACTGCACCTCTGCTTGGTTTTATAGGTTTGGTTATTGGGTTTTGGGTAGCCATTTTTAGGGAAATTGAAATTTTTGCTGTGTGCATGGGCATTCAACGATGACTGATTTCAAGTCACTTTGCACACATTAAGAAAACTGAATTACATTTGACGAGGACTGGATTCACAGTAATTCACAGACAGACGTCTTTATTGATGTACGCACCTCTTCTATTGTTGCGGCTGCCCCAGAACAGACATCGATTCTAAATTCAGCCAGCAGACGACTGAGTATTGATCCCCTTTTGTGTCGCCTACATCTTCTGCCAAGTGCAAACCTGGCAAATGCCTCCCTTTCAGCTAGGAAAAAACGACTTTGTGTTCCCAGAAGGAAAAAAAAACACGCATATACACACTGAAGGCAGCTTTTTTTTTGTTTTTGTGTTGTTTTCTTTTGACTCTGGTTCAGTGCACTAATTGAATTTTTTAATAATGCTCACCAGAAGAGGAGAAGGTAGTTTGCTCCTTCTCAACTCAGACTCGCGTCTGGATTTACAAGACATTAACATTCTGGAGAGAATAGGCTGCTCTCCTTTGAGAGGAAGGGAAAAAAAAACATTGTCAGGAAGCAATTGTCTGTAAATGAATGGCAGGGTCACCTACCACAGTAAAATGTTAATGAGGAACAGTACACTGGTTCAGAATGCCGGAGGGCTTAAAAGAGGCAGGCTTGAATACAACACGCCCCGGTAATTGAGGCATTCTCTCCTTGCCACAACCGCTGAAAACATACTATCAAAACATACGACAATACGGTTCTAGTTTGCAATTCTTTTCTCTTCACGGGGCCACTTTCATAATCAGGTTCAGATGTCGATAAAAGTACTTTTAACATTTAAACTTTCACTCTCATCTGGAGTGACTTGCTTAAGGCAACAACTGGAAATTTTTAACTCTCAGGAGCAAAATAATAATCAAAGACACAATACTCCAGAAGATATCATTTGGTTTTGTTGTCATATGTATGTCAGAAATGCCAGAAAAGAACAGCCAGGTAGAACACTTTCAAGTAAATGACCTTAGATTTGATTATTTCCTTTTGGTTTCTGTGACTCTGCATTTTCCAAGGCTTCACGGTGTACACTTTTCTCGTGAAGGTTATTTATCGTAAGGACAAATTTAGTAAAATGTCACGTCATATCTAGCTCACAGCGTAGTATAGGTAACGAAGTGTCATTGCGAGGTGTTTGATCAGCACTTGACGGACACTCTACAGAAAGATTGTGACCTTTCTGGAACTTCTGCAGCTATCAGCAATTTGGTACACAACTGAGTTCCACCCGTCCTCAAAGACGGCTATCACTTCGGCGTATTCAGCTGTAGTTTCATACTTGGGTAAAGTTAGGCCTTTCCATCTTGATTAAAGTGCTGCAGACGATTGCCACCCCAGTGAGGTTATCACTTTTGATTGTGGCTGGTTCAATTGAACTGTCAATGGGAATTAAGATAAATGCATACACCAGAGAGCAACAAGCCAAATGGACAGAATTTTACTCCCCGCAAATAATGTTCATGTGAGCAGGAGAGCAGGAAAACAGAAAAAAAGAACCAAGGAAAGAAATTAAAGGCACAGTTGAGACCGTTTCAACAAAAAAAAGCAGAAAAGATATGATTCAGTGGATTCACAGTTACAGGAGGCCTCGTCAACAATCCTTTTCTGAGGGGATAACACTGAGCACAACAAAGAAAAGTGAGCACAGGGTGGTTTTGGAAAATTAAAGCCATGTTTAGAACTTTTAAGAAAGCCTTAAATTCTTATTGATGAAGTAAATAAATCGACAATAAGCATTTTTTCTTCAAAAATTGTAGAATAAGTTGCTCAGGGACAGGCTGTTATTCTCATGGTTGTTGCTTGTTTTATTTTGTTAACCATTTGCCTTGTGTGTTTCAGTAGGTTTTACTTCCCTTTTCCCTTCTTTGTGACTGTTCTCCCTCTTGTAATTAGTTTTACATGTGTTCAATTAGTCAGTTCTCTGTATTTATAGTCTTCCCATTCCCTTTTCTATTTGTCATTCCATCTGTGTTTCTGCCCTCATTTCACTTCTGTATTCAGTACTTTTTTTCTTTTTTCTTTTTTTTTTTATTGGGGAATATTTTGTAACCTGGGTTAACCTGTGCTTTATTTCATCTTCCCAGTTTTGCTGTTTGGCATCATAGTCAACAGTTGCTGCTAATACATATACATAGAAAATCTGAAGACATCAAAAACGAAAAACACTGCAAATAATACAAATAAACTATTGCAGTAGGTACTCTTAGGCAGGTGAAACAGAGAAATGGGAGAGGCTAAATTAATAGTCTTTATTTAATATGGTTTTGACTAATTGTCAGCATTGCTGGGCTCTTCATTCAAAAGTACAGCTGAATTTGAATGTACTACTGAATATTGAAAGGGATTCCGTTTAACATGGTATTAATATGTCCCTAATTGGGCTTTTACATCCACAAAACACAAATAAAGTATGACAATAGTCAAATACATTAAAGCACAACATAACATAGATAAAATATGCAAACACATGAATTAAAATATAACTTCTAAGAATACTGTTTTTTTCCGCACTATAAGGCGCACTTAAAATCCTTTAATTTTCACAAAACTCAACAGTGTTAGCCTTCAGCTAATCCAAAATGCTGCAGCAAGAGTGCTGACAGGGACTAGAAAGAGAGAGCATATTTCTCCTGTTTTGGCTTCCCTTCATTGGCTTCCTGTTAAATCCAGAATTGAATTCAAAATCCTGCTCCTCACATACAAGGTCTTAAATAATCAGGCCCCATCATATCTTAATGACCTTGTAGTACCATATCACCCTATTAGAGCACTTCGCTCTTGCTATGCAGGCCTACTTGTTGTTCCTAGAGTATTTAAAAGTAGAATGGGAGGGAGAGCCTTCAGTTTTCAGGCCCCTCTTCTGTGGAACCAGCTTCCAGTTTGGATTCGGGAGACAGACACTATCTCTACTTTCAAGATTAGGCTTAAAACTCTCCTTTTTGCTAAAGCATATAGTTAGGGCTGGACCAGGTGACCCTGAATCCTCCAATAGACGTAGGCTGCTGGGGGATTCCCATGATGCATTGAGTTTTTCCTTCCCACTGTCGCCAAAGTGCTTGCTCATAGGGGGTCATATGATTGTTGGGTTTTTCTCTGTATCTATGAAGCGCCTTGAGGCGACTTTTGTTGTGATTTGGCACTATATAAATAAAATTGAATTGAATTTAAATGTATGAATTCTGGTTGTGCTTACTGACCTGCTTTACGGACCTCGAACCAATTTTATGTGGTACACGGCGCTCAAAAATCTGTCCAAAAATGTTTCAGTACGACTTTGGTAAGATACGAAGCCGCACAGCTTGATGGCTTGTCGGAGCATTACGGCTACCGTAGTTAGGGGCCTCGCGAAGTAATGTGGGTCCAAAACTCAGTCCGTTTCAGGTCCCATAGTCAAACAAACACTGTGGCATCACTGAGAGTTAAAAACTGTCTAAATTCTTTCATCTTTAATAAAATGATCAGCGTGTAACATGATATACCATGTTCTGACTGAGAGATTTCGGAAAAATGAAAACGTACAGCTCTGCTATCACTTCCAACTTAAATGAAGACAGAAATCTAAACAGCAGTGACGTTTGTAGGGTTACTGGTAGGGTTATCATTATACTGGTATATAATGATGTGCTACGTGATTGCTAGCGACACAGCTATGTTAGCATAACATAAACACAGTGAAGCTGGAGGATGAACGCTAACTGTTTTCCACTTGATAAAAGTTAACGTGAGGGTTCCTGATGGTTAGGGACAAATGCAATCGCATGGCAGGATGCTGTAAATGGACCAAACTTCAGTCAGGAGAACAACTGAGATAATCCATCCACAATACGAGGTTAGTCATTAATATACTGCAACAACATGGGAATAGAGCAGCTGCCAGAGAATTCAGCATTAATTAATCAATGGTACTGAAGTGGAGGAAGCAAGAAGAATGAGTTGAGCAAAGTTTGACTTACCTGACTGTTTTGTTTCGGTTAATGCGCCTTATAATCCGATGCGCCTTATGGACTGAAAAATATAACTATAAAATTATAGGATAATTCATTTAAATGTCTGCATCTTTGATTTGTTTTTTTTCCACAGATGATATGTCTTAATGGAGAATATTGATTGTCCAAATTTAGACCTGTGGCAACAACAGACTAGTGGCTCTACCACTGTCTTGTGATGCATCTGGAAAGACTTTGTTTATACATTTGAAAACTGCTTTAAGGAAACATAATTGAATGAACGCTAAATAGATCATATTTTAAAAATGTGACAATGATACCATGGAAGAGTCTTTTTATCCATTATTCTCAGAAACTAGTTGTATAAGGATGCCAGATGCTTAATTGTAGATGGTGACACTTGAGCTCAGGCAGTTATACAATACAAAAAATGAAAAAATGTCATAGAATGGAGGATGCAGGGCTTCCTGAGCGGGTATGTGGTATCAAATTAGCTTAAAACATTTCAGTTTTGTCTTAATTGCCTTTTAATTGTCTTCAAGTGGGAGAAAAGGAAGAAACACATACATTTTTATTTTTAGTACAAGACATTTATGTTGCAGCTACTGATGTACACCATCTAAAAATGAAGTTATTATTGCTGCTGCCTCGTTAGGTGACAAAGCAGTGGTACATGTATATATTTCAGTAGGCTTTACTTCCCTTTTTTTGTCTTTGTGACTGCATCATCTGCCTAAAACCAGCATCCAGCTTCTCAGCAGCTAGCACTGAGGTCACTGATGACCACTCTAAAAAGCAGTGGGCCAAGAACCTGTCCTTGGTTAATGCTCATTCTATCCTCCAGTGGTCTATGATGACATTTCTGTGAATTATTTGAATTGTTTTGATGTAAAATAATATTTTGTCCAATGAAGGTCAAAGGAGCTTGCAAAGAAAAGCGTCTGGACTTCTTTAAGTTGCTTGAAGACGTTTCACCTCTCATCCGAGAAGCTTCTTCAGTTCTAAGGTCAAATGGTGGAGAGTCCCAGATATAAACCTAGTGGGAGTGACAGAGGGACAAAAGGACCCCCTGATGATCCTCTAATCGCCTGAGCCAAGGTGGGAAACTGGGCGTGGGTCCCAATCAGCCAGAGTTTCGGGTGTCTTCATTGTGAAACCTGGCCCCACCTTATCATGCGAATTCCTGAGGTCAGATGGCCCAGGATGTGAGTGGGCGTTAAGGCGTCTGGGAAGGGATCTCAAAACTGGATTATAGATGGCAGAGAGTTGGTGTCGTAAACCACCGCCTCTGTTCAAAGATGGTCGCTCACAGTGGACATAGATGGCTTCTTTCACTCCTCTTTCAAACCATCTGTCCTCTCTGTCCAAAATGTGAACATTGGCATCCTCGAAAGAGTGTCCTTTATCCTTAAGATGCAGATGGACTGCTGAGTCTTGTCCTGTGGAGGTGGCTCTTCTGTGTTGTGCCATGCGCTTGTGAAGTGGCTGTTTGGTCTCTCCAATGTAGAGGTCTGAGCATTCCTCGCTGCACTGTACAGCATACACCACATTGTTAAGTTTGTGTTTTGGCGTTTTGTCTTTCGGGTGAACCAGTTTCAGAAACTGGTTTCAGAAACTGGTTTCAGAAACTGATCACACTCACATATGACACGGACCTTCACAATAAAACAGGAAACTCAGATACATGGAACCAGACAAGACATTGAACTAAACAGACAGATTCACAAACAGATGGGGAGACACCATAGACAGACAGATACAGACGCAGACTCAGAGGCAGATCGAAAATAACACAGAACTTAAACAATCATCTAGAAAATGATAACAAACTAAAAGCGCTGGGTCACCGACCCAGGACCATGACAATATTTTTTATTAATTTTGTGACATATGTAATCATGTAGTTACAACACACATCTAAGGTATCTATCTACCTATATGATTCAAATTAATACATGCAAGGTCACATTCAGGTTGTATAACTTTAGACTTGGTCACAAAAATCTTTCTTGGTCAGGGCAGAAATGTTTTTCAGCTCTGGAATTTATTGTACCAGATTCATATTTGAATAATAATTTAGGTAATTCTATATTTCAGTGTTTCATCGAATCCAAGTATAGGTTAGTCTTTTACTTATTGGACTTTTAAATATCATTTCAATTTGATTCACAAGTACTGAATAATTTCCTTCAAAGAACACACAGACTTGTCCTTCCTTTTACTATAATGCTAATTAGGATGAGGCAACCATCCCTTTAGAGGTTATTCACTAAACTCGCTGCGCTTGTTTATGAACAGGCAAAGTCAAATTCATTGAAGGCAATACAACTTACTTCTGGCAACTAATGCAGCTTATTTTTTAGTTGCTCGCCTCAGTGGACTCCTAGCTTAGATTCTTGTCAGCAGGTAACCATATTCACATAGCAGCTGAACATTAAAGTTAAAGCCTTTGATGCACAGAATTTAACTCGTGTGTTTGCCTTGGTTACATATTGTTCCTGCAAGGCTAATGCATGAATATGATGTGACGTACAATGGTGAAGTGTCTGCAGAATAAACTCTGAAGGGCCAGCACTACCTCAATGCCAGAAAATGAATCTTGCATACATTCTCCCTGAATCCCACACAGTGCAGATGTTCGTGAAAGGTGAAACAGTGGCAACTCCAAAAACTCCCACACCGTGACTTCCAAAACACACTCCGCTCCAGATTCCTGGTAACACAAACACGTTCAGGTTAGCAGGGATTCTTTCTCGAAGGTTTATACCAAGTCCACGCCTGTACTGACGAGTTCTGACGCAAGGATCCAGCGTCGGCCTCAGCTCAGCTACAGTCTTAGGCTACTTTCACACTGCAGGCGAAAGCGCATCAAATCCGATTTTTTTGACCCTATGCGACCCATATCCAATCATGGTATGACAGTGTGAACGGCACAAATCCGATATTTTCAAATCCGATCTGGGTCACTTTCGTATGTGGTACTGAATCTGATACGTATCCAATGTTTTAGAAAGCGACTGCTGTTTGAACGGTCATGTCGCATTAAATCAGTCTTTTTCGTCACTGACACAAGACAGACGCCAATTATCAGCGCCGGAGAAGACATCGCGAACGCTTCCTGGCCATCCAGTGTAGATGTCAGTGAAACTGTTGGGAAGACAACGTTGGAGAAACGTGAACATTTTATTTGTACTGTATAATCTGCAGATTTTGACAGAAATCTGCAACTATTCTTTGAAGCACTGCTCCTCTAAAACAGCAATAAGGATAATTATTAGGTTATTTACATTATTATGTAAATAACAAAATAAGTTAAAACAAAAATTGGGAAACGTAAAGTCCGAAGTCTTTATATTAAGGGCCATCAGTCAAACAATATTGTTTGCTCTGGGTCTAAACAGAGCACGTTGTGTGTGACATCTTCTTTTGCGCATGCGGGCCGCTTTGAGCGTTCACACTAGAGCGTGTTTGCTGTCGCATTTTATTTGTAGTGTGAACGAGCAGACAAAAAAATCGGATTTGATCAAAAAATCGGAATTGAGCATTAACACGTGCAGTGTGAACGTAGCCTTAAACGCCGCTCCCTTGACGAGCGTAATCTGCTGCAGCTGGCAGAGGACGACGAGCGGCAGGTGTGGCTGTCTCTAGAGCAGAAACACTTCCGGGTTCGCAGTCTCCTCAGCACACCAAAACCTCCTGAAGCTCACACGGAGAAACATGGAGAAAAAGGAGAGAAAACCAAAACAACACACGGAAAATATAAACATACACTAAAATACATGAGCCCTGGGTCCCTAGACCCAGGCCATGACAACTACAGCTTTAGACAGAAACCAGTTTTCTCAACCAACAACATAGAGAATATTTTCTAAGTTACATGTTAATTATAAAACCTTGAAGTGGAGGTTTTCTGAGTGAAATCAATCATTTTCCAAAAGCGAATTATTCAAACGTGCTTTTTCTTAATGAATGTCATATCTATCATCTATGGCTCATTAATTCCACAAAAGCATAGTCCATCATAGACTCATATTTAGATGATTCATGTCCTCATAAAATGGGAGGGTGTTGTTATCTTTGCACAGTAGTTTCTTATACTTTGTAGCACAAATCATACCATGAACCTTGATTAGATAAAACTGTCTGTGGCCATCCTTTTTTACATCAGATATCTGGCCTGTTTTCAGAGAGAAAGCCATCTGACTTTTTGTGTATTTCAGGACTGCCACACCTCTGACTGCCCAAACACATAAATGTTATGTGATCATTAATGGGGCTCAATATCAAGCCTCAGGACCAAGGGGTTTCTCCCATCTGGCCACTGGGCTTTGTGTGTGAGTGTGTGTTTGTTTGTCTTTCTAAGTAATCTGTTAGCACCTGATGATGTTTATTTGTGTCATTGTGTTTTTTACACTACTTATGTATAATTTCTTGCCATACACTCATTTGTTTTTTTGCTTGACTTACATTCTGGCAAAGTGATTGTTGTTTCTTCCTGTGTTACCCTAGACTTGGAAAAAAAAGTTTTTTCTACCAGAGTCATAAAGCGATAACATTTGTCAAAAAGGTACCTCGGAAGCGATTACATAGTTCCACAAAGCACATGTAGTGGAAAGCCCAGTGGGCTGATGCACTTTTGGGCCAATGGGCCAGCCTGAGGGGCCCGTACACACCGGCTGTACAAGGACTGACAGTAGCCCATTGGTTAATTTTCATTACTGACACTGGATTGCCCAATCAAACCTCTTAATGCGGCCCCTCCTCTACCTTCGCTGTGCACTCACAGCAGCATGCAGAAAAAGTTTAGTTTGGAACAAGTGGTGAAAAGGTGGAGCTGAAAAGCTGGGAGGAAGTAAAAATAAACTAAAAATAGATGCAGCAAAATGTGTCAAATTAACCAACACGTTAGCTGTCAGGGCTGCTTCACCATGAACAGTAGAACCAGCAAGAACTAGTAACCAGGTCTCACAGGAGGCTGCTGCTAGCACCAGCTGTGGAGAAGTGAAAAGAGACGAAGAAGATTAAATTATCGTGGTAAGAAAATAGGTGGAGGGACATAATTAGGAAGGGACAGATTCAAGGATTCGGGTAAAATGAATGGCTGCTTTGACCATGAGCCACTGCTAAAAGCTAAAGTGTTGCTGTTAATCATTGTCACATGTTGCAGTGCAGCTAAGAACTAGCCCAACAACAACTGTACCAGTTGTGTAATGCATTAAGGCATAGGGAATGGACAGCTTGCACACCTGGAAAGACATCATGTTCCCATCCTATGCTGCCACCCAGATGACAACCACCAAAATAATCATGACCTAGCATTGTATATTTTCTGTTTACATATTTGACTTGTTTTCTATTTTCTGTTGTGAAAAGAACATCAGTTTATGATATTATAAAACAGTTTACAATTATAATTACAATTTTTTTTAGTTTAAATTTCACAAGCATCCTAACGTCTTTAAAGATAGGCCTGTAAAAGTTATTGAAATACTTTAAAAGTTTGACAGCGAAATTTTATGTTCTAAAATTAGAATATCTCACTCTCAAAAGTATCGATCTATCTTTTGGAATACAGCAAATATTGTCATTAGAAAACAAAACCAAAACAGCCTCGGTCCGAACGTGTTATACAGTATGAATTGGAGGAGACACCAGAGTGCCGGTGAGGTTGTAAGTGCTTTGGTCTGTAGCGTGTGCCATGACCCCTGGCAGGGCCTATTAGAGGAAATGTCTCTGTGGTCTACATGCCTCCAACCTCTCTGGCAGCCACCGAGCAACATCAATTACACCCACAGCAGCTCCAGCCTATAGCTACACTAGTATATTGCCATCACCACGGGGGTAATTGGTCCACTATACACTTCCAATTCTGAGCAAGTCGCAGCCTATTTTTCCAGTCAGTCGACACCGGTCCATGTTAAAATAGTTATTACAGCCCGCAGCTTCACTATGGAGTCCTGAAATTGAACAAGGGGGGAGGAGCAAATTATGATACGAGTAGCAAAGCCAGTGATCAACTGTCACATTGTTGATGAATTTAGGACTGATGAACTTTATGTTTTGGCATTGAAAATCTCTTACTAGGTGTAACGTGCAGTACAGTAATGAGGGCTTTCCTTCGCCCTGAGACTGAGTGAGATTGCATGATGCATCCTGCTCCCTGCAGCGTATATGACTTAAATGTCCTTTTAAGTGGTGCATGCATAAACTGTTGTTGGAATTATACGTGTGACCTTTTCATTTAGTTTTCAGTTTTCTTCCCACCAGGCCAATGCCACCACTTAAGGTCACTGGACAGTTCTCTAACAGGCAGGATGACAACAATAATTAACTCCATTTAGTAGAGTCAGGGATAATGTAAATGTCTCATGTCATTTCTCTTTATAATCCTTAACTTGACTGATATTAGCCCTGACAGCAAAAGGACACACACACACACACACACACACACACACACGTTAACACTACAGTTACACGCTTGAATGCTTAATAGCATGCATATATGCTGTGAAGTGAGGCACACATGCATGCAACTTTATTTCTGCTTATGTAATGATAACATTTAGTAGATGATAAATAAATATAGCGTAGGGGTTGTATGTGCCACCAAATGCACGTGCACATGCAAGCCGCCCACAGTTGTAATATATTTTCTGTCCTGTGTGTGTGTGTGTGTGTGTGTGTGTGTGTGTGTGTGTGTGTGTGTGTGTGTGTGTGTGTGGTGCAAATTGCGCAGATGAAAGGTCAGATGAAGTACAGCCTGGCCCAAAGCGCAGCATGGGGTGTGTATATTCAAAGAGACAAGTGAGGAAGGAGCCACATCACGCCTAAGTAAAATATTTTCACCAAAATTCAGAAGCGTGCAGTGCTCGAATAGATGCACAGAGAAAGAAAATATAAACACAGAGTTGTGCAACCTACACTACGGAGAGATAAAGACAGACATGCAGAACCGCACATGGTTACACACATACAGAAACACCACGTCCCCTGGCTGAAGTGCTGGCTGAGGCACTGGGGCCAATTAGGATGCCAAGGCCAATGCATCATCTGAGGGAGCCAGCTGTCTGTGTGCTGCCCTGATGTGGCTGTCCTCGCTGTGCTCTGTAAGCTCTCTGCTCCGAGGGGCCTGGACCAGATCTGACGGAGACAGGCAATCTCTCCCTCTCTCCCTCAAAAAACAGGAGTCATGTGAGAAGCAACAGGTAAGCTGGTTGGCTCATTCAGCAATTTCATTTCCATTTCCCAGTTTAAATCATTAATGTTTGCTACATTTTAAACATTTAACAAGACCTCGGTCAAGTGGATCGGTATCTTACTTCCTCGCTACAGCCGTGTTGTTAGCCGCGATGTTTTCCAAAAAGTAAGACCCTATTTCTCATGAATAATTTTCCTGCTCTTTCGAATAAATCTCTGTCTTTGTCAGTGGGAAAACGAGGTAAACATGTCAGAACCTTTCAGAAAATTTCTTCCTCTTCCCCCTTGTCTCACCATCTGCTGCTGTGAAATCTCAAAGTCTTTGGCTTTCTTTGTTCTTGATAAACATCAGCGACCCACTGGCACATAAAGTAAAAAGCAGTATAGAGGCTAGCACGGTCTTTTTTCTCCATCTGATAGCTGTGCTAGTATCTCAAAATATATTTGAATCACTGCTTCACATACACAAAATGTAAAAGCTTAAAAAAAACATTGATTCATTGATTAAAAACACTGAATATATAGAAATAGGTCTAGGTATATATAATAATTAAAAGGAGGCTGAATAGTGGCTTTATTTTCAAGACAAAGATGTGATGTGCAGTTGAATCAAGAAGTGCTCAACCTTGACCATCTGCTGGGTGGGAGGAGGGCTGAAGTTTCCCAGAGGAGACGCAGAAGTGCTGCTGAGGGTGAAGGAGAAAGAAAACCCGACTGACAAGAAGGAAGGACAAATACATGTAGCCATTATGCACCGTTTCATATGCAAAAAAGCTCAATATTAAAAATACTTTAAACTTTACATGAAGCTTTTTGCTATACCAGGAATTGCTATGCACACTTTTTTAACAGCGGTGAAAACAAACTACGGAATTAGTTTATTTTTATGGCCTTAGGTAATTTCACAACTAATATAGAGGCAACTTTGTGTATCCATCAATCGATATGGGCACTTTTTCATCTTAGTAACTCTTAACCCTACAGTGAAATATTTGGTTGTAAGCTCAGATCAGCACTCTGTGAGCCAACAGCCAGCAGAATTAACTGTCAGTGCAGCAGCTTCAAGTTTTGTCATAGATCACAGGATTTCTTTCCCAGTTTCTTGATTTGGAGAGCGTTTGTTGACTTCACCAATTTAACTCCATCCGTTACAGTAAAAACTTAATACAGTATTGCGCTAAAGTCAGTTCTTTATATTCTTTATATTTTGCTAGCTTGTTTTTATGTGGCTGATATGCGTATAGGGATGGGTTTCCTTTTCCGCTTCATACATGTTGTATCAAAAATTTCATCTAGATCAAAATATGTACAGCGTACTTTGCACTCAACCAGTTCAGCGGGATCGCAATCTAAATGTGCAAGGGAAGATCTTCTGCTGTCTAAATACCTTCTGGAAAATAATTACATTGCCACCAGTTGCTCAAAGGCAAGTGTTCCAGGGTTTCGGTGCTGTGTAGAACATTTAGCTATGATCTGGGAGCAGATTCAGGCAGTTACAGTGGCTTGCAAAAGTATTCGGCCCCCGTGAACTTTTCCACATTTTGTCACATTACAGCCACAAACATGAATCAATTTTATTGGAATTCCACGTGAACGACAAATACAAAGTGGTGTACACGTGAGAAGTGGAACGAAAATCATACATGATTCCAAACATTTTTTACAAATAAATAACTGAAAAATGGGGTGTGCGTAATTATTCAGCCCCGTTTGGTCTGAGTGCAGTCAGTTGCCCATAGACATTGCCTGATGAGTACTAATGACTAAATAGAGTGCACCTGTGTGTAATGTAATGTCAGTACAAATACAGCTGCTCTGTGACGGCCTCAGAGGTTGTCTAAGAGAATATTGGGAGCAACAACACCATGAAGTCCAACGAACACACCAGACAGGTCAGAGATAAAGTTATTGAGAAATTTAAAGCAGGTTTAGGCTACAAAAAGATTTCCCAAGCCTTGAACATCCCACGGAGCACTGTTCAAGCGATCATTCAGAAATAGAAGCAGTATGGCACAACTGTAAACCTACCAAGACAAGGCCGTCCATCTAAACTCACAGGCCGAACAAGGAGAGCGCTGATCAGAAATGCAGCCAAGAGGCCCATGGTGACTCTGGACGAGCTGCAGAGATCTACAGCTCAGGTGGGGGAATCTGTCCATAGGACAACTATTAGTCGTGCACTGCACAAAGTTGGCCTTTATGGAAGAGTGGCAAGAAGAAAGCCATTGGTAACAGAAAACCATAAGAAGTCCCGTTTGCAGTTTGCCACAAGCCATGTGGGGGACACAGCAAACATGTGGAAGAAGCTGCTCTGGTCAGATGAGACCAAAATGGAACTTTTTGGCCAAAATGCAAAACGCTATGTGTGGCCGAAAACTAACACGGCACATCACTCTGAACACACCATCCCACTGTCAAATATGGTGGTGGCAGCATCATGCTCTGGGGGTTCTTCTCTTCAGCAGGGACAGGGAAGCTGGTTAGAGTTGATGGGAAGATGGATGGAGCCAAATACAGAGCAATCTTGGAAGAAAACCTCTTGGAGTCTGCAAAAGACTTGAGACTGGGGCGGAGGTTCACCTTCCAGCAGGACAACGACCCTAAACATAAAACCAGGGCAACAATGGAATGGTTTAAAACAAAACATATCCATGTGTTAGACTGGCCCAGTCAAAGTCCAGATCTAAATCCAATCGAGAATCTGTGGCAAGATCTGAAAACTGCTGTTCACAAACACTGTCCATCTAATCTGACTGAGCTGGAGCTGTTTTGCAAAGAAGAATGGGCAAAGATTTCAGTCTCTAGATGTGCAAAGCTGGTAGAGACAGACCCTAAAAGACTGGCAGCTGTAATTGCAGCAAAAGGTGGTTCTACAAAGTATTGACTCAGGGGGCTGAATAATTACACACACACACCACTTTTCAGTTATTTATTTGTAAAAAAAAATGTTTGGAATCATGTATGATTTTTTGTTCCACTTCTCACGTGTACACCACTTTGTGTTGGTCTTTCACGTGGAATTCCAATAAAATTGATTCATGTTTGTGGCTGTAATGTGACAAAATGTGGAAAAGTTCACGGGGGCCGAATACTTTTGCAAGCCACTGTAAGTGTAAAAAGTGAGATCTCCACATAGGCTGGATCTGACAAATGCCTACAGCTCAGTTCCCCACCAGCTTATCACCTTTTCCCTTGAGTTCTTTCATATACCAACCAGTATCCAGAAGCTAATTTTCCAACTGCTTTCTCAGCTTCAGTGTCTGCTACACAAATCAAGAAGCTACTACCAGCTGACACCAGCTTAGGAAAGGCATTGCAATGGGTTGCCCAATCTCTTCCACCCTTTTCACCACAGCTTTCGAAATCATACTCATAATGGTGAGTATGGAGTCAGACCACTGACTGCCAGCTCTGAGGAGTTACACGGACACGTAACAACTCTTCTCCAAAGATCAGCCTGTACCACGCTCAACCTGAAAAAGACTTGAAGAACTTCTTTTTGCATGGAGGATTTGTAGGAACATCCACCCAGCGCTTGGAGGTACCTTCTTACTTGTGTTTCCTCCTTCTTCTTTTACTGGTGTTTTGACCTCTTTGATCTCTAACCAAATTGAAAGTCAATATTTTGTATGACTGCCTTTAATCTTGAACGCGGGATAAACTCTCTTAGACGAGCTTTCTTTTAATTTCTTTAATTAGTCATATTAGTCACCAGTAGTTCTCCAGGCTTCATGAAGGACATTCACAGCTCTTCTTTAGGTGTTTGCAACCTTTTTCTGCATTTTCTGTTCAGATTATTTGACACTGTTTCACTAATATTGAGGTCAGATCTCTGGGAAGGACAGTTTATGACTGATAGTGTTCAATTGTCCAGGTTTGCTTTTACTGCGTTGGCAACATTATCAGACTGAAAAATGAAGCCATTTCCAATGAGATGCTTCCCAGATGTTATTGCATGGTGGATCAAAATCTGACAGTAATTTTCTACATTCATAATTCCATCAATTTTGACAAGATTTGTTGGTGCAAAAATAAAATGTCAGTCATATATTTAGCCATACATTTGCCCTTCTGTTATGTGCAGACACAACATTGACTCATTCCTTGAATTAGTTACTTTCTTGGTGGTTGAAAGATTCATGGTTAATACGAAGTGGCTTAACAAAAAGAAAAAAACATTCCTCTGAAAATGGCCAGGTAAAAGGACTAGACTGAAAATTGCTCAAAACTTTGAAAGACCTTCAGAAACCCTGGAGAACTATTGCTTAACACCGCTTTAAAATTAACTGAAGTCTGGAACCTTGAAAGCTAAATGTGAATAAATGAGGGGTCACTCAAGATTTTAGCACAGCAAGCCTTTAATTAGTTTTTAAGGGTTATTGTCAAGTAAGATAATCCATCAGAAAGTTAGTTTCTATTGCAGTATGTTTCTGTGATTCACGGGGCTGGTTTTGGATTGTAGTCGAGCTACAGCAAGAGAGCGGTGCACACTAGATGCTGTGGGTGCGACAGAAGTTCCTCTTGAGAGCAAACAACGCAGAGGCCTGTTCCAGGGGATGATAATTGAATGAAATAGAGATTGGATTGGAAGCTTCTGTCAGTGCCAGACATATCGTCAGGTTGATGACTCGTACCCCCAGGGTCTGGCTGGTGATAAAGAAACGGCCTACTTGGATTGCTCTGTGGTTTGTTTTTGCTTTTAAACTGTCCTGCTCGGACCAAGTGGCTCATAAATACACGTAGAAAATCCTTTTTTTCTCAGCACGAGTACTTGAGCGCAATCTTGTCCATTCCTAGAAAATATGCAGATACTCACATTAACTGGGGCTTTCAGTTAAATACAAGCATACACGTACACATACACACACTCTAACCCACACACTGAGAAAAAAAACAAAGGAGGGAATGGGAACCCTTTCAGTTTTAATTAGTCGCTGCTGCTGTGTTTTGGAGGCGGTGCAGGGGTCAACAGTAATTGGGTTGTTTTTTTTTTATATTTAGGCATTCAGAGCAGAACGGAGGGATATGGGTCACAGCGAAGTGATCCCAGAATCCCACTGCCTGCTTTCCACCCTCTCTTCCTGCCCCCCAAACGCCCCACCATCCGCTCTGGCACCATCACATTAACTGGAAAGACTTGTAGATCCTGGCAGGCCTGACAACTGGAGAGAGGCCACTGCACCACCCTCTCAGCACTGCTCCAAGTCGGTTTTCACCAAGACCAAATGGAGGAATCTGGAGAGTTCAGCTGTGACATGAAAGAATAGCCTTCTGGGAACGTGTCTGGGAAAATAGAAGGAGGCAAGGATTCAGAGTAAGGCAGAGGAATTGCAGAAGTGATGCCAGGATTTTCTTCACCAGCAGAACCAGGAGAGCCAAAGTGTGGAGTGCCAAGCCAAACGGAGGGAAGCCAGCTTAGAAATATAGAAAAGGAGATGATGGGAATGGTAAGAAGCTGAAAAGATTCAGTGAGAGCACTGCTGCGGAGGATAGACACCATCCAGATGGTCAGCTCAGTTGCTTACAATAAATTATTTATCAACTTCTTTCATTTAATGACGCCCAAAGCATAAAACTTGGTCTTTACTTAGTATGAGTATTCCTATGAATACTTGTTTTGTGACAATTGCATCACATTAATACAGAGAGTTAGCATAAATTAGACACAACTACATAATGAATGCACATGGCTCTCCAAGCACTGAAGTGCCTTTGAGGGGTATTATGATACAGCAGAACAATGGCAGTGGACTTTTTAAGCTGATTGCACTAGGCACGTTTGAGTGATTTGAAACGATGTTGAAAGAGATTTTCTCACAGATGTGTATTAAGATGAAATCACCTGTAAGGATTCTGATATTGCAGGCTGTTTGTGATAGATTGTAACTTTTAGCTTATATTGTAGGTTATTGCAATTTACCTTTTTATACATTAAGTTCTAGTGTTCAGGAAGGTTTATACATTTTTGCTGACAGAGTATTTTTTAAAACGAATATTTGTTTAAATTTCGTTTTCCCTGGCATCCAGCTAGAAGTCAGTGCGTTCCATTAAACATGATAGTTGTGCCAGCTCATAGCAAAGTGCAGAAAAAATAGACTATTTGTATGAGGTACTAATGGTTGAATGTAATTTCTTCCCAGTGAGATTCTAGCTAAGCATTAATAATGAGACAGGACAGGCCTGTCGAGTTTAGATTTCTCTATATTTTGAAGAGGTGTGAAAATGCCTCTACAAAAAAATATGCATTCCTACAAAAACGTGCACAAACACGTTGAATGAATTGCATAGTTTGGTTTTCAGCAAGTTGCATGTTCTTTATAAAAGTGCAAGTTAGTAGCCAAGTGTTACTTCTAAGGCACTCATCAGTATCATGAATGTTGTGGTAATTTGGGGCTTTTGATGATTTCTTTGAAGTGTTTTTTCCAGGGTGGAATAATTGTACGGCATATGTAATTGGTGACTATAAAAACTAAGGTTTTATTTCTTTTGGATTTTCTCTAATCCACATTACCTTAATGCCCAGATAACTGGAACATAACCATAACAATAAGCCATGACAGGTACCAATAGGTAGCTTGAATATTAGTCTATAGTTAGAATATTATCATTTCAATTGATAACTGAACCATTGTTTTAATAGAATCCAGGTGGAATTATTAAAGCGGCCTCTCTAAAGATGTTTTAATTAACACACATCAGTATTATTAATTCACCAGTTGCAATTAATAAAATTTGCTAAACAGTTTTGTTTATTTTATCTCAAATAAAGAACCCAGTGTTTTAAAACCATGGCATATCAACACTTAATCTGCTTCTGCAGGCAAAGCTGTATAAATACAGCGCTAATTTAAAAAAAAACTCAGCTGTGCAGGTGGTCTCTTTATATTCAGTTTAATTACTTGATCGTGGGGCGATCGTGGCTCAAGAGTTGGGAGTTCGCCTTGTAATCGGAAGGTTGCCGGTTCAAGCCCCGGCTTGGACAGTCTCGGTCGTTGTGTCCTTGGGCAAGACACTTCACCCGTTGCCTACTGGCGGTGGTCAGAGGGCCCGGTGGCGCCAGTGTCCGGCAGCCTCGCCTCTGTCAGTGCGCCCCAGGGTGGCTGTGGCTACAATGTAGCTTGCCATCACCAGTGTGTGAATGACTGGATGTGTAAAGCGCTTTGGGGTCCTTAGGGACTGGTAAAGCGCTATATAAATACAGACCATTTACCATTTACTCCTTCTTAACCAAAGGTCTGGAGATGCTGCCTGCCACCAGCAGTTCCCTGTCTTGCCACCAGGCAACTGCTTGGGAACCAAGGTCGGTGGAGGGATACACTACGGATACTGGATGCCTGTGCTGGCATTTCTCCTGCGGTGTTGCTATCAGTGTGTGAAGAGTGGGAGAAGAGGGTTGCATTGACGATCCAACACAATGGGCAGCACATTGAAGTGGTCAGAAACTTGTAAATAACTCATGAAAGAATAAAGTTACGTTGAAACCAAGCACACCATTGTTTTTCTTGTGACATTACCAATAAGTTTGATGTGTCACATGGCCCTCTTCCTATTGAAAAAACAAAAGTTGTATCCAAGATGGCCGACCTCAAATGGCCACCATGGTCACCACCCATCTTGAGGAGTTTGCCCCCTCACATATACTAATGTGCCACAAACAGGACTTTAATATCACCAACCATTCCCATTTTATTACGGTGTATCCATTTAAATGGCCCACCCTGTAGCAGTGGCAATAGCAGGCGAGACCTGTTATCCCTCAAGGGAAACTAAATGCTGCTGGTCTAGACTTAACTCTGTGGGAATGATACTTAAATATAACTTCCACTGTTATCGTATTATTTCCACAATTTATTTTGATTATTGAAATTAGCTCATTTAGGTAGTAGACCAGCCAAGTCTCAGAGGATTTTCTTTAGTAATCACTCCAACACTGGTTGGAGTCATTATTCAAAAAAGGTCAAGCAAGATAATTCTGTAAAGTAAGGCAGTATGTTACATAATTACTCACAAGAGAAAGTCATTCATTACACTACTCTTTATACTACTTTAGTTTTTGTCTGTAACACTAAAATGCAATGTCACATAGTTATGAATTAGCAAGTAACACATCAACACAAATCCTGGCCCTAATGTGGACACACGTGCAACCTTTCTTTTAATGTTGTTTGAACAGTTTAAACACAAAAACAGCAACACACAGCAAAGATGAAAACCAGCCCAAAGAGACTTTAAAGCAATCACCACAGTGACTGTACTTTATAATCATGAACAGGTAGACACAGAAGCTGTAAAGTGTGATTGATCAACACTGACTTTGCTATCTTTTGAAGATCAGATTCTAGCTGCTGAGGTGAGGTCAGCATAGACCCAGCTTTATAACACCACTCTGAGCTCTTTGCTAGTTTTGTGTTTGTGTGTTGTTTGTGTAGATGTGTGCAAAGGGCTGAAGTTATGTTAGCAGTATAATGCAGTTGTTTCTGTCCTAGGCGCCAACTCATTACACCCAACACTGCCAACAACACATAAGAAAAACTAACCCAAAAAGCAGTTGTTTGTAACACTGCATAAAGGCGACAATATTAAATATTTCAAAAATATTTCCACCAGTTTTGTCGCATTCTGTTTTTTCGGTTAAATTTACTACTTTTACCTGTTAATTTTCTATTGAGCTCAGCTAAAAGTCACCTCTGTTCAGAAATTTGATTAGCTTAGTTCAGTTCAGTTAGAAATGTAATGAACAACAATCAGCACATGACCCATTTGGTTAAAAGCAAGAAAACAAGGCTTTCACAGAATAACAATTCCATCTTGCAGTGGTGCACCACACCACTTCTTTTCTTTAACTCATCTTGCAAAAATACCACCGCATTGTTCTCACACATCTCAAAAGCATTGGCATTCCCATTTGTGCATGCCATACGTCACTTTTGTAACATTATGTTTGTGGAGAGAAACCCCGATGCGGCTCGGAAGTTTTCGGCTGCAGGGGAAACTGAAAGCCCGGAGAAGCAGAAGCGATTTTCGCATTCTGCCAGAGCTCAAGCTTTGAATCATCATTAGTGTGATTAATTTTCCCTCCAGTCCTACAGTCCTCATTGGTGATTCCCCTCCAACACTTTGGCCATGCTCCACAGTAGTGACAAATGTGTTCCCATGGAAACAGACCTGTCATGCCATTGTCACCGCTGGCCTGTAAAATAAAATCCAGCTCTGCCAGAGAGGAGCCAGCTGGTGACCTGACTGATCTCACATCAGTACATCAGTGTGACTTTTGACAACCAACTTGCTATTAAACTGCATATGAGCTCTCACTGTCACCAGCAGACACATGCCCATAACAGTTTGTTTTGGTCCCTTTGTCTCTCAGCCTCTTGTCCCTTTTCCTTTCTCTCCCTTTGGTACGTCTCTTTTTCTTCGCTTCCCATGACCTGGGCTCTACAAAGACTCAGCACATCTCACTTTGATGACACTGGTCAGTAGAAACACAGGTGCCCTGAGGGGGGACAAAGTCTCTCAGTCACTCACTATTCACTCAGAATAGTTAAGAAGTGACTTTGTTCTTATGACTCAAAAAGCAAAGAACGTTCTCTGTGATCAGAGGCAAGTGGAGCAAGGTTATGGCACAGAGATAAATCTGTCAGTTTGCAGGAATCGCCTGATCACACTGCGTGGAAAAAAAACATTCTCTTACAAATGAGTCGCTATCGTTGCTGCAGGTAATATTCATTAAATGATGTCAATCACAAAAGAACTGTGTGTACTGTAACATATCCGTTTCCCTCACAATGGGACTCAGTAATGTAAGATAAAAGAATTAAAAGTTAAGGCTACAAAGAAATACAAAACTGAATTTCCTCAATTAACAAAATCTGGGAGAGCATTTTGTTAAAAGTTCAAAATTATGGTCATTATTGTTCTCAGTGTAATTACAGAGCTCTGTGAAATTGTTTTCCAGAAAGCATAGGACATTTTGCCTAACTTAAAGATACTTGGTAACCTAAGAAAGTCATTAAGTAATGACGTCACAATCAAACTAAGTTAATTTGTAGACAGGTTTTTTTTGTGTGTGTGTCATTGTACATCCTTCACGTACAGTATTTTGTGACTTCATCACATCAGCAGTAGGCAGCAGTTTAAGCACAGAATGCCTGTTGTGATATAAACACCTCTTTCCATCTGCTCCTGTTTTAATCAGTCCTTTGTGCAGCGTCTGTAGGCTGTTTATCTGCGGCTAACTGAGTCTACCCACAGCTCAGCTCAGTGAAATGCATCCAGCATGTCGACCTCACATCCCTCTCGTCTTAATCCAACCCTCAGCAAATGTTCTCCTGATTAGACATGGCTCTCAACATACGTGTCTTTGCTTTCACGAGGTGGGAGGAGGCGAATCGATACTCAAAATCTGTCTCAGGGTTCTAGAAATAAAGGCTCCAGTGAGTTTTGTGAGTGTCAGGAGCCCTTTGCTGTGAAATTGTTTTTCTTCAAAATATAGTGGCGAGCCTGAGAATGCATAGGCCCGCTTCATATGTGTAAAGTTGGTCAGAAGGTTCCTTTGTGAGTGCGCATGCGCCATTAGCGTGCTGCCTGCTGTAACCCCTAATTTCCCTCGGGCTGAATAAAGTATTCTGATTCTGATTCTGATTCTGATATTCTGTGTTTGCAACTTTCAAAGAGAAAAGTATTGATGATGGAATTACGTAACTCCTTTTCTTCCTCTCCCCGGCTCTGTTATCTTTTACTCTTTTCCCAAAACAGTTCATTAAAAAAGTACAAAAGAGGAAGGCAGCAATTTCTTCAGCTTAACCAAGTGTTACTGACATTGTTGAAATCCCACTTTTTGTTTTAATGCGTGTGATGTATTCACCGGCTTACATCTGCCAGACTTCTGCTCTGCTACATGATGAATTGATTAGGAATATTTTCCATGAATTATTAATGAGGTATATTTAGAGAATTGCTGATATTTGAGGGGTCATGAAGCCCAAGGGGTGGCGGTGTAATACATTTATATATGCTGCTTAAATTTCAATACAGTATGCAGAGGGAAAACAGGCAATTATAAAACCTGGATGTAAGTTATACAACATAAATGAATACTCTTGCTGGTCCATGCTGCCTCAGGATGCTGACTGTCCCAAAGTCATAGATTACACACCGTTTTAGTATTTAGTATTTATTTATTTATTGTCATTGTCAAGAACAATGAAATTGCGTTTGGGGCTTCCATACAACCCAAAAAAAAGAAGAAAATAATAAATACCCCTTAAAACCCAAGTGTACATATTTAACCCAGTGTGACTCCAATGCAATAAGACAATCCTTAGCAATAATGTTCGTAGAAATTCAGACAAAGACCTGAGAAACATGACAAAATACAACAATGCAACCCATTCAATATTATTGTACTGTGAGATATGATATCAGATATGATAGTTATCTATTTAAGAAAGAGGGGGGGGGGGGCAGGAGGGGGAAGAGAATAAAGATATGATGCACCAATGCAGACCAGTTCATTGCTATTAAGAAGTTGGATATGGTTACTGGTTACTGCCACTACATGACATGGAAAAAATGGATGTACAAATGAGGGAGCGCGACAGTGCCTATCAGGGCTCTTTCTGTGAAATGCGGTGGAATTGGCCGCAGAGAGAGGACTCGGGACATATTGCTTTGGTTAATGACTGGTGACACTTGCAAGATTTGTGATCTTTGAAGGTCGTGCCCCTGCTGAAGTCACACATGGAGGGGAATAAGTCGCGGGTTGATCCCTGCTGAAAGCTGCAGGAATGGACGGAGTCATGATTCATCTCTATCTCATCGCTCCTGCTGCTTGGAGATTCCACGGACAGCTGCTCTCTGTGACACTTTCTTCACTAGCCAGCTCTCAGCCAGTGACAGGAACCATGTGCTAAAATGTGCACTCTGTCATTCTCTGTTGTAAGAACTGTTTGCTAGTATTGGGTAGCTATTAAAGCACCGTTTCACCATTCTGCTGTAATTCCACATTAGCCAGCACTTAAAATCATCATGATAACATTATAGACAATTCTACTCAGACACATTTGATGTGTTATGCAAATACACTCGCTCAGCACTTATGCACACTAGTTAAGTGAACCTACAGAAGCTTATTTTTTAAATGTATTTGTGAATCGTGTTAAAAATTTGCCTTTTATAGACACAAGTGAGTGTAATATGAAGTTACACAGACAGTTCAAGTATATTGGAGAGACACCATTATGTACACCAATGAGCCAAAACATTATGACTGCACACAGAAGTGAGCGCTGCAGTGTTAAACGTCAGAGCACACATCAGAGTGTGGGATACAGGCCTATTAGACTGGACATCTGTTTTCATAGTTGGACACTAGAGCAGTGGGCAGATGTAAACCACTATGTTAGAATCCATATTGTTATGGAGGAACCACCAGCACTTCATATTCATACACTGATCAAAAATACAGTGTGGTTATTAATGAGAAATGATGAGGTCAAAATTACATAATGAGGCTGAGGAAATACACGCTGCACTGTGAAGCAGGATGTGAGGCTTAACAAGGTTGCTCCAGTTTTAACCCCGACTTTTCAAATGTGGTTAACTTCTTTCCAGGGTTCATTCTCATGATGGCTTCTGCTACAGAGCTGACCTGCTCTGGAGCAGGTTATGCTTGAGATAAGAGTTCAACAAGTATCATCGCTTACTGACTAATAAGTTCTCAGCAAAATAGCATTGCAACTCCCAGAAGACCCCATAGCGTCTCTGCCAGTGCAGAGATGGTATTAGGATCAAAGGTTTGGTTTTTTTTTCCAAAGTTTGTCTTAAAGTCTTTGTATTTCCCTGATGAGCAACATGAATTATTGGAGCAACTTTATTCCTTCCTCTCTTTTTTCCTGCTAGCAGCAAGCAGCAGAAATGTTATCATTCAAGATTCAATATATGGTTTTAAAATAAGGAACTTACTTGTCCTTATTAATGTTATCAATATTGCAAATATTCCCGGCTCAAGAAATGGAAAAAAGGAACGTTTTAAAAACACATCAGATTTCATTGGGGGAAGAAAACACACTGATGTGGATTTGGTCACATGTTAGGAAAGAAAGGACGCCACATCATTTATGGAAATGATCATTATCAACCTTCAGAGGGTGTGTGTGTGTTTGTGTGTGTATCAGCTCGAACATTTTTGAATGAATTCTGATAAAACTTTACAGGCGTGTAGCATGGGGTCATGTTAACAATCCAGTAAAATTTGGCTAACATCCACCAAGGTCTTCAAGGTCATCTTAATGATTTATTGGTTGAACACTGAAAAAAGCCTTAGAAAGAAGGATTTTTACAAGTGTGCTGTCAACATAGAGAGAGTACTGTATGAGGATTTAAAATATTGTATCACATTTGACCTTTGAACTTTCCTTGAACTGAACTGAAGGTCAAAGTGATAATAATGCTATATAGAATTAATTAAAACTATGTTTCCTACTGTGATTGTTCGCATTGACAACATATAGGGATATACGAGGATTTAGAATCAGTGTATTCTAAACATTATGGGGAATCTAAATAATGTAAACATTTTCAAGAGTTTAAATTAGTGCTTTCAGCGTTAATCTCGTTAAAATGACGTTAACCCCATAACTGCATTAATTCGGAAAATCTCCTTTAGCGAGTTAGTGCGGATCGCCCTGCGCTTGGGACTGCACGGTGCTAACGCATTAGCGAGCTAACCGCGCTAACGCATTGACACCGTGCAGCCCCACCCACAGGCCGATCCACGCTAAGTCGCTAACGGAGTTTTGCCGCGTTAATGCGGTTATGGCGTTAACGTCATTTTAACGAGATTAACGCTGACAGCACTATTTTAAATATAACAACATCTGCATTGCATTATATCATCAAAACATTCTGAATATGGAGAAATCTCTGTGTGCAAAGGGACAAGGCTGAAAATCAGTACTGGGTACCTGTTATCTTTAGGTCCTCAGATGGCACTGCCTTAAAAACAGGCACAATTTTGTCACAGAAATCATTGCATGAACACAGTTCCTCTTCAAGAAGTCCAGATTCTGGTTTCCTAAGTTCCCAGATATTTACAGACTGCTGTTAAAAGAAGAGGGAATGCTACACTTTAGTAAACATGAACCTGTACCAACCTTTTTGAGATGTGTTGCTGCCATCACATTCAAAATTAGCTAAAATGATATAATGTTTTTCTTAAACTGGTCATTTTTCTTGGTCTAAACATTTGATGTTTTGGTGTTCTCTTGAATGAAATATGGGGTTATGCAATCAGTTTTTATTTTCATTTTACACAGATTCCCAGATTTTTCAGCACCGGACTAAACTATGCTTTTCATGTCACCTGTGTTCAAACCACTGATTTTTGTACAGCAGTTTTGTTGCTTCAAGTCTTCTTTGTAAACTGTTCATGTTTCTGTTTGTGACATGCTGCTAACACCACACCTTACATATGAACACACTTAAAGCTAGATTGGGAAACTTTGTGGTGCTTAGAAAATGGTCAATTGGGCCAACCCATCAACCACTGAGTTAAAAACATAATCACAAAGACAGTTCTTAATTGAGGTTTTCCCCCTCAGACACAAAAACATGTACCTTTTTTAGACTTCTCATTCATGCAGTGCACATTAAAGGTTTTAAGATTCATGCTACGATTCACAGGAATTAACCATGGTGTATTTAAGCACCCTATCTCTTGTGCAGTTTATCTTCATTAACCCAGAGATCAATATGTCATCGGCTCAATTACAAGAGGCATTGATGACATTGAGCCCACCATCCATATTTGTTCCGAGTCACTTCATCCTGTCCTTAATCCAACTTAGACCATTTATTTGTGCACCTTCAACCATCTTGGGTATAACCTATTGCGAGACCATTTTCATAATAGTGTTTGTAGAATAAACAGAGCTTGTTATGATTATGTGTGCAGAGCTCCTGCACGTGCCCTGTGGGAGAATGGTTGGCTAACAGAGATAAAAGAATGGCAAAAGGAGTGCTAAAACATCTAAATTTTAAACTATTACTCTGCAGTAAATGAGCGGGCAAATGCAAACAAATGCAGGGTAAATGAGGGTTTTAGCTAATATTAACTAAGCTTATAAGTCAGAGCAGTTAATGATCTTTCAAATCAGCTCATGCTAGTACAAGAACTTTCAATTAATGTCAATTTAAAGCCTAAAAAACTTTTTTTATTCAAGCAATTTCAAGTCTGCACTGATAAGAGTTTTTCTTAGTGAGGAAAGTTGGTCTTGATGGAACTGTTAAAATTAAAGAACAATTACTTCCGAACACCCCACCCAAGGAAAAAAAAAAAAAGAAAACAGATTCAGGGCTTTTTTTCCCTCTGCTGCATTTGGACAGTTTCATGCATTTCAAAGGTTGTTTTTTCCTTTTTCTTTTTCTCTGTTTAGAGCCATTTCAGCTCAGTTGTATAAAGAACCATTTCAAAAGAGCTTTACATTACCCCATTACGTTTTTCAATTTCATCATACAGAAGCTGAGACAGAAAGGCTCTGATGTAGGATCACAAAAGTGCAGACCGATGCTCCTTATGAAATACTGGCTTCGGCTCTTCCGTGCTCCTTTAGCACCTTCCTTTGGCTGCCTCTTGAGCGGAGATCCACAAAGAAGTGATTCGAACTCGTGTGATGAGGACACAGGTCAGAAGAGCTGGTAGACTGCTGGTCAAAGCTGAGAGGAGCAGGTGTCACGAAGCTGTGTTTAATAGGATCTTCTCAATCTGCTTAGATGTATTCCATGACTCCAGAGCTGTGTCCCACTTACTGGATGATATTACTCCTCATATCTTCAGCCGGTCTGGTTTGTTGTGAGGTGGTGATTGAGCTAGTCAGCTGAAGTGAACGGCAATCTCTGCTGCCTTTGATTTGCTCTAATGGCCCTGTGATTTCTATTATTTTTGGAGTGCACTTTTGGCAGCTATGCCGGGACTTATTAGACTTGAATTTTATGCATTGAATACAAACAGGTTATATGTCTGCAGTAATAAAACAACAGCTTTGGTATACGCTAGCTTAACAGAAAAATATTTTGTTGCTCCTATGCGGTTTAGTGCATATTTCATTAACAGTCTGACACTTTTGAAGGAAAACATTTCTTTCTTGTGCTTACAGACCTGTTTTTCATCCCTAAACTGGAGATGCAAGCAGCTCGAGACTGTAATAAATAAATAAGTCCCAAAAAGTAGGCATGCCCATTGATGCCCATGACCTTAAGAGACACAGAAGCAAACATGAAAACACACATGCCTGGCCTGCTAATAACCTGCTTAGACAGCCTGGCACACTGAGCCATCTGTTGATTGTATGGTCAGCTGCTCATCACAAAGCCTCTTGACAGCTTTTGTCTTTTTTTAGTTCTGTCACCTAGCTTCTATGGGTCATGCTCTTGCTTCCAAAAGGGCTTATTTCTCTACTTAGGTTGCTCCAGCTTACATCCTTAGAGAGACAAAGGCCAGCACAGACTTTCTATCTTCACTCACTGGGCTGCCCACTGCTTCTTGTCCAAGGTTTAGGTGGTTAAATTTAGATTTAAAAAGACACTGTGCCTTTTTTTTTCCCCAAAGCTCAGCACATGAGAATAGTACACCAAAGTATTAGAGCCACATTAAGAAACAAGAGCACTGATAGGCCACAAGGACAAGGGCTATAATAAAACTTTGATGTTTTCTGATGTGTTTATTACCATATGATGTCAGCCTGTTATGCCATAGGGCACACTGAAAAAAATGAAAACTGAAGAAATAAAGTGATTTTTTTTTTCAAGGTCAGTTTTAACAATGAAGGTCAAGGTACATGTACCTTGACCTTACATAGTATGTTTTTTTGTTTGTATTTGTTGTTTTGTATTGTGAAGTTTGAAGACAATCCATCAAAAAGACCTTTTCATTAAAAAAAAAATGTGGGTAATATAAAGTTTTTACAGATTATGTGTGACCTTGACCTTTGATCTTGACCCAGTTTTCCAATAAATTAAATCAGAGCTGTTGTTGGTATCAACTATCACAAAAAAAATTGAAAATTATATGTTCAACACTGTGGAGGCTAGACTGCTAACAAACTGACAGAATTTTTTTTTTCATTGTGTTAAAACAACAACTTTAATCTCCACATTTCAACCTTATTCTCAAAATAGCATTTTGAGTTTAATAGCAAAATGTAAAATAATCAAAATGAACAACAATGGAAAAATGCTTCTATCTTTTTTTCTTTTTTCTTTTTTTTCATTAATGCGTCCATAATCCTCATCATGTTCAACAGTGAACACCGGAAAGCATTAATCTGATTTTGTTTTTTAAACTCAAAACTTTTTAGGACATTTCCTAACACAGACTCTGGCCTTCTATAATAGCTGCAGCATGCGATACTGACCTCATGGTATACCTATATACAGCAGATACGTAACTTAATATTTGCACAATCCCATGCAGTTCCATACGCCACTTACTGTAGAGGCGCCTGACCGCTGCATTAACCCCTGCTCTGCCACCACTTTGGCAGCCAGCGAGATAGTTATTTTCAAGGCAAACACAATTAAAGCTGTGGGTTGAAACACATCAGTAGGGGAGATGTGAGGGAGATGCAAGCATCTGTATCCTGACATGTTGTGTAGCTTCCTGCCTCCTCTCACATAACGCTGCACATTTGTCACCCCCCCCTTTCCCGCCTACACGCTCTGCTGCTGATGTGGAGGAGAGTTCATGCTCTTTGGAGTGGCAGTCTCACTTTTATAGCAACAAGGAGGTGCGGGGCCGACACCCTCACTGGCAGACGTATTCATTATTCAATAAATATTTTTCATATTCCGAGTTATGAAAGCACAGTTCTTTCTTGGTGTGATTATCCTTTGTGGCTGTTTGCCCCAGGCTGTAGAGAGAGATAAACGAAGCATACCAATGATCGATGCCTTCCAGGAAGGACAGTAACAATATATTAAGTAGGAGGGATTGACTGTTCTCCCAGTTTTTTAAACATTGCTTTGTCTTACTTTTCTTCAGTTAAAGTTTTGTTACTGTAGAGATCAGATTAAACCAGCAATACTTAATGCAATCAAGTAATTGCTGTGGAAGGTATTGTACTAGTTTGCTTATTGAGGTAAAGGTTAAGGCCTGGCACTGAGTTTGAGGGTTAGCGGTTGGAGAGTGAAGATAATGTACACCAGTAGAGCTTCCTTAAATGGTGTGTGTGTGTGTGTGTTTTGTTGCTGTGTGTGTGTGTGTGTGTGTATCTGTGTCTGTTTTTCGCTGTGCTGAGCCATATTGAAAAGATAATCTGTGTTTTTGTGCCATTCCTGCCAAAAACAGTAGACTGATAACCTGATTTGCTGGTAACCTTACACTTGGGGGACACTGATGACAAATACCTTCCTGGGAGGCCTTGGCAGCCGCAGCCCATATATTACTGAAGGGTCACCTTGGCCCGGTCCCCATCTCATCACAAAATAGCGTTCAGTACCTTCTCACTGTGGACAAGGCCATACTTCATGCTGCCATATATCTTAGCTGCAGGAGCATCTCTGGGTGTATCAATATAAATAGTAGAAAACTGATAAACTCAGTGAGGATGTTGATGTTGTAATGCTCTGCGAAAACGATATTATTTTCCACAGCGTTGCAGAGATAAAAACTGCCTGCTCGCTGATTCACGTGAGGGATTGGAGTCTGTCTACAGTGCACACACATGCAGGCAAACACACACAGACATGAAGACAGTCATGCAGAGTATCATCTAAGACAAGTATAATGCAAGATTAAGTATTGATGTGTCACAGCACCATAGCCCGAGGTATTAAGCTCTATCTGGCATGTGTTACAATAACTACAAAAGACAATATTCCGAATGTGGAACAGGCCTTGTAGCAATTGTAGGATGTACCAACTTAAGACATGCAATAAAAGTTAAAAAAAAAAAAAAAAGTACAATAAAAAATAGTAGAAGGGGCTGATAAATCCCGGTTACCTAGCAACAAGCGGCTTAGAGAGAACTCAACACTAACTCTGGCTTTCGTTCTGTGGGCCAGTCTCATTCCATTTTTCATGATTAAGCTTAGAGAGGGAAGTCAAATTTAGAGACAAACAATCATTGTGGTGTTAATTGCTCAACTGCTTCTGCCAAACCATTAGCACAAGCTAAAACTGTGAGCTATTGTGTGGCAGGACGATTTGGAAATCGACAATAATCAAAAATTGTTGCAACTTGTTGCTAATTTGTAGCATTAGGTGTGTTTGTTCAAGTGTAGCCTGTGGTTAAAAAATATTCCTCTCAAAGACTAATGAATAGATGTTTGTCTGACACTGATAAGTATTGGTGTCTAGCTCTGGTGCTGTGTGTGTGTGTGTGTGTGTGTGTGTGTGTGTGTGTGTGTGTGTGTGTGTGTGTGTGTGTGTGTGTGTGTGTGTGTAAAAGGGGTGTTAAGCACAAGAAAAAGTTTGCAGCTTGACTTTTATGCCAATACGAGTGTGTGTATAATGGATATGTGTGAGTGTGTATGTGTGTGGAGCAAGTGCATATTTCTATGTGTGGGTAGAATCTGATAGGTGCTCCCTTTTTCCTCAGTGCTTCACCTCCGATCAATGCCCTCCCACAGGAGACCCCATGTCTTCACCCACAAAGAGGTTCTGTTACCTCCTCCCTCTTGTCTGGGAAACAAGACACCTCTTTACAAAAAGTGCTTTTTTTCAACCGCTTTCTTTTCAAGGGACCTTCATTTCATTATTCACTCTTTTTGCGCTACCTGCATATCTGGTAGAGATGCTCTACTAATAAGGAAACAGATACAAAAGAAAGGGGGGGGGGGGGGGAGAAAAAAGAAAGTACAGAAAATAACAATCAATAAGAGGCCCACCTGTCTCTTGCTGTCTCTGAAATTGATCTTCAATTTGCTGTTGTGTTCAGTGGGTTCTTTGGTTAACAGTTTTACTTGTATTTTCCTCTTTTCTTTGCCAAATAAGTCCAGTTAACCTGGCGGTTTCTTTACGGCAGCAGTAATGGATGGAATGGCACGCTGTGAGCACTGTGTCCTCACAGTAAGAAGGTCATGGGTTTGCATCCAGTCTGGGCCTTTCTGTGTAGAGTTTGCATGGTTGTCTGCTTGGGTTCTCCAGCTACTTTTACTTCCTACTACATTTCAAACAAATGCAGTTAGTGAGGTTAGGTTAATTGTGATTCTAAATTGCCCACAGGTGTGAATGCCCTGTGACAGATTGGCCACCTGTCCGGGGTGTACCCTGCTTCTCACCCTGTGACAGCTGGGACAGGCCCTAGCCCCACTGCAAGCCTGAATTGGATGAGTGGAAGAAAATGCATGGATGGATTGTTTGCCTGTGTCACTAATCCCACTGAAAAGTAGCCACTACTACCAATAATAATATTACCATTTATACCAAATCTACAAGGTAATTACAATGGCCCCCCGATGAGCAAGCACTTTTGCAATAGTGGGAAGGAAAATCTCCCTTTTAACAGGAAGAAACTTCCGGCAGAACTAGGCTCTGGGAGGGGCAGCCATCTGCCATGCTACTTCTGAATGTGAGATCCTCCGTATTTCCTTCTATGTGTTGAAACAGTGACTCTATCACAACAAATGTACCAAATCGTCTCTTAGATACTCAAGACAGATATCACTTGGGAAATTTAGGCCACTTTGACACAAAAAGTGATGTTTATTCGCCGGCTTGCCGGGGCTTCAGGTGCACAATAAAATCACAGAGCGCACACAAACATAGTCAGAACACGAATTCCAGAGAGATCTAAGCTGGAACTGGTCCAGAGTTGCACAACAACACAACCTTTAAGAGGAGATGGCTTAAATTTAAATCAGGTATGATTACTGATGTTTATAGATGGCTTTGTGGCACTATTAATGTCTGTTAATAGAGTCTATTAATGTTGAAGCTATAGTCTAGTACTAGAATGGTGGGGCAGTGTGATAAACAATGTAAAAAATAATAGTGAAAGAAAAAGATGGGGAAGGACACTGTTTTTGAGCAGCAGATTGAAGGCCTTTGTTTCACCCCTTTAGTGAAGTATTTAAGCTGACTCTGAAACTATGGTTCAACAAGTTTGTGCTTATGGTGGCATTTTTAGGGACGCCTGAAAGTGGCTGCCGACTCATGCAGAAGGAGCAGGTTGACAGAATGATGATTCGCAGCCTCTCAGTGCCTAGCAAATACAGATGGTATGGTGTGTAAATGGAGGCTTAAGGACGGAGACACAGAGGGAAGGAGTGGGGGTGGGATGCAATGAGACGTGTTCGTCTGAACTGAGACACTGAGCAAACCTAAATGAAAGCAGAGTGTGTCTGAATTAAAGGAGAAGATAATGGGACAGAAAGAGGGAACAAGATGAAGAGAAGCAATTGAGGTGAAGTGAGAGAACACTTGGAAGATACAGTGAATGGGCAGAGAGTGGGCTGAGCTGAGAAAAGGAGCTGTTTACCAGAGAGAGGAAGGCAGCGAACGAGAAAGAGACCGCAATAGAAGAGAGATAGATAATCGACGCGGGTCGGAGGGAATGGGAGAGGGGGCGGTCGAGAGTGAAACAGACAGTGACAGAGTGCACAACGGGGAGAGAATAAGATAAAGGTATAAGCAAGGGCGGAGGTTGTGAGGGAGAGATTTTCAAGAAATGGGTGACAGTCGTACTGCGAAAAAAAAGGAAAAAAGGGAAGAAGAATTCCTGTTGTGTCTGCTGGGTGCAGTCCTTGAGCCGGCCAGAGGGCAGCCAGGACGGATGCGGCCCTGGTTGGGGCTGTGGAGGGCATCGGGCAGGACAAGCACTTGCAATGGGGACATTAACAAAGCGTGAAATTAAAGCTGCCATGCTGCAGGGACCCTGGATCCTTCCTTAACCCACAATCATCATCACCCCTCTGAGGCCTGCCTCAGAGGCTGGAGGGATGAAGTAGCTGCGGGGCATTGACAGGATGCTGAGGGGTAATAGAGCTTGGTGTATTACTGTAATGATGTGTGGAGAAAGGACAGAGGGGGGAGATTATAAAGGGAGGCTCTAATCACTCCTGCGTGACAGCACGGCTCTATCTGGTACCACAGGCAGTAATGATGCCACACACAGGTGTTCATGGAGTGACAGCACCGAGCTCTGTGTGTTTGTGCGAAATCAGAAATGCTGACAAGGCACATGTTCACGTGTGTGTGTCTACGCATGTTTCCCAATGTGAACATCTATGCGACCTGTCACTCACTGCGCTGCACCTGCATGTCTGTTTTCTCAAGTTGAGTTCAGCTGACAGGATGAGGTGGTAAACACTCTACTCAGCATGTTGATTTACAGCGGAAATGCTGATGTGAAATGGCAGTGGTCTTAACCACCAGTTTTTTACAAAGTATTTTAAATTCGTATTTTTTTCCCTACTTTTTAGGTTCCTGAATAACGCTGTGCTGAAAAAGAAGTTGTTAGGACATGGGTACAAATCCCCAGTGTGTTGTTTTGTTATTTATCCAGAAAAAGAGACAGAAGATCCACTTGCTTCAGTGTTTTAACACTGGAAATTGAATATCTTTTTGCTTTTTGGGCAGAACAAGCTTTTTCACCTTGGGCTCTGTGACAAGCATTTTTTTAACTGCCTCATCGATTCATTAAAAACAGTAAGCAGCACAGGAATCAAATTTAAAAAAAACAAACACTTTGTGCAGTCTTAGAAGATTTTCTGTTGATGCATTTTTCACTCTCCTTACATCACCGTTAAAAGAGCTGTTATATAATTACATTATTTCCTCTGGTAAAATGTTCACCTAATTAGATGTTTTCAAGCCTTTTATGTCATTGAGTGTAGCAATCTGAGCTCCCTTCAAAATCAACAACGTCGCTGTAAACAATCCAGAATGTACAACACAAATACTATGTGCCACTGTCATCTAGCTTCAGTTGGCTGTCGTTAATCTCAAAACACCGTCATCCCCATCTTCAGCAATCTAATGTCATCCCTGCTCTGCTGGATGAAAATGAGGACAGCATTGATTTTGTCCATGTATGCATCACTGTCATGGAAGCGCTGGTGCTCTGCTGCAGTGGCGGCCAGTTAATAACCCTAGTGTGAGGTCTAGTGATGGGGCATCATCAGCCTGCTCTGTGCTGCTGTCAGGAGCCATTTACCCCAAGCATCTCCTCCCCTAATGGAACATCTAAGTCAATAAAAACAATCATCACTGCCAATTCTACTGAAAGCAAGGAAATTATTTTAGGTCATCAAAGAAAACATGGCTTAGGTGTTTGAATCTATCTGTCCAGGGAGCAGCTTGATGTGCACTTAGCCAGACAACCTATTACAGTCTCGATCTTCTGTATTTGTCTTGTGTGAATACATTGATGACCCCAGCAGGGTTTTTTCAGCGGTGAAAGCCAATTGCCTCACAATGAACCGGCTGTTGTTTGACCATGCAGATGCTGCAGTTTGAGCTCTCTTGGTGGGCCGGGGAACTTGTTTAGTGGGAAACAGAAATCTATGTCTGACTGTGTTAGACTGGGTACAAACCTTATCAGCGGCCATGTTTTTACTCTCACCATGGTTTAATGAACCACTCTCAGCATCCACTCAATATCTCTTCAGCGAGGACCTCCATTGTGCTGCCAAAAGGTCAATAGCTGGACAGTGTGTCTTTGAGAGGCTTTCTGCCTTACTTCAGGACTCTTAATGGTGTTCAATGGAGAGAACCACATCATTCCCAAGGGGCCGTTCCCAGATATCCGTCCGTGATACCTAATCCGGGCCCATTAGCTCTCCTTCCAGCCGTGAAAGAGTGTGTCTCTCTTGCATCTCAGGAATTAAAAATTAACTAGCTATTATCCATTTGTCTGATGGGATGCTGTGGATGGTTGAAACAGCAGATTCCCCCAGCGATGGCCTGCAAGGGCCGGTTTGTGGAACCCAATCTGCTGGAGGGAAAACGCTGACTGTGATGGCAGGAAGTAACAAAGAAATAATGTCTCTCCATCACATCCATCACAACCGACTCGCATCTGTAACAGCTAACAGCTGGCTACAACAAAATGACCTCCCCCGTAAAAAGCTGCAGTCTATTCCTGAGCCGTCATGAAGCACGCCTGACCTTGCTGCCAGCGTCCTTACATATGTATGCACTGTCAGTGCACTGTCAGTATAGTGGAAGCTACATATGACTCACACCAAGCAGAATGTTGCGTTTTCGCTCACGTCTTGTAGATGTTTAACATTTAATGAGTAATTATGTCATCATATAAGATGGCACGTTTGCCGCCGTAGGAAGTGCTGCACTGCAAAAAGGCAAATAGTGTCACTGTTTTCAGCAGTGTTCAACACTCAGCAAAATCCTCCACATTGCAGAATAGAAAACAATTTGTGCTGTGTCGCCTCCTATTCCTTCTTAGATCCTTATGCTTAAGGGCCTTGCCAACCTGCTGGCTGCCATGCATCTCTCTTCTATTGCTGAGTGGCTAACTACTCTAACCACACTGGGAAAAAAGGAAGGGAAAAAAAAACAAAGAAGAGGAGGACAGGCTTGTTTCTCTGCCCCCATCCCTCTGCAGGAATTTTCTGCCTTTGATTTCTTCTTTTTTCAATAACCAAGGGCTCTTTTCACCGTTGCCAACTCAATGAGAGCTTATGCGTCCTTCATCCAATTCCAACCCACCACTCTCTGTCTCTTGCCGGTACTGTCTCTTCCTCTTCGTTTCTCTGCATTTCGTCTTATAAATATAACTTCTGTGAAAACGTTGCTGTGTGTTTCTTATGGTTCCAGTCTTTGAAGAAGAGGAGTATTTCAAATCATTCACAGCTCTCTCTCATGGCTTCAGAGGTGTACATTTACATGCTGTTTAGTGGATCACGTTGTATTATCAACATTAAAATCCTGACTAATAGAATGTTTTCTTAGATATATTGGAAGAGCTATTTTCCTGTGTCTTTGGGTTAACTAGAAATATACACAGTGGGAATCCTTTCTGCTAATTCGTGTATGTCACACATGCATTTCCTGTCTAAAATTGCTAATGTGGGCTGCCCACATTCAGGTCCAGACCAAAAAGGCTAGGCAGCGCCTGTATCACCTACGACAACTGAGGAAGTTCAGGGTCTCTCCAAAGATCCTCAGGATTTTCTATACAGGCGCTGTGGAGAGCATCCTCACACAGAACATGACATCGTGGTTCGGGAACAGCTGTGTGAAGGACCAAAAAGCTCTCCAGAGAGTGATCCGTACAGCAGAACGCTGCTGCAGGATTGCTCTCCCCCCGCTTCAGGACACCTACACCAGGAGATGCCGGACTAGAGCAGCGCAGATACTGAAGGACCCGTCCCATCCTGGCAACAAACTGTTCCAACTTCTGCAATCTGGTAGAAGGTTCCGCATCTTCCGGGCAAGGACAGAGAGACTCAAGAGGAGCTTCTATCCCCAAGCCATCCGTGCCCTAAACACACACACCCGCCCTCTCACATCATCTATAATTGACTGAGTCAGGACTCTTCCAGACACTAAACCAAGGCACAATGTACATTTCAATTCCTTTAATTTTAAATATGTTTACATTGTCTATCCTGTAAAATAGTCAGATGTCTATTCATATTAATGTACATAATCCACCTGCTTGCTGCTACTACTGCACATTCACCCAATGTATATACTACATATATATATATAATGTTTTTCCTCTACACCCCCCCCCAATTTTTTTGCACATGTCGAGGAGCGTGTCAGGCTACATTTCACTGTGTGTTATACTTGTATAACTATGCATGTGACAAATAAAGAACCTTGACCTTGACCTTGACCTTGAAACCACATTTAACCACATTCTCAGTACCAGTTTCCTTTTCCTTTTGAATGAGATGCAAAGGTAAGTATCTAAGTTTGGGTCTTTATTCTCTCTGACTGCAGTGATAGTAAACACAATCATTAACATGTTTGACTGCATGTTGGTTAATGATACAAGAACTCTGTGTGTTCTCATCATTAACTTCCATTAACTGTTTTCCAGCCTCATTGAATCCTGCGTTAATTGTACAACAGTTATAAGATAAAAGTATCCTGCTATATGGAGTTCGCGTTAGGTCTTTCTATCATTATTTATCAGCTCTTATCCAAAACATGTTTTCATTAGGATGCGTCAGCTGCAGTAATACATATAATATGTTAAATAGACACATATTGTACTACATCCAGTTCCAATAGACAAGCGTAGGATGCAAAAGTTATGCCTGCATTGGAAATATTTCGAAAATGGTCTATCCACCATGTATTGAAACAGTTAGTATCAGGAGTCAAATCTGAATTTTATTATTATGGAAACATCCAAACAAGTGCAGGGAGATGTCGATGTCATTTTAAGAATATTTAACGGGGAACTTTTATGAACCAGGACAGAACCAAATCAGATTATATGAATCACAGACTTTCCTGGGGGGATTGTGGTAATAATGTAACAGTCTCTTATAAGAAACAATTTTCTCTATGAATTTTGAAATAATTAGCATCTATATTTTATCATAAAAAGCCAATTTAATTCTAATAGCAGCATAGATAAGAAAATAGAGCAGAGAAGTTAAGCAGACTCTCGTATGGACAAGTATATGCATGCAGAGTCTGAATGAGATTAAGATGTTAGGATTGGGGGGGTTTGTGTTTGGCTGCGTCACAATAATGCCTCTGATCAGTCCCATCAGTAAACATTTCTGGGTAAAAGTACCAAAACCTGATGCAGAAATCTTTTTAATATTATTTTTAGCCCTTCATATGGAAATTTTTTACCCACTGTGGAACTCCTTGTGCATACAACATGCATAAGCTCTACCCACATCAGTGATTCTCAAGTAAAGGAACAGTGAGGGCCACTCAAAGAACTTCAGTGTCTCTTGAAGTAGTTCATAGTGAATCTTGAGAAATACTTTAGATAATTCTCCAGCAGAAGCCAGCCTCTTTTTATTGTCAGTGTCTTGACTGACAATGTTATTACTTAAAGAAAACCCATTTTTAATATCAAATCAGAAAATTTCCCATTTGCTTCTGGGATGAATAAAACCTCCCTAATCTACACAGAATGCATTTGTTTTAGTCACTTGAAAAATCCACAGCATGAGTAAATTAACATGCCAAAAGCGGTAAGTAACACTATTTCTTCTTAGAAGTCCAAAGTTAATATTAGTCCTGTGTGAGATCTGTGTGTTCAGTTTACATTTAGTCATAGTCCATATTCTATTTTTGTACAACTATTAAGTCAGCCTCAAAACCATCAAGTGCCAACTGAGGGTCTTCTAGATAGAAATTAATTTCTTTACAAGTAATTTCTCTTGACTAATTTCCCCACAGAGTTCAATAAAAATTTAATAAAGAGGAACAACTGATAAAGGGATCCATGTACTGTATGAATCTTCCTCCTAGCAGTGTTGTGGTTTAAGGCTGATATGGTACCTCAGACACTTTTTGATTTGCACTAATTTAGCTACCAATCAACTTCAAATCACAGCAATAATTATGAAGAGAAAGAAGTTTAGACGGGAGAGTTCGTTCCAGTACTATGATGAAAGTAATTGTTCAATTGACTGAAAAAATGGTTTTAAGGTTCTGTGATGTATATTAGCCCTTAATAATTATAACATTAATGTGCAAAAAATGGAAGATATTCTACTGGTAAGAGCATCACAGTACAAAACTGTACTGCTAAGCAAATGTTTGGAAGGACAAAGTATAGTTGCCCTTTTAGAACTCTTTAGCAGTACTGCTGAAAAAACAAACACACACACACACACACACACACACACACCACTAGACATGTTCTTTGACCTTGACAAACAAAGATTGTTTATAGGTCTCTAACACTGTCCACGAGAGATGTCTAAAACTGAAAAACAGGCCTGGTTTTGGCCACCAGAGATATGTAATGGCGTTATTGGACACATGCACCACTTTCTCTCTGTGGCACCTACATACTGAAGGTTGTTGTGTCAAAACAATGGCCTCCTTTAAAGTGTAATAAAGCTGGCTCGGCCTCTTATTTGTGCAACAAGATTCTATTCCTGGAACAATGCATTAGACCGTGATTATCATTTGTCAGCCAAAAGGAACAGAATTCCCTTTCAATCACTCAGAGGTCAGGTAGCAAGTCATTTTGTTGAAGTAGAGGTGAATATATTCGTGAGCCTCTGTGTGTGTGGTGAACTCAGGACCTGCTTGATTGCCCAATTGCAAGAGACATTTATGGCAGGGTAAAACCTTGTGTAAACGTCATTTGCACCAGTTATTAGGAAGGTGTGGCAGATAGGTTGGAGCTGCAGTACAGCAGGGGTTCTGCCAAGCAAACGATTGATCATGGTAAGGTTAGAAGGCGGAGTAGATGGGTTGTCAGAACCCTGAAGATATTTAGGTCCTCATTACTGGGGGTCACAGTATCCATGACCTGCACGTTCAGCTGTGTCGCTTGAGTGCTCATGCACTAACAGCCAGGCTGCACTGTAAGCAGAGCCCATTCTCTGTCCCCGTGAATTCTGTTGGTCCCAAAAACTGTCCTTGATTGCCAGTGGGTTACAATTAAACTGGATTCCAAGTCCAGATTTAAAGTGATCACCATCAGAAATAAAAAATTATAGCGTAATATACAAGGATTGCAGACCACAAAGTCAGTCTGCAAATCTTTCTTAAAAATAATTGTGGATTGCTTTAAAATCAGTGCAGTATTTGTTGTCAAAGAAAACTTGTTAACATGCTTGGGTGTCACTGCACAGTGGGGAATTGTTCTTGCCACCATCTCCCAAGGTTGCCTTTTAAAAAAACAAACAATTTCAGCTAGTGGTGAAAGAGCTACAAAGTTGCTTAGCACTTATAAATTATATTCATATATATATTGTACCTTTGTACAAAGCCTTCACAAGGTGAGATCAAGGATGAGGTTTGAGGATGCAGATGCATTTTATTAGCTGAAGAGTAGGGCAGTACTTAATAGTAAATTTTCTATTCTCGGTGGTAATTCACGACTTTGCTCGTTGCAGCAGTTAGTAGACAGTTTAATGTAAGAACTGTGTTTGCCTTCTGAACCATAATTAACTTCCAAATTCGCGTATTCGTTGCAGAAAAATGCCTTGTCTTCCATAGCAGTTGCGTATAGTGTAAATAGAGAAATCAAAATGACTGTTTTGAGAGCCCCCTGTGTCTAGTGCGTGCCTTCAGAGGCTACAGGACTTCAGGAACAGAGATGAATGGACACAGAAGCGAGTGCAGCCGAGTGAATCCGAAAATCCTGCTGACCGACCTGTATGTGTTTTCTCCACGGGGGCAGAAAGAAGCGTGACTGTGAAGGGAGAGACGTAACAACTCCCTACCTTCCACAGCTCCTTCTGTGGGGGGAGACTGTGCGCAGACTTGTGCTTACTAATTAACTTGCCAGAGAAGAAAATTCACACAAAAGAGAATAAGTCTCATTTCTTATCGTCTCGGGGTTTTTTTCCCCTCACATGCATGCAGCGACACTGAGCACTTAAAGCTGACGTTAACCCGTTAGCGGCGAGACGCAGGAGCTGCCACGAATAGATCCAGTATCCACGACCCCGGTCGGCTGACCGGGATAGGACCTCGTGTTCCTCTCGCACTGGACTCGTATCTTTCCCCCCCTCCTTCGCTTCTTTTACTCCTTGGACTGGTTCTAACTCCCGTTTTGTGGCTGTTAATTACATGAAGTGGATTGTTGTGCTCGCTACAAACTCAAACCGGGACTAAACGTTGTGGTAGAGAGACGGAGAGAAATGCCAACGGCCGTGACAAAGAGGAGATTCAGTAAGTGCACGTTATCTCTGTCTAAATGTCCCCCATTGAACTTGAGACGCGGCTTTTAGCGGTGCCGTTAAGTTGCATAACTTGCGGATTTTTTTTATTGTTCAAACGTTCACGAATTTGTTTGTTAAAAGTGGAAACACTTAGAAAAAATGGCACTAAAGGTGCACTACGTGAACTGCTGTCGTTCCGTTTGGGGGGGGGAAATGGGGCTCCGACTAACCTCAGACAGCCACGCACACAGTTTGTTGCTGTTTTATACATGCTAACTCTAAATGTATAGCTAACAGCAACTTTTATTTCAGTGCCGAATGAGAGCGACTAATATGTGGTCCGCTTGAGAGACGGTCCAAGAAATATCCTGCCTCTCATTTCATAAAGAAAGCTACCCACTCAGATGTAGGTAAAAGGGAAAAGATGAGGTGGAATATTAATCTTATTTTTTCCTTTTCTTTTTTTGTAAGCGCAAACCTGCGCATTTCATAGATTGCATGCACTTTTCAGTGAGCAGGAGTCTTCGCAGGACCGAAATCTTTAACCATGCTGAAAATCTGTCGACAATTACTAATGAAAGAATAAACGGGGGGAGCAGTGGTGGTCTTTGGGCTGCGAGCCCATCGTCACCCTGTTTTTCTTTCTTCTTTCATTCCTTTTTTTCGCAGGGTGTGTAATTGCGATGCGGTGATTTTGATCCCATTTTGATCATTACAATAAAGAACGATTTGCCCGGAGGTCCTAGCTGTCTCCAGACCTGGCTTTTTCACTTCGTGCGAGCGTGCATGAGTGCGCGGGCACGTCGGTGAGTCCTCAACCCCCCTCTGGCATATGAAATCTTTGCTCTGTCTTTATTTATCATTACCAGACAGGTCGGTGAGTCCTTGTATGCCCATCAGTTGCAGAGGCTCCTGTCATGTGTGTCTCATCCCTCACACTTGCTGCAGCACTGGCTGCAGAGGAAGGTTTCATGTCAAGAAACTGCTCCTTGCATCTCTGGCAAGAAAAAGAATAGATTTCATCACCAGCTCTTCATGAGAGACTTTAATTGTGGAGCAATTTTTATGACAGCGTTTACAATTTGCAGGTGCGCCACATCATCTGATAACCTCGAGGCCGGTTCAGATCGTGAACAGATGTCAATTGGTTTTTCACTGGGTGGATATACATATAGATTCCTCAGCATTGCATCAATCCCTCGCCCTGTTGGGTTTATTTAAAGAAAGGATTGGAAGCAATTTTGCAGGGTTGGTTATATGCTGAAGTGGGCTCATGGCCGTGCTTTATCAATACACGAATCCGTTTAAAGCTGTCACAGACACAATGAGGAGAGCTAACCATGAGCCACACTGTAACAGGATGATACAGGGTGAGTTAGTTTCTTGGAATTGCATCAGAGGCTCTCTGCAACCAAATCCTGGGCCCTGCTGCATGTTTGGGTTTCTAACTGCCAGCTGAAAAAAAAGTGACCCGGTGTATTTCTATTCTACATTTGTAGTGAGCTGTCCTATAGATGGTGTGTGGCTTATGCATATAGATTATTTTACCAGCAAACGTACGGATTTGTCAAACTTGGATGTCATTGCTTTCCCAAAGTAGGTGATTCTGATGGTGCTTCTGTTTGGCTCCATGTTTCTGAATTATTCTGGTGGACAGACATGTTATCAATTAAGCGTGTGTTGACAGAGCTGGAGCGTTAAGATTTTCTTCAAATTGCTTTGGATGGATTGTAGGGGAGTTAGAGTTTTTTGCTGTGTTTATCTTGGCTCATTTTCCTGTTTACTCTATTTTTTTGCGAGCTGTGAAAGCTATTGCAGAATGAATCTATATCTTTTTAATGCTCTCAGTGAAGTGTGTTTGTATTTTTGACCATGGTATATGTTTGTTTGAATGCTGGCACATCCCCCCCCCCCCCAAGAAAAGACGTGACTTATTTGACTGTGATTGCCGCAGGATTATACTCTGGCCCACGATTGCTTGCTTGTTTTGTTTTGGATTTTGTGTGTGTGTGTGTGTGTGTGTGTGTGTGTGTGTGTGTGTGTGTGTGTGTGTGTGCAGGAAAATATCCTAGGCCCTTAGGCGGTGACGTCATTGTGCACACTGAAATTAAGTAGTTCTTATTACTGAGGTCAATCAGCACTTTGCTAATTTCTTTGCTGATTAAAATTCATTGTTTTATTCTCCAGTTTTCAGAGCAGATATTAAGCAGATCAAAAAACTTTAGCTAAGAAATCTGCTTTAGTTAAGATACTTTTTGGTCAGCTTGAACTGCACTGTAGACAAAGATGTGTTCTGCAGTGTTTCCCACAGAATTAGACTGGGTTTGAGGTATGTAAAGGATAAGAGATCATTACTTTGCTGGTTCTCCTTCAGTCGTTCTCACATCATTTGAACTGACTTCATCTTAATTGTCTGGAACTGCAGGTAGAAACAATGACTTCTGTCCTGCTCTCCAGCGTCAGCAAGTTCAGCGTAGCAGCACCAACAGGTGTTTCCCACCTGCTGCAGGTTCTACTTCAGAATGACCGTTTAGCTTCAGAGCAGAACAAGAGCTACAGTTGGCAGATGCAGTCAGAGATGGTGGAAGGTTGCTGAATGACATTGAGGACCACAACAGCGATCTGTCAGAGGGAAAACATTAGACAGGAAGGACCAGGGCTAAATGGCTAGTAGCAACTGAGCTTTCAAAATAAGAGTATCTATAAATAAATTAATAAAATTTTTATTTACAAAATATTGCAATACTTGGACAGTCATTAATATACCTGCACAGCTTGCCTAAGTGTGTGTTTTTAGATACACTTTTTAAAGCCATTTTAAACCCAAATTCTGAGAACAGGATTTGTGACATCGCATCGAGTTTGGAAGATAATCCTTGTCCACTGGGAAATATACAGTGTTGTCCAGAAACTTGAAGCTTGCATTGCTGATGAGAATGGGCTTTTGTGATGAGGGGGACATCTTGCATTCAGTGGTAGCGATGCACCGATCGATGTGCTGGTAATCTGAATCGGCTGGCTTGCTGCTGATTTAAGCTGACACTCACTTTCTTTTCTAGCAAGGGAATTTAGGTTTATACTGCAGAGGAAGTTTTGGTGCCCACCCAGGGAGGTTTCATCCAGGTCTGAAGAAAAATCCACTTTCCTTTTAAAGATTGGAATACCTAGGATGTCACTTCCTCGAATGGGATACTCAGGCATTTGTATTAATCGAAAACAAGCAAAGATTTAAGTTGAAAAAGATAAGGGAGTGATTGGATTTACCTCCTCCTACACACACACACACAAAGCCAGGAAAAAAACAAAAAATCTGATTTTACAAATAAATCACATCAAATAAAAGGCTTTTTATCAAAGCATGGCATTTCTATACATCTAAAGCAGGCCTGTAGGCAATCATTATCAACATGATAGTTTCAGGTTTTTGGTATTCCTTTAAATGGTGGAAAGCTGTCACAATTAATTTAGCAAGGACACACACACACAAAGTAAAAGTAACGATACTCTAACCTGCTTTTAAAATATTTGAGTGAAAAATGAGGTTTTTCACTGAGGATTTACTTTCCTTTTCATGTTGTTGATTTGTTGTGTTTGTTGGCCTCAGTACATCTTTGGCCTTTGTGGTGATTTGTGTATTCTTGTGTAGGGTATTTCCTAGCAGGCCTGGTTTGGGGCTAGTAGCCAGAGCATCTGCCTCAGCTCCCTCATATGCCGGTACTCCCTGGCAGGGGCTGGGCTGAATGGCACTGTTAAGGAGCTCCAGCTCCTCTGTGGCCACACATTGAAAAACCACTCGGCACAGCCCTCTCCCCGCCGATGCTTTCTCATGCTTTCAGTATGGGTAAAATCTTGGTAATTTCAGGGCCCTGAAGTTCTAATGAGAGGTTTTGCCCATAGTGCGTTGGTCTGTGGTGGGCGGGATCAGCATTTCTCAGGTTTATAGGGGATTATAACTGTTCTGAGATGCCTCACTGGCCCACTGTCAGGGCGTTGGCACAGAAAAACCAAAACTCTTTTTTTTTTTTTTTTTTTTTTTTTTTTTAAACCACTCAAACTGGTTCAAACTGGTTGTGATGTGTTTCTGGCATAGAATTTGTTTGTCTGTAAGCTAAAGTTTACAATCAGAGCTGCAAATCAGGTCAGTAACTGTAGGTATAAGGGTTCAGATTCACATGCACATATGAGGTGTGCTGATTTTTCCGCCTAGGGGATCAGGATATCTTGCCGTTGCATCTATGGGGATGCTGCAAGCAGCAGCTATTGTCCTTTTTAGCATCCCATCCCCACATAGAGACAGGGTGCTCTTAGTAGCACGCATGGTGGATTTTTAACAATGCCTGTTCCTTAACGTCAGCAGCATAGAGGCAAAGAATGATTTACTACTCTGTCTGCAAGGGTAATGTAGGAGCAATTTGACTGCTGATTGAAACCAGGTCTACCATTTCAGAGTCCACTGGTGGCATTATAAACCATTTACACCAATGTTTTACAGGGCACCTCTGCATTTGGAAAAGTGGAAACAGACACAGGGGCTAAAAATGGCCTGCTCTACCATGTGCCCCCCCTTTTTTTTTTATCCATTCCTTGTGCGGTTTGTTGTTTTTTACTTCAAACTATGTGAGTGCTACTGAGTGAAGTAGTGAATACAGATGACATTGAAAGGTCATATGTTAGGTTAATCAGTTCTGTCTGTTTTCATTTAGGCAGTCGGAGATATAGGGGGTCCATCTGCTTTTGATTAGGCAGCCTTTTCCCTAAGTGGTAAAGCTTTTCTCTCCAGCTGCTGAGAGTGAATTAGAGCCATGGTCCAATTTGTTTGTGGAGACCTATGGACATGTATGTAACTTGACTTGCACTTGCGTATACATAAAACATCGCTATTACTTAAATGGACCAAGCAGCGTCGATTGAGTTTTTACTTTGAAGCACAAATCGACTCGTTCCACAGTTAAAGTGTCACTGAAGAGCAAGAAAAAGCGAGTTTTCAGAGAAAAGTTCCAAGACTAATGAGTGAAGAATGCTGGAATTTGATGGCTCAGCCTTGAGGATATCAGTGATCTGTTATTGCCTCTATTTATGACAAGAACTCAAGAAAAGCTGCAGTAATTTCACAAACCTGTCAGCTGAGGCCAGTGACTCTGGTGGAGTGGGGCTTTATTGGTTGCTTTATAAGTTGAGTTAGTGTTGCTGTATCTCACTTGTATTATTTAAAAATATTTAATAAAAGCTGGATATTTTAACATTTGTTAAAGCAAAGATGCAAACATCAGTGAAAACGGTTGGCATTTGCTGCACTATAATTAAATACTGTCTTTAAAAGGGTTTTTGATGCAACTTTTGAAGAACTTTTGAAGATTTAAAATCCCGAGAGCCCAGAACATCACCGTCTCTTTTTTTCCCTGTTAACAAATTTTCTGATGTGAGAAATGGAAACTCTGGACAACTGTGGGACATCATACACACAATGTGCAGTTAGCTGCCCATTGGTATGCATAACAAAGTCTACAGTGAGATGTAGAAACTGTTGCTATTCATCTGCTGTCCCTGTGATCTCAGACAGTCCCAGATGGCTCTGCATTCTCAAAAGGCCATCTAATTAAAACCCGTAACCCCCAAAACACACAGAAGTGGGGTGTCTTGAGTTTAGTAACTGTTTTATTTTTTTTTTAAACGTCCTATGTCAGCATTCCTGCTTTTTTGTATATTTTCTTTTCAATTAAGCAAAAGAGAAAGATCAGGATCATGTGATTTGTTCTTAATGATGGCATTGTGTTTATTTTTGCCTTTTATTAAGAGGAATGTGATTCTTAAGTAGAGAATTATCAATAATAATGAGTTTGGGGCCTACTGATGACGATGCTGCTGATGGCTTGGAAAAATGTACAGTACAATGTCGTAAGTACTTATACAATAAGTTAAGTTACGATAATATATCCATGGAAAAGTGGCTTAGAAATTACTATCTGAAATACACTGAATATCACTGCCTCTGTGTTCTCAAAAGAAAAAAATATTTTCTGCTTTTCTGATTGCTAAATTATAGCGTATAACATGCTTGTTGTAGCAACACGTTGTACAATGTAGCATAACTCAGTGCGGCGATAAATCAGGCTATTGACCATGCAATTTCCTCAGTATCTGTTCAACAGCAGTGATATGGTTGTTCATCTGAAGCGATGTCTTGTGGTTTGGCACTACATGAGAATGTTTTTGTTGCATTGTATGTGGCGGCTTTTGTTTTTGTATCATCCCACTGAGAAACCTCTTGCAGAGACTAAACTCCATTGTTACACTTTGTGCTCTCGAATACCGTAGTTTTATGCCTTCATAAAGATGGTATCATAGTAAATTGAAAATGGAAACATGAGACTCGTCCTCAGGCAGACCTTATTTTTGCGGTGTTGAAAACATATGAAATTGTAATGCCACTGTAATGCATCAAATCCAAATGTGAATTTTATGAATTAGAGTCCAAATAGCTTCATGTGCTCTACACTTGCCGCTCGTGGGTTATTACTTCTTTTGAAGGAGACGTTGACATCAGTTTTGTGGATGCTGAGGCTCGGGCTTTGCCACTGTAGAGGGTATTATCCCATCCTGTGTACTGGTAAACGTATCGGGCTGTTGACAGGAACATGCAACGCACGTCTAAGGCCTCGGTGCCTTGGCCGTTCATCTGCCCAGTCAGCAGAAGTCTGCAGATGACGCACTCTTTCATTTTAGACAAATGCTGGATGGGGACAAATGGATAGAGCAGCGGTTCAGCGGCTGGTGTCATTCGTTGCGCTTGTCATTGACTACCTATTCTTTTCAGCTTCTCATCTAATTAGGGCACACTGACTCACATAGTCTCACAAACACACAGATTGGTACCTGAATTGATGCAGAACATTACATGAAGGTCAAACAGTCAGCTGTCTTATCAAGCTGATTTAAATGTCACATACATAGATTAATCACTGAGTGCAGTTCACAACGAGCTAGTTTTTCACCCTAAACACGGTTTGACTTCTCGATTTTCAGAAATATTGCCTTACACTAACACTGGGTAAATTATCTTTAGAAAAATAGGAGACATGCCCATCTTTCATTTAGTGCTTTACTGTTCTTCATTGACATGTTGCAGCATAGTTGCCTAAGTGATAATGGGAAACATTTGACAGTCATAATGCAATTTTCCAGTTATGTTAAGAATCATGACTTTGCAAGTTTTATCTCGCATGCGTTCTTTCTTTAGATGGATGTTAGTACACTCCAGCTTTCTTTCTTTTTTTCCCCCAAAAGCTCCTTTGCTCAAGGGAATAACTGTCCAGTCCATTACCAGCTTTGGTGAGAATATGGTTATACGAGGACATGGATTCTGGGCGCTCTTTAAGGTGCAAAAATCTTCCGAAAAAGAGCAAGAAATCAGTATGAAGAGAGGACACTCGTCAAATTCCTTTTAGCGTACAGCCTCTGTAAAAGCAGTTGAAGTCTCACAGTTGGTTTGGTTTTTAGAGGCTTGGTAATATTGAAATTGTGTCAAGACAAGACAAACATTTTTTTTCACACGTAAACAAAAACTGAGTAACTGACCTTGAGATGGTTGTGGCAAGTGAATTGTGACACATGAGCCCTCGTTGGCACTAACTGGTCATGCTAAAACACAACAGTTAATGGAAGAAAAGTGCATGCCTTGCACTCAGTCTGCCTCGCTGATATGGCAGATGGATAGGATTTTAGGGAGTGGGGGTGGGGCTCTTTGGCAGTGAGGGACAGAGATGACAGCTCTTCGTCTGTGGAGGGCTACCGAGGGCCTTGGCTCCTCCTGACAGAGCCTTGATGCCATCAACGACCATTAGTGTTGACAGCATGTCATCGTGTCACACTGCAGCTCACGGTGAAGCAGTGAATAACTAAGAGCAGCAAATAAAAATGGCACACTGAGAAATAAACTGGATTTTGTAATGTGAGTCTGAAGATTTTTGTCTCCTATGTTTTGCAGGAAGGCTTGTCAGAGTTTATAAAAGCTGAACAGACCCAACACTTCATTTGAAATAGAAATATCCACTTCAAATAAATCACAAAGAATACAAAAACAATCAAGCTACAACAAAAAGACTAAATTATGTGCTGTCTAAATCTCATCTTGACTTTTGGCCTTTCCTTCGAGTGAGACGGTTGGGAAAGCTAGTGTTATGACACAAGTGAAGACAAGTGACTCCAATAAAGCCATGTAATGAAATAATTCAGTAAATGAATTAAGGGCTGAGCAATGCTTAAACGAGGACTTTTCCCACGGCTAGTCGCGCATTGCACAAACCCCCCAAAAAACCTAATAATATGAGGCTGCCAATAATGTGCCATCAGGTCTCTAACTTGTACTTGTGAAATACTGAAATGTGTAAAGTATTTATATATTCAGAGTATAAAGGATAGCATCTTTAGGGTCTCTGGCGTTAAACAGGTGATAACAATCACAAACATATGTGAATGTTTATTCTTTTTTAAAATTTATGTACTTTTATGATAGTTTGATTCCTTTAGGATGTTATTCGAGTAAGATAACAAGATGGCCACAACAATCACAACAGGGGGACAAACCTGCAAAATTTTGTACATTTAGGCCTCACGTACATGGGTAGTTTTGAAAACAGAGATTTTATTTTATTTTTTTTTAAATCCGGTCCACACACGCAGATTTAAAAAAATATCTCTGTCCATATGTAAATGCAAAAAATTAAGTCAAACACTGTTAAGAACGCGCCAAATCCTAACCGCGTAGAAATGTTGGCCAATCAGAAGTCTTGAAGCCGGAGAGGGAAAGAGTAAGCAAAACCTTAGAAGTCTTAGTTTCACTTATCCAAAATGCCATTGACATGTGAATGAAAGGCCCAAACACATAGAAAAAGCTGCATTTTCAAAAATACTCATGTACATGTGGAGGTAGTTTTACACTAAACAACAAAATCTGCTGTAAAGCCAATGTGGGAATGCAAAAAAAAAAAAAAAAAAGTTCCTTCAGTGGCCACTTGAAGCTGGCTCTGAAAGCATCAATCGTAAAGTACTCACCAAAGACTCTTCTGTTAAAATGCCCAACTCTACATCATTAAATAGCATAGGGGTTTTTGTGGGGGGTTTTATGTTTTGGTCTGAAAAACCTTTTTGGTTTCCCCCCCTTCAGATATCACTTTACAAGTCACTCAACTGGAGTCTGTGTTGTTGGTTCTTGTGGAGCATTTCGATGGACCAATATTTGTAATACTTTTGCTGTGTGCTACAGACTGTCCTAGGAGTGTGCTCCAGTTTTAATGAAGGAAATTCTAGTATTTTATCAGTCTGTAACTTTGCACTAACTCCAAAATATTAACTTGGCAGTGTCCAAAATGGTAATGAACATTAGGCTTCAAAATGCCTAGTCCAGAGCAAATGGGACGCATTCCCATCGACCTTAACAATAGTAAATAACCATATGCTTTTCTTTAGTGTAAGTCCACCTTCTCTGATATTATTTAAAAAAAAAAAAAAACTTTAAATTTTTAAATTGCATTTTAAAAATTGCCAACAGATAAAGCTGTAGTGTCTGATACTTTCCTTGAGGGATTTGTTTTAGTGTTTCACTCCCATCTCTCTGCAGTGAAGTAAAAGTAAGAGGGAATGGAGAAGCGCTGAGACTTTTGAACTTGCTTTTAATGGAATATCTTTGCAGTGACCAACATGATAAGTTGTTTCCTGGATCCCATTTATATATAAATATGGGCTATGATAATATAAATGGCCCTGTGTGTAGGTGCACATAACCAACATTCATCAGACTCACAATAAGTACATTTCAAGGTTACACACTGCAGTGCACAGCTGAAATCCTGTCGAATTTTCCTAACTGTAGTCAGAAAGTAATGGAATATCACAGCATGAGGTTACAGAGTGGTTTAGGTGGTGGAGGGAGGGGAACTCATTTGGCTCTGTTGGTACTAAATGGAATTTATTGTAGATTTAATGTCTATGGACATTGGATAAAAGACTGCTTTCCATTTCAACAAGGTCTAAAGGTTATTTTCCATTACCGCACATTCATGGGTGTGGTAGATCTTCCAAATAAATAAATATTTATTTACTCATTTTTTTTATGTTTCTTTTTATAGTGGCAAATACACAAGCATAAAATGCAAAATACAGCATATCATAGTATTAAAGCTGGAGCTAATTTTCAGCTTTTATTGCTAGATAGATTTTTGCTTTAACTTAGAACTGTATTTAATATCGTACACAACATATACGCTATTATACAAGACAAACTACAAAAATATTAAAAAATACCCAACCTGTTCCCTAGAAGGATGCAAAGTCCCTGATGACTGATGACTACGTGCACTGGATCAACAAATGTGACTTTATTTTCAATCTTAGTTTTAATTCTTGGAAATTTTGGATTCTTGCAAGAATAAAATAGTAAACCCTTACAAGAAGAAGGCTAAGGCATTCTTAGTCTTCATAGATACACCTGAGAAGTGAGCTAGTTTGCATTTAATGATTTAATGATGGCATTAAAACTTGGCAATTTCTTTGAACCTGACTTTAATGAGATATTGCCAGTTGCAAATTTTAAAAAGTGTTATAAAATAATAGTGTAGTCAAATTGTTTAAGCTAATCCACAATCTTTTTGGAAACATTTCTTTTACTATTACAAAAATGATTTTGATTAAATTAACTTGAACAAATTTGTCTTAGAGCAAGTTGCAAAGTTTCCCTCAGGAAAAAGTGACGTATACGTAAACAGTATATGTCTATTTCACAGGAATAGATATGTCTTAGTCCACATTTACATGTTCTGTGTTTTTTCCCTTCTTTTTTTTTTTTTTTTGAATGTCTCTTGATGATTAGCAGCCTAGAAAAAAGTTTTGTTTTCATGTCAATGCTGCAAGAGTTTCTGAACATATTTGACCTGGAAGGAGTTTTCCCAAAGGTCTATGACCTAAAACTGCATTTGCATGTGGATGACAGACATAGAACAAGCAGTGTTTTGGAAGAAAAAAAACAAAACTGTGTGCTGTTGAACAAGACCTTTGTTAGACCTTTGTTAGACATCCCTTTTAGGCTTATATTATAAGTTATATTATGTCAGTGTCATTAATTGTTTTTTTGTTTTTTTTGGTGTTCTGTAGTATTGTATTCCTATCCTGCATACTAATTTGCGGTGGAGGGTCTGTTCTTTCTTTTAACCTGGTTTTCGTCAGCTCTGAGTCATTATGATTTATAACTAAATTTTTTGGATTTTTTTTTTTTTAGTCATAGCTCAAACATTTTACTTTACTGACACCCTTTGTTTGTGCCTACCAGGAAGAGTCAAGAGGACCCTATGGACTCAGCAAGGTGAGATCCATGTTACAGCTCCACTAAAAGGGCAATGATTCATGAGGCTAGCTCTTCTGTCCCTGGGGCTGGGAGGAATAGCTGGCATTATCTTCTGCAAATGGGTTTGAAAATGCTCTTGGCCAGGTTGACCAAGGCTGATTTATAGCTCAAGATGCACTAAATGGCTTGGCTCTCATTCCCAGCATAAGTATGAGCCCCTACTACCACCGCATGCCTAAACATGCACACAGAAATGCAAGTATACTTACACCTCGCCCAGTTCACTGCGTTCAATCTGCAGTTGTGAAGTTTTCAGCAGACGAAAAGAAACAGAAGTAAATTTATGACATCAGAGCAGAATAAGTAGTCTGTAGTTCTTAATGTCAGCCCAAGGATAAGCAGTTTTCTACCTTTATCTTTCTTTGTCAAAGCGTATATACAGATATGAACCTTATCCTTGAGTTGAAGTTGGAACCACTGTCAAAGAAATAGAAATTGCCTCCGAAAAAAATTATTCCTTTTTATCTTGAATCGAAGATAGAGCTCCTCTTTCAGAAATAGTGTGAAACAGTGCAGTTAAGCTTCTCTGGACAGCTTAGTCTTAAGAATTTTCTTTGAGTGTTTCCCATCCTAATAAGTTGTATTTCCATGTCTGATCTTTGGATCCTCTTGGCAGCTCTGAATTTGTTCCAGCCAGGTAATATTGCATACAGTACTTGAGATAAGACGGCATAATCTGAAAATGTTTGGAAAAGCTTGAGTCCCTTGAAATGGTGCCCATTTATTTAAAGCCTTCAATTGTCACAAAGCAATTAATGTGGCAAACAACATCACCGTGCCTCTCGGAAGGGCTCAGGATTCTCTAGTCCCTATTAAGTCAGGCACTCCCCTCTCTGATTCCCATGCTGTTTCCTATGTAACATATAGAAATGGTCTCATGCTTCACACGCAAAGGGGCATTAGTCACATTGTCAGGTAAACGAGGACTGCGTATGAACAGGCGGATTGTAATTGAAGGTCATAACGACATCAAACATGTCCTTTCTTGTGATTGCATTTAGCCTTTTCTTATAGAATTGTAGGGACCGGCAGAACCAGAAATCGGGAAATCATATTACAAATAAGGTTACACAAACTAGATATGACTTAGTTTGTGAAACGTCTAAAATGCAAACTGACAGTGAATGTTTTAGCCAACATCACCTGCTTGTAGCGTTGCAGCAAACCCCTTTTTAGAAGATTCCTAGCTCTGTCTCACCATTCTTACGTAAGATCCAAAGGAAGGCAAAATGTGAGCTCAAATCTTGTCTCCCAGATGAGCCTCTGGAATTCAGTAGAGGATCAGCAGCAGTAACTCTGGATTTTAATGAGTGACATTTAAAGTCTCTCTGTGTTAGAAGTCTCCGCATGATGTTTGTCCAAGCTATTATGTATCTTCTCCTGCACCCCCAGCCCCTCATCAGAAAACCAGCTTTTCCAAGCAGGTTGTTAAAGTTTGTAAACGGTGTACTTACAAGTGGATTATTTAAAAGGTCCCCGTGTCAGACAGATCTTTATCTGGCGGCTTGGCAGCTTGACTCTGGCTCACTTGGCTTCCTGTGTCTGCATGTTGATTAGCTTGTTTTTCTCCCCTTCCCTGGCTTTGGTGTGTAGGTTTCTGAGCTAGCTCGTGTCGTGTAATATAGGCCAAGCTAGGGAACTTTTTAACTTATTTTCCAGTAGAAATATATTTTTAAGAAAACATCATCAACTGATAAGATAAGACTACGTTATTATATTAAAACGAGTTCATTTTTTATGTAAAAGGAAACTAAAGACATGAGAAGCTACCAACTGTAGTTCTAGCTAGCTGGTGATGCTGAATGTTGAGAATGCTCGTTTGGGCCCATTGAGCTAAGCCTCCTGACTCGGAACAATAAAACTGTGATCAAATACTACCCTTAGATAGAAAGAGAGAGTTCAGTGTATCTTGACTGTGTGAAGATCGTTAGCGTTACAACAGACCATTGAGAGCCCCATTAAAGCACTGAAGCTTATGAGTGGCTGGCCTCAAGTGTAAAATAAATGACAGTGGATGAAGGAAGTTGAGTGCTTGACATCAAATTTTGTCATGTTTGTTTGTTCAGCACTTGTTTGATGAAATACTCTTAAAGTAAATTCTCTACATACAAGCATTTTTTCTCTCAGTTGTTATTATTTTAGTGTTGATTTTCTTCTTTAACCTGAAAGTGTGTCTGTTGGGAAAACAGACACTAATTTGCCTTTTCGGCACAGACCAGTAGAGTCCATTTTCTACACATCTGATATGTTTTGTTTTTTTTTTTAAATATATAGTTGTCAGGCAGGCTATCATTTCAGACAAATAAGTATTCGGACCACTTTCTAACTCTTTGATTAGCTTACTGTTGTTGTGCCCCATCACTGAGAGCGGTGCTTTTGGATAAAGAAAGGCAAAGGTAATGTTTAGCTGAAAAGTGCATTTTTCCCATGGATATCACTCTGCTATGTCTTCACTGAGTATTTTCAAAGTAAATGGGAAAGTAGATTGATAGTGCTGTTTGTGATTGCTTTTCATGTATGAAGCTCTGAAGTGATAGAGGCAAGCGTCATTGCCCACCCATACAAAGCTTACGAGATGGGGTTTGAAGTGAAAAGCATGAGACATGCTGCGAGTCTGACCCAATGAAAATAAAGAAAAGCTGTTAAAGTTTTTGTTATCTTTTCTTCTCAACGATTGAGAAAATCATAAATGTTTGATTTAAGAAAGCCCGATGCAATATTTCAACAGTCTTTACAACCTTTTTTCCCCAATATTTTATTCTTGCCTTTTCACAGAGCGTAGTTACTAGCATGACACCATGCCTTAAATCTTTGTTCTAAAAATGATCAAAAATGAGGCTAAGGCAAGTACTGAATAACAAGACATTCACTATTATGAAGCGTCATAACCCAGAAAAAAGGTATTTCTCACATTTGCTTGTTTCAGGTCTTATCTATGCTTTTGTACCTGCACAAAGCTGAGCCACTTTGATCTAATCTGAAAGTAATGTTCAGGCATACTTTATCTGCTGAGGTACCACAACCAAACAAACAAACATCAAAGTAGAAAGTTGGGAAATGAGTAAGATTATTTTAATTGAAAAAATAATTGGAGTTCTAAATGACTCTTTCAGGAGAAAACCTTTGCATAATATTGATAGAAAGCAGCAAATATGGTAGCCACAGTTTGGTCAAAGTTATCATAATTAGGTTCTCTGAAATGACGCACAACTTTTAGAATAGTTTTGACTTATATTTTGGACAGTGTCGCATTGTTGGTAAATGTCTTGGTAAGGTTATTTTTTTGCATCATGTAAAATAAAACGAATCCACATGTTAGTGCTGCCATTTTCACTGGTCAAAGTGATAATGTTCTTTACAGCCGGAGATGGAAATTTTTAATGAACCGTATTAGCCCATGTTAGTCCTTGTGCCTGTTACTTTATTATCCGTGCACCAGCCCTCTGGCGTTGGGATTATTCCAATCAGATATGTCAGGTCTCTTATATAATGCTACAAAGTTCACGGGCAGCTTCATGTGGGTGTAAATTAAGATCAGTGTTTCTTTTAGACGTATTTGATGGCTCTATAGTTTTGTTTTAATGAGCTATGATTATCATTACCTTTTAATAATTAATTTGCAAATGAAATATTAACGAGTGTCTGGATAGTGTTTGCTGTATATAGGTAGCGGGAATGTTGAAATGTTTGCTCCTGTAGTATGTTGCCAGCTTTTTTCATGAAGCTTTGCCTTGTGCCAGGTAGCTAGTGAAAAATAAGAATTTCTTTCTGATCAGTTGGCTGCTTAAAGAAATGGTGGTACATTTGACCTTCTGGATTGCTTAAATAAACCCATGAACAAATAAACCATTGAATGCCAGTAACCATTAGTCTTAGTAAGTGCAGGTTTCTGGCTTTTGTCATTGTACTTGAGGTAATATTTGCAGAGGTTTAACTGTGAATAACTGAACCTTTCTGACAGGTAGTGGGCTGGATAGTATTATGTACTGCTTACAATGTTCCACTGGGGTGAAAAAAAGGTTGGGTTGGAAGCGATCCAGGACCTTGTCCTGACTACACAGGAAATTGTAACTTTGTCGTAATTTGTCTGGAGGGACTCGAACATAATGGTTTTACAAATTGTACAGATTTGTAGCTGCACGTTTGTGATCTGATCACCCAAGGAAAACATAGGTAGCAACAAGGTCACAGACCCAGAGACTTTCCATAGCTCGCAGTGAAATGTATTCCAGTCCCTGGTTTTGGTTCAGAATCAATAAAGTGAAGTCCTCCAAAATGCCAACAAACTAAAATGATTTATAAGATAAGCAAAAATTATTTGTGGTCGTCTGCATATTCATTGCTGACTTGTCCCATTATTCAGAGACTCATTTACATTTTAAGCAGCATATCATGGTCAAGGACTGTGTGTTCTTCCTCCTGTGAACCTCTGGAGCATTGCAATGAGTTTACTCTTTGAGGAAAGAGATGGGCCTATTGATTAGAGACAAATTGACCTGTGTTGGGAGCAGATGAGTAGTCACTCAGTTCTAAATCTAAAGCATGGCGGTGATTGACCTTGTTCAAACTAAATTAAGGCAACAAAAACATTAGCATGTATTTTGTAATTGTTTCTGAATATGCATTAATAACTTAATCACAGATTAGCAAGATCAATGGATGTATTTTACCATGAAGTAGTAAGGAAGGAAGATGCTTGCCAATTATCTCTCTCCCTCTAGCTTTTATCTGCAGGACTCTTTTGTCACAGATGTTAATTGCAAGTAAATGTTTGTCAATAATATGTCAGTCCATCTGGGCTGATAAATATGTCTTGCGTTGGATGTGTGACAACCTAAATATGAGCAACAAGTGTGAATGTTATGAAATGTCAAATGCGCGATGATTTGTTGATGAAATCACATCATTCTTGATTTCTAGCCAGTTAAAAGAAAAGTGTGACTTTCACAAAAACTGATGAGCTGAATTCTTCTGTGCTGTACTTGAATCATCAAAAAACAAACCTTAACAGACAGATCCGCCCCCAAATAAGCCATTTTATTTACTTTATTTACCTAATTTATGTTCCTCGATTTAAGAGTCCCTGCTGGATGGGACTGCCTGCATACATACAGTCTGCCTAGCAGTTAACCATCCAGGAGACAAAAAGAGAGAAAATAGCTTTACTTCAGTTGATGACAAGTAATAAGCCTCCTGGAAGTGCAGCAGAAGATGTTCTCTCCATGTGATAGAAGAAAAGCAGTAAACCTGCGGGGGAAACACAGATGTTGAAGACCTATATTAATGCAACCAATGAATATATTATTTGAGCCTCTTGGGTTTAAAATAAATATGAAATTTTTTAGGTGAAACAGCCAGCAAAAGAAAAGACTTATCAGTGACATATTGTAGTTGTTTACATATTTTGAGCAAAATTTGTGGTGGCAGAAATGCACTGTATTTTTCACAGGGATATGCAGATGTAAATATGGTGCTTTACATATTTGTGTATGTGTTCTTTCCTCTGTGTTGCTGCAAGCACCCTAGGCAAAAGAATGATGAATTCATTGTTGCTTCTTCTGCACTGGTGCATCTTCTGTAACTATGTTTAAAGACCACTCTGGCATTTTTGCATGTTTTAGCCCACCCAATATGTGCTCGTGATGCTTGATGTAGCAGCTCTATAGCAGCTGGGCTTTGCTTTCTGTGTGCTGGCACTTGCAATGGCATGTGGTGTGTTCGTGTACTCTTGGGAAAGTCCAACACTAGAAAGCCAAAATGATGAACGTGAAGTAGGAAAAGGTTGTTTTTTTTTTTTTTCTCTCCTTAGCTGCAGCTTGTGTTTATATTGACTGTGAAATAAGCCATCTTTACAATCCTCATTCTTTATGAAGCGTGGATGCATTTCAGCTATTGTCAAGCAGTAACAGTAGATTTGTATCAGGTTAATCTTTTTTATTTTTAAAAAAGCCTCATCACTCACTCTATTTTCTGTGCAAAAGTCATGGAGTAGTAGCTTTAGGGTGCTTTTATAATAATATATTTTTACAGTCAAATACAATTGTCAAGAAGTTGACCAAATGCACACACACAGGGCTATTGTTCTGTAATACAGAAATCATAATACCTCACAAGCATTTTTGCCTTGTTTGGGGAGCGATTTAAGTGACTGTGTCCAAAATGAGCAGAATAGAAGCACTGCAAAGCCCGACGAGCACTTGAAAAATTGCCCAACTCTGAATTAGACACAAAAAGCTGTGAAATTAAACAGTTCCTCACACGTGTGATAGATTTCAAGGTTATCTCCGTCATTAAACGATGGAGGAGACAGACATTTCAGGGTTCATGCCGGAGCCTGAAGAGTGCTGCGGCAGCCACAGGTCCAGAGCTCAGTAGGTGTCTATCCTGAGGCCCTCGTTCGCTGTGGTGCACTTCTCTAATGTGAGCTTGTGCTTCTTTGCATTAGCAGTAGGGCTGAACGATATATCGCATTTGCGATAATATCGCGACATGATCAAGTGCAATTTTCTAACCGCAAAGGCTGCGATTATATTATACAATTCATGGGCTGCATCCTCCTGAGGCCGCATTTGTAGACCGATTACGTCACAGCGACGCGCCGAAGGCTGTCCAAATTACTACCATATCCCAGAATTCATAGCGCGGCCCAGCCAAACTCCAGTTTCCAACAATGGCGGCCGCTACTAAGTTTTAAAATTACTCATACTAATCTTTCTGGGTCACAAAATAAACTTTTAACATATTTTCAGGCGAGAAAGTAGTTGTGTAAACATCAAATATCTGCTCGGTTTATCAAGATATCCCATATTTGCAAAAGTGCTTCGACGTTTTCAGAGGCGTCTGCTACCCACCAGCTCGACAGCTAGCCGGGAGCTCGAGGGTTACTGATGCGGCCGAGAACGGCACAACTCCCGGCACATCATTTTCAGATCACCGCGGAGTTTCGCTGCTCGGGTTAAACGTAATATATAAGTCACTTAGACAACCTAAAAATGTTATTGTTGGGCTTTTTTCAGTGTTTTGTTTGTTCGTGAGTAAATCGGTTTGGCTGAGATTAAAGTTATTAGATTAGATAAAATAAAACTTTATTAATCCCCCGGGTGGGTTCCTCCTTGGTTTTCACACAGCTGACTAAACGTCAAACAGAAAACTTATTAAACAAAAGTATGAGACAGTCGAGAATTTACGCCAGTGTCTGGTTATATTTTAGATAGCAAGAAGCAGACGGCCGAGTTTATTAAACTCCACCGAGACAGCGGTGACGCTAATCAGAACTAGACCGTCCAATTTCACGCCTTTAAATTTTAAAGGCGTGTTTGTGTGTGTGTGTTTATACAATTGCTATTATGTTTGCACTTTATGTGTAATGTTACTGACTGCAGAGATCAGTAAGATGTGTGTATTTTTTATTTATTAGTTTTATTTATTTAATATTATTTTTTAATTGAATGACTGTCTAGTAGTTCACAGATGTCGAAAAACTGAGTGTGGTAAAGCCACTGATTTTTTTTATGTATATTTCTGCAATCTGCACATTGTACTGACTTTCATTTTAATGTTTACACCAGGGTTCCTTGTCAGCACTTTATGCTCAGATGTTTGTAAGCTAAAAATAAACTATTGTGTATGTTCAAATATACTGTTGTGATTGAAGAAGTTAAATAAAAATGTCAGTCATCAATTCATGCATCACCTCATGTCATCATAACAGAGGTCTGTCTTCCAGGAAAGAGCAGTTTAAAATTAATGTAATATAGTATTGGCCATACTATATGATGTATTGCTTGTCTTTGTTTAATAATACAGAAGACAAAGACCTTAAAAAATAATCGCATATCGCATCGCAATCGCAATATTGGGGCAAAAAATCGCAATTAGATTATTTTCCATAATCGTTCAGCCCTAATTAGCAGCAGTGATGCTTCCATTTGACCAAGCTGTTAACAAGTCAGTGCCATGTTTGTGTCCAATGCTAACACAGTAGGAGCAGCGAGAGTGTGCGCACACGGCTGGATCATCTTGGACACGTCAATAAACAGCCAGGGAAGATGAGGATTATATTGCTTCTGTCAATCTAGAAAGTCAGGAAAAGTAAATGACAGTTTTGCCTCGGGGTAGCACCCAATAATATAGTATCTTGGCTGCTGTGTATGTTATTAATCTTCATAATAAGGATTAGACCCACCAGCAGGCTTTGACAAAAACAATCGACCTGTCACTCGAGGCCAGTTACTCTAAAAAACCACCCAAAACTTTATGGCTTCAATTCAATATTTACCCAGTCTGCTGCGCCTGCCATGCTTCACTTGTCTGATCCCTCTTCCAACCAGCTCCATCAGCATTAAAGCGTCTTAAAAACCTAATTTGACTCTAAAGCCACTTAAATTTTTCTCAAGTCTTTTGTGCTTAATTGAAGTTTTTTTTTATTTTTTATTTTTTATAATACACCTGGTATGAGCCACAAGATGCAGAAACAACACTTCATTTACTGTACAAAACTAGTGTTGGTAATTTTACATGATTATATGAGCTTATTTTGTTGCTGGTTTATTATTACCACATTTAAATGCTTGACTTGGATCCTCTTGGCGCCTAATGCAAATCTCCAAAAGTCTTTCACCCCCATTTTTTTCCCCCCAGATAAAAACATCAAGTTCAGACAGGTCGCTAGTATTCAAGCTGCTCTTTCTTTTATTCTTCTGCTGTTTGTCAGAGTTTAATGTGGTATTAATATAAGAATACTGATTTTTTTTAAATGGGTATTGAAATTCTCTATTTACAAAAATCTAAAGGGTAGGAAAAGTAACAGAAACATGAGGTATGAGAATTCTTTTTATATGCTTTTTTTTTTTTAAGTACTTCCTGTATCATCAGAAAGCTCAGTCTGAAATGAAATGTAATTTTGTGGATGAACCTGTGCAAGCTGCTTTGGACTTTGTGCCCCTTAATTAGTGATGCATTCAAGCACGATACAATTAATTGTTTAACATGATACAAATGGATCCAAAACAGTGTTTTTGTGTTGATTTTCTTAAAGGGTTTGAGAGGATACCCTGCCTGTCACTGTATCACAGCTGGGATACAGGCCCCGCCACCCTGAATTAGATAAATGGAAGAACATAAATAGATTTAAATGCACATTTTTCCCTTCCACATAAAGGAATCAGTCGTTCTTGTTGAAACTGCCTGCAAGAATGAAACAGAAAGCACTTAGAGTCACGTGCACGGGAAACAAACAAGAGTTTGAAGTATTTTGCGAAATGTGTTAATTTGAGCTTGATTTTCATCTTGGATTCACAAATTTGAATATTGAAATTTGTTCTCGCAGTCTCGCTGTTAGTCAGAGTGGCACTTTGGGGCACATATGACAATCTGCTATCAAGCAATCAAGATAGTGGTTTTATTGTGTATGGTTCAAAACGACCTATAGTTTACATGTTCCACCAATTACTGCGCGCAGCAGATGTATTTGGCTGATTTTTAAGGAAAATGACTGCAAACACAGACTAAATGGCCATACTGTAACTTGAGCCAGCAGCACCTTGTTTGTATGCTGGCATTGCTGCTTCCTCACGCCCCCACATCAGGTCCCAGTAATGTTCTGGCAAAACGAATCCGTATGAATAGCCATTCTCTGTGATTTTCCATGTTACTGCTGATTATATTTACAGAAAGGCTTCTGTTAGGCTTACTCATTAATACAAAATTTGCAGGAAGGACCAATTAATATTATGGAGTTGTTGAAAATAATATATTTTAAATTATTCACAGTCAGTTAGAGCAACACGGACGGATTTTCCCAAGGACTTTCCCCAAAGGCTTTGTCTTGCCCTGTAAAACAGCCAGTATAACGCCGCATATTAATTAATGAAAGGATTAATCTGACAAGTTCAAAGTCATTAATTCGTTTGGTTGCTTGTGCTAGAGTGAAAACAAAATCTTCAGCTTCAGCTGAAAGCCTTTCTTCATTTTTAGACCTTTGTAGTCTTGAAAATGCCACACAAATGCTTCTGCTTGTTCTGTGCCTTTAATAGACATAAAGTTAACTTCTGTCAGTTTGTGCTGATTATAAGTGATATCCTGTCTCTATGACGTCTGGCTTTTCATTCCACCTCCCAGTGTGACCATTAGAGACGACACTAAACACATTTGATTTCCAATTTGGTCTGACAGCATGTCTGAAGAACTTAGAGTCACCTATATTGTCTAGCAGCAAGATATCCTCATGAAACTGACTTGAAAGCTGGCAAACTCACCGAAGAAGTAGATTTTCTCATTTTGCGTACTTGTCAGGTTCAAAGCTGCATTTCAAGTTGTTTCACTATAGCTACGAGAAAAGATTTTGTGTCGGACAGTAAGTGCTGAATGGCATCAAGGTTTTTATTGGCATGTTCGTCTTGATGCCTCATGAACCTCTCCAAGATTTCTCCCATCAATCTAATACAAGAGAGTGAGCGTCTTCACAGGCTGTCTGCCATTCTTTCATTGTGGCCCTGTTGGGAATGGTGATTGGATCTCAGTCAACCAGCAATAGATTGATTGGTCTTCGACCAGGACGATCGAGTGGCCCTGCACTCTGCGCACGTGTTTTTAGCTTTGTGCGTGGTGTGGGCTCTTATCCTGTATGTATGCTGCTCTCTCTGAGCAACAGCACATCTGTTTCACTCAATCTCCTCTCTCTATTAAGTTCCTGTTTCTCTTTTTTCTTTATTATTCTGGTTGCTTCCGTACGTTTTTTGCCGCTTAACTACTCCCTCAGTTTTCATGCTATTTGCACTGTTCAAACTTTAAAAAATTCTGCTCTTTCTGCTAATTATTACTATGACTTTTGGTGCTCATAACTTCTATACTTTTTGAGATATTGAATTTTTTATGCAATATTTTTTTTGCCCATTTCTGCCACATTATCAGTGGGGTCACTGATTTTCCTTGCCTGGTTGAGCTGTGTTTTAGCTCAGTGAGATGAGCATCCGTTCTCGGACTGGGAGGTCCGGGTTCAAATCCCGCTTATGGCAACATTTCTTTCAGTTAACAGTTAAATTTTTTTAAATTCTTTTCAGCACAAATTTCAGCTTTTTCAGCTGTTTTCAGCAAAAACCTCTTTTCAGCAGAAATTCTGCTGATTCACCTCTTTTCTGCAAAATTTTCAGCCTTTTCACCTCTTATCAGCACAATTCTCAGCCGCTTCTGCTCATTTCAGCACAATTGTCAGTCTCTCCACATCTTCTTTGTGAGAATCGGTTTGGCTCAGTGAGATGAGTAGCTGCCTTGAGACCAGAAGGGCCAGGTTCGAATCCTGCTCAGGGCAATGTTTTTTTTTTTTTCCAACTTTTTCAGCTCTTTTCAGCAGAAATCTTCAGCGTTAAGGCATCCACACAGCATTTTCGCAGGAAATGCAAATTTTTCTAGTTTGAATTGTCTCAGTCTCTGCCAGTGCTGCTGTGCTCATTCTCTTGCTAGGTACAGAGAAGGATGATTTTCCCGTGAACAAGTGTTCCTGATGTAGCCATCAAATTGTTATCTGAATCTATTCCCTATGGAAATTAGCATGCACAATGACACTATTAGAGCACGTGTAGTGTAAAATGAGGAAGCTAGACAAGACGTGAAATAGCAGACAAACTTTCCTTAACGCTCATGAAACAAAGACTGATTTGAACAAAAAATAAAGCATCTCTGCAAAGGTAATGAGTTTAGATTGCACAAAAATATAATCCCAAGAGATTACACAAAACACATAGCCTGTACACACATTTCATTTTTATTTAAAGAAAACATTCACACTGGCTGATCTCAAGGCACGTCACTTGTGTGCACCATGTTGTATTAGTCTATTCCTTTTTTAATGACTTGGTAATTGCTTTGTCCCAGGTTATTAAGATGACTGCCATGCACTATTACACCAGTGTAATGGTGTGTAACTATTCCTTTTAACAAAGCCATCAATCACAGGTGTTACTATGGTTACAGTAATAGCCATTATGCAGATGTTGTAGTCAAATAAATGTAACACCTTGCGAGGTAGCACAAGGACCGTATACAGCTTCTACTACCTGAGGAAATCAAGTTTTATGAGTTTTATGAAGAAAAAAATGAGTGGTTATGAAATTCTGCAAATGTTCATCTTTCTATGGATGCTATTTATAGTTTTATTGAAATGAGGTCTCAAAACTGTCTGCTTTCTCCCCCCCCCCCCCCCCCCCCCCCCAAATCCATGCTTGAGATTTGTTTTATGAAAATGTACTCGGCCTGCGGAGCAATCATAAGGAATTCAATCATCTGTTTTTTTGTAGAAGGGCCAAGCTATTTCAATCAGAGCTGCTTAAACCTTGGACTCTCTTTTTTTTCTCCTCTTGAGTTGTTTGAAAGTTTTTATCTAAATCTCCGCTGCTTATTCCGGCCTTGAAGCTGCATAAAATGGAACATGGCAATTCAAAAGACATTTTGTGTTTATCCTGTCGGGCAGGCTAAGGGGTGGTGCAGACGAGTTGGCCCTTTTGCTGTTAGTGGCCATTAAGCTTTAAGCACTGTATGGTATTGACCTTATGGTGACAATGGAGATGACAAGGGCCCGTGGGTCTCTCCTGGAAAACCAGAAAATGTGTCCTTCAAGAGGTTTTCCTTCAGACGTGGAGCCTACAGCTAAGAAAGGTAAGAGTGTCAGTCAACATGCTATTTGGAGAGATCTGAGAAATGTTATTGTAATGTTATTGTAGACATTGCTGTTTCAGAGTATGGTCTGTTCAGGGTACTTCTGTCCTGGTTAGTTTCGTTCTTTGAAACCAAACATGTGTTTACAGCAGTAACTATTCCTAGAAATGCCCTAAAAGGCAACCCTCATAAACATGAGTGAGGAATTAATAAAAGAGGTGGTTGTTAAACTTAATTGTTACAGTTATGCTTTTCACTTCCTGCTCTTGCCTCTTTATTTACTCTCTAATCTTTTCATTCCCTTCTTACTCCTAACCCCCAACCCCCTTTCCTGGCAGTTTAGTCATCCAATTCCCTGCACCCACTTACACACCTGTCCCACATTCCCCCATCACCTCTGTTAGTGGAAAATGAGTTGCTATAAAAACGAACTGCCAGGTTGTTGTAACGGCATTATCTCTCGTTGCTTGTTTTTCTTTTAAACACGATTTATTTTAGCTTCCTGTCTATTTTTGAATAGGCCTTGTTTCTGCCAAGTTTTTCCAGTGCATTTGGCTGCGTGTTGCTGACCCAAGCCTGCCTTGTAATTTATGATACACATTGTACAGAATCCACCTGTGAAGCAGGAAGAACTGTAGGCTGAGCTAATGATAGCATTCAGACTTTATCACTTCTGACCTCTAATTGATTTAATCAAAGTTTGTAATTTGTCATTAATTAGTCATAGCCATATGGGCTGCGCTTGATGTGGAAGTTAAGGCTATTTCTTCCTCTTTTCCTTTAACGGTCACTACAGCAGATCATGTACCTCCACCTTCACCCTATTCCTAGCATCCTCCTCTGTCACACCACGCACTACATCTGTGAACCTTCGCTGTGGTCTTCCTCTTTTCCTCCTGCCTGCGAGCTTCATCTATAACAAGTCCAAACCATCCCAGCCTTTCCTCTCTAACTTTGTCTCAAAAGTGCTTTATTTGAGCTGTCTCAATTTCTCTCATAAATTGCCCACACTTTGACTGGCGCACTTTATGGCCAATAAACCACAGTAAATCTACATGTATGTTTTTTTTGGTTTTTTTTGTTTTTGTACATTTTCTCTGACAAAAGTCTATAAAGCAATAATCTCAAAACGAACATGAAAAATGTTATGATTAGGGGAAAAAAACTACTGAAAACAATTTAGAAAAGGGATTTATGGAAAACTCGGTATTGCTAAATATAGGATTTATTGAGTCATATCACACCAGTATCCCCCAAAAGCCAAAATGGGAAACTCAAATTCATCATCTCTATGCAGGCACAGTTTCAGCTTCCTGTGTGATGGTGTTGTGAAATATTGCACACGCCTAACAGAAGTTTAACCTGTGGTGGTGATGCTGGAGCTTGTTGACTCATTTTGGAAATTTCACCACAGTTTTTCATTGCGAAGGTGTACAGTGTACACAGTGTGCACTCACCACTTTTAGGTACTATTAGGTACACTTTGCACACATGGCCGATAATCCCACTGTGTTCATAAACGGATGGAGTCAGCAACAGTACTCGGGTAGGCTGTGGTATTTAAACAATGATCAGTTGGTACTAAGGGGCCAAAAGTGTGCCGAGAAAATATTCCCACACCATTATGCCACCACCAGCCTGAACCATTGATACCAAACAGGATAGATCCATGCTTTCATGGCGTTTACACCAAATTCTGACCCTACCATCCACATTTTACTGAACTTTTTTCTCTTTTTGTGACAATTTCCTGTAAATGGATGGAAAAATCTCAGTAGATCGTCAGTTTCTGTAATACTTGGACCAGCCCATCTGGCACCAAGAACCACCACATCTTCAACTAACATAAATCAAGTAACTCGATCTGATGCTCAACATTGTTATTTGTTTTAAATTTCACAAGTTTTCTTGACCATGTTTTTATGCCTAAATATATTGAGTTGCTGCAATGTAATTGGATTATCCCATATTTGCATTAACAAGCAGTTGAACATCTTGCAAATTGTCGTTGGGGCTCTCACCATTCATTGGGACAGGCCATCTTGCCGGTTAGAGAGGAAGTACTCATTGAGAAGTGGACAGAGAATCAATATATCATACTGGTTGAGTACCATAGCAGTCAGTGGAACTGGCTACAAGACAGTGGATGATTCTCTTTAGCTGAAGAAATAGGTTTTAGTCAGCTTTAGTTATACAAACTGTATAACTAAATGGCTAATTAACGGGAGAGCTTTGCTTAGAATTACTTAGTTTTTCAGTCCTTTATCATGCACACATTTTTCCCCTACAGTAGTTACTGTACTGTGCAAGATGTAGTCCTGCTACTTAAGAATGAGTTCAGCCAGAATGAGTCTTTTTTATTTTATTTTTTATTTTATTTTATTTTTTTTATAAATACTTCAGTACAAGGGTTGGGTAGTTTCTTGCGGTTCCTCTGAATTGTTGTTTTTTATTTAGTTTGCACATACTGTTCTGAATCCTGCTCTATAGTCCTTCGGAGGCACTCACAGGTCTACGTCAGAGAAGGTCCTTTTTTTTTCCTCCCTTGGAAACGGCGCCAAAGTTTAACGTGACAGTTCGTGCGGTCAAAACATGGACAAAGATGCGTACCGCCCTTAAACGGCCCACTAGTTCCTGCGATGGAAAAAAAAAAAACTGCCTATTGTGACAGTCTTGGCTTTGCTCCACTTACCCCCCACCTCCGCCCCTTGACCTCTTCATTAGATAAATAGGCCAGTCTATTCTCTGGCCTTCAGTTGTGATTGACAGCATCTGGCTGTTTCCGATACCCACCGTGAGAAATGTGGAGACAAAAGCCTCCATCTCCTCCATTTTCTCACAGCTTCCTCTTCTTTCTTGCTCCCTTGTATATGTCTCTCAGAAACGGAGCATGTATGATATCATACTTCTTTGAATGATCCACCGATATAATGGAGGGGTGGGACAGAGCAGATGCTGATTTTCCCCACTCAGGGTGTTATTTTTCAAGAGGAAGTAAAATTGATTGGTCACACTTTGCATAAGGATGGCAGTAATAGGTCCTCATGTGATAACAATGCTGTACTGCATGCCATTTTCCTCAGACATATCTTCATACATTCCTGCGAGGATTTAGGCACATTAGGAAAATTATTTGGTGGGTCAAGTTAATGCACCAGCACAAGCTCCGCAGCTGATTTTCTCAGAACATCCTTCACTCCTTTGCTGCACGGCTTCTCTTAGTCTTTTGTTTTCATTAATATACTAAGTGTTTTATGCTCTTGGAATTAGCTGCAGTTAAAGATGTGATGAAAATCTGTTAATAAACAGGGGTTTGGTCTACATTTAGATGGAAGTTTCTAAACCCCTTCCTAGATTCAATTCAGTGTATAAACTTAGTAGATTATATTTATTGTTAACTGATTTTTCTTTTATTAGTTGATGAATTGTTTGTGCAACTGGTTTGTTTAACCAGCTGCACAGACAGCAAAAATAATTAATGTATAATGATGATTCAGAGTTGTAAATCTTTATATTTATGACACTGGAATCAATAAATAAATGTCAGGCAGGCTTGCCTGGTAAATTATTTCTCACTGATCCTCACGATTATAGGTATTCTATTCTGTTGGGATCGCTGTCAATTAATTGACCATTTGTTTCAGAACCAATCCAATATGACATTTACTCCTGTGCGTTGTGCCATTAAACTATGTAACTGTGTTTGTGATAGAGAGCCATCTAGAACTCTGTTTGACCAAAGACTATATTCTGAGTGTGTTCTGGCCTTCGGCAGAGGAGAGGAAAAATATACACAGTCCTGCCAAATTAATTTAGAGAGTCAGAACCTGTATTAGAAAAAGTACTAAACTGTGTTGCTCAGATGTTATGGAAACTGCCAACCCAGGCCTGTATGTTATGATGTGCTTGAAAGCTAAGCATTTTATCAGCACTTCTGTCTCCTTACTTTATGTGCACTAGCACAGCCGGACAGGCAATCTATCAGCCAGCAAATATAGTGTGCGTCACTGAGAAAAGTGCCCCAGCAGAGTGTGAGTGCCACACACATCCATATGTCTAATGTCCATGATGTCTGGTGTCCTTGGCTTGAAATTCAAAACTGTTGGTCTCCGTTAAAGCAAAACATGTAATTTTGCTAAAAGCTTTTTTCAAACTGCAAACATTTTGGCATTATTGCGTGCGCTGGTATGCTGTATGTACATGTACTTTAGACATAAATGGGATAATTAATTGCGATTTACCCCTGTGAGTCTTATTTCCCCTGAAATGTGTCACATTTTTATTAATGGAGTGAGAGTTAACACAAGGTGCCTTTAAAAAAAACCCTAAATTGATTTATTCCATATTTAACTCCTTTACTAAGATGGTACATGACCAAATGAAGCTCATTGTTAGATTAGAAGTGCTTTCTGAAGTAATGTTTGCACCCTCCTCTTATACAGCTCATTTGGTGCAGGGCAGTCTGACAGTTTCCAAAGAACAGGCCTCGGGGAATGCAGTGCACACGTCTGATGTCATATCTCCTTGGTCCAGCACTTGTTCTTTTGGAGCTTTGCTGAACCAATCCTGCTCCCCATACTTACCAGACCCCCAGGCCCCACTTTGATCTCACTTAACAACCAGGACAGCAGTTCAAGCATCTTGTTATATTTGACTGTTTAATCCATCAAATGTGTTTGTCTCAGCAATAGGCTAATGAACATCTCTATCAGAGCCTTGCCGCTGCCGAATGACTTCTGTGATAGCAAGTTTATGCAGGATAGAGTTGCATGAAATTTAAAAAGGGTAATTGCTTGTTTCTGCAAATTGCTTATGTCTGTATATTAGTAAGTGCAATGCTTATTTTCCACACTTTCTCTAAAATAACGTGCACTTTGCACAAAGGACAACGAATTACACCATCATATTTATCATATTTAGCATGCAATTCTACTGCTGTGTTCCATGTTCTTGGTTGGTTGACTTTTGATTTATTTTTATTTTATTTTTTTTAACACAATTTTAGTAGAGCAAAGGAATTAGACTGCTGATTCAGCCTTTTAGGTTGTGTCCCTCTGCTAGCATGTCCAATACAATCTACTGTATCATCCTCCCTGTGGCTAAAATGCCAAGCCACTAAGCAAAATGTCTCAACTAATTAGGGACTTCTGAGCGAAGCTGTAGTAGTGCATCATGACGAAACTTTCTTTTTTTTTCTCTCCTCTTTTCTTTTTCTATCTTTTAGCTATATTTTCACACTGAAATCAAACAACTAGACGCTAGTGTACCGAGCAGAACAGCTTTGGCAGGAGACTTGATATGGAAAATGTCTTTAATTGGAGTCACAGACATCCGTCGTAATTATCGGGAGTGTACGGTGTTCTTCAGAAATGATGGAGTTTACACAGAAAAATGCTGGAATCTCAACAGATGTGCTGGAACTGAAGAGAAGCAGTAAACTGCATGTATTGGAGACATTTTTAAATGCTTTGCCAAGTTTATGGTATAGCCTTTTAGATCTAATGATGTCGTGTGTTTCTTTCATTTTTGGTAATCTGCTAAGATACCAGTCTTTTGTTTAAACGTTGTTGTGGAAAATCTCTTACAAATATTTTCTTTGTTACGGTTGAATACATTTTAGCACATCTTTGCTCTTTCCCGCACATTTTGCAAAATCCCACTGGGAGCCATACATTGTTGTAACTAATAGAATTTCTACGCTCTTCAAGGTCTGTTTCAACTCCTGACAGACATTTTCCTAGTTCACGTTCTCCGTGCTGCTTCTCCCAGATGCTCGGTACGTCTGATGTGTATTTCATAGTCGTTTACAGAATGCGCTCACTGTCACTTGATGTTCTTTTTTTTTATATATATATATTTGCCAAGAACCTTCAATTAGGTTTGAACTGTTTTTATATCTTTGGGGAGGTGATCCTTTTGTCTCCGTAATGTCTTTTGTTGTGGAAAACAAAGCCACCTGGATTCTGTGTGAACTCCATCGGGGTTGGATATAGCAGACGAGGATGTATCCTGTTCATGAGGATGTATGGACTATCACAAGGATTGTCAGTTCTCATTTGTTTATTTCACAGCAAGCACTCTGGCGACGCAAACTGACTGGCTCTCCTCGAGAGTATCTTGTGTATGTCAGTCTGTATTATTGATGCAGAGAACCATGTAGAAAGGATAGCCCTCAAGGATGTCTGTCTCTATGTATGGAGGAAAGCCTCTGTTGGCCCCAGATTCTAACCTTGTGAACCCAACCTTGTGGGGCGATCGTGGCTCAAGAGTTGGGAGTTCGCCTTGTAATCGGAAGGTTGCCGGTTCGAGCCCCGGCTTGGACAGTCTCGGTCGTTGTGTCCTTGGGCAAGACACTTCACCCGTTTCCTACTGGTGGTGGTCAGAGGGCCCGGTGGCGCCAGTGTCCGGCAGCCTCGCCTCTGTCAGTGCGCCCCAGGGTGGCTGTGGCTACAATGTAGCTTGCCATCACCAGTGTGTGAATGTGTGTGTGAATGGGTGGATGACTGGATATGTAAAGCGCTTTGGGGTCCTTAGGGACTAGTAAAGCGCTATATAAATACAGGCCATTACCATTACCAACAACGATTTACTGGGCCCAAACTTTAAATCTGTATGCCATATGTGTCAGGTCACCAACATTTACACGTATACTCGAGGCAGGGTTCTTGTATGTAGACTTCAAAATGATTAGGATCATTCTTTTAACTCATTGTGTTACTAAGACAGTAAATCAGAACTCCAATTATCACAACAGCTACTTTCACAATCACTGACTTATTAATTTTCTTTTATTATCAATTAATTCAGTAACTAATCATTTTTGACTTCAGATTAAAACCAGTAAACTGAGGAAAGCACATCACAAGCCCCTCAGGTCTAATGCAGTGTAGGTTTTCAGTTATTAGTTCAAGTGAAACTAATGGAGATTTAAGTTGTTACCACAGACTCTGACTGCTGGCATTCCAACAAGACTTGGCTGTTGCTGTCCTCTAATAAACAGCATATATTACCTCTGTTAGCAGCTTTCACTTTGTCAAGTGCCTATTAAATTTAGGGCTGACAGTAAGCTTGCTAAGGCTGGTTTGCATGCATATTATACCGCTACTTATAACTTTAATGCGGAGGCTTGTATCTTTGGCTACAGTGTCCTAAAATCATATTATGATATTTATTATTTCATGTTATTAGTAAAAACACAGGGTAAGAGTGAGGTGAGCCAGAATACTGATGTACGGGATTTCTCGCAGCTTAAGTGAAGACATCTCTATTCTTCGGTGCCTCCTTGCACGTCTGTGATCTTTCAGCCTCCCTTTTCCACTTTCGCAGTTTGCATAGACGTTTGATAAACCTTACACCAGGAGATGGATTTCCCAGCCAACCTAGCTCTCAAGTAATGGGAATCTAGAGCGTAACAAATGGTGGTGCCAGTAAAGTGTTGGCTCCGCTGGGTGTGCAGGTGGTCCTCCATTCCCCTTGTCAAACCCCCCACTGCTCCCCCAAAGTGGCCATGGAGACTTGAGCAAGATTATTTTGGAGTTCAGGTTACAGACCAGCTCTTTCACTGCCTATTAGTCACACCCCAATTTCTGTGATAGGATTTTTTTCGTTTCCCCTCGCGTTTTGTAAATGTACACACAGCCTTTCCCCTTCAAATTTGAAAGGTCGTAGCTTGTTTTTAGAAATACTTGTCTGCTTTGATTATTTTCATCTTAACAACGGTGCTGCGCCTGTGGTAAGCTGGTGTCATTTAGCCTTTAAACGTGAGAACTGTGGTGCAATCTCCACTTGACCTAAATTAGGAATAAAAGGTTTGCAGTAGAGTTAACAGGAAATATTAATTTTGGATTTCAATGATTTCAGAGTATTTTCCCTTAGATGGGATCGTTGTTTTCTTTAAACCTTACTCTCACTAAGCCAATAATGTGTATTGATTGGATTTTACCCGTGTGTTTGCACTTGCAAATCAAAGCCTGTGTGTTTTTGTGTCCAAAAAAAGCTGCAAGAGTTTGAGCAGATTTCACTGTTAGTGTATGTGTAATATTTACAGAAGGAGAAACCTATGCAAATACTGTATATCAAATGGCACGCCTAACTGGGCGATACATAATATGCAATATTTAGATAACAATAAACCCTCAGTAATGATTTAGATTTTATGTGGCAGACCAACTTGCTGTTTAAATTTGAGTCATATTTTGCCCCAGAGACCATTCCTATTTCTCCACTTGTATTATTCAGTTACTGTTTAGCTACTTTATTTAAATTGCCAATTTAGTTTAGGTATTTGACATTTAGACTAATTTGCATAGTCACTTAAGGGACACGGGGTTAGTTTAATTCAGCAGTGAACATATTTTTCTGCCATGGTGGCTTGTATTGGCCATCTGGTGACAGAATTTCAAAGTCTCTCCCCTTGAAAATTAGTCACAGGGTTCCCTCAAGAATGCATTTTTATATGTCTGAGTTAATATATACACCTGTACAGTTTAATGAAATTTGATACAGCTGACTTGAAATAAATGATGATGAGATTTTTTCCCAAGTCAACTGGATGGCTATTTGTCACAGTGTGCGGCAGCACTCTGTATGAAGTTGCGAAGAAGACCCAAAATGCAGACACCAAGGAACAGGGAACAAAACTTGAATGTTAACAAAAAGCGAGCCGTTTAATATGGCTGATAAAAAGGTACAAAAACAAAAGGTAGATGCACACAGGAGACAACCTAACTAGAGCTAAACTGGGAAAATTAAATGCTGAACAAAGAACAAAACCTTAAACATGGAAAAATCCTGGAAACATGACATGGAACAACAGACGACCTGAAAATGAATGAACAAACACACAGACTAAATACACACAAGGGTGATGAGGGGTAGGCAGCACGGTGGCACGGTGGTTAGCACTGTTGCCGCACAGCAAGAAGGTCCTGAGTTCAATTCCACCATCAGGCCGGGGTCTTTCTGTGTGGAGTTTGCATGTTCTCCCCGTGTTTGCGTGGGTTCTCTCCGGGTACTCCGGCTTCCTCCCACCGTCCAAAGACATGCAGCTTGTGGGGATAGGTTAATTGGATAATTCAAATTGCCACTAGGTGTGAATGTGCGAGTGAATCTGAGTGTGAATGGTTGACTGTCCCGATGTGTTAGCCCTGCGACAGACTGGCGACCTGTCCAGGGTGTACCCCGCCTCTCGCCCTATGACAGCTGGGATAGGCTCCAGCGCCCCCCGCGACCCTGAAAAGGATAAGCGGTAGCGAATGGATGGTAATGAGGGGAAGTGGAAACACATGGGGAAACGGCTGACACTAATCTGACATAACGAGACAAAGGAAGCAAAGCTGACTATACTGACATAGGACACAGACCTTCAAAATAAAACAGGAAACATGAGACGCAGACATGATAACACAAACTTGATAACATAAGACACGCATCATGAAACACAAAGGGTGAGAGAAACTTAAATACAGGGGAAGAAAACACAAGGGGGATCTAATAAACAAATGAACTTCGATAACTTAATGAACTTAAACATAAACATCAAAATAAACTAAAACTAAAACGCTGGGTCAACAGACCCAGGAACGTGACAGCTATTATGTTTTGTTTTAACAGTGTATTCAGCACTGTGCAAAAAAGAAAATGGGAATTTTTGTAGACACAACATTATTTGTGGGTCAACGTTAAGTAGCTTAACAAACAAAGAATTCCTCTGAAAATGGTCAAGTACAAGGACTGGATTGAAAATGAGTGAAAAAGTAGCCAATGTCCAAAGAAAGACTTTGGGAGGCCTTCAGAAAGGTTAGACAACAATTGCTCAAGACTTGCATGAAACGCAAAATATATTTTATTATATTTTCTTAACATTTACTGCTATCTGTAATAATAATATTCACCAGCATGACTGTGGCGATAGACCGGGTCATCCATTAAAACTCTTGGTTTTAATCTTTAGATTTCCTAGTGTGGTGTTGAACTGTTATTGGGACACTCATCCCCAGAATCGCCCCAGTGTACCATTAAAGTACGAACGGTCATAAAGATCAGATTATTCGATTATTATTAAAAACAAAGGAAGACTTTTAGAAACTAAGCTCTTCCTCTTTGTAGCTGTTGTTTTGCCAACTGAGCCCTCAAGCATAAACCTAGCCCACATGTGCAGATAATTGAATAGCATAAATCAGAATGAGAAATGCAACACAAATAAATGCATTTATTCATTATAGAGATCTGATCTTCTTTGTTTGTAATGCACCTTTTATTCTAAAATTGTTTAGGCTGATGCAGACAGCACCCTCATTGTGGTCACGCCTCTGTTGTGGTTACATATGTCTGCTGTATATACCTGAAATATGAAATCAGGCCTGAACTGCAGTAACCTTCCTGTCGGGGTTGATTATCAGTTGGACATATTTTTGACTGTAGTCTACATAGCGTGTTGCACCTGATTTTTTTAGAAATATATTAAAATGCAAATCTTATTACAGATCCATACATACAGTTTACATTTAAAAGTCAAATGTGGATTCATGAGCAGGGTGGCACGTTTTCACATTTGACACATTTAGACTCAAAGGTCACGCTCAACAGACAAGTGTAGCCTGGTTCGTTGTCGCACCATGATGAGAGGTGGCATTTGTCCACTATAATGCTGTTCTTAATATTAGTAGGAATATAACTGGAGGGGCAAAACTCATTAAAGAGCTCAGAAGAGATCTGAACATTTTCTGAGCAGGAAGCCGTTTTATAGGCGAGGATGCATCAGGAAATGCTGGAGGAAATTGCATCACGGTTCACCTAACATTTCAGTTTGGGGCTGTCCGATGGGATCAGCCGCAAGGCTCAGAGCAAACTGATCAAATAGTGGACGTAGTGGCTGTACCTTTACAGTCTAACTCTAAACTATGCTGCGAATCTTAAAAGTCTGATCTGTGATCACGGTGGCATGCTGTGTTTGCCGTGTAGTAATACCCACCATGTGACCTCTGCTATGGCTTTGACCTCTGCCTAAAATATTTGAATTCAGCCTGGGGAGGTATGCTAGTACAACGTTGCTTCAGTGTTACCAGCGTGGTGTCCCACTTTATGCCATGCTGGTGCTTCAGACAGTGGGGAGCCTTGATGGAATTTAGTAACTCCAGGAATGCTGATCTCTTTGCCGCGCCCAGTGTGAACACTCTAATGCAGAAAACCCATAATAAGAATAAATCTAATTTAATTTTCGATGTGACCTATGAGGGTTCTCAAGAAAACCTCCAAAATACTGGCATTTGGTATGCAGTTAGATGATATCTCAGTCAGTAAAGCTAGTATCAAGTGGATTATGTTCATTGCAACTAATATATTTCTTTAAGGGTAACCAACATGAAATGGGATTTTCAAAATTAAAAGGGACTTGGATATAACATAACAAATTATCTCAAGAATAGAACATCCGAGTCTTCTGCTGTTTCAGTTAAACTCAGAAAGGTTTCAGTACCTTTTAATTTCTGTTTTGTGTTGCTGATCACGTCCTTGAAGTGCCTGGGTTTTTCCCTCATATGATCCACTGGAGTCTGAGAGAGCCGGCAGTTGCCCTGACTTGACTGTCAAAGTCCCAGAAGTCTTTGTAAGCTTAGACGTTGGGCTGACGGCACAAATATAAGTAAGACTTTTTCTGGGGATTGTTTTTTCAGCTGTATGGTTGGTACCTGTACAAATTTTCCAATGAAATATGTAAAAACCAGTCAAACATTAGTAATTGGATATGCTTGGATTTGACAAATTCTCTGTGAATTTAGGATTACCGTAGATGTGCAGGTATTTCCCCCTCGGTCTTGTGGAAAAACTCTTTCTTAGGACACTTTTTATTTCTGTGCCTGCCTCAGCCCTGCACTTAGCACTTCTACATTTAGTAAAACTCCCCCTTCAAAAGGTAAAAGTGGCACAGAGAGCTCTGAACATTTTGAAGAGCGAGGGGGGAAAAACAGTTTCCCCCTGGGGCACTTAAGCTCAGATCTTTGTCGTTATTAGCTGGCTTCTTTAGCCACGGAGTCCTCTTTATATAACGATGGAGAACAATGCCTCAAACCCATTTTGCCTGATCTGCCATGCGCTAGAAATCCCAGAGATAAGTAATAGAAGGTGTAACTCTTAAAAGGCTAAATGGAGTTGAATTGGAAGAAAGCGAAATGACTGGCTTTTTTCTCCATTAGCACACAGATTAATCCACTCATTTATTCCCTTTAAATTTATGAGGTACTGATGCTATAATAAGAAGTTTTGTATTGAATATTTCATTTCCTTAATTATTTTGGGATAGCTTTCTAGTCAGTTGAAGTCCATTTGTTACTCCATGCTATGAATTGTTAATTGAGGAGAAAAGCACTGAGATTTCCAGTAAGTTGTGGAAGGCTTAGATTAGTGTTTATCTTTGGCCAGTTATTTAGTTATACTGTTGGGTATATTTAATAGCACTAGGCATTAACTTATAGGGCCATCATCTTCTCATGCTTATCATTTAAAATTTGTAAAATATTAATCCGTCTTACTTTGAGGTCTCCTTTAAATCTAGATAAATTGTAGTTAAACAGATAAAGATACCTATTGAGTAATCTAACACTGCTGCAGTAAAAGAAAGATGCATTTAAAAATGATACTATTTTATACTAAATACAAATTAAAAAAAAAAAATTAAATTCTTTTTGCTGCTTTAAGCTGTGGAGTGATGATGATGTCATTTTTTCCCCCCATTTTGGTCAACAGAGGGCCCATTTTATTTTCCTTGTCAGTCAACCATTGCTGGAGAGAGCAACCCTGCATAATGCAAAATGGCCCAAGTGATGGATTACTCTTTTATTTGACAGGCTTTTCTTCGGCTGAAAGTATGTGTGTGCGTTTGCTAAGGGATCCATGCATGCTAGGTCTAAGGCTGACATGCAGAATTTGAATTACATGTAGTCATTTGCTAATATTCCAAATTTAAAAAAATGGGTACATTTAAACTATTATTAAGCAAAATTTGTTGTGTTGTCTCCTACATTGGGATACTTATTTAAATATATTTGAATTGCATTGTGGCAATTCCATTAACTAACTACCATTAACACTTCTAAAGCTATAAGCAATCAGCCCAGCATCAGCTATTCATGCAACAAGAAGATGGGTGACAAATGAAAGGGTTATTATGTTCCGCAGGGAATGTGGCTTGCTTGACGGCTGGATCACTGCAAATGAAAACATAGTTGTCCTGCGTGATCGCTTTTATCTGCGGCGAAGCATTTCTATCTTGATGGAAGCAGTCTTTTCCAGGATGACAGTCTCTCCCTACAAAAGGACACGAGGGGTCACTGATTGGTTTGACGAGCATGAAAGTGATGCAAATCATATCTTATCAGGATTATCGTGGCTCAAAATAGACCTTTAGGCAGTGACTATATAAGTAGGGAACAATGGTCTGCATATACGAGGCTTATTTTCATAGAAATCTGCTCATGTTTGTTATACTTGAGTAAATGAAACCCTATTCAACCAAAGAGGTTAAAAAATTTTTTATTACTGTGCTGTTGATTTTCCTTTCAGCTCTGGCTAAAATCCTCCTTGGGAGTTCTCAGAAATGGTGTTTGATCTCTCCAGATGTGTTTAAGAAACGTGTCAAATCAATATAAAGGCTTATCAAACCTCTTCTGGGGGCACATTGTGACTCGGTGCCTTACTAGGACATGTTGGTGTTTGTTTGTTTGTTTGTTTTTCTATTTAATTTGTGGTTTGTTTTCTTTCATAAGTGAACACAGCCTCCTCTAACAGAGGGAATAATTTCACGTCCCCTTTCTTTTTACTCCAGCAACGGGATGTACTGTGGTGCAAAGCAAGCTTCGGGAGATTTCACTAATGAGAGCTATTAACCACGTTGACGTTGATTTGTGGTTTTGAAAGCATCCTGTTGTGTTCAAGTTGTTTTTTTCTAAATGCTATTGGCAAATTATTAGGACAATGAAATGCTTTATTTGAACAAAATTGGGTTTGTTCTCTGGAAAATTCCTTAGAAATGCGAGAAGCACATTTCGTTCTGTTTTCGTGTGGCTGAAGTCCAATGCATATTGACGCTGGACACGCACAAAGCCTAGAGTGTATTAGAAAAGCAGTTGACACTTCTCTTCGTAGCCAGTCAGGATAATCATTTTCTTGAGTGCTAGCACAGTGTGCTCTGTTTGAGGTGGAAATTTATTGAAGGAAAGCATCTGGAAGGCGTTCCTGTCAGAGACAAAGTGTAGCCTTCTCTGGTTGGGAGAGACGACTCTGTGGGGCTTTTATTAGGAGCTTCTCACTGAAAGCTTTTCAGATTTATCAAAGTCTCCTCGGCGCAGGCCATACCTGCTGCATCTGAGCTATTGCAGAGACTATTCTTTAGTACATGTTTGTGTTCGAGTTTCTATTACCCGTTTGGATGCCGGCTTACATATATATAGAAATGTTCTCTTGGAACTGGACAAAATCTACATGATTAATTTGAAAAACTGCTGTCCAGAAATAATGGCAGTTTGTTGCATTTTGAGTAAAATGTGGAGTGAAAACCAGAGAACATTCAGGGACATATCTATTTCTCCATTGACAACATCTTCACAAAATTGGATGCATTGCAGAAACAGCTTGCATCTTTGCGGACAGCCTGTGAAATGTAACACTGCTGAACAGCTGGTCGCAGCACACCACAGCATTGCTTTCTCCACGCTGACTTTTTCTTTATTGGAAAACAAACTAGGCTGCTTTTGCTATCACTCTCTCCACCTACACAGAAGGTGAAACATCTAACGGCATCCTGGTCTTGTAACCTTTCAGTATACTTGCAAGAATGTGATGGATGTTTGTTTCTGTGTGTGGGTGTGGGTGTAGCTTTTTCTAAAAAATAAATAAATAAAAAAATGCATGTGACGGTAATCTCTGTGGAATGAACATTGATCAAAAAGACAAAAAGAGGTCGGAAAATTAGACCAGTCATATAAAGGTGATAAGAGACGTGAAATAAGCCATGTATGCTTGAGTGGATGACACTGAAGGTCACCTGCTGTGATACGTTTGGATCAGTGAAGCCAGTATCTATAGCAATGATTGCCAGTTTGCCCTTTGAAGTTGCAGACATGCACTGACTTCCCTGTCTTGCATGCTGTCTGTGACCCTGTTTATATGCCTTTTCACCCACTGGAGATCATCTTAGTGCTAGAGCAGCCAGTACAACTCCTCGGGAGCAGCACTGTGCAAGAATTAGGCATGCAAGATGAAACAGTATAAATGATGCAATGTCACTCGGGCTCAGTATTGCTTCTCATATTGCATATTTCACCCGAAAGCAACTTTTCCGAGCCACCCGCTTCTTTGCTTTGCCTGCCACCCCCATACCCCCTCACCGAGTGCCATATGCAAGGAAGTCATACTCTGGAGGGCTCAAGGAGCACAAAAGGCTAGAGGGTAGAGAGGGCCACAGCTCTGTAAAGTGCCTCAATGTCGCTTCATTTCCCCATTTTAATTGGGCTATCTAAATGCATCCCCGGTTTGTCAATACCCGCCGGGGTCCCAGATAAAAATGATTTGTCTCATGCATTCGGCGGCATGCTCTGCTGTTCCCCCTTAGAGAGCTTGCCCTGCTAGTTGTCAGCAGCACAGTGTAATGGAGAGCGCTAGTTGTTTTTCAACCAGTAGTAGTAGACAAGAGGTGCATTCCTGTAGAAGTTCCACCCTTTTTTTTTTTTCTGTACTTTGATTCTGTCACTCAGTAACAGTAAGCATATACACCCAGCGCTATGGAGACATTATAGGGCAAAGAGGCACAGAGACATATGCACAAATTCACATGAACTACATAACATAGGCCTATAGTTGTACAAGCATGTACACACGCCAGTACCCACTGAAGGTCAGCTCCATGAGACCAATCTTATCTGTGTTTTTATGTGCTCTGTGTCCTTGTCTTTTTTACACCTCCTGTTGCCATGTACCATCACTACCTCTCAGTGTTGGAGCCAGTGTTATCTGCAGACAGTCTTGAGAAAAAAATCAGGGCCAAAAGTGCGTCCTTGGTGGTGCGACTGTTAGGCAGAAGTCGCAAAAGATACATTTGTGCTGCATTTTAAAGCTAGCCATTTTGTGGTTTACTTACTCTGTGCAAGAGCTGCTTTTTATAATCCCCCGGGTGACCTCATGTATATATTAGTGTATATGTGTATGTTTGTATATATTGCTGCTACGTGCTTCCTGCAGATTTATTTTAAGTTATGATATGAACCATGTATGTAATGTAAATACCACAGCACACTATCTGGGGGTGAATTAGCTCACAGACTAATGGCAGTAACCAAGCCTCACTAAATTGTGAACTGGACTGGGAATTCTAAACTAACAGGTGTTACCCAGCTGTGCTTATGGGCACGATGACATAGTGCTAGTCTTAAGAGCCCATCAGCAGCAGCAGCACACTGACTTTCACAGCTCAGTGTTTACGACACAGGTCAGCATTTTTTCACTGGCATGCAGCCACAGTTCTGTCCATCAACTATTCCACTGAATGGGAAAATAAACCACATCTGTTTGGAGTGCTTTTTAAGGATTTTTAAATTTTTGTGGAGAAATTATATGTTTACATACGGCTATACATTATTTTAGACTGCAGTGTTTCAACAAATATGTCTTATTTTTGTAATGCTGTGGTCATTCATTTGCTTGGTACTCTGCTGGATCTATACCAAGAAACTTACCTCGAAGCAGAACCCTCTTAAAATGTTTTGGGAGACTTGTTAGATGGTGCAGACAGATATATTGATAAAGCCCAGGGCCAGTGTGATTCATCCCATCCTGCAGCAGCCAGTGCAGCATCCCATCAGATGAATGAAGGTACCACAGAGAAGCTGAGTTAAGATAGTTTGATTCATTGGCTCTTCACCTGCAAATAATCCTGGAGTTGCACAACAGATTTTATCCATGCATTTAAAATAAAGCCAGAAAAAAAAAAGCTATCTTAAAAAATAAATAAATCAAATTTACCCTAAAATGTATTAACTGAGGCTTGCAGACTGGCCTAAATCAAGGAGAGGCTGGCTCCTTCAGATTGAAGAGGTTGTCAACCCCTTTTTTTCAGCCTAATGAAATGAGCGGGGGATGGGTGGTTGTCACAATGTTATAAATTCTCTTGGTAGGGGTGCTTCCAACTCAATCCGAGCTCTTTGAAGGGGGTGGGGGGTGGGGCCAAAGATAAGTCCTAAAACAGCCTGAGCCTCAAAACCTCACTCGAGGCAACAGTTTTAATCTTGCATCTGGGCGGGGGGGTTCTTACTGCTCAGGTTCCATCTGTGTTTTGAGTTTTACATTACATTAAAATGAGATTACATTTGAAACAGTTCATGCTGTGCAGCTGACACAATACAGTAGCAAACATGACTGTAGCTTACAATTAATTTTCTCTCCCACACTGCTGTTGGGACCACCGACCAATGATCTTTACTCCTGCCTTTTACTTAAGTGTGATTTGTTCAACAGTTTCATCCCAGATTCATTTGACATTTGATGTGGCACAAGCTGTTTACACCCACAGATATACTTTTTCTCCTCTCCCCGGGGATGTGTGGGTGTAATAATTATTTTCCAGAAGGTTCTCTCAAACTCTCAAGAGAGTCTAAGAAAATACGAGGCTTCCAAAACATCCAGATTGTTCTGTTCTCCTTTTTGCAGATAGTTGTGATGTAGATTTCAGTAAGTTTCTATCCACGGTGCATGCATGATATCCCCATTTGTCTTTCAGTTCCGTTTTTTTTTTTTTTTTTTTTTTTTTTTTCCCCCCAAGCCCATGCAGCTGAAATATATTTATATTTTAGTCCCTTCAAATTGAATCACTTTTTAATCAGATGACCCACATCCAATTTGTTATAAGCTAGAAAGAATGTTAAGGATAAAACAATTCTTTCTCTTGCAGAAATGTCTGTTGTGTTCTCAGATCTGCAGCCTCCAGTAAAATCAGACTGTCTTCCATTGTTAACAACAAAGAGAAATGTAGAGCACGTTGCAGTTTGCCATTTCCTCCAGTAAAGTTTAAGCCTGGAACAGATTCAACATTCTTACTCTTGGTAAAAAGCTTTATTTGTCCTTTATAGAATCTCATTGTGATTGTCTTTTGTTATGTTAGTTTATTAAAGTTACTATACTGGCACTTTCCAGAATGAAACTAGCCCACAGCAGTCCAATTCTTAAAACTTAGTTCCACTTACATTAAAATCTAAGTAATATGAATCCTTTAAATATTATTGCAAAATGATGGCCTGTCTTTAAAATCTTATCCTTTCTTTGAATTCATTGAGTCATTGAACAGCATTTCCACTATATATATATATATATATAAATAAATAAAAAAAAATAAATAAAAAACCCCCCCCAAAAAAACCCCACATCATTATGTGGAGGGTGAAACATTGTTGAAGCGCTGTTCAATGAGTCAAGTTACAGTCCACACAGTATCATTGGGATAAATGAGCAAACCTCTCCCCAAGGTCCGGAGGCTCTGTGAGCTATTAAGGCACGGGCGTCTCGCATGGCGAAGCTCAGAGAGAGAGGGAATGTTTTTGGGGAAGAGAATGGTTGTGCTGACATCCTCTCTCGGTGCAATCCCTTGTCCTTGTAGGACAGAAGAGAAAACAGCACCAGAGGCTGACTTGGCTGTTCCTCTGAGCTCCGTCATAAATCCGACTGAACATTTCTGAACATCTGTTGTGGATGATTAGCTCCATGGCTAGCAGAGTTTGACCAGGGGGAGTGAGAACCAGTGTGTTTGCGAGTCGTGTATGTGTGTACTCGATGCCTTGCAGTTTTAAGAATGAGGGTTTTGCATATTTATCCCCCCTGACGCATCTTCTCCTTTTTTTCAATATATAGAGAGAAGGAAAAAATATTCTTGTAACTGTTACGTTATCCACAAAACACATTGGCGGGCATGTATTATCACAGTCCCTGGGGAATACTTGTTTAAGTCTCAAGGTCAAACTTAGTTAACCAGTTAAGTTTCACTAATAATGGCAGGGCAGATGCTTGAGTTTCATTTCAAAGCAAGAGTGAGGGCTCATTAGCCTGTGTGAGCTTACACTGGGACAGTCTTTTCCCTGGAAGGTGATCAATAGATAAGAGCCAGATACAGTCTCTAAGCAGCGGGAGTGCATCACAATCACATATACTCCTTCCCTTCTACGTGCAGGTAAACCACAAGATGATCATTGGTCAGAGTTCAAAAAGGTAAAGCCTCCTCCCTTTTCATACTGAAATTTGACACCATGACATCACACGGTGGGTTTGGCTTCTCCCAGGCAGTCCCCGACTGCCCTTCAGTGTGTGAACAAGCTGTGACTCTGAAGGATCTCTTCCCAAGCTACTCTGCGATATAGCCACAGCTGGAAACTTATTACTGGAGAGCAAAAAGACAGTTCTTCTGGTTTAATGAAATGCTGTGAATGGAATAACTAAGCAGGAACTGGAGACGACTTTCTCTCACACAGGGTATCTCTCACTTTCAGGAATAATCTTTTCCGATACTGCTGGATTTTCTTTTGTAGGATTTGGAAACTTGCTTTCTGGAATAAGTGCCTCGCAATAAAGAGGAATAAAAAGTATTTCTTTAAAATATTTCTTTATTTAAGTGGACCTACCTTAGATACATGGGTAAGTTCGAATTTTTTGCCACATAATCAGCCTGACATGAAAAAAACAGTTTTTTAGTTCCTAAAACAAGTAAAGAGGCACAGGTGCATTTTTTTTGAAAGTGGGTGAACTGTGTAAGATGGTGTGAATTTCATTTGCCTGTGTATCCCTCTCCCAGTACCCTGGTTTTTGTTTTGGGATCTAACTTCTTGCAACTTGCTTGGTATAATAAAAGTAACAATATAAGTTGATGTGTTACACTTCAGTGGTCAGGTATTTTCTTACTACTCTTTTGTCTCCCTTACTTTTGTCCTTGCTCACTCTTGCTTGTGAAGCCAAAACAATAGTTTAACCTCGTGTTGGCTTAGCTCTATTGGCTGGCTCTCTGGCAAATTGCCTTGTCTGGTGCAAGCCCTCCCCTACGTATTCAGAGGACTTTGAAAAGAAGGGCCATAGAATGTCCCTTAGCTACCGCTGCTAAGGTTAGACACCCTGCAGCTCTACTGCATTAGGCCTACGCTGAGGCTAAACAACCTGCTTTTTCAGTTGTCTATATCTCCCTGGGCAATCTCGAGGGTAAAATTTCAGGAACAAGAATTTCAGTTAGAAGTTGGCTACGAAAGGCTTTGAAATCCCAGATAATTGCAGAGGAGAACTTCTGAAAGTCACAAAATGTGATTTGTGGAAAATGGTTGAGTCTTGGTTGCCACAAAGCATATGCTGTAATGGGTGTTTCTTTGTGTGTCTTCAAATTTTGCTTTTCCTATAATTGTGAAGTACACCGTTATGAGTAAATCTGCAGGACTCTTTTTGATCCCGTTTAACCAGCTCTAAATGTTCCCTTCAGATGCAGTTGTGTGATAAATCTTTCAACTGAGAAAGTTTTTGACCGAGTTTTTTAATCTTGGCCACAGAAAATGTGGCAGTTGTTACTCAGTAACTCTGGAACACAAAAGGAGGGTTGATGTCAGTGGGAAAATCTTTTACTTTGACCTTTTCCATCAAAGCTGTCTTAAGCTTTCAAAAAACACAGCCAAGACAGCATGTTTGTTTCATTTTGTTTGGCCTTTGAAAGGGCCAGACGTCCCCATAAGTCTGCTCTGCTGTAATGGGAACTTTGTGCTATTTGTACCAAAAATCGGTTGTTGTTTTTTTTTTCTTTTTTGTTCAGTGTGGAATCTACCTCTGTTAGTGCTGATCTCAAGTGGTTCCCTTAGACTTACTTGAAAAAAAAAAAAGATGGTTCAGTTTGGTTCAAAATGTCCACTCAGCAGCTCTGTAGTGTCACAAAAATGACAAACTGTCAACTGTGGTCATTTGTTGAAACAGAGCGACTCTTGTCCACCTCTTGGGTGATCTGTAAGTCGATGTCCTTCACCTCCGCCGGGCAGGCCGTCCTCTTTTGCGACTGTGCCTCAGCCCCCTCATCAGCACTAACGTTCCAGAGAAACATTAAGTGATGTCCTGAGGAAATAACTGCAGCCATTTGTGTACCACTGCTCTTTTATTAAATTCCCAGACCAAACATGGCCTATATAATATGCTTTGCTCAAAAGGGTGTCTTGGTTGAAGTCTTTCCTTCTGAATAAATTACCCTGTGAGGAACAGTCAGTCACTCAATCTCTCTCCCTAACGGATTCCTCAAAAGTAATTATGGGCTGAGCATATGGATTTTTCCATAGAACTTGATTTCTCATCATTGGTGGATTGGGTGATGTGTAATGACTTGTTAACGCATGACAGATTTGCTTAATCACTCTCATGCCTGTTGGGACAAGAAAGAAGTTGCTTACAATCACAGATCAATCTCTGTGAAGGCGGCTGTGTCAGTGGAGCAAGACATTTGCCGCGACACATACTGTAAATAGAAAACACAGAAGGGTTTGTTGGGTTGTTCAAGTTCAAAGCTTTGATGCTGATGCTTAAACAAATTCTTTGGTCTCAGACTTTAAAATCTTGGCAGAGGCGAGGGGGGTGTTCATTCGTTGGGTGTCAGCAATTGTTGCCCGACGCTGACAAGGTCATAGGTAGTTGTTTTATGTTGACGAGGCCCAATTCTCAATACTAAATAAACATGTTTACACAGTTAACATGTTTATGAGTGTGACAGATACATCCCGCATAACGTGCGATGTCAATCAGCGTCCACTGCCTGTGTGACGTGCTAGCTGTGCTGATAGTCACTTTGTGCTTTTATTTGTGACACTTCCTTCTTGCAGACAGCGACTTATTCGTTGTGACAGGTGCTGAGGAGAAGGTTTCTTTACCACTAAAATCACCAGTGTTTTGACAAGAATGCTTTTCTCAGCTGCCCCAAGCAGAGAGCTCATTTGATCGAAGTAGGTCTTTGCGTATCCTTTGACATCCGCGCACACGTTGAGGTTTTGACACGAGATCATATCCGAGACAGGTTTATTTTAGGGATGGCATTGTTATTTTTGTTGTAAGTAAGTAAGCGATGAAGGGAAATAGTCCTGTTTAAAACAAACAAACAAACAAACACTACATCCGTTAAAGAGTAGCTTTCGGTCATTGTTAAAAGTGAACTGAAGCGAATCTGGGCGCTCGGAGCGTAGATTACATTCTTGTCTTTCCTCCCCTTCATTCCTTTTCCGCGCTCCTGTTTACATTATATATTTTATTCTGCATTTTAAATGTATCTTTTATGGCCTGTTACAGCTTACCATCAGAGGTCTGTTTTGTGCTCATAGCCTTGCACCTTTCATTTAAACCTTGGCTTTTTGCATTACAGCCATGGGTTTCTCAACGGGAACACAAATCCGCTTTGTCAGAGAGGACATTTTCCCCCTTGCACAAAACTCATTTCAATTCCACATCATCCCATTACGCCTCCACATTGATTGAAACAGCCTCCATTTCCAGGGGTAGCTGCATTTTTCTGTAGTCTGCATGTATGACAAGGCCAAAGCTCACGCTTGTATATGTGCACTATGCGACGGCGCAGGTCCGAAACGTCCAGTGACCATGGCAAATAGAAATTCTGTAATGCATTAAACTATTTTCTGAAAGTGGAGAAAGCTAGAGATCACTGTTGTCTCTGTTGCATGATTGTATTCATGCACTAAACTGTTATGTCACTCAGTTATTCCATGGCACACTGATACTGATCTTATTGCTGAGGTAGTGTCTTTCACTGGAGTAAAACAAGGTCAGATTTCTTCCTCTTGGACGACCATTAAAGGGAAATGAACTTTGCAGCTTTACCTTCCTCTTCATTATGGCGGGATAACTGTGATGCTTAACTGCACAAACAAAAAAAAAATGTAGGCTTAATTTATTCTGTGCTTGGTTCAGGAAGTATAATCATGTGGCTGATTTATCCCTGGGCCTCCACCAGCACCTTTGTTTGCTCAGCCTCCCAATTTCTTCTAATGCCTTGCTGTGCTTAAACCCGACATTCTGCTTCATTACTTTATCAGCCCTCCTGTCACTTCTTTTATCAGCCCACGCGTGTCACTTCTAATGAAATAACGAGTCTTCACACTCTTGGCTACTCATACACGGATTTGGACATGCTTGCGTTGGAGAGCACAGAATGTGTGTTTTGTGGTGGGATGCGTTCAAGATCAAACATTTAGTTTTTGTTCATCTTGTGGCTCAATCCTCAAACACAGGTAATAACTCTTCCTCCTGCAGAACTCTTGGGTCCCAGGCTTGTTTTGGGAAGATGGATGGAGATTCATTTGGCTTCATTATAACGCCTGACTTATTTATAGCCTGCCTGCGCAGCGCCTCTTGGCCCACTGTGGCCCGGGAAGGATGCTGGAGGCTGCGGCATTGATGAAACATTCCTGTGTCCAGGGGGTATTCTCTGAGGAGAGCACTGCTTGTTTAAGGGAGGGTGATAATACAAGAACCATGGGCAATGCCACTGAAATCTTAATTCCACCAGCCCTGCCTAGCTACAGCATTCCTACTTAAAAGCTTTTCCTCTAGACTTGCGCTGTGGGGTGTTGGGCTTGGTTGTGATGCCACAAAGCCCAACATCATGAAAGCATGCGATGTGGTCTTGTCTTGTTCTGTGAAGGTAGTTTCCATAACAAACAACTGAAGGGAAAGCTTGCTTAAAAATATTGAACCCCTAAAACACACTTGTATATTCCGCCTATGCACAATTTGGAGTTCCACAGCACCAATCCCAAAACCTTTATCTGGATCTCCCCCTTTAGCCTTAGAGATTACTGCTTCACAACCCTGGAGCAGGGATGCTGTCTGCCTGGTAATTTGATGGCTAATCCCCTGCCTCCTCCCTACAAATCTCTTCCCTGATAAAGGGGTTGCCTCTACATTAGTAAACATGGGAGACTTGGCCGCTTTGGCTGACTGTTAGACAAGAGGACTGGTTGAGGAAGGGGGAAGTATATGGATAACCAGTGAGGAAAGCCCCTTTGCATTTTGTGCGATGAAATTAAATTCAAATATATGCCAAGTTGACTGTTTATACCAGAGAAAGGACTTTAAACTTGCTGTTAGAGCGATCTGTTTCTTGCATGAGGTAAATAATGCATAACACATTTTGTACTTGTTGGTCAAAGTCTTATAAAAATGATCCCTCTGGTTCAGTATCTCTTGAGCTTTGTGGTTTTAATGGTTTGACGGGGAGCTGTGAAAATGTTGTGCTTTATAGAGCGATTCCATAAAAGTCATTGTTAATGCACATTCATTAGCTTTTTGACCCGAATATGTTATTCCAATGCTACTGCCACGACTAGACACGATGGCTCACTTAAAAGGAATTCGCTTTCTCAGATCTTACTTCACAGTATTACGGTGGCCTGTATGGACTCGGTACGTGACCGAGCATTACTGATTGCAGACTCAAGTGTTTCATTTGGTTTTAGCCTACATCCCCTGCATCATTTCTGGTTCCCGGCTCACTGTTTATCTCCTGTGATGGTGCATCAACAAAACGCTAAGCCTGGGAATCAAAGCTGACGCCTTCAGCCTAAACATGCTCAGCCAAGTTTAACAGGACTTGGCAAGATAGCATTTAACCAGTCTACGGGATGACCTCATCATGGCGACTGCAACATTGGCTGTGATGGCTTTTCATTTGCTGACCTGACAGAAGCACTTTAGGCGTCAGGGTGGATCTGTTGAGATGACTGACAGGACCTGTCCCTGCACGTCTTCTTGTACGCGGAACGTCCTGGTGTTCGGTTTAATCGTTGTCACAGAGTGAGATGACATGTCAGCAGAAATTTGGTGAGATCTCTGTTTTGAGCACTTTGCAAACAGTCTGAAATCACATCTAAACAGAGTGACTTCAGTAAAGGTCCCACATTGCATGTCTTTTTTGTTTTTTACGAACCCAAGATGTCTTTGAGCAGCATGTATGTGTATTAGTGACTATAAAGATTGGTTAGACCGTGAGTGAGGTTTACTTGGTTTTTTAGCTTTTTTTGTGTTTTTTCGTCTATAAATGGTAATAAATCTGTGGCATGTTATGTTCTACTTCACTTTTCTTCCTGTTCTTTGTGCTGCTGTAACATGTGAAACCACAAATGAAAGTCTGTCTATGTCAACTTTAGAACAGTTTACTGCATTGGATGTATTTGTAAGTTTGCACTGAATCTCTGAAGAAGCCCTTGTCTAATTATTATTTTATGAAGTGGATTCTTACCGAACAATTTGATTAGTCATTAAAATCGTCTGACTCATAGTCAGCCTGGATTTTCTCTAACTGGATGCGTCGATGAGGTCTGTAATCACACTGTGTGTACTGTGTGTGTGTTTTGTGTCAACGTCTTGTTAGTGAAGCTACAGAACAGTGACTCTACACTGGCGGTAATTGATAGTCTATGGGCTGAGAGTATAAATAAGTCTTCCAAGGACTAAGGATTTCAGTATAACTAGAGGCAAAGGGTGATGGTTGAAGAAGTGTTTAATATGGTAGAGGTTTTCCTTTGCAGACACTTAAAATTCTTTCCAGGATAGCACAGGCTTGAATTTACATTTCAGCTTTATTTCCCCGTGTTTCACAATATGTAATACCCCATGTTGTCTTTCTTTTGCATTTATTCCTTAAACTAGTGCATAAACACAAAGTGCATGTGCTTAAGTGTGGCTTTTTCCTCCTTTGAAACGCTTCCATCAGACTGGCAGTGAAAATGATTTTTGTGCTTTACCCAGAGAGATGGACCGTAGAGAGAAAGCAAGATAGAGCAAGAAGGGGCCGAGGGCCAGAGAGATTGGTCCCAGAGAGAGATTCATAGGTAGTAATGAGGACGTTGGTGAAGTGCAGGTCGTCGTGTTGTGGCTCTGGCCTGTCAGTATAATGGACCTTACTAGTCAGCTGGCGATCGATTGTACTGCTCACGACCTCGGCCGCCTGTTGTTCTTCACTCTTCCTGTCCGTCAACCTGCCACCCAGAGATGGAGGACGAAGCAGAATCTTTTCCCAGACGACAGATGCCGTGTCCAGATACTTTCTCATTACCTGAAAGGTGGCCTGAGGAGAGGAAGGCCTCCAAACTTCCATCTAACACAATCTGAGCAGATAGCCAAGTACTATTTTAATTAATTATTACTATTGTAATTCATTTATTTTTTGCCTGTGGCTAGTAAGCACCAATCAGAATTCAGTTGGTTTGGGACTACAACTAATCATCTACTTTTATTATTATTATTTTTTAATAACAAAAAATTCGGCTAAAAAAAAAGCCCAGCAAAGAACCTGAGGCATTGTTCTAATCTTATGAGCTAAATCAAGTTAATTTGTTGTTTCTTGTTAAAGCACGTACAGCATTTAACTGATGTTTATATTTGATATTAATAACTTTCTGGTATTGTAAAATTTGGTTTTGTCTACCCTGACACTTGTCGATATCTCATGTTCATATCATGTAGAAGAATATGTTAGATTAGAAACTTATTGGCAGACATGCCGAGTTAGTTTAGAGCCTACATCTTCCTAATTGATAGCTCTAGAGCATAGTTACTTCCTGCTAGCATTATCCTCATTTGATGAACATTGTCCAAGCTGAGAGTCCCTGCTTCTCTTGCCCTTTATCGAATGGCCTCTGTCTATTCCACACTCATCTCTTTTACATTTTAAATCCTCCGGCCTCTGGAGAGCGATGGGGATATATGGTTCCATCTGCTCCAGCAGACTGGCTCGTGGCTGAGACAGAGAGAAAGAGACAGAGAAGAAGGCATGGTCAGGGAGAGAGAGGAGGAAGCAGGGGGATGGAGAAACGGAGACTGACAGAAAGACAGAACAGCTTATTAGAATCTGCCTCTTTTCACTCGTTAGACAGTAGCTGAGAGGATAGCCGCCTGGAATCCAAGGCAGGACACAAGTTGGACCAGGACCTTGAGGGATTTTGTTTTTTCCACATTTGCAATTGCAGCTAACCCAAGTTAAATCTGCCCAGTCTTAACTGTTTCAGGTTGGCCATGAATCTTAGCTTTCCTTTGTGTAACACCTGGAGTTTTTGTTTCAGGGTAGAGCTCAGAATAGCATTCGTTTGTGTTCTTGTTTGTGCACCTGGTATAAATGCCTGATTGTATACAAGGTGCTTTTCCCACTATGCCTCGAGTTAGTCTAACCATTCTTTGTGTCAACACAGGGTTTGTTCTTCTGTACCTCAGACCGCAGTGGATTGTTTTCCCTTTTACTCCTACATGCCCTAATGTAGGGATAGATAATAAGTTATGTCAATGCACAGTTTCATCTGTGAGTTTTACCTTTGAGAACACAAAAGCCCATTCAGTAGGCTATTGTATAAAAAAGGACATTCTGTGTCATAAAATAAATACAGTCTACAGCTGCGCACCCTCACGTCTGTGTTATTGTGGCTGACTTAGCAGTTCCTTCGAGGTAGATCTGCATAAACAGATGTAGTGAGATAAGGAGCTGCTTGCAAGATCGCAACAAGATAAACATTCACTCCTTCATTTATGAATGACCACTTTTTCTTAATAGTCATCGGTAGAAGTCTGGTGAATATGTGCAATCAAAAGTTAGGGTGTGCAATATAGATATACCTCTCAATAAAAAAAACTGTGTAATTAAGTTCTAGACACATCAAAGAATTTTATTAATTTTATGAAAAATTGCAAATCCAATAGTCTCTGAAGTCCTGCATTATTTTCTTTTATAGGATACACTAAAGTAAGGGAAGAAGCTTCGTAAATTATCTGCCAGTCTCATTATATACATCCTCATACACCCCAACCTTACTAAGCATTGTGGCAAACAATAACCAGTTGCTGTGCTGTCATCGAACACTAAGGCCACAGCTTCTTTCTCATGTCGGCCTCTGGAGGGTCCATGCCAGCCAAAGAACTTCACTCCCAGCGCTTTACAGTTACTAATCTGGGCTGACACCAAGCTGATTTACAATACCCCCTACCCCAAACAGTGACTGACTAGAGGTAATTGATTTAGAACAGTGCAGACACCCGCTGAATAGTATGAAATCCTCATACACTATACAAAGCTTGCTCCCATATTCCCACCTTAGTGCCAAATGTAAAAAAAGAAAAAATATATGCATTTAAAACTAAACTTCTTACAATATTTCCTTTTTGGAAAATTTCTGCTGTTTCTGGACACTGCAGTCTGTCCACATTATATCCATGGATGAGCTGAACCTGAACAACTGCCTCTTGTTTGGCCAGTTATTGATCTATGGAGCTCTATATTTACCAGTCTTTGGGTGCACATGCCTTCACTCTGTTTGTCTTTTGCTGACGGAGACGAGGCTTTCTGCCCAGGAGGTGGGGGATTGAAGTCCTCTGCGTGGTGCGAAGGGGTGGAGGAGTGGGGGGTCCATGCCTTCTGTGCTGCCTGCCTAGTCATTTTATGGCACCATCTGTCCACAAGCTAACTGTCAAGTAGTGACGTCTTAGCTCATCTTTCTTGCCCGACAGTGCGAATTTTCTTTTGATATATATGTGCACATCTGCTGTTGAGAATGTGTCTCAGTTTATATTGCTAATTTAATGTTTGGCTATTTGCACAGAAGCAATTAATTATTCACTAATTCATTTCTAGACATCACTAAAATAAATACTAAACAAAAAGAAATCTTAAAACCTATTTAAATCTCTCAGCTAGGGCAAGGCTGTGGGCTTTATACACTATTAGAGACCCTGAAGTAAATAGAAAGCTTTGCTTTTACCATGCTCAGTTTTTAGGCCCCCACTTTGAGCAATTCTAGCTTGGCCTAAATAACATTAAGATTTTATGTTCAGTTGAAGTTGGAAGCTTATTCCCTTGGCCAATTACATTTAAACTCAATATTTAACATTGGTTGACATTTAATCCATGCCTTGGGTTATTTAAAATCTTGACTTTATTCTAAGAATATGATATGTCAGATAAATAGCTTTAGAATTATTTATGTCACCTTTTATTTAATAAATTGCATTCCTCGGGTGTCAGAAGTTAACATACATCCTATGCTTATTTGGTAGCATTGTCTTTAAATTATTTAACATGGGTCAAATGATTTGATTATTCTGCAACAAGCTTTTCACAAATAACTCTGGAATTTTGCCTCATTCCTCCTAACATAGCTGATATAGACGAGCGAGGTTTGTAGGCCTCTTTTTTGCACACACTTTTGAAGCGTTATCCACAAATCTATGTTGGACTTCAGCACCTCTACTTTCTAAGAGAAAGAAGAGGCAGCCTGGCCCCATGGATGTTATACTTGCATGCTGTTTGTACACATGAACTTTGTGCCTTTTTAGTTTGATTATTTTTTTGCTTTTTTTTTTGGTCTTGTGTATTTAATTTTGTCAGAAGCTTTGGAACACATAACTTTTGTTAACGTTTTAGTTTTTCCAATACTTTTTCTAAACTTCTAACCATCCAAAGTTGTGCACCAGATTCAGTCAATTTAATGTAGGGGTTAGTACATTTGCCTAACATGTGAAAGAGCTCCAGTTCAAAACTGGGAAAAAGCACAGATCCATGGAACTGTTTGCTTCAAGCGTAAAATCTGTGCCAAATCAGAACATGCTGATTCATCCGCTGCGACGAGCCCTTGCGAATAAGGGAGCATCTGAAGGAAGCTTAAAACTGAGAAAAATCTGGCTGAAATTGTTGGAAAAACCTTCTGCTTATAGTAGTTTTCTCCAAAAACTGTAGCTTACTATGAGAGAATCTCTAAAATTCACATTGAATTTTCCATACAAGGCTTGTAGAGTTAAGAAACGGCCTTTAGATGACAGAGTGACACATTTTTTTTGTAATTCACCTTCTTACTTGAATGTTGGACTGTAGTTTTTAAAGTGAGCTGGTTTAAATGGGTGCTAAGGAAGGAAAAACTTGCTATTTAATGCACTTGATTGGTTCATGTACATGCAGCATTTCTTTTATTTGATGAATGTATGTTTTACATTGAGCCTGCCTTTTGATTTATTGCAGACCCCTTTGGCCAGCAAGCACTTTGTTGTGTAAGCTATTTTCTCTTTGCTGTGCTGCTCCACAACGCCAATAATCCTTGTTCAATAAATTCAAATGGAAGTGACACTTTGGTATGTCTTCTCTACTATGTGTAGTACATATCATTGTAATTCATTCCCAGATTGATTTGCAGTTGAAAAGATTGGTAGCCCAACAGAGCCGATTGTAAATCCACACTTGGAAATTTATGGAAGTGTCTGAATTTTTGTTAAATGTTCATATAATCAGGCCAAATTGCAGATGATAGTGTATCATATGGGAAAAGCCAATATGCAGTGGTGTTTGTATTCTGCTGAGAGGCAAGTTGCCGCTTGCGTTAGACAATAACAGTAGCGTGATGCATCACGTCTGCCCCTCATGCGTCACAAATGACGCCAAAACGCATCATGGAGACTGTGCGTAAATGTCGACTTAAAATTTACACATCTCCTATATTGCCTCATTATTAAATGGTGGTAAATAAACTTCTAGACAGAAAGATACCTTGATTTATTACACATGCTTTCATTGTAGGTCAGCACAATCAGTGCGCCATCGTTTCTATTGCTCAACTTAAGTGCACAAGTCTGTTGTAGGTGTCTTTTAGTCTTGTAATCTTGAGCTCTGCAATAATGTGTTAACAATTAACTTTGTGGTATCAGCTTGTAAACAGAATGGCTGTAAAATTCGATAGGTCACAGGACATTACCCTTTGTTAGGGGGAATTTCAGTGCAGTCTTGTTGCAGCTCTGTAAAAAGGACGTGCACCATCAAGTCTGTAGACACAGCAAGGCTTTTCGAGTCAGAGGGAAAACCTAATTTGGTTACTTTGCACTTTCATTTTACAATATGGTGCTCACCATCTTGAGTAATTCTCACAGGTGTTGTGATATTGTGTTCACTGCTGAGGTTTAAAAAAAAAAAAAAGGGAGTGTGAGCCTTCTAGGGCATGGAAAACTAATCAACGGCCAAAACACCGCTGTTGAAATTCAGCTTGTAACTGTGTTTATGGAGCCTTTGCAGGTTACGCCAACACAAACCTCTTTGGTCTGGGTTTATCAGCCCCAGAGACGGCCGTGATTAGCTCCCCACGCTGCTAGCCATATATCTCAGCTGTCCCACCTCCCAGCGTTCAGGATGACCCATTAAATAGAGACGGAGAAATAGAGAACATGAGTAGGAGGGTTAGAGACATTGGAGAGCAGAAATGCTACCTGTAGTTAGCGTAATAGTAGTGTTTACTCAGGCTGCAGGCTCTCTCTGTGTGCAGCTGCATTGTCTGTCTGCCAACTGACATTTCTGTATGGGTGGCCACACCCTTGCCACACACATTCACAGGGACTAATAACCTAAATGACAAGCAACTGACGTGGACGACAAACAAGGCGACCGGGATAGGTGTCTGTTAAGTGTCTATGTTCCCCTTCCTTTTGAGCTCACTCAAAGCTCTTTTGTCCTCTACAGTTTACTATTTTAGATATTACCCTGCCATTGTTTCTTTGTTAATTACATCACTAAACCGCTTACTCTTCTGCCTATTGTATCGTATGTAGCTCCACAGACACTTAAGGCTCAAAAAGCTTCCATAAGAAGTAAGTCACTGTATGCCCTGTTGAATGGGAGCATTATATTTAGGCTCATTTCTGCTTCATCAGTTCAATAACTGATTCTTCTCTTTCATGTTCCCTTTGTGTTTCACCAAACTGCCATTCCTGCAGAATCACTTCCCTATAGGATGCGTGGTCTTGGCACTTTGACAAATTGGAGAGAACCACAGTCGCACCATAAATTGTTTCACGTAGCTGCGGGCCTCCGAATCATTACTTACATCTCAAACTATGTGGAGTAAATTTTAAAAAAAAGAAAGAAAGAAAAAGTCTGGGTTTGTTGAGAATTTCTGCACTTTAACAGCAGTTTGCTAGTCTAGGAAATTTGAGACTGGAATTTATTAATCTGTGTGTGTGTGTGTGTGTGTGTGTGTGTGTGTGTGTTACAAGTGATAATGAGGTGGAGGACACAAACAAATCTATGGCTTTGCCGCATTTATTATTTCCCTGTATCTGGACACCTTGTCATGGGTGGTTTGCTATATGTATATAAGTAGGAAATGTCAAACCAAATATTGTTAGCTAGAAAATTAATCTTGACAGATGTAAAATATGCAGAACTTCGATGCATGTTTTCACATTGTAATTCATGAAGAATCAGCTTTGTTTGTGCACTTCATTTTCAAACTGGATTAATTGTTGTTGCTGTAAAACAGTTTATCTCCTGAATTTAGCAGACTAATTATTGTGAACATTAATTATCGTCTCTCAGCTGAAATGATCTGGACGATCAGTTAAGCAGTAAATATGCACTGGTTACTTTGTCACTCTTTCGCGCACACAAATCAGGCTTTGGGGTGAAATCATTAGCGAGACAGAAGGATTCATATACAGTTGCACGGGGGCAGACAGCCACCCCTAAACGTTTCTACTGTTTTTCTCGCGCTCTCCCACGTCCTCGCAAACAATGCCCCCTTGTGTGCCGAGCCACTTGCTCAGATTTCGAATCACACTGCACCCTTTCCACTTTGGTGCCCTGTCCTCCTCTCGTTTGCACTGCTGCCAGAACACAAATGGACACAGTGGCAAGTGTTGTCCCGTAGTATTCGTGTGCAGCAGGGAGGGACCAGGCTACACTGGGATAAATAAGTAGGTAAATAAATAAAGAATAAACCTCGCTCTAGGAATTTGTCTTATTGAAGATGAAAAGCATCTGCCTCTCTCTGGCATCTGCTGTGAAAGATATCCCTCCACCGCTAAGGGTTTGGAGCACGGCAAGTAGCCAGCTCTATCAGCCTCGCTCTTTCTCTACCCACCAACGTGAACCAGCGCAGCACTGGTGTACACAGAAACGAACGTCAAAACAAATTTGTCGGCCAACAAACTTTTTTCTTTTTTTCTTTTTGCAAAGCTAACTTGAGGTATTAGCTTGAAATAAAAACGGGTTCTAAATGTCTTTAATACCAGTTACAGAGTGGTGGTGTGATCCAGTTCTTTGGCACCCCGAGCCGAGTGTTTGTGTATCTTTTTCTTCCCCACACTGCAACAGCTTTAACACAGCGACAATAAACCGCTTTCTCATTACCAGTTAAGGTGAAAGGCGCAGAGGGAGGCTTCTTTTTTAAATTATTTTGCCACAGGGGTTTTAAATGATTTCCGCTGCACTTGTGGGTATTCTCCAAAACTCTGCGTGCAGGGAGGAGTATAATACAGTTTGATACGATCACAGCTTGAACTTTCACTGACGATAGATGATGTCGACTGTACACGGTGTTTGGAAATTCCTTAGACGCCAAGTTTGTTAAGAATAAAAAAAAAAAGATTGGCTTTGCAGACATAAAAGCCTAGAGGAACATTCCTTTAAGTGACAAACGGTGATAAAGAGCTAGCTGTCAGTGATGGCTGTCTGCTACTGTGGCCAGGTGAGGCATGAGCAGGGACTCGCGTGCATTCCTTCACATAGTTTTAACTCGGTCGTGCCTGCTTTTTTGTTTGCCCAGTGACATGTCAAAGGAGGTGAAAGCAGATCTCAGATAAAGAAAAATAACTTTATCTAATAGCTATTGTATAGACTGTTTTCAGCTGCCTTGTTTAACAAAGAGGGCGGTCGAAGAGTTGCCCGTTGTGTGCATTTTTTTATTTATTTTTTTATTTGTTTCTACCCGCATTGAAACAGCCACATGAGTAATGGGCTGCTCAACACCTCCACAGGATTAGAGCCCACAGCATTAAGAGTTTTTTTTCCTCCACGAGATACTGGAGGCATTGTGTTCCTGATGCTCTAACGTATTTAGCTAAACTGAATAGACTGGAGCTGACTGGCCACCCAGCAAGCCTCAGGATATTCCACTTTGTGAGCGCTTTGTCTTTTAACACATATCAGCAAACGGCACTGTGTAGCCACCGCAGTGAACTGAGCAGTGAGACTGAACAAGACCGACTTAGATTTTGGGGTTTTCTGTTCAGTTCTTCTTGTAGAAGCTTTGTACAGAATCATCACCAGGCTGCTCTCTTTAAGACAAAAGTAGATTTAGTCAAACTTTCAGAACTTTTCTCATTTAAATTCAGTTTTTTTTAAGTCCTCTGGAGATTCTGCTTTAATTCCATCAAAAGAGAGATATCTATCTATACCATATTGTGCTCTCTTTTACAGCATTATGATTACTCATCGCAGATGGCCATGGGCAAGGGAGTAGGGATAAGAAATTTAGTTAGCTCATTAATGGAGATATGCAGTTACTTTGTTTATAATAGCATTAGGCATCGAAACTGGAGGCTGTAACAAACTTAAGGTCATATATCTAAATTCTTAATCAGTTGGCTTAGTAATCTTCCTTCACTAAATCTAATTCCTGAAAAGACAAAGCATCGGTTCTTGTGCCATTCCATTTGAGGGACAGCTTTTGATTTTTCTGTTTCCACTTAACACAAAGGAGAAATGCTCTCTGTCTCGTTTAATTGTTGTTCATTTGTGGCACACCTGCTGCAGGCTTGTTGGTCAGCCATGTCCCCCTTGGGGTGTGTTATATGTTAAGTGTTTATGTATGCATACATGTCACTCTGAGATCACTGCACTTTGTGTGATTCGAACCCATCTGGTCACCGTTTCAATTTCCTAATGGGGGAACATTAAGGTGGTCTTTGGGGAGTTGTGTTTAGTTGGTCCACTGGGGTTTTAACTGATCCCCTTTGTAAGAGGTGCGCTGAGAGGCTTAAGCTCGCCTCCACCCCCCCTTTGTTCTTTTTATTTTTTCCCAATAATTTCTCTGTAAAACTGTGCAGCATTTGTTCCCCCCGACTCCTTTGCTGATGTACTTTTTGTGTTACATTCACTTTGCTTACTTCCCCCTGCCCCGAGCAGGATTTGTTGTGGGTACTAGATGCCTTGTTGATCGCGAGCAAAGATCTCCAGCAACGTTTGCTGTTGTTTTCTTACAAGTATACAAAGATTCTGTGTCTTTGGTTCTGCTTTGCGACTTGCTTTTGATATTTCTGCATTACTGTGTTATTATGCTCATTCAAATATATGCAAATATAGCGTGAGTTTGAATACTAATGGTTCTGTACCCCTGTTCTGCATGTGTTTGCTCTCCCAGGTGTTAGTCTTTGATCCTGTCAGAGTGGGACGCGTCTAGCAGGGGACTGAGGAGGGAGCAGTGCCAACTTTGAACATGGTGCCTAATATTCACCTGGCAGGGCCCCTTCTCCCCAGAGGGGCGTTGCTGTTCCTGCTTTTACTCAGCTGCATAGTCTTCTCTTCTCTAGCAGACAGTAAGTATGCTCATGTACCTGTGAAGTTCTGCCCTGGCTTTCCCACCGTCTAATAACACATTAAGCTTCATTTAGAGGCGTTCTCTTGATTTAAAAGGACTGCCGTAGCTATAAGTGGAATTTAACACGTGACAAAGGTGCACTTTAACTGAATACATCAGGAGAGCAAGCTCTCACGCTGTGCAGAGCAGAGCTTTGTTTAAAATAGAATATAGATTCCATTTACATTTCATGCCTTCAGTGGATTCCAGCAAACAGAAATAGCTGCTTGTCTAATGCGTGTCCCCAAGTATAAAGAGCTTTAACATCTCAACTAAAAATAAGCACACAATGCAGGCAGCGGAGATCCATCGGCCTCTGTGCCCGGTTGTCAATCCGAGTGACAGTTTTGGCTCAGAGAAAGCGCTCCAAGAGATATGTCACCTCAGCTGTACCTTTGGGTCTCGGGCGCAGCCAAGAAGCACTGCCCTGCCAAAGACGGGGTCAGGGACGAAATTAATTCAACACATGACCTCACCTACAGTGGGTCACTACATAGGGTCACTGTAATTCAATTATACCCCAACCCCTCCTGTTCCCCCACCCGAATGCAGCCACTGCCCTGTCCTTTCAAACATGTTTCGAATAGGATTTGTTTTTCTGTACCCTTTGTCTTTTCCCGCTCGGCTCTGTGCTATCATCCTTGTCTCTTGTGGCGTGTCTACTCTTGACCAGCATCGCTCTGAACTTGACCTTGCAGAAAAGTTTTACAGGCCTTTTGTTTTTCTTGGGGTCTGGCAAGTCTGTCTCTGCTCTGCTTCTAGTTTGATTGGATGGAATTGAATCTTGAGTGAAGCTGTAGTGCTCAACTTAGATACTAATTGTGGATGATCCAAAATAAAACTACTGTATCCTTCTACAAAATAAAAAAAATCATTAACAATTGATCCAAATTTTAAAAAAGTATGAGTTGCTGGAAGTTATAAAGAAAATTCATATTTGGTCTTTGAATACCTGGCAGAGTGCTCTTCTACAAAAAGGGAGAAAGACGTGCAATGTCAGACGTCTATTTGCGTGCGTGCACCTTGTTAACTGTGATATTATGTTGTATACTTGTGCTGTTTATGCCACAAGTAAAAGCATGTGCTTTTTAGAGATCATCAAGTTAAAAAATGCAACGTCATGGGCATAGAAGAAATTAAGATGGTATATAAATGTGCTGATTCTTTCACGCACCAGTCTGGATGGTTCTACAGGCCGGAGATATACACAGCTAACCAGAATAGTGTTTAATCTGTTCAAACAGAGCATTATTTTTGTTTTGTTTTGTTTTTTACCCCACCCCTGTCTCTGTCTTAGTTTTATTTAGTGTGAAACATTTAATTTAAAGTACAAATATAGTCTGATGTGACGAGCTGGCACATGTGCATATATTCATAGACAAATAAGGGACACATCATAAAGTAACTCACAGAAAAGCCTGACTGTGGTCTGGGGTTAAATACGCATGTAGGTTAGTGTAAGCACATATGGGAAAAAGGCCCAGACTACTATTATCCAGACTGTAAAGCAAACAGACATAGAATTAAAATAAGACACTGGGGGGTGAGAGGGGGTGTAAAAATAACACCTCCCACTAATGGCAGGTTTGTGTGCATTTCTGTGCCTATAATTTGTATGTAACTCAGTTATGTGAGCCTGATGTTTTGGGTTTGGATTTCCTGTATTACAGAGCAGACACCAGACAGATATTATGGGCGGAGTACCTGGCAAGTTTCTGATTACATGGATTCAGTCTGATGCTCTTGTCTCCCCCTTGAACAAGTTAGGCGGGCAGAGAAACCACACGTAGCAAACATGTGTCAGCAGTGTCAGAACACACCCTTGGATAGAAACCATACATTAGTCTTTATCTATATAAATATATTAGGGGTGCAACGATACACAAAATTCACGGTTCGGTTCGGTTCGATACTTTGGTGTCACGGTTCGATATTTTTTCGATACAAAAAATGTTCATGCCTTTTTAATTTGTCATTTATTAAAATTATAAATATATATTTTAACTCAAAAGTACAGTTTTTAAATTTAACCCTAACCCTTGTGCGTGTTTTTTATTTTGACAGCGAATGCGCACCTGCGGACCACTTATGTGCAGCCCTGGTTATTTAGCTCATCATATTGTAGCCACAGAAATTCTTTTGTCCATGAAACCATAAAGCTGCACTTTCTTTTTGCCTTATAGTCTGATTTGTCATAACTTTCCGTTTTGTGGTAAGCTTTTCTTTGGCTGTCACTTCTTCACCCTGACCTGTCTTATTTGGCTCAGCAGAACTGAAATGCTTTTACACGCTCACTCACATAAGCTCAGCGATTCTCTGCGCGATCAACCTCTCACATGTTTAAGCTGCGGGAGATTTCACTTGTCATGTTTGCATAGTAAGCTAACGATTAATAAGACGATGTCAGAGGAATTGGTGCACAAATTATCATCACTCACAGATCAGTGCTGTCGCTCTCTATACACAGTTCGCACGATTGCAAAGTGAAAGCAAAAAAACAAGCGCAAATTCAAACGCGACTTCAATATGTCACATGTTGACAGTGGATCACCGATGCCAATGACATAATTACCCAGCTACATTTCTGAAAGAATGCAAAAGCATTGACATATATTTTTCCTACAATAGCCCGACGGGCAGGGAAGAGATAGATTTTGGTAGCCCGACTGAAAAAATCGCTAGCTCCGGGACGTCGGGCTAGCGATATTGCGAGCCCTGTATCTGATTGAGGAATCACTCATCTTTGGAAAAGAGAGTTTATTACAGAGAAATGGCTCTTTCCAAAATAAAAGCTATACTATCCGCTTCTTCTGGGCTATATTCTCAGCAGCATAAGGAGAATCATGTGCTAACAGCTGTCTAAATGACTCGGCTAAAGTTAGTAGCATGCTTGCTTTTTTTGTCTGCTTCCACTTGTCTTTGCACTAGGATGATGTCGGCGTAAATGTGCAGTCATATTCGTTGTGTTCCCACTAGTGCTTTCAGGTTAATCTCGTTGAAATGACCTTAACGCCACAACACGGCAAATCTCCGTTAACGAGCTACCGCCGATCGCTCTGTGCATGGGGCTAGACGGCCAACACCTCAACGAGCTAACTGCGCTAACACACTAGCTCCCACCCATGTAATTGAGCATTGCGTGGCACATCCAACATACTGTTTTACTTTAGTCCATGACTCGCTTACCTTCAGGGTCATACGTCACATGAAAACCAAAATAATTCCAAACGCCAGATCTGAATGAGGGTGGGGGAGGTGCCCTGCCCTCTTCCTTCTGACGATGCTGTCTGTGTTGAGCGCTCAGTGGATCTGCGCTGGACAGTGCAGCCTAGGCGGAGTAGTCGAACGCAGATTCACTGAGCGCTCAACACAGACAGCATCGTCAGAAGGAAAATTGATAAAATAAATTACAAATGTTGTATTGTTCGATACATATGCGTACCGAACCGAAAGCACTGTATCGAACGGTTCAATATCGATACGAATATCGTTGCACCCCTAAAATAACTATATATATATATATATATATATATATATATATATATATATATATATATATATATATATATATATATACATATATATATATATATATATATATATATATATATATATATATATATATATATATATATATAGTTTATTATCTGATACATTTCAAAATTTGTTTCCATACTATTTGTTTGGCATGACACTTAAAGATGGCACAATTCATCATGATTTAGCAGCACGGGTACAGGAAACTCTCCACGAGCCCTATCAGTGTTATAGCCTTCTGACATCATTCATCTTACAGCATCATTGAATAGGCGTACAATACAGAGTGATTACTCTGAGTGCTGATCACAGACGTCCCATCGATCCCCAGGGAGCTCTGCCTAATCAACTAGCTCTCTATACAGCCTCCTTCTACACAATAGGCCTCTGGCCCACAAGGTCAGCCTCAAAGTCACATACCCAGCACTTAAATGTAATGGTTATCTTTTTGTAGCGCTGTCATTGTGAGTTATTTCATTGGCTTTAATAAGCTTTTGATGTATGTGTCTCCTCTCGCTCTTCTCATGTTATAATTTTGGGTTGCTTTTCATGTGAGGTGCGGCAAGACTGCTGAGTCTTCTTTTGTGTCCGGGCCTTTTCTTGTCACTCTACTTCAGCTGTATCATAATTAACAAGTTTAAAATAACTTTTCTCTGTCCCACAATGCATCTTTGAGATTCTTATTTATGATCCTTGCACTGCAAATAGAGTAATTACAGATTACCAGTGCTTTTAACTATTGTTTCATTGTTACTGAACAATGGCTCAACCATAAATAACAGGTATCCCATGTGCAATCTATGCTATATATTTAAACAGTAGTTTTTTGTTCTTTTTGGCTTTAAACAAAGGCTTTCCCTTTAACAAGGCGCAGAATTTTTTATTATTCTTTAAAACAGCCTTTAAATCCATGCAATGTGCTCAGGAAACCTATGAAACACTCTTCACAGAGTGATTTCTAAATTTGCTACAATGGACTGATGCCAAAGTGGTTTGGAGATGGGTGACCAGATGGGGGGCTGGGGGGGCAAAAATTGGATTGTGTTTTTAAGTATCCATATGGTCACCCAGTTCAGAAACTGACAGGGATAGAAATTGATTCTTTTTTAATTAAAAGTAACCATATCCACCTTGGAGAGCCACTTGGAGAGTAATGCAGTTAGCGCACAGCTGGGGTCCACACACATCATACAGGCAGGCACAATGAGAGAGGAGGCAAACAATACAAAATGTACTCTGAGGAAGCAGCTGCGAAAAGCATCATAGGGTAAGAGGACAACATGTATAAGATGAAGTGCCCGAGGAACAAATCTTAGAGGTTGGAGAGAATTATCGGAAGTTGTTTTCATAAGCCAGCGCAGCAATGTCAGAATAGAGGGAGGAAAGGGGCATCAGAGGTTAATGATGTGAGATTAATAGTTTAATTAGGGAGCTCAACAGCAGAGCCACAGGCAGTCACCCAAACCTTATGTTGTGTCCTGGTTTCAGAATTGCCACAGGACGACAGGCGTTTCCTAGTGTCTAGTGTCCTTCCAGAGAAGGGCACATGAGAAAAAGACATTGCAGTTCTCTGATCATCGTCATATTCTTATTGCCAAAAGAAACATTAGTTCCCTTAATGTACCACAGTAGTTCTTACAGGCCTTTTACGTGTTAAATTGAAATTCATGGTAGCTGGCTCTAAATTAGACACAATTAGACAACTTAGAGGCGCACACCTACGTATTGTTTGCTTTCAGAGTGTCCTGCGCTTACAGGCATTTATCTCAACCCTAATGGCCTGAATATATGTCAAGTGGGATATATTTTGTTTGCAAATGATCACCTAAGACTATAAATCATAAGGGGGGCACCAGAGAACATGCACGCCCGTTTAAAACCACATGTTGTTGTGTTTTATGTTCCTCCTGTAACATAATTTAATTTCCCCCTCAATTTTGATTAGTGGAGAGTTGAATTACTTAAGACCTCCAGGCCATGTGGGTGTGAAGACGGAAACAATGGTTGGGGCTCTTGTGGTCTCAGAGGGAAGGCTAATCTAGGGGAGGCAAATTAATGAGGTTAGTTGGGTCGCAAGGGGGTGTGCGGTGATGGATGATGAGCTCACCCCAAAATGGAATCTCTGAAGAAGCTAGGAGCCATCTCAGCAGCTGAGCCCCAAACACACCGTCTCCCGGGATCGCTTAACACACTTAACATCTTCTGCACGCTATTCTATTAATGTCAGGGTCCGAGCCAAGGATAGACTTTAACTAGCAGCATTAACAAAGCCCCCCAACAGTCAATGAGTTGCACGTTGTGCTGGTAGAAACTTTGGATTTCAATATGCTTTATTATATATTCACAGTGGTTTCAGAATGTCCTTCTCCAGCTTCATATTTTGTTTTACAGAGTATCCCCAGGTTACCACCCACACATGCCTTCAAATGCAACAGTGAGTTATCCTTCTTGGTTTCAAAAAGAGGGGAAAGACACTTAAGTGACAGTGCAAATGAGAACATTTCAGCAAGCGAACTAAACAAACATGTGAGTTGATGTTGCCCCAGGGTTATGCAGATGAGCTTTGGAGTTTGACACCTGTTACACCCCGGCCTAGGCAACCGGGGTGCAACGCAGGAAAATAAAAATAAGGAAAATAAAAATAATCCCAAAACGAGATCTAAAGCAAAATACCACATTTATTTACATCACCAAACACCAGACGTCAAACTATTTACAACGGGGGGGAAGATCGCGACCATGACACACTGAAACACAAGGCTTAAATACATAGAAGGGCAATCAGGGAATGGACAACAGGAGGGAAACACAGCTGGGGCAAATTAGACCTGACGAGACAGGGAAACGTAAACTGAAAACACTAAGATAACACAGACTTTCAAAGTAAAACAGGAAACACATAACAGTCACGCCAAAAGCAACACACCGACAACACCAAAACGTAACAGTTCCCCCCACCCAAAAATCAAACATTTAACACCAAGTGAAAAGTTTGATCCAGACAGACGAAGCCGATGAAGGCTGGAGCGGTCCCACTGACCCTCCAGCAGACGACGAAGGCTGGAGCAGTCCCACGGACCCTCCAGCGAAGGCGGATGAAGGCTGGAGCGGTCCCACGGACCCTCCAGCGACGACAAAGGCTGGGGCGGTCCCACGGACCCTCCCCTCAGCGAAGGCAGACGAAGCTGATGAAGGCTGGAGCGGTCCCACTGACCCTCCAGCAGACGACGAAGGCTGGAGCGGTCCCACGGACCCTCCAGCGAAGGCGGATGAAGGCTGGAGCGGTCCCACGGACCCTCCAGCGACGACAAAGGCTGGGGCGGTCCCACGGACCCTCCCCCCAGCGAAGGCGGATGAAGGCAGACGAAGCTGATGGAGGCTGGAGCGGTCCCACGGACCCTCCAGCAGACGACGAAGGCTGGTGCGGTCCCCCGGACCCTCCAGCAGAGGCGGATGAAGGCTGGAGCGGTCCCCAGCGAAGGCGGATGGCTGAAGCGAAGGCAGACGAAGCTGATGACGGCTGGAGCGGCCCCACCGACCCTCCAGCGGACGACGAAGGCTGGAGCGGTCCCACGGACCATCCAGCGAAGGCGGATGAAGGCTGGAGCGGTCCCTCGGACGCTCCAGCGAAGGCGGATGAGCAGCCCACCAGCTGCACACACGGACACGCAGCCCACCAGCTGCACACACGGACACGCAGCCCACCAGCTGCACACACGGACACGCAGCCCACCAGCTGCACACACGGACACGCAGCCCACCAGCTGCAGAAGGCTGGAGCGGTCCCTCGGATCCTCCAGCGAAGACAGAAGGCCGAAGCTGTCCCTCCTTCGGACCCTCCAGCGATCCCGGACGAGCCCCCATATGTTACACCCCGGCCTAGGCAACCGGGGTGCAACGCAGGAAAATAAAAATAAGGAAAATAAAAATAATCCCAAAACGAGATCTAAAGCAAAATACCACATTTATTTACATCACCAAACACCAGACGTCAAACTATTTACAACGGGGGGGAAGATCGCGACCATGACACACTGAAACACAAGGCTTAAATACATAGAAGGGCAATCAGGGAATGGACAACAGGAGGGAAACACAGCTGGGGCAAATTAGACCTGACGAGACAGGGAAACGTAAACTGAAAACACTAAGATAACACAGACTTTCAAAGTAAAACAGGAAACACATAACAGTCACGCCAAAAGCAACACACCGACAACACCAAAACGTAACACACCTTACTGTAGCATGTTTTTTCTAGTAGGTGGGATAGTGACACCGAGATGGAAAACGTACTCGCTGAAGATGGGGACCATTTTTTTTGAATTTCACATTTACATCATTCACATTATGTGATAGACTTTGTGCCAGTTATATTCAGAAAATAATGTAATGAGTCTCCCACCAGCAAGCAATTATGAGTGTTAGCTCTGAGGAAGGGAAACTGTAAAATACATATTATGGTTTGCCCTCATTTCATAATGATAATTCAAAAAAAAAAGGGAAAACAGCATCTGCAACAAAAATAGTTTTATCTTCAGAGAGCGCAACAAAGAAATCATAGTGGAGTTTCTGCCTTTATCTAATCTCTGTGAAATCTTTACCTTAAGGACTCATGTGGGTTGAAAGAAGTTGCAGGTAGTGAATCATCTTTGACTAGATCTAGGTTAGGCGCCAGTTTAAATGCCACAGGTAATAAAACACCTCAGACTCCCAATCGTGTGATATCAGGAACACCCACATTCTCACCATCAAAAAGTACACAATGAAACATTTATCCTTCCATATTTTTTAAACAGTTCCTATAAATGCCCACTCGAAGCAGAAGTCACCACAGCACATGGTTGTTGTTTTTTTTTTTTTCTTCAAATGTCATAATTTGACTGACAGTCAAGAAGAGATGCACAGGGTTGAGAGATACCTCCCTCGTTCCTAATCGGCCCGAGAAGATGAAAGCTATTACATTAATGTTGCTTACACTGGGAAGAAAGGAATGAAGGATAATTGCACTTAGAGTTCTTTTTCTTCTCCACTGCCTTGAATAATTCAGGGAAAGCTGGAAGGCCTGATAGAAAGCCTGTCTTCGTGGTCCAAGGGGGCCCTGAAAGTTTGATGTTTTTCTTTTCTCTTGTCTCTGCTATAGGTTTTGACATTTTGTCTTAAGTACAGTATCTCGGTCGTGATGAATCGCATTACTCTTGAGATTTCACTTACGTTCTGATAACACATATAAAGCTCCATCAATCTTCAGCCACTATGCTACCATTCTAAGAAAGTAAGTTCCTTTGGTGTCTGTGTTATCATAAGGGACTGCAGCGTGAACTGACTATTAATGAGCTGGAGATGATAGTGCACCATCCACAAAAGCGTTTCTTGGGTCTGAAACCAAGTAAGGTGACAATACTAGACAGTGAACTTACAGGCAAAAATAAATTGGTTACAGTTTTGAGATTACGGCGGTGGCTGTAGTTAGTAGCAAATGATCTGCTAATCAGATGGTTGGTGGTTCGATCCTTGGCCGCTCCAGTCTGCATGAACCACAAGTTGATCTCTGATTTATTTCTTCAGACTGCGACCGTTAGATACGTGGGTGAGGCATGTTGTATAAATCATGTAAAGTAGAACATAGGAAGAACCGGTCCATATAATATATTATGTTTGTTTCTTTGTTTGGTAGGAAAAAAGGTCAAAGCTTTTATTGGTTTCTGCTCCTTAAATTTGAAGATTTCATGCTTTTCTGTGTTTTGCATGAAATATCATGTAGTAATAGTAGTTAAAACTATGTATTTGGGTTTTGCACTGTTCACCATATTAACTGCAGCATTTGGTTGTGGGACTAGAATAGGCATTTTGACATTTTCTAATGATAAAAAAGAAGAAATAATGCAGATTAATTGATGAAAAATATGAGCTGCAGCCGTAATTTACACTGCATGAAATTAAATAGCTGTTGAACTGCTGCACTGTTTGCACAGAGACGGTTGCACTTCTGTCTCCTTATATCGATGTTTAAGGCTTTTAAAAGCCCCGATAGTAAAGCTTCGTCATACTTCCACTCCTATGGCTCTTCCCCGATAATTGTAAAATGTGCTATGTACAACACAATGCTTGGCATTCAGCTGTAAAAACCATAGTGCAGATAGCACACATGATGTTTATTGGTTTAAACAAACAGCCTGAAGTGCAGTTGACTTTATCGGGGTAAATAACTTGCAGGGGAGGCAGCTTTATATGGCATTAATTGCAAACAAGTTGGCTGCTAATGGGCTGAAAAGGCCTTAATGGAAGTGTTCCATTAAAACAACCAGTGCTGATGCCATCAGACAAATTTACACTAAGTGTTGCCTCATGAAAATGATAACTTGCTAATCCATTATTAATAAGAATTAATGGTTTTCACTGTGCCATGTGCGTATCGATCCCTGATACTCTACACTACTGAGTAGCTCTCATTGGGCACTCTGGCAAGCTTGGGAATAGACTAATTGTTAGCCACACAAGTGCCATTTACGCAACTCTCCCGCTGTCTCTGCTTTTATTACCAGCATTGCTCTGAGGCCCCCGACTAGGAAAAAGGCAAACTGAATGGCTGCTTAGGAAAGTATGATGCATACAAAAGGTGTTAGCCAGAGTCAACAAAAGAAAATATCACTAGTAAATGAATGAAGGTTGTAACAGTCTTTCAGTTTTATAAGCTCAAGCATGAGACACAAAGCACAGCTCATTGCTTTTACTGTGCATACTGACTGATATGTCACTGAGATTATTTCTGAGCCAGGACAAACCCAGATCTGTTGCCCTCCTGCAGTTCAGAAACCCCAATACCTTTTATCTGTCTAATGACCTCAGACCTCACAAATGCTGCTGCAGGCTTTGGGTTAAATGAGAGAAGCTTTTTAATCCCCCCTCCATACATAGCCTTTAGGCTCCTTTGGTGTTTTCTAAAAGCAGGATCTATAGAGATTTGTCAATACCCTGCGCCCGAGGTCATATTTAAATTTCACATTAGTAGTGCAGAAAAATGCACCTTACACTCAATACACTCAATCACCACACTAATCATAAATGCTAAATATTGTTACTTGTTTAAGCTGGCACTTTATATGACGTTTTTGAACAAAAAGGCCTAGCATTTGTTTCCCTAATAACCCTTCAATTTGTTTGATAATGAGGTTAATGCCTTTCTGTATTTGTGGGGGTACACCAGAAACACCTATTAGTCCAAAACTGAGTGTTTTTCACTTGCATGTATTGTTTTGAGCTTTGATTAATTCATTTATTCCATTCATTAGTTCTAACATGAAAGGCTTTTTGCTCTAGTAACATTTTTTTCAGTTCCACCAACCAGGCTGCTGTTTGTGTACAGCAGCACTGTTTTGCATGTAGGATCTTTCTGGTTTATTTATTTGGTAATTAAAACAGTCATTTGAGTGATTTTGATTTTGATAACCCAGTTTAGTGATACTAATTAAAGCATTGTTCTATTATGGCCAAATTCTGGTAAATAAGCAATACTCGTGAGCCAGTAACCCCAACCCTACGATTCTGGCAGCTTGCAGCAAAGCACTATGCCTGACGGTTATGGCAGCACTTGCCACACATTGCCAGAGAGAAGAGCGCATGTCAAGATATGAGTTTTGAATGTATTGTATCAAAGCATAAAGAGAGTGCAGCCCAAAACTCATAATCAGTGGCTGAGAGAAAGATTTGCATAGGTAGGCTTATGTGTTTTCCACCTCGTCCCTGCCATTGTTTTCATGTGACAACTGTCTGACAGCCAGGAAAATGGGACACAGGCAAAGAAAAAAGGTTGAGTCTGGATTTTGTCTGTCTAAGAAAAGAACTGACAAACCCAACAGTTTGATATCACCCTTCAGTGGTGGCTGTGCTGACAGAGGAACACCAACTCTCGCAGTTCAAAAGTAAATGCCTCTGTCCTTTCAGTGGAGTGTGGTAGGACCACCATTAACCCCATGTATAAGTCTGTGGTTCAGGGTCACCGCAGTGACTTGTGATTTTGTGATTGATGCTCGGTGAGATCTGGATTAACGATGAGAGCTCTGAATTTGCCACAGTTTAGCCCGTGAGTCACAGGTCAACTATCGAAATTCAGGGGAAGCTTGTTTAAGAGGATTAATACGGGAAAAGCTCCATGAGTCCAGTTTCCACTGTTTTTCTGTTTATCCTTAAAATCCTAAAGATTTCTAAGATCCAGCAGTTTATAACTTAAATGAGTGTGGCAATACACAAGCTTATGTCCTTTAATTTGAATCATGTGCGCTGAACTATTTTAATACTGTCTGATCCTTCATCCGTGCAACAAAGTGAAAACCCTGACATCAGTCTGAATGCTGCTGCAACAGACAGATGTTGGCAGCAACTCTTCTAAGACTGATGGCTGATAATCAGGGTTTGAGCATTCCAACGCACCACCCAAGCGCAGGCTCAGGCATGCTCAGGCATACACTCTTAATGCTTATCAGGGTGGACTTGTTAACTCAGGTGTCTTGCCGCCACATGCATGTATGTCACAGCCACATTCTGATGCTATAGATTATTGTGCTTTCGCAGTTGCTGAATCTGTTTTCTAAAACTTGTTCCTGAAAATAACCAGGACAAAAAAAAAAATCAAAAATCGAATTCAAATGTCAGGTGAGTTTGGGGACAAGATCAACATCAGGTTGACTTCCCATTAACACTTTACTGTGCTGTAGTACATTTGATTTGTTTGGGTTTTTTTAAGGTGTTACATTTTTTAGACAGTTATATGACCGTTATGTGCCGTTACATGGCATTTAAACAACATGACATCATCACAAGAGACAAACACGTTTACCTTTCGTAACACACTCTTATGAGTTTTTTAGCTTTTATTTGACCTACACTGCTGTTATGTTATATTATATTTTTTATCCTAAGTACTGGCAACGTTGTCTCAGCTTTGAAAGAATAAATATGTGCTTGCTGTTCATTTCATTTTAAACTAAGAAAGTCATGATATCATGTCAAGACTTGAAATTAATATTAAATTTCATGAAATTTTAATGTCAAAAGATTTCATTTTGAAGATATTTTAGCAGAAATAACCTCAAATCAATAGAATTTGCATATTTTCACAAAGGTCACTAGAAAATATTGACGTCTGCATGTCGATCAATTATTCTGTGGTGCTTCACACCGTGGTAGTGCATTTCTTCCTCCAACCAGTTGAATTTAAATATGTGTAACATATGGTATGTATGCATGCACACGCAACTGCAGGCTTGCCGTGTCCTTTTATTGTAAAACTGCTGCATTGCATTGAAGGAAGCACCTCTGTGGATATGTCCTCAAGCAAGGACAGCCAACACCACCTCTGTCTCTCTCTCTTTAGCCAAGTGAGTGCAGAATGTGATGATGTAGCAGGTGGAGCTTCTTTTTCTGAAAAAATTACAGCGTTGTGCTAACCAGATAGTGAACCTCCCCACATGCTTCTTTTCCAAAAAAAATACAAATGTTATGCTATAACAAGAAACAGTGGTGGAAGCCATTGCTGGATTTCTCCCCAGCGTGTACTCAGAAATGGGAAGCTGGCGTCTCCTGTGTGTACACGGCATAATGATTTACCCCCTTGTGCATGTCTCCATGGGGCAGTCTGCTCATCTGTGGTCTAGGTGTTCCCTACCTCCCTTTTTAATGACTCTGGAGATGAAACACGAGCTGACAGAGCTGCAATAGGGACATTGTGTCATGGTGCCGAAGACAAGATTATGCACATCTGAGGCTGTAGATAAAGCATAAAGCATTGCAGTTGTTACGTAGAGCTAAGGTATGCACATTGTAGCATCACGTCAGCCTTGACAGGCTGTTGAAACACTCCATTGTCGTATGTACAATGGTGCTGAGTGTGTTGCCCTGTAGAACCCTAAAGGCAAATGGGAGAAATCACAGTTGGAGGTGTTCTCCACGGCAGTACAGTATCAAATCATAGCTGGCACTCTCCAATTTTGGGATATGCCAACTATTTGATAGCTAAACAGCCCAATTAACAGAAGTGTATTTTTTTCTAGTGAGAAACTTCGTCGTGTTTTAAACCATGTGTCAGGTTAAAGGTAAGAACATGATACAGTGACAAGCACACAAAGACTAGACGTGTCTCTCATGACTGAGCTGCAGGTGTGCACAGCAACAATGCCTGTGTGGGTTTTCTCAGGGTTGCCTTTGTGTGGAGAAAAGTGACACCGATAGATAAGTTCTCCCTTTAGTCTCAGCCTCTTTCCCTGTCAATAACTTATTTTCCTTACTCTATCCCTTTCACCTCGTCTTCCTCAGGCTTGCCAAGTTTCGTCAAATCCCCTGAGGATCAGACGGGCATCTCGGGCGGAGTTGCATCGTTTGTGTGCCAAGCCACAGGGGAGCCGAAACCAAGAATCACCTGGATGAAGAAAGGCAAGAAAGTCAGCTCCCAGCGCTTCGAGGTGGGCACTCATGCGTGACTTTCACATCTCTGAGCACCTTTGCATGTACAAACATAATGCAGGCAGGAGCAAACACAGCACGTTAGACTGCTTTTATAACCTCTCATTGAGACCAGACGCATCCACACATGCGTGCGGACTGGCAGCATTCACACAAATGACACATTCACACAGGACGCACAATGGCTTGCCCCTGTTATTGAGCATCACACCGACTCTTCAGTTCTCCAAGGGAACCTAGACAATCTTCCTTTCTCTTTAATCTCCCTCCATCTTGATTTATGTAGTCTGTTTCATCTCTGTTTGTTTTTTCACACGCTCATCCTTTCCCCCGTGTCCCCCGGCTACACCATCTCTGGGCACGCACCACTGTAACGTATGTGATGTATTTCCCCTCCCACTTGTGCTCCCCTTTGAAGATGAGGGGATACTTTAGCTGGGGGTTCTCGCCATTTCTGGCCACTCCTACCTCTGTGACATTACATAACTGTGGTACCTGAGGAGCTATTGGTTTGTACTTCTTCTGTTCTGTGTCAGTGTTTTTAGACGTGACCTCAGCTGATTTTTCCTTTTGATTAAGGGGGGATTGAAGGGATACATAGAAACTAGTAAAAGAGCACCAATGACAAATAAAAAATGCTTCACCTCCCACATTAGAAAAAATCAAGTAATCTGCATGTAGGAATGTATGTTGTTTATATCGCATAATAAAGGTAGTGTAATATCAAGGCCACTAAAAATGGAGTTCCTGCATCTTTACTTTCCTGTGGGGTTTTTTCAGGTGATCGAATTTGACGACGGTTCGGGCTCCGTACTGCGGATCCAACCTCTGCGCACGCACAGAGACGAAGCCATTTACGAGTGCACGGCCACTAACAGCGCCGGCGAGATCAACACCAGTGCCAAGCTTACAGTGCTTGAAGGTAAGATAAGTCTCCTGCTTTTTCCACTTGGTTTCTCTCTCCACACTTGCTTTCACTGTGGTCCTTTTTTTTCCTGCTGCTTGTGGTTTTCAAATCCTTTATGTCAATATATAAGGAAATAGGAGTGTTTGCTTTAATAATTCATACATATGAAATTGGTGAAATTCCTGGTATTGCCCTTGCCAAGGAGGAACAGCAGTATCTTAATTTGCAAGGTTAAACATTTTTTTAAATAAGCTAGTGGCTCAGCAAATGTGTGAGCTGCAATCTTTAGCTTATGTTTTTATATATTTTGACAATTTTATACAGTTTTTGGGTATAACGCGAGATCTTTCAGCTGGTCACTTGGATTTGAGTACTTTTTAAAAACAAAGCCACAATCATCTAAAAAAGCAGCTGTAAATACTGCCTGATGCTAACATGTATGGCTTATATAAACGTTTATAAATCAATAATTCTCTGCCAGTCCACATAACTTCAAGAAAAAATTCTTTATAGGCATATAAATAATGTTTGGATGTTTGAGTGGTTTCTACATGTACAAGCACCCTCAGTGCCCGCAGGCTAGTTTGACCTTCATGGACCTCCTTCTCCTTTTTTTGCCTATAGAGTTAATGTATGTGTATGTGCAAAGTATATGGGCCTAGAGGTGCGAATTTCTTCTTTAATTGATTGTAATTTTGTCTTGTGGCAGCTAGTCACCACAGGAGTAGATTTCATTACAAACTTTAAAGGAAACGAAAAAGCTCCAGAGCTAGCCAGAGGGAGGATTAAGGCCGTCTATAGCCATTACACCGGCATTAAAGCAGATCCCCTCTCATTCAAAATCAGCCTTTCCATCCCCAGTTTGAATCCCATCTTCCTTACACCCACCCTTCCTTTTTTTTTCTCTGTCCACGCTGATTTGGTGATATCATCGGTTGGGCTTGCATAATCTTCCCGTAGGGGCTTTTCTTCAGTACAAAGAAAGGTTTTCTTTTTACCCCTCTTTTGCACTATATCACGAAGAATGCTGTTTCATAAACAAATAGGTTTATGCGGGCAATATGACATAAAACTCATATGAATGAGATTAGCTTAATCATAGTCTTTGTGTACGGGGCAAGTTTGGAGTCCCTCACTCAGTGAAATACGGAAAATGACCTTACTCGACAGTGAGCAGCAGTTTATACCAGCAGACTTACTTTACATGAAAGCATCTTCTATCTGTCTTCTTTCTTTCATCTGTGGTTCATGCCATTTGATGCTTTTATCTATTAGGCTGTACTGATACATATTTACTGCACACATTTTCACCATGGAGTAGTGGCCAGACCTTAAACTATGACCGTGTTACCTTGTGAGGGAACTTGATACTCGTGAGACTGGCAATATCATAATCAAGAGGGAATATATTGTGCCAGGCTTCAAGCTGTGAACGTGAAGCCAAACCACACATTGTCCTATAAAAATGTAATGGCCAACAGTCACAGCTGAGGTGTTTCAGTTGTGAAAATATAGATATTTCGTCTGATCACCTGCCAAGTTGTTGTTGTTGTTTTGTTTTTTTTAATTCCTCTCAACTGCTATTTTTTGTTACAAGGATGGCAAGCATTGTCTAATGACATGCTAACTTCATACTAGACTGACTGCTTGGTAGCTTTTATAGACTCAAACTGCATATTCTTTTTCCTCTTCACCACTTTAGGTTCTTTTGTAATTCAGATCCAGTCAGTTGCCAAGTATTTTTCTAATTACTGCTATTTTTCACAATGAAATGAAACATGTATTTTATACACTCCTCAGTTTTTGAAATTGACACATATACTTATGTGTACATGCATTAATATATGTTGTTATATTAAACTGAGGGAAAGTGTTTGGCAGTGCTATAGTCATCATATCAGTGAAATAGCAATACCTGAGTTGTCACCTCTCTGCATGGTTGGACCAGTTTTGGCTCATTGTTTTAGTTGCACAAAGCAAAACAATACAGGCTCATAACAACAGGTCCTGTCGGTGTACAGACTGATGCAAGCCCCATCTACTTACCTGTCCAAGGTGAGATGGCAGACAGCCAAAGTAAAGAAGTCTTTGTCAGCGCAGACACAAATACCTTTTTTATTTTGGAGCGTGTACTCCAGCAGGACTATCACGAGTTGGTTTGTTTGTGTTGGAGCTGAGCAACCAAACGTACGAGAACAGCTGTTCAAGTGTAAATAACAGTGATGTAATATTGTTTTTGAACTTTTCTGTCCATTCTCAATAAAAAAAACAAAATAGTAACATTGTTAGAATTATTGTATTTATTAGTTAAACAATTTATTGGATGCCATCTAGTCACCACTGATGTTTAGCATGATTGATTTGTGAACAAGCCATCTCGTAAAAGTTGTTCTCTACGCTTTCTCACAAAACCTGTCAAAGACCAGAACCACGCATCGTGTTTAAATAAAGAACTCGACTCCGCCTGAAGCCTTACGATGAGCTGACTGTTCATACAAACACACATGCACAGATATTCACTGTCAAACACACACTCAGAACAAACACGCATTCCCTTACAGAGCAATGACGTCAGCTCCACTCTATTTTTAGACTATTGTTTGTAGCCTAGTGATATATCAAGTTCATATCAGCAGCACAAGAAAACACTGGGGCAGCACCAAACAGATGGAGACTAATGACCCTCGCTTTTAATGGGCCAGGAGTAGCCTGAAGGTTTGAAACGTGGGTGTCACATCAGAATATACATAGCCTTTTCACATCGAGAACAAATCATAAAGTCTGGGGAAAGAAACAGTGAAGGCGTCTGTAGCCAGAAATCTTTGTGGTGTCGTTGAGCAAGGCACAAAACCAGCAGAGCTACTCGGTAAATGTGCTGTTGCAAACATGTCGGGTTTGTCTGTCCTCACTGGAAAAAGAAACCACGGTCGAAAGAATGTCTTCATAAGCAAAACAGTCCTGTTTTTGCTTTTTTCCACTACGAGGAAGCTCACACTCTCCACATGAATTCAAGTGCATGTGACTTTGCATCCCCACGAAGCTGCCATAGTGCTGTGAGCACCCCCATTGAGAGACGCAGCGAGAACGGTGAAGTCATTATAGCTATAAGTCGATTTGGATTATAGGTTTTAGCAGAGCAAAGGAAGGTCGAGCATTAATTACGATTATTTCATATACTGGCTCTTTATTTTGTTATGCCAGTCGTGCAAAATATGGATTATGACAGTCATGCCAGAGCAGCTTTACACCTGCTTTCTGTGTTGGCAGAGGAACACCATGCTGTGTGCACCTAGGTTCAGCAGTTCATTATTGTCTGGATCACTTGCTGTGATTTTTAGGGTGTTTTTTGGGGTTCGTGTTTATTTTGTGTCAGTAGTAACAGTGTCCTGTGGCACCACATGATACTTCAACAAGTTCCTTGAAGGATTTTTTTATTTTTTTATTGCTTGTATTTTCTTCTTTTTTTTTTTGAGTAGAAAAACTTAACAATGTGACTGTGGAAGTAGGTGAGCAGTACCTTCTGTTAGTCTTGCTGTTTGTGGGCAAGATTTAACAGAAACTATCAAGCAAAATGCAAAGAAACTTGGTCAAGACGTGGAGCACTGGTAACAGAAGGACTCGGGCTCTTTAAAAAATGGCCTGATAAGTCATTGCCTTACACTTTATTTAGGCTTGACCTCACTGGCAGTCACTTATTGTGACTCTGTGGTTGAGTTACTCAACTTTGTATAAAAAAAATCAAGACTTCATGAGAGTTATTTCACTTTATGTCGGACTTGTTGTTGGAGACCTACGTACAGATGTTATGTAATCGGATACTCACCTGCGGGGAGTTGCAAAGGCACGTTTTCACGCTAGCCAAGTCGGGCTTTAGCACTTTTGCAGTCATGAGTCTCGAGTCGCTCTGTAATTCTGTCACGCTGTAACAGCCCAGCTCTTTGTTCGTCGCAGTTCTCACGCCCCTGCTCGAGGGGTCACACCACTGAGACTTACATACGGGCCCAAAGTCAGCTTAGCCATTCTTCATTTTGTGTGTGCAAGAGACAAACACACACACGGGTGCGTAATAATAAGTACAAAACTGCCAGACTTTCATAAGTCAGCTTGTGAGGATCTTTTACTACAAGTCTTCTTTTTTTAACTGCAGTGTTTTGAACAATTGCCTTACATCTAAAATGTCATTTTTATGGGTACACGTGTGTGTGGGGGAGAGAGAGAATTGGTTGCCTGTCTGCAGCTCCGACCTATGTGGCTAAATGATGATGCAGACATTGCTAGCAGAGCTGTGATTGAGAAATACTGTTTCAGCCTTTCATTCCTCTTTTCTCTCAAACTCTTATTTATTTATATTTCCTTCATCTGTTTGCATTCATAATGGTTTTTCTGTGCCTACCCACTTCTGTCTCGCTGCCTGCTCTGCGTCACTGCCGTGGACAGTGTGGTGGCAAATTGAAGTTGTAGTGAGGTAGTAGATGACCAAGAAGAACAATGACTCATTACATGGGTAACGATGCCAATGGTCTGACCTTGAGCGCCACCTCCCCCCCTCCCTTGAATTGAACTGCCTCAGTAAATGTCCAGGTAAATGGTGCTTGTCTCTGTGATGTATGAAATAAACTACTGCCGTCCGGAAAAGACATCTCGGCTGACAACATCAGTCTTAAATGCCACTTCTCCATGTCAAGGCAATAATCCATATTTATCACCGCTAACATTAGATGAAATTTAAAATGCAACGACTCAGATCAAGATGGAGTTGATGGAGTCTTCGCAACTGCATGTCGACAAGATTTGTCCAAAATCAACACCAAATTTTGATCAAATCGCCTTGAGCAAAAGCCTTAAAAGTGCTTTACTTTAATTGGTTTCCAATAGCTACCAGGGAAGTGCAAAATTGCCAAGTTCTGGGAAAGGCCTACAGCAGTGGTCTCATTATCAGTCTAAAGATTCTTAGCTCAGAGATTTTACAGTAACATTTAATTAGAGATCAGTTATCACAGTGAAATAAGAGTCCATAGATCCTAATGCTGCCTTTTTGTTTCCTTTTATGGCATATAGAAGTGCAGACAGTTTCTCTGTATTAACACAGTAATTCATTTTTAAGCATGAAGAAAACTGTTTGTAGTTATTTGTATTAATCAAAAACTGTATCAAACCAAAGTAAGTTGAGAATAATGCTTTGACTCACTAACAATGAGTTTCCCTGGCATTAGGTAGTTTAAGCAAAACCTCTCCAGCATAAAAACCCTAAAACAAACTAAAATGCCAAACTGATATCTGTAGTTCTTCCCATGACCGCATGAGCTGAAACTGAAGATGGATCCTGTTGCTTTTTTATTTTTCTGTGCTGTGCTGGAGAACATTTTCCTGTCCTTTGGGAGAGAGCAGACAGGTCTTAAAGGAAAGGAGGAACCTTATTAAATGGTACCATATCAAAAGCCCTGTCATTACCAGAATCTTCCACTGTCAGAGTGTGAATTAGAAAGGGTCCCTTTCAAACCACAAGTTTTTTGAAGTTCCCTGGTAACTCATTTCTGAACATGCAATATCGAGAAAAAATGTAATTTTTGGAAAGGTCAAGCGAGTAATATGCAAGGACTTGGAGTTTCTGTAGTTGATAAAGAAAAAAGTAGTTCCTTCCTTGATGAAAACATGCCAAACATCAAACTTTGGAGTCATGTAGTTCTGTGTAATATTAATAGAGTTTTGCCCTTTGAGACAATTTTATGCCTCTCTAAGCTTAAGATGGAGAAAGGAGACCATAATTATACAGCGGTGTTGAAAACTCATCTGTTTTTTGCACACAGAGTTTAGAAAGTATAATTCAGTACAGTGTCCCAGGTTTACTGCGTTGACTGCATTTAGTGCTTCTGTATTTGGTGGCAGTAAACAAATTACGGACTCACTGGTTAGAAAGAGCTTTATTTGCTTGCCATGCATTATAGTCTCTTGTGCAGAGGCAGAAAATGACTGCGACACAATGCCAGTAATAAATATCTCAGGAGCCAGGCAAGTGCGGACAACAAACCTGACTGGATAAACAGCATAGAAATCTCATTGCGCCTCTTCCCGGGCAAGATAAATACATACAGAAGCTATATCGGAATGATTTTAATACCAAACCCTGCTCCTCCAACAACTTAATACTTTCCTTTCCTTCGCTATTCAGATCACCCACAATGACCAAAATAAAGCAGTTTTGTGTAACTGCTATTTCCCAAATTACTTCTCCACTCTCTGCGATTCTCTTTTTTTTCATTACTGGTGGGTTTCTCCTACCATTTAAAGTGTTATCTACCTGCCTTGTTCAACAGGATCAGTAGTCAGTTCATATTTAATATTGCATACCATAGGACGAAAAAAGACAGTAGCACAGACCTGCATGCTCACAAAACCGTCCAGGGACATGCTCCCACTCACACTGATCTACAGGTGTCTCCCATTGTCACCTACCCATGCATACATGCACACACACTCAACACACACACATGCGTCCGATGTATTCTTGTGGTTTAATTTCTCCTACCATCTGCTGGCTGGAGGCCCAGCATCATAGATCATATCCAGTCTGACAGAAACAAACTGCATCTGTCTATGCATGCTTCTCCCAAGGACTTGCACAATATGGCGGGGTGGAGTCACTCTCCTGGCCACCCAATCTGCATCCTTGCACCCTTGCTTCCAAGGACTTGGAGATTATAAGTAGGACAAGTCGATTTTTAGAGTTAAAGCATGTTTATGCTGCTTGTTGTTTAGGAAGAAAATTAAGAAAACCGACACATCTACTACCACATTCCCATTTTCCTTAGCCAGCTTTGTCTGTCCTGTGTGCAAGTATACAGATGATGAACTGGCACGAATTTATAGGTGTGCAAGTGAAAAACTTTAAGAATTACCATCTGTTTGTGTGATCAATCATTGCAGATTTCTAAAAATCCCGCCCCAAAAAAGTCATTATCTTCAGTCTTGTTGTATATACATTGGATGTACCAATTAAATCGACATTGATTAATCGCTCTATTCCATGAAATTTATTTGATGCTGGACTCAATATTTTATGTTACATGCAAGACATCTGGATGGAGTCATTTTTGCTTTGAGGCAGCCTTTAATCATCTGTACTTGTCCATCAATTGCTCTGTGCTTTTGGCAAGCTGTATCTGCAGTGTCTGGTATGTCTGCACCATCATTACTGATCTTGTCTATGCCCCTAGGGGATAGAGAGAGAGAAAGGTGGCAGAGGATAGCATGGAGAACCAGACAAGTCAGGCATTTATTACTACCAAAACGCTGTTGTTTTTGCACCATTTTTGTGTGGGGGTTTTTGTTGTGCAGTTAAGTGAATTTCACCTGGTCTTTAAAAGTTACCTGCTTCATTACAGCGTTTGTCTGCTTCCCACCACTTTCTTCAGCATAGAAAGCATATCAATTTGTATTAAACCCCCAAAACACAGCTGCAGACTGGCCTAATGACTGTAGAGCGAATTTACATTTCTCTAATTTACTTCACAACTTCAAGCGCGCAGCTAAAAAACTTTGACATTGTGAAAGATGTTAAGAAAAGGCTAATGATGGATGAATTTATCTCATTTCAAAGCGTGTTTCAGTACATGTGAGCTTTGCAGTTTCTCCCAAAGAACACATTTGCTCAACTTCTAAGCTCAAGAAAGCAGGAAAAAGAAATCTGCTAAACAAATGCAGGCATCAAAGCGCTGTTTCTCTTGGCTTAAAGTCGGAATGACCGACTTTAAGCAAAAAAAAAAACAGGACCATCTCATAGTATATGTGTATATACACCAGACTGGAAACAAAAGTCATAAAACATCATTAATTTCCCAGTATTTGTTCCACTGCTGCCACACTGGGTTCCATAGTGCTCTGTTTTCTTGTGTCATAGCTTGTACATTGAAACTTTGTTGCATCTGGCTGCTGCCATGAGACCACAGCTGTAATCTGTCACTGTATTAAACATGAAGTTATGGCCTTTCATGATTGTCAGGACGGATTGCACTTCTCATCTGGACATTTTCCCCTGGATTTCAGAAGATATTGGAGATGTGACAAGACATGAACATCCGTTTACGTCTGGGTATTGTCAAGAACAGACAGGGATATCTGTGAATTGTCATCTGTTATTAAATATCTGCCACAAACAGCTGCAGCTGGCCTTTATCATTCAATTACAGACTTTACTAAAAAATTTGTTTGTGGGACCACAGCCTTAGTGAATTGGGTAATTTCCCACATCGATGCATACATTCAGCCTGCTTCCTTTACTGGATTACTAGAATGTAAGTATAAGCATTTTTTAGTTTTTATTGTAGTGTCATATCTCAAGCTAAACCAGTTTTAAAAAAAAATGTAGGGAGAAAAAGTCACACATCAAAAATGTGATACTAACATGTCTCTCTGAATATAAACACAGGTTGATGAAAACTGTCACTCACAAATGTGCCCCGTATCAAATTGATATTTGAAGGGTCAAATTCAAGTTAATAGGTACTTATACCCAAGAGCTCTGAGCCCTGCAACCACCTATAACGTAATTTTGCATCAAATCAATTTACTCATTGCTTTATGCTGATCTTTGTGCTTTAGTAAAAAAAGTGTTTTATGCTTGGCAAAAGTTCAAAATCTCAGCCTGGCTTGTTGGCATTCTGTGTTGGTTTTCTTATAAAGTTAATCATGATCTCTGCTGTATTTAATATCCTCTCCTTGTCAGGGAGAAAGCGTAGCTCTATAAATTGTAAATTAGATATAGGCCCAAATGATTACATGTGGTTTATTGACATTGTGTCGACCTTGGAGCAGAATTGCTTTTGATTTCTTCGATTTCAAACAAATATTTCATATAACAATTCCTACTTCATAATTGTATATTTTGTTGATTGGTTTAGTATAAATGGTGTCATCCAAACGCTTTGATGTTGGTGACAGTGAAAGCTGCTTGTCTCGGTCTTTGTCTGTCTGTGAGTCATGCCGAACCAATGATTAGACAACAAACAGACACCAGGGGAAAAAAAGGAAAATCCTTCTTGAATGGAAAGCAAGTAACAATCTAATATAAAAACCTTGAAAATTGATTTACTTTTATGGTCTATTTTAGCCCACAATTGTTGGGAGTGTTGCGTTGAAGTACATCAATTTTCAGCGGTGGGTCTAAATGTTTTGCTTTCTTATTTATTTAGTACAGTGTACCTTAAAAATAATTTTAAAGAAACATAGTTTAAAGAAAATATGATGTAACTTTTTTATTTCTTTTGCAAGAACTGCATTTTGTGCTAATGTGTGTTTCTGTATTCTCTGTCGAAATAACAATGAAACAATACAGTCCAACAAAAAAGTTACAAAAAAATGTTTAAAGACTAACCTGATGTTTTTCTTTCCTTTTACTTACTAACGCCACCCTGAGTCTCTACCACTGCGTGTACCAAGAGCCAAGCCCACCGTGTAGCTCTGTAAGCCAATGAGTCAACATCTCCCCAGGCCCTGACTGGCTATGGATGGATGGGCTGACTGCTTGTCAAGGGGTCTAATACCTAGACTCAATGAGCTGGCTAATGGGAGTCCTTTCACCCTGACCCCTTTTCCTCACACATTTACACACCGAGCCCTCTTGGCTTATCCACTGGGCCACACAAGGCAGAGGCAAAGGGCTTGACTCACTATCAGCCTTATAGGCTGGCTTTAAGCTCCACGTTTCCCCCATGTTTAAGAGGAATAGTCCCATTTTGGCATAGTCCCATTTCCCTCTATGCTTCCAAGCTGTGTTTTTCAAGGTTGTAGTTTATTGGTCTGCTTGCTGCTGTCAAAGGCTCCATTGGTTTTTGCATCCATTACATCTCTGTCTATATTTTTAACCTGTTTTGCAAGAAACGGATCACTGAACATGCGTGCGCAGTTATAGGTGTGCCTGCTGTAGCACTCAGTGTTAGGGCATGTTCACGGCAAGTAATAAGCTTAACATGTTATTTAATGATTCCTGAGGTAAACTTATGTTTTTACCTTATTGTTGACTTGGTATTTCCTGATGGTGTCGAGGCTGGTGTTTAAACCAGCTACAAGGAATGGTCTAGCCATGAAAATGTGTGAATCGAATTGGCTTTAAAACGCTGCTATCTTCAGGAAAACTGGGCATCTGCAGAACTGTTACCAGCTGTCAAAGCGTTTGCAGCGGAAGGTCATGTTTGTCTTGGTTCTTCTCTGCTGTTGACGATTAAAATTACGGCAGTTTTTCATCTGCTGTGGTTAACGGGTTGTGCCGCAGTGTGATGTTTTTAAGCGCTTTAAAAAATACATTTTTGCCCTTTTAACGTTTATGAGACGGGATGATGTAGAGAACTGACAGGAAAGCAAGGAGAGGGTGGAGGAGAATGACGCACAGATGGTATCGGACTCGAACCGAGGCTTACGGCATATGGGTCGCCTGCTCAACCAGGTGAACTATAGTGGCACCTCATTTTTGAGCACTTCTGCAAACCGCTACATAATCAATGTTGAAGCTGTCGACATTGACTCACAGACTCTGTGTATTATTCATTATCTCTGAGTGAGAGAATAAGTAAAGTCTGTCACAGGAGCCCAGTCAGTGAGGATTTAATTAACAGAACCTGCCACATTCCACTACATCCACTCCACTGCCTTTCTCAGAACTCATAAAAGCCATTCCTATCTGCGATAATTACACTAAACATGCCACAATAAAGCTCTGCCGATGATTAATTTGAGGAGCGGAGAGGATCAATTAATTCATTTATTTGCGAACCGCTGCACTGCTTCTTTTTGTACAGCGATTTCATTAACCGTCACGCTTCCTGATTTTTGATCCTGTCCTTGTTTTTCTTTCCCGTGACACCTGGAGGAATAGCCTGTCTTATTAGCCGCATCGCATTACTGCAGACATTTACCACGAGCCCTCAGGTTTTTCCATCTTAGAGGCAGTTACATTAAAATAAGTAGTAAACCACAAACCGTGTAGTCTGTAATACCATAATCTCAAGGGTCTTCAATCAAACTCCTGTTAGTAGGACCACAAGGCAAGAGGAGCTGTAATATCAAAATGAAAGCCTACAGCTGTGCTACTCGTATAGCACAGTTAATGGAGGATGTGATTCTGTGCAGCAGTGCTTGTCCCAGAAGGTGACTCGGTCAGCATAACCATTTGAAATCAGAAGACCACCCTTGGGTTGCAGTAATGGGTCAGAGGCCAGGGTGATGTACTAACTGGTGCGCCGCAGCATAAATAACAGGCACGGGGCATCTGGCAGGGCCGTAGATCATACTGACGACAGTGGAAGTATGATATCAGATGGGAGAAAGAGGGAGAAGCAGAGATAAATAGGGAAGTGGAGAGAGAGATGATAAGAAGAGAGGGAGGGAAGGAAGGAGTGGAAGGAGTTTGGGGGGAATTAGATGACTGTTATTGATTATCTGCCTGTAGGCGAGGAAGTAAGGCCAAATGTTCTGCTCAGCCAGACAAAGTGTATTATTTCAAAGGTTATGGCATGCATTACAGTCTCTTTACTTCGAGTGCAGTTGGATAAACAAGAGAATAACTGCGCAGTGATGTACTACTACTAGCATGTAGTGCATTAGCGTGCATTAGCAACCATGCATGTGGTGTTTTTGTTATGGCTGTATTTTTGTGATGGTCCGTTGAATGCAGGTGTGTCTATCATGCAGCTCACGTGTCCTAAGGGACTGCTTGTTTGATGCGCTGCTATCTCCATAGCAACTGCCATAACACCTGGTGTAAGAGAGAGCTTACTGGAGCCAACTGGCTTGACAACATGTGGATTTCAATGGATATTTCAGTGCACTTTGTATGGATTTCCCACCCCTCAGAGTACGACTATAGTAGCAAATCTAGTAAACTGACTTCTCTGTCAGTCTAGTTGTCATGTAATTAACCACAGCGACATTAGTCACATCATCAATCTGTAGAAAAAAATTGTTTGGTTGTACTTTGCATCCTGTTTTCTTTGTTTTGTTTTTTTTCCATTCTGTTCCATTGAGATTTTCACCATTTTCATGTCATTACAACAGTATTACATCAATGGCCTCCTTTGATGTTGGGGTGTGCCGTACCATCCCTACCGAGGAGACCTCTATAGTGGGAGCTCTGCCAGCTAGTATTCCTCTGAAGAGCAGGAAAGGTCTGCTCACATGCCCTTCGTGGCACAACATGTGAGAAAAACCTGTACCCTGACATTGTGTCAGTTTGCAAGTCAAAAGAACAAGAGTAGCTACAAATTAGTCACTGTCTGTTTGTCACCATATTTCACACTCCCATTCCTATCACATACAAGGTCAAAGTCTACTAAACAGCAGGCGATGTTAATAAGCAACAGCTGTGGGAGTGTGTTTTACTGTAAACTTAAAATGCTGCTATCGCCAGATTTCTGCCCATTACTACTTTCCAGCAGAGTGTGTGACCGCCATTACGTTTGCAGTTTTATGTTTTCACGGTGGACTTAAAAACGTTATCTGCATCCTGCTACCCGCAAAGCTCTTTCGGCTGAACTTGTGCTTGTTTGGCTTTCTGTTTGTACCTTCTGCTGGCGCTGATACCTCTCTCACACTTCCATGTCTGAGGCAGATGCAAATGTCTGTCTCGTGTCTGTTGATGTTCTTGGCTGAAAACAGCTGGAGGCCATGTGCTTTGTTTCCGCCGACTGCTCATCTGCCTCTCGGTGCCAAATTGACTCAAGACTAGTTGAGACATCGACAACGGTCTCCTCACTATATTTAGTTTCACCCACAGGTTGGGCTGCCAGAAAGGTGAACAATTAAGAAAAGAAGTGGAAACATTGAGATGATAATGGTTCTAGTGCTCATGTCAAACAAATAATATATTAAAATAGATTCCTTTGTCAGACATTTAGCCGTCACTTAAGTGTTAAAAGCTACAAATTTCAACACTGAAAATGAAAAAGCTAAAATGGCCTTTGTGTTCTCTGTAAAGGCAGAGCAGTGATGTATGCTCAGAAAGGGTAGATTTTAGAGCAGTAATATTTCATGAGGCAAGTGGCTGTGTGGCTGCCACTGTGGTCTTTTGGTTCACACTATCAAAGCAGACATCACCTTTAATTGTTGTCATCCATCACTTGGCAAACAGGCACATGTGGAGATCATAAAGCCTTAGATTTCTTTTTTGAGACGACTGGCTCAGATCTATGAAACGAGCACCTTTGGAAAGGCGCACTTTTTAACCTTACTTTCTTAAGGCGAACAATTACGCCGAACTTGATTAACTATTCATACACTGCACGCTGATGTAATCCCCGATCACGTTTTTCATAACTGTATATTCTTTCCAAACGGGCCTCTCTCTTATGTAATCTTCAAAATATTAATAGCAGCTCCACCATCGTGTCCTTAGCGCTGTACGGAGGAAGATACCAGGGCGTACAGAGATGGAAATGAGGCAGGCATTCAAGTCTTGTATCTTGTGCCACTATGTCAGGGCTCCCCTCTTACAAAGGAAGTGGGGTGTCTGGAGTGTTTTCCCCCATTGAGATTAGTATGTTTTGGTTGTGGGAAAAACGCTGGCTGACGTTAGTGCGGGATTGAGCTCCAGCAGCCTCCCAGTGGGACAAAAGGACAGGGATGGGTCTCTTTCAGCAGGGCTCTGATTAGACCCATCGCCCTAGCTGCCACGCTCCACTCGCACTGGTAATTGGAGCTGGCAGGAGGTTGGCATGCAACCCTCCCCTGCTCCCTCCTCTTCTCCTCCTTTCCCCAGTCCCTTTTGAGTTTTTTTTTCTCCTCATCTCTCATCTAAATCTTACTTCACCTGCCTATGGTTGTCGCAGAGGCATTCCTCCTCGACACAAGGGTTTATGATTACAGTTTTCTTAATTTGACTAATTAACATAGTAGCAGTGCCTCTTCTCTTAATAAATTATTTTTCCAGTGTTTCTCCTTGCCTTTTGTGTATAATCAAAGCTCCCACTGCTATTCTAATTGAGCAGTACGATCACAAAACCACATTAAGTGTTCCCCTTCTGCCCATTCAGTTTTTTTCTGCGCTGCGATAACCACTGCGGACTATGTTCATGCGCTAAGCTGCTCACATTGCAGTATGACTCTGTGCGTGATAAACTGCTGTTGAGAGAACAATGGTCCTATTTATTATCACAACATGGAAGAACCTGTTCACGCGTACCTACATTTGCATCTTGTGCCCGCCTGACACCGCCTCTGGCCTTACTCATTGCAAATCCAGGGTGTTTCTACTGGTTTTTGTTGTTAACTCTGGCACAGAAACACTTTGCAAGTGAAACAAAAGTTCCAGTAAATACCACCGGTTTTAAAGCTCTTCAGTATGCAGCACAATATTAGATCAGTGGTAGAATAAAGGTTTGTACCCAGCATGCGTGATTGTGAAGTCTGCATGCAAACTGAATAAATTACCAATGCAGTAGTTAGATTAAAAAAGTAGAACACATTAATCTCCTTACAAGTGGAGCTCATGATCTTAGTATTCTTTTTTTAAATTTTTTTTGCTGCAGTACTGAACGCCTGTATGACATTATCACAGGATTTTTGCCTTGCTCATATTTTCTTGCATAGACTAGACAAGAGAATCGAGCTTTTCTTGAGGAATAACACTTCGGCATAAAAGAGGCTTTTTATTAAAAATTCCCTCTATCTTTATAAACATCAACCTGCAACGACTGCACTGTTTCATTGGTTTCTCTCCAAATTTCCCCATCTTTTCTTTTTCCTCCAAATTAAAGAGGACTGAACAAAGGCATGTCTTTGTCTTCTCGGGATGACAAGTTGGCAGACAAGGCCAGCTGCAGGAGTTGCAATAATAGAAATAGACAGACAGGGCTCAAATCTTATCCAATAGCTCGATATGATCTTTGATGAGCGCATAGAAAGGAGTTTCAATTATTCCTTTTTGCCAAAAGGCAAGGACATAGCCAGCTTTTTATGTAAAATGTAGGCTGAATGCTTTTAGAGCCGCTGGAGAAATTTCACCTTTTCACAGTGAGCTTTATGTTTAAAGTAAGTTGAAATAACTAGCTGTTATTAGCTTTTACATTTTCTAAAGTTATGGGGATTTTACAATGAACAACTTTAATCAGCTTAACTGTGCTTTAAAGTCTTTTGATATTTATTCTTACGCAGATGTACTATGCATAAATGATAGTGATTTTCTTTTTTCTTTTTTTAAATAATCAATTCTCTGTGATCTTAAGCTTGTGCTCCTGCAGAAGTTAAAAGGAAAGACAGTCATCAGTTTTTGTCCAATAGTCCAATAACATATGGGACATGCAGTTTAAATTTATCAAAAGACATCAGATGTTTCGCCTCCTTTCTTAGGAAAAACGTTGCACATGTGGCTTAGAATCACTTTTATTGATGTTGCTTTTAAAACCATTCAGTTGTCCTTCGTGCTCCTATGAGCACAATTTATGTAGCAAGCAAAACCTGCTTTGGTTGGTCATTAAGAAGAGCCGTGTTACTGTCTTCTAACTAACCTGGGATATTTCCCGCTCCCATTTAGGACACATTACGGAAGCAACACAAAAGCGGAGCGATGCTTCATATTTAAAGCATATTCTATATGTGCAGTCTGAACAGTGTAGCATTTAATAGTTTACCATGTAGAAATTTCCACATCAGTGCACTTTCCCTTGCAATGCAAACATTAAGCATAAATCAAAGACACATTAATCTTTAGGCTTTGCAGAAGCTTTTAAAATTATTCCCCGTTTGTGCTTCCTGAAACGACAGTCGCTGAATCTTTTGGGATCTTTCGACCAGTTTTGCCAATGGTGTTTATTTTTCACAGTCCAGTAACGTTTGCCAATAGTGTTAATCATAAATATTCTATAGGCAGCAATTCCACAGAGTTGGGTGGGTGGACATTGTCATTTATTATGCCAGTTTCTCATGTGAAAGGCATAGTTCTGTAGTTATGTGTGTATAATAACAGAGATAAATTTCTTCCAAGTAAGGCATGAATGTTTTTTAAGAAATATGTCAAAGAAATGCATCAAATTTAATATAATTTTCTAAGAATCTTTAATTGTAACTGCAGTGTCATGTCTCAGGGAATCAGTTGGTTTTCAATGTGTAGAGAGAAGCCACAATTTTCTGGCTGAGGCTGAGTGACACCAGGGGGTCTGAGCATGTGCTACATGCACAAACAGCTGGCACTGCATGATTCATGAACACTGGAAATCAGTGGTGGATGATGGACAGGCCGCATATTGATTTTTTTTTTCTGTTTATTTTATTTTTTGGGCGTATTCCACCTTGTGTAATTGTGTGTAATGATTAATCGTTAGCAACCAACCGACGGTGTTATTCAATTCTATTAAATCTATGAAATGTTTTTACGAGGGTCCAGACTTTTGAGAAAATTCATTGTGGAAAAGTGTTGCTCCATCACTGCCCAAGCATTGCCTCTAATGTAGTCCTTAAGTACAACCTGCTGTCCTGAACACAACCACCACAACCCACACCTACTGGCTAGTGAGTGCACCCAGGGGAGCAGGCACAAAGGGATTTCCTCTCAGATGATCCATTATGAACGTATTCTAAGGTCAGACAGGAGTTCAGAGTCCTGCACATTTAACTTGATTAGTGGTTTTCTCTGAGTAATGGGGGTTGGGGTTAGTTATCAACTTTTAACTCTACTGAATGGATTCCTTACTTGTATCAAAAATTACTGCCGCTTCAACATTATGTAGGGTTTTTTTCTACCAGGCATTTTTCGGCCTTATTCACTTCCTGTCTTTGGCTCCTTTTCTTTCTCTTTGAAGGTTAGTGAGAACAAACCACAAAGGAACACGGGGCACAACAATACTCTTACCATTATTCATACAGTGACAAACGGTGCAGCGGTATTTCATTGTGCTGTATTTGTGTGTTTCATAGAGGTATCCTCTTTTGTAGAGGTTTCCGTTGGGATGTCTGAAAACTGATTCTAAATCGTTAGACAGGAAGTAAGCCTTGCCACAACGATAAGAGGCCTTGCAGAGATCTGTCAGCTACATCTGAATATGAGACAATTTGGGCTACAGGCCAAAAACAAGGGTGAAAGAAGAAACAACTGCTCTGCTCGGGAATAGATTTAAAAAAACCTGTGGTCGTGTTAATGCTCGTCATATAGGTTTACATATGGATTTTTGACTCAGACGAGGCAAGTAGGGGCTTATGCAGCCTACTTAATGGGGTTTCACGGGTTCTATGTATTTAAAATGGCTTTTATTTTGTTTGTGGCATCATTTCTCATACAAATCCTTGCATTTGATCAGTGATACATAGTCCTTAGAGGATCTAAATAAAATGTGTTTTTCTTTGATGATCCATTAATCACGAGTTTGGAAAGAAGTCAGGTTTTTTTATTGATGCGTGTATATATTTACTGTCACAGTCTTATATATGTGACTATTCCAGTGGTTAAGGATTAAATGTTTACCCCAGACACCCTGGATCTAATGATTTTGTAGCAGATCATTCTGTTTTTTTCCATTAAAAAGTTCTCATTTCCTGTCCTTTTGAGTTACAGGGTCATAGACAAATCCACAATAATGTGATTTTTATCCATCTATCCATTTTCTTCCACTTATCCAAGGCTGGGTCACCCTGGATTAGTGATCATGAGAGATATTTAATGGCATCATGTTGTTAAGAATAACTCAGTCACAATTACTAATACACAAAAAAGTATCACCATCGCGAGAAACAGATGAGTGGATTAACCCTCCTCCTGACTGTAAAACTGACTTAAATGACTCGGGAAATTTCAGAAGTCTCTGAATGTGGGACTTCATTGACTTTACAGCTTCTTCTGCACAAGGAGGTAAACCTCATGCAGAAGGAGCTGCCAAGAAATCTTCATGGAGGTTTCTGCAGTGCGTGTTTATTGTAATTTTATGAAAGAGAGAGGCCGCCAACGCTGCCAGCACTGTGTGTAGTGTTACAAGTGAATTATTCAATGTTACAGTCAAGCCACTGTCTGTGTTCTGATCTGTTAGAATGATGGACAGCCTTGAGATTTTCTGTCATTCTTTAAAATAGAACAACAACAACAAAAAATCCACAGGTGTTGTAAAATATTCAGTCAGCACGACTTTGTGCAGAGGGTTCACCTGCCTCTAACCCGAGGTGAGCTGGAATGACCATGTGCACAGATAATTGCAGAGAGAATGAGTACATGAGCCGAGGTTCCTGTCCGGACAATATATTTCCCAGCTTCTCGTATTAATGTTTTTTTTCCCCCATAAAGCAGCCTTTTTGCTTATTGTTACACAGCCTGCAGTTTAAAATCTTTTCATGGTGAACCAAAGGTAAGTTACAGTCATTAGCACTTACTTCAATTCAACACTATGGCCCCATGACACATTTACATATGGGGAGACAGATAAACTAAATTACCGGTTCAAGTGCAAGCTGATAATAAGATCTCTCAAGGGCTATCATGTTTCTTCTTGACTGTTGCTGTCCTGAGGTTAAATTTGGATTTATTATGAGGTTGAAAGCATCTGAGCTAGAACACATTTTTTTATTAAAGACTGCGATGGCGAACAAGTGGTTGCTAGGGGAAAAAATGGCTATTGACTCACATGACTAGAATGCCACATATGCATACTGCAAGTTTTAATTAGCAGTGGTAGAGAGTAGAGCTGGGCGATATATCGAGTTTTTAAAACATATCGATATATTTTTATACGAGATATAAGCTGTGACAATATCCTTTATATCGATATAGTCTATGTTACGTTATAATTATATTTGTGGAGCCGCAAGTTTGCCTCTCTTTCGTCCACTTTTGTCTTTACGCAGCGTTACTCGGCCTCGCCCCTCCTTCACTGAACACAACTCCCCCTCCTCCCCCATCGCTTCACCTGCAGGAAGCGACAAGATGGACACGGCAAATCTGCGTTAACGAGTTACTGCGCATCGCCCCGTGTGTGGGGCTGGACGGCGTCAACGTGTTAGCTAGCTAACCACGCTAACGAGCTAACCACGCTAACGCCATGCAGCCCAGAGGCGCTGCACAGCCTAAAACCCTTTCATTCTCTCAAAAGTTGACAGCGCGCCTTATGTATGAATTCTGGTTGTGCTTGATGGCCGCGAACCGATTTTATGTGGTACACGGCGCTCAGCAATCTGTCAAAATGTTTTAGTACGACTTTGGTAAGCTACGGAGCTGCACCGCTTGATGGATTGTCGGAGCATTACGGCTGAGCCTCGCGGAGATACGTACTGTGCTTCAGCGTAATATTACCGTATTGTGTGTGTATAAGGACTAGGGCTGCCACGATTAGTCGACTAGTCACGATTACGTCGACTATCAAAATCGTCGACGACTGATTTAATAGTCGACGCGTCATTTGAAGCTTTGTAAGATCCCAAAAGCAGGAATAAGTAGCAGGATTTAAGAGTGTAATAACGGACTGAAACAGAAGATGGCAGCACTGCATGTACAAGGATGCCAGCTGCCGTTAAACCCCGAAGAAGAAGAAACTGTGTCCCAGAATTCATAGCGCGGCCCAGCGCAGTTGTCAACAATGGCGGCAGCTAGTTAGTTTTAATATTACTCTTATTATTCTTTCTGGGTCACAAAATAAACGTTTAACATATTTTCAGGCGAGAATGTAGCTGTGTAAACCTCAAATATCTGCTCAGTTTATCAAGACACCACATATTTTCAAAAGCGCTCCGACGTTTTCGGAGGCGTCTGTTACCCACTAGCTCGATAGCTAGCCGGGGGCCATGAGAGCACCGGACTCCCGGCAGATCGTTTTCAAACCCACCGCCCTACTCAGGTTAAACATATACAAGTCACTTAGATAACTTAAAAATGTTATTGTTTGGCTTTTTTCAGTATTTTATTTGTTCCTGAGTAAATCGGCTGAGTTTATTAAACTCCACCGAAACAATCTGCACATTTAATTAGAATTCAATTAACTATCATCTTGTCTTTATTTTTAGTTAGCACAGACCTTAAACCACTTAAAGCTGTAAGCTAATGATAGTTATATAAGAGCAGATGCTGCTGGTGCAATAAGCTGTACTTTTACGTTCAATGGATGATGATCTGATTAGTCGACTAATCGCAAAAATAATCGGTGACTAGTCGACTATCAAAATAATCGTTTGTGGCAGCCCTAATAAGGACCATAAATGGCACCTGTTAAGAGACATGGTTACGAAGTGGATTTCAAACTCCAGGCTGTCAGTCACGCAGTAGAAGTTGGGAACAGAGCAGCTGTGAAATCTGTCTTTGTTATTGTGCTCAGCGTCTTTTAGTTTACATTTTGACTGCACAATTGTGAGCTTTTTGTTATGCACAAAAACAACAGTTTTCTTTTATTTATGGAGCATTATTATTTAATAAATGCTCATAATTTATTTTTGAGTACATTTTATGTACATCTATGCTCTATGTTAATAAAAGTGCCTGTGTGACATCTGGGACACAGCTTTGACTAAGAACTCTCTTTTTGTTCTTACTTTATGGCTTTAAAAAAAAATATCGAGATATATATCTTATATCGCCATCCAGCTAAAAAATATCGAGATATGAATTTTGGGTCATATCGCCCAGCCCTAGTAGAGAGGTGTGAATGTGAGTGTGAAAAGTTGTCTATGTGTTAGCCCTGCATCTGATTGGTGACCTGTCCAGGGTGTACACCGCCTCTCGCCCTATGGTAGCGCAGATAGGCTCCATCCCCCACCCCCTCGCTACTCTAATAGGCATAAACGGAGCAGGATGGTAGGGACTGTATGCTTTGCGACATTTGAATCCCATGTGTCAAGACTGCCGCTATACACTGGGGAAAAAGCCTTTTTTTTTTTTTGTGGATCCCAAATTTTGGTTTAGGGATTATATTTTACTTGTTGTCATGCTCTTACATCCATTATGATGAGTTGGATTATTCAAATGGGTTTGTTTAGTTTGCAAAGCCTAAGGCAGCTCATCTATGCATGGGTACCCAGAGGCAGATTGCAGCCATCTTCCTTCTGTCTAAACCTCAGACTCCTTGTTTTGGGTAATAAGTCGCCATGATAATCAATCGCAAACAGCATTCTTATTTCCAACCTAATCCAAATCAGTACCAGATCTAGTGTTACCCAGTAGTATCGCCTGCTCTTGCACAATGTTTTTTTTTTTGTGTGCGTGTGGTCTGATTACTCTGAGGCCTGCAGCACCTGAAATTTATTTGCTCTATTTCAACCTCTTCTCTGGCCTTGCCAGCTCAACAGCTTTGTTGCACTCAACTCCTCTTGCAACAGCTGAAAATATATTTTCTCCGAATATTTTTCTCAACATCTTTTTTCTCTGTCTAGTCTAAAATTAAAATTTGCCTTTTTGCTCATTTTCAGAGAACCAGGTTCCTCATGGCTTTCCCACCATCGATATGGGCCCCCAGCTAAAGGTGGTCGAAAAGACCAGAACTGCCACAATGTTGTGTGCTGCCAGTGGAAACCCAGACCCAGAGATCTCATGGTTCAAGGACATGCTTCCTGTGGATATCAGCAGCAGTAACGGGCGCATCAAACAACTTCGCTCAGGTACGGTTTTATTTGATCTGATTTATTACCTTTAAAGTTTAACTTTATGGCATACATATAATGTTGCAATGGCAGCTCTGCATACCAACACACATAAATCATGTTAGACATGAGGAGATTCTGAAAAATACAAACAAAAACCCAAACAGCCTTTGTTCTGATATGATTTCATGTATTCACTTTCATCACAAAGGACATGAAAGTGTTATTGAACTTGTCATTGTCACCTTGATTACTTGGCTGAGTTCTTACAGAATTTTATTCCTCACAACAGCACAGCAGTCACTTTGAAAGTACCTCAGGAGTTGGAATGGTGTTCTCGTCTTAATCTGGGATGCTCGACAGCGACGAATGCTCCTGTAACCTTTTAAAATACAGAAAAATCATTTTCATCACATTAAATATTCCTTAATTATTTGTTAAACATGCAGCTGGGTCACAGTACGGCCAACCAGTGGTGCATTTTCTAGGATTTGACTTTGTGAATGCTCTTCACTCACTGTAGTTGCTCTGTTAATCACTGAAGACATATTCCCTGGCCTGGGCCAGATGGCAAAGGTTTTGCACCAATCTGCATACTAGATGCCTTCATTAGGGCTACATTAAACCAGGAAAAACAGTAGTTTTAGACCAAAATCACTGTGCAATCAACTCACAATCTCTCTACCTTTTTAATAAATAATAAATAAACACTCTTAGTGGCAGCTATTGCACACACATCACAAAGAAAGACATGCTTTTTGCTGTAAAACTTAGCTCAATTTGAAGTTTCATTATTTGATGGAACAGACGAGTTGCACTCATCAGTGCAGACTGACTATGACTGATTGCAGCATGTTGGCAATCTGCCTGCATTTATAGATTAGATGGTGATTAATTGCAAATCCTCTCCAGCCTGTTTGAGAGTGATTGCAGTCTGAGTCGAACCGAGATAGGTTGCGTCCAACCAGGTGACCTGTACAATCACCTCTCGACTAAAAGTATCTGTCTGTCATCCAGACATATAGTATGTCCCTCCTCACAAGAACAACAAAAGAGCCCCAGTATTTTCCACACGTACATAAGACTTGTTACTTAGTCAACATAGAGCCTACTTAAGTAAAATTACACTTTTGGAGATTTAGTTAGCACAGTAACATGAGAGAGATGTCCCTGCCCCTCAAGTGCAGGCTGTAATCTCCCGCATGCAGCTCAGACTTACACACTGCACCAGGACAGGACATCCATTCATATAGAAGCCTATATGTTCATAAACCACTGCATTAATAGAAAGGGAGCGCATGTCTAAAAGCAGGTTATGAGCCATGAGGCCTGGCTGTAGGTCTGAGACCCAGGGATTAAATATGAGAGCTACTCCAGAAAAAGACTGGCATTAGAGCTGCACAGCAGAAGCCGGGGCACTCGTGCATGTTCACTTACCCACGCTGGCTCTTGGCCGCGCTGCATCAAAATAACCCAAATTAAATACGAATGCCTACAAAGTAGATACTAACAAAACTCCTTAATTGTTTGATAACATTTTAGTGCAACGTTTAAATTGTGCACAAACCTTTTTAAAAAAAAATTCTACTTGGAAGAGCAAACTTTTTAATTAGTTTTCTTCCTCGCGTATATTGAAAGTGCCTGAAAATGTACTGATGTGTAATGCCCTCGGACTAACAATCCTTTTTTTATTCGCTAGCCTGTTCTTGACATCTGCTGCTCTATCAGGATTTACATTACTGCCTGTGACCTGAAATGAGGCCAATTTTGCAATAGCGGGAAAAAAGTGCATTAATTTGCTTTCACACTTTAACAGAAAAGAAAGACCCACTTCTATTGCATCACACAAGCTCGATTTTTTTTTTTTTTTTTTTTTTTTATTGAGCGCGCAGCCACATTTATTCTTTCTCTTTCACACCATCCAATTCATTCACTCTATAGAGATACTAACTTTCTTTCAGTTTAATACCTCTGATCTTGATACTTCTTGCTATCTGCCATTCTGTTTACTGTCTATGACTTTCATTAATCGCTCTTGCCCATTTTTTACTAACTGCTGTCTGCAGAGTGGGAGCCATCTTAAATCTGAAAGCTTAATTAATATATCACCTTCAAATTCATCATTTTATAATCCTGCTGTAAAGCAAGGGTAAATGTGGTTGTAGCTTTTGTAGGAGCATTTCAAAATATTTGCTTAAGAGATGGGATCCTTCTGACAAACAGCAGTTTTTTCTTTCAGTGGCCAGTCCAAAATTTACCCTTGCCTCACAGCATTAAGCATTACATTACTTTTAAGTGGCTTCTACTCTTTATCAGGTTGTTTTATCTTTTTATATGTGGCCTGTCAGAAGCCATGTTTTTTTTCTGCCACTGTTGTAAGTGGATTACTAACTAATCTCTCAACCTTGTTTGCATCGAAATTACTCCCACCTAGGTGGTACACCAATTAGAGGTAAGAATGATGGAAAGTGTGTTGGAAAATATCACATCCACGCCATTCCCTCACACCCACATCAGATCTCTGTTTTCTCCCCTACGCCACCGACATCACCGACTTCATCAGTGCTGTTGTTGCCCACCCACTTCTGCCCTCATCTCTTCCCAAAATGTTCTGTCTGTTGTCTGCTCCTTGACAAACAAATGATCACCAACCCGGATGCCATGAGAATAGAAATGAAGTCCAATGTGTTATCTTGTAAATGAGCCTTTTGAAGGACCTTCCCATACTGTAAAGAATGAACAACACGTGAGGAAACGCACACAAACATTATTTCAGAGAAACAAACGTCTCTCGGCTTCTGCCTCTCTCATGGCTTTTCAGCAAAAAAAGGGTGAGGAGTCGCATTTTCAACTAAAGGCCACCATCACCACAAGAGGATTTACCTGTCGCTTCAGTGCAGACTCAATGTGAAGTGAAATGGCTGCATTTACATACAGCCTATGCACCCCCACCCCCCCCCCCCCCCCCCACCCCCCCACACACACACACTAGCATAGGCGCAAAATACCTGCTTGAGATTATTAAGGTGGAAGTTTGAACGCCTTTTTATGGAAATCTTCCAACTGAAAGCACGATTTTCCCTTTAAGAACAGCAATAGTGGATATTGTGGGGCAAGCTGAATTCGTTTTAGAGTCTCTGTGTGTCTGTTTGTCCTGATAAAACCCATATTCAATTAGATGTTTAACTATTTAGGAGCTGGTGTTATGTTATGACAGCCACGCTGCCCCTTAGTTTGTACCCTATAAAACAGTGACATGACCTTGTAGGAAATCCACAAGTGTTCTAGCGCTTGGAAGTTATTGAATGGGGTTTAGTGTTGCAGTTTGACAACTGTGATAGCAGTAACCTTCTACATTTCTGTAGTACTCAGACTGTTTTCCCCCATGGTAGAACAGGCAGATTGACAGATTTGTGACATCTGCATTAGTATGCAGGTACATGTCAGTGCTGAATCAGACAGCGATGAGCTCAGCAAGCAGAGTAAACACCTTGGAGGGATGTGTTGTCACGAGATCTAAGGTGATATTGTCACATGTCCCTGTCCAACTCCAGTTTTTTTCTTTTGCTTTTGGGGTCTTGTCTGGAGTCTGGTTGGTGGTGAACCTGTTTGCTACATTCATCTCATACTGCATGATGTGAAAAATGTATCCTGACGTCATCTTATGCTGAGTATCTTTGTCACTTTCAAACTGCATGGTGGTTGGCCGCCGTTCGTCCTTCTGCCATGCTGCTTGGAGATGTGATACGTTTTATCACTCACTGTATACCTGTGAGAGAATTAGCTTTGTTTGTAGTGTATTTGAAATCAGGTGGGTCAGGTAAGTGTGCTGTTGCTCTTTCTCAACTTCTCAGATAAGAGCTCCGGCACGGAGTGTCAGAAGGACCTAAGTAAGACCGGTCTCCTGGGATTTTATGCTTTGTTAGGAACAAGATGTTAGTCTTCTCTTTGATAAATAGAGCTACTCAGGATTATGAATACTAATCTAAGCCATCTGGCAGCTGAAGCTTCTCCTTTCAGTGGGACATGGTCAGTAATGAGGTCACTGCTTAATGTGTACTCAACAATGAGTGACGAAAAGAAGCCTTCTTTCTGGAGAAATATGCTTATTTATGTCATTATTATTATTATATTATATGTCATTATTTACATTCAACTTAAAATTAAAGTTACATTGTTTATATAATGTCCTAACAGCAGCGTGACTGTGCATGTACATGTTGAGTCCATTTGGCATAACTTGGCTGAGAATAATCCTTTATCATGTAATCTCTTTGGTTTGTCAGTTATTTCCCAAAGCAGAAAACCTAATTAGACCGTGATGCTTTTGACATGTTATTCAAATGAATATTGACCCAGAGCCCTGTTTTTAACACAACGAAGAGAAAGAGCATCTTTTGTCATAAACTTGCCAGATCTGCTCTGTACTTGTGTTGCCGTAAGTATTTTCTTGACTGATCTGTGTCCGTGTCTGAGCATGAACTGGCTTAAACTAGTCGTCTGCAGAGTTTCTAGCAAGTCACTGTACAGATATCTGCTGTGGTTTCATGCCAAGTAATGTGTCCTATTGCACAACTGTCAAGACAGCTAAATTTGCTAATCCTCTATGCAGGAGCCCTGCAAATTGAGAACAGCGAGGAGTCGGACCAGGGGAAATATGAATGTGTCGCCATGAACAGTGCCGGGACCCGTTACTCTGCTCCTGCCAATCTCTACGTGCGAGGTAAAGTCAAATGTCTCTCTCAATCGTGGAGTTAATCAATCATTAAAATCATTCCGTTATCTCAAGAAACCACGCAAGCCTTTAAAGTGCCTCGTCGAGCCACGATATGATTTAAGCCCTGCTGTGTGGGAATGTGCAGAGTGTGTTTTATTGACAGCTTCCTTCCTCTCATCCAACCTTGGTTGCCTCTGACAAAATGGGACAAATTACATCTCATTATTGATTGTTAAATTCTTATTAATGAATTGAGCAATTTCCAGCTTAGCTCAGTTGACCTTCAGCAGGAGGAGACTTCCAATCAGCCAAGATGAGCAAAAACGCTTCCAGTACCTTTAACTGTTGTGTAATTCTCATTTACCACATTTATGCCCACTCTCTCTGCCTGTGTATCACCTTTAAGCAATTCTCTCAGCATTATCCTCGCCATGCCATTCCTTCCTTACCAATGAGCTGCACTAACCTCAACCTCCTGTTTGGCTGCAAACTCCACCAGGTGCAGCCTCTGTGAAAACAGCTGCATTGAAGCCATTTCCTCTGTTGGCACTGATGCCAGGCCTCCTTTCTTTTTTATTTTGACTGTATCGAAAGGCTCCATTATTCCCCCCGCATAACCCAGAGCTCTTAAAGGCATGGATGAGTCTGGAGTTTCAGGGTTTGTTTCTGTTGCGGTGTCTCTGTGAGCAGACTAATGCAAGGCGAGGGCAGTGTTGCACCCATACTGGAAAAAGCTGGTATAGGGGAGAGAGTAGTGCGGGTCAGCCCCTGCAGATATCACCACCATGTCTGATGTACATGGAACAGAAAAGCTGGTGGAGGAGGGAGGGAGGGAGTGAGTGAAAGTGTTATGGTAAGAAAAAGACACGCTTGGCTCTCATTTCATAATTTTGTTAAAAGAACACAGTAGTGTATCATAGAGGCTCATTTACGGATGAGTGATTCCACTGTCTCCCTTTTATCCACTGGGATAAAATAAGTGAATAAGTGTCCACTGTTTTCCATCTAATCCACACCAAAAAAACATAATCAAACCAGTTTGGGGAGTGGAAATGACCTTTTTAAACAAATTTCATTGTCACTCAGATATACTCTACTAATATTTAGCACCGATTTTTCCAAGATAACGGTTTTTGCAGCAGCAGAAACATCCTGCTGGATCAGAGGAATCGGTAAAATTCTCCTCAAGGATAAGAGAGGAATCAAATTTACAGACTGAACACTGAACACAAGGTTTAGATCTTAAAGCTTGACAGGGAGAGGTAGTCAGCCAAACAGCAAAGGCGAGGAAGGGATGTAAGTCTTGTCTATTAATCAGGACTTGTCTGTCACAGGTGCAGACGCTGCCTTTTCCCCCCCCTCAGAGGTAATTACAGTAGTTGTGTGCTGTGGCGCCAGCAAGACCCCCAGGCCCAGCTACTCTGTAACACCACCCAGGTAGCTGTCAACCCTTTGGCCTTAACACCAACTTTTTCCGCCAGCCTCACCACACCAGTGGAGAGATAGAAATCAAACCAACCGTAACCTTTTAAAAGTGTGCTCGTCTGGGATAGAGAACAAAGGCTCAAGCCATGTTTTCACCATCTTTGTTACCGCTGCAAGAGCGAGGAGATGAGACCTGGGGCTATGCTATCACTGGGCTGCTAGATTGAGTTTAAAACATATGGGACTTCAGACGAGTGCACTTTGACCTGCCTCTCCTCCTTTCCTGTTGTTCTAGTTTATATAATTCTCAGAGATGAGGGGAGATTTTGGCTGTTTTGAGGTTTGCTGTCAGCCAAACGCTTTACAAAGCTATAAAATTGTTATTCTCAGCCTTCACTAGTATGAGTAAATAAATGGAAATTAAGTGCTGAGATATGTGTTCACTCTGACTTTTCAGTGAGTTAATTAGAAAATAGGAATCTGTCACTTGATCAAATTTAGCTCCTTCTCAAAATTTTATCTGCCGTGCGTCGCGAGATCATTTGTAATCTTGAAATGCCAATAAAGTTAGTGCTGCTCGGACGTGAAATATAAAAGGACTGCTGTAAGAGGAAGAATGCTATTATTCTCTATCAACACCCTTCCAACACCCTCCCACAAGCGCACACTCTCTGCTGTCAGACTCGCATTAAATGTGCTTGTTGTGGGTTTGTCTACAAATGTGTTTGTGCTTTTTCCACTCATCGTCGCCGCCCAATCCGATTCCTGTCTGCAGGTACACAACATGCTGCCGTCACCACCCTTGTCTTGACATTTCACAGCCAACAGAGAGTGATGCCCTCATATTTGTGTGTGGGTGGGGACTGTGAGACTGAAGGAGAAGGTGGTTTTGTGGATGAGGTCTGCTCCTGGATTGTTTTTCCCCTTCATGTCTGCATATCTATTTATGTCCTTTCACTTCTCATCCATTAGGACTGCGTGCGTGGTTGGAGGTGTGCGAGTGCGTGTGCTCCCTATTTTTATTTTTTTTGTGTGACCCTCCTCCCAAGGAGGACTCCATCAACGTGGGCAGAATCGAGAGCGTGCTGTGATTGTGCATGACCGCTCATTTGTCAAGCGCTTATCCCACAACGGAGGAGGGATGTCAGCTTCTGTCTGCTGGCACTCCTTCATATATAAATGTGACATATCAATATGTCACAGAGGATAAAGTGCTGCAGCAGGTCTTTTCTTTCACCAAAGTATCTTCATGATGCTCTATGTATGTGTATTTTTGTGTGTCAAGGAGGGAAACTTGCAAACTAATTAATTCAGGTCACTTTATGAAGACTTTTACGAAGGCACTGGAGCATATCTAGCATCCCTTATGTAAAGGAGGGGTGGATAATGAGATAAATTTAACAATATCACACTGTTATGATGACTGGGATGCTAAACTAGAGTCTAAAATAGTCAAATAGGTCTCTACACAGTAGAAAAAACATTTAGTGAGTTTTAAAAGCGAGTTTCTCTCCCTGGTGCTTTATGTTGGATCTCTGTTTCATGTGCCTAACCTCCGCTGTGTCAACTGAAACACTGGTCTGTTTCACTCTGTTGTCTTCCTCTTCACTTTGTGTCTTTTCATTCCATCGCTCACCTTCATCAAATCACTTCATCCGCATACAGATCAGCGTGAAGGTTGGTCATTTTCACTTTTGTCCCTTCCCTTTAGTTTGAAGCAGGCTTTAGGTGAGGGCAACCCCAACCCCTCCGTGAATACACTCAAAAAAAAAAACTCATTTAAAAATAGCTCCCCCTAATCCCCTGAACTCCAAATGTGTGTTGTCGAGTTGTTTGCATGTATCTGTGTATAGTTCTTGCATGCCTTCCCTTGCCGCTCCCCAAAACCTTGTTTCGATTAGTCTTGCCAAAACGTACAAAGGAGTCCTGAGCAGCTTGCTTAACTCATTATTAAATGTCTGTTGTGTTGTGTTACGTTGCTATTCACTCTCCCCTCCACACCCATATTGTCCCTGTCCAATGCTTCCACTAAAAGCTATAGCTGCTTTAACCCTCAGCCTTTCCATCCGCCTCTGTAGGCCCATCAGTGGTGTGTGATGGATTACTCCGGTATTCAGGTGGCAACCGGATTTGTCAGGTATTTAGGCAGAAACCCCTCTGCTCTCCCACTGAGGGACATGGGTATCAGAACTGACAAAGCCATTCTCAGGGGATTATGTCTGTTTTACTACCATGGGCATCCTCCACCCAGAGACTGACAGATTTGACAGACATGTTAGCGTAATGAGACATTTCCCCAGAACACGTTTGGAAAAAGGTAATGATGTTTAACTGCAAGAAATACAGTATGTTTACTCTTGCCGAAAGCCCTATATGCTTAACGTGCTATATATATCTATAACTATGACTTTCGGTCCCATGTTTACAGGCTGAAAAAAATCGTAAAAATCAATGAATGATTATATTCGCTTTGTCCACAACCCAGGTAATATTTTGGAAATGGTCTCTCCTCGTGCAATATTTGCAAAACGCTGATGTGCAAAGAGCTGACCTGTAGGATATATAAGAATGAGCTGGCAGTGTGCTGACAGGGGGGATGATCAGCCATCATGGTAGCCCAGTGCTGCTGCCAGGAAGCCCAGAGAGCCTGCTGAATCTGTGCCATTGTGTGCCAGATATTGATTGACTGAACAGGTTCTGCTATCCTTGGGCACTTTGTCAAGGCAGTTAAATTTATAGGTATCCAGCAAGCAGGCAGGCAGGAGTGGAGACTGCGCTTATTTTGTGGTTTTGATAGAGTCCCGGAGCCCATCTCTCCAAAACCGCTCTCAACAGGAGAGAGGCTTCGGGGGAATCGATAACAATTACCTGCCCTCTAGTCATTTTGTTCCACAGCACCTCTCCAAACTTAACCGCACACCATGAATTATTCACAACATTAAGTGTTCAATATACGCAGACCCCATTGACAGACTGCTCTTAGCACTGTTTAGTCTATGGAGTGATGAAAGAATAACAGATACTTTGAGCTTAATGGTTTTACATTAGGCATGCTCCTCTCGGGTTTCTCTTTTTCATAAGCATATGAAGAAAAAAAATTGCTGCACTTCGAGGGCGTTGCAGTTGTGTGGGAAGACACAGGTGGCCACCAGCATGAACGGGATGCTGACACTTCTTTCTCAAAGGTGTTGCAAATTAACGATGCTGGAAATCAGATCTTCGGTCATTAACGTGAGAAAATGGTGCAAAGTTCCTCCTTTATCCTCTTCCCTCCAGCATACTCAGACTCGCTATCCTATTCCATATCTTTCCTCAGCTCCCGTGCTTGCTTTGCTTGAGAATGTCGTACCCATCCAGTTCCCACCCTGGCAACACTCTGCCTGTCCAGTCTCTGCATGTCATCAGTCATATTCCCAATATCCCCTGATATCAGATGTACTCATTTGTGGAAGTTTTTAAGCTAATTTCTTCCTCCTCCAAAAATGTATTAACTCTGTAAAGTTGTCCGATATCCTTCGCTAACTTTACGAATATTAAACTGTCATCTAATATTTGATTGTAAATTGTGCTGAAGCTTAAACGACCTCTTTAGTCTTCCCGGTGTTATCAGGAAAACACATCCGTGATTTCTTTTCTATTTGTGCCTCAGACCAGGAATATTAATATTTTTGTGGTATTGAGCAAAGTAGTTTAGCCCCAGACGATTCTGTTGATTAAAACAGCAGAAGGTCTAAATACAGCACCTCAGTTATTATGGGAAAATTCAGATGAATATGAACCAGGTCCCCCTTATTATAGTGCAGTCCAGAGAACAAGCTTTTTTCCTGACTGGAATCTCAAAAGGTGCTTTTGTGTTTTTCCATTTCGCCACATAATGAGGGGAATAACAAGCATGGCTGTAACGACGTTCCGGTTCAAATTAGATCGGGGAGGAAGGGGTGGGGGTGGAGGAGGTGGAGGGAGACTCATATTTGAAAATCCATTTTCATGTAGACCAGTGCAAAAGAGCAATTACAGTCAAGGGCTTTTTTTTTTCCAGAGAGAGACAGCGATATTTTAGTGTATTAGGGGGAAACATGCAGTATGAATTCTGCAGGGATAGTTTCATGCTGTTGTCTTTAAAAACATACATCCAGCTGTAATGGGACAGTAATAATGCATCCGTTGCGGTGAGCTAAATATTTGGCCAAGCTGTATTGAAGGTTAAAGAAGTCAGAGCTCTCCCTCCTTACTCTTAGCACGCACTATATTGATATTCTTGCATGTCATAAATGTAACAGGTCTGACACTGATGGATGCTCACGTAGCGCTGTCAGGCATTCATGTGAAGTGAAAAACTTTGTTGTAGTTGCCAAAAGTTACCAAAAAAAGATCTAAAATGTTTAAAATGGGATGCATTCTCGCGCATCTTCATTTAAATAGAAAACAAGTCATATGTAAATCCTGGTTGCCTGTTTATTCTAGGCTAGCTTTTCAGTATTGCATGGCGCCTCTGCACTGGTGTTTGCCTTGTCCCTAGCGACGTCAACGGGCCCTTCTTGTCTCCATGGGAACCCCTTTTTAATGTCAGCCTATCTGCATATCAGAACCGCACAAAGAGAGGGAGCGAGAGAGAGCGAGAGAAAGACGGGCTGAGCATAAGGAGCCGGAGAGGCAGCGAGAGGAGAAATCAAACAATAGCATCTCCACAGGGTTTCTCAATGATGCAACTCTCGCCACTGCTTGACACTCTAACAAAAGAGGGCCAGACATAGCCCAGTTTTTGCTGGAGACTATTTTGATTATATTCCCTTTTGTAGGCAAGAGGATAAAACACCCCCTCAAAGATTTCTTCTGAATTTCCAGAGGCATTTTGTGACAGTCCTATTATTCCCATTGTGCTCGCCTGCACATTTGGACAAAAGCGATCACCCTGCGTTCTGTTAGCTTTTCTCAGTTAGCTTTTAGCCTTGTGGTGTTGTATAGAGCACGATCATTCTCACTAACAAAAAGAATAATACTCACCTTACATCTCCTACCTATTGACTCCTGTCGCTTTCTTCTTCTCTCCATTGCCATAGTGCGAAGAGTCCCACCCAGATTCTCAATTCCACCCACCAATCAGGAAGTGATGCCGGGCGGCAGCGTCAACCTGACGTGCGTGGCAGTGGGCTCACCGATGCCCTACGTCAAGTGGACCACGCCTGACGAGGAGTTAACCAAGGAAGAAGACATGCCACTGGGACGCAATGTGCTGGAGGTCACTAACATTCGCAAATCGACTAACTACACATGCGTGGCCATTTCTTCTCTGGGCATGATTGAAGCCACTGCTCAGGTTACTGTCAAAGGTGAGCGCTGTTTTCAGACCAGTTAGTGCCCGTTTATTTCTGAGGTTGCATGGCACTTAATAAGCCACATCTACATGCCTCTGAATGTGCTCAATCCAAGGTTTATTTGTCGAGGACCCTTTGTTGATACTGAGAAATAAAAGTTGATGGCTTTTAGTCTTGTTTTTTGCAGCACTGAAGCCAATACAATAATCTATGTTTCTCTCTGCATTCTCAGGTCATTTTTTGTAAAAATGCAGCACAACTTTGCACAATGCACAACTTTTCTTTCACCAAAGTGTCCTTATGTTGCTCTATTTGTGTATATTTGTGTGTCTAGGAGGAATGCTAATCAATTCAGGTCACTTAATGAAGACTTTTACAAAGGCACTGGAGCATATCTAGCATCCCCTGTGTAGAAGTGGGGTGGGGTAATGAGATGAAATTGACAGTATCACACTGTTATAATAACCGGGATGCTAAGCTTGAGTCTAAAATGATCAAATAAGTATTCAAAGACTCCACACTTTGTTACTTTGAGTGTGTACAAACAGTAAAAAAAATATTAAGTACGTTTTAAAAGCGAGTTTCTCTCCCTGGTGCATTACGTTGGATCTCTGTTTCATGTTTCTAACCTCTGCTGTGTCAACTGAAACACCTTTCTGTTTCACTCTGTTGTCTTCCTCTTCACTTTGTGTCTTTTCATTCCATCACTCACCCCCGTCAAAGCACTTCATCCGTCTACAGTTCAACCCGAAGGTCGGCCATTTTCACTTTTGCTTCTTTCCTTTAGTTCGAAGCAGACTTTTTTCCTGTCCTTTTTCGGTATCTATCTGTCGACATGAATGCGCCCCCAACCGTCTTTGTGTTTACAACATTGTGACTGTGTTGTTTACTTGTTGCAGCCTTTCTTATCAGTTTTTGTCTGCATTGATTTACTTTCCAGTCTACTGGTCAATACACAAAATGCCACAGTCATTAGAGGGACCGCGGCAATCCAGGCCAACTCCTTTAAGGAAGCTATGATGCAGACCATTTGTTTTGTTTGCATTTGTCACCACAGAACAGTTTGCTTGTGTTTTGAGAGATGGACAGGCTGGACTAAATGACTTCAGTCTATTTCCTTTATTTTGGGGAATATTGGTGGTGACTGTTATAAAAATTAGGCCACGAAACACAGCTATTTTCTAGGAGTTACCTAATGTAGCACTGCACCATGTATTTTCCCCACAAGGTAACAAGAATTGTTTTTTTTTTTTAAGTAATTCATTTCAGTTCTTTAAAGCTAATATTTTGCTTCTCCCTCCTCAGCCTTACCAAAACCCCCCACCTCGCTCAGGGTGACTGAAACCACAGCTACCAGTGTGACTCTCTTATGGGAGTCTGGAAACCCAGAACCTGTGTCCTACTACATGATCCAGTACAGAGCCAAATCCTCCGACAATGGCTTCCAGGAAGTTGAAGGTGTGGCTACCAACCGTTACAGCATCGGCGGGCTTAGTCCGTACTCTGAATATGAGTTTCGTGTCATGGCTGTTAATAACATTGGCCACGGGCCTCCCAGCGACCTTGTGGAGACACGCACAGGTGAACAGGCCCCCTCCTCACCGCCTCTACACGTCCAAGCGCGGATGTTGAGCGCCAGCACAATGTTAGTTCAATGGGAGCCACCCGAGGAACCCAATGGGCAAATCAGGGGCTACAGAGTCTACTACAGCTCTGACATGACAGCGCCACTCAGCGCCTGGCATAAACACAACACAGACGATAGCAGCCTAACTACCATCTCAGGACTGACTCCCGATATCACCTATAGCCTCAGAGTGCTGGGTTTCACCTCTGTTGGTGATGGGCCACCATCTGACATCCTGCAAGTCAAGACCCAGCAGGGAGGTGAGCAACCAACCACTGTGTCTGGATTTCAGTGTTTTTAACATCTCTATTCATGCACATACAAGGTTAAAGGTGTGATTAAGCATATACAATGAGTTGAAGCTCTGTAGTTTTTCTTGCTTTTGTGTTCATTATGCATACTGAGTGTCTGGGAAACTGCTCTTTAGGTGATTTGTGCACAGGTTCATCTGCCACGCAGTAAAAGTTATGGAGGTGATCTTTGCAGGAGCTTTAGTAACATCCTCTCTTTGATTCTTTTTGTTCTTTAACATTCGCCCTCTCACCTACTCTTTACCAGTCCCTGCCCAGCCATCCAGCTTTGAGGCTGAAGCCGAGCTGGACACGCGCATTGTATTGACGTGGCTGTGGCCCGTACAGGACCCCATCACCAAGTATGAGCTGCAGTACTGGGAAGCTGGCTCAGACAATAAGGTTAGAATAAAAATCTATGCGTGCATCTATCTGTCAGTCTTTTCTTATATCTGTAGGGAGTCTGCAGATATATGAATGTTGCCGTTGATGATGTAGAGTTTCTTTTTTGTCCTTTCATTCAACTGGACCAGTTGAGGGCAAATTGTTTTTGAATCACATGGCTCTCAAATTTGACCGTATTCTCAAATATGAACGCATGTATCAATAAGAGACAGCAACTTGTGCTCTTCAGTGGCAGAGTAACTCCAGTTTGTTAAAGCAAAACAGCTCAATCCGTGAGTAGGTTTGTGTGAATGTCTTTGCTTCTGATGAGTTCTTCTGACATTTTTCCTTCCGCTGTTACACCCTCCAGATTCACGTGACCTTCAACCCTGCAGGCTCCTATGCTGTAGAGAACTTAAAGCCAGACACTTTGTACTATTTCTCCCTGGCCGCCCGTTCTGAAATGGGTTTGGGTGTCTACACCCAGCCCATCGAGGCCCGCACTGCCCAGTCCAGTAAGTACACATTCGTCTGTCTTGAAGCTGTCCCTGTCCTCTTTCTTCCCACTTTTTATTCACTAACCAGTGATTTCAGAGCCACCCTCAGCCGGCTGCTGCAGGTTTAGGTTGTTCTGTTCAGTGTGAGCGAGTGACTGAGCGAGTGAGACAAAAGTAGAGTTTTATAGCGCTTAAATCAAAGAGCGTGGGCAACTTGAATGTCAAGTCAATTTCAGCGCCACATAAAATGCTGACAGTGCAGCTATCCCGGTCAGCTTCATGCTTCCACCACCTCCCCTCTGTCACCAACACTAACCCTCATGTCCATCTATCTGAGGGCAGGCCCTGTGTCAAAGGTACGTTTAATGTGTCTGGTTCCCACATTTGCGAGCCGTGCTGTTGTTTTGTCTCATATCATTATGTGCTTTTACAGTGCCAGCACTCAAAATGTCACTCTCTGCCAGCTGACTGATTCTTTCTTATTTATTTATTTCATTTTTGTGCTGATGTGGCACGGTGCTTGTCCCACGGTGCGTGTGTGCCTCACACATAAAACTGAGAACAGAAAAAATGTCACTTTTAACTTTTAATTGTAGCGATTATGTGAATAAAAGTTTAACTCCTGAGAAAGTGACTCCTAAAACTGACTGATGCGCTACAGACGACTAGAGAGGAGATTTATCACTCTGCTGGATTTGGAACAAAAGGCACAGAGTTTTACAAAGGTGTTACATCACGAGTTTGTTCCTTCACAAAAGCTCTTTAGCGCAGTACCGACGCCAGCTTACAGAGTGGATATAAGGCTGATACGTTTAACGATGGAAAATGATCAAAGGTTCAAGATTAAGGCTGATCAAAAAATTAACATAAATAGTGAATGTGAACACTGGTGTAAATGAACAATTATCAGGTGTCAAACACTAACGTTTACTCGTATCTGCCACATAAACCTGCCTGTCAAGCAGTGCTGCAGCAGGAGGGGAAAGTGGGACAATGAAGTAAGAATCAGATTTAGATTTTCTGTACGTTATACATACAAACAGACACAGATCATCAAAAATTTCAAGAAAAATGTAAAAAAAAATTAAAAATCAGATGAACAGTAATACTCCTGTCACAGGACCCCTGTGACGTTGCAGTATATGTACTATATGCAGTTAAATTTCTCCCATAGAACAGAGAAAATAAATGAAAACCTAACCTCTGTCAGCTGCACATGACTGTAAGCAGAGACCATGAGTGCTGATGGTCCTTGTGCCTTCTGCTGTCAGTAGACACAGAATTTGGCGGAAATAATTTGGATTTCAGGCGCTGGTAGGATCGTGTGCATGAAATAAGCAACAGCTTTGGGAAGGTTCTGAGGCAAGCAGGCGGTGGGAAAGTGTGACATTTTCTAGTGCTCCATTTAAATATTTAGTATCATTTTTTTGAAGACTCAGAGAAATGAACAGTATTGAGCTCTATTCATGTTTTTGTTTTTAAATATTTTTGCTGTGCATTGCTCTACTAGTAAAAAAGGTGGTAGGAACACTGCAGTGGGTTCAACACATCAAACACTAAGATGCATTAATAATACTAAAAATCAGCTCATGGAGGAAGAGCTCGCTGTATAAAAATGGATGTGACGTCATCCATTTCTGTTGTGGTGGCATACAGAGCCAAAGTAACAAGGAACCAGTTTCAACATTTCATGTGTCTCTATTTTTCTCACATTTGACAGAAACGGGGTCGTAATAATGTCATAGAGACGGGGTTTTGGGCTCTGTCACTTCAATAATTGCATCTCCTTCTTAAGTCCATTCTTTGGTTCCCTGTTTTTTTTTTTTCACTCTGAGGCATTTTCTTGTGGTGGTGTCCTTGCCCCGTCCAATTTTACCACTGCAATCTCTTCTGAGAATCGTCAGCACTGTTTTGATTCAGTGTGTAGCTTTTTAATTTTTTAATACATGTGGTGTTGTCAAGTTTTCGTGGTTTTCTGTCTACTCTCTGGTGGATCAGGGGCCACCTGGTGAGACTCACTCCTCTTTTGTCAAGTGCTGTTTTGTAAAGGTGGAGTTTTATATTCAGGCATTAGTTTATTGGAATAATATTTGAGCTCACTGTTCATTTCTCTGCTTATTAAAGAATACATTTCACAGGCATGCATTTACGGAAACATCTTGCTTTGAATTTTCATGGTTCATTTTATTCTCTTTTGATTTGAAGGTTGTTTTTCGCAGAATAAAGAAATTCTAGATTTAGCTAGTTGCATGAAGTGTCTGAATGCAATCATTTCTTTTCAGTTTCCCTTTTTGTTCTTCATTTTGTATGTCATTAGTTTTCTATTTTTACCTCCTGACCTGAGAGTTTTTTGTATTTAAGCTGAAGCTGTTGTTCATAATTAAATTTTATGCAATAACTATTTATTTGAGGAATGTTATCAGACTCCATTTTCCCATTACATTATAAGGCATTACAGGGTGAGGTGGACTGGTACGTTCCTGCTGTGATTCTAGCGAGGAGTGGAATTTATCCCATCTGATAGAAATAAAAAAAAAAATCAGCTTTTCTTGGCAGTGAGTATGAACCAGACGTGGACAGTGCCTGTAATGTTTCTAACGGTTATTGATTATAAAATTATAGCTTTATCTATAACTAAATATGTAGTGTAGCTCAGCTACAGCCAAGTGCCGCAATCAGGCCCAGAGCTTCTGCATGAATGTGCAAACACCAGTCAACACTATCAGGCACTTGTTTACCACTTACAAATCTGTGGCAGTTTGTTTCTCCCTCTGTTTCCTGCAAGAGGGGACACAGAGGGCAGTAAGGGACAAATTACGGTTTTATAAAAACGTTGCCCTGTAGAATTTTGGTGTACTTTATATTCTGTTCACCTCACCCTGCACTCTCATGGCCTCTTGCATAAATGCAGTGCCAAACACAGCTTCAGCAACGGTCCGCTAATGTGTTTTTGCATCCAATCTCTCAGTCTGGAGGCAGCATCCTGTGCAGTATGGAAGCTTTTTGTAGTCACAATTTAAAAAATTTAAATTTCATATTCAGACGTGTAATGATATATTGATAAATATATTTCCCATGCACAAAGGGACTCTAAATGAGCCTTTACTACTTTGGAAAAACAGCAGTTTGGTTACAATTTATACAAATGTGTGGTGTGCAAATCCTGTTATACTTTTTACATTCTTACATTAAACTAGCTTGTTTAATTGCAGGGCAAATACATAAGTGTGTACATTAGTACTTTAACATGAACATAGACGATTTTGAGTTCAGTTTTCTGTATAGAGTGCCAAATCACTACATCAGTATAAAGTACCTCAAGGTGTAAGAGACGTAAGAGAGAAAATCAGAACAAAGCACATGGCGACAGTGGGAAGGATAAACTCCCGTGTGAGAGGAAAAAACTTCCGACAGAACCAGGTTAGAGAGTTGCAGCCATCTGCTGTGACCAACTGGGAGTTAAGGGGAGAAATAAGAATAAAAGGGAGATGGGACAAAGCAACAACCTATACCATATATCAAATTCAGTGCCTATGTTCACAAAGATTTGAATTTCTTAATTAACATCTGCACAAAGGGGGGAAAAAAAAGCAATTTCAGTCTTCATCTCTAACCTGATTTTATTTACATGACCCATATTTACACGGGACTGCCGTAAACTGTGGACCTCTAGCAGTTCGGAGTAATTGTGGAGGTGTCACATGATCTTAATCTCATGTGAATATGTAAAGTAAAAAAAATCCCACTGCGAATTACCTGCCAGTGTTTTCATTAAGGCTTACATCTCTACACAGCGTGAAGACCCATTCATGGAGGGCTCCTGCTCAGGGAAATCTCAAAGGATGATGAAACAGAAACACACATGCTGACCTCAGATTTTAGTACATTCAAGTTAAAAACAGAATATTTATCATGTGTAAATGGGCCACAGGAAACAGACAGCGAAGGGTAAATTTTCATCGCACGAGGTCCCCGGTATGAATAGAGCTGTGCTGTATTCATACAGTATAATGACAAATTTGAAATATAAAAAATATCTTGTGATTCTGAATATGACATTTCAAATTTTGATATTGACTGTTATACAAAAAGCTTCCATAGATTTTCCCTTATTTTTTTTGCTTGTGCTGTACTTTATTTTTTGTTTGCTTGATCCGTGCCCTTCCTTCGTGTGGTTTTGCTCCCCTCCCCCTACAGCCCCGTCCGCCCCTCCTCAGGACGTACAACTGGTCAGCCTGAGCTCCACCAGCCTCAAGGTGAGTTGGGTGGCACCACCTGCCGCTAGCCGCCATGGTGCCATAGTGCGTTACACAGTCAGCTACCAGGCCCTGGCTGGAGAGGACACGGACAAGCACGAGGTCACTGGGATCGGTGCAGACGCTACCAGCCATGTGCTGGAGGGCCTGGAGAAGTGGACTGAGTATCAAGTGTGGGTGAGGGCACACACTGATGTGGGCCCAGGTCCTGAGAGTGCCCCAGTGAGGATGAGAACCAAAGAGGATGGTAGGTTGATACTTCCCTTGAAGCAGAGTGCTCTCAAACTGTTTTCCTCTCTGTTGCTTGCGGCAGCCTTTGACGATTGTCTTTCACCCTCTTCAGATGTTACACCACATTTTCCTTCGTCCTGCTGATGAATTTTGAGATAATGAGGTGGTGGTCGTGACAGCAGGGGTCACCTTTTCTTTGTTTCCTCCTCTTCCCAGCTTGTTGTCTATGGCCTTTGCACCTTTTGTGGGTTAAGACTGATCACTCCCAGGCCTCAGTTCTCCACCACTCTGGTTTCACTGGCTTCTTGTCTTCTTTTACTGTTCTGAGGAATGAAAGTGGACCAAATCTCCCGCTTTTTCACTCTCTCTCTTTCCCCTTTTTCTCACTCGTTTTGTTTGCAGTGTGATAGAGGGCGGCTTCTCCTAAGAGAGTGTCGACTATAATTAATGTGTTTGAAGTTTGCTGCAACACAGCTTATTTCATTCTGGAATTAAGAGCATTACAGACATTGCTAGACCACATGCTGTCCCACAAGGGATGTTTTTGGGACGCAGTAGTCTTAGAAGGTCTAAAGTGACTAGAAATTATTAATTCATGGTCAGTACATGTATCACTTCATTATACACAGCACCCCAGAATTTGTTTTGGATTGTCATTACAAAACGAAGTAAAATAAGATAAGTCACGACCTCGTCTCTTTCTCTTTGCTCTCTTCTCATCCTTTCCACTGTCCCTCCATCTGTCTGTGTTTCTGTCTTACTCTTTTAATCTGCCCTTCGTCCTTGTCTGATTTTCAGTGCCGGGAGCACCCCCGAGGAAAGTGGAGGTTGAGGCCATAAATTCCACAGCTATCCGAGTCACCTGGAAGCCACCCCTGCAGGGGAAGCAGCACGGCCAAATCCGAGGCTACCAGGTCGTCTTCTCCCGGCTCGAAAACGGAGAACCGCGAGGCCAGCCTAACATCATGGATGTTTTTTTGCCAGAGGCCCAGGTACTGCATGATGTTTTACTCTTGCCTGGTCTTTCTGCTCTTCTTCCTCACTGTCTATATCTGTTTTATGCTCATTTACCATTATTTTCATTCCCCACTGCCTCCCTATTCTCTTCCATTGTCTGAGTTCACACTTCATTTCCCCCATACTGGGTGACACACATGGAATTTTCTATCTTGTCAACTGGAGTTTCCATCCTCCCCTCTTTTCTTTTTTGTTATCTATCTCCACATGTGACATTTGACTCTAAATTGGTACCCTGCTCCTACAGCTTTAGATTAGCTGTCCTAATAAGATCCACTTTAATTCTGCAGTAATAGCTATTAAATATTTTATGTGTTACATCAGGACGTGGCTTAGTGGAATCAATGCACCTCTCTTTGCGGTTTTAGCAGTAATACATATGCACTGCCTTGTTACCATGTTTATAAATTAGAGCTATTTTCCTGACACCGTCCTTTACGCATTAATGCAAGCTGCTTGGAATGGCCCAAAGCTGTGCAACGCCATGAGATGGATGAGAGATTGTAATCCTTAAGAGGGATTCAGAGATTCATGAATATCTTAAAACCGCACTCGTACTGCTTTTTTTTCTCTCTGTGTTTGAGAGAGGAGAGACCAGCTTAAGAACCTCCTTCTGATTGTTTGCCGGGAGTAACATTTGCACGAGCACGCATTCACTCCCGCCCTCAGTGGTCTTCCACAAAAGCATCTAATTTGAACAAGAAAGTGCTCTCTGGCCACAAGAAAACCACCCACATATATATATATATTATCTGAGCTCTGTTTGCTGATAAATGGCAGCTGTGGCAGACCAACAAGTTGCTGGTTCAGTTCCCAAGCAGTGCAAACTGCCTTGCCCTTTCAGAAGAGTTATTAACCCTCGTTTGCTGTCCTGTGTCTCATCATTACACAAGTGGAAACACTGTTAAAGTCACAATGTGATGAATCAGTGTGTTACATCCCAAGAGATGATAAGTAGGAGCTTGTGGATTCCAGTTGTGTAATGACATATTCTGTGATTTAAAAAACAAAACAAAACAGAAAAACATCATAAATCATTTATATGTGGCTGTCAAACTCACACAAGTCTCCACAGCAAGTGATTGACTGATGCAGTACAGCCCGTCGATGTCTTCACCTGGACGAAGAGAACTGCCTTGACTCCCGAGCACAGTCAGCCTTTATTTTACAGCAGTAGTGTTTGGCAGCTGCTACTGACAGTTCATTGTTATCAGACTGTCTACAAGAGTGCTTGACAGACAGGACAGCATCGCTTGATCTGGAAAGGGAGAAAACATGGTGGCTGCTTGTCTTCCTGTAAGTGTTTTCTCCACGTCGACATGTTCGGCGTGATTTTGTTTTGCATTGTGGAAAAACTGAACTAAACATGACCCTACTTGTTATGCAAACAATTCTCCCTGCCATGTCTCATTTGTGCCATGTTCACACAATAAACACAAAGACGCACTGTAATTTGGCACCCAGGATAGCTCTCATGTTCCAGTCTAGTGTCCAGGACACCTCTCAAACAGACTGTCCCCTCCCTGGCAGACGGCTAAATTTCTTCTCACACCTTCTATTATTTTCCTCTTCTCCTTCCCTTCGGTTTGCTTCCTTTTCTGCCGTGACCTCCTTTTGCACTCTCGCTGCTTAAAAAGCTGATTGAGTAATTACCAGAGGCTTGCGTGCAGGTTGGTTACCCTTGATTGAGTCATCTCAACAGATTGTTTTCTGAGACAGCACTGAGTAACCAACCTGCAAGGACCTGCCCAGACGTCATTAAAGACCACACAGTCAGCCAACGGTCCCTTATCCTTGTTCGCCCAACTGGTTTTAGAACAATCCCTTCTTTGTCACACATCTTTCCATTCACGCACCACAACAACTAGAAAAAAAAATCTAGCAAAGATAACATGCGCAAACACGATCACTTGTTAGACCGACCTTGTAGTAGGTGTTCCAGCTGGTCGAGAGGAGTTCATGAGTCATCCTAGAGACATGCAAATCCCTCATACGCACACCTGTAATTGATGATGAATAAAACGGGAAAAAAGCAATATCCTTCTATCCTGGCACATCCCATAGTGTTTCTCTCATGAATTTCCCTAATGTGTTGTGAAATCGGTTCCACATCCACCCTTTTTACCTGAATTGGATTCACAGTAAGCTTGCCAAGAGGAAAAGAAAAATCCAAATTTTCCAGGGCTCTCACATCATACCTGAGCCTCACCTTCAATCACGATTCTAAGCCGACTGATTGAATTGCAGATCCTGTCAAAATGGCTATCACCTTTCCCCTTCTCTTTGTCTCTGTGTTTCTGGCTCCTCTCCTTTTCGCCCTCTCTCAGGGTTAGCTGAAATACTGGGAGGAGAGCTAGGAGAGCTCGGCTGTGCGTGGGCGGTTTAAGCGCCTCTTTTCTTTTCAAGCAGGAGCCCACACAGCGCCCTCATTTCCCTGCTAAATTTAAACCAGAGGCCATGTTAACAGTGTGATGTTATCGACCCCTTTGCAAATACTTCTGTTGGAAAAGTGGCCTGGACCTGAGTTGGCAGCTCCCACACCACACGGTCTGCTCCATCACGGTGCACTTGCGGCAACCTCTGTGGCAGTGTATTTCATATACACATCCATAAAAGTGTGCAGAAAGTGCTGTGATTGAGTTTGAAGCCATTAGCCGCTGTCTGTGATTTCATACATTTCTGCACAAGTTTGCCTTTATTCAGCACTACTTTCCACGTTCATTTTGTTTGACCACTCATGCGTTTTTGTAGTTTGTGTGAGCGAGGCAATGCTTCACTGCCTCTACGGCCTTCGCCGCCTCAGATTGGAGTTGAATGGGAATCGGGGGGAGGAAAAAAAGAGAAAGAAGCACCTCAGCCCGTTTCACTCCATCAATCATGACAGCTCCTTCTCTTCCACATCACTCGTTCCCCCCTCGTTCCCATTTTTATAGCCACACATCTCAGCCCATGTCATCACATTTGCATTCACCCGCCTGCAAATTATACCGCTCCGTTTCCACAAACGACGCTTATCAGCAATGATGTGTTTTCAGCTTGCGTTGGCATTTGAAATATAAATGGAGGATAATTTATAATTCTCCCATGGATTTAAGCAACAAAAAAGAAAGAAAGAAGCAAAAGCAGTTCCGATAGGAAGGAATTAAGCCCAAGATGAGATAGGAACTCTTGCGAACCTTAATGTGTTGCTTGCTCTGTTGACATACTGAGTGAAGTTGACAGTAAACAAATTAAGCAATTAGGAACATTGCAAACTGTTATTCATGGAGTTAAGCAGCAGCTGTTCTTTAATGGTACTCTTTAGTGCCCCGTTATGTCTGGGGAGCATGAGGCAGCAGTTTTTGATGTGCCGTGTGCCTCAACCAGTCACAACTGAGACCTTACAGAGGCCTTGCTCATACTTCACTTAACTGCTTGGTAATAAAGACCATCCACAGGGAGGAGGAAAAGTTGGGTCTTTTGTCTTTTCATATGCCAACAGTCAATAGAGGATGATGAACACAGTCTCCCCACCGCACAATAAATCAGCAGCGTGTGAGGCTTGCTCCTTTTGTTTGTGAAAGTCTAGAATAGCAAGGAGGGAGTGATGGGTGATCAGGAGGACCGGCTTTACTTCCAAGTATTTGTATTTTTTGCAGACTCCTGCCCGGTTAAACTCTGGTCATGTTAATAAAATGATCCTGCAAAGTGTTGATGCTGGGCAGATGAAGAAGCTCTTCGTGTGTTTTCTCAGTGTTTGACAACGCATGACATTAAGTTGGTCTTGTTTGTATAGTTAATGGACACAAGTGTTAGCAAGTACAACGCCACTGGAGTTAATATTATGTAATACATTTGGGGGCACCGGCCCATTCACAGTAATTCTTGGTGGTTAAATATTGATTTTTGTCCCAGCCACGTCAATTGCTTCTCCCCTTTGAGTGTTCGCCTCTGTGGTACAAGCAGCTGTGACAATACTCGTGCACCCTAATGATAACATTTTTTTCCCCCACTCCACCGTCCTCACCCGCACTCCCACCCCCTTTTTCTGTTCTCCACTTTGTCCCTCATCAGTGTCAACAGTGTCATCTTTCCTGCCCCTTGTCAGCCGGGCCACCCATCAGTGAACCCCTCTGCAGGAACTGAACTGTGGAGCACGTTGCTGGTAAACGCCAGCGGTGGCGTTCTGCATCGATGGGGTTTGATGTCACAGGGCTAGCATAGCAGCACTGGTAATAGGATTTCATGCTCGGCACTGACGGAGCCCCGCGGCACGAAATGGGCTTTCACTTCCCCCAGGAATCACTTGGCCAGGCACAGCGAGCAAGGAGAACATTTTGAATACATATTGAAATATAATGAATAAAAGGCCTTCCCTCAATTTCTGTAAGAAAAAAGGAAATGCTTCACGGACTGTGCAGAGTTTACAGTTCTTATCCAAAGTGTAATAGTCATCATAGCGAATAGAAGTCTCCTGATTGAGCAAGAGGGGGGCTTTTTGTTGGATTCATAGGCAAACCAAAAACAAGGCAGTGCATTTAAACAATAAAAAAAAAAAATTACAATTATGGTTACGCAATTTGTTGTATGCCACTCAACTTGTCTTTTTTTTTACTCCTTCTCTTCCATCACACTCTATCCCACTGTTTTGTTCCACCACACGACTCTGCTGACACCTACATTCATCTGTCGGTGAAAAAAAGACGAGCGCTTTTTTTCCATGGCTGTTGTGTTGTTTCTGACTCATTTCTCTCCCCACCCTGTGTCCTGTGTCTTCTCTCCATCAGTGGAATATTGAGGAATCCACCGAGCATGTGAGTAACCCACATGTGTGCTGCTGGGTTCTCTTGCAGGGCAAGCTCTTTTCCTTTTTGCAGTTTGGGGGTGCTTGTGTGTTTGGATTATGAGTTGTGTGTGGATGTGTGTTAATTTCTGTGCAAGGTGTGTGACTTTAATCTACTCTGTGTGAACCCTCAGGAAAGATCATAACCGCAGCACGAAACGTGTGTCCAAATGTTTTCTTTTGTGTGTTTGTGTTTGCGCGCGTGTGTTTGTGTGTGTGAGAGAGAGAGTTAGTGTGATTTAGTCTAAGAGCTCCTACAACTTCAAAGCAAGATCTGATGCAGGCTTATTTTACCAGAAGAAAGAACCTTGTAGAAACAGCTGGGCAGTTGCAGGTGAACTGAGGCAATTCTGTACAGAGCGCATGAAGCATCTTCCCCCATTGAGAGTACAGTGTAGTCAAAGGCTTTGTGTCACTATCCCCGTGTGATGCCGACATTAATCGGCCTCGCCTAACCTGCTGTCTTCCCCGCTGTTTCAGATGACATGTCTATCTGAGGGGAGGAGCTGTGACTTTTATCAGCTCCACACATCTCCGAAATTGCCACCAGCCTTTCATGTTCTTTTCACGTGCCTGGTTTGCAGCTCGCTGCTACGTGGCTGTCAAGCAGCTCTTTGTTATGGCTTATTACCCCCTAGACGTCATATTGCACTGGCATAAATGCAGAGCCACTTACTGTAGCCAGTCAAAAAATTCAATAGAAGTCTGCCAGACTAACGGATCCTATTTTCAGTGTATAAACAAGGGCAAAGATATGTTAAGAAAAAGGTTTTCAGCTTTTATAAAGTCCAAAAAAAGAATTCATTTGGGATATTTTCACTCCTTTTTTTCACCTGCCGACATTTCAAATGGAAAACTTAATGAATCAGTAACCACCTGTAGAGGCTGAGGCTGATCTCTTTTTGTTCTTCCTTCATCTGTTTATATATTATTTCAGTTAGTTTCGTATACAAGCCAGTGGGAAGTGCGCACGCTGTCGTATTTATTTGCTATTAGCACCAAGTTAAACGGAAACCTGGCTGCACGGCACACGGATTCCTCAAGCTACACCCACATGGCATGAGTCAGGCTCGCCTCCTCTCCCTCTCCGCTTAATGCGTTGATTAACACCTGACAGACAGCGAGCTACACGCTGTCAGAGGAGGACATCTGTTCACACATCTTTATTATTTCTTCAGCAGCCATGTTTAGGCCACAGCAGACTTTGTGCTTGGTAGCTAATAGAGTACGAGGCAGATGTCAACACTGAAAACATAAGCCTGCGTTACTGACCCATGGCTTTGTTCTCAGGGAGTTTTTTTTTTAGCTTTCGGGAAATTTTGGCTGGCGTTAAAAAGCAAAAGATGCATATAGAGGACATTAAATATTAGTCTTGAGCAAAAAGTTATCTGAAGGGATTTGTTTTAACAGCGCAGCCCATTTTTCTCTTGGTATTTTTCCACTCTAGTGAGGATAGTGGTGTTGAGAGGCTTGAAGAGAAGAATCCACTTCTATAACTAGTCGACTTGTTAATCTCTATAATGCCCTTTGGTGCTGTTCTAAGCATTTGCTCTAAAGGGAACTTTGAAGCCTGGGTTTTTCTATTTTCTGCTGAGTTTTAAAAGTGTTGCTAGAACTGAATCAACCTTGTCAGAATGAAGAGAGGACCGATCTGTGCAGCTGCCACTGCTGAGATTGTTAAAGCCATTTTGCATGATTAAAGTAATGAGACTTCCTCCATAAAGTTAAAATGGCTTTATGATACAGTAATTTAGCATTTTCCCCCCCATCCCTCTTAAAGGTTAGCAGGGGAGCACCAAATGTCCCTTAAAGAGAGAGGCAGTAAAAACCACCGTCAAACAGCGCTGGGTTATGTAGACTGTTTAATGTTCTTCTATGGTTAGGAAATTAAAACTTCATTAGTTGGAGAAACCGCGTTAGGGCAAGGCTGTATAATATTCCAAGCGTCTGAGAAGTTTGTGAGAAGTTCCGGCAGGAAGGCTCGTAGGCATCTGTGTGTTCGTCCTCTCAGCGGCTCCAGTCAGAACCGGACAACTCCTGCATGTGCGCTCAAGCCGAAGGCATTAAGTTGTTGTGCGTGTGTGTGTGTACCAATGTGTGCGTGCTGATGTGCACATTTTACATGCATGTATACTGTGTGTATCCTTCATTTATGTATATTAGTATGTGTATTCCTGTGTGTGTGTTTCTGTTTGTTTGTTTGGATATGAGCTTTGTTCAAGCTCAAGAGTATTTAATTCCAGCGTGTGGGTGTGTTTTTGTTCAGACTGATGCAGTGTGGTAAAGTGAGTGCCAGCACTGCAGCAGGTTAGCCGTAACAGTGTGTTACCTCAGTTGTTTTTCTGTCTGTTCATTCCTGACTGCTGAGTTACTCATTTGTTCATTCACCGTAGTGTGTCTGTGTTTTTGTGCAGAGACTGTTTGGGCAATCAGCCAGAGGAGAATAAGTACCAATAATCTTATTCTTAAAAAAAAAAAGTAATTTTTAATCACCCTGATGTTTATTTATCTGAAGGATTATTTTCAAAGAGTTTTAACAGCAGTCCCACAGTCGGTGTACTATTTTGTGGGTTTTAATAGTCTGTTTAGCGATGAACTTAAGCTCCTCTGGGTATTATCTCATGCTTATCCATGCAGCAGGCATGAAAACTGACACACGGGTGATGTTCTGATTAATTTAGTTGGTTTGTTAGTTAATGGGTTCAGCGTGTCCCTTACAGTTAGGTACAGGAGCTTTTCAGTACCAAGAAAAGTTCCTGGGCCTGTTTGTGTGCCTTCTTTCTCTATTAAAAGTTTGACATATTTTGTTTTTAGGCTAATTGCTCAAGAACCCACACGTGGTTGGAGAAGGGGGGTTAATCTTACTGCGGTTTCCTTTGGTGCTGTGTGTTTGTCAGGGGATCGGAGCTTGTGTGAGAGGGTGGTTGGAGAGGTTTCGCTCAGGCTCACTGACGCCTGTTAACATCTGACCTTGTGATTTTTTTTTTTTTCTTTTTCACTTTTACAGGAGGCCATAATTGGTGGGCTGCAGTCTGAAACCACCTACTCTGTAACTGTAGCAGCATACACCCTGAAGGGAGATGGTGCTCGTAGCAAAGCTAAAGTCATCACCACAACTGGAGCAGGTCAGAATCAGTGTTAGTGGGGTTTTCATGTGAGTCTGTTAGTGTGGAGTCTTGCTTTGGAAATCATTTGCTCATTGAGTAATGACTTTGGCTAATGATTTGTGATTGACAATGAACGACTGAAAAATACCAAAGAAAATCAAACTTGTTGAAACATGGTACGACCAAAGATTACAAAATGTATTTTGTTCAGTACGACCCAAAACGAGTGACTAAGAGCAGCCAAGTGTTTACAGAGGTCAAGTCTTTTCCATAGACGTCACAATCACAACTATCGCCATCTTGTGGCCTTTAGATAGAATACAGGTTTTTACTCATTAAGTGCCACAAATTTGATGTGAATTGAAAAATATGTCTTTGACTTATAAAGCAATTAAAGTGCAAGTAATTTTTTCCTATTTAAATCTCTACTTCAACCAGTGCCAGGCAAACCCAGTATGATGATTAGTACCACCATGGGCAACACAGCACTGCTCCAATGGCAGCCCCCCAAGGATATGGTGGGGGAGCTGATGGGCTACCAGCTGCAGTACAAGCGCACCGATGAGGACACCTACACCTCGCGCGAGATGAGAAAGACTGACGACCACCATACTGTCACTGGCCTGCACAAAGGCGCCACCTACGTCTTCCGCCTCAGCGCGCGTAACCGTGCAGGCATCGGCGAACCTCACGTTAAGGAGATCAGCACACCCGAAGACGTGCCCTCAGGCTTCCCGTCCAACCTCCAAGTTACGGGCCTGACGCAGTCCAGCACCCAGCTGACCTGGAAGCCCCCGCCGCTAGCGGAAAGGAATGGCAAGATCACACATTACTTGGTGGTATACAGGGACATCAACAGTCAGACAAACGGCACCAACCGCACCACCGAAACACACATGACTATCCAGGACCTTAAACCTGACACCACTTACGACATCCGGGTGCAGGCATTCACCAGTAAGGGCGGCGGACCCCTCAGCCCCAGCATCCAGAGCAGGACCATGTCGAATGGTAGGATAAGTGGTAGGACATCTGACTAACATTTATACATAAACACTTCAGAGATATTTAATATGAAAACATAATGACATGCTTGCATAAACATTGGCACTCTTAGACGCACAGTCATGTCATTGCTCACCATAAACACATGTCACTCGCTTCTGTTTTAAACTTTATCGGTGCTGTGTCTTTCCCATCTTCCACTCAGCATACTGTAGTACATGACTGTGTTTATTGATTTATAGAGTACTAATCTCATTACACGCTACAGTCACATTACCATGCCTCCTCGTCCTCCCTCCCATTACACACAAATCTAAATGTTACCCAGCATGTAGCTTCTCATGCATTTTATAATCTTATAAATGAAAGATTTCTTATTTATAACCATGCACGATGCCTGTTTTAAGACACATGTTGCCACTCCTCATGTCATATGCATTTCTTGGTAATCACAGTGATCTCGGCCTGTTGAGTGTGTCTTGTGAATGGGCGGCAATAAATGGGACAGGCTCAGGGAAATGGAGTCTATTTTTGTATGATCTGTAATCAAGCGTGAATGCGATTGTTAATGTTCTCTGAACACTCCTGTGGCTTTTCAGGTTTGGTCATAAGGAATTACAGCAGAATATGTTCGCGTTGTTTACTGAAGGGGCGACTTGCTCGTGTGCTGCTTTATAGTAGTGTGAAATGAAATTATGCACAGAGATTACTTTTTGTGGTGTACAAGATGTCTTACTTGAGGTATTAATGAGTGGATTTTCCTCATCCTAGCTTTCCCCACCCTGAACTTTGGTGTCAAAGCTGTCATGAAAACGTCCGTCTTGCTCACCTGGGATTTGCCACCAAACTACAAACCCCAAGCACCTTTTAAGGTAAGTACCAGCCAGGTAGACGGCCATTGCTGACACGAGGTGCAAAAAAGATTGAATATGAACTGAGTTTGCACAGACAAAATACTTGCAGTACAATTTAAATTAAAAAACGCTGGATTAAAAAAAAACAACAACTCTTATTCTACTTCAATAACATGTTCTGACATGCTGTACAGCCATTTGTAATATGAAAAAGCAATATTAGGTGCTGACACTTATCACAATATGATTGAGTCACTTTTTGTATTTGCACAAAAACTATGAAAATCCCAATTCATGCTCGTTTATGAGGTGTAATAATCTGTCAAAGTGATATATCAATTCCCACCCAAATGATAGGGGAGCAAAGACAATTTAAGGTGTAAAAGAACATTGGATATGCGCCAGTGGGCGAGTGCGACGCTTGAAGCACTTGAGATGAGGTGTCAGATAAGATGGGCATCTCCCTTAGGACCATACTGTTTTTGCTTTTCTTTTCTTTTTCTTTTTTTTCCACGTGTGTGCGTTTGAGAGGGAAGAGAGAGTGGTGCGTGTGAGCAAACGATATTCAGGCTGTATATCTGTGCTGCCGTAAATCACAACTCCCAAGTTTTCCCCCCGTGTGCTTACAGATCTTGTATAACCAGCAAAGCGTGGAAGTGATGGGAAACCTGAAGAGGAAGCTGATCACGCAGCTGCAGCCAGACACAGACTACTCCTTTGTACTGACAAGCAGGGGCAACATTGCCGGAGGTCTTCAGCAGCAGGTGTCCATCCGCACTGCCCCTGACCTGATCCAGACCAAGCCCAGGACACATCATGCTCAAGGTGGCAAGATGAACATCACCCTGCCAAAGATCCAGACCACCACTCGTGTCAAGTACGTACTGATGGGGACTAACCACACAGGCTTGCTCTGGGCTAGAAAATGATTGTTATTAGTCAGGAGTAACAAACAGGTTTTGCTTTTTATGTACACAGATTGTGATGCATATAAGTTATACATTTATCATTTTAAAATTGATGTTAATACAAAAATTTACAGCCACAAAACTGTAAATTTGGGACCTAATGCGACACGTGTGTCTGATCGCTACTAAAACTATTCGAGAACTTAGGATTGCAACTTTTACTCTGAGCCATTTTTGTGACACGGCAGCTGATGATAATTGAGACTTAACATCAGGTCGAGCTGTGTTATCTTTTGACGCAAATTGTTAAGAGGAGAACTGCACCTGACCCTTTTCCTTCGAACGCACACACATAGCGACACGTCTGTGTAAAGGGGGAGTACACGGGGTTGATTGGTAAAAAAGATTACAGGGCTGTCAGGGCTGGCCAAGGTCCAGCACAGATTGACAGCCACGGAGTGCCTGTGATTGGGGATGGGAGGGTTGAGGGGGTGTGTAGGTAAGAGGGAGGGGGTGAGGAGTCTTGTTATACGTCTCTTCTCCCACTACTAGACTTGAGTGACTGTTGAATCACAGAGTTGAGGTCTGGAGAGAAGCAGCTGTTTTTGCTGTCAGCAGCACCTGATTTTACAAGTAGTCAAATGCTGCATCGGGGGCGAAACTTGTACCCGAGACAGAGTCGGGGCAGAGACGAAACATATATAACCTAATGCATTCTCCAAAGCATTCTCCTTTATTCATCACCTAGCCTCTTAGCTTGACTGTAAAGTCTTAAATGTCTTACTAATGTCTTTCTTTTCCTTCTATTTTGGTCTTCTTATTGAAAGCAGGAGAACACACACGAGTAGTCACATAGCTGCTTCTATTAACCTAAGGAATCCTATGGGGATCTATGCTAGCTGAAGGCTCCCCTCACTGGGATTGTGTTTGTTCCAGTCTACATGGCAGATGTTCTTAGTGATTAGCAATTAATTGGCGAATGCATTGCCAATCTGCTGGTGTTCGACCTTGGTCGGAACCACATGTGTTTTACTTAAATTTTGAATTCAGCCCAACAAGGATCACCGTCAAAGTACGCCTCCTTGTTTTGACTGTGCTATTAATGCACTTGGCCCACTTTGTTCTCAGTGTGTACGTGCATCGGCCGGTCTTTCTTAACACAAGCTTTATTTTTCATGGCAGGTGGTACTACATCGTTGTGGTGCCCATGTCCCCGGTGACACGCAAGTGGAAGAATCCAGACGAGATGGACATGGATGAGGTGAGTGCCAGCCCATGTCTGATTGGCTAATGTGCCAGGTCAGGGTCCCAAATAGCACTCTCTGGTCCAACTGGGTAGAAAGTGACGAGTGGAAACTAATTAGCTTTACCCTCCTGGGCGCCAGAAGAAAGAGATTTTAAACAATGACTCACTCAGCTAGGTGGGGAGTGTCCTGAGTGAATGCCAGGTCTGCAGACACTGCCCATTTGTTGAATATAGCAATTTGTGTGTACATAAAATAGTTTGGTCTTTGTTTAATTATTTGTATTGTTGTAGATGTTAGGCAATCAAACTGTGTGGTCATTTTCACAATTGTAGTCAAAAGAATTACTGCTCTACCTCTATATTTTTCTTTAAATTGTTTATAGTCAGGCTTTGCCGCCTGTAGACAAAGTTTTACATGAGTTATTCAAATGAGGACAAAGATTTATGACTGCCTTATTATTCCATTGAATAAAGGTCTTCCTTGTCCATGAGGGAATTTAAGCTAAATGACATGCCTAAATATTAATAGCATAATTTTTAAGTAAACTGCGAGGCTCGTTGGTCTGAATCACTATTGTTCAAGCTCCCTGTAGAAATAACAGAAGAGACTGAGAGGGAGAGAGATGGGACTCCCTGAGTCATTAAACACCGAGCAGGCCATTGTCTCCTCCCTCCGACATAATGATTTAATAAAGCTACATCTGGAGCAGTGCATGAGACATCACTGACAGAAAACAAAATGCTGCTGAAAACACAATGCCGCAGTGCTGTATGTGCCTGCTCATTTATTAACCGGGCTGGCAGTCATGCTGAGTTTGTGTGCTAGAGCAAGTGCTAATTGCTCACTTCGTAGATTGGCTGCATTGTTTGCAGTTATATTGCTGTGCAAAGGCCATTTTAGCTGTGCACAATCATTATCTCTTATTTGGAGGCATGCTAACAACCAAACCTGGATGTCTAGTGCCAGTGCAAAAGCTTTTTTTAGACTTTAGGAGGAGTTGATGAAATTTAGAGAAGTTGGATGCCATTGTGTATATGGAAGAGAGATTTTTGACCAAAGAGCCAAAGTTGTGTATTATTGAGAAATCTCTCTTTTTCTACCCCAGCTGCTCAAATCAAGTAGAAGTTCTGTCGTAAGACACCGACGTCACTTGGATTCCACCAAGCCTTACATTGCTGCCAAGCTTGCGTCACTTCCAACCACCTTTATGCTGGGTGATGAGAAAAGGTACGACGAATTCTTCAACAAGCCCCTGACGAGCTCACAGCAGTATCTCTGCTTTGTCTTGGCTGAACTTCAATCTGAAGGGACTGACAGCACTGCTCAGTATGTAAGTAAAACATCCAGCCTTGATGGCGTAAGTTGCTTCTTTATTTTGCTTTTTAGTAAAGAACTTGCGTTTGTTTTTTAAACACTGAAGCTTTTCTGTATTTTGGTACATGTTAATTTTTCTTTTCTCGGACAGATTATTTAAGTTTATCACCCATCCTCAAACTCTAATCACTCTGCTCCTCAAAGCGTTCCAAAATAGCAGTGGGAAGTCTAATTGTTTTTGTTTTTATTGCCAATTATCCTTTAATACTGCTGCCTCTAAAAGTCATTGTAGCTTGTCCGGATAACTCCCTTATCACTTAACAATGACATCAGAGATCCAGCTTTGCCATTTCGGCAGCAGCAGGGCCCTGCGCACATCTCTTTACAATGCTAATACTAGACTCTCGGCTTTCTCAGCCAGGCCCCAATGCACTCGTCAAACAGCTCCAACATGGAGGCCCAGTTCTCCGTGGGACGGTCTGGAGTAAACTTCACAGCAGAAAGAATGAGCGACTGTGATTGCTCGGAGCTTCACCGCTACCCGGGACATGTATATTCAGTAGCTGTGCCCTGAGTGATTTTATTTTATTTTTTTTAAATGGAAGAGAGCGAACGCTCCAAGTCCGAAACCCAATCCCAGACTTTTCACCTATTTCTTTCTCTTCACTCCCTCCTCTGAGCTTTTTTCCTTTACCCCTCTCTCTGCTTCTCTCACCCTCTCCACATTTCTCTACCATGAAGAGAGCAGAGAAGATTGATTAGAGCAGCTGAAGTTAAGAGGGAGATGAGGGCCTGGTCTCAGGGTCTCGGGAGTCTGTAAAGCAGGCCTGATTCCCTTGAAATGCTGCTTTACATGTCCCTAAAGCCCCCCACCACCACTACCCTACTCCAGTAATCCCCTACTCTTTCACTCAGGAAAGAGGAGGGACATGCAGGGGAGGCTATAGCGGGCAACCACGGTATACTTTACTTCAAAGCAGATGCTTAAATCCCATCACTGCACAACACTCTCACCGTACCTGCAAGATACACCATGCTGGATCAGCAGCGCTCAAGATTTCTCTCTTTCTGTGCACTTGCCCTCCTTAAACTGCGTCGTACCCACCTGCTTTTAAACTTAATCACTTGGATCAATCAGATTCACTCACTCTGTGAGTCAGCCAGTGTGTTTACCTTCACTTCAGCTTTCTGCAGCAAACTCATTTCCTAAAATGTATGTAAATAGGACACTTAATTTCCTGAATTAGGATAGCAGATTAAAGCAAACATGAATAGTAATGCTGCAGTGTACTTCTGATGTACAAACACAAATGGTTTTCTAAAAAAAACATTTTACGGCGCCACATGACAAAGACTTTAGACAGAGAAAGTGCTGCCGTGACAAAGATTAAAGGAGAGATCATTAGACGTGGCAGTGCATTCTTGGCCCTAAAATGAATATTCGAGTGTGGATGGCTAAAACTCACATTTTGAAGCTAAATCAAAATAAGCTGACAACCATTTCAGAACGTTGGTGCTTTTGTGAAAACATTCACAGAGGTGTGCATACAGATCGTGAAAGCAGTCAGTTTTTTCTACATATCATGTCCCCTAACTGAACTGTCAAAATGCTCTGACAGAAAAAAACCCCACTTCAGGCTACAGCTCACAAATTCACTTAAAATATGCCATCCATGGTTCAAAAATACAATAAGGGATAAAAAAAATCCAATAGCTGGCCTGCTCCATATAATAAGCACAACATCTACACTAACAGGATTATTATAGAGCATGTAAACACCTTGATTTTCTCATTTCTCCTATCCTGGCTTCACGTGTGCTTTTAAGCATACTGAATGGTGAGGTGGCTACTGCAGTCATTGATTTCTGCACAAATCCCCTAACTGCACTCCTTGGGAAACACGGCAGTGTTTGTTTTTGTCACCCCCAACGCGCCGCTTTCGAGCGTTTATTACTAAACACACGGGTACAGAAGGTAAAGCATGCAGGAGGATCGAGCAGTTAGCAGAAGCTGCCTCGAGCAGGATCTTCACCAGACCCAGGAGAATAAGACAACAAGTAGTGGAATAAATGACTTGTGTCTTTACCACACTTTCTCGCAACCACCCAAACTCCCCCAGTGTAGATCAAACAAGACCGCCAGGATTTAATAAGCCCTCGTATATCAACGGCCACAAGCAGCCAGCAGTGGTTGGAGGGAAGAAGAGAAGGAAGGCAAAGGGGGAAGAGAGCGAGGAAGAGAGAGGGGCAGAAGAAGAGAGGGTGCCTTCATGTCTCCCCAGCACCCAAGGCGGATAAACAAGCCGGGGGAGGTGTGAAATGGGATGATAGATTCTGGGTGTGTATAAACAGTATCATTTAATGCGAGAAGAGAGTGAGGGAGGGAGGAGGCATGAAATATTGTGTGATGTGAGACAGAGAGTAGGGGTGGCGTTTGATAGAGGAAAAGAGGGTAGCAAAAATTGTGTCTCGCGTCCTGTCCAGCCTGTGAAGCCCAGATGAGAGGAAGTGAACGAATGTTTGAGGAGGAGCTCGTGTTTAATGTGCGCTTTTATTTTGAGGGAAATTAGATGTTCTGGGAGAGAGAAAAAAAAATCATAATGGGGTGTTTTGCTATTTGCAATGCTACCCAAGCATTTCCTGCGTTCCCAAAAAGAATTGATATTGTAGCACTAAATCTGCCGGTGCTATGAACTCACAATCCCCTCAGCATGGAGGACGGGGTTGTTTTTTCATAATTTAAAAGGCTTTGACAGATAATATTAAAAAGAGAATTATGACAGGAAAACAAGATGGGAACATGAGCATATTCAAGTCACTGAGTGGAGTTTAAATAAAGGCAAAGTCACCATTCAAATGCACTGTGTCCCATCCACTCCTGGAGGTATTCCCCTGTAGCAATGCCTCCAGATATCTGAGTGCTTGGTATTCAGACAGTTAGAAAGGAGTAATACATGTATGTTTGTTTGGCGCGCACCCCGCAGCTTATTTAAGCCACTTTTGGAGAGTTGAGGAGCTCGCGGGGTCAACGGCGAGTTGAAACAAATTTGCCTGCGCTGTGCATAGCGGATTCTGTGCTCAGGGGATGGAGGAGCAGTGGCTGACTGCGGAAGCTGTGTAGCTCACGGGCCAGATAGCAGACTCGATACACTGCTACTACCACAACACCTTTTCCTCTGTCTCCTCTCTCTGCCATCTCACATCACCCACTATCTCCCTCTCTCTCTCCCTTGTTCTCTTACTTTGTCTCAGACAAATATAGTCTCTCTCTCACAGACACACACACACACACACACACACACACACACACACACACTCTTCGCTAGTGGCTGCGACCAAAACAAATACCTTCACTCGTGCAGGCTTAGAGAAGTTTGTGAAAAGGCTCAGAAAAACTGATGTTCCAGGTGTGCTCACACAAAAACATACACGCTTTTGTTTGCAGTTCTTGCACACAGTCGCACACACATACGCAACCAAATACATCACTGATAATTCTTACAGTTGTATATATCTTTATCTACAGTATTTCTTTTATTGTTTATTCTCTTCTACTTGTCATTTTCTTCTATCTCTTCTCTAGTGGGGATGGCATTTAATAGAATTTTATCAAATCATTTTATCAAATCTGTTTTCAGCATCTAATTCACTTTCTAAATGCGATTGCACTGCAAAATGTGTTTAGCTTCATCTCTCTGTGTTTTTACCCACGTCTGTAGCCCCTCCTGTAGATGTAGATCCTGCTACATCTCTGTGGACAAAAAGAAAAATTATGCAATTTAAATAAACATGGTAAACTCTTTGGCCTTGTTCTGTTTCAACATTTAGGTGGGTGATACATGACAAAATACCATCCATATAAACGTCAAGGCTCCAGTGTTTCCCAGCAGTGTAACAATATGATCAATGTATTCACTCCATGTGTACGTCGCGCATATCCAAACACACTGCATGCCCATACTTTACAGAGAGACGCGCACTGATCCAGAGTTGTAAGGGATGCACTTATGTCTTTCACTGTCTCTGACTCACTCTCAGATTCGCACATTCCTTCACTGCACCATTGCTCCATTGTGATACCGCTGTGCGAGGGCAGAAGCATTAGGAGCTGCGTGACTGAGCTTTTATCAGATATTAGGGCCGTTCAAATGGATGATCCCACTACTTCACCGTGACCACCAGACAAAAAGCCCTCTCTTTTTGTTCAGCCCTCTCCTCTGCTCTTGCTCTTCTTCTCTTATCCTTCTCTGAAAGCACAGCTGCAGTTATTTGTTACCTCATTAAAAAAAAACTTTTTCCCAGGATTCCCTGCAGGGCCATATCCTACAGCCTTTTTCGGGCCTTCCCAAAAGAACAGGAAGCCTTGTGGTGTCGTCACATCAGCAGCGTCCCATTGCTGTGCCGTTTTTCTTTGTTCTTGGATAATAGGTTCCTCCCAAAGGCGCTCAGAATGGTAGAAAGCTGGTCTCATGTCCCTGCTGTGTGTCTGTCTGTGTGCGTGTGTGTGAGAGAGACAGAGACAAATGTGAAACATTGCCGCTGTAAACTATTGCTGTCATGAAAATGTGAATTTTTTTCACTTTCCTGCTTGATTTATCATGTTTCCGGGCCCACTATGAGAGCATGGTGGTTTGCACGTACACCACTGAGACGTGCCGTATCACACACACCCAAAGTGTAAGTTTTCATGGCAGTTGTCCAAGAGCATGAGTGATAACAGAACTATATGACAGAGCGCAGGACTCTTTGAGCTCATCGCAGCTTATCTTTCCAATTAATATCTGCCTGTGCACTGAAGAGCAGGCTGCTGTGCAGCTAATGATCCGGATTACTGCTGCCTGCTGCCCCACCATTCCCACTGCATGCTGGGAGCCCAATTCCCTTAGAGGTCTGCGATCTGTCACCCATATCCTTCCACACTCTGTACTCCCTATCCCAACCTGCATCTCCTATCGTCATTCAATAGGTGTCACGCTGAGTTCTAATGACAGATGCCTCACGCCTCCCTTTTTCTCATCTGTCAGCTTGCTCTCTCACAGTTGGATTCCTTCTTCTTCAAACCTTTTTTTTTTTTTTTTTTTTTTACCACCATGCACCATACTGCATCCCCTCGGGTACCCCGTCCTCAGATACATACACACCGATGCATACCTCCCCACCTCCCTTTCCCCCATCATTCAGAGACGTGGAGTGGAAAGATGTCTCATTTACAACCAAGGTGGAAATGCACCCTCGTCGTCACCTCCTCCTCTTCTGTCACGGTGTGAACACTAATGAAGAAGAGATGAGTCCTCTCTTGTGCCCCCATTTATCTCAGCGACCAAGGGACATGCACACTTATCCCTGCCTCTCCATCTCTACCTCCCTCACTCTGGTGTCAGTCGCTCTGTCATCAGCCGTCTTAGTTTTTTCTAACAGAAATATATAAACTTGATTTGAGTTTGGTCGATAGCTCTGTGGCCTGCTCTGCTTCATCACTGGACTGTCATCTATTACTAAGTTGACACAACTTGACTATCCGAGTGCCAGAAACAAGATATGGGAAGTGAGATATTTGGTTTATCTCTTATGTAGAAAACTTTGTTTCCAGTTTTGTTACTTCAGCCACAGAAAGTGCTACATATTCAAAGTGTCAGTATCTTTTTTAATTGTCCTTTAAGTATATAAGTGGTTGATCTACAGTTGAACCCTGTGTAGAATTTTAAATTCATGTTAGCAACATGCTCGTTCTCCCCGAGTCCAGTGCCTTTTCCTTTGATGTTTGAGCTTCTTTTTTTTTAACTTTAGGCAGTTTTAAACACCCTAGGGAATCCAGATTACACTTAAAGGAGAAGGGAGACCTTGCATACATACTAAAAAGTCTGAAGTGCCTCTCTGATGTACCTGTACTCTCTTTTCTGTTTCCTTACAGATGACATATTCAGCTAGTCCCTACTCAGATCCAATCGAGGTCACTTCAAGTATGGCTCAAGGGATGGAGCAGTCTGAAATGCTGTGGGTCATGGGCCCAGTGCTGGCTGTGCTGCTCATCATCAGCATCGTCATCGCCATCCTCATCTTTAAGAAGTAAGAAGCCATGCTTCTGATTATTAATTGGTTGAGGTTGAAATGCGGTGACACTTGTGATTGTAGGTTTCTTATGGTTGCATCAGGAATGGTAATGAGACGTGCTTCTTCCTGCCACTTGCACCAGGCTCCTCGCACACCAAACTATAACATCCACTTTCCTTTGCATAATATACACGGTAATGAGAGGAGAGCCAAAGACACGTTGATTTGTTTTTTTTCATACAAAATATTTTGGCCCAGCTGGCTATTTTCAGCAGTACTATGTGAAGTCTCAGCAGAAATGGCAACTGACATTGCCTCCCTAATAAAAAGCACAGCTTGGCTGTCAAAATCTCTTAGTTAGGAGTGAGGAATGTGTTTTTGCCAACACCATTGGTCATTTGAAATAAGAAACAGAAGGGTGCAACAGAGGGCTCAAGTAAACGCTTAGTCAATATCTCTTTAAAGCACTTCGGGTGCCTCTGTGCAGCACACCATGACTATGTACAGACCAACGAGGTGCTTTGGAGAAACTTTAATGGCTAATGTTAAAACGACTAGTCGATTAGAATTAATGATTTTAAGTGATTTATTAAACAAAAATGCCAAACATTTGCTCAGTTCTGCTTATAAGCTGTGAAGACTTCCAGCTATATTCTAATGAATATTTGCACTTTGAACATCTTTGACTTTTGTGCTGTCAGACATGACTTTCAATTATAGATTTTCAATAACAAAATAATGGAGCTATAATTAACAATTAACCTTTTTTTCCCAAATAACCAAAAAGTAACTCATGCAGCTCTATAAAACCAGCCTTTCTTCAAGCATGGTAGTCATGCACAGTTATTTGTACATCATTAATTTTAAAGAATATTGCACTGGCTGCAGGACTCTTTCCCCTCACTTCACTTCTTCATGATTAAGTCCTACCTACTATCTTGTCCTGATGGATCCATTACAAGATCTTAATTTCACATCATACGTGCCTCACCTGCCATCCTCAGCCTTGCAGCCTTGCTATGTGGCTGCTGTCTCCGGCAGACTTAGAAAGGGACTGGTTAATAATAGGCCTTGAGACAGCTCACTGCTGAGTAGCACGTCCTCTGTCTGGAAGCCCTTTCTTCATGTAGACACAGATTGACAGGAGGGACTGTGGGGAGGTGGCTGCGTGCCCTTTTCACTGCGGACTGGCAGTAAATGTGCAGAGGAATAATCACACTGTAGCTCTGGTTGTTATTGCTACCTGCAGAGTCGCCAAGACCAACACTAGCAGCAAACAAAGCCATGATTATTCTCAAAAGGCTCGAGAGATTTTTTTTTATGATAACTTTTTAAAAATCATTTGCTTTCAATATTTGGCTTTTTTTTAGTCTTTGGAAAACAGTCCAGTTAGATCAAGATATGTGTTAAAAAATACTTCTGCATAACTATTACACATTAACACCCCGACTTCTTTCTTGCCTTTGTGAATGCAGCAAACAGGAAAGGTGGGTACTTTCCCTGAAACATCCATCACAATTTCATCTCCCACTGCCCAAGTCGTTTTCATCCGTGTTGTGAAATTGGTGGTATTAATCATCTCTATGGGGTTGCAGAGTTGGCTGTCTCTCATCTCTAATTGACATTGCACACCAAAAGCATCATCTCAAAGGAATCTCAGGAATCATCTTTGTGTCTGATGTGTTCGACTTTAAGAAATTGTACAATACATGAGAAAGAGCAGACTCTGCAGCCCTGGGTAACTGAGGTCAGAGGAGCTCCAGGGTCATGTGTACCGGTGCATGTTTCACATCTAGTCCCAGCGTTCCTCCCACAGATCGTTCTGTCTGCTGTGGTTTGTCTCCGTGCTGCGTTTCATTATCCAGCCAGTGTCAGCGTGCCCCTTCAAGACTGGCCCCATCTGAATATGCCAAGGCATCACCTGCTGCTGAATGGGCCATTGTGAAGTAAATGCCAGACAGAGAAACTGCTGAAAAAGAAATGTTCCCATCTTTTAAGCTGACATTTTCCACTGAGACCCATTCCTCTACTTTTAGCCTTTTTTCCCCTCCTTTTCCTGCTTCCCTTTGGCAGGAGTCGCAACAAAGGGGCCTGTTCTAGCCTCATTAAGCACACCCTGTACTGCAAACACACTCATGTTCTCACAGTGTGCATGTGCGTCTACTTTACATTCTCACATTTTAACCATCACTTTGAGCCCAAGATGAGCCACATTTACTTTAGGACAGCACTAAAGTGTCATGTAGCACTGATTGGCATCTGAGTGGGTCAGAGGTATGGATGAGGTGTGCAGAGGACAGATCTCTCTCATCCCCTCCCTCAGTCTAGCCGAGCCTAAGAGCAAACTCTGGGAAAACCAGATACGGTCTGGCTCAGCTCTCGGCTGGAGAGGAAGTGATGCTTGTCATAGATTAACCGTCATGCAGCTAGCATTAACTTAAGCCTCTGCAGCATAAGATAACAGGTGGCAGAGAGGCCCCCAGCCCCAGTGGCTGAGGTGGACCGGGTTAAGGCTGTGTGTGCACCAGCAGCTTTGTGTATTCTCACCACGCTGGGCTTCAACAGAAGGCCCTGCTCTTTCCTAAAACCCACGCTCGCCACTTGCAAATGGAGTGCAATGAGATGTGAAATTTCCACAGGGCACCCTGATGCTTCCTTCCGCCCATTTCCATTTGCAGTCAGAAGGCTTGTGAGTGTGCAGCTGTATCTGTATGAGTGTCTCTGTGTGTTTGTACTTGTAAAAGTTGGAGAGATGGGAAAGCGTACATCTGTGTGCCTGTTTGTGTGTGTATGTCAACAGATGCCGGCTATCTGAAAACATGCTTTGTTTTCCTTTTCACGGTCGACTGAGCTGAGCCAGTCCGAGCTGTGCTGCTCTGTTCTGTGCTATGCTAGACTCAGCTAGGCCGGGCCCAGCAGCACAGGTGCTGGAGAACTGGTCTAATTACCCTGTGTTGTGCCACCCAGCTGATGAGCTAATTACAGCTTCCGCCTGTTTTCCTCTCAATCTGGAAGCCAGTAAACACAATGTGTTGTTAGCACTCGCGCACACAAACAGCAGCGGAAAGCACACATTTCTGTCTTTACTACACACAAACAGGCAGTCATGTACACATTCCCACACTGCAGCTGTCACCTATCCAGCCGCAAACAAGCCAAACCTAGCCCACTCCAGGAAAATTACGGTGTTTCTTCAAACACATTAAACTCCAGTTTTTTCAAACTAATGAGGATGATGCATACTATCTCTTGAATTGGTGGTCCTCAAAAGTAGCTTTGAAAACCATCAACTATGTCATTAACCTCATCAAGTGTGAAACAGCATGAAAATGTGTGCATTTTTTGTTTGTTTTTGTTCTGAATAGAGGAATCACTGATGTAATTTTGAATCTTTCTGCATACAGCCTGTATGCTTTTATTCAGCGTACGGCTAACTTTGAGCTTAGAGCTCAGCTTGAAATGCTCTTACTGTCTGCTTCTACCACCACAGGAAGCGTGCCTCACCCTTACCTAAAGACGAGCACTCGGGTGGGGTGAAAGACTCCCTGCTGGGCAACTCTTCCGACCCTGTAGAGATGAGAAGACTCAACTACCAGACCCCAGGTAACAAACAGCTACACAAGGAACAACAAAGAGTTTATGTAAACTTTTCTCTGCTTTCCGCTCTGAACTTTCTGAACTTTCTGGTTTAAGACAGTAGTGACACAGTTATCCGTGTTATTAAGACAGTTGCAAGCTTACAGAGTTCTGCTTTAATAAAGCATTCGAAGCTCTCTTTGTAATTTAAAGCTTGAGGGTTGATGTTTACAAGTCGATGTAACTTTGATAAGACGGGGAAAAAGGCATCAGCCTCAACTTCTTCTCATGGGTCTGTTTAAGGGTAAACCTAGAAACTTGTACATGTGTGTTTTATTTTTTAATCAGTGCTTTGCAGGAAAAGAATTCAGTTTTTTAATATCAAAATGAAGAAAAAAGGATATTCTGCTTTTTGACTAGGGATTTGAAAGAGCGTCATTTCCAAAATGAAAGCGCTCCTAAAATTCATCAGTCGTTAACTCAAAAACAGATTTTATCTTCAGTGCTGAAAGAATATATAAAGGTCACTCATATCTTTAATAGTATTCTTTAATGTCTTTTATTTTCAAGATTTTTTGAAAAATAGTAGATATTGCTTTTTTTCCCCCCCCCAACTCGAATCTGCACAGCCTTCCCTGAAGCTGAATGCCTTCCTTACTCATTCCTTTGATGGATCTCTTCTTTATTAGTGTTTTGTAGCATGTGTTACTTTATGACATTCACACGTACGGCTTATTTGATTTGTTGTCAGGAAGAAAATTTCACCAATTCTTTAAAAAAAGGGCAGCAAGCAGAAATCAACAAACTGTGATCGCGTCATACCCAGCTGACGGTATCAGTGAAGTCAGGCTGAGTGAATTCAAATTCCAGCCGCACACGCTGCTGAAGTCTGTGTGTGCGTCGTGTAAGGGTGCCCGCCTCGGCATCCTCCTTCTTCCTTTTCCCCCTGATCTTCTTCCTCCTCCTCCTCTGGTCTCTTGCTCCTCCTTCCTCCATGAGCTCCTTTCATTCCCCCCAGCTGATAATGAGTCCTGCTGCCTCTGATGTCAAGGTGAGCCAGGCGGAGGGAACAATGGAGCTGAGACAAAATGTCAACCTCAGTGCACGCGCACGTTTCTGTGTTTTTCCTGTGTGTGTGTGTGTGTGTGTGTGTGTGATTGTGTGAGCGCGTGTGTATCTCTTCTCACGGGTTATTAAAGATCCCATTTGCCATACACTCCCTCGCACGCACACACAGAGCCCCTATGAACCCCTGCAGAGGAATTAAGCAGTGCTGTCGCTCTGAAAGAGCTCTGTTCTCCCATCCTCCCACTCCACCTCTTTCGTCTTTTGTCTTCCATTTCCCCCTGCAGGGTAATCTCTTTCTTTTTCTCCCCTTACACCCCCCCTTTTCTCTCTCCCTTTACGTCAACAATATCTCCTTCTTTTTCTCCTTTTCCACCTCGCTGTTTTGCTTCAAGAGTGGTGATTATCAAAAATTACCAAGGCTGTGTCTAGCTTGTGAAATCATAGAAGACTCCAAGCCTGAGCTGAGAGAATATTGAACGGCCCATTCCTCTGTCCTGTCGCTCTTTTCTCTCTTTGATTCGCCCCCAGCAGGTGAACATTCCTGCTCTGATACTGATTGTTGTCGAAACGGTCCGGCCGATTGCAGCTCACGTCTCCGGCATGTTGGTTTGTTCAACAGGCTTTCGGCTGTGCGTTTTTTGGCACTCCAGCAGCAGTCGTGTGGTTCTCTGAGTAACTGACCTGATTTATCCTTGACAGACGTGGATCAGATGGTATTTGCAAATATTTACTTAAGGTCATTTGTTGCTAACACTTTAAATATAGCATCAAGTACCACTTGGAGACAGTTTGCCGAAGTAATAGGAAATCACTTGTTTATGTGGGGAATGTGGTAACTTCATTAAAGAAAAAAAAAGATGTTTAATGAAGCAAAGACCACTCTTATTAGGAATTTAAACCAGCCCTCAGTTTAACTGAAAAAGTCTAATTATTACCCACTCTGTCAAGTTGTTCATCACAGTTGCTTGGCTTCCCGATTGACTGGGTGGGTACCTGTGCATGCAAATGATTCACATACAGAAAGGGATTTTAGCAAAACCTTTACCTTCAAGTAAAGTTTTCACCAACCAGATGTCAACATTTCCTCTTGACACTTAAGCTGAAACATCTAGTTGCCTTTACTCTGTGATGCAGTGCACTGAGTTTACACATCCTGCCACAGGAGAGTACTTTAAAGTCAAGCTTTGTATGCACTTTTGTTTAACAGTGTAAACTGCACTACTTGAATTGTCCCAAGAGGGCAAACAGCACTTGCTGCACACTCCAGCTAGCTTGAAAGGTTATTTGCAGATACTGTTTGGCCCTAGTCTGGTCTTGAGCCACCTCCATTGATTGAGTGTTCTTCTTCCTTCCTCCTTCACTCTCCTCTCTCCACAGGTCCCAGCTCTCATCGCTGCCCCAACACTCCAAGTTAGTCTGCTTTCTCACCTACTGTGTATTTCCCACACATGCAGTCTTTCTTCCCTCTCTCACGAAACCCATTCCCGCGTTGCAATCCTGACAGACATCATGAGCCTACAAGCTTACAGCTTCTGGCATTCCAAGGATGCTGCAATGTCCTCTTTTGGTTGTGAACTTCCCACAACACCTTTATGATAGAAGCAGTGGATTAGATGGTTTCATGGGTAGTTGAGCAGTGCGGACAGTTACACATGCTCTACATTAGCCTTGTTATCTATGGCTTCACTCTCCATTTAACCAACAACACTGCTGTAGAAAAAAAAAACCTTGGTGAAAATGCACAAACACATGTACACCGATGTTAATGTGTTCATAGGCTCCTCTGTGTGATAGAATTCAATTTGGGTAATTGGCCAGGTCTCATCGTGTACAGCGGCCATAGTTACTAGCCATTAACCATTAACGTTAGAGCATTATTAGGGCTGGAGCGGTCTCTCATCTGAAAGCATGACCCATGACCTTATAGATGTGCTCAGCCAAAGGCACTAATGTTAATATATCTGCATTTTTAAAGCGTCTGATCTGTGTGACTTCAAGGCTGTGTGTAAGGTTAATGATGCTCCGTGTATAACTTTAAAGTGTCTTCATGCATTACATACAGTTAACTTTTAACACATGAGCCAAGTTCCCAGCAATCCCTTTAAGTACATAGCCCTGCCAAGTTCAGAGGCACAGGGGGAATTTGTGTCGGTAGATTAGCAATAAATCATCCAATAACCCAGCGATGAGAAATCTAGAGAGCGGCAGGGGGGTTGTTTGAAATTAATCCAGCCCGAGCGCTCCAGGCTGGGCCGAAAGATAGTCTATTTTAGGGAAAGGGATTTTCAAAGAAATGAGTTTTGGCTGGTGACCAGTCAGTTTTTTTTCCTCAGTAGGAAGTGACAGTGTGACTGATTTGTAGAGACTTGCGGGTTCTTGCTCTGGGCCCACCTCTGCCACCAATTGAGCTTTGTGGAGTCAGAGAGATGTCTGTCTCCTGCTTCCTTCAAGGAGCATGCTCACCCAGTCACTCATGTGCATCTCCGTATCAGCCCCACCTCTGTCCTACTCACTTAGCATGACGATATCACCAAATGTCACCAAATGTCACAAGCCTGTTTCAACTTGTGCACTCTCTCTCTCTCTTTCTCTTTTCTCTCCCTCGCCTCATGCATTGTTGAACAAAGTGCACACTCCTCACTGTTACACAGCCACCCCATGGTCCCACCGGCAGCCTCACTCACCCTGTGGTCCTACCAATGTTTGTGCAAGTCAGTGTTCGTGTTTGACGCAAAAACAGCCAGGTCTCACTCTTTTCTCCCCCCCCCCCTATTTTTCCTCTCCCAGGAATGAGGGAGCACCCCCCCATTCCCGTCGCTGACCTGGCTGACCACATAGAGCGACTCAAGGCCAATGACGGCCTCCGCTTTTCCCAGGAGTACGAGGTAAGAGCAGCGCACTAACGCTGTATCAGACATTTTCACTCCTTCAAGCGTGAAAATGTGTTTCTTTGTTATGATATCTGGGGGGAAGTTTTTCTCTTTGATCCCATATGCATGTATTCTAATAGATTATGGAAGCCTTCTTACGCGGACATTCCTCAGTCATTTTTACAACTCTATTACCAATCTCACTAGGAAAGCAACACTTACATTAAATGCTGTGAGATGCCTTTTCACAAAACTAATAGGTGGCAAGTTGCTTAAGCAATCTGTGTGCGTGTTGATGTTTTCCTGAGGAATGTTATTTTACAGGCAGCCTCTGTGAGAGATTATCTCTAGTCTAGTGTTCTTCCTCACAAAAACAAAAGCAAATTTGCATTTAAAGTGGCACATTGTTCGTCTGGGTACTGAGCAAGGCCAGATGAAGTGGAGAGGCATCCTTGAATGCAGAAAAAACAAGAGCCATCTTTTATTTATTTGCTGATTTGTTTGATGTGTTTTCTTTAATTAGCTTTATTCCATCAATGGGTCCAACAAGTCTTTTTTTTTTTTTTTTGGACTGATTGTTTTACATCGATTTAGAAGGTCATGTTCTCGCCTCTTTCAGTTTGTTCCTGACCGTACATCAAGATGTTATTCTGTGCAATTTTGCACCCCGAGAGAAACAGCAGAGTAATTTTGCCAACCTCATAACCATTTCCCACGCAACATCATAAGCCCAAACTATAGCAAACATTTTATTTGAGCTGATCAGCTATCTGCCCCGTCCAGTGATTACGGGGAAAATGACATCAATTTGATAGCTTTATATAACTGTTCTAACACACTTGCTGACCCACAAAGCAAGCTAGATAAATACAATTATAAAAATTCTTCCTTGAAAATGTAGTGTTTGTGTACTTTGCCTTATGAATGATAGAGGCCTTGTTTATTCAGTTTTCATTTTTTGGAATACTCCCAGCTAAAACTAACACAGCAGCTGTGTGATTAATCCTTTCTTTAGAAAGCGTTAGTGTTTTGCTGCAACACGTTGGAGCTGAAAATGTGTGTTGGAATTTTGCAGGTTCTAGTTTACAGGACCTGCTTTACTGAGAAATGTTTTGATAGGCCGCCGACCTCTGCAGGATGTAGCCTGCCTTTCATCCAATGACAGCTGGGATGGACTCAAACCAGCCACGATCCTAAGTTAGATAATAGTTAAAAAATGGATAAATGGACATTTTGTTCACTGAAACATCAAATATCTCTGAGAAGTAGCCGTTAACAGTGCACGACAAATTATGCATACATTTGTCTGCAAAGTTTTTCATTTTATAACGTACAGAATATGTTTCTAAAGGACATTTTCTGACTCGCTGTGAAATTAACAACTAACCGGGGAGATAATTAGGCCTTGGTAAAAATCTGCTCTCAATTAAGTTCTTCCTTGTGTTGCTCAGTGCCTCTCTACAACATCACCCTGCCGGCCTGTTGAGTTAGTGTAAACGAATCAAGCCAGAGAAGTGGCTTGTATGACTGCAGGCAACCAGCCCAGCACCATTCCCTTCCTGCACCAGTCATTCCAAGCCAGGGAAGACCCCCTCCATCGCCCGGCAGATGGCCATCCATCTCTGTGCCAGCCATGGCGCTGTGGCAGAGCTCATGGCGCTTTGTCACAGTCACGTTCGCCGGCTGCTCCCGTTGCGTCTTACCCCAAGGCTCAGAATATCTAGTGGCTTTGCCACTTCCTCTCATCACACTGAGCAATGAGCACACTGGGTAATGAGCAGAATTTGTCAATCAGGCATGCTGCAGCTCCCCTGACAGTCTTTTTATCGCAGGAAGCAATATCATGCAGCCGTCGTCATAGCAATATCATTATGTTTATTTTAAAATATTTCCACTGTGTCATTGAGAGTACCTTGGGCATTTGCCTCTCACCTCTTTCTGCCACTTCTACCTCTAACTTGTTTGCTAGTTGTCATCAGCCTAGTGTGCCTGCTGTGTTCACTGAGCTCTCAAATCGATATGACATGTTTTGACTGCAAATAAAATTTTTCTCTTCACACTGACGGCCACGGACAGAAAAATTGGCAGTGCTGAGCTCATCAGCAGCAATAGGCTTGTGACCCTGTGACTCTCACCGCAGAGCAAATTGGAGCTGTAGTTGCATATGAGCATTTTACATTTTTATGTCCTGTTCAGAAACAAAAGTGCAGAATAGCTTAAGTTTCAATTTTAAGCCACATTTATACTAATGTAGGTGCCACTTTAGGAACGCTATCAGTTCATTGTGTTTGTAAGAAAGCAGCTGAATGGCAATTTGCTGTACGTTTGATTTACAAATAAGGAGAACTACACCTGCTTTGTTCGTATAAGGACTTTTTGCAGAAACATTTAATGGCCCAGGATCTTTATTTTCCTCCTCTCGAGGCTTCACCTTGCACCATAGATTTTGTCCATTATCCGAGTATTTTTACATGAAAGCTGTGCTGTAACATTTTGACGTAAAATGACCTGTAATAATTAACTCATTCACTGCCAGGGTTTTTGAGCATTTTTACTCATTTTTGAAGAGCCACAGAAAACTGTGTGTTATGATCATATAAACGCTGAACCTACCAAAATGAAGAACAGACTCTCTTCTTCCATCCAAAAAAAAAAGCTTGTTTCTACCATTTTCCATTCTTTAGTAATCAGCTGTAGAAGAGAGGTGGGTTCCACCAAAAATGCCTGTTTTGACCACAAAAAGGGAGAAAACGAGCTTTTTGTGAAAAATACATTTCAAGCAGTCTGATGTTCACTGACAAGCTGCCCGAGGTTGTATTCTAGCCCCTCCCATTGAAAAACGTAATTGACGTCTATAGACGTCAATGGCAGTGAATGAGTTAAATTACTGAAGTTGCATTAAGTTAGAGAATTAATTTTGAATGTGTCATTTTAACTCCTGCTGGATTTGTGAGGCACGAGGCCCGGGAAATTACTGGACATGGTTCCGGCGTGAGCTGTGGGGGATCGATATGGCATAACAAGAGATTCTGTGACATTATCTAGCAAGGGATAAGAGGCCATCACATATCTCCCCGGATCGATATATATGCAGCCTGCTGTCGTGTTAGCCCAAGAGACAAATGACGTAAGAGGGTCAGAAAGAGAGAGGACAAAAACACAAGCCAGGAAGATACGATAGAGACAAGAACAAACAGTTGTGGACACTGCACCAAATTGTGCAGATGACCTCCCAGGATAAGGTAATTCAGTGGAATTGTCAAATTGTGGACTGCAAACTTAAAACCTTTCTAACTTCTCAACTAAAACTAAAGCCTTTCTACACTCTGCCTATGAAAAATTGAGACCCTTTATATTTGTACTTCATTAGCATAAGACAGCAAATGTCACGCAGATAACCAAACTGTTAATCCACAAAAAGCAGCTGCAGAGCAGCAAGCATCAGGGATTCACTTTGTAAGCTGGTATCCACAGCACAGCTTCTCGTTTTGCTCGGTGGCTCTCTGTTCATTCTCTCATAATCATTCGTATTTCATTTATTCATTTTGTTGTTCCCTCCTTCCTCTGTCCTGTCTCACAGTCCATTGATCCAGGCCAGCAGTTTACCTGGGAAAACTCAAACATGGAAGTAAACAAGCCAAAGAACCGCTATGCAAACGTAATCGCCTATGACCACTCCAGAGTGGTGCTCACCTCCGTTGATGGTAAGAGCTCACGTAACCGCTTAACCCCTCAGATAGCTATTGACTGACACCGCCATCGATTGAGGCCTCCTTCAAAACTTCCAAGGACATGTTGTACGCCTGCAGGTGCAGGTTTAAAAGATGAAAATTTTGCACACATAAGTATCTTTTTTTGTTCCGTATTGATTTAAGCATGTAAATCATAAAGACCTGTGTAATCTAGGTGATTGACTGACAGGTTGTCTTTGACTTCTGGCAGTGTACAAAGGGAAAATATCCATAAATGAACAGTGAAATATTATAATAGTTACTGTACTGTCTAATAGGAGTTTTATGCACACTGTTTGTCTTTTTTGCAGCCGTTCCAGGAAGTGACTACATTAATGCCAATTACATCGACGGCTACAGGAAGCAGAATGCCTACATTGCTACTCAGGGGCCTCTGCCAGAGACACTGAGTGATTTCTGGAGGATGGTGTGGGAGCAGAGATCCAGCACCATTGTCATGATGACCAGACTGGAGGAAAAGTCAAGGGTAAGGAGAAGCCTTAAAAATATTGTAATGTGCAACTTCATTCCTCAACAATTCCTGCACAAAGCATTAATCATGCATTGATTTAATTTAATTTATTAATAATGAACCCCATAAAAGTGATTATAATAAATTATTAATTGCAATGATAATAATGAATTTTAAGTGGTACATAATGTTTAATGCTTGTTAATATGTTAGTTGTAAAATATTTTGTTTGATATTATTGTTTATCTTTTTTGTTCACTGTTGAGTGACAAATCAACAAACCAGTAGCTGTTATTGGTGCAGAGAGGAGAGCAAAACGAAGAACTCTTGTATAGAACTTAAAGCCACCGAGGCTGACAATGCTGCAAACAAACCCAACCATCAGCTGACGTTTGGAAGTCAAAAAGTGGACAGAAATGGAGTTTTCTGATACACAAATGGCCTGTGTATATATATTTATGTAGCTTCACACTGAGGAACTTTACACCCAACAAAGCCTGAAGGCATATAGACACCCAGTCCTGCTTTAAAGCTGGATTTGTCAGCCTGATCAAAGTCACAAGGACTTCAAAGGATATTTTGCTTGTCTGCGGACAGTATCGCTTCATGTTGCTGCTCTTCTCCGCAGTCTTCGGCAATCTCTAAAAAACTTCTGCGTGAACTCTGTCTAAATATGTTTGTGAGGTAACAGCACAAACCTTCGTACCGTTTCCGATTTCCCCTCCTGTTGTTTGCTTGTCACTTACGATGAAGTTATCCTGGCAACTGTGCGTCTAACTTTGCAATCCTGCTATTGAACGGTCCCACGTGAAAGTGATGCATGTGCACTGCTTATATATTCAAATCTGATAATGCAAACTCTTTGATTATTTAAAAATTGTTCAATACTCGATTTCTGCGTATTTATTTTTGGCACTTCCTTATCAAGGTTCCATACATATAGTAATACCACGAAAGCCACAGCACTATAATGAAATTTCTGAAGTTGGAATGAAAAAGGATTGTCATCTAACAACAGTTGTGGGCTCCTAAAATAAATCTATGCTAATAAAAGAAGTGGAGAAAAAAAGAGAAAGAGCACCAGACAACTTGAGATTCAAAATTGGACTGGGTTTATTTAATTACCATCACAAAATCATGCTCATGAATTCCTTGGAGGGGGAAAAAAATATCAGCATGGAGCCCTGCCAGTATGTGCTGTTTTATTAGTGTATGCATACAGTACCCTAATAAAAGACAGTCTCCAGATGAAGAACGGGAGAAGAGAAGAAGTATAAATAAGAGTTTGTTTCCAAAATCCCAGACTCAAGTGTTTTGGGGGAGAAGATCATTACCTGAAGCTGAGTTCATCTATACTGATTCTTCGCAATTGTTTTGTCAAGCTTTAAATTACTTGCTATCCTTCACAACATATCATCTGTTTTAATTTTAAGCTATCAGTGCAATCAATCATTTAGGCAAATTGTGAGCACAATATGTCTTCTCAGAACAGAACTCATTTATTTGTTCCTCGGAGAATATATTCAGCTTGATTAGATGAGTTTTATTGCACATTCACTTGATGGGGAGGACATACTTGTATTCACAAACGCCTCTTGGTATATTTAGTGCGTCTGAGTGGCAATTTCAGAGCCCTGTGACAGATAAACAGGCTCTCCTTCTTTGAGCCCAGAGTGGTGGCTGTGCATATACATAAGGATATAAAGAACTGAAACACCACGACACGAGGAACCTAAAGAAAAATGAATAGGCCTCGGAGCCAATCCCCACCTCCTACACACATTTTGAAATCCGCTGGTTTGCCAACACCATGGAGAGAGACACAAAGAACCAAACCCGCCTTCAACCAGCTGGGGGTGGAAGTATTTTTCCAAATCATATCAGACTACATTGGATTTTTTTTATTTTTTTGTGTGTGACATCACAAGAGTGGTGGACGAAGCTTTAGGGGTGTAGTTTCATTTCCGAACCAGGAGGTGGTGTCTCGGTGCAGTGTTAGCCCCTCCAAAATCATTTTTACTTTGCATGAACCTTCCACAAACTTCTATTTTCAGTATAGCTTATAGCTTAACGCTCACAAAGAGCTGTGCAGTAATACTTTGTAAACATATTGTGATACACGTGGTGCATCCAAATCAAAGCAGTCTTTCTCTATACAGAAGATTAAACATTTAGTTTAATCTTCTGCATGTATGTGACAACTTTTAAATGGCTTTTTCCAAAACGGTATCAGACAGCCAACAGTCAGCTAAACTGATTAGATTCCCTAATTTAATTTTGGAATAATATTGAACACTTAGGCTCCAAACTGTATCAAACAAACAGTGTTTGCAGTGTGATAATGAAGAGAAATGCATTGATACATTTGCAAAATCATCCCAAAATAATGCCTGTGCTTCTAATTAGACACATGGATTTACTTCACTGTTTCAGGGAATTTTGTTTTTTAGGTCCACTCCTTTTATATAAATACACAATCTTTATTTGTCTGCGTCTCTCTCGCAAATGCACTCAGGCGCATATGGTGCGTGAGTCAACCTCCCACCACCCAGTTAGACTGACGTCTCATGCCAAACAGAGCAGCTGCTTGACAAATATAATGATGAGATCCGGCCGCAGGAAAAATTTCTGCTTCCTCTTGCATTACTAGTTAGTAAAACCCTAAAAGGTCAGGACTCGAAATGAGACCAGTGGTATTACTCACGTGTGTGTGTGTGTGTGTGTGTGTGTGTGTGTGTGTGTGTGTGTGTGTATAGATAAGAGGTCTATGCCAGCTGCAAAAGGCCAGGTGACGACATGTGAGAAAGCAAGGTTCAAAGCAGAAGCAGATGATAGTGAAACCTGGAGCCTGTGTGTGTGTTCGTGTCCCTCTGTAGTGCTTTGTGTAGGAGAATATGCCACCCAACCTCAGGCAGCACAAAGATATTCATTACAGTGGTGACTGCTAATCCATATGTTTGTACGGCAAGCAGTTCCCCATCACTCAATTGAGTTTCTCCTGCGAGGTCTGCCTCTGCCTCTGAATGGAAACTGTCACCGGGGGAGGTGAAATGTGAGGGGGTGAATTTTAGTGCATTTTGTGTGTCAATTTTTACCAGCTTTCTGAGACAGCCAAAGTGCTTCCAAATGTCAGCTCTGTACTGCAGTATCAATATGATTAGCTCACCCGTGCCACATCTCTTCCTCTCATGTTATCCAAATCAATATCAGCAAGTTCTTGTCCCAGGATTCCTGACGTTAAAGCTGATTCTGTAGTTGTTGTTTCCGTGCCTGTAACTGACTGGGGAAAAGCCTTGAAAGGGTCATACTGAACATGAAGTGCTTCCAAAGACATTTTTAGACAAGCCAGGAACTAGAGGGGAAGACCACAGACTGTATATTAAAGAGAGAGGATATTATAAACATGTCTTAAATATCTTATGTTATCTCAAAAGAGCACATCACTCTGAGTGCAGACCCCTTGTTGTGAGTTTCCAGAAGTAGAATAGGAACCACTCCCAGTTTGAATTTCAGAGACAGACACCTTCTCTGTTTTTAGGATTGGGCTTCAGACTTTCTTTCTTGATCTTTAACCACCCCATGTTTATGCCCCTATAACCTTGGGATGAATGAACTACCTTCATGTTTCTGCCTGAGCGTTTCCCACTTGGGCAAGACCAGGCTGGCTATTCCGAGTGTTTAGGTATCAAGGTGATTCATCACCTTAACCATTAAACTTTGTTCAATAGTTGTTGAAGGCGATGAAAGCATTTCTAAATATCAAATGACTGATTATGTGATTGCATTTTTGTAAGTCCAGTTTTTGCCAAGTTACCTTCAGCAATTAAATTCATCAGTTTGGTCAGGAAAGGTTATTTCTGAGTGAAGAATAGCTGTGAAAAGAAACATTTTCTTTTTTATTCTAAAGTAGTGACAACTACACGTTGCTAAGCCACAAGGAGTAAAATGAAGGCCAGTCGTCATTTCAGAGATACACAAACACTCGGTGCTAGTGTTTGGAGAATCTTTAGTCTCATCCACAGCGAAGTTTGTGGATGAGACCAAAGATATGGAGCACATATGGAGCCAGGTGGCCGAACCTGCTGTCCATTCACGGCTGGCCAGAACAGGCTTTTAGACACATCTCCCTCCACAATGCAGCACCCGATCAGCACAAATGCGCCAAAAGCATACATGACAAAGGAGTGCGAACCACCCGACAATTAGCTAATTGAAAATGATCACAGGCTGGTAAAAGACAAAGTGGGCTTTTTATGCTCGATTGAAGCCCGCTTCAAATGTGGACACACATGAACGCTCATGCAAAAGCTTGCTTCTGCAGTGCTCTTTTTTTTTTTTTTCTGTAGCGGATACCTGAGCTGATGCCGAGTCTTCAGTTTTTAATTAGACAGTGGACAAAGCCTTTGATCTGACCTCTTTAATGTTCCCTCCTTGTTAATCAGTGTGATCCTACAAGCCTCTCACTAGCCTCGTGGTGCATACTCGCAGCAGTTCACTCCTGACAGCGTGCCCTCTCTTTTGCTTCGCCAGGTGAAGTGTGACCAGTATTGGCCATCGCGTGGAACAGAGACCTATGGGATGATCCAGGTCACCATGTTGGACACTGTAGAGTTGGCAACGTACAGCGTCCGTACTTTCGCCCTCTACAAGGTAGAGTAGCCTTTTTCATTTGCAGTCTAAATGCAATTCCTCATTTTTCTGCAGACAGTTAAAGGCTATTATACATGAATAATTTTTCCATTATTGTAATTGTTTTTGTAACTTCCAACATTCATCTCTTCTTCTTTTAAGAAGCACTTTTTTCTCTCAATTTGATTCGTATACTTCAGTGCAGTGATGATGTGACTAATGGTTTGTCCTTTATTTCTCCTCTTCCATTTCTTTTTTCCATCACTTGGTTATAATTTCTAACATTATTATAATTCCTAATTAAATGCAAGTCTCTGGCTGGAACAATTAATTGGTTTCAATCAGAAATGGTGACAATGCCAAGAAACCCCTTCAGAGAAACCGCTGGGGCTAAGTTCCAAAATTATACACGTTATCTACACCTACACTTGCAGCATGATCACAGGCCTAAAAGTAGAGCGCTCTATGTACTGCTATCAAAGTTATGCGTTAACTTGAGACCTTAAAATAGTTAATCACATGTGCTTTTCAGACTTTACTGCAGATTTTACGTGAACGATGAAGAATGATGAATCGCATGAAAAAAACAGCATGACCTTTACTTATTAAAGATGAAAATGTCTTACTTTAAAGGAGCCAGTTACACTTTACCATGCCAGGATCTCCCACTAGGCTTCCTGTTTTATTGACTAAACTGATTCACCCACAGAATGGCTCCAGTGAAAAGAGGGAGGTGAGACAGTTCCAGTTCATGGCCTGGCCAGACCACGGGGTGCCCGAGTATCCCACACCGATCCTGGCCTTCCTTCGGCGGGTAAAAGCCTGCAATCCTCCAGATGCAGGGCCCATGGTGGTCCACTGCAGGTGGGAACATGAAGAAACAAGCTGTGTTTTTAGTAGTGCATTAATCAAACAGAATAATAGATACATACTAAAAACTGAAATACCATTAAAATATATTTAATGGAAGTAACAACTTGTAACAACAGGAGTTATGAATCTGCTCTGTAAAGGACATCATTTGCAACAGAGATGATAAAATGTTGTTCTTGTGGACACTGATATTAATTTGCTGATGGTATTATTATAGAGTAATGATATATTAATTTGCCCCAGTAATTTGTTACTGTTAGCAGGTGTAAAACAACTAACCCCGGATGATAAGATGCTGAGTGTTCAGCTGTCAAGTGTAGAGAGAACATTAAAGAACCGGGAATCTTACTATACTCTACAGTCCTCCTGATTGCATGTTTGTTTTTTGTGTTAATGATGTCTTTCCACCGCATGATGATCGTCTGTACAAACAGGAAAACATATTAATTTTTCCGTTTCTCTCCATCAGTGCGGGCGTGGGCAGGACTGGCTGCTTCATTGTGATTGATGCCATGCTGGAGCGCATGAAGCACGAGAAATCTGTAGACATATACGGCCATGTGACGTGCATGCGTGCCCAGAGGAACTATATGGTCCAGACTGAGGACCAGTACATCTTTATTCATGAAGCCCTACTGGAGGCCGCTACCTGCGGCAACACCGAGGTGCCAGCCCGCAACCTTTACGCCCACATCCAGAAACTCACCCAGCCCGCACCTGGAGAGACGGTCACCGCTATGGAGCTGGAGTTCAAGGTGATTGACGCACACACATCAAATAAATTTCTTTCATAATTACATAAGCATATTTAACTGTAATCAAGAGTGTGTAAAAGTCAATGGATTGCTGCACAGGAAGTGGTAATAAATAACAAAAGTTACAAAATAAAGTTACCATTCTCCTTGTTTTTCCTCACATTAACGAAACCTGTTTGCTCTGCTACTTTTATGGTGGAATCTTGTCAAAGGTGCAACAGATTGCAGCTGCAAAATCCGTGTCGGTGTCACAAATAATTAATTCACCCAATCGGCCACTGCACAAGTATTCTTTTTGGGGGTTTTTGTGTTTTTGAATCAGTGACATCAGCGCTGAGACATCACAGCCGTTTGCACGGCAGCATCACTGCATACAGACCAACACATGTTTCAGGGACAAATGTACAAGAACAAGCACACATAAACACCAACACGTGAGCACACATACACATGGAGAGTTACAAAATGACTGACACTCGCACATACACACAGCTGGTGCTCAAGGTCGCAGTCACACGCGCACACCTTCTGTCAATAGCCATTGACTGTGATGTTATTACGCACTCTCCTCCCAGCGCGGCTCTGCCATTAGCCCTCTTATGACCATGATCCATTCTGTTTGAAGTGATAATAGCATCTACACTCCTGCCAACAACAGAGAATGAAAGCGTGAGAGAATGATTGTGGCGTACGTGGGGGCCACAGCCTCCATGCCCACACAGTCTGGCCACATCGCACACGCACGTGCACAAATTCTCCTGGAGTACGATAACTGGGCATACACGCTCCTGTGCTGTCCATCTGTGCTCTGTCCACTGCCAGCACTGAGCATGTCACGCCTACAGTCCTTCAAGCAAGCTCTGGGACGCTATGGGAGACAGTCTACTGCAGACAGCAGATTTCTGAATCAGACCATCTCTAGTTAGGAGTAAACTTTTGAGTGGACTTGTTGTGCTTTTTCCTTAAAGTGGTTAATGCTCATAGTAAATGTGGCGAGTTGTGCTTCAGACTCCTGTAAACAGTTTTCTTTTTAACTCTTGGTACTCTGTAATGTCAAAGAGAGCAGATATCCCTATTATGATCATCTTAAACACATAATTCTGGCTGCGAGCAATGTAACCCTGCCCACCTGCTCTTTAAACCTTTTACTTGGTAGGGGTATCCAATCAAAAGAAACTATGGATAGAGAGGCATCCTTGTTTATTTACTTGACTGATTTTTTTTCTCCCTATCTCTTTCCCTGCCTGTTTTCTTCCCACCGTTTCTTAAACAGAGACTGGCCAACTCCAAAGCCCACACGTCACGCTTTATCAGCGCCAACTTGCCCTGCAACAAGTTCAAGAACCGCCTGGTGAACATCATGCCTTTCGAATCCACGCGTGTCTGCCTGCAGCCCATCCGAGGTGTCGAGGGCTCAGACTATATCAACGCCAGCTGCATCGATGGCTACAGGTCAGTGAAGGACTTCGTCTTCGAGATCTGAGCAGCTGTGAATTTAAATAGCTGATCTTGCGCTTGCTGTAAAAGGCGAGTGTGGCGTTATTGTGTTTTTCTGGCAACAAATCCAAACCAGCTAAGTACCACTCATCCACTAACTTCACTACAAATACTGCAGTGTCTTTGACTCACATTTCCAAGCCTGTTTGTTCCTACTGCAAAAGAAAATTGTATTAAAACAAAATGTAAGCCTTGTTTCAAACATTACTTTAAGGAAAACTTACAGGATTAAGTGGAGAATTTATGGAGTAATTTGTTCAGATACTGTTGGTATCCCCAAATACAAACAGCACCAAGTAATAGAAGAGTTTCCCACGCTGTCTTTGAAGTGTCCTTATGAGTGTTTCCCAAAATTCACCACCATCATCTGCACATCACCATCCCTGTTTATTGTCTGTAGACAGGCTGTGTGTAGGCTTTCACTGCTTGTTCATATTGCTAGTTTGGACAGCCCTGTATGGGTTAGGCATATTAGGGCCACTTAGAATATTGGGGTGTCACACGGTGTGCCACCAACCTTCTGTCTGTGTGTGTGAGAGGGGAGGGGGTGACGATGGGAAATCGTGAGGGACATACAGAGTGACACAATAGGAATGGCAGAAATTATATATGCTGGAATAAATAACAAGTTAATCAATTTATTGTAGGGTGTCTTCCTCTCTCTTGTGCCCCCCCTCGGCCCCCCTTGTTGGCGCCCCTGCCTGTATGTGGGATTGGCTCTAAATAAACTACAATTTGAATGCTAATCGTAATTAAGAGACATTTCAAAGGTTGATGTGTTTTTAACAGTTTTTAAACAAAAACAAATTATGTAATGCATTAAAAAAATGAACTGTATCAGGCTTCGGCAACAGATGCAAAACTAGTGCAATTAAGAAATTGTTGGTTTTGTTTCTGTCAGTGGATTCATAAACATTAAGAGAGTACAAAATAACACCAGGCAAACCATTTGTGGTTGTTTGAGGGTGTTCACATCTAATTTGTGGTAACAGTAAAAGGCTTTTAGACCCTTTTTATACACAGGGTCAGACTGAAGGCAGAAAATGAAGATGAATGCTGTACAGAGCTGGCAGAGCATCACCAGGGAAGTGTCTGCCAATGTTAATGAGTACTAGAACTCAGGCAGACATTGATAGAGCGGGACTTGCAAGCAAATATTAAATACAATAATTACTTTTTTGTTAACCTTTCTAGTTAGCCTCTGTCTCCTGACTTGGAAGTTTTCATTCATTCCTGTATGTAAACACTCTTTTGCAGCCATGCTCCAATTCAGTGTCCTGGAGTCCCGGCTTAAAACAGCAAAGCAATGCATCGCTATGCTGATACTTTTCTGACTATACTGCATGTAGCAGGCCTGCAGCCTTCTTTCTCTTTTTTTTGGCATCACTGATTGTTACAGGTGTAAAGAATACCATAGGAAGGCACAATGGAGTGGATAAAACATATGGGAGGGGATTGGAAGATGAGGCAGCAGTGGGCAGTTTCAGCTGTAAGAATTACTCCCGGCTATGTCAATGTGACTTTCATTCAGTAAGCCACTGCTGCCTTTATATTGAGGCTTCTGCTGCTGTCCCCGTGAGCTCTGTGAGTCCAAATTGCTTCCTAGAGGAAGGAAGATGAAAAGGTGCCTCTCTGTTTTATATCTATACAAGCATGGGCAGTGATGGCTCCTCTATGGTGGAAGTAAAGCGGATAGAGTCAGGTAGCATGAAATGTCATTTAGTCCATATGGGGGCCGTGACCGAGACAACACCTCAACTCCCACCTCCCAAATCCCCCTCCCCCACCCCCATCTTCAGTCCTGTTATTAATGAGAAGGTGCTCCACAGAGGCAGACCCTCCATTGTTGCTGTGTAAATGGCATAATTGCAGCAAGAGAGTATCGTAATGAAGTGCGATTTCTAAAACCCTCCCTGCCTTTTTCTTCTCTCTCTTCTATTTTCCCCGCCCGTCTCTGTCTTTTTCCTTCTTTATTTTTACCCCTTTCTATCTGTGTCTCTCTCTGCTCTCCTCCCTAATCTGTCTCCTTTGCACTTTTTCCCCCCTCTCCCTGTCTCTCTCTATCTCCTCCCACCCTTTTCTCCCACTCGCCATCTTAATTTTTCCATCCAAACACCATGGCAGAGACAGACATCCGGGTGGGGACCTGTTGTGTGCACCAGCGGCACTGTGTAATTAAGCTGCTTTTAAACGCGGGCATAAATAAAAACTAAACAGGGGCCTCCAGTGCCCTTCACCCCAGCGCCTTCAAGAAAAGCCAATAATATGCTAAGCTAATGAGAGGCGAGCCATTGATTCCAGCTATGCTATCAGGGGCGCAAGCCCTGGATATGCTCCGATGCGGGCTGGAGTTTTAGCATTGTAATGAGGTTGAAATGAAACACTATGTCCTGAAGCACTGCAGTCATGTGGGATGATGCAGAGAGTGCTTTGTGCTGTTTGGCTGTGCACTCATTGGGACACTGCAGCGAAGTTGTTATTGTGTGATACACTTTGAATTGTTTTTGTTTTGGTTAGGGGCCATTTTATGGGAGGGTTAGAGGGGTCCACCCTATTAATTTCAATTTTAGTATTCATCCCCTGCTTAGCTCTGCTTTTTCTTTGCTTCCCTTTCTTCCTCTGCTGCTCTCAAATCCCCCTTTCCTGCTTTCTCATTTTCTTCCTTTTCCTCTCCCCCTGCCTCCTCTCTTCTGTTCTCTTCCCTCCACCCTCCTCGTCCTCGGCAGCGAGTCCTACATTGCACTCTGATGACCAGCTGGAGAGAGCAGCGTTCGCTCTTTCATCTCATCTCAACATCCTCTCAGTACTTTGCACATCTCTGCTGTATAGTTTGCGCTTTCTTCCCCCCGTTTTCATCTTTTTAATTTGATTCCTCACTCTTTTCGCCTCCCCCTCTCTGTATGTCATCTCTTCTCCCCCAATCTGTTGTTTCTGTGTTTGTGTGAGCGAGGCCCAGAGTACATTCTAATCTCCCAGTTCCACATTAGCGCTTTGCCTGCAGCACCTTCATTAGCTGTTCAGCCATGGCTCAGCGTGCGTGTGTCTGCATGTGAATATACTTGCAGAACTTTTGCACCCAAAAATGCCTACACCTGAATGCCAGTTTGCATGTGTTGCAAACATGTGAGAGTGTGTGCGCACATGCATTCTTCTGCTTGGGTTTGTGTGTTGGATTACTCAGAGACTGCTCTCTGTTGATCGGCGCTCTGCTGCCATCTGCTGCCATCTGCTGTTTGACAAAACAAACTGCTCAGCTGGACCAAAGTCACGTAGGACACCAGCACAGCTCTGGCACCTCAGTGGATGAGCTCATCTCTCGTTTTGTGAGCATATCAAGTGCTGCCTCTCTCTCTCTCTCTAAGTCTGTGTTTCAAAGAGGAAAGAGGGGGTCAGAGGATCTACAGGCTTGGATTACTCAAGAATGAGGATAGCTGCCATCAATTATTTACCATGTACAGTAAATATGCAGGAAATGTCTTGTTGACATTGTCACACTTTCAGCATATACAAAGCCTGCAAACAGGATCTGAAATACCCAGCTAAACAGCTTCAAGCTGCTTTTGTTTACCTTTACTAAATATCACATTGTGTATATACTGTAAATGTGTATATACTGTAAATGTCATGCAAATGTGTTGGGTTTTTGTTTTTCTGCCCTTTAAGTTTTATTTCAATAAGTTCATGTCTGAGTATTCAAGGACTTTGTAAGACGTAATTTTCTGGAAGCACAGTGGGAATAATTCCTTTGCTAACCACTCTGCAGCCACAGCTCTTCTTTAATCATTTAATCCTTTCTGGTTATTGCTTTGGGATGTGCTTCTTAATGCCAGTTGTAAAAGCACCATAAAATTTATAATTATTATGTGTGATCTTTACTTTTCGCCTCCTCTGTGTGAATTTGCATCTTCAGACAGCAGAAAGCCTACCTGGCCACCCAGGGCCCGCTGGCTGAAACCACTGAAGACTTCTGGAGGATGCTGTGGGAGCACAACTCCACCATTGTTGTCATGCTCACCAAGCTACGAGAGATGGGACGGGTAAGACGCGAGCGCAGACTAAAAATGAGATGACAGTGTCTATACGTGGGCTAGTTTCTTCTTTCAAGGGTTGAACTCCAAATTGTCTAACGCCGTCACTACTTTTGAGACTTAGATTTTAGTTTTAGGATGCGCATCCTCTCTCTGAATTATATGCCTGCGAAGTATAGACTGTAAAGCTGCACTCGGGGAACACTTAGCGTAACACAAAGGCTGGATACGGGGGCAAACCGCAAGTCAGGCTCCATCATGGCATACCGCTCGTTAGCCGCCCCCTCAAAGAGGTACTGTTAGACTGTTTTGGAGGTTTTTTTTGTTTCTTAACCTTTAAACAGTGCGAAGTTGGTTCTTTTCAGTTGTAATGACAAGTTAAAATAACCAAGTGTTGGCTCCAAATTTTAAGGGTACAGCATAAAAATCATATTGTCTAAACTTCACTTTCAGCGAAATGGCAAATAAATCTCTCAGATCATCAGTCACATTCCTTACAGGGAAAGAAATGGGACACTCATCTTGGCAGCAATTTGATTAAATCCATAATATCTTACTGTGAGCTGTTCTGTGATTATGCAGGTGATTCTGACAGCACTCAACTGCATTTTACAGCTTTTATCACCCTCTCAGCCGTAATCACAGCTGATGAAAAAAGCTCTCATGCAAATCATCGCTGTAGTTAAGAACACAAACAAATTATGTAAATATTTTGCCACCTAAGATGAATCAGGTAATATTTCAGAACCACAGATTAGTCTATCAGGATTTTCTTTTGTAAGCAGAGCCGTTCTCATGACTCCAAATGATTAATGACAGTAACCCGTCCTAAAAACATACCAATAACAAATCGGAGCAGTCATTTTTCCCCTAATGGAGAAAGGTTGTTTAAATTTAAGAGCTGAAAGTTTCTTCCTTCTCTTTTTCTCTTGTAGGAGAAGTGTCATCAGTACTGGCCAGCAGAGCGGTCAGCCAGGTACCAGTACTTTGTGGTGGATCCGATGGCTGAGTACAACATGCCTCAGTACATCCTCAGAGAGTTCAAAGTCACAGATGCCAGGGTGAGTTCACTCTGTGTGTGTGAAACGCTGCATATGTGCCCACGTGTGTGTGTGGACTCGAATATGTCTACGTACATGTCTTCAAGGCAGTGGAGGTGGGGAGGTTCATTGGCATTTTCCACAAATACAGCCGTCCAACCAAAAATCCATCTTAATTTTAGGTTTTCATCCGAACGCTGACATTCACGCTAAGTGTTAAGAATTATACCGACTGTAATTTCAAGGTAGAGATGATCAGAACGCGCTCTGTGTTATTTTTCCTGACAGGCTGACATCAAGTGAATGCGCCATCAAACATTTTCACCCGGATTTAGCATCAGCGTGCTTGTGCTATGAATCGTACGCGTTTTTTGTGCTTCTAGATGTGAGCGTGTGTTGTATGTGCGCGTGCACGCCGGTGCATGTGTGTTTCACGATCGCTGTGAAAATACATGAAAAGCATAGCCTTCAATCCCTGAGGGCCAGTACTGCAACTCCCTGTGATGCAGTAGTTTCAATGAGCTATAAATATACTTTACTGTCATCTGAAGGCTCCCAGCACAGCAACACTCTAATCCCACATCCACTCTTTCTTTTATATGGGTGTGTGTGTGTGTGTGTGTGTATAAATATATGTTCCTCTCTGCAGTTTGCAGACCTGAATATTTGTCTATATGTATGTTTTCGCTTTGTGGGCCACATTTTATGGTCCCTTCTGCAATCCTGTATAAACAAAGGTTGAACAAATTATATGTTTAGAAATGCGCTCATTTACTCCGCATAATTCTGACACTACGCTGCCACAAATCTGTCACTGTGATCCAGGTGGTCAGCTTTATTCATACTGCGTCTGAGGTAGATATTTGATGATCAGACGGCTGCAGTGACAGCCAACAGGATACTCATAAACCTGCTGGGTTGTTGTTTATTTTTCCCCCCTTTTGAGTTCAAAGCACAGCGAGATCTGTGAAGCGCACACTCCAGAGTACAGCAGAGAGCTATCGGGTCTCTCTTTTAAATGAAACTTCTCTCTGAAGCTCCATATCTGCTCCCCCCTCAGGATGGCCAGTCCAGAACAATCCGCCAGTTCCAGTTCACCGACTGGCCAGAGCAAGGAGTGCCAAAAACTGGAGAAGGCTTCATAGATTTCATTGGACAAGTGCACAAAACCAAGGAGCAGTTTGGACAGGACGGACCAATCACTGTACACTGCAGGTGAGGAGAACGACTGTGCTTTGGACTCTGCTCCCACCACGACTTAAATTTCAGAATATTTAGAGAGCAGGTGTAGTAATACTGTCTGTGTGTGTGTGTTTGCTAGTGCCGGGGTGGGCAGGACCGGAGTCTTCATCACCCTCAGCATCGTGCTAGAGAGGATGAGGTACGAAGGTGTGGTTGACCTCTTCCAGACAGTAAAGACGCTTCGCACCCAGCGGCCCGCCATGGTGCAGACAGAGGTAAGGGCGATGTACTGATCAGGCGATTGTTCCCGCAGTGACAGGACGGCGTTTGAAAGTCAGCGTTGTATATTTCTCTGATTTAAACTCTGTGCAGTCTGAAGTGTCCCTTTTCATTTTGGTGCCATAAAAGCAAAGACTTACTGACAAATCCTTCCTTAATCAAAAAAAAAAAAAGGTTGTTGGGAGGAGGGGAGGGGGGTAAGAAATCCCACAGCAAATTCAACTAATGCTATCAAAGCAGCCCTGCGTCAGATTCTCTTCAAGTGAAGAAATCGTAAATACGTTACATAACAAAGGATATTAGAGGGAAAAAGACATGATGTGAATTCAAATGAGTTCATAAACCTTTTAAGGTTTATGATATAAAAATGTCTTTTTAAGATATAAAAAGAAAAGGAAAAACATTGTAGCGCCTCTAGTGTAAATACTGAAAAGTACTACAGCTAGTTTTGAGAAAACCTCTGGCCTGCTTTTTAAAGCTTTGTTTACAAGAAACCTTAATAAATGCAGATTACAAGAAATGCTGCTTTAAACCAAGTTAATGAATATTTTGTTGGCTGGACGAGACCAGTCATTATATTTAACAGCAGGAAGTTCGATGACAACTTTCTCACCGTCTTCTTCCTTCTTCTCCACAGGACCAGTACCAGCTGTGCTACAGGGCAGCACTGGAGTACCTGGGGAGCTTTGACCACTATGCAACGTAACCACTCCCACCGAGCACCTTCCCCGGTCAGACCTCTCAGGAGTGTGCCAAGTGTCCCATCTCAGCCGCCATCCAATCACTTGATCCCCCCCAGTCCCCGCCCCCACCCCGCTACAAACCCTGTCCCCTCGCAGCTACCGGAGGGGCGGAGAAAGGGATGAGCTTGCTGACCCGTTGACGGTTTTTATCCATCACAGAGATACACGCCGAGTTAACCAACCACCTGAGATTTTTTTGCTTTAAAATAATAAAACATTACAGTGACTATTGACAACTATGACAACTCTTGTACAGACCCGACGGCGCAGACTGGCAGCTCGTCTCTCTGCTCCGCCGAAGCCAATCCTCCCTGATTGTCAAAGGCTACTGGTAGCACAAAGAGAGCATTTTCATTTTTTTGTTGTTGTTGTTTTTATTGTGTTTTTATGATTCATTTTGTCAAACGTTATTGTTTAATATACATTTTTTGGGGGTTGTTTTTAATAATCGTTTTAATATCATGCATTTCTTCTGTCTTAAACTGCCCAGCAGCCTCGGGTATGCATTATTTTCATAATCATTTATAGGGTACTTTAGCAGAGGGGACATGTGTTTTTAACATGTTCCTAGGTACTAATACAGGAGGACCACTGTTCTCTGAGCTGCTCTCAGATGTTTTTTTGTCACATCACATTGTTGTTTTTATCATTTTATGTGTCATAAACGTTGTTTTTGGTCTTACTCAGTTCAATAGCTCAAATTTTGCCTTTTCACTTGCCGTTTCAAGTGTACGGAAAAAAAAATCAACTGAGAAAATTGATTTCAGAGCACAGACTTGCTGTAGTTGTCTTGTAAACGTGGTAGCTAGCTAAAAACACAAGTGAAATATCTAACAAGAGACTAAATCAGAGTTGTACAGAAATGGAAAGCACATTATTTGTACGGTTTTTGGGTTGTTGTTTTTTTTTTTCTTCTTTTTTCCTGTTTTGTTTTGGGGGTTTTTTCATCAGAAGCCTATGGCATTGAGGCCTTCATACTCCACTGAGGAGAACTTACCTGAGGAAAGACAGACTTTTATACCCAAAGGGTAGGCGACAGAATATAAACTTCCGCTCTCTGAACATAGATGCTCTTCAAGTCCCTCCCATCTCCTCACTCACCATTAACCTCGGTTTGCTGGAGTGGAACCACGCAGACCAGACGGGAGCGGAAGTGGTTCATATGGGCTGAGGAGCAGAGCCATCAGCGTTGGTACCTGTACAGAATCAACCATTCCTACCAGAGGGAAAAAGACTCAGCCCTTTGGACTGATATTATTTTATACAGAAATAGAACTCTATATATATATATATATATATATATATATATATATATATATATATATATATATATATATATATATGATTGATTATATATATGTACAATTACACATAGATATATACACAGCTTCAAAAGTATATTGTTAAAAAGGATAAATTCTGCTGATCTACCTAGAGACACCGCAGAGAGCCTGCTGTCCTAGCGTGTGTATTAATGGAAACACCCGTTGTATCTACTGTACTACCATAGTAACTTTGACAGCCGGTTGTTCGCCCGAATGAGGAAAAACAGCACAAAACCCCCCCACGCACACCCCGACCCCATCGAATGGACGACTCCTCACTCGCCACGGGCATCGCACCGCTCAAGCACACAGCTTCTCCCACACAAACTGCAGGAGGGGAGCTTCAGATCCACAAAGATCCTAAGTGTGGTGGTGGTGGGAGGAATGGGAGGGAGTGGGGTGGGGGGACTTGAAAACGCTGGCAAAAAAAACAAATGTTCATTTTTACCTTGTGAATGCTTAGTGCTGTAGGGGTTCGATCTGTTGTACACAGTCTGTTTTCTATTTGTTGATAAAGAACTGGAATTTCAAAAGAAACTGTTGATGATAAAAAAAAAAAAACCATTGATGTTAATAAAGTTACATAATTGGGTTTTTGTACAAAGACTGGCCTGTGATCCTTTGTTTCTTACTAAAAGTGAAAAGTTTACATCTTACAAGATGCTCTTTACCTCGCGCTCAAAGAGACACCTGTGACCGTGCCTGCTTATCGCCCACTGAGCATGTGGTCGCTCACAACTGTTTTGTGATGCATGGCTGCTATAGTTGCAGTTAATTGAGTTTCCTTTGTGTTGAGGTATTTCTAAAAGTGTGTTTGTGGAGTGGTGGGGAGAGTCTCTGACTTGTGAAAGATGCCAGCCCCTTAGTACTTTTTAGATTTTAATCTCCCCCCACCCCTTTGGAAAGAAAAGTTTTCTTAATTTCTTAATCAGCTTCTGATTATACCTTTGTACACCGTCTAAGGCAAAATAAGCACAACTCAAGGCTTCCACAAGTGTTTAAATATGTGGTTCATTTCACATTAGAGAACGCTTGATTTGTTTTTCTTTGGTTTGAAGCAGAGGAGGGTGCTGGATTGAAGTGGGCGGGGCTGTGACATCCTTGCTTCTGTTGCTGTAGAGTGAACTCCACCCGTATAAAAGCACATGAGCTCAAATTCAGACTTTTCATTTATACGTATAATGTCTCATCTTCCTCCTGTAAAATGTATTTTTTTATGTATGTATATTTGGCTTTACATTTCAATGTGCCACATTTCACTGACTTTAACAGCTGCAGTGAGGTGCGAATGACAAAGTGATCATTATTAAGTGTCCAAAGCCCATTTTAGTGATGACTAGTGAATAAATGTTATATAAGAGTAGTCATTCAGTGTTTAGCAAATTTTCACATTAACTGTGTATTGTTCGTCTGATTTGTAGCATAAACTGTTTATAAAAGTAGGACATGACCAGTAACTCCCTGAGAAGCCTCAACTCTAGCGTTTTAGCCATGACCACTAGTAACCCTGTTTAGCACCTTGGTTCACTCACAGACTGAAGCTGGTTATTAGTGCCAAATAATGGAAAATACTAGTACTTTACTCATAGAAACTTGAGAAACTTCTTGGACGTGCTGTTAGTAAAATGAACTACATAGCGCAGGCCATGTTGTTTTAATTCCATGAAAACGGACCAACGCCTCAAACACATTTCACTGTCAAATTAGCAGAAGAGAGGGCTAGCACACAGCTACAGTCTCTGTTGGCATAAATATAAAAACTTTCAATCTTTAAAAAAGTGTAAACGTGAGTTTTTAAGGAGAAGACACACTGTTAGGTTTTTGACACTGTCCCCTTACAGCAACAAGGTCCTGGGTTTGAATCCAGCCCAGAGCCTTTCTCCCTGTGTCCGTATGACCTTCCTTGGGGGTACTCCAGCTTCCTCCCATATTCCAAACACATGCATGTGGTTAGGTTACTTTGTGGTTCTAAACTTCCCATAGTTGTGTGTGTGTGTGTGTGTGAATAGTTGTCTATCTCTCTGTATTAACCCTGCGACAGACTGGTGACCTGTCCAGGGTGTACCCTGCATCTCACCCCTTGACAGCTGGGATGGGCTCCAGCACCCCTGCAACCCTGAATCGGATAAGCAGAAGAAAATGGAAAAACATGTTGAAATTAAAACTACTTCTGCTCAGAAGTTTGACATCCCAGCACGACAGTCAAGAGGGTTTGATTTCCCCGGGGGCTCTTGGAGGGAGCCTCAGGAGGCCAGTGGAGGAACTGCTGTTTACTGCTGGTTTGGAGTGCTCTGTTCAAATGGATCGTCACATTTTTCTATCGGCCTGTTTCTGTCCACCTGTCTGATTGGGAATGATCAGCAATTGTTTACTTGTGCTTCAGTGTGGTAAAACCCTCTATTTATTCTGTCTAGAGCTCTGCATTTACCCTTTCCACCTTTACAAGTATTGTTTTCCTTCGTAGTGGAGGAAAAAACGAGTATCCATGTCACGAACAGGTCCTTCTGTTTGCAATCAGAGGTGCAACACATCTGAGTGTCAGTGATGATTCAAGATCACATTGATTCATCAGTGCCTGAAAGCTCAATTTGCTGCATACCTTGGAGGGATACAGGAAATGAGTCACTGAGGGAGTGATTTTTTTTTTACCCAAGACCTAATAACAGTTTGGTGGTTGTTTGCTCCTGTTGTCATGGAAATGCTGCTGTCACTCGTATTTGAATAATGATGAGTTTTGATGAAGCGGTTGTTGAAGTTTCGAATTTTTACACAGTGCAGACAATTTCAAGCTAACACTTTGTAATCTTAACACACGTGTGTATATCCAGTTTATATCCATGTCAGCGGATGTGCTCGGAACACCCCGACATCTCCTTTTCCCCTCCTCACTAGAAGCCCACACGGACTGCTAAATCACCACCTGCTGATGCCTCATAACAATAAGACGGGGGGCCGGGGGGTGAGTGGAGCTGAAGAACAGCCTGCAAAGGGTTTTATATTTATAATTAATCAAGTTTGTTGACTAAAACATGGAAATAAACCATCTCGTGCGAGTGATGGATCTGTTGTTGCTTTCAGCGTGTAGTAGCAGGCCCACGCTAAAAAGGATGAATGAGCTTAAGACAAAAGCACACGAGCATGGATTTAAAGGATCATTTTTGTTGCTGTTTGTAATGTGCTGCTGTATCTGTTTTGTTTTTTGAAAGTCAGACGGCATCATAATTTTCCTTTTGATTTGATTGTGCGCTTTTAACTGCTTTAAATTCACATCTCTAATGATTTAAGTGCTGATAGTAATACTGATTAACTGCTGGTTTTTCTGTTGTGCACAGTGGCCCTTAATTGTAGCCCTGGTAATATTTTGTATAGCAACAAACAGTTTGTCCTCATGATGGGTTTTTTTGTTTCATTTTGGGATTTCGTTTTGTTTGAGTTTTTTTGCTCTCTTTGTTTTTAAATGTGCTGTTGTTGCTGGTGGAAGTTAATTTTGTAATGTGGAATTTCAGCTATAGCATTTTACAAAATGTTGTTTTTGGATTCCTTAGAAACCAACTGAGGCTGTTGTGCTCATATGAACAGTTGCTTGATTCTGTGTTAATTACAGCTGCCTTTCATTTCCAAGGAAATAGCAAAGACAACAGTTTATTGCTCTGCTATCACAATCCTTACGACACACCATGAGCGATCTGATTAGGTAAGGAAATCTAAAACTTACAAAATGAAATGTTTCTCTTGAAGTTGCTTGCTGATTATGAATCGTTTGTCACAGATTTGATCAACTGCGCTTCCAAAGTGAAGATGACTGTGAAGGTGAGGTGCTGTGTTTGAAGATCAAAACCCATTTGGAGGAGCTCTTCTCTGACAGCCACCTGGCAGAGGACGGCTTCCTGCTCAAACATGTGCAGAAGAACAAGCAGGGTTTCGTCAGTCTCAAGCTTCTCACTTCTTTGAAAAAGGTACAAAACACAAAAAACATTTGGTGCTTTCTGTGGTGTTTACATTCCAGCAGTTTGAATGAAAACAATCCAGTAAAATACGAACAAAGCTGAGGTTGCCCGTGTTTGCCACAGATAAGGACCCTGACCAAAAACTGGTACATGACTCTGGTGGGAGCATTGTACTCAGACCTTCTGGAGGTGAATGATGAGTCCACCAAAGTGAGGCGCATAGAGCCGCTTCCCAAATGGCTGATGTGTTCCCCCACCAGCAAGCACCTCCTCGCTTGGAACTTTTCCGAGGAGCAAAGCAGTGACGACGGTGCAGCCCGAGGCCCGGAGCCCGCTGCGCTCTCAGAGAATGTGCTCCAAAAGTTCAGCATTTACGGCAGAGTTACTTCACTCCAGATTCTGCCACCTGGAAGGGAGCTTCCCGCAGATATGCAGTGCTACGGGAAACGTCACAAGGAGCTTGGCCAGCACTTATGTGCGGTGATCAAGTTTGACAGTTTGGAGACCGTTCGTAAGGCCTACAGTGCCCTGAAAGCAGAAGAGGAGAAGTCTAACGGGAAAGGCATGTGTGTTGTACCTATGGGATTCCAGTCAATGCATCATTTCACTGAGGACGAATCCCCAGAAGAAGCAAGCCAAATCCTTCCCGAGGAGGAAAATCCACCTGAAATCCCAGAGAACTTAGTCCAGCAGGAGAATTCTTCACCCACTGCGTTTTTTGATGAACCTCCAGACACACATCAGCCAAACGCGTCCACGGATAACCCTGCACCGCTGAATGTTGACCCGATTTCCAGCAGCTGCAATGGCCAGTCCTTCCCTGGTTGGAATCATAGTGACAGTAGGATGACGTGGAACTCTGGAGACTGCGATAAAGAAATTTCCCAGAGCCCGTGGGTGCTCAAGCGTAAACTAGCGGCCCTTGAATTGAACCGCAAAGAGACCGGGCACCCGAACGCACCCAGCTCGATTCAGAGGGTAATACGTCAGCCCTTTGGCCCCGATGGCACCAGTGGTTTTCAGCTCAGAGTGAGGCACCGGGAACAGCTCGACCTCCCTCGGAAAAAGTGACATTAACAGATTTATTTAAAAAAATGTTTGAATTAAAAGCTGAGAAGCAAAAATATTTGCTTTGCAATAAACAGCACACGCTCTTTAAATGTTTGCATCTTGATTGTTAAGACCTTGTTCATTCGGGGGGGGGGGGGGGGGGGGTGTAGTTATAAACCACTGACAAATGGGGGCAGCATTTAGCCACGTTCACACTTGTTCACACACACTGCAAACGCAGCATGTACATTGAAATCAGTACATTTCAGGGTCTTTACCTTACAATACAAAGCACCTTGAATCCTTGTTATTGTGATTAGGTGCTATATAAATAAAACTAAATTGAATTGAATACATTTTAGCAGGAAGTTTAAATTTTTAACCCAAACTCAGGATTTTAAGAGCTGGAATGAAAGTGTCTCAGAGTCTGTGCACACCTCTTTTGAAACCTGAGTGGCCTCTGCACCTCTGGGGCCTCAGCCTGTCTGCTCACAACTGCAAATTGTATTGTATATTTGTTCTCTGGCAGGGATGGATTTACCTTTTTACCGCTTTCCTTAGACAGAAGGCTTGTCTTTCAACATGAAACACTCATAAAAGGCCCTCATTGTCTGAGTGCATCGTTTTCTGTTTAGATTTTGGTTCTCTAAAAAGCAGTTTTCCACTCGCCGAGATGACATTTGGCGAAAGGTTACTTGTCCAATCATCAAACCACGTCTTGTGCAAGACGTGCGTAGTAGCAACATTTGTGCCTTATTTCCAGCCTTTCTAATGACACCTCAACTGGAATGGTCTGTTTATAGTGTTACTGATTGAGGGCTTCCTTAAAATCTTGCCCAAAACTAAACAAAATGTGTTTCTTCACTTATCCACGCCTAGTGGAAAAGATTCAATCACAACGTGTATGGAATTCTATCATATTGAAATTGGAAACATGCTATGTTGCCCCCCCCACCTCGAGTATTCTCATGTGTCAGACTGTCTTCGTGACTAATGTAATCGTAACTTTTTGAGCGAGACGTTTTCGTGTATACAGATCAAGCCTTTCACTCGTACTGTATCTGGCTTGATTTAGCAATTAACAGCTGTTGGGTTTATGCTGCAGCTGAGGCAGGTCTATGAAAACTTTACACATCTGTGAACAATATGTACAGAGTAGGCATGTTTCTGTCCGATGTTAGGAAATGTCTGTGTGCAGATAGCTCCTTTTTGAGGCTGGAAAAGCACAATATTCCCTGCTAGGTGGAAGTCATTATGTCTTTACATAGGCTGTTCAGGCCAGTTATTGAGATGTCTGTTAAATAAGTTAGTGTAATAATAATATTTTGCACCTGCCGACTGTAATGAAAAGACGTTTTCTTTTTTCCATTCTTCATTTGTTCTGTTGCTTTTCTCCAAGTTGCTGAGGGTTGTGTTAAAATGCGTTGCCTGAACTTTTGGGCTAAAAGAAATATCTACCCCTTCAGGTCACTGTGATAACAACCTTAGAATAATATCTGTTGATACACAAACGACACAAAGCTTTGGGCAAAGATTCCTTTGGTTTGTCCCACGCAACGATGAAGGAATTTTAAGTCTTAGAAATTTCACACTTTGGCCACATCTCCACCCCTCTTGTGGAGCTTTGATTTGTGTATAATTTGGCCTGAGGAAATCTGAATGACTCATGTTGTGAGAATGAGATATTTGTTAGCAAATAATTAGTTTCCTGTTGGTGTGCTGGCTTTATTACTGTGCTGCTTTATTTCCAGAAACGATTCTGGATCATACATCCTGTTTACCTGTAGGTTAATGCAACCCGCTCCACGACAGCACCTGTGAGGCTTCGCGTATCCCCCTCAGTTGTCTCCCGACTGATCGCCGTTTGTTTATACATCGCTGACCCCACACACCTGAAGCATTTCCCCCTGTGGCTAGGGTATTTATTTAGATTACAGTGTGGAGCGCCTGATACCTTCCAAAAACACAACCATCTGCTCCTCATTTGCCACTCAAGGCTAAAATACTGTATTGGAGGGGATGTGGATGTGATCCTGAACAACAACATCAATGGGTTTATCTCCAGCCAGCTGTAGATTGGGTTATCATGAAATACCTCTGCTGTGATAATTCTGTTTACTCGGAGTTTATGTTGTCTTAGCCCCCTTTAAACCAATTGTGAACTTTCTTAATTCCCACTAAAAGATTGGAAGACACTCGTTTTAGCAGACCCCGCTAAACTGCACTGATCTGCCCATTTGAGGCTATTACCAATTGCCTGCTTAAGATGGCACGCTCTCTTGCGGCAGAAGGTAAATGTAAGCCTTTACTCAGGCCAAAGCATCCTTTAGTGCTTCTGGAGAGAGATTATCATGTCAGGAGTAATCCGACTCGGCCCACAAGCACAACTATGGAGGAGGAGGAGCATGAGTTGAAGGGGAAGGCACTCGGAGGCATCGGAGAAGCTCTGTGCTCCACTTACGGTAACTACACTCTCCCTCCTCACCCTAACCCATCTTCACGACCCGCAGAGTTGTTCTTGCTTGAGCTGAAGAGGAGACCTGCTGCTGGAAAAAAAAGGGTAAGGAAATGTGCATTATCCTTCATCGGTGTTGTTCCTTGGAGAAAAAATAATCATAAGGCAACAGAAATTCACAGAAATTCACAACAGATGTGATAAAAGTAAAGAAATCTCTAAGATCTGCTTATTACATGCCACCGTACCCTGGTTCTGCTCTGTTCTCCCATTTTAAGGTTCAAGTTTGCAAAGAAGACCACCAGTTCTGTATGGGGAAGCATGAAGACATGAGTTTTCTGAAGTAAAACTGACCACTCAGTGGCTTCTCTAAACATCCAGCTCTCCTCTTTTTGGATGGATAAGGCTGAATGCCATGAAATGCATGCTTATATTCAGAGGAATGCTGATTCTGATCTTTGCAACTTAAAAGATTTCTATGGAAGTGCAAATATGATGGAAGAATAATACACCCTTGGCTTGAATCAAGTCAGGACACCTCCCCTACTTGCAGGCACAAGGAGTTGTGATGATTTTTAGAAAACAAGCAGGAGTACTGTCCTCACTCCTCGCCTGTGATGATGATGGACTTACCCAGCCAGCACTCGCCTGTGGAGGTCAGCTGAAGACGACGCCACACAGCTAAGTCTGGATTAGCCGGCCGAACGGTAAGGACACCACATCTTCTTTTGTTAGTCTAAGCCAGCAGCTTATGAGGAAGGCGTTAGGTGCTGCTGACAGAGATGGCTCTCCAAGTGCTGGGGTGGCAGAAAACACACGTTATCCGTGTCAATAAGTGGCTCCTCGGTAGAGCCACATGACAATAGCGCACTACGGCCTGTCACAAAATGCTTGCAGAGCAGTAACCGCTCACTGGTCGCAAAAGGGGGTATCCCGTGTTGTTGGAAGAGCAAAAAGAAAAATAAATTAGCACTCTGATTTTCTTGCAACCTCTCAACACTCAGAAGAGTTTATTTTGCGAGGGAGGAATATTTTTCTTTGCCTGTCATTTGCCCAACATGGTGGTTTGCCTCATTCTAATGCATGAGTGCACTCTAAATACACGCTCCTTTAAAAAAAACTTAGTTCCCTACTTAGACTTGATAAGAAACTGGGAATTTGGCTAATTATTTTTTTTGTATTAATCATTTCAGGGATTTCCGCACCTTTAATAGTTTAAATAATTAAGAAGATCAGGATCACAATAGAGGCGCTTGATGACACTCATCCTTGGCATTTTTTACTGAACTGATGATCCCTTTTGCACTAAGCCCATATCATACATGGAGATTATACTGTATCTGGCTGTGCTCCGAGAGGAGGGATAGCGGCTAAGCCTAAAGTCAGTTGAGCTGTTCAACTTTCATAACCTCCCAAAGCTGCTCATATAAACTGATGGGGAAGCTGAACACATGTACTATTCCTCATTGCCTCAGTACATACGTGCTGCATGCATATAATGCAGACACTGCTAGCCTAAAGAAAGTATGGTCAATAAATGCAAAATCTCAACATATTTTGGATGTTTGTACTTGCTTGTGCTTGCTGGCGTGGGTCATATTCGAAAGTGGTATTCAGTGTGTGCCAGATGGCCGCCAGCCTTTTGTAAAAGCAACATCAACATGTTTAACATGGGTTTAGAGGTGATGTTGTTGTGCTAAAAGAGGATCCGACAGAGACAGATTAAGAGCCAGGATAGACTCTTTAGAAAGTAGCTGAGACGCACATAAAAAAAAAAATGAGGCAACGTTGTGTTTCTCTGCCAAGAATAATGCAATCGCTTCACATCAAAAGGGTGATTCAAATGTCTGCACTGCACTTGGACTCTCTCCTCCCATAACAGCACAGGCCAGAAATACTGAGACAGGTGTCAAATGTGCATCTTTAAATCTACCTTCACCTCACTCCTCAATAATCCTGCTTTAACAGCAATAGGTATGAGTTGTGCGATTCCGTGCTAAGCCGTTGGGTCACTGGATTAATCCGTATCTAATCCAGGGGACCCGATAGTAGGCCTTCTAAAATAAAATTGAAACTTTTTAAGCCACTTACCCAAATCCAGTGGACGAAAAAGGATACCAGAATCGTGTTTAAAATTCAAAGAATGTGACCAAAAATTGTCACAACTTTTCCGGCATTGCTCAAAAGCTTCCCTTTTTGCTCAATAATGAACATCAGCTTTCTAGCTAACAAGGAACAGGCTTGTTTTGATTATCCCATGGTCTCTGAGTGACAGAGCACGAGCCAACCGATGTGGCTACCAGCAAAATTACACCACAGGCTTTTTTTGGTTGCATTAGAACCGGGGGCCGGATATAGAACAGCCAATCCTGGCTCTGAAATCCCACTTTATTTTACAACCTCTTAGCCCACCCTGGTGCCACCACAACAAAGCTGGCTCACCAAGTTTGTCACTTTGCTTCTTCATTATTCTGGCATTTTGTGGGCAGGTTGGGATTTAGTGGTGGAAGAGCCTGCAGGTGCTCATTCTCTGTGGACCTTGCATGCTGGGCTAACCTCTGAGCTAGAGGTGTCTGACGGATTAATACGGACACACACACAGAGCGAGACCTGTGCTCTGCCACCAACACTGCAGCCAGGTGTTAACCCACGTGACTGCAGATAAAGCCGGCAGGCATTAGTGCTAATCCCGCCCTGATCTTTGGAATATGTCCCTATTACCTCCCCAAGCACTCTCTAGCTGTCCCCAGGTCTCCTGATGGTCACTTAAGAGGGAAAAGACAAGACAAAGCCTCTCTAGGACTCCAAAAAGCACGTTGTTTCTTTGCAGCAACATAGTAGGTGCCTTTCCCACTCTTTGGTTTGCTACTGCTATCTTACGAGTGCAGGTATTTACGGGGTGTGTTCAGAGTAATACAGAAACAGCCAGTCACATGGCTCCAGCGAAGCCGCAACTCACGGTGCATTAACAGTGCTCTGTAGGCACAGGCCTCACGTTTATGCAGTGGCAAACACACTGTGGTTAGACCTGGAGAGATTTCTTGATATCAAGAAACAGCAAGATGATATAAGAAAGATAATCTAGTCTTATGTGATGGATTTTAGCATGTGTACACCATAGAAGTGAAGTGGGTGTCTGGCCAACAATTGAAGGTTGTACTTTGTCTAAATTTCTAGACAAGCATGCGTCAGATGACTGGGAAAGAGTGAAACCACGCAACTGCTGTACGTGTGTGTTTATGGTATGTATGAGTCACAGAGAGAAAGGGAGACAGGGTGAAACAGAAGAGGCTGTATTTAGAGAATATATAGGAACAAATGCTGCTGCATGGTGAGACATTGAAGTTGGTATCTGCTTCTTTTTTTTCCAGCACAAAGACGCTCTTCATTTTTGCTGTTCTGTGATCTTCTGTCACAATGACCGTGTCTCACTGGTCTCGATCCAGACTGGCTGACAGGAAAGCCCCCCTATCTGCTGTCTTCATTCAAAAGTAAAAACCACAAACGCCGCTTATCCCCATTTTGACAGATCTCTACTTCATCCGTAGGCTGTGACATTCTGTTGAGTGTCTCCTTCTGGCCAGAGAAGGAGGGGTTTGACACGGGTGCCATGCTGCTATATAATTACATTACCACCAGCTTAGAAGCACCAAGGCCACTGACCCAATTATTCCCCGAAAACGTCGATTTTATTGTGTCATTTGAAAGAATGCGATCTTTCAGATCATCAACAAGAGCTCAGTTGATCGCTGCAGATCGGCCTCCAACTGCGCCATGCGTGCATGCATGCGTTAGAGAATACATAATGTCTCGGGAATGGCTTTGACAGACTTAAGCATTTCTGGATGAACAGTTCACTTTCATGGTTTGCCTCAGACACGTTAAGAGCCTTCTGGGACTGTTTTCTCTCTGCTGGTAGCTCTTCAGGTGACATATGGCCCAGAGCAAATGTCAGGTGTGCTATCACTCCCACACTCTCTCTAGAATCACAAAATCCTCATTTCCGGCCGTTTCCATGGCTTCAGACTGTTTTCTCGACGTAAATAGAAGATTTTATCCCTTTGTTTTGGGCCTGACACAATCAACCGGCCTTCATATGCACACACTGGAGCATGCATGGGCATATCATGATGCTTTGTGAGGGCCAGACATGTTGTGTGGGAGCTGGTTTAGTTGTTTTTGCGAGTCATCTGCACTTTTATACCTCTGTTTGAGGATGAGTTTTCCTTCTGCTACAGAGTCCTAAGGGCTTCCACTATATCCTCTCTGCATTTACTGCTCTTCTCTGTTTGCTAGGGAACGAAAAAAAGCAGTATTTGTCCTCAGGAAGTCAGCTACTCATTTACATATCCATTGCTCTCCCAAGAAAACGCAGGTGCCTCTTCTCTCTATCAGTAAGTGTATATATATGTCCACAGGGGTGGGGGCCAGTTACACATATTAAATGTCTGTGCTGATTAATCATCCGTGAACATCTGAACAAGCTGCAGTGTGATCCTTGGCACTTTTATTGGCGCCAATTGACTGCAGATGTGACTAATGTGTTTCTGAGTGGTGCAATTATGACAATCAAAGTGTCTTCAGGGACATGAGATCAGTGCTTGATGATGAATCTCCATCCAGTGGCAGAGACAGTGGAAGACTTATCTGTTCTTTACGAGGTAATTGTTTTATCAGGATGAGCCACGGAGGCTGAGGACACCGATGCATCTCTGCCATGTGAAATCGCTAACTCCATGGATTAATAACTGCCCAAAATTGGCCTATTAATAGCATAGGAAAACAAAGCTCTCATCCTTAGCTGTGTAGAGTAGAAAACGGCTTCATTTAAACTGAGAATTCCACAAGTTAATGCCTTGTGGACCGAGCTCTCTGCCGTTAGGGTTTGGGGTCAAAGAAACAAAATGAAAGTTCCCATTTAGGCCTCCATATATAACTTCTGAGGCCTTCGCAGGCGAGAAACAAGCGTCAGACATATGGCCAGTCAGTGAGTAACATTCGGCCACAGCTACCACGCCACCTCCATGTTTGATTTACTTAGACTGTGTGTCAATTGAGGTTGCTAGGTGAAATGTTTGACTTTCAAATGATTGTCGTTGTACCCCTTCATTGTGCAGAAGCCGCTTACCACGTCAAACACATATGGAATTATGAGTGATGACTCAAGCTTTGGCTGATATGACTGGTTATACCTGTTTATATGCTGTTTGCACCACTGCAGCTCATGCGCACAGTCCCTTTCTATTTTCCATCTGTGTTGTCCGAATCACGCAGATGCAGAGGAGTGCAGGGAATTTTCAACCACCATGAGAAAACTGCAATGCTCCTACTGTTTTTGTCTCTGTCCTGTGATCTATAGGAGTTGCTGACTTTTAGAGAAAACACTTATTTTAGAGTTTTGTTTCTATAAAATATCGGGCAACCATGCAACATGTTTTCTCATTGTAAACAATCCGACTGCCTGCATACATTCCCCTGCAGAATCCGGCCTGGCAAAGCACTTTCTAAAGCTGGTCTGGATTTGCTGTTAGTCACTGCCAGTGTACTGTTTCCGGCTCTGGGGGAATGCTTTGCTCATTGCTGACAAGATGTGAAGAGAACAAAGCAGTGGGCTTGTAAAAAAAATATATATATACCAGTGGTTTGACATTAAGGGAAAAAAGAAAACATGGCACATAAGTCCTCCAAATTGAGTTTTGTGGCTGCAGTGTTGCTGCATCTGTTGGAAGGGAGGGAAGATAAAAGGGTATACAAGCTTGCACGTCCTATCATACATAGAATTCCAAATAGGTGTGGTTGAGACAAAGGTTTTTTGGGGAGGTTTTAGAAATTGGGGGTGGAGGCGACTCAGATGCTCATTCTCATCAGGTATTTTTATAAATTATTTTCTGCAGGTTTGCAGGGGTTGCATCCCGTTTGTCTTCAGCTCAAATAAGGAATGGCAGTCGTGTTGTTTTTCCTTTTTTCTACTTTTTTCACTTTCCCACACATCTGCATTCTTGGGTGTCAGCGAGTGATGTCGAGCTCACAGATCGTGACCTCACTTATAGTGAGAATGAGCTGGCAGCAAAATCAGAGAAAGTAAACCGGTGGTAAATTAAAAGCCCCGCTGCAGAAGCCTCACTCGAGAGAAGTAGATTTGTGGAAAGGTCGCAGCAATGTGATGGTGGTAGATATAGCAGTTTCGACACTGATGTGTCTGTGCTTTAACGTGACAAGTTCAAAAGTACATGGCTGAAGGCGTGACTGTTTAAACATGTCTGATGTTGCACACTTTGCCTCTCTCTCGCTCTCTCCGCAGAGTTTCAATGCTCCTCCACGTTCTAAGATGAAGTTATGGAAAGGTGCTACTTTTGCCTTCATGCTCTGTGCTGCAGCCCTGTCCACCATCCTCATTAGAAACATGGCCACCATCAGACAGTTCAAGCTTAACACAAAATATCCATCTTCACCCTCGTCGAGACCGTCTGCATTATTAGAATCAGCATCCAAGACCTCACCGCCATCATCGTCATCGCCCTCCTCAGAATCAAGGCCAGTGCCCCAACAGATGGGTGATCTGCATCGGAGGAAACGCTCAACAGACGACATGAAATCTTTCCTCTCAGAGTGTAAGATAAGCTGTAGTTTTCATCTTCACAAGCTTGTGAAAGGGTTCCGACAAAACACTCAGCACCTGACTCTGTTGCTTACGGAGCAGGTTTAACTGTTCACACACTGATGTCAGTTAGCACCGGTCATAGTTCACCGGTTCTCCACAGAACATCTCCAACCTCTAAGATGATGGTCTTTTTTTTACCTCACATTGCAACAGTGACAGACATTCATCAACAAACCTCGCTCTGTGGAACTTAAACACTTTCTGTTTAGCTAGCGCTGATAAGGATAGTTTGTTGCTGTTACGATAGATAACATTTTTGTGGTCCTCTGTTTGCACCTGACTTTGATTTCCATGCCAACGTCAGTGCATTATCTGTGTGAGCCATCTGTTCTGTTGACACTTCTGATTGTTGAAAATGTTAGACACAAAATTACACAGAAACCAGATAATCCCACCTCATGACCTGTCAATAACACTTTCTGTTGATTTATTCCCCTTTTTTTGTCAGTTACCATGATGTTGCAGAGCTTCACCGAGGGCGAGCTTCAGCACATGGTCGGAACTGTGCTAGAAACTAAGCGAAGGAAGAGCCGGCGGCTTGCTAAGACCCAGGGCCGCAGGACTAAAAGGGCCCGAAAGCCCAAGTCGTGCACCGTCAGGACGCTCGAAGTGAAAGTTAATGAACTGGGTCTCGAATATAAGAGCGAAGAGACTGTGCGGCTGCGCTACTGCAGTGGCAAATGCGATAAACACCGGGAAAACTATGACATGGTCATGAAGCACATGATGACAGTGGGCTTCAGAGAGAAGGGCCGCAGGGACAAAGTTAGCATTCAGCCCTGCTGCCGACCGATTGCATTTGAGGACTTTACCATCCTGGACACAACAGTAAACCCCAGCCGCTATCAGAACATACACAATGTATCTGCAAAGAACTGCGGATGTGTATGACCCAGAGATATGGACTTCTTTATGCTGCTCTCTCTCTCTGATGGAAGAGTCATGGTTGCTGTTAACAGAAAATCTATGGAGTATAAACTCAATGAGAGGAAGATGTGAATATGTTCCTGGATGCTCCAAAGCAGCTTTTTTAAAAAATAATAATTTTATTTTTTTTTGTTGGACAGATAGACTATGGCATTTGACCATCAGTCTTCACAAGCTGAGACAGTGTCACGTGGACACCAAGACTTGACATGTACAAAGGCAGACAATGGCTGCTTAAATCACAAGTTTTTATCTTTTCTATCCATGTAGTAACACTGTAAACTGTGGTGTAACAACAATGTAGCAAGGTTTTGTTTGTGATGTCATATTTCAGTAGTAAATGAAACAGATTATGATTTATAAGCTGTAGGGGACCAGATCAGTGCTGTAACTGGACTTCATTCCCACCGGTGTTAATCACAGGACACTTCAGCCTCGTGGCCTGATTATAATGTTTTGTGATCTGGCTTAAAGCGTGTTGTTATTACAGGCCATGACTTTGGTTCCCTACTTCTATGCAATGTTACTAACTGCAGTGTTATTACACAGGTAAAAGAAAAAAGTGTTACTGATTAGAATTTGCTAATGCAAATCTATAGCTCCAGGTTTCATGCTCACGTTAAAAACTCCAGTGTATGTCGATTTGTGTTGAATAACAGCAACAGAGCAATTTAAACATTTCACACATCTGCTCCCTTGAGTTCTACTTTCTCAAAATACCCCAGTCTAAAATACACAATTACCCATAATTTTCAGGAATTATTTTCCCCAAATAATTGCCATAACACACCAAGTCAAATCAACACGCGCGGGAATCCACAAAGTTACATTCATAAACATCGCACGTATCAGGTTGCCGGTGATATAACCCGTTTCATTTTTGTCTCTGGGTGTCATTTGTGAATGTTTACACTTGCACGGTCATTAGCTAATTTGAGAAGCAGGTGTAAAAGAGAAAAATGGTTTTAGTGAAAAACTAAAAACTTGGCAAAGTAGATGCTGGGATCTGAAGTGATGTTCGCACCTCTCCATAAAACCATGTAACCTTTCTAATCCAAAACCCACAGTACAGCCTTCCACTGGCCCTTCAAATGCCTCCTTTGTTGTATTGCCTGGTTGACTTTTAGGGGAGAAAAAGCTGTTGAAATGAATCATTAAGCATCTTTTTCACCTTCGCCGATTTTTATTTGGTTTGAACCCATAGCAACTGGCTGAAGTAAAAACACATTATGACTGTCTGGTTTTTTTTCCTTTTGACTTTTTTTTTTTCCGGGAAGGTGAAATGGAGATGCGGTGCATCTTTTTGTTGTTGTTCTTATTGTATTTATTTGGGAAATAAATTATGGTTTTGCATATTTATTTAGATTACCACACAGAAATGGGACAGCTTATCATCATTAAGAAACTGTGCCAAAAATGTTTATCTTACATTCTATACTGACTGCTGAATAAATATAATTTCAGACGTATGGATGTTTATCGTTTCTCCCAAGTCACTGATTTTGGGGGTGTCAAATATTCTGTACTCAGATTGTATTTAAAATAGAAAATAAATAAAACAATAAACTTTCAATGTATCATCCTCTTGATAATTGCAGAAATTTCAAACAGAAGGTGACGTCTTTGGTGAAGGCAGGATTGGCTTATGATCATATTACAAGAAATAAAGATTAAATATGCAGCGCCACTGTCATGATATTGTATACAGTGCTCTGTGAAAGCAAAATGAAAATTCTGTTTTTAAATGATCATTTCATTTATTAAAGGGAAAAAAAAAAAGCTACACAAACCTTCCTGCCCAATGTTGAAGTAAATTGCTCCCTAAACCTAATGAGTGGTTGTGCCACCCTTGGCAGCAAGAACTACAATCAAGAATTTATGATAACTGGCAATGAGTTTTTCGTATCACTGTGAAGGAATTTTCGGCCTACTTTTTTTCTTGTTGTTTTAACTGTTTTAATTCAGCCACATTGGAGGGTTTTTGTGGTCTGTTTAACGTCGTGCCAGAGCATCTCAATCAAATTTAGGTCTGGACTTTGACTTGGCCACTCCAAAACCTTCCTTTTATTCTTTTGAGCCATTCAGAGGTGAACTTGTTGATATGTTCAGATTATTGTCTTGCTGAATCTAACTGAATGTGCTTGTGCTTTATGAAATGACAGCTAGACATTCACCTTCAGGATTTTGTGGAGCAGAGTTCATGGTTTCATCAATTACACTAAGCTATCCAAGCCCTGAGTGGCAAAGCAGTCCTAGATCATTACACAAGTAGCACCTTGTTTTAGGGATGATGACTTTTTATAAAATGCTGGCTAGTTTTACACAAACCCTCCAAAAAGTAGCACTTTTGTCTGGTCAGTGAACATGTTTTTCCCCCCCAAGTCTTGTGCTTAAGGAGTAATTTTGGTTGGACAGCAACTCCGGGGAAGGTTCACCAGCGCATAAAGTTTTCTCCATTTGTGGATAATGGGTCTCATCGCAGGTCCTTAGAATCCCAACGACTTAGAAATGGCTTTGTAAGTCTTTCTATGCATTTTGTATGTACTCAGGTTATCTTTGCCCATCCATTTATTCTCTAAGGCGTGTTTAATTCAGGGTTGCGGGAAGGCTGGAGCCCATCCCAGCAACCATAAAACAAGAGGTGGGGTAGACCCTGTACAAGTCACCAGCCTGTCACAGGGTAACACAAAAAGACAGGCAATCATTCACATGCACATTCACACCTATGAGCAATTCAGAATCACCAGTTAACCTAACCCTACTAACTGTATGTCTTTAAACTGTGGGAGGAAGCCAGAGTACCGGCATAATAATGCACAGACATCATCCTACTAGTGTAGTCTACTATTACAATGTTTGAGATGACGTGTTTGAGATCATTAAACAATTTTTGAATGTTATCTTCCGTCTAATATTAAAATTAGTTTGATGATCTCAAACCTATAAGTGTGACAAATATGCAAAAGAACTACAAAATCTGAAGGAGTCAGATACTTTTTCACAGCACTGTAATCTGTTATAGCAGCTCTGTGGTGCTGAACGAGGCAGCCCACAGAGCTTTCACCCAGACAGTGACAGGGAGTAACAAAACAGCAAACATTGTACTGCCTGTGAATGTATTTACTTTCAGTTATTGAGATTTAGAAAATAAAGAAAGTAAGGCCGGTCTTCATCTCAATATGAAACACTGTGGTTATAATGTTGTTTTTTGTCAAAACATTCGAAAAGCACTTCACAAAAACTAAACAAAAGAGTATTAAAAATGCATCAAACACCATCCTGCCGTTAAAAAACAACATCATAATTCAGACGTGTAAATCTGAGGGACAACATAATCCCCGGCAAGATCTATTGTTTACTCCAGTCTGAGAAACCGTTTAACCAACTAGAAATAAGCTAAACTGTAAATTTGAGACCTGTTTTAAAGTTATCAGTAGGAACTGACTGGGAGTGGAGACCCTGGGGGCAGAGTGCTGCAGAAACAGTAGTCAAGAGGAGATTTTGATGTGGGGAGAATTTAAAACACTATCAAATAATCCTCTCAGTGAAATCCCACAATTCTTTATAAGCAAGCTAGTCTTCAGGGAATGTTTTTCTCTAAGATGCATAAATGCATCCCTCCAAGCCCAGAACATTGTCTCAAGAAGTAAACTTTTTCAGGTAGAAGTAAACAACCTTACTTTTTTCTTTGACCACCATGCAGCTTTTGGTTTAGTAGAATGCTTTCTTAACACTTGAAGAGCATTTTCTTACAGGGAAATACCCTTAAAAAGTACGCTTATCTCAACGCTGTGCTGTAACTAAAACAAAACAAAACAAATTTTGTCAGTACCCGATAGTATTTCGAAAAGCAGAAAGTTTAGGTTTGGTTTTACCCAGCTTCTCAACATCTGCCTCCACTTAAATACAGTGTAGGTGGAGATAAATTTGTTTGTGCTCGTAGCATTGAAAAATCAAACAGAAAACATTGCACACGAGAATTCATGAGAAAGAGCAGTCCAGTTATACTGGATAATCTACAGAATGGGCATAACCTTTTTCATGGGAAGGTTTTTACACAAAGGGCCCTTTATTTATTTTACAGCTTAAGGATTTCTGATGTAAAATAAATAATCCCCTAACTTTTTCATTTTCACTTCGAAATGTTGACTGATGTCTTTGTTTACTCATTTTCTGTTTAGAATAAGAAACATAATAAGCATTATTATTAGTAGTAGTAGCAGCAGTAGTACAAAATGATACTAAGTGCAGGTTTGGTTTTACTTCCAGTACAAGACTAAAAACTACACTGCAAAACTGTTAGCTAACTAGACTACACTGCAAAAAAATAGCTAACTAGCTAAACTAATAGCTTAGCTTGTTAAATTTGGTCAGTGACAATCTTGTTAACGTATACCACATATGTAAAACAGCAGCAATATAGCTTAGCTAACCCTAAATACTATACCTTTAGTTTAAATTTAGTCCCTTGGAGGTTGACCTGGAAGCCCCATTCTGTACTGGATTTTCATGTATAGTAGTCTCTTCTCTGCTGAGTAGAGCTGTGCCCGTCTGTGACTCAGACACCAAACAGCAGTATTAGTGGAAGAATCCAGAAAGGTAGGGCTTGTTGTCTTTTGTATACCTTGAATCCCTGTATTAGCGGGCAGCATTGTTTGCATTTATAATTGCACTCTGGTGTGCCTGCAATGTTCTGCCATGGAAAATTAAACTTGCAAGTTAAATACTGCATGGACAGCTGCTGAAATGTAGTAAACTGACAAGACTTCAGAATTGTCTCTGAGCATTTGAACAGCATTTGTCTACAGCAGGGGTGTCAAACTCAAATACACAGTGGGCCAAAATTCAAAACTGGAACAAAGTTGCGGGCTAACATTAATATTTATTGAAAAACAAAATCTTCCTCCAGATTTAAGAATGAATCTTTTCTTATGGACTCAAACAAGTTTTGCTGAAAAACTGAATATGGTACAAGCAAAGCTTAATACTAAACGATATATATATTAGCTGTATAATACCAGTAGGCCAGCTCTAATAGTAATTTGTTATGGCTTCACGGGCCAAATGTAATTAGGCTACGGGCCAAATTTGGCCCGCGGGCCAGAGTTTGACACCTATGGTCTACAGTGACAAAATCTATTATTAGTTACTGAGGTATCATCTTTGTAATACAAATATCCTGTGTTTGCACTGTACATTACCATCAACCAGTTTTAGGCATCCACATCACCACAACTTGTAGCTGAATGGCTGGGAAGATCAGTAGGCTAGGCCATGGGGTATACCCTCCAATGTAGTTACTTTAAATAAAGCATTAAGCTTGATTGCTCGATTGTTTCATCAATAGGCTAAGTAATGTTTGCATTTACTGAGCTTTTACTTGAAATTACAAACAAACTGATGTAATTTCAAATAAGTCTCTAGTGAGGCTGTGTTTAAAAAGTGAACTTTGTCTTTGTTAAGATGCTATAGCAAACTTTAATCCAACCCTATTTAAGTGTGAGCATTTGAGTATGTTTGGTCATATAATACACTGCTCAAACACTTTATTTTCACAGTATAACACAAAATCAGTTAAATCTCAGCGGTATTTATTTGTCCTGATGGGAAGCATTGACTCTGTGAGACTGTGACTCCATTTTACCTGCTTTGGTGCAGAAGACAGTGACAATAGGAGCACTGGAGGCGATGGACATAGACTTCCGTGCACCCCATATCCTGCCTGATTGATTTTTGTCTAGTTTAGCTTTGTTGCACATGCAGCCCAGCTCCTCCCGGACAGCATATCCATACGTGTCTCTCCAAGAAGGTTTCCTGTGTCTGCCAGCATAGTAAATCTAAAAACAGCAATCACATCAAAACATTGCTGCTATCCAAGTAGAGCTCGACTGAGGCTGATAATACCTCTATACTGATGTACTGCTATATCAGTACCTGCATTTATAATAGCCAATAAATGAACATTTAAAAAGTAAAGGAGAGACGGGAGAAACACCCTTCAGCTAAGTTGTCAGTGTTGGTGTTGCATAGTTTGTCCACCAGAGGACACTGTGCAGCAACAGCCACAAACACAACAACCAACCAACTAGAGTTTCAACAAGTAATCGTTGGTAAGGGCTAATAACTACATACGTAAAACAAATGTTAGGAAAATCTGTTTATCTTTCATTTGCCTGAAAGTTTTCAGTTTTGAATCAGCAAATATGGGTAAAAATCCTACATCATTGGGTTTCTATGGTGGAGTCCTGGAACTTTGTAGGACATAGGATTGATTGGTATTGTCTCATGTTATTGTAGGTAAAGAACAGTTGTGTTTACTATTTTTATTTAATGGGTTCACTGCTATGACTTATTGGGATTCTGAAATGGAACATCATTATTTTATTCCAGTTTACTGATGATATTCCTGCTGTAAAAAATGGCCGTGGAAAAAGGACGGAGAAGGGAATGTGGTTTAATCAATGAAGCTAATTAAGAACAGTTCCTGAAACTCTAAATGAGCATCTGTGCTGTCATGTAGGCTTTAACTTAAAGTCAGAGGGTTTCTCATGTGGCAACACGAGTGTAGTATATACTGTATTATTTTGGAAATACACCTCTCATGGGAAGGTAATTCAAGAGCTGTATTTGTTTGAGGTATCTGCATGGTGAGCAGATGCCAGCTCGGACTTATTATGATGAACAGTGCAGTGAGGCTGTAGTGGACAGAAATCATGGTAATGTATGTCAGGTGTGCTTGTTTTGCTTAAAATTTATACTCTGGATTTCACCGTGGCTGCAAGATATCTAAAATTTAATGTGTTGTCGCCATTATTCATCCTCCGACTATCCACTAAATTAAGCAGGAAAAGCTCTTCCTGAGTTATACATGCATGAAGTGCTTGTTATACCCAGGAGACACAAATCCCAGCAAACTCCAGACGCCAAAACTTCTACAAGTTTCTGCTGGGTTTAAATGAGGCAACGCCGCCTCTTGGAGCTCATCCGTACACCGTGATTGCAGGAATTTGAAGTTAACCAACCGAGGAGTCGGCTTCAGTTATCTGAGTTTAGAGCTGAACAGAGACAGTTCTTAGAGATTACGGTCAGTGAAAACCTTTGTATATTTGTGAGTTAAAAAAACAAAAAACAAAAAAAACCCTTTGGGTTTTATTTGGCCAAGCAAGCACATGTTTGAGCTTGAGTGGGACTTACTGTATTTACTACAGCTGTGGGGGTGAAATGATTTCAACAGTTTGTATTTTGAAAGATTTCTTATATTAAAGTCAAGCTTCAGGAATAGCAGGGAAGTGCATGCCTCTGTTGCATGAAACACACAGTACCCTCAAACATTTGGATGCAATTAGATCTGAAATATAAAGAATTTCACCCTTGAAATGACAACTCCTCACTCCAGTTACCACCAGAGTGAAGAGAAAAACTTCATGCATGTTGCATTTACATTGTTTTCTTTCTCCAGTTTCCTGATCGCTTCTCATACACTGCGCCCTCAAAAATGTGCTTAAAAATGTTTATAGCTGCACTGAAAAAGAATCTGTACCTCTGACATAAACAGATATTTCCGCTACTTACCACTTCAGCAAATGGACGTCAAACCAAAGCGCCTGCACATGCATCCGCAGCAGAGAACTGGAAGACCTGCAGGAAAGAAATGTTGATAGCTGCTTAATCAAAGCAACACTGGTGAGAAATGTAAACTACATAATGACACATGGCACCCATTTGATCACAAAGTATGATTAATCTAGAGGAATCTGTAACACTCCTGCACCGTGGTTTGACATTTTCAGAGAAATAATCATTACAGCTATTTGTTTTTCCTTGTGTGATTTCATGGAGCGTTAAAAGAAGGTTAGACTTCGGGCCAGCGGGAGGTAATTAAATTGAAAGAAGGGAAGCCTCCTGCCGACAGCTAAGTAAAACCGAACCAAGAAGATGTTGAGCGACGCTCAGTTAAACCATTTTAACTGCAATAATCCCTCCTTAATGTCGCCTTTTTTGGACCTTTCTTGTGCAATGTGTAAGCTGTCTGCGTGCTGGAGAAAGTCATCACAGACGAAACAGACGATTGTTTGTGTTTGCAGAATTAAGGGAAAACCCCGGAATATTCCTGTCAACATTAGTGTTTTGGGGGTTAATAGTGTTAGTGCATCTGTTGCTGCTAACGGCACTGACAAGATCTACAATAAACATGCCAAAGTTTTACAACCCCCCTCCCATGTCCAGCTGCAGCGTGTTGGTGAATTCAGACAGTTTTAGAGGAAGATAGAGGCACGGAGGATGCAGCGATGACTCTGGAGAACCCAAAACAGCCTGAACAACTGCAGCGCGCAGGTGTTTCTCCTCTTCCTGAGCAACCCTGAACTCTCCAAAGACAAATTAGCACAATCCCTTCTTGGCTGTATAACAGTATGCTTACTCTAAGACACTGGGCGTTAATATTTTTAATTAAATTACTTGATTTATATAGGATTTGTTTTGGGGGGTGGGTACTTTAGATCATGGATAAATCATTTTCTCATAGAGATCGATGTATATGAGTCATAGAAATGCAGTTGTACATCCTTCTTCATTCATAATTTATGTTCATTTTGCCTTCCACATCCATAAATATTTAAGTGCTTAAAACATAAATAATCATTAATAATTCATTACATTCATACGGTGGATCACTGAAAAACACTTGTCGCACTTTGTGTTTCAGAAAAGACCTTAGTCTGTGATTAGTTTATGTTGCATATGGCATAAATGATCACAGTGAGGGGCAGAATATCGTAACCAGATCCACTTGGGCCGCTGCAGGATTGAGCTGATTCCACTGCACTAGTGGGGAAACGGTGGCTTGATTTGGCAACGTCTGTCTCTAAACAGATCTTGGATTGCACTGCCTCTGCTGTTGAAGCTAATGACGGCCATCCTGCGGGCAGGCTGGCGTGAGTTTATGGAACTGGGGATGTTCTGTTTTCTGCTTGTGATGTCCTCCGGTGTGAGTCTCTGCAAGCAGTGAACACTCGGCTGTTAGCCTACCTCACTTTGTCAGCCAGGTTCTATTGAAGTGTTTCGTTCGTGTTGAAGGAATGTCGCTGCAGAGATGCTACTGAGAGCTGGGCGAGCTTCAGCAATGAACATTAACGGTGCCGATAGCATGCTGAGATATGTCAGGCATCGACAGTAAAGCTGACAGTGTTTTCTCAGCCTCCGCATTCTTCCTTTATGCTCTCTGTGCTACTTGCTGTGGTGCTCTTATTTATTTGTTTATTTAGTGTTCCATTTAGTGATTGGTTCCCATCTGGATAAGGATACGCTCCACACCTTGCAATCTGTAAACTATAGGCTCTCTCACAGTTCACCCACTAAACAGGCAGGGGAGAGGTGTTTTAAGTTAAAATGCTTTTGATTTGAGTCAGATATTAAAAGGCCTGTGCGTGCAGGGATGTTTATTTTTCAATGCTGGGTGTGTGAGTGTTTGTAGTGTGCATGAGTTTTTGTAGGGGCTTTGGGGTGGGGTGATCACTGGGAGTGGTGGGATTTGATGGAACAGTGGAGGATTAAAGGGAGGGGAGGAAGAAAAAAGGAAAGGTGTAGGTCTGAAAGGCCAGAGGAAGCAATGAGCTTACGGCACACTTCAGCTCCAAGATGTTAATGTTCTTTTTTTAGGGTCATAATTACACTGATGAATCCCAATTTTAAACTACAGTTTGTTTGTCTTGTATACAGGAAGTTGCTGCTAGATATTTAGTCTGCAGATTTAATCTGCTAATAAAGTAATGACTGTTATTTTTCACACGAATAAGCTTTTTAAATGAATTTATTGTCAGATTTAAATAATAAAAAGGTTTGTTATTCATATATTATTATTGTTAAATATTTACAGAGGCAAGGTGGCCTCTTATTTATTTATTTATTGCCATAGAGGCTTCACCTCAAAGTTTCACTGAACTTGAGGCATCCTTCTCGTTTCACAGCCCCACCTTGTGGAATATAGAAGAAGGACAGCTTAAAAAACAGTATATGATGTGATTTTATATCTAAATGTAAAAAAAACCCGGGAGGTCCAACTGCTTTAAGGACATGCTGCATTTACACCTGTTATCAAAAAGTATAGGGATATTTCATTTTCTTAAACAACTTCTAGTCCTTCTGCTGTTTCCCAGAATTTAAATGCTTTGAAAAGAAATCCTTCAACTGCTCTGAATATGGAAATCTGAACATCTAAACTTCATGTAGTGAGGAGGAGTCAGATGTAGTTACAATTTAGGAGGAAAAAGAGACAAAATTGAATGCGGCTCATGCATAATGAAACAATTCCTCGACATCTGTGATGCTTTCTGCTGTCGGTACTGCTGTCTGAGCTCTGCAGTACACAAACAAGTGTTTGTCACCAGACAAACGTTCCCTGGGTATCAGCGCGGAGAAAAAACACAAGCCATTTGTCTAGTGTCTAGACTTACAATAAAAAACCATGCTAGATCATTAGGTTGGGTTTGTGCATTTGGCTAAAATTCCACACCATTTTGCATCTCATTCATTCTGGCCAATATTTTTCCTTTATTTATACAACATTTCCATCCCGGAGGAGGATGCTGCTCGTAAATGTCTCATACTTGAAATAGGAATGCTGAAGTGATTTTTATTTTCCCTGGCCTCCTAGGAATGGCTTAATTCCTTGTAAGGAAATAAATGACACAAATAAAGAATCATCGGCGCCTCTTTATGGGAGATCATATAAATATTACTCTGGTTTTGATGGCTGTTTTTATGTGGCACCTGCTGTTCACTTAATCTGCTCAGAAGGAAGGATATAATACGACTATGATAGATACTCACCTCTCTTCGCTGACATTAAAATACTACTCCCCCTTCTCCTGCATCACAATCTTTTATCAGCTTCTACCTCAGAACTTAATCCTCTCTGACAAGATTGTCCTTCAAGCATTGCCAAAACTTCTCGGATCAGCTAGAAGTACATGACTCATTTACAGATCTGCCTTTTGTAAACATGGTTCAGCTCACGGGTGATAACAGGTCTTAAGACACGGCGTCCCTTTTAGTGCCATGTGAGTTACAACACCAGCGCCGACTCCATGAAGAAGAGCAGCGAGTGTTGTGTTAGCAATTGTAATTTGTCCTCTGTAAGGAATTCTTAAAGGGAACTTTTTCAGCGGTGATATAAGAGTTCATTCCTGAGCTTTTACTTTCCTAAACAATGCATAATAGGTGCGGTATCACTTTGCAATAGCTTCCACCTGGTCTGAAGTAATGTGTTTCTACAGCGCGCCATTTGCATTTGTTGGGCGAAAAGCATCAGTCTGAGTGTTCATTTGATCCTGAAACGGTGCAAACTGAGGGCAACATTTTTATTTTTACAGTGATGAGAAAAAACTATATTTTTCCCCTGATTTCCTATTTGTTTGCATATTTGTCACATTTGCATGCCTCAGATCATTAATATTAGACAAAGATAAATTGAGCAAATGCAAAATCTGGTTTTTAAGTGATTATTTCATTTATTTGGGAAGAAAAAAACTATCCAAACCTACTTAGTGATAAAGTAATTGCCCTGTAAAACTAATAGCAGGTTATGCCCTTTGGCACCTTTGGCAACAAGAACTAAAAATGCAATTTGTGATGACTGGCAATAAGTCTTTCACATCACTGTGGAGGAATTTTGGCCTACTCTTCTTTACAGGATGTCTTTAATTCAGCCAGATTGGAGGGCTTTCAGGTATGACGGGTCTGTTTGAGGTCGTTCCAAAGCCTCACAATTGGATTTTAAGTCTGGACTTTGAGTAGGCAACTTCAAAACAAACTCCTTGTTGTTTTGAGACTTGAGAAGACAATCTCTTTCAAGGTTTTCTGGTAAAGAGCAGAAAGGATGGTTCCGTCAATTAAGTCATCTCAGCCAAGAAGCAGAAAAGCAGCCCCAGACTGTGTTTGTCTGTTGATATAATGTTCATTTATGAAATGCTGTTAGTTTTATACCCGATGTAACGAGACAGAAAACTTCCAAAAACTTCAACTTTTGACTTGTCAGAATATTTTTCCAAAAGTCTTTGGGATTATCAGATGTTTTTTTAGTAAATGTGAGACGAACCTTTGTTCTTTTTTGGCTTAAAACATTTGTGTCCATGTTTTTTTTTATTTTATTGTTGAATCATCAACACTGGTCATAACTGAGACGAGTGAGGTCTGCAGTTCTTTAAATGAAGCTCTGGGTTCTTTTGTGACCTCCTGGATGAGTTGTGGATAATGGGTCTCAATGTGGTTTCAAAACCTTGGAAATTAGAACTTTGCTTCTCATCTGTTCTTTAGTTTCTTTAGAACGCAGCATTCTGAAATCTTTTAGCCTACTTCCCTTTGCCACACAGGTTATACTCTAACTGATTTCTTGATTCAACAGGTCTGGCAGTAATCAGGCCTGGGTGTGGCTAGTAAAACTGAGCTGAGCTTTCCAAAAACTTTAGTTAATCACAGTTAATGTATGATTTAACAAGAGGAGGCAAATACTTTTCTACACAAGACGGGGTATTAATAAATAAAATCATCAACTGCATTTTGTGTGTATTCATGTTATCGCTGTCTAATATTAACATTTGTTTGTTGCAAATTTGCCACACAAATTTCATCCATTCATTCATTCTAACGGTTTGTTCAAATCACGGTTGCGGTGCAGGGTGGAGCCCATCTCAGCATGTTACCTGTGACAATATTTCCTTGCAAAAGGTTCCTTAAAAAAAATGACGAATTATCCTTCAAATGAAATCATATTAAAACACTCTGTGTGACCACACCACAGATGAAACTGAGAAGGAATAATTCAGTTAGAACAGATGAAGAGTCAGGAAATCTATGGTGACGTTTAAGAGAAGTAAGAAGAGGGTTTAAGCTCCTTGCATAGTAATTTTCATTCGCTATGAGCGTGGAAAGCACTAATGTGTATTTAATTCTTATATATTTCATGTATTAAGGCAAGAAAGGGGAGCAGAAAGACACCAAGTTAGCAATTCTCTTGAATTTATCAGTTCTACTCATCATCCCATCATCATAAAATATGTGAGCGAAGTGAGAGTGGATGGATAAAATAAAAACCTATAAGGCTGGACAAAATGACGACAACCTTACCAATGTTAACCACAGTCTGAACAGACAAATTCTTGATGGGAGTATATTTCCTGAAAAGCCTCGAGTCAAATGCTGACTCCCAAAATTGGCGCCGTATGTCTACAGGTAGCCGCGTATTTCTGTAGCTGCAGTGACACAACAATCTGGATCGATGTGGTAGACTGAACATTTGCAAAACAGACCAATTTCACTTCAAGTATCATCTGCTGTAATATATCAAAAATATTTACCTTAAAGTGTTGCCTAGTAGTATCCACAATACATGGCGATTATGGAAACACTGTGATTATTATTACCTCTTTATGACACCAGTGCCTAAAGCAAACAATAAAAGATGTGATTCAGAGCACCAGTTATGTTCGAACACGCTTTTTTTTTTTGGGAGCTAGCTGAAAACCTACCACTTGTCAATATTAAGTCCACTTTTTCCAGGGGATTACTGTTTGTTTATTTAATACTTTTTTTTTTTCAAGGAAAGCTATCTACAAACCCCATAAATCAACACAGGCTTGCAGAGAAGAGGATTTTTCTCATCATCCTATGATGGGAAAAAATTAATCTTAATTTAATGCCAGTCTAACAGCATTACAAAGCATTACAAAATACATTTAAACCCAGTGCTTTGGATCCACATGCTCAAGTTTCATTATTCATTATATGTGAAGATAAATGAAGAACTGGAGCTCAATTTTTTTTTTTACTGCAAAGCAGAATTCATGACTATATTTGGGAGACATCCCCAAGATAACACATGGAAACTAGGATGAGATGCCTAATGAAAAGTCTAGCTAGAGCTCCAGTGTGACTACAAAAGATAAGAGGACAGACTCAGCAGTGGAAACCACGTTAGCACATTTATGTTTCACCTATGTTTTAGTATGCTCTAAATTTCTTCTTGAATGTCTGTGGCTTGCCAACTCTAGTAGAAAACTGTGGTCTTATATTTCTTCAGCCTTAAAAAGTGCTTGTGATCCATTTGATCAGCTGGAAAATAAATGTGGTCCAAATCTGTGCAGGACCAGCAAGTTTTCTATGAAGAACAGATGCAGGGCTAAAACAAACTATTCACAAGGTATGCATTTAAGGAAATATTTTATTTCTGCAAAAACAGACAACAGGAAATAAGATTTTCTGTCTTTCTTTAGAATTGCCTTGAAAAAACTGTTCTAACCTTGTCGTAATTATGCTAGTAATAAATTTATGCTTCACATTGTTTCATTAGTTCCTCCATTTTTTCATGTATCAGTTTGATGGTGTTATGGTAAGTTTAAACCTTGGCATAGATACCAATCGCCAAGAAGTTCTGGGAGAAAAACCCTTTTAGTCACAGTAGCTGAGTGTTAGTGGAAAACCCTGATAAGTACAGTCCCAATTTTAAGCTCCATTTAAGTCGAGACCATGTCCCAATCTCTCTATTCTGACCTAACAAGCTGAATCACAACCTGACTAACTGCTTTGTTCGTATAACTAACTTTAAAACGCATTGCGGTTATAACTTAGTCATTACATAGTTTGACCTCACTACTGACAAAAGCCAGGTGAAAAAACTATTCAAGTGTGTCTCCATTTAAATCACCTTTGGTGGCTTTCTTCTGATTTTAGAACTGGGGGTATGCATGTTGTGCAATTCATTTTCCTCTCTGATGCTTATCTCACCTCCTTCCCCACTACTTTAAAGTACTTTGAGAAAATGTTAAGAAGATTTCTATTGTTTGCGGCCCAATCTTTCAGGTGAAAACCAAATGGTTTATGTGTGAAGTTTAATGTTTGGGAATTCAATGAGGCGAAGATCCTTTGTGCTGACGACGACCCTGCTTTTAACGACATGTTCACAAAGTCAACAATCTTTCAAACAAACACCATCACAATAAAGATGCGTGCCCTTGGTTGTTACCAGTATTTAGATTTTTAAAAGAAAAGCATGAAGATGAATCACATTTGATGAGAATTAAAGAGAATCTGCAGCGCACGTCAAGGCCTCAAGTAAAACTCCAAAAAGTTAGTAGTGCTTGACTTGTTACACTAGCCCAGCATCTAAGCTCAGAGTGTTTAGCTTTGACTTTCACCACACAACTGCAATCATTTACGGGAGACGCTGCAGAAAAATGCTTTCCTGCCGAGTCACCACAGAAAGGCAGATAAGGCTAAGAATTTGCGAGCAGTGGCAGTTATGTTTCTAGTTTGGATGTATACGATTAGGCTGGGCTGTTATGATAGGTACATGCATCAAATATTCATGACCTTGTGCCTGATGAATACTGTATATAAACAAGATTTAGTCTGATTCCTGCTCAGTGCAGTCAGCACAGCATTCATCAACCTGCAGGCCAGATCCAGCACATGAATACAAAACAGATAGGCTGTTCTCATTCCACGTATTCAATTATGTCCAAGGGTAAAATTTGTTCCCTCTTTAGAGAGCTATTCATTATTGTACTGTTGCTTACAGGTACTACTTATCACTAGAGACAATGTCTAAGTATTACATATACTATACTGATACCCCTCTTGCTAGTGCAGAAAACCCAGTTTCAGAGGGAACAATAGCGGTCAGTCCAAAATGGTTTATTTTGTAAAGGGGGCAGCTGGAGATGAGAAAACATGGTGCGCTACTAAATGATGATATATTCAAATGTACATGACATTCAAAGGGTATTACAGTTGTCACTCAAATTTTCCACACATGAATTCTTTCATTCAAAACCTTTTTTCCAAATGTAAATGGATAAAATAAAAAAAAATCTTCAACATAAAAATATGAATCAACACGATAAACCCCTGGGATGCTGGAAAAGGAGAAAAGTAACAGTTACATGCAGAATGTAGACGGGTGAGTTCATGTTTTTTCTAATTTTGGAAAAAAGTAAAAACCAGACGCTGAATGACTAACACATCGTAGAAATCTAGACGAAACATTGTGGTGAACTGCCCTTTTGTCCCCAAATCATTAACTCACATTAGCGGAAACTGCACTGTTTCAGTCTTTTATTTGCTATAATATAGGTCAATAGGAAATATAAGAAACTGCTATTAATGACAACTCGAGTGGTCTTGGCTAGCCATTACAAACAGCACATATGTGTTGAGATGCCTCATGAAAATGACAGCCCAAAATAAATTACATTTGCCAAAACTTAACGCACAGACTGGTCAGGATGAGGGGGGCAAGAGGAAGGCTGGACTTGATGTAAGAGAAAAAAAAAAGAAAAGAAAAAACAACAAACGACTGGATGACGAGTCAAATACGATGTGAATGAAGCTCCTCTGGATGTGTGGTGTCCAGAGGTACGGCTGTAGAGTGAGTATAAAGGTCCCAAAGTAGAAACTGCAGTCTTAACATGTGCCATACTTTAAAATGTAGAGGAAAACACCCTTACACTCATCAATATGATGAGCAGAGAAGTCCCAAACCAAAGCTTTGAAGTCTTTATTTTTGCTATCGGGGAGAGGAAGAAAAAAAAAATACTCGAGAACAAAAATTAAACACAAAAACAGGAGAGGGCGGGAAGAAACGACTCCAGATATTACGCTGAACGCAGAGAAGATGAACTGCACGAGTTGGGTGAGACACTCCGGCACAGGGGGTTATTTCCTGGAGCTAGACTTCTAATATCCAAAAGTACTGGTCTGGAGGACCCACGTTGGTCATGGGGTGTCCATGGAGATGCCTGCAGCAAAATGCTTCTACAGCGGCATCTCAGCAGGCTTTCCAAGAGTGACGCTATGTGCTTCCAGCTGCCTGGCTCTCTCCTCCCTCTGAATTACCTGCAGGAGCAGAGTCGCAACATGTCAGCAAAGGTATTTTAGTTGAATCACTGAAAAACAAACAAGAGCTGCTGCAGTAAAAACTAGAAAATCAAAATAAGAAATACAAATCACTGACTTGTAGCAGGAGTAGAGGCTGAAGCGGAGGCAGAGGCATTGTCCTCCTCGTCGCTGTCATCCTCGTTGGACTGCGGTACCTCGGCATCGGGGATGGTTGTTGCCGGGGTCTCGGACTCCTGTTCCACCCTGCTCTTCAGGGCCAGGATACGGTGATGTAACGCTGCAGCCAGCTGACCTACGTCTTTAGAGCTACCCTAAATATGCAAAAGTGTAAACAAAATTCAGCCACATGGACATGACACATGCACATTGCATTGGTACACTGTAACGCTCCATTTGCAGGATTTTCCAAATTATCAGTAGGATGACTTCATCTTGTTGAGAACGCAGCAGCCAGAGTCCTTACAGATTTCAACATATTACCCAGCTACTGAAGTCACTTCACTGGCTCCCAGTTCAACACAGAATTACCTGTACAAGTACTTCTACAAACTTATAAAGCTCTCAGTAGTTTGCCCTCCCAGTTCATCTCTGACTTTCTCAGTATCTATAACCTAATTAGATCTTTTAACTATTCTCAGAATTAGATCCAAGTGTGCTGAGGGTGCTTCAGTTACTGTGGAAACTGAACCTTGGAACAAGCTGCCTGCTGACTTGAGGTCATTTACAACTGTTTACACTTTACAAAACAAGCTTAAAGCCTCTTTTTTTAAACTTTCTTGTAAAGTTAGTTTTTTATTGCTTTGACTTAAGTAAGCCTACATTTGTTTTTATGTTTTTCATGTTTGGGTTATGCACACTGAGTTTACATTTAATGAAATGTGTTATATGAATTATAAAATTGCCACTTCGATACGCAGATGTTTCAGATTAAATGCTTTCCAAAACCCACAGAACGGCTGGAATGTTAAACATCTGGGGGAGGAAGTAATGCATTTTATTAAGAACAGTTTTTAACTACCTCAAAATAATATGTTTGAAAGCAGTATTCTTGTACCAACTGTAGGCATTGAATGTTTTAATATCACAGGACAATACTGAGCTGATCAAATTAATAACATGGAAATGTATTCACCCTTTACTAAAGAGGAAAAATACACAAAAACAGAATGAGACCGATGATAAAGACGCATTAACAGTGGAAGGGACAGCGTGAAACCGAGGCAGAATATGTTTCACCACTTCAATGCTTGTTAAAAAAAAAGAAATTACAATTTTCTGTGTTTTTCTTACTTTTGATGTATACACAGGGAGGGGAAAAACACTTAAAAGCTAACACCCTTTGGAAAAATGAAATGTCCAAATGTTAAACGTTTAGTAACACATACCGATATTAGGAAGACCTTGACACCCTGGTCCTCCGTGTCCATGGCAGTGATTCGTACACTCTTCTCGCTGGCCTTGTCCACTTGCATCTGGGGCCAAAGTTTAGTGTTGAGGATCAACCGGAGGCTGCCCTGGGTCCTCATTACTGCAACACACGACAGCAGTGACATACAGATGCAAATATGCACGTGTTTACCATTTCAGCCCACTGACTGTAAAATCTCTTCACTAAACAGGCACAACTAGTATTTGCAGTAAATACACAGCTATAGTCCTAGAAACTGCTCTGTTCTGTCACTGAGAATGTGATTTGTACCAGGATTTCACAGTCTAGTCAAATATTAACCAGGATACAGTGAAAGGAAACTTCTGAAACTGTTGAATATTCATTAAAAACAAAACTTCAGAATGCTTGTCCACTTAGATTTTGATTTGTCTGAATGAAACCACCATATATAAACATTACCACAATACTACTGCGGTGGCCAGTCAACAGAGCCATGTAGTAGGAACAGACTCCCTCTTGTGTTCATTGTTAGGTTTTGTCATAACACGTGTAATCAAAACAAAAGGTATGTTTTGGTTTACTGAGATAATAGTCGCCCCTACCTGTCCCGGTAGAATAACAGTAAAAACAATCTGATGCTTTCGTCCGCTAAAGCTATTTGGGTGACTGAATTGTAAAAACAAACGTGCACATTCATAACAGAAAGGGTTTTTTTTTTTTTTCCTCTCTCCAGCAGCTTTTTGAAGGTGCTTTTACCTAGACGGGACTGTAGCGTGCCGTCGTCTGTCGATGCCATGTCATTGAGCCTCAGCAAACCCCGACCTCTCTCTATCCACGACTGAGCAGTCTTCTCAAAAACATACAACTTGCACTGCATCTGAAGTAAAAGAGGAGGGGGAAAAAAAGAAGATTATAAAACATTCTCACCATGTTATTCGCTGCACATCTTCAAGTGAAATACCCCGCCTTGTCTTTCACCTGTAAAACATTGCTTTCTGATTCCTCTCCAGTTTTCACATCGACTTTCTCTAAGATGCACTTCTTGGCTGTGGCTTTGGTGTATGCTGCTGCAGACTCCTCCAAAGACTCTGACACGTTGTTCACTGGTGAAATAAAACACAAACATATAACTGATCCTTTAGCAACACAGAAACAGTGCTACTGCAGGGTAATCAAGGAGCTTGTCTTCCATCCCCGAACAGAGAAGCTTGATAATGTTCTCTGCATCATTTCCAGAGCAGAGGCACTTGAGCTCTGCGCCCACATTTATGATTGCTTGGGCACTGAGTAGCTATGAAATGGTAAATTATTTTTCAAAGTCACCGAACAAAGTAAAATATTCTCTCACTCAGTATTCCCCTTTTGTATGTTAAGACACGAACCCTGGACACTTTAAAACCTTGCTTCTATGACATAAATCAAGCTTTTTTCTTTTTAGGTGGACTTTAAGTTTAAGACAATATAAAACGAATATACAGTCATAAGCCCACAGGTCTTGTTTTTGTCTTGAGTGGAGTAAAGTTTTGTGCTTACACCTACTAGTAATCAATCCAAATAGCAACCATTTTTGTAAATAATAGGAGGGGTGGGTTTTTTACCTTTCTCTGGGGTGGCTTCCTGCGATGAGGGCTCTGAAGCAGGGGCAGCTGACACGTCTTTATTTTCCTCATTTGAAGAGTCACCCTTTGGTGGACTCTGAAAACACAACAGAGTTAATCATTGCAGCTCGTTCAATTGTAGTCATTAGGAATTCTGCAGTATTGCAGGAGGTAAACAGACTATTGAATTCACCCTATTAACTCACCAGAACTCGTTCAGACATATTCTGCCCGAAAACAAATTTTGCTCCACTGTCTGCACTGTTTGTGGCATTTTTTGAACTGAAAAGGCAGAAATGCAAGTGTGCATCAACGCGTTGATCAAAGTTAATACTGAATTTTGCAGAAATACTATTTTAAAAAAATGTAGAAGTAGAACACATTTTTAATTACCTTGTGGTAGAGATGTACTGCAAGAAATAATTTGTGCCCTCTGATTGAGAGTCCAGTGGCACGCCGTCCTTTGAATTGTCTTCTTTATTGTTTTCCTCCAACTAGAGAGAGAGAGAGAGAGAGCGAGAGCAAGAGCGAGAGAGAGAGACACACAGGAAGGAAATCTTACGACAGAAAGTAGATTAAGAAATCTCTACAGACAATCCTTAACCAACCCAATATGATGTAATCCAAGCATCATGTTGGTCCAAGCAATAAGTAAGCACTTGTTTCATGTCCACTTTAAAGTTTCACAATAAATATTTCCACTTACTCTTAAAAAAAAAAGTGCCATCTTGTGTGAAGAATGTGATGTCATTAGGTGGGTTGGTTATTAGCATATAACTTGTGACAGCTAAAAAGCAGCCTAAGGCTCACTTTTATGGTGCCCCTGACTGCAGCAATGAGTTTTATGTTAAAAACAAAAACTAGAATATCTTGTCCACTCTGTCTCATAGGCAGAAAGTGGTTTCTTCACTGTTGGCTAGCTGCACTGAAACGGGAATTACCAAAACTAGCCATAATGCTCAGGTTTGTAGATGACTTTGTAAAATAGGTCTGTGTGAGGGAGAGCCTGTTTGAGTCAGATGTTCACTGAACCAACTAGCTGGAGTCAAGCACCTTCCCCACTATTTGATTTGATCTCATGAGGTCGGTGTACAGACCGAGCGACCAATCAGCCGACAGAGTGCATACCCAGAAAATAGGATCAGTAGGTTTAACCCCCAGTTATTTCGAAGTTAAATCTTTCTTTTCACAAGCACAGCGAAACTACAAGATAACTGGTTACTACATGCATTACAAACATAACGTTTCTTATCAAAGCAAGATTAGGAATCCTGATAACCATCAGCATCTTCGCAGGTGGGACTCTTCACGTCTCACTCCCCTTCACTTATTTTAATTTACTTCATATTAGAAGTGAGTAAAAGTTATCAGTGAGATAATGTGCTTACCTAAACAATTTTCCACAGCAGTTTCCCAACAGAATTTCAAAACCAAAACAAACAAAGAAGGGTTCCAAGAACTACGGCATCTCTTCCTTGGAAGCTCCTGTGTGCCCCCCCCTTGGGTCATCGCCCACATTAATCTATTCCCCTCTGAACATCCTGATGATGGTAGGCTTCTTGATTGCACTTTGGTAAGAAACTTAGTTGCATTTGCACTGTGTCACCAGTTAGACTAACATTACCATATGTTAGCTATTAGCAGCAACCAACCAACAACGTCACATTATGTACTAAACAGGATGGTGCTACACATGCTATAGAAAACTTTATTTTTTAAATCCAATTTCACCAAACACACACACACTATTGCTTGACACAAAAATTCTTGCTTCGAATTCACCTGCTCACAGCCAGCAGAAGGAAAACTCACCTTTGCTCTGTCTTTGATATTCTGACCAAACACAAATGATATTGCTACATTTGACTCTTTCTTCTCTTTTCTTTCTCCATCCTTGTTACCACTCGAGCCATCTTCCTCATTTTCATGTTTCTGAAACAGGAAGAAACAGAGCAGCAGGGTCAACTAATATAACTAGTGTTCACTGAGCCTTTATCAGATTTGAAGGATCTTTTACCAACAAGAACTTCCCCTGCATGCAGCAAGTTTCATTAATATCTTCCACAAACCACACTGACTGCAACTTGCACCGTAACTGTGTTTGCAGTTGACTGTGCATTGCATAAAAACAAACGGGACCCAGTCTCACTTAGAAAAAAGTGACATTGCACTTTTAGCAGTCTGGGTCATTGTCAAGTATGTAGCCAAAATACTAGAAAAGTGGCATACAGCAGCAAGACGTGCCTAATTTTCCTAATGCAAATCCATTTACCTAGCAAGCCTATTAGTGGCACAGCAATATAGTTAATATTTCTGGATGAAACTCATTGCAGATCATTTAGTTACTAGTTAATTCATGCAATGTAGTGTGAAGTTCCCATCATAAAGAATCAAGAATAAGAATCAGCAAGCTGCCCGAGTCTCTGGTCTCACTGCAAATCCAGCTGCATAGCTTTAGACAGTGGCTAGTAATAACACTCTGAAGAGCTAGTGAAGGGCCAGCTGCAGACAACAACAGTGGATTTAGGGTCTATGCACAGGATAAAAACGTACAATTTCCTTTATTCATCCTTACAAAGAATCAACGGTTGTAATATCCAGTATTGTGGGAAACTGAATACAACTATGCTAACCCTGCTGAAGCACATATATGTGCGGCCAAATGACTCCAAGGCGGTCTCGTTCATTTTCATGCTGTTTGAAGAAATGTGTCCAAGCAACATCTGTGCTTCATTATTTCTTCAATTATCAGAATTTCTAACATACTTGTGACTTAAGAAATAATGAAGCCAAAATGTTTGCTTTACTTGTACAAATGATACGCATGTGAATGAGTCATCACTTTGAAGTCATTTGGACTTTATTGGGTGCTGAAACCGAAGCCTAATCATAATTAATTTATTAAAAACAGTCACAGCACAAATTTTTATTTGGCCTAAACAAATGACTGAAACTGGCTGGACTGCTGTTCTGAACACTACGAGGAGCAAACTCATGCAACCTGTGTGGTTTCTCTTTGTTAGTCAAATTATGTTTGCCTTTTTCAGCTGTGGCTGAAAGATTCATTAAAGAAACAAACAAACAAAAACCCTGTAACGATGGAGACCTGAGGTAATGACAGAAAAGCAAGTGTTGCAATGTAGTAACATGTTTGTAGTAACAGTTTACACATGTATGTTTTAATAAATAGGTTTATATTATTTAATCAAATGTAAACAAAAAACATTTTTAAAAAAACAAACATGAATTTTCTATGCTGGAGCTTTTCATTCTATGACTTGTGTCTATTAACACAGTAAAAAGACAAATATGTCAACAGGACAAATAAAACACACAAGCAAAAACTGTAATACAAAAACTCAACAAACAAAAACTGCAGGAAATGCAGTCATGTTTGATTTCTGTCTCCTAATTATAAATTGTTTAGGTTTCGCTTCTTCTCACCGGTGTCTTAGTCAGCGTGGCTGAGTGCTCTGTGTTGTTCAGGAAGAGGGACTGGGTCACAGGTGCACCATCTGATGACTTTTTCACACCATTGGTTCCACAACTGGAATCTACAGACAGAAAAAAAAGGGAAATTATTCCAACTTTTCACCTATCCTGATAGCATTTGAAGCGACACACCTCATGAGCAAAACAGCTTGCACAGTGAGAACAACGACTGCAATTATATCTTAAATTACATGTGATTAACTAATGAGTGTAAGACTCTGAGCTTTACTCACTGGACTCTAAATGTGATTTAGAGGGCGGTGCCTGGAGAACTGCAGGGCGGAGGACACTGCGTTGCTGCTCCTTGGGTTTCTGACTAGGGACACCTGCAACCGAGGCAGTTTTTCTCATGCTTTGTACACACAGTTATATCTTTTATATGTACATGTTGATGTGTGGGCTGCTCAGAAAGAATTTTTTGGATTCACTAAAAATAATCTGCAAATATTCAAAGCTTTGCCTGGGAGTAGAGTACAAGTAAGGGGTAGGTCAATATGACATTAGTAGTCATTTGGGATCCCTTCATTTGAGGGGGGGGGGGGGGCATATTTGCACAATCTGATGTTATTCCAGACCATAACCTGCATTCAAATGCTTGACTTTTTGTGACAGCTTTCAAACATAGTTGTAACTTGTATAATCATATCAATTGTTCATGAGGACTGTACCAATGTCAGTGCTGATAATTAAGATTAAATGTCCTCATCAGATAAAGCCTGAATAATAAATGATAATGCATAATGAACAGGATCGGTCTGAGTAAACATCTGCCAAGGATGAAAGTTCCCTCCACCCTGTGCATGAACTGAGTGTCTGGATCAACAATGAGTTTACATCTAGATGGGTTTTTTTGAGCCTCATGATGATATCTGATGATATCTGCCAGTTTTTCTTATTTCAGTAACAAATCTAAAGTAATTGTGAAGATATGATGCAATTTTGCTCCATCTAAAACAGTAGAAACCTTTTCCAAATATTTTGTATGTGTGGACCAAGTAACACCTAATGCAAAAACATTTCATGCAAATCCAGCAATAGCTTTTGTATTATACTGCAAATAAACAGAAAAACTGAACCAACTACAAAAGCTACTTGCCAGATTTTTGTGGTCAGGTATATAACAAAACCATAGTATAAATAGTAAAAATAACACAAAAACATGTTAAACATCTACCTGAACTTGGTGCCTGTCCATGTATGAGAGTCGGTGGTTTTAAACGGAACCCCACGGGCTTCTCCTCTGGTGTAACAAACCATAAAAAGAAGCAAAAGTTAAAAAAAAAAAAACATATTCAGGTATTGCACAACAACCTAATGTGAGCATGCGCTTCTGTCTTTGCAAATTTTGTAACCACAGAGCCAGTTACCACAGCAACCCTTGTACGGCCTTAAGAGTTGTGTTGGAATCTCAGTAATATGGCGGGCTCTAGGGCCTTTGATCTATTTCTACCGCCGTCTCTTCATCTCAGTGGCTTTATTGGGATACCATCAAGTAATCAGCACTAGAACAGAAACCCAAAAGCACATGCGAAAAGCCACATCCTGTTTGTCCTCAGCGTTTAGGAGACCCTTCCAGTGTGCATAAATGTGTGAAGCTTAGATTACACAGATGCTAAAGAAAAACATTTTCAATCTAATTATAAGAAGTATTTGCATAATTAAATATAAATGAATGTGAATATCTTTCAACATTTTTACTAACCAGCAACTCTCAGGACATGCATGCAAACAATGAAGAAAAAAACCACACAAGCAATAAAAGCACTATAAACATTTTAAATGCAACTAAAATAACCAAACTTCCAGCACAGTGTAGTTCTGCGTCCCTATTAACAACATTTTTTGAGTCTGTTCATCATTATTTTTACTTTCAAATACACACATTATGTAACATGCTTCAGGCAGTTATTATCTACAGCCTGTTTGTTTGCTCAAGTGGAAGTCCTCTCCGTAAATCTGTTGACTAGTGATTTAAACCTCTACGTCACTTTTCAATTGAGCTCAAGCCATTAAAGCAAAAAAGAAAAAAAAAAGAAGATTGGGTCACTTATCTTTGACAAGAGATGGGATTAAAAAAAAAATCCATAAAAATCATACTTCCTTATTCTCCCTTAAAGTGCTTCTGCAATAATAATTTCATATCTCTATTAACTAGTCAGTATTTTTCATAATGATATTTTCCCCCATTTTGACTCGTCTTACCAGTGTAATATGACCTTGATGAAAGTGATTCAACAAATTAAAGTATGAACGGCTACTCGGCAAATGACTGATTAAGCTGAGCTTCACAAATTAAACAAAATCATTTAACATCTAAAGTGATACAACAAATTTACTGGTCAGACATCCTATAAATATTATGCTTTGGCAGGAAAACCAGACACAGACGAGTGCTGCTGAGTTCAAAGCAAAGTTACCACAAGATAATTATTTACAAGCTTTGTGTTAGAGATATGCTACTGATAAACAATGTTGTTAATCCAGCTTCACCCTAACTTCCTCTCCTTACAGTTACTGTTTAATTTCTTATTTAACAAATATGCATATGTTTTTGTTCCCATTAGCCTAATTTATGCCAACTAACATAACTACTTTTTTGGCCTTGTAGACTTCCTGTGCAAATGAACAACAGATATATAAACTGCAAATGACTAAATGTATTGTTTGGGGTGGGGGGATTTACATGGCTTTTTAACTTAACAAAAGGGCATAAACAACATAAAAAAATGACAAATTTTAGTTTGACACAAACACACCTCTAACCCTGGCAAGGAGCTTGCCCAAGCAAGGTCATGAAGCGGAAACCTTTAAAGTTTAAAGCCCAACTTACCCTAACCTACCAGCTGCAGCTTGTTTAGAATTTCAGGTTATATTTTATACATTTGCAAAGAAAGAAATACTTCAATTACAAAGAAGGATCTAATGTGGGAACAGCTATTATATCCAAGTCATACTGTATTCATAGAAAGACACCATAGACACCTAAGACGGCGCTAAATAAACTAGCTTTTAATACCCAATAAGCTAGTCCTCTGTAGCAGTGGCACTTGGAAAATTGCTGTCAGCTATCACCACATGACACTAGGAAATCATAATAACAAACCCTATGTATTTACTAATGTTAACCTTAACTCTGCCTTTTTTAAATTCAAGCATCACACATTTGTTTTCCAGTTGAATCTGGCAGTTCAGAGCATGGAGGCAGGATCACAAGCGACTCAAGGCCATATTGTTCTTATAACTTAAAAGAAAAACAAATTTTCTGTATTACTGAAGGTTTTGAGAGGGCGGCAAATTACAAAATATAGAAAAAGACTTCTCCCTGCTTGGTATACTGAACGGTCTTTGTGCAACACATGACACAAACTGACAGATCTTTGGAGCAGTGAGAGCCAAATGAGAAATGAGCAAGGAGAAGTGAAATCTCAAACCAGACTAAATACAAAGACTTAAATTTAAGCCAAACAAAAACAAGATGCAGAAATATTTTGAATAATTCAAAAAGTTGTAAAGTAAATACCAATACTACATTTATAAAAATTTGCTTTCAGTTTATGTTTATGCAGTAAAGACTCTGAAAGGACAAAATCAGAGTAAAATAGCTAAATAAGAGTCAACTAGAACTAAGAGTCAACTTGGTGAGAGTTAAGAGTTTGTGACACTTTTAGAATTACCAAAATGATCTGTGACTTAAAATCTTTAAGTGAGCAAAAGCTACTATTTACCAGTTTTAGTGAGCGTCTTGTGCCAACTGCCTTAAATTGTTGAAGCGTTTGATTTTTAATACTGAGATTTTTTTTTTTTTTTTTAACCACAGGGGCCCTTTAAGCTGTGAAAGGAAAACTAATAGTGGTCTAGATTGCTCACCTGGCTCGGAGTCAGAGTTCCCAGTCGGAGACTGGCAGAAACTTGAGGGCATGAATACATTGTTCTTGGGAACTGCAAAGTAACAGACAGGCACTGCACTCAGCATACAAATCAATGTGTACACCACAGGCAAGAAGCAACATAAAGTAAACGCTCTGCTTTGCTTAGTCATCACGTGCCCTTACCAGAATGTGGGGGTGGGAATGATGAGGTCCTTTCCCTTTTCACAGGGGGAGTATAGCTTCCCTCATCTTTATCTGAATCTGAATGAAGTGAAATGATAATGACTGTATGTCAGTTTAAACAGAAAGATAACATGGACAAACAAAGTGGCCAATTTGGATATTTCATTTACCTTCTCCATCCTCTGCACTTGAGCCCTCAGCAGATCTCTGCAAGGAAGTGCAAAATGTTTGGGGGGGGGTTTATTTATACCAAAGGAGCACCATTACTCATAAATCCTAGGTAGCTTTCTTAAATGCATGAAAATTTGACTTAATTAAATTAGAAACAAACTAGCAAGAAAGATGTGCGCTGATTTTGCAGGAAATGCTGCTAACAGTGACAAATTTGAATCCAACAACTTTTCTAGGATGTGTGCTTTTCAGAAACTCAGCTTGACTAAATGTTGGCATAAATAACATCTGCAAACTCAAAAAGGCAATTTTAGCCCTTATAGATAAAGAAAAGCAAAACAAAACAGAAACTTACCTTCTGTGGTTTATCTTTATGGAAAACAAACACAGGGGGCGCTATGGCAGGCTTGTCTGTTAAGAAAAGATGTAGGCTAGTCATCTAAACACTAACTTAAGGTGTGCAGCAGTAAGTGTATTTGGACATCTTCTATTTTATAGACTGTACAGCTGATTAAAAATAAAAAGTCTAACTTTTCAAAAATTGCTGTGGTCAAGATTCCAGTGAGTTAAACAACTGTTCACAACTAATTTAAATGTAAGAAACTTAAAAAGATGACCTGCAAAAATGCAGCTTAACAACAATCTGATTTCTATCTGTGTCAACCAGCCAGGCGAAATCATGCCATCAAACCGAGTACACTAAACTTAACCATACAATCCTATTAGAAGTTCCTGGAACAATTAAATCACATTAAGTTTACCTAAAGTGAACAATCCACAATAAACTAAATAACGTGATCAAATGTGAGATATGCAAATACACGTATTGCAGAATGGGCAAACTAGACAGAGACTGTGTAATTTTAAATAAATAAATAACTAAATGAGAAATTATGACGCTTTCCACCGGTATTTTCTTGCCTCCATAATCTATGATCATAACATAACAAGAATAACTAAAGCCAGGCTAGGCGATAACATGATGTCAGCTCAAGCCACTTAACGACTATGTTCACACTGTACCCTGGTGTAAGATGTGTAATCCTATAACGTTAGCAGACAAAGGTTTTCCTCTGTCTGGGTCAGGCCTGCACACTGAACAGGTGTAGCATCGCTGTAGCTGCGCAAAACATGCATGCATGCGATATCAGCCAAAAGCCGGCAGCACATAGCCACGATTGTTTCCTGAAGCGACAATCACCGCTTTGACACACGCTCCGCATGGTTTAAGCTGATCATTTTTGTGTGAAACTAAAGAAAATGTTGTGTGACCTACATTTTACCCCCACCTTTGTATCTGCTGTCTGTCTCACAATCAGCTAACTTGTCCAATGAATATAAGATTTCCGGCATGAAACACTTCTATTCACATCTGAAATACAAGTAGCCCCAATGCGTCCCTTGCTTATGTTAACCAGTTAGCATATATACCCATCTGACCCTTTTCAGTAAATAGTCGGCGCCACTGGTTGTTCCTTAAAGCCCAGGGAGGTTTAGCTCGATGGCTAGTTAGCCTGCTAATGCGCTCCAACCAGCATGAGTCATGTCGCCTGACAAACAATGTCACTACAGTCCTCACTTCATTCTCCCATATTAGAAGCCAAACAAGATGACAATCTGATTTTGATGGAATAAGAAAACGCGCAAACAAGCAGAGGCTAAACCGAAGCATTGTCTGACTGGCTGACATTTTCCTCTACGCGCCTAAATGAACGTCAAGCAAACCTAAAACGTAAAGCTAACAACATGAAATAAACACGGACACTGTTTCCATTCACTGCTGTTCTTACATATTAGCTTCGTTACACGCTGTGCTTTTCAAATGTGGCTTACCCAAGTTTGGCGTTTATAATCACCTTAGATCGTTTAGCTCACCACAAATGGCAACAAATACACACACACCGACTATAAATAGCCGGGTGCTAGCGTTAGAAGGTAAACCGGCTAACTGACAGGCAGAACTGGAGGGCGTTCCAAGACATTCCAGGTATTACCCCAAGCCCAGCGTTAGCATTGTTAGCCTGTTTGCTAACGCTGTAACCTTATAAACGCCGCGACGTTATTAATCCACCTGAAGTCGCCATTTACGTGTGCCACAGTTGCTTGATTTCAGCTATCAAATATGCAAACCACGAACAGACACGCTTTACATGGCCACAGTAGCTGTATTGTTTTTCTCATTCTGCCACTTACTCACCTTCGTTTGCCAAGTCCGCCATTTTACTTCGACGCTCACACACCCACAACCCACCGCGCAGATAACACCAGTCAAGGCAGCAATGTGCTCAGAGACACCCGTTTGCTAATGCAGCCAGCGACCCCTGCCCTCGCCAAGACTCTTTTTGTAATCCAAAACTCTAGTATATGTCCATGCTTATCGATATGTTTATGTGCTTATTTATAATTCAGCTGGCCCAAAGGAAGAACGTGAAGTTTGCCTGGGTCGCCTAACCCACTATTACAGCTTTCCCAGGCCCCTGTGTACCAACACAGACTTTAAAGGTATTATTAACTACGATAAAGCTGCACAAACACCAGATGATGACATGAATGGCTCAGGTTTCTTAACCTTGAAAACAGTGGTTTGGCGGAAAAACAAAAATACAGCCTTCGAGCACGTCTCAAAGGCATCGCCACAGCCAGTGTTAAGTGGTGATTTAATCAGATTCCCGGTAAAGGTAAACAACCAATGCGTCGTTCATATTTCCTGTTTCTAAATGATGTGTGTCCCGTAATCACTGTGCTTACATTTATACACATGGTTTATGCAAGGTCACCTCATAGTAAAAAGCCCTGTTAGTTTGAATCTATTGCCCCTTTTTTTTTCTCCTGGGGTTTACGCATTGGTGTTGTTTGTAAAGGCCACATTTACAGTGCCAAACATGACAACACCACTGACTTTACTGCAGTGCCAATTGGCTTTGATAGACACACACATGCACGCAAAAACTGTATTCTTTAAGATAGCATAAGTATAAGATCAGACTCTGTTATTAGTCCTACAGCAATGAAATTTCAAGTGCTAGAGCAGTACAGAGATAACGCCATAAACGTCACGCCTAAGTAAAAGAAAATCGTGAGTAGTAAAGAATAACTCAAATGAGCAATACCAAGATGACAAACAAATAGATCAATAACATTTAAACAATCTCTGTGCTGATGTAGCACTTGGAATTTACCAGGCCTGTAACCAAAACACTGTGTGATCATGACTCACATTATTTACATGAAGTGTATTATTATAGGAGTGATTAGGTCATGATTAAATCCTTTCCTAAGGATGAATTTGAATTCTGCCCATTTTCTCTGTTTTTGTTTTCTAGACGTGTGGACTTTTTCAGCTGTCAGGAGATTTTCACAGCTATGTGTTTTGCACAGAAATGTGCAATAACGTTGAATGTCCTTTTCCAGTGTCCTGTCAGTGCAGTTCCACTTTGCTTCCACTAGAGGGCGAACTGTTACTGCAACTGAGCAAATCTGTTACAGGTAAGCAGTGTTTGCATTTTTTAGTGATGGCTTCGGGACAAGCTTTGAAACTACAGGCAACTTTACAACACCAACTACAAAATTCTACAACACCAACTACAAAAGCAGTTCATATTGTTTTCTAAAAAACACTAAATAAATATATAAAATATATATTTTCTCCTATGGATGAGTTAAACACAAACCATAAACTGCACAAGTGCATGAAGTACCAACTCTGCAGTGACAGTATAAATAAAATTATTGACTCGTGGGGGTTTGCTGTTTGCATTTTGTACTTTTTGCAAATTCTTTGTACAAAGCAATTTTGGCGTGCATATAGTAAGCAAGCATTCACGCAGATATCCAAATGTGTAAACTACATATGTTTATTCTGGATACAGTATCATGAAAAATATGGGCGGAAGGTATTTCCTTTGTTTCCTGAAGGAGTTTCAAAACAATAAAACCACAGCGGTTGAAAACAAAAAGATTTGTGCTATACATAAAAAGAAAGAACGAAAGCAAGTTCTGAGCTTATTTGTGCATCTTGTTTGCCTTGGCCGGCTTGATAAAACCTAAAGCCCCACCTGGATTTATCAAGTATAATTATGGGGGTTGTCAATATTCTCTGTTAAGCCGGGTTTTCTGCTTCAAGTTGTATGCGTGGTCACATATAATGGGGCATTTCACAGGTCGTGACTCCTCTACACTAAATGATCCCTATGAGTGACGCCTATTCCAATCAGAGACATTATCAGAGGATCATGAAGATAAATGGTGGTTAAGTGATTAAGGTGTGGCTACACATTAGACACTTAAGAGCTGTGGTTTGTGGGCCAGTCAATTGGAAATTAATTTCACTGACTGAAGCGGTATAGTTGGTGTGTGTTCTGTGTTCTTTTAGCTGCAATTCAAGTAGTGTGAAAGAGACTTAGCTGTAGATTCGACTCAAGTATGCAACCTTCAGTTTGCACTTTACTGTGTGGTTTTCTTGCACATATAAAATATATTCCAGCAGAGAATCTATATTGCGTTATACTGCATGCTGTAAATAAAAGAATCATTCAAATTATGGTGCTTCCATAAGATTTTAAATTAACACTGGGAAACATAACATGCACCTGACCAGGTGATGTGTTTGGCATAAGTTACCACGGTAATTTATCACAAGCACTTCTGTGACACAGAAACTACAACTTTAAGCCCAACATAGCTTAGTAGGCCATTAATCTCACTTTCCAGTACACCCTTCAGGCCATAGTCTTTGTGGAGTTGAGTCTGGCAGTTTGTAAAGTGCCTGAAGTGAAATGTAAAGCACTGAGTTGTTTTCTTTTCTCTTTTTTCTTTGCATGTTTAACAGACAACTGTGTTAAACTTTCTTTAAAAAAGCGTAATGCTGACAATGTACATGTGCACGTTTAGTTTGGCTACAAGTGTTGATGTGGTTGTAGTGGCTCAAGAATCACTCTTAGAGCTTAAACATTCATAAAGTATCATAAAATACAGATAGTGCATGCTCAGACAGTGAAGGCAAAGCTGTGACACTATGTGAGAATGTTTAATTAAATTGAAAATATTTGAAATTATTTCTAATAATAAAATGTTAATAATTTTAGCCTTCTTTTAAAAGGCCTTTGCTAGCAGCTATATGTTCATCAGCTTTCAAGAGCCTTTTGTAAGTTGAGCCGACTTGAAATTGCATTTCCCATAGCACTTGTTAAACTTTCCAGACCATCTCTTATCGTAATACAACATTCTTCCTGAAGATAACAGGATAATCATCCTGTTACGATTAGAAATGTTGTAATGTGGGAATATTGGTATTACGTGATTCATTATTTGGTGATAATGGTAAGTACCCCTGCTTTTCATCTTCCAATAAATGGTCTTTCCCTGCTGAGCCATCTGCTTAGTTATGAACTAGATTAAGAAATGTAAGTTAGGCATAAAACAATAGTTAAATACAACACAGTCATAAATACAAACCAGATCTTTGCCTTCTTTGCTCAAATGTGGTTAAGGAGCACTGAAAAGAGGACATTTCATAAGAGTTTGCCTGAGTTGACCAAAAGTTGGTAATAATAATCGAAATAATCGTGCTTGAGATTTCCCCTCAGGCTCCCCTCAAACAAGCCACTGCATGTGTTTATACTCTTTGCTGCTGAGGGCTGTCATCCATCAGACGAGCTTGGCTTCTGCTTTGGGTCATATCAGTTTCTCTTTTGTACTTATCCACTGGTGTGGCGAATGTCCACTGTGCATCACTGTGTTTGCGTCTACGGGCAACAAACACCCCTCACTCAAAAGTTGGAACACACTCCCCCGCATACGAATAGCAAACTGGCTCTGTAACGCTCACCAAACTCTAATGCATTCGATGGTGTTTCTATCATAACGAGTCAAAACCCATCATGGCAGATCCTGTAGCATTATTACGAGGGTAAAAAGTAGTCTTTCAGTCAGAATCCATGCGTGGTGCAAAACCTGACTTTCTGCCTTCCTGATATGTGTAATATCTGTGTAATGATAACATCTACTTTGAAGTAGTCCAAGATTCACAATACTTTTTACATAACAGGCTTCTCATTTTCCAGAGTTTTGTAACTAATACCTAAAGATGAAACCCTTGGGGGAGTCCCCTACAAAAACAGGGGGTAATTATGGTTATGTAACTTTCTTCCACAAAATCCAAAACCATGTTATTTGTTCAGTGGTATAATGTTGGATCTTATCTACTGAAACTTGTCATTTGAAGGGCAGAGCTGATTGCATAATACATTAGAATAAAATAAAACCGCTAGGGGAAAATTAAAATCTCCAAAAATGCTCAACGTAGCCGCATTATATGGACAAACGTATTGGGCCACATGTCTTAGTCTTTGAATTTAGCTGTTTTCTGCCCCATTGGCACATGCATATAAAAGATGCTAGCCATGCAGCCTGCCTTTACAAACATTTGTAAAAGAATGAGTCATTCTAAACAGCTCAACCATAGTAATGCTGCAGGATTCCCTCCAAGATACTCGACAATTGATTGTCAGTGATATTATTGCAAAGTGGAAATGTTTAGCAACCACAGCACCGTAAAGTTACAGAGTGAGCTTGATGAGTGATGAGGTATATATTGCTTAGAAATTTCAAAGCTCCTCTGGCGTTAACATCAGCACAAATCCAGTGCACTGGGAGCTTCATCCTCTGGTTTTCCATAGTCCGTGGTCTACAGCTGTAATGTGCCATACTCTTTGGTCCATAAAGTTTAGCAGTGTTGTCTTTCATTTCAACTCTAATCCCGCAAAAAAAGTGCATATTTGGTCATTTGTTTTGGGTTTTCTAGTGTGCCAAATGTGTTTGAAGTGTTCTCCAAGTGTTCTCATTTTCTCCCTGAGTCTGCAATACATTTTTCCAGACTCTGACAGACAACTCTAAGTGCCTGCAGGTGTAAAATTACTCATCTATCATTAGAGTCAGCTTCGTGATTGACTGGTGACCCGTGTCTTGCCTCTCACAGTCTCACAGTCATAGCTCAAACAAAATCCAAGCCCCCGCAACACTCAGCAAAGTACATCGCTGATATATGGATGGAATAAATTACAGGTCTGGGATAGGACAGGAATATGCATCAACCTAATCTTACTATCCACATCACTACATAACATGCACACATAGATTTGTCTGCCACTGTGGTCTGTGTCAGTTCTGCCATCACAATCAGGTTTTATTTTGATGCTGCAATAAATGTTCTGTGAAATTGGCCATTAAGGTTCCCGGAACTTCTGGGAAATTGTTGCATCTCTAGAGGTGGCTTTGTGTATGTTTATATATGTTTATGAATATATAAAATCTCCTTATTGCACTTGCAACTGGCTACTGAAGGTCTGATGTCCTAACCTAACATCAAAAGACAATAAAAAATACTTGTTATTGCAGAGGCCTGTAAGATTATAGTAAACTTACGCCTGTTTGTTGTATTCATGTCCTAGTTGATTTAATGTTGACATGAAAAGCAAAAAGGCCGAATCATAGTGACGTTTGCGGCACAAATCAATGCCCCTGAGATTAAAGAACCTTTTGATCATGTTGACACGGTTATTTTTCCTTCCAGAAAGCAGTCAGTTAAAATTTAAACCTCAAATGAATTTTGAAGGCCTCCTCACAGGCATGCTTCCAAAAGAAAGGAAGAGCGGAAGGAAGGAAAGAAAGGACGGATTTGCAACTCCTTGACCTTTGCTTCAAAATAAAGCAATAATAATAAAACTGAAAAAGAAATAGTAGAAGCTAACTTGTTTTGGATAGCTTTCCCATGTGTTTGCTTTCATTTTTCCTTTTTTTGGTACACTGCAGTTTACAAATGGATCGTTGCAAGAGAAGTAAATGTTAAATCAGTATCATTATTCAGTCTGCAGCGAGTAAAAAGCCCTGTCCTCATCTATACTGCTGCTTCTTTTTTTTTTTGTACTGCGTGCCAAAGTAAAGTTTCTCACACAATGATAAATGTATTCTTGGAGATGTTAAATGACAGCGATAATGAAGGGATAAAACAACATATCACATTATCTGACGGGAATGCTGAAGACAACACTGTGCATCTTTGCACAGACAGAGTCCAAGTAGCTTTGGCAGCAGACCATCATCTTCTGACAAATACTCAATACCATTAATCCATCAGGATTTTTCAAATATGCAGTCACATACAGGAACAGAGCTCGGCACAGCCAACAACCTTTTTTTTCTTAGAAAGTTACTCATTGGTTTGCCAATGAATGTTCAGTTGAATTGTACTGTGATCAAACCCGCACATCTAACATGAAATATTCACTGCAAGACCAGAATTGCCCCTCCAAAAAAAAAATAGAGACAATTTAATCAGAGCAATCTGAACGTATGTAAACGTCTTTAGAGCCTGGGTGGCATCAAATGCAGATTCTTTCTTTACGACACATGCAGGTTGCATGTGGGAGCAGTAAATACCTGAAGTGAGCACAAGTATCCTGCAGGCACAAAAGAAAAAGAAAGGGACAGGTCAGTGGCACGCTTCACACCGAAGAGTGCTATCAGATGTCCACTTAGCCGCTTGAGGCTCATTAGTACCTGTCACAGGGCGTTCAAAAAGAATCCTTCTAAATGTGCCGCAGGAGCCTCTTGTCAGGAATTAACATGGGTGGATATGCATAGATGGATTCTGACAAGTATCTTTAATGCAAAGTTTATCATCTGTCAGAACTTAATATGACTGTAGGGAAGATGCATGTACATCCTGATGTACTCTTACAGCTCAAGTTTCCCACATTAAAGTCAGGTTTTCTGAGAATACTGAAGAATGTAAACAAGCGTTTAATGTTGCGCTAACATGTATCCCTACACCGCACATATCAGACTAATATTGCTTCTGAAGTCAATATATCTGAGCCTAAAAGGCAATTATTATTGTCATGTAAGGTTGGGCAACATTAATGTTATATAAACCTGCACTTATGACTTGAAAATACAAAGACTTGTTGTCTCTTTTTTATGTCCCCTTTTTGGTAAGATTCAAGGGTCAAAATGGAGTTCTCATATTTCCGGAAGGCCTCGTGAACTATGCTGATATAAAGTCTTTATGGTCCGATAAAACTTTGCGTAACACCTGCAGGGAATTTCCACACATTTAAGAGTAAATGAACAACAACAAACCTTTCGTCTTTATTCTGTGATAGACATCAAAATGTTTCTTTTTCTATAGAAAAAAACACCATACATTTACTGTGTGCTCTTAAAATATAGGTGGGGGTGTGAAGATTTATGTTATCAGATGAAAGGATTACAGTGTTTGAGAGTGATTCAGTCAAATGAGGCTTTAAGATGAATTTATCAAGCGATCTAAAGGAAAATCTCATGTTTGTATGTAGTAAATATGCTGTTAGCGTGTCAGAAAGATCTTATCAAGCTACACAATTGCCAGTTTCCAAAGAAAGAAAAGACCCAAGAAATGGGAATGGTTTTCTGTTTTGGAATTTTAATATTCAACTAAATCCTTATTTTTCTGTTTAAAGGGTAATTTATTTTGACATGAACAGAAATGTCTTATTAGTTGGATATTTGACTTTTATGGCTGTGGCAGCCACTGCTCTGATTTTGCAGTTTGATACAATCAGCAATTATGCAAGAGCACTTATGCTCCAGTGCAGAAGCCCTTTGCACCATAATGGCTGTGTGGTAATAGTCTGCTCCTGCTCAGTGGAGAGTAGGATACTTTGTTTATTTAACCTCATTACTTAATTATACCTATTTAATTTTCTCTTGCATGTGGTGGCCAACTTGTAGATTTTGTTGTTTTCTTTTGGATTTTTAAAAATATCTACAAATAGTTTTATCAATAAAATAAATATAAAATATGACATATGTGGTATACTATTAGCAGTGCTGTGCGTATATTAAAAAATGTCAGTTTTGCTTCTATGATTGTGTTTTTATCCTAATGTGTGTGAATTTAGATGAACTGCCTGTGCCGTCTGTATGTTGTATAATATATAATAACCATATTTTTTTAGTGTTATAACTGATAATCATTTTAATATCTACCAAATTTGAGAGTGACGGTAAAAAGAAAGTACGCCTTCATTCAGTTCTAAAGTTTTATGTATCAGTTCATGATTTAAAAAAAAAACCTTAGATGACACAACACAACATGTTACACTGTGCCATTATTTATTTAACAGAAACAAAATCAAAATAAATCAGAAGCAGTGTGTAGAAAAACTAAGTAAAACCCACGATTGATTATTTGGGCAGCAATAGATTGAAGTAACTGTTTTCTGTAAGATTCATCGATCTCTTATGGTTGTAGGGGAATTTTGGCCCACGCTTCCTTACAGTGTTGCTTCAGTTCATTGAGGTTTGCAGGGATTCATTTATGCACAGCTCTCTCTCTCCTACCACCACTACATTTCAAACAGGTTGAGGTCTGTGCTTTGACTGGCCCATTGCAACACTTTGATTTATTTCTTTTTTTAGCCATTCTGTTGTAGATTTGCAGTTGTGCTTAGGATCATCCTGTCGCATGACCAACCTTTGACCGTGCCAGATGACCTCACATTGATTATAGAGTACTTTGATATAAAGATGAGTTCATGGTCAACTCAGTCACTGCAAGATGTTGGAGATCCTGTGACAAGCTCCAACCTCTACCACCGTGCTTGACAGTTGCAATGAGATGTTTGCGCTGTGTCTGGTTTTCTCCAAATGTGATGCTGTGGATTATAGCCACACATTTCCACTTTGTGTTATCTGTCTAATTATTTCAGATGTTTAATGGTTTGCTTAGGTGTAACTTTGCCAACCTAAGTTGTTCTTTTAAGAGAGAATAGACTTACACACTATACACAGCAACCCTTCCAGACAAGCCTTACTAGTTCAGTCTTTTTCTAATTTTACTATCATGAATTTTTAGTTAGCAGGTTGGGTCCATGTCTTCATGTTGTCAAGACCAAATTTCAACCTTACCACCCGTATATCTCAGCAACAGTCAAGATTCACAGTTTAGATGTTACCTATGTAACTGTCAACAGCCACAGATTCGTATTGGAGCCCAAGCCCAGGGATCATTGCTGTAGATATTCACCTAAAGTTTACCAAAAAAGTTCCCATGTTCAAGTCTGTTATTCTGTTAATGTCATTAAATACTGTTAAGTACAAGGATTTCCCCAGCAGAACTTTTTGGACAAGAATTGAGAACAAGTTACGCAAGTAAGAATGCACTTAACACCTTCATTCAGCAGCCATTCAACAGTATTTCTCAATATGTAACTGTCAGTGTGACAGTTACATATTGAGAAACCTTTAGAGTACAGTATGCCACACTCCAATTACAAGAGCCTCAAGCAACATAGGAGTAAATGTTATAGTTAGAGACGTATATTTCAGATAAATAAAGCATAATGTAGACACTAAACATTTGTTTAACCTCCGCCTTCACACGCCGGCAGTCTGTTTGAATGCAACTAAGGCAGGTGTGGCACTGACAACCACGTGAAAGATATGAAACGAAACAAATAGGATTTTGTTCTAAAGAGAATAAGCACAAACTTTTGCATTTATTGTGCATTTATTTAAGCGTGCTCTAACTTGGATTTTTTTTTGCTGGTAATGACTGACTGAAAAATTACATGATCTAATGCGTGAACTTTTTTAAAGGCACCAAAGTAGGGCATGTCAACAACATGAGAAATAAACTGGGATCCACCTAGTTACTGGAAACTAACTGCTGTCTTTGTTTGATCAGTATTAGGGGACATGTCACTCTTTGTTTCACCTTTTATCGTTATATTGGCCCAATCTTGTCTTTTTAATCAGCGTGCATTGCATCTGACCAGCTTGATCCCTCACAGACACGTGCCTTTGCACGAAAATGCAAAAAGTCAAGTTTCTATCAGTGCAAGTTCATTCAAGTGTTTTTACTTTTTTTTTTTTTTTTTTTTTTTGGAAAAAATCAGCAAAACATAAAATTGCAATGCCAATCAAGAAACCTGAGGCTGACGCCTTAAAGGCATTCATCAAACAAGAGTTAAAAAAAAGTCTTGGTACAAAGGTTATGGAAATATGATACTGCCCCTGAGTGTCTTTATAAGAGTGCTGTGCCTGCACAAGTTGATAGACACAACGTTAGAGCTTCAGTCTACACCTGGAGAACAGGAGGTGAGTTATCATATTCCTTTTTTTACAAACAGACATTGCGCTTGGTTTTCACATGAATGCTTTACTAATTATAGGTTTATTTATTATCATTTAATTTTATTAGTATAGTAATATTAGTATTGCATTTGATTAGTTTCAGTAAGTTTTGCAGTATTTGTAAGAATACCTCAATGAAAGTAATGATCTTATAACACATTTTGCTATAAAATCATTTAAATAGATAATAGAATAGATTCAAATAGAAACTGATTTGTTGTTTATTTGTTTTGAATCTTGTTTCCTTAACACATTTGGGCAATGGATGCATATTAATTCACATTTTGTGGTCTAATGGCCAAAGCTAAGTAGTCCTATTTTTGCAAATAGGGTAACATTTCTTTACCAGCTGAGCTTAAAAGATTAATGATACATTTCGGTAACAAGTCCAGTTAATGTACAATATTTGTTCAAGGTTCAAGGTTTGAGATGAAAATCATGAACGCATGGGAGGGGTTGAGGCACCATAACCACAGAGTGATAAGGCCTATAATGTTGATTGCAGGGAAAAACTTATATTTCTTATATGTATAAACCTGTATTTTTTTTTTCAGCGCTGCCACAACAGACCTCGCCATGCGGTTCAACACTCTGTTCTTCCTGCTGATCCTTTCCTGCGTCTGTCTGGCATTGGCACAAGGTACAGCAATTTTAAAGAAAGAAATCTGAAAACAGTGTCATATATGCAGCATGCAATAAAGAGGCATGAAGAGATAAAGGAGGTTGTTTTATTGCTGAAGTGTGTGCGTGGGTAGATGTTGCTTCACTGCGTACTTGTCTTAAACAATATATCTTTGTTGTGCAAATTTGATCATGTTGTTAAATGGTGATTTTATGTTTTCAGTGCCCTATGATAACTGCTGTCTAAAGTATGTGAGATCAATGAAGCCCGCTGCTCAAAAACACGCAGTGAAGTACAGACATCAGATGACAGATGGAGGCTGCAACATCCCAGCTGTAATGTAAGTGGATGTACAACAAATAGTGACGTTATTATTGTTAAATAAACAGTCACAAAAATGCTTTTCTGGTTGTGTCTGTACTGTAACACCCATGACATGATGTCTTTAAGGGGGTTCCTCTGACAAATACCCCTTCATTGTTATATAATAATAATGATAATTACAGTGAAACTAGCAAAAATCTAAGTGGAAAGTGAACGTACATACAAAACTTCCATTTTAGCACTTTAACACAGCAACCTCTCTGAACTCGCAGTGATTTTTTCTTTAACCCATGTCTGTTTTATTTGCATGCTAAAAATAATCCTCACCTGTGCCAATTATCTTTCAGCTTCACCATGAGGAAGGGCCGTATCATCTGCACAGACCCAAACGAAACGTGGGTAAAGGATCTGATGAAAAAAATTGACGAGAGACCATGGAAGCTCAGTGATATGGTAATCCCTAAAACCATTTTGCGGCCTGAGGATTTGCTTGCGCATTTGAAAAACTGATGTTCACACTGTTGTCTCTGTTCTTAACAGCGACATCGACGACATTCAAGGAGAGGCTGAGGGCAGCTGCCAGCTAACATTGGCCCCCGTTCATCTTTCTGCCATCTGCTATCTTATAAACGAGCAATGTGTGGTTTTATGGTGGTTTTTATGGTGTCTTACGGGAGGCAGTTGTGGAAGCCTGCCAAGAAATCTTGTAGCATTACTTTTGCTTTCACTCTGTGCAAATATAAGGGTCAAGCGCTTAAAGTTTCGGCACTTTGCTCTTTTTGGGTTGGACTCTTCGAGCTAAATGGCCACAGAAGAATTAATATCAATGCATGGCTGGAAATATTTCAATGAATTCACTGAAAATATTTGCTACTGTTTCTTGCCTTTTAAGACATGTGATATTCAACAAGCTGCTTAATAATCTAAATTGTCATTGAGTGTAAATGTTGTACTATTTAGAATAGCTGGCTCTTATGTAATGTGTCCAGATGTCTTTCAAACACAAGTCTTTAATTACTTTTTGAAATCAGCAAAAATAAAATAGTCATAATTTTGTCCATGTTTGAAATGTTAATCTTTTCATATATTTTCATGTATTTTGTTTGCACGTTTTACTACAGTATATATACTCAAATAAACATAACTTTTTGTATCATGGTCACAGAGGCTTTGATGTTTTCTTGCTGTCACACAGTTAATCACAGTATATGCAGAATGGGATGAATTTAAGTCTGAGTAAATAAACAAGTTGGACTTAAAAACCTTTGGTAAATGCATATTATCATATTATTTTCATACTGCGTACCATCCGTGCCAGTATTTATGTCTACATGTGCGGTCTCTTCAAGAGATTTCACGAGGCTGTTTTAATGCTCCTCCCTTACTTAATTCAAATAAAACATTTCTAATCCTGGGTGTGCAGTCCTAAACATCAGTTTTAGTAAACAGCCCCAATCATAAAAGACCTTGACGTTTAACTACTACTTCAATAATACAAAGAAGGCTGCAGTACAGAGATTACTATTAAAGTTTATGTTAGAGTGATGGATGCACATGGTTTGCCATTGCATGCTCTGATAGTCTTTGTCCACCTCCAACAAATAAAATTGCTGCATTCTCTATTTTTCCTTTTAGTGGAGCTTCAAATTGCACAAAATGCACAAATTCTTCAGTTTAATAATAACAAAATAAGCGACTGTAATATCAAGATTTAAATCCTCTGACACAAGGAGGGAGACAAAAAGGAAATTCTTGAGAAAGAAATCAGGCACAGGCAAATCTTCAATGAAGTATCTGTGAATGATGATTAACAGCAGTATGATCTGATTTGACAGTGCTGGGCACATTCATTGATCTGTGCTACTGCTGAGACTTGCAAGTGATAAAATCTCGCTGTGAGTAATGTAGGTGCTTTCACACAATGCTGCTCTGCAGAGACCTTTTTTTTCTTGCATGCAACAAGATGAAGCAAGTTGGTAAAGTATGGCTCATGTACTAATTTTCTTGTGTTTGTTGATTAAAGAATTAATACGAACACTGCTGACAGCTAATGTGCACGTGAGAAAGAAGTGAGAATGATTGGTATTGCTAAAAAAAAACCAAAACTTTTTAGCACAGGGCAATCGAGATTTTAAAAATCGAATCTTCCTTGCATGCAGTCGAAGTATTTGTTTGAAAAGGTTGCCAACTTAGCTGAAAGGCAAAAGTGATGGATAGTCTGACAAATACAAAATAATTACTGAGACATCAGTGGCATAAAGAATATTGATGGACATCCAAAATTGCATCGAGTATGACTAGTAGTTGTACCACCATTGGAGGTCAAAGAATTGGGTTGCAGCTTAAAAAGGTTTTCGTTGCTGAGGCTTTGTTCCTTCGTGTTTATACAACAGTAATGCTGATGAATGTGCATGCTGAGGCAGAAAGAGCTGGCTGGTTGGCAGCCTGAGCAGAAATTTTAGCATCTTTGTTTAAGGGGGGGGGGGGGGGGGGGGGGGGGGACGACATGAAATCAAAACATGTGGAAAATCACTCTATGCTGAAACAAAAGTGATGCATTACAGGAAAAGTGGTGTTTGAACACATATTAGAGAAGCAGAGGAATTTATGTTTTAAAAAAACTTGAGTAGAGACTTTTTTTCCCCTGTTCATCTTTGCTTTTTAACTGCTGCTGGTAAGCAGCACTCATCTATTTGTGAAGTCATTAAAATACAACGGAAACATAAATGTGTGAATCCCATTCATCATTTGGTTCATTTTGTTTCCAAAAATTTAAAAGTGAAACAGATTTGGTGCCAGAGAGATGAGTGATGCCTATAAATCATGGTTATTATGAAAATGTAAAAAAAAGGGAAACAAATCAAGTACCTAGATGAAAGAAGTTGCAAAAGATTACACATAGAAAAGTTATTTGAAATTGACATTATATTTATTACTGTGATAATTTAAGACTTTAATCAAACTCCTAAGCTTGTCACCACAGCTACTTACTTTCACTCTGACCAGTGAATGCAGTGAATGAAAAATATTTGTCTAATATGTGACACAAATATGTAACAGAACTGTAATGACTGGACAAACGTGCAGTTTCAACCACCAAACACTCTTTGGTAGATTTCCCATCAAAGAATGGCCTGAAGGAAGGAAATCACAACACAACTTTGTACCTTTTATTTATGAGAGGTGTGAGAGTGCTATTTCTGAGAGATGTCGGTTCACATTAAAAAAAGAAAGACTGAGGCAAAATGCAGAGATTTAAGAATACATGGACTTTTACATATTTATTTACTGAACTTGAAAGTAAACTTGCTGTGCTTATTTTGTGGAGAAAAAGGAGAACTTGAGGTGTTTATCAAAGAAAGCTTGGTGGACTCTGCAGCACTATAATGGCCCAAGAAAAAAAGAATTTAAAACAACCAGAGTGCTTCATAGGCAACCAAAATAAATACATAAATAAATAAATAAATAAATAAAACAGATCGAGGATATTGTGGGAAATCTGGAGCTTCAGTTCATAAACAAAGGAGATAATTTGACTTTTTCTCCTTGGCTCTGGATGAGAGCTGCAATGTTCACGACACAGCACATCTTTGTATGTTGGATAATGACCGGCTTTTAGATCATGCATGAGCTGGCATCAATGCACTCAGTGAAAGGGACTACAAGAAGGAGTGATTTGTAAGTTTTGATAGGCTCGGGCTGAAATGGGACAAACTTGTTTTACATGTGTTACAACCACTGGCTGTCCAAATGTGACAGGGAAAACTTTTGAAGCAGATCCAAGATGAAGTGACTAAAATAAACTTTTGATCTACCTTTATATATACGAACAAACAATTTCAGTGATAATGTTCAAGAAATCCAAATACAAAGCTTCTCTCTGTAATGATCACCTCTCTGGGTGATCCAAGGCGGCTTTAATCTATTTGTTCAAGACCAAAATAGACCAGATGTCTCTTAGTGAAGAAGAAAAAATGAAAAACCTAAACTATGTGCAGTAACAGTCTACAGAAAGTTTTTGAAATTTTGCAAAAGAAAACATGGCCATTTGTTCACAGTTGGTTGTTGATTAAATAGTGAAATGTTGGTATTTTACTATGCTATTTCACAATTTCATTACTAAATTGTAAGATCTACCCTTACCAGTAGTGGTTTATAAAAAAATAAAATTAATATTGATCTGAACTGACTTCAGTTTATTGGTGCTTCATATGGGCCCTTGGGAAAATTTCCCACCGCTGGTCTAAGTCAATAATTTTCAGTCATGCTGCACCAATGCGCTGCCCAGGAACTGCAATCCATCAATTTCTCAGCTTTCTCAGCCCAGAATGGTGACTGACCTACCGTAAGTCTGCTTATGAGGCGGTGTATTTCATGCTAGCATAACATGCACACAACTGTGCAAGTATATGGTTTAGCATCAAACCTAATCAGACGCTTAAATCACCCTCACACAGCTAAACATGAACATTTTTTAAAAGCTAATGGCTAAAGCTAGAGCTGGCCAGAGTACAGATCTAGCAACCTAGGTATGAGCAAAGCGTCAAAGCACTAACTGGAAAGCGGACAAAAGACAAAACAGAGAAGAGGGTGGACGTCCTGTCACACTGGTAAAGGATGTCAGTAACTGACATTTATTTTACAAAAATCTTTTGCAACTGCTTATAAGACACTTATAAGCAGGTAAAGGTGACACAGCACATTTAAAAACTGTATTTGTATTTACTCTGGTTACCTTTGTCTAATATTCTAATTTGTTTGGTGATCTGAAACTATGCAAAAAAAAGAAAAGTCAGTAAAGGGGAAAGTAAAGTAGAAGATTTTCTGCATGTTATGTGAAACTGAGTAATAGCTACTAAACACATTTTATGAGCTTCTATGAACTACAGTATGACAGCATCTCCACAACTGGCCTAAACCAAGATGACATACAGCAAATGATGCAAAAGTCAAGATTACAAAAATTCTTGAATCATTTGGCTGGAATCGGGAAGTCATCTTAGTGGTCCGAATACTTATTATCACCTTGGGGACAAATAACTTTAATGTGGTTTAAGTTGTCGTATAGTTACTCAGAGTGCAGCTATGCAGAAATTACACAGTGCCCGTAGTTCTAAAGTAGGCTCGAACAAGGCTGCCACAAACAACTTTATTTTTGAGTGCACTCCCTTCCTGTTATTTGAGACGGATGTTTTAACAGATTTTTGAGTGGAGGCAAATACATGTTACATTGGTTAGCTGCATCTGCAGCTTAGAAGATACAGCAGTGCCCTGGCTCACAAAGTCACTATTTTAAGCGGAGATGTTGGCTACAGTAACCACATGACGATGATCCAGCAGTAGTAAACACATACCAATCTTTCACTGCAACACTTAGTAGAATTTAAAGGGCGACCAACAGCTTCTATAAGGACTGCTGGTATCTGAAGATTCACTTCATACTTCTGACAATATTTAGTCTTTGCTATGTGGCGCAAACGTTATGAACCAAAAGCTGCTCTCTAACATAAAATTAAATGTCAACAAATTTAAGCCTAGATTTTTACGTGTACATGTGTTACACTCGTCCATCCTGGTTTCTTACTTCAAATCCACTCAAGCTACACAAATTAAAAGCAAAGATCTCAATAATGTAAAGCAAACATACATCTTACTTAATTCTGTTGCAGTGAAACAAAGCAAATGCATTGCCAGGATTGATAGTTTATCTGTTCTAGTCAACACAGGAAGTAAAGTCAAACGCCAATGTCTTTATGAGACAGTGTTAAAAAAAAGTTGTCAAAGGGTTGTTTATATGGCATGAAGAAAAAAAATCAAAAGACTTCAAAAGCCAACACAGGTGTAGTAAATACAAAAAAAGAAAAAAGGATGCTTTGAGGGAGCTGACCACTGTGAAAACACTCTTGCAGAAATCCCCTGAGGCATAATTATTTTCCTTCCTTCTTTGTCTTGGACAAAGGTTAGTTTTGCTTTTGTCAGATGAAGAGAGACTAAGGGGTTTAATGTCTTTATTTCCCACGTTTTTACCTGACTACATGTCTGCAATGGTCCAAATGTGGTGAAGTTGCTCACTCGTTGTGTAGAAATATTGCTTCTTGAGTTTTATATACACTGAGCAGTAATGCAACGCTGTCTCACACAGTTTGGATGCTGTGTGAAATGTTCTTAAAAAGATAATCCAATCATCTGAGGATCAGTTACACAGTGCTTAATTCAAATTTTTTGTTAGAAATGTATATCACTTTCACTTTGTGTCCTCAGGGCAGCTTTGCAAACACTGGCATGGGTAACTTGCAAATGTTTACTTTATTAACGCTGAAGAAAATATCCCAGAAAACACAGCATTATAAACAATTTTAACATTAGAAAGCAAAAAATAAAGTCACAGTTTCCAAACACTTGCAGTGCTACTGGTGTGAAATTCAAAATAAGTATATACATTTTCAAGAAAAAAAAAGTCGTAGTTTTATTTTACACAGCATCTCAACCTATTTTAGAAACAGTGCTGTCTAAGGGTCGGCTTGTAGGGACTCAAGGACTGAAAACTACAGAAATGCCGCAGCATACCTGACACAAGTAAAAACAAGATTTTGGAAATGTTTCAGGATCAACGAAATGCCCTCTTGTGCCCTCTTGTCCGAATCTTGCTGGTGCAAGATTTCCAAATGCAACATAACTCAAAACCGTGACCAACCACATAAAGCTGTAAAAATTACTGAATCTCAAAGTCATTTCCTCAACATCTTGCATCCTCTGAGACAGGAAGCCACACAGTAAATGCTTAGAAAGCTTCAGCTTGATATCTTCAGTTGCGCTAACTTCCAGTAGCAGAGCCCTTAAGTTGTTGTTTTTTAATTGAGAGAAGATCCTCTAACTTAATACAGTTTTAGGAAAAGTATAATGTTATTAAAATAATATTTTGCATTAAAAATGGTCAGTTATGGCTTTTAGAAAGAAAATGGAAATCTGCAAAAATCAGTGTCGGGAGATCAGACTTTAAAAAAAAAACTAAAATTGGACAGAAAAATTGCAATTGAGAGAACTCTAATTTCAGATATAAATCTCTGTGTCTACTTTAAAAGTAAACATTGTTGGGCAAGCTACACATTACTGCGTCAGCAAGGTAATTTTGCTTTGTAATTTTATTTGAAATGAATAAACATGGAATTCATTTTTTTTCAAAGTACAAAGAGTTAATAAAACAAAGAATCTAAGCTTCGGGAAAAGATGAATGAAAACCCTACAAACACATTAAAATCATTTATAAAATTCAGATATAAGGAGTATTATGATCTTGTGAAACAAAACACAGAAACATGCACGTATTGTTAAAACCAATCAAGACTTTGCTCCTTTAAAAATGAACATGTATGGGTTTTGATACTTCCACATTCCTGTTACCTTACCGATGGATGAACCTGGGTCATTGTCAGCCCTCATAATATTTCTGTCAGGCTCATTTGGCTTAAATGCTCACTTCGTTAAAGCTACAAAAGAGTGCCAAGTATGGTCACAGAGTGTGTCGGTGTGTACACTGGCATTTACAATAACGTCCTATCCAAAAACAACTCAAAAATGAAACCATTTCACCCCTTAAGCAGCTCCATATGACAACAGATAGATAGATAGATAGATAGATAGATAGATAGATAGATAGATAGATAGATAGATAGATAGATAGATAGATAGATAGATAGATAGATAGATAGATAGAATGAGCAGTAACAAAAAAAGATAAAAGAAGATAAATAACATGAAAAAGTATGTAAAATAAAAAAAATAAAGACATTTATGGTGCCACATTCAGTGGTCTGCAGGTCTTTATTGTTGAGCTAGGATCCTAGTAATTGTACCCCTCTTCTCATCTCATGGTTGTTCTTCAGGAAACTAAGCCAAGTTTTCCAAAGCTGTACTCTTTAATTTCTTTAAGAAACAAAAACTACATGATGACACAGACCACAGAGTAGCGCTTGTTTAGCAAGCCATCTGAACCTGCTCTCCATCTGAGTCTGTTCTGAGACTCTCTGGTGCATGTCTGAATGTAACCCACAGCTTCCACAGACCTCCTCTTCTGAATTCGATGTAGCAAAATCCGATATGCACCAGTAATGGGGTTCTGCAAGTTTAGGTTGTTGTTGAGAAGATGAACTTTGGTGATGCCAAGATCCTCCAGCATTGCTTTTAAATTTAGATCATCTGACGTCAGGATGTAGTTGGGTTCAGCCAGATGAAAGGGGGTAGATCTACAAGGTGCATAGGCCTGAGGGTATTCAATGCCTCTCATCCAGTCACTCTCCATGATCTGTGTCATAGTTAGGCGATCCAGTGGAAGTTGCCTCAAGAGGCCCTTGATAATATCCTGGCATGACTGGGGTACATAAGAGGGGATTGTATAAGAGCCCTGCAGGATGCAGCACTTAAGCCTGCCTGTGTTACTGGCTTTAAATGGCATTGTGGCAGTCACCATAAAGTAAAGCAAAATACCCATTGCCCAGATATCTACGTACTGACCAATGTAGCCTTTCTCTTTAAACAGCTCAGGGGCTGCATAAGGTGGAGAACCACAGGATGTGTAGAGGACATCGCTGAGGCAGCAGGATGTACTAAAACCAAAATCACCCACTTTAATGCAGTATGTGCTGGTGTAAAAGATATTCTCAGCCTTCAGGTCCCTGTGGACGATATTATTATCATGCTGGAAAAAGAGAAAGAAAGACTGTTAAAGTTATTTTACAATTTAATAACTGACAGTAGTACTTTTTTTTAAGATATGAGAACTTTAATACAAACACATGAAAGTTTTTAAGTGTCACTTGTTTTATTTTCCAGCAAAACGAAACCTTAGCAATGATCAGCTGAACGTTTCTCTAAACTTACCATATATCTGACTGCAGACAGGACCTGTGAAAAGACAAGCTTGCTCTCCAGGTCTGACAGGCGCCCCCTGGTGCTGATGCGGGAGAACAGCTCTCCTCCGCTGGCATACTCCATCACCAGGTAGAGCCTCTTGAATGTTTCCACCACCTCATACAGGTGTACTATGTTGGGGTGGGCCAGCTTCTCCATGCAAGAGATTTCAGAGGCAAAAGGACCCCGAGAGCGTTTGTCCAAACGCGCCTTTTCCAGGACTTTTACAGCTACTCTTTCTGTAAGATGAGAGAAAAAGGCAAAAAAAGCCAACAAAAAAAACAGTGAGGAAACCAGAAAACAACGTTTTCCCGTTTCTTTTCTACCTTTTTCCTGTATTCAATCTTCTTTATCTCTGCATAATCTGCTATAAAAACGAGTTTCAGCATCATTGTCATATTACACCACGTACACTGACTGCTAAGCACAAAACAATATGGATTAGTGGCTGGCTGAGATTAGCTGTCTTCTGACATCTGCAGTGACCCAGACTGACTGAAGTGATGTCTGTGCATTCAACTGATCTAACATCTAACAGGTGAATGAGGTCATTTGGCACAAAAGCCCCCGTGTACTTTGCAGCATATATAAATAACAGAGATACTTAAGAAAGACGTCCCTTATAAAATGCCTGAAAAGCTTGATTTTACATCTTTATCACATTCTTGTAGTACATCTTTTCTTTGGGAAATGCAGTTAATTAGGATCAATCGGGCACATATTTATGTATTGAGTGCTGATAGCCAAATACAACTCAGTTTATTGCCCGTGTTTGCTTCATGTATGAGATAAATGGCAGACGTAGCTTTTTCTGAGCAATTCAACATTACACCTGCACTTTAATTGTATATTTTTTCTTCAGTGAATGTGGATCACACACTGTTTTCTGCTTTAAATAACATAATATTATTTATGATAACAACAGGAAGTAAAGCAATATGTAAACTGGATTATTTCTGATGTAAATATGTGATATAATAACAATTTTAAATTTACAACCTATGGTCATTTCCTACCTGATGACCCAAGATGTGATAATGAAGGTAACAAAAGACAAAGCATCAAAAATCTCACCTTTGGTCAGGTCATGAATTCCCAATCTAACCTGGGAGAAGTTGCCAGACCCAATCTCCCCTCTGAGCTCGTAAAGCCCTACTCGACGTCCAAATATCAGGTCATTCATCACCTTTTCTGAATGGGTCAGATCATACAAGGCCTTTCCAAATGCCGTGTGCTGCATCGCTGCCTCATCCCCTGTCTCATTCTCTTTTGTCCCCGCCTTTTTGCCCAAATTTGGAGACATCACGGGAAAAACCTCTTCCTGGCGAGGAATTGTCTTCAAGTGAGCCCCTGAGAAGAAGAAGGGAATCCAGCTGTTATCATACTGTGAGATGCAACAAGAGTTACTTTGAATGATTATTTCTGTATTGGATATGATCTAATTGACATGTACACATAAAATGCAATCCTGCAGTTAAAAATGTTCAAATCAAACAAAAAAAAAACCCATCTTTGTACTCACATGTTTTCCCTTTTATGTTCTTTTTACTCCTTTCTACGTTTATGGCATTATTTTTGTTGTTTAAATACATGATTCTTTTCGCCTGGCACCAGAGAGTCCTCCAAGTTTCTTTGTTTTCTGTCTTGTTGAATATTTTAGAAAATTAAAAGTTGATAAATTAACAAGAAAATAAATTTCCACAAAACAGCAACCGGAGGAAAAAGATTGTCTGAACAAATATGAGCAGTATGATAGGAAATGAAAATCATCTGCAGGCATCAGGAAAAATGCTCAGAGAAGAAGTTTCTTAGATGATGAACCGCTTGTCCAGATGCTGCTACTGCACCAGCTCTCGCCCTACGCTGCAGTGTGTCTCTCCTCGCATATAATCTGGAAATACAACATAACGCCATGTAATCCCAGCGTGTTGGACTCCTCCCACGCAGACAGACAATAGACAGGATTTGGAGGCTTCTTTAAACTCTAGACATGAACTAACCTCTGTATATCCTTGTTAGGGGTCAGCCAGCTGGGGCAGGGTGATTACTGCATCTTCAGCTGGCTCAGCTGGACATGCATCCCTCAGATTGTAGCCTTTATTGAAGACAAGCACGGATCACATTTTGACATTACCAATTAAACATTTTACCTAAACAATTATCATACTTGTCAAATTGCGAACAACAGCACTGATAACTCAAAATACTCATTGTTTTCCAATAGAATTGCAAATAAAAAATACAATCCTACCCTCACCTACAGTCAGCTAAAAACTAAAAACAGTGAGAATAGAGTATGCGTGCCTTCTTTGCCTTGTTACTAGGCTACAGAGCAAAGCAGTGACCCAGACATTGACCATGACACCAGACAGACACTTGGCCAGACAGCCCACGGACTGATGTGTGTTATCAGTCAGTCCCGTCAACCTCTGCTACCCAGGCTGGACACGGGGACCGTCTGGCAGTCACCGTGCATAAGCTGCTTGTTCGTGTCATAATCCAATCACAATCTCAGTGATCATCCAAGCACGTGTATTGTAGTCTTCTAATAAAGAAGAGATCTGTCTGGGAATGTGAATTAACTACAAAGGGACTATTTCCTGATACAATATCAGGATTATGTTACAAGAAATTTGTGATCTGTCAGAATATGGTTAAAATTACATAAGATGAATTGAATACAGTTGTGTGATTGAAAGGTTTTTTAATGGTAATCCAAATGGGCCAATGTCAAGACTTGAACCTATTGCAGTTTAAAAACTATAAGAAAGAAAAGAAAAAATGGTTTATGCTTCCTCTTCAAATATTATAAAACGATCTATTTAAAAACAAGTACTCCAAAGGTTTGTAAGTATTCCTGTGTATTTTATATTCAAAAGAACTTCCCAATGTGAGTAAAAGAGGCACGCACAATGCTTTGAAAGACTCTTAAATGGACGCAAACTGAAAGTCATTCTCACCAATAACATCTGGAGGTTTTTCTACTGCCACAGTCACCTTTGAACTGATTTTATTTTGGCTGTTTCCAAGTTTAAACATAAAAAACAAGCTCAAGTATCCTCCATCTGTGGAGGAAATGGTGGGATCCTAATACTGGGCATTGTGATCAGACAGCATGCCAAAAAGCTGCACTATATTTTGCACTGATCAGCCATAACATTAAAGCCACAGACAGGTAAAGTGGACAACCCTGAGTATCTTGTTGGAAAGCAAAGATCTGCTGGAAAATCTTTGGTCCTGGCAATAATATGAATATTATTTTGATAGATAGCATCCACCTGGTTACCCCTGGTGCATCCTCCACATCCTTCAGCCCTGCATGTGCTTAACTCATCTGGTTTGTTGTGGCTGACCAGGATGTGACTTTTATAAACAATCTCCCATAATCTTCTTTATGTGTGACCCAAACTTGATAACCTATGTGACCAGATTGCATTAATACAAGCCAGAAACTTATTTTGAAAACCAAAAGCAAAGCAACACACCCTTTGATCTACATAATCAAATCAAGTAACTACTAGGAATGTAACATTACCAAGATTATAAGAGAATTTCAAAGAGATGTGTAGTAAATTAAAGAAAGGAATCAGCAGCTGAAACCACCTTAATAAAGGTGTCTGAGCGCTGATGGTCTTCACGTTGATCCGCTGATCCTGGTGAAAATGAGGGGATCACATCAACACATCAAAGAAGGATTAACACCTCGTCAAGATACTAATTAAAAATGAGCAAAATGTCAAGATTACCACACAGCTGAACGCTAAAGCCACGATATCTGAAGAGGAGAGAGAAGGCCTTATTGACCTGACGAAGCACCCAGATCCACTTTTATCAGAAGTAATATTGACATAAACTTGTATCTCTACAAGTTTATCTTGTAAGTACTTAATCTCTCCACTTTCAGTGAAGATTAAAAGCAGAGGGTAGTTCTGAGGGGTTTGGCCATTTGGTGTCATGTTGAATAAACACAAAGGTGCTGGAGTTTTCTAAAGGTGAGGCTCAAGCCCCCATGCTGATTGTGTTTATGTGTTTGGGACAGATTTTGTTTTAAGTCAGAGGTGCTAAACACCTTCCCCCTGAGATAAAAGATGATTAATGCCTTTGAATGAGCGACACTTTAATGACTCAGGGATACTTAAGCACTTCATTAGCGTGAGCTGAGGCCCGGTCGACACACTCGAGCCAGTGTGTCCTTACAGCAGGAACAGAAAAGCTGTAGAGATTTCCTTTGAAGTTGGCTTCTGGCTGGAGAAGCATGGAAATTTGATTAGCTCTCACTTTTTTTGACACCACCCCTCTTTGAGGATTTTAGGTGACATTTGGGGCTAAAGCTCAATCCCTTATAAATATCTGAGGAGGGCAGAAGGACACTCAGGATCTGGCAACTGAGGAGTAGATTTGGACTAAAGCCATGGATATACAGCAACCTTTCCTACTCTTTCTGTGTGTCCTCCACTTGACCTGTAAGTGTTGTTTGCATTTTCTTTTCCACTGCAGCTGTGATGTGTAGAGCAGAAGGTAATCACTGACTCAACTGACACAAATTCGCTCAGATACACAAATGATCGCCTTTTAAATGTAAGTAGCTGAAGGTGTGATGCTGAGATCAAGGATGGGTTAAAAATTAAATTAAATTAAGATTAAAAGTAATATTTTTTGTTAAAGTTTTCTCCATAGAATGATCTTTTTCATGAATAAAAGACTTGGAAGAAAATCCTGTACAGCTCATCTGTAACTGAAATGCAGTTCCATGTTGAATCACCAGGGGAAATGTTGTGTGCTGCTTCTTGTGTTTTCCAGTGATGGGAGTGCTGAGCAAACACGTTGACCACAGGAACCTGTTTACACAAAGAGTATGCTGCAAGAGGCAGAGCCACTTTGTGTACATTGGACAAGGCAAGGAAACACATTCCTCCACATGTTTCAAAATCCCACATCTTTCCACTGTACCCTCTATAGAAATCAAAGCAAGGTTTCCTCTGATGTGTTAAAACAGGTTAAAGCAGGCCTTGAAGCTAAATGATGAGTTTAGACTTCTGCAGTTAAAAGGATGAACATTGTGTGCTGTCTGTCTTTAAATCGGCCTCGTTTTTCTTTCTTCAGATATTTTAGGAAGTCACATCAGTGTAGATGTAGGAATGTGCAGATCACATTGTGGGGCCCCAACAACACCATCGTATGAAGCAGGGAAGCAGCAATACTCAAAATATTCTTCAATGCTGGACTTCCTCAAGAGCAAAAAAGTAAGTGAAAGCTTGCATTATCATAAGAATAGCTGCAATAACAATATGGAAAAAGTGCTGCTTTGTAAACCATTAGCCTAACATCTGTGGGGTTACTTTGCACAAACTTATCATTTATATTATTTATAATGTGACACTAGCATTAGCAAGGTATTAGCAAGTGCTTAATTCATCATTTATATATCATTACTGCTACTTAGTATAACATCTGTTACTGTTACACCATGTACAGCTATCACTGTTACTACTTCACTGCTAGTTAGAATCGTAATCATTATCACAGTCATAAGAATATATCTATATTTATAAATGGCATACTAAGGAGGAGTAATGCTATACAAATGATGAATTAAGCGCTTGCTAATTTTTCACTAAGCCCTTAAATATACCTAATAGTGTCACATTGTTATAAAGTGCTCCCCTATTCTCTCATAAGTCTGAAACTACAATAAACGCGCAGGTGAGTACATGGGAACATGTTTCTACCGGTCTGATTCAAACAATAATTTCCCCTTGGCTCAATAAAGACGAGGACACGTGGACCCGCTGCTTCTCAGAGCGCAGGTCCGCTGAACCACCTGCCTTCATGCGGCGTGACTCAGGTGTGTGAGCCGACTGGGATGCGCGTGGATCGGCTTCTTCTGTTCGAGGGACCTCGAGAAGTGGCGGTCATCGAGGACTGTCACTGTGAGATCAAGCTGGCCCAGTGCATCAGAGTTCCCGGACTGAGGACATACTTCTCTGAAACACCGTATGAGACAGTCATTGACGTGGGAGGATGTTCCCAGTCGAGAGGATCCCCAGGTGTGTCTGTGTGTGTGTGGGGTGAGGGGGGGATTAACAACAGACAAAAAAACATGAGGAAGACGTGTTTAAGCGAGCATGAAGCCGCCAGTAAAATTCCAAATGACTGATTTGGAAACAGTCAGTTTACCTTTTGTCCCACTTTGTAGGGCAAAAGTATTTTTCTATTTAGTGCATATTAAGAGTCAGGAAGTTAATCAGTAATAATTCTGAAATAAATTAACGCACATAGATTCAATACACATATATTATTAATGGATAACCTGACAGCTACAGTTTAATTGACATTGCCTATGTAATTTTGAGTTAGAGAGGTCTGAAAAAAAAAAACCCACACACGGTTGATGAAGAGATGTTTCCCCTTTATGCACCTTATCAAAAAAAAAAAAGTATTAGAATTCTGCTTCTGGGACCAGACGACATCATCCCGTCTATTTAATATTTCTGCTTCCCATCACAGATCATAATCCTGTTACTTTTATTATCAATCATCCACAGATGGATTCTCCTGTGTCCCCACAAAGTTTGAATCAGCCTTGGTGGAAACCCCTAACGAAGTGGATCTCATACAGACTGTGGCAGCCTGTGAGCTGAAGGAAAGCTGTTACAGGGTTCGATACGTGGAGTATTATTATGAAACAGTCCACCATGCAGAGGGAGTCAAAGAAGAGAAGCTCAAAGTAAGTGTCACCTACAAGCTATTACTACAACTGTAATTTTCGACAAAATCCCTACCCTTCGATTTTAATTTCAAACCCAGCCCTTCACAATAAACATAATTCCTTCTTTCATTAGCCCCCCTGCCACATTTCACACTGCAAGAAGGATTCACGCTTGGTGGCAGTTTCACACTCTTTTGTAGTGAGGTCAAGAGGAAATGGGGCTCTAGCCAGGTGCCAGACAATAATTAAGTATCTTTGTTCACCGCAGATAAGTGGAAGACAGCACTTAATCAAAACAACACACTGGCTGGCTCCGTGCATCCTGGGTGTGAAGTAAATCAGCATGGCCTGCATGCGTATTCATGCACAAGCACAGACTTGAGGCTTTGATTGTTGTAGGAGAGCAGGAATCTCTGGCATAATTTTAACTTCTTTTAAACTGCATAAAGAAGGCGAAACCAGGTCAATACTCCCACAACACTTTACTGTTTCTTTGCACTTACAAAACGTTTCACTTTACAACGACTTATTTAATTCCCAGCCCTACTGATATCAGAAAAAAAATATTTGAAATCACCATTACACAGATTTGTATGCCATGCTTAAGCAAATAAGGATTAAACACCAAATTCACAAAAAGCTTTCCACCAGCTGTACAACTGCAAGGTAAGTTAGTATCTGTGATTTTTAACATCACATTTATATAATAGACGGTAAGGATTTAAGTTGAAGATTGGGTTTGGGTAGTCTGCCATGTCCAAGAACCAAAGGTGCGAGTGGAGCACCAACACAAATGGCCTCTGCAGGTGGTGAATCAAAGCAGTGCTAAACATGCTAAGCAGCTGGACCCCAACTCAACTGGGTAAATATTTGCGAGCAGCTGTGAGCTGATTCCTCTTTCTCTCTGTTGCTAATTTTCTTCAGGAAATAGATGTGGGCAGATGTTTGGGAAGCTGCACTACAGGAAACCGATGCCTTCTCAGGTATGTGTGAACACAGCTGCTCCACACCGCCTCATGCACACCTCATAACAATTACTTGTGAGCTCTGACGCCTTCTGCTCTCAGCATGTTGACTTTTGGGTTAATTCCTACACCAAATGTTCTTTTTACACCTTCTGCTTTATTTTGAGATGTTTGCAGACAACCAGTGTTATTGCTTTATCTTAATCATATCAAAATAATACAAAATCCACCATCTAAATTTACCCTACAGTTTGTAAGGTAAATGCTAAAGAGGTGCAGCATTTAAGAGATTTATTCAACCACCACCCAATGCAAGGTTTATGGCTAAGTTAAGAATTTTTCAGCATTTTTCATGTTTTCACTAATTTTCACAAATTTAATTTAATCAAAAATCATATTTTATTGATAACATGTAATAATTTATATTATCAATTAATCTTCTAGTTTACTGTTTTACAAAAAAAGGGAGGAAAATTTAGCACATTATTATTTTTTGATTAAGGTGCTGACTTACAGTTATTAACTTGCCTTCCTAAGCAGAAAATTCAGTGTTAAGTATTTTACTTTATCAATTTATTCTTAACAAACTCAAGTGTGCCAGCTCAGATTTTAAATTTTAAAAACTGGGTTTCAGTTTGTTATTTGCCCAAAAAATAACAATCTAATTTTTACTTAGAAACAAATTTTAGGCAAATTTGTCAAATATTTTTCTTCTTTCTTCTTCGATGAAGTGGAAAGACGTTGTGCATATATAGACATAGCAAGATCCACAATTATCCTATTGTAACTTTCTGTACTGTACAGAATGGTACAACATGTGTGAGTCGAAATACTTGTACATATTGTCAGTAAACTAGATACAGAAATTATATTTAGTTCTATTTCTGTACATTTTTCTATAAAAAAAATGTTTTGAGAGATAAATGAAATGCTGCCTACTTATAGCAATAAAGTGATTAGTGATTTAATCTTTTTGTCTTCTTCTATGTTTTTGTTGCAGGAGTCCATCCGATCCAGAAATCTGCCACTTGTGGTCCGAAAGACAGTCCAGTTCCTGTGTTCCTCAGGGATATGAGAGCCACAGCTTTGTGAACCAGTATGGGCAGATTCGTACAATCCTGTCCATCACTTCCTGCCATTGTCGAAACTAATCACAGGCCCCTCTGCTGGAAAAAACAAACAAACTTGAAAGACTTTAAGAGGTTGCCACAGTTGGGCCCCATATTTACTGTAGCCCATTGATGACCCCACGGAATAGTGAATATTAAAGTGAATTTTTATTATTGTATCATATGTAATATATGTAAGATGCTAAATTTGTAAATAAATTTAATACAACAATAAACGAGGACTTGTGCTTAAAGCATTGTACAAATACTGAGAATGCAAAAGAAACATGATGGGAAAAAGTTAAAGATTTAAATCTAAGATCCACGATCTAATCTGAAAAAATTAGTGTGTGATCCTCTTTTTAATTCATGTATATTTAGTAGAATTTGTATAAAAAAGTATGTAAGCTAAGACAAAAATTTATAATTGTGCTATAGTCTTTGAGATGATTGTGAGTCAGTTAAATCTGAAATATCATGAAGAACAAATTCTAATTCTAATAATGTCATGATGTAATATAAATATATTTGGGTCTGTGTTCTTCTCCAGATGCATCATAAAACATTTAACGTTTTTTTTCTTTTTCTTTTCCAATAAGAAGCTTTGGTGAAGCCTGGAAAAGAGGCGCAAAAAAAAGAGAAAGAAAAACAACTTTGCAAATGTCCCTTTGAAAAAACACGTGCAAGTAGCGCTTTGTTTTAATACCAACATGTGAACACTCCACTTTGTCATCTAAAGAAACGTTTTATGACCTGCCTGCAAGGTGTCATGCAGAAAAACTTTGATCTTTTACGTGTTTATTACAGCGAGGGAAACAAATTTCTCTTTTTGGCCTCAGTTTGCGTTTTGCGGTTAATCGTGCATAAAGATCAATGGGAGCAAATGGTTTCCTAGAAACTCTGAAATAATATGTTTAACGCATAATTTAGACCTAAATCCATCTACAGTTGAAATATGTAAATAATATTTCTTTGTGGAAGAAGATGATGTTGATTACTCCTGAATATAAAATCAGAAAAATGAACTGAATTGATTTTATTTATTCGACTTAATGTGGAAGAAACCTGCAGAATCCGTTCCACTTGCCTCGCAGTGAGGAGTGAGAGCTCAAAAACAAATAACAGTCATAGTCATGTTGCAGACAATAACTCATTTGTGCAATAAAAATGATTTCGATTGGTCTGATTGGCTCAGAAAAATACTGTGGCGCTTTTTCAAAAAACATAAACCGCAAATGTGGCGATCATCCAGCTGAACCAGCGCTTATGTAAATCTCACAGAGTGTTCCCGGCGACACTTGCCTTTTTTGTCAACGTAATGGTTTTTTCACCTAACACACTGCGCCCGCTATTCCAAATTAACTGATTCATTTAGGCGCAGTTAACCCCCCACTGTGAGTGCATGTCCTCAAGACATCACCTCCGAGGTATTCCACCTTCAAGTTTCGATTTTTGCCTCTAATAAAATCATCCAGGCTGCTGGTTATTAAATATGCATTATACAACATACTCAACAATACACTGTATTTTCAGTGAGAATTTAAACTTTTCGTAGGCTGAGGGTAGTTTATTCGAGCCTTTATTGCCAGACGCAGGCTGAATGGAAAGTTCACACCTTTTAACGCCCCCATTAGTCTGCGTTTACATTCGCTCATTGCTGATTTACATTTGCGACCAAATAGCATCTTTACTGCTGTTTACTGAGGGCCTGGCGGTACTGGAGAGGAAACGGGGGCATTTGATATAAAAGTCGGCCTTCAAGGATCCCACTGTCACTCCACGCAGCTCGCAGATCGAAGACTTGGCTCACCGGGAATTTACTCACCGACAAATATGCTGAAGTTTGTCATCAGCTTCGCCGCACTGCTGTGCACGGCCGCTGCCGTGTCGCTCCACTACCCGGAGAACTCGTTCACTCCCGCGACAGAGTCCGAGGAAGTCCGCTCAGCTGCTATAAAGAGACTTTTGGAGGTTTTCGGGATGGACGACCCCCCTGTGATTCATGGACACAAACAGCCCCCTCAGTACATGCTTGATTTGTACAACGCGGTAGCCGACGTGGACGGTGTGACCAAGGATCCGCATCTTCTGGAGGGGAATACCGTGCGCAGCTTCTTTGATAAATGTAAGATCTGATGTGTCCCCGCATGCGTGCCAGGATGGCTGCTTTGGAAGACACTCTGATTTGAGCCCTAATCCTCTCATTTCTATTGCAGTGTACAGTGATCAGGTGGAGTTCAGCTTCAATTTGTCAATGGTCGCAAGAACAGAGAAGATTCTTGCTGCAGAGCTCCATCTTTATAAGCTGAGACCTCAGGCACCCTTGACGTTCAACAGACATCACTTCAGCCAGGTATGTAGACCAGCTCTAGACCAGTATTTAAACCCGCGTGGCTGAATGACTGTTTCTAATTCTATCTACATTAATTTGGCTCTTTCAGGTCAGTGTTTATCAGCTGTTTGACACCAGCAAAACCAATTTTACGCAGAAGAAGCTGCTTTCCTCTCGACTTATCCCAGTGCACTCCTCTGGTTGGGAAGTCTTCACAATCACGCATGCAGTAAGTATCACCACCTCTTTAAAGCCCACAAAGATCTGCTTTGAACTACACTGGACAGTGTAGAGTGCTGAAATAAACTTATGACCTTCTTCCTGAAGGTGCGCTCCTGGATGGTTGATGAGGGCACAAACCTGGGACTTCAAGTGGTGGTTCGGACACTGGGAGGGAGCCAAATGGATAAAAAACTGATCCGCTTTGCCTCAGGGCGCCACCACCATCACAGCAAACAGCCCATGCTGGTTCTCTTTACTGATGATGGCCGCTACTCTAATCCTCTTGAGAGCAAAGGTGAGATTTCTACTTTAATGTCAGTTACTCCCAGTGATATTAATATTAAGTGAAGATAGTAGCCGTGTGGATAAGATTTACAGTGGTTAAAGGGAAACCAGCCTCCAGTCTCTATATTCATAAGCACAACAGCCTTAGTTTTAGTTTTAATGGACAACTGAACTAAATGTCCACTGAGGTCAGTGCTGAATATATTTCCATCCACATGTGCAACCATTATTTAGCATGCTTATGAAGGAAACACTCACGTACAACTGGCCTGTGACTGACTGGGAGTATGCTTACAATTCAACAACTTGATGAAAAATGAAGCTCTCAGTGTTTTGTGTGTCCCACTTAAGGGCTTTAGATGTTATATTTCTTTGCACTCCACATTCAAACTTCTACTTCTGCTTGTGTGTCACTGCTTCCTCTTCTGTTTATGGAATGTACTTCGTAACAGTTCAAAAATTGCATTTTTAAAACGGTGGATTTCTTTCTCCAGATTCAGATGATACAGCAGAAACGTCCAACCTGCCCCAGACTCCCATGTCCGGTCCACCTTCCCGTAGCGCTCGATCTCTGGGCTACGATGCAGATGGTGCAGCCACGCACTGCCAGCGGTTTCCCCTAAATGTAGATTTCGAGGAGATCGGCTGGTCGGGCTGGATCGTATCACCAAAGGGTTACAACGCTTACTATTGCAAAGGCTCCTGCCCCTTTCCTCTGGGTCAGACCATGAAACCAACCAACCACGCCACTGTCCAGTCCATCATCAATGCCTTGAAGCTGGTGAAAGGCATTGAGACGCCGTGCTGTGTGCCAGACAAGCTCTTTTCCATCAACTTGCTCTTCTTTGATGATGATGAGAATGTGGTTTTAAAACAGTATAATGACATGGTGGCTGGAAGCTGTGGGTGCCACTAACATTAACTAGTCACTGGTATCGGGCTGCGAAGATTAAAAACTGTAAACATTGTAAACAGAGCTTGGTCAGCTGACCCTGGAAACTATTATGTGGCCAGTCCTACATGTGACACTGTAGTATATGTAAATAATGATAAATTATAATATATGAAAGTAATTGAAATGATATTAAATAATCAAAGGAATGTTAAATAAATTTGTAAATCTGTATTTTTCTGTATTTTATCTGTATTTTTTATGTTTTGTGTTGGGATATATATTGTAAATATTGTAAATGAAAGTCTTGTTTATTGGCCCTTGCATCAGTTTGTTGCATCATTTGTGAGGCTTTACAAAGCTTCACAATTCTTTTGAGACCCAACCACCAAAAAACAAAAAATCTAACAAACGAAATATGAAAAACAAAACAGGCTTTTAATCTTTTTGTAAAGTATAAAGTTAACTTGTAGACCTGCTATGATTACAATGCCCCCCATGTTTTCCAGCTCTGTGGACTTTTGTAAGTTTTCGAAAATCTGTATTAAAGCTCATCTTTTGCCTTTTAGAAGTGTTTCTGTGGGTCCTCTTTTTGAGAAAAGTAATCTCATAATGTTGTGCTAGATCAGGCTCATCAGAATTCAGTATCTCTAAATAGTTTAAGCTACGGTTGCATTATCATGTATACATGGATGCATGTAATACATTTTTTTATGTCACTATTACACCACTTGCAATATTACTGTATATGTAATGACAGTGAAGGCATCTTATCTTATGTCATTCATCTGCACTGAGTATATTCAACTTTATAAACAAGAGGCTTCCACTAGCCCACTGGACATCTTCCTTTTCACCTCTAGAGGGCACTGATGTCCAAAGGGGTTTCCCTTTGGGTCCAGTGAGCACAATCATGATTGTTTATAGTGTAGTAGCAAAAGGCCATCCTCCTACAAACCATCCTCTTAAAAAAAGACATTCCTAAAGATGCTCAGGAAATAGGAGGATTAGAAAAAAGACAGGATATTCTGGACTATAAATAGAGAGTCCTTTAAAGATGCCCCATCAGTACAGTAAGGTATGTGTTCAGCTGTAAGATGGCACAGCTCTCTGTGACCTCCTATAAAACGCAACACAAGCTAAAGTCAAAGTGTTAGGAAGCTTTCTAAGAAATAGACTGATGTAATGTCTTTGTTCATTTAATGTCTTATAACAGCTCATAGGTGTTTATGCTGTGCGTCATAAGCATTGGTGTCTGACCTAAATTATGATGTGGTGAATCATGTGGTATGGAAGGCAAAAAACACAATATTTTCTATAATGGAAGCATCATTGAAATTGTTCTTTGGGGTCTCTAACGGGACCAAAGAATCTCAGGTTGTTGGAGATAGATGTGGATTTTTCAAAATAAAATATATGACCCAAAAGGTTTAGCCTTTATTGAGCCTTTATTTTTATGACTGCAATCACTGGTTGTTCTGGTAAGTTTCATCCTTATTACTCATCCTACCTGGAATAGAGTGAGGTAAAGTTGATGCTGTACACCTGCTATTATAAATCATAATTGCAGGATCAAAGGGAAGTTTTATGTCTGTGCCTCAAGGTGTTTCTGAACTCATTTTGTGTGCACACAAGTCAACACAAGTTCAGTTTTAAGTGAGCTCTGGAACACTTAAAACCTAAAACACTTCAAAACTTGCTTATATATCTATATCTATATCTATAGATAAGATAAGATAAGATAAGATAAGATAAGATAAGATAAGATAAGATAAGATAACCTTTATTAGTCCCACACGTGGGAAATTTGTTTTGTCACAGCAGGAAGTGGACAGTGCAAAAGTTATGAGGCAAAAATTAGAATACAATAAGAATAAATACAGTACACAACTGTACAGAATAGAATAAAATAAAATACTATATACAGTAGAATAAAATAAAATAAATATACAATAAGATAAAAATAGAATACAAATACAAATAATATACAACTGAGTAAAAATACAACGATGACAGAAAGGATTATTGCACTTAGTATTATTGCATATGTATGGATGTGTGTGCTTGATCAGTTAAAGTCTTTATTATGGAGTCTGACAGCAGTGGGGAGGAAAGACCTGCGAAATCTCTCCGTCCCACACCGTGGGTGCCGCAGTCTCCCACTGAAGGAGCTGCTCAGTGCTGTCACAGTCTGCTGCATGGGGTGGGAGATGTTGTCCATCAGGGATGACAGCTTAGCCGCCGTTCTCCTGTCACTCACCACCTCCACTGGGTCCAGAGGGCATCCTAGAACAGAGCTGGCCCTTTGGATCACCCTGTTCAGTCTCTTCCTGTCCCCAGCAGAGATGCTGCCGCCCCAGCAGACCACGCCATAAAAGATAGCAGAAGCCACAACAGAGTCATAGAATTTCTTCAGGAGTGGGCCCTCCACTCCAAACGACCTGAGTCTCCGCAGCAGGTACAGCCTGCTCTGCCCTTTCCTGTAGAGGGCGTCTGAGTTATGAGTCCAGTCCAGTCTATTGTTCAGATGAACACCAAGGTACCTGTAGCTGTCCACAGCCTCAATGTCCATACCTTGGATGTTCAGTGGTTGCAGTGGAGAATGCTTGTGCCTGCGGAAGTCTACCACCAGATAGATAGATAGATAGATAGATAGATAGATAGATAGATAGATAGATAGATAGATAGATAGATAGATAGATAGATAGATAGATAGATAGATAGATAGATAGATAGATAGATAGATAGATAGATATACACTCACAACAATTAAGTTCTCAACTGAAACAAAACTTGTCTCACATCAAAAACTCTATTTGCCCACTACAAAACCCTGTCTCTAAAGAGTGTAACCTGAGTGGCGAACAAGGCGTTGGCCATAGTGTGCCACCAAAGGGGGTTGATACCACTTGGCATGATGCTGGACGACAGCCCTTATTCACTGTCAAAGGGGTTTCTATTCACAACGGAGAAAACGATGAAATGCCTCCATTATAGTGGGGACCAAAGGGCCCCAGTGCAGCCAGACACCTGATCTCCTCTTTGGCTCTGGCTTCCCTTTGTCAGAGTATTTCATAACTAGCATACCCACTTTAAAAAAGGACTTGATGCCGGAGCAGCGATGGACCTGAGACTCTGTGTTTCTGCACTCAGACATGGGAAATAAACAAACCATCTTTACGGCACAGCAGCTAGATGCCTATCAGGTTGGTATCACTCATGTTTCTTTATCAATTAATTGATAAGGCTCACTCAGAATGAATGGAGCTACCATTATCAGTATTAGCTTAACATCTACGAACAAGATTAATCAGACCTCTTCATACTTTTTATTAGCAAAAAAGAAAGGGATCCAGTCCCATGTGGTGCAGCACTTCCTGACATTCAGAGTCAGTGTTTTCCTGATATTGTGTGATGACTGGATTTGCTTTTGACTTGCATCATTTTGATGAAAAGAAAACTCTCAGAAGTAATTTGAGGTGCAAAGTTAGAGATGTCATATGGTAAATAAATGGTAAATGGCAAGTAAGGCATTTATAAATAAAGTTTTTCATTTGATTTTTGGTGCTAATGTAATGGAGAAATGTTGGAGAAACATTAATATTTACACAAAAATAATTGCCATTTAAAAAAAATTATTAAATTTCACTGCTTTGATCCACCGCAACATCACCACAACATGCTGATACATGATAATAATAATCGTAATAGACAGACAGAGATCATTTTGCCTGTTTTGTAAGCAATTCATAATTTGTTTCCAAAAACTGCATGTTTACTTCTCTACTTTACCAATATTGTGTAAAAATAAGTGTCTTTTATTGATGTATTGCTATTACTGAGTAAAGATTATACACATCACTGTATGCAAACAGCTCACATTGAATTTAAATTGCATTTACAGGACTGTACATATTTCACAAGAAAGGAAATTCTGAGGTGAGCCTACATTACTTCAGTTATTTTGTTTATACTTCCTGCTTTATGACATCCCTCCAGTGCAGAAAAGATCAAACTAAACATGGACTCAGGATAAGTTGTGTCAGATCTCATTAATTTCCTGAGTCATTGCTTATGTAGCATGCTTGACAGAGCTGAATTTTGTTCTATTCTGCACAATACCATACTGTAACTCTAAACTAGACTATCAGGACACCTGTCTTGATGTGGGGCAGACTGCCACTGAGATCACAGGCTATTTTTATTGTGCTGGAAAGTGTATAAGTTGAATGTTTTCTGTTTTCAAAATAGTGTCCGTAGCTGAAAAGCAAGTTCTTAACTTAACTTTTCCTTTCTAACTTTTCCTTGTCCCTTTAAAGTGTAACTCTACATATTATAGGACATATCTTGTAATTCAATATTGATAGTAAATTTTTTAAACCTTTCCTAGACTCTTCCACCGCTATCGGGATTTGGCACCGCAGCTCGTTCCTCTTGACTACACCAACCACCCAGATGTGAAGTTACCATATGAGCTGATTGGCAGCATGCCAGAGCTGAAGGTAGTCCCGCTGCACTGGTCCGCACACGCCCTGCAGACCCGCGCTCTCTCCCTGTGTTCCCAATCCATAATTAATGACCAATTAATCGACAGAATTCTTTGAGCGGTTATATGTTACCTGACTCCTTTAAACTTGAAGGATGTTGGTGGGTCCCAGAGGACACACTTGGTGGAAATAGGTCAATTATATGCCTCTTTACTCAGTGACAGCAAGGTAAACAGGTGTGTTAACAAGCTGGTCACTGACATGCCCCAAGAAAGGGAGAGTGAGCCGGTCACGATCAGGGTCACGCCCGAGGTTGCCACTTTTTCCAAGCTGTTTTTATTACTAAAGATAATTTTATGACTTTATTGGATTTCAAATAGAAAAACAAAACTGAAGTAAAATCACAAACAGCACAATTTTGTTAGAACAGGACTAAACTGCATCACATCGAACAGGCAGAAGTTAGTTGTGCTGAACATTTGTGTGTTCATGCTTTGACTGTTTGTTTAGGACAACCCGTTTCGACAGAGGATCGCTGAGGTTTTCTCTGAGGATGGCGAGGGAAACATGACACTGGACGACTTCTTGGACATGTTTTCTGTCCTCAGTGAGATGGCTCCACGGGACCTCAAGGCCTACTATGCTTTCAAAATTTATGGTAAAATCTTCATAAATCAAGGATGCTTGTCATTGTTTTTGTTTTTTTCTTTAAAACCAATGTTAATTCCAACCAATTTTTACATTTTTGCAGTTTCACAAATCATACTGTGCATACTTTACTACACACGGTACATAACAAAGTATGTGAATAACCCTTCCTACTGCCACTGCAAGCTGAAAAAATACATTTAAATGTTAACATTTTACACCAAATAAGGAGATATTTCAACTTAAATGCACTGTTTACATCTGTTTGCAAAAGGCAATCATGGAAACAAAATTGCTATACGTTAAACTGCAGAAAACAGCATTGACTTAAGCTCATTATTAGTTAGAATAAGGGCAAATTTAATGTTAGAGCCATGCAGATATACCGCTGGATTTTCTGCACCTGATTTGAGTTGTGAAAGAGGATGTTTGGTTTCCAACATCCCAGACAGAAGAGTGGGCGTTAAACACATCTTGAAACTTGCAGCATTTAAAGAAGCGGTTTGTCAGTAAAACTAAACTGATTATTGTGCAAAAAATGTACGATGAAATCATCAGCAGTAATATATATTCATCCTGAAGGGTTATGGATCGGTAAACACAGCAGATGGGGAATGGAAAGTTTAGGATCATATACCAGCTCGTCAAAGCCTCGGTTAAAAAAAAAAGACAGCTGACAACTTGTGAAACTACACACGAGAACTTTTCATTCCTTATTCAGACTAACAAGGGTGACGTAGTTACACTATAATGAAAAGGATAAGAAAAAACAGCCTGCTTTTCTTCATTAAATTAATCATACACTAAATATTTCAGCCACATTAACAAAATATAAGGTGAAAAAAAAAAAGTTGTTAGCTTTAGTTCCACATTTGTCCAAAACAATATATTAAAAACTGTCTTTTGTCCAACCAGATTAGTCTAAAACATGTTCAATTTACAGCCAACAAAGACACAAAAAGGCTTAAGTTGAATAATTCATTAACTGATGTATTATTTGACCTGTTGATATTTTTTTATTTATTTATTTTTTCTGTAAGATTTCAACAACGATGACTTCATCTGCAAGTCAGACCTGGAGAAGACGCTGAACAAGCTGACTCGTAACGAGCTGACAGAAGACGAGGTGAGGATGGTGTGCGAGAAGGTGATCGATGAGGCCGACCTGGACAATGATGGCCGTCTGTCACTCGAAGATTTTCAGCACATGATTGTTAGAGCTCCGGACTTCCTCAGGTAAACCAGCAGTAAACATTTACAATAACATGTAAACCCATCAACAAGGACTAGATGTGTTATTTGGTTATAACTATTGACTCTAATATAGAATATTGTCCTTTTGCTGACTTTCGTAATGAGAAGTGCTTTCTGTTCACAGCACTTTTCATATAAGGATATAAGCAAATGAAGCAATTCTCTACATTTGCTACCTGGAATAGCCCCAAAGGATGGACTGGAAATACTTCAGAATGAAATCCTGTCATCTTCACATCTTCATCATTTTTTTTTAATGTAAAAATAAATAAAATGACCAAAATCATTGTTCTGGCATTCTTTAAGGAGTCCATGTCCAGTTTTTCTCTTACAGAAACAACAACAGTCATGCTGTGACTGCAGATCTTTCATCAGGTGGAGGCTTCGGCCAATCCCTCAAGACAAGGCTCATTAGCTATGATTATCAACAGTGGATTTGTGTCTTGTATCAAAAGGGGTTCAGTTACACTGGACAATAAACAATAAACACGCCAGAATATTCCAGTGAGCCAATAATAGGAGAGCCATTTGTCATGAAAGCAGTCAGTGGGTAAACTGATAGTTTCCTGTGACATCCAGCCAATAAAGCCACTGAATTGAAACGCACAAGGTTAGTTTTATAACCTTATTTTATTAAATCAAAAGTTCACATATCTACAAAATTGTAGATACATTTTATATGGGTTTAGAAAGTACAGTACAATTTAAGCAGACCTACTTTTTAGTGATATTTACAATGTTTTGTTGATTTTTCCTATTATTGTCCCTGTGTACTTCACACTAATGGAATAAAATATGGCTGTAAAAAGGGAAACATTTCAAGAAAATAAAAGATATGACTTAAAAACAAAATCAAAGAGGAAGTATCATATTTCAGAAAAAAATTATACAGCTCGAGTCCCATAAAAGTTTGCTCCCTATGTTTCTGTTTATGACTTAAAGCTCGAACAAAACGGTGCCGTCTTCACAGTTCGACACCCGCTCTCTTCCCGCTCAACAGTACCCCGCTGTGCTAAGTTTCACCTGCACTGATGCACCAATGCAGCTTTAAATAAACAGAGCGTGTCCTCTCTTTTTGGCTCAGTGACTGACACAAAACAAAAATAACAAAAAGCCCATACATTCAACCGTACAGCTCTGTAGGTATGTCTGAAAAAAAAGTACATTACACACACGCACAGGTCCGAGATTCACAATGCATAGCTCACCTATGACAGAATAGATTACTAGTGGTTAAGACAAATGGCCATGGTATTCATGAGGTCCCAAATTATTTGATATTACAAAAGGTGCATGAAACATATTGTCCCTCAATACTGTGCATGTAGGAACTTGATTTTAAGACTGACATAAACATAGAAACAATGGAAACAGACTGAGAATCCACATCTAAGTTCAACACAGGTGGAGTGTACATAATTGCATCACACTCCCCAGATTAGCTGTCTCTAATAAAATACTGATTCATATTTGAAGTTTGGCAGTTACCTAAGATGCACCGTGTGCTTCTGGCGCCACCTAGCTGTCAGATCTAATGTCCACAATGGGGAAAAACAAACCTGTAAAAGGATCCAGAATACCCCAAACAGGGCCATCTTTAGCTTAATTCAAGCCATCTCTATGTAAACTCATAAAATATTACTTTTAAATTACGGGTTGGCAAGCACAGTAGTATAAAAAAAAGAGAGGCTGAAAGACTTATCTTTTACACGCAGATATATGCTGAAATAACTCAGTCTGAGGAAGGAAACGTTTTTAAGAGAACTAATAACAGGGCAGTGGACTGCTAGCTGTGAACTACCAGAGGAGATCAAGTCCTTTGGGTGTTGTAAAATGTTGGTAATATATGTCCTTTATATTACCAAGACTCAAAAGGAGCAAAAGAAATTTATAGCTGTACTGTATTGCAAAACTATCACTTGGCACAGACTACACACAAACCACAATTTACTGGTAAAGTGCAAGGAGAGCTGCATGACAGCAGGGAAGGGGCAGAAGGGGCTTACAGTGTGAAACTTCAAGTGATTTTAACTGCTCATCAAACAACCAGAGACGTCATTCAGCTTAACTGCGACTAAGAGCTGACAGGAAAAATTCAGACGTCAATCTATTTTAAAGAAGAGCTGAGGCGACAGACCAAAGGAGAGAAACAAACTTCAATAATAAATCGTTTAAAAAGTCATTTTTCAAGATAAATACCAATAAGTGCAGCATCTCAAATAAATGAGATTGCTGCTTTTCTGCCTCATGTGACAATAAACTGATTATTTTAGGACATCTTTAGTGGCTTCAAACAGGCTGTGATTTCAAACTATAAATTAAGGTCTCATTGTCACAGTAATCCTATTATTACAAATTTAAGACTGGTCATTTGCTACATCAAGAAATGTTCCTAAACAGAGTATTTGCATTTTCATCATTAGAATGACAAAAACCTAAACTGTAGTTTAAGATAATATATTCCTCTTCATCACTCACTGAAAGGAGGAGAATGCACCAATGGTGGAGTAATCATTTTCAGTCACAAAAAAATGATTGTCAAGGACAACAAGAGCAGTGCTCTCAGCTCATTCTGTCTGATCCTTGACTGACAGTGAAAAGGAAACCTGTACAGCTCTGTTTCACAGCATTTCAAGCTCATCAGCCTCTGGTTGAAATTTGTCACATAAAAAAAGGGACAGAGTGCTATTAAAAATAGATCTAAATATATCACATTTGTAATCCAGTCCACAAACTATTAATGACTTCTCATTCCTGGTTCTGCTACCGGTTGTGTGAATGAGTGAGTGAGGATAATGAAGAGACTAACTCTGGAGTAAGAGCCCATTCCTTTGTGTTAAATGGAACATCTGGATAATGCTCCTGGCTGAGTCCTCCAACCAGCAGAGCACCATGACTCATGAAGTCAACATTTATCCTTAAAATGGAAAAGATGAAACTCTGGAAGCTTTCAGAAGAGGAAGCAAGGAGGGGAAGTCCTCCATTTACTGACAATATAATGGCTTACGTGGGCTTTTAGGACTGACCATAGCTGGAGAGAAAGGGGGAGGAAGTGCTAAGAGCAAGAACAGTCTATTTATGTCCAGTCAGTATGAAAGGCCTCAGTCCTCAGAGTAGGCTACAGCGGAAGAAGCTGGTCTTTTTCTGAGGCTCTGAGATCTTTACGCCCTGACTGCTTCCTTGCGGTGTGTTGCCCTCCTGCAGCAAAAACAACAAAGAAAAACAAAAGACAAGTCAAAACACTGTCATCTGCTGCACAGTTTTCCACAAGCTGGAAAAACGCAAAAACATTCCATAAAGCTAGCCACAAGAGCTGCTGATCATTTTCCTCACAGTTTTATCCTTACCAATTTTGTGTCCATTTTTGATTTGATGTCTCTGGCCAGCATCAAAAACGCCTGTGAAACAGAAAAGCATGCTTTCAAAATTCTAATCTTCATCTACCGTAAATTCAACTCAAGAATTTAAGGCAGCTGGACCTAATAGTCACAAGGTTCAATTAGATTCAATTTTATTTATATAGTGCCAAACAGTAACAACAACAGTCGCCTCAAGGTGCTTATATTATAGGGTGAAGACACAAAAATAATAGAGAGAAACCCCAAAAAAATCAAACGACCTCTTTTGAGCAAGCACTTGCTAACAGTGGGAAGGAAAAACTCCCTTCTAACAGGAAGAAACCTCCAGCAGAAACAGGTCAGCGAGGGGCAGCCATTTGGCGCAACTGGCTTTGGGACGAAAAGTCCAGTTATCACCAACAAGGTTCTTAATTTTGTGCATATGGGAGCTTTGCTTTCTAACCACGAAAGATGACATCAATATTAGACACAAGCAGGTGACATGTTTTGGGGTTTTTCTGGAGGCAAATACTGTTGTGATTTAGCGCCATATAAATAAAACTGAACTGAATGTTTACATGACGTATCAAATTAACTGTGCCATGTGTTCTAGCTGACAAAGTGCTTACATTTTCCACGTTGATGTTGGACTTTGCGCTGGTCTCCATGAACTTTATTCCATACTCTAGTGCAAGCTGAAATAAATAAACAAATAAATAAAGCTTTAAAAAAAATTCTGCTGACACTTTTATTCAAAGCATATTACTTTAACATTGCAATAATGACTAAGATTCCCCCTCGATTGATGATCTAGGTGGAAATGACACAGCTACTTGTTGGTTTCCATCAATGAAGTAAATTTATATAAAATGTACTTACAGTAACCCCTGCATGTAACCAACCCTAACTCAGATGCATGTGTATTAAGGATGGGCATTTCAAGCAAGCACGCTATTTAACATTAACTAGGAACAAGTCGCCTATTTTCCAATAGTTGGAAACTGCTTTTAAATGACTATAAACAGCTGTGTCAGACTTTTCACCATGCTAGCTTTACCTCGTTTCCATTTGTTATATGCATTTAATCCATAAAAGACCCTTTGATGGCTGTAATAATGATTGGCTTTGCATATTACAGCGACATATAACCTCAGTCTGGCACATGGTACTTGGTAGTGCACCCTGTCGTTTAAAACCTAGCCGATGTTTTACTGCCACCTACAGGTAGTAAAAGTGCATTAAATCCAACCAGGCAATAATAAAAACAAGGAAGAAACACTTTTGTAAAATCATGGATATCCCAGATGTGAATGCACACAGACGCAAGAAAACAGAATGATAACATGTCTTTCTGTTGGACTGATTTTAAACTAGATCTTAATGTAACTTTACAGTGGCAGAAACACTAGTTTCTCTTCTCTCCTCTCAGTTTCACTGTGTGTTTGTGCTGGTGAACCTGAAACTGCAAGAACAGCCAACCATTCCTCCCCACAGGGAGAGCTCACTGTGTGACTACATGAAAATGACTCTTTGGAGAAGATTATGTGAGACCATGCATCTGTCAAGCTTCTCACCTTTTCCCCCATCTCTTTGGACACCTGCCGTTTGTCATTGATGTCACATTTGTTGCCAAGGACCATCTTCTCAACGTCCGCTGACGCATGCTGGATTAGAAGAGTTTGAATTTTAAAACAGTACATGATACCATACAGACTTTTGATGGGTAGAACATAAGTGGATGAGTTTATATTTGGACCAGAATGTACCTCTTCTATATTCCTTATCCAGTTCTTGATATTTTCAAAGGATTTTTCGTTTGTGATGTCGTAGACGAGCATGATGCCCTGTAAAGAGCAGTACAATCATAAATAAATGCAGGTGAAGCTGCACCTTCAACAGGAAAGAGGATGTAAATCACATCTGTCTGTCAGCATGTGAAGATACCCACCATTGCACCTCTGTAGTAGGCTGTTGTGATTGTTCGGAAGCGTTCCTGACCAGCTGTATCCCTAAAGAAAAAACATCATTAGTTATCTGAAAGCTTAAGGACAAAATATCAAATTGAATGTTTGTGGAAATTATTAGAAATGTTAACACAAATTTCTAACTAATATCAAGCATGACAGCTAATACACTAAATGTATATTAAAACTGATGAAACAGTTATCTTAAACTCGCTAGTTGAACAGGCTGATATAGAGCTGGCAGTGTATAAACACATCCAACATACATGTAACGGGCTTTTTAAATACCTCTTCATTGGTACAGAAGCAAAACACCAGCATACAGTATATTACTACTGTGTAGTGCTTGTGGGTAACTGTATTAAGTCTGCAACAGTGCATTAATGTAACAAATAATAAATTCAAGGAAAACATCTCGGCACACAAAACTTTCTTCAACATAAACAAGCTATAATACTAATATCTGCAACCTTACAATAATTGTCAAATTTAAATTATGCTAGCTAGGATTACAATTGGGTACTCCTAGCTAGCCAGGTAACATTAATGGTAGAAGCCAAATATGGCACTACACTGAAGCAAAAAGCCTAACAGGTGGTCTGCTAATAACTGACTTTAGCCCTCTTTATTAAAGTCTGGAAGTTATGTGGCTTTATTTTTTGTGTAAATTACATTAAAATGTATTTCTTTTATTCTACATACACTCCTATCTGAAGTCTCTGTAGACTACAATGTTCACAGACAACACTGTGATCTGTAGTGAGAGTTGGGAGGAAGCCAAAGAGAACTTGGAAAGGTGGAGGTATGCAGTGAAGAGAAAAGGATTGCAAGTCACTGAAGCAAGATAGAATACATGTGTGAATGAGAGGAGGACATAACATAACAGTGAAGAGCAGAGGTAGTAAAGCTGGATAAGTTGAAACACCTGGGGTGAACCATCCAAAACACTGGACAGTTTATGAGAGAGATGAAGACGAGCGTTTAGGCAAGGTGGAGTGGGTGGAGATGAGTGTTGGGGTGATTTGTAACAGAAGCATAGTGGCATTAGTGAAAGGGAAAGTTTATACAAGAACAATGGTTTGAGGATGATGTCACTAGCAAAAACACAGGAGGCAAAGCTGGAGGTGGCAGAGCTGAAAGTGATCTTGAGGAACAGGTTTATAAATGACTACATCAGAGAAACAACTCAGATTTGAGCGGTTTAGAGACAAAGTTATGCTGCACTTCATTTGCATCAAGAGAGATGTAAATCCTGAGCTGAGCATGCTCCAGTAGTCAAGTTGGAGCAACAACAGGATTTGTTTAGCTACTTATCAAAGTAGAGCTGCTGCTGTAGCAGGTTCATGGATACAACCTGGTCAGTGTTCTAATTTAGCGAGTCACAAATACACAACAGTGGCGGTGCAGAGTATGAGTATTACAATTTTACTACTGTTCATGGTTGCCATCTTGAATTGTTAAGCCTGGTTTTTCTGAGGCTCCTCCAACTTTCCAAGCTCAAAATCTGACTTGAGGGAACAGTTCAGATGTAAATTCCATCTGCCAACTTTAACTAGAACACACTATTACAAAGACAAAAAGGAAACGGTTTGACCATGTGCACTGGAGGAATAGTTGAAATTGGGCAAAGCATGTTAAATATAGAGCTGTTAGTCAGGAGGAAAAGAGGAAGACCTCAGAGAAGATTAATGGATCTAGTGAAGGTCATAAAAGGGGTTTGGTGTAGCAGAAAATGAGGATGCTAGAGTTAGGGTGAGGTGGAGGCATATTATCCATTGCAAACCATGCAATGTAATGTCCACTCATGGAAAAAGTGGTAGTGGTTAAAACACATTAATTTTAAAAATGATTACATCTGTGATTCTTATCACTGATAATGTATAAGAAGCACATAAGCAGTGAACTCAAGTATTAAACTAGAGCTTGTAAAGTGTATATACATAGTGTAAAATACTGAAAATAATTATTTGAAAAAAAAAATCAACCAACACTAAATGTGTATTAAAACTAAATTAAAACAATGACAAATACAAAACATTCTCGGCAAAATTATGTCACATGTCCAGCATTAAACTTACCATATTTGTAACTTTATCTTCTTGCCGTCAAGCTCTATTGTCCTAATCTTGAAATCAATGCCTGCGATTAAAATAAAAACCCAACATGAATGTCAAATCATAACGATAGCTTAGTAGCTCGGCTCTAGCTGTCAACATTGGCTAAGTCTACATTTTCAGCAAGCGAAATAACACCTACGGGCTGCCAATAAGCTACAGGAATATGATCATAAACAACCATTACACCAAATATCCGTGTTTCGTATGTCTTTCAAGAATGTAGACGGAGCCAAACGGCTAATGTGCCACTCGGCTAACCGTCTTGGTTAGCAACCCGGCATCAGGTTATTATACAACAAAACATTTCTGCTTAAACATGCGCCACACGTACAAACAAAGGTTATCAGTGCTTCACTTCACTACACTGAATTAACTAGTCAATCGTACTGCTGCTACTTTAGCAAATACACATTCTGCCTATAGTTTCTATAAAAGAGAAACTAGTTCCTTCTGCTGAAATCCAGCAAGTAGACGGCCTCACCGAGGAAGCCCATTGACGTACTGTAAACAGAGAATAGCTCGGTTTTGTTTCCCCCCAAATACTCACCTATAGTTGAGATAAACGTTGAATTGAAGGCGTCTTCCGAAAACCTGAACAGGACGCAGGTCTTCCCGACACCAGAGTCTCCGATTAACAGTAATTTAAACAAATAGTCGTATGTTTTCGCCATACTTGATATTATTGCGGAAATCCCGCCCGGCAAAGAAGCAATGTAAATGAGCTGGAATGACGCCCCCTGCTGGCCCGGAATTCAACAGCGTTTCAGACTGTGACCGTGAGGCCTTTAGATTGTTGGCTTACTTAAGGTAGACCAGGTTATAATTGTGACTTATTTAACCTGTGCTACTTTATGCTTTTTTTTTTAAATCTACTGTACTTGTTACTCTACTGTATAACTATAGCCTTAATTCAATATAAAGTTTTGTTCTTGCCATTTTATTATGTACACCTTGCTAGGACCAGTTTGGGTTTCTTTTTTGCTTTTTGAATTGCTTTCATTCTTCACGGCATAGATTTAGCAATGTGCTCCAAACATTCCCCAGAGATTTTGGTTCAAATTCACAAAGTTGCTGCAGATTTGTCAGCTACAGGTTCATGACGTGAATCTCCATTTTTGGGTTCCACTACAACCCAAATTGCTCTACCCAGATTGAGAGCTGAGGACTGTGGAGGCCATTTGAATACAGTGAACTTATTGTCATATCCAAAAAAAAAAACAGTTTGGGATGATCTGAGCTTTGTGACATGATGTATTATCCAGCTGGGTACACAAATTAAGGGATTGACACGGCATTAATGGATGGACATGGACAGCAACACCAGCAACCTAGACAGGCAGGGTTGGCATTCAAACAATGGCAGGCAATACTTTCCCAGTTGTCTGTTGTCCAGTTTTGGTGAGCCTGTGTAAACTGTATCCTCAGTTTCCCATCCTTAGCTGACAGGAGAGGCACCTGTTGTGGTCCTATGCTGCTGTAGCCCATCTGCTTCAAGACTTGATGTCTGGTGCTACTCTGCATACCTTGGTTGCAATGAGTGGGTATTTGAGTTGCTGTCAGCTTCAACTCAAAGCATTTACTGACATTAATACTACTACTACAGGATTACATTGTTTCTTACATTTCAGTATACTTGGAAATCAAGGGAAATTTGTGTTCATTAATTAAAAAAGCAACTTCCATTTGAATTACAATTCAACAAAAGAAAAAAAATGAAATGCAAATTACCACAGCCTAAAAAAGGGTCAATTAGGACTTCTAATGAGGTTGGAAAGTAGAGTAAACGTGAAAAAGGAAACTGTAAAGATGAAAGGCAAAACAACTAAATGATTACAAAACAACAATAATTATTTTACCTGGTTTATCTTTTTTTAATAGCTGTTTAAAGTAAAAGTTGCATTTAAAAGCGAGTTGAGTGAACAGTCATATTCATCTGTTTCTGTGTGAACATGTTTATTTAGACGGTATAGGCGTATAGCATAAGCCAGGAATTGTGGTTTAGTTTAGTAACCAGGAGAGAGAAAAAGTGTTTTTGTGCATCCATGTCTTAAGGAGCCTTATTTTTATATTAATAACATTAATGCATAGTGGTGTTAAATATTATATTGTACATTAAGAAGGTCTAATTGTATTCAATGACATATAATTTTTTTGATAGGTGTAGTAAAAAGAATTATAGATCCATTTATAAAGATATATATACATGTAACGAGGGACTGTGTATTAGATAGGTATATTTATTTATAACATATATGTATACATTAGACTATATGATTAAAACAGATAAGTGATGAGCTATAGTGGTAGGGATTAATAAGTATTTGCTTCCTCCTACTCCTTTTTTGAATGGGAAGTGGTCAATTCAAAAAATTGACCACTCTTTTGAATGAATATAATGGTTTTATTTGAGTTCATTTTCATTTGTTTTAATGTGTCTTAACACTTGATGTGTTTGAAATAAGGATTTGATTGATTGATAGTGAACACTAATCTCGTTGTTGTGAAGGTTTTTTTTCTTTTTTTAATCTAACTGAATTGTAGGACTTTTCTTTTTTGTGTTAATGCATTTTGAAGCGTCTCGAAAACCGTTGTTTCCAAAACTTTCCATCAGATCACACAGCCTTCTTTACTGCCTGGCCTCTGTCATGGTCTGTTAACAAGACTCACACGATTTTGCAACACTTTGTGCTGAAGCCAATAAGTCTTGATGCAGAGTTGAATCGTGTTTCTAATAGTGAGTAATTGTTGCACAATGTGGAGGTTTAATGTTGAGGACGTAGTCTTTAACTTTTCATTTATTGCTCAGTAATTATCTTTACTGTACAGCATAAAGCAACTGGAACTGTTTATTTTAAAGCTCACAGTCACAAGAAGCTCGATAAGAAGTTTGAGGACGCACTTATACTCTGATAACATCTTTAGTATTAACCTCATGCGGTTGTGCCATTTCTTGATTATAGCACTCAGTGGCACTACTGTTGTGAAAGAAGAGATTCAGTATCTGCAAAAGAAAAAAAAAAGAAAAAGAAAAAAAAGCTGCTGTCCTAGCACAGAGAGGACAGTGTGCATGCCAGCACATGTAAACTGAAGGGTGAGCTCTTTTCCCTGGAACGGTTTATAGATGTGTTGAAACTGGCTCGCAGACATGACAAAACATCAGCAGCAGCATTAACACCGTCGTCATCATCAGTTTTATTTGTGCACAGAGTTTGGTCTACAACACAATTCCTAGCACCAATACTGAAATCATGTGGACCCAAAACCATTTTTTTTAAAAAGGAAAAGGAACAAAAAGGACCATAAATACATAAAAGGGCTACATGTGTTTTACAAATTAAGAGTGAAATTGCAAAAAAAAAAATGGATGGCATGTAGAAAATATCTTTTACAAAGTTGTTGTTTGTTTTTTTTAACTTATTTGATGTTCTTCTTGGCATTTTACAAGCTACTGAGCTCCTGCAGTGTTTGGTCCAGGACTTGGTGCATGCCTATGTTTTCTTCTTTTGCGTGTGATAGGTTCTCTGTAATGAAAAGCAGCAGGAAATATATAATATAACTGTTTGTCAGGTAACTGTAAAATTGTTAGCCTCATAGTGAGAAAAATGCAGAAACAGCTGCAAAGTGATGAAGAGCAGATTGCAGTGAATGACAGAAGGCAGTGTAAAAGAGAAAAAGGTCTTTATTAAGCTTCAGTTTAATGCAAAAAGAAGGAGAAGGGAACTCTGAATGCAAAGGAATAAAAGAGACAAAGTGCTTCTAAAGATGCAAAGTCGGCAGAGTGCAGAGTTTACAAGGTGTTCATATCATTGAGGGCATTATCCAGCTCCTCGCTGATAGCCTTGAATTTCAGCTTCTGAGTGTACAGTTCATCTGCAGGTCAAAAGGCAGAGTAAGCAGGACACAGGAGGTTGAGAGGAAAAAGTGTGCAGGCCATGAAGGGGAAATTGGAAAAAGAGAGAAATCAGAGCAGAAAGTTAAAGATTTATTACAAGAAGGAGTGTAGGGTAGAATATGAGGGCTGAAAGAAAGCGTACCTTCTAAGTCATCTATGGTCTTTTCCAGCTTAGCCACTGTCCTTTCTGCGAATTCTGCACGGGTTTCCGCCTTTTTCAAACAGTAAACACATTGAAATATAGATGCAAAGCTTACCTCAGAAAACACAGGTTCAGCTTAAGCAGAGGGAATGAATTTACCTCTTTAAGTCTGTCATTCAGGACTTTAATCTCCTCCTCGTATTTGTCTTCTTTCTCAGAGTACTATGCAGACAAAGAAAAGCAAACAACTTTGTTTGTGCCATTTTAGGATGACCAGGGTACTTCCCCTGTTTTTTAGGTGATGGTAGTCGAGATGAGGATGCAAATAGTGAATGTGAGCACGAAAAAAAGGCACTTAATGTGCTGCCGATCCTGTTGAGTGGGTGACAGTGATGAGTGTGGATGTGTGAAGGTGTTTTATGATAGTGAGCTTACCTTCTCAGACTGAGCCTCTAGAGACTTGAGGTTGTTGGTAACATTCTTAAGCTCTTCTTCCAGGTCACCGCACTTGCTGAAAGAAAGAAAAGATGTTTTTTTTTTCCAATAACTTGCTTAGAATATATTTAAAATTCACATATTGTGGTGAGAATAACTGCACTGAATTTCTCCTTACAGTTCTGCAATTTCTGCCCTCTCTTCTGCCCTCTCCAGCTCACCCTCGAGGATGACCAGTTTACGAGCGACCTGGAACGAAATCACAGTTGAACATCAGCTGAAGCGACATCTCACAAAAAAATAAATACAATCCGTCCGTTCATACCTCCTCGTATTTGCGGTCGGCTTCCTCAGCAATGTGTTTGGCTTCTTTGAGCTGCATCTCCTGGATCTCCATCTTCTCCTCGTCTTTCATGGCTCTGTTCTCAATCACCTTCATGCCTCTAAAGATGGAAACGATGCCGAACATTTAGTCCAACAAGACCATAAAGACACTCGACATTGCAGAGGTTATCTGGGAGACTCACTAAAAGCTGACTTAACTCAGTAACCACCAACTTTGCATTTCCAACAGTTATTTTTTACCTGTCAAATTTCACTGACAGGCAATGGCATCTATTCACTGCACTAATGGGATTCTCTATCTTTGTATCACACTGTGACTTGTATGGCTCTGTATACAGTTCTGTTATCAAGCCTTCCTGCTTCAGTTCCGATGGGCCATGGGCCATTTAATGGCCATTTACCTTACTGTTCTGTTTAAGCCTCTAGTTTTTGTGCTATTGCTGTTTTTGATTTTTCCTTGAAAACTTCAAACTTTACAAAGTTTTACAAAGTATTGCTTTCATTTATTTTACTCTTTTTTTTTTTTTTTAAGTCAAGCAAACTTTATTTCCACTCTGAGGGAATGAACAACACATTCCAATAGGCTTCCCTCACTACTTCCAGCCAATGAAAATGAGCAAGTGAGGGTGATTTCAGCCAGTTCACTTGTGTGCTTGCTCAGTTTTTTTTGTGCCACATGAAATAGGCTGAAGCCTATCTGCATGGTAACAGCAAACGCTCGTGATAGTTAACTTCAAGACGGTGGGCTGTGTAGAACTTTCACTTAACATTAAAACACACAGTGACTCACAGCAGTAACAAATACATCTGAATCTACAGATCTATGCTGATTTTCACCTTTCGCTCTCATCTGCGGCCTTCTCGGCCTCCTCCAGCTTCTGCAGGGCTGTGCCCAGTCTCTCCTGAGCACGGTCCAACTCCTCCTCCACCAGCTGGATCCTGCGGTTCAGCGATGCTACTTCGCCCTCAGCCTGTAGCCACAGATTGAGAGAGATAGGGAGGTCGCAGGTCAGAGGCCAGGAAGGAAACATGAATGCAGCCAAAACAGGAAGGTTACCACTTACGCTCAATGCTGAAAACTGCTTATCCATTCATCTATTTTGAAGCTACACTATAATCCCCCCCCCCCCCTTTCATTCATGGCTTTAAGAAGATGTCAAGATCAGGTCCTTGCGTTTCATTTGCTTTTTCAGCCTTAGTGACTTTGATGAGTTGTGGACTTTGCAGCCTGGCTACCTGCTTTACTAATATGTTGACACAGGATAACGCAGTGACAGCTTTTTTTTTTTTTAAATAAACATGCTGGCATCTGATATTTTACAGCTGTCTTCACTTTTGTAGTGTAAACCAAAGCATGTTTGGGGGACACCAGCTTTCTTCTCCTCAGCCCGTTTCCCACAGCACTGATAGCGCAGATAACCATGCCTGCTCTCTCCTTCCTGTGCAGAGGCTCAAGAGGAACAGGAAGGAGGATTCCGGGCACCTTTTCAGATGGACGGTGTGTCAGCTGTTATTCAATCAAAAAGCTCAAAGGGCGAAGGGAGGGAGAAAAAAAAAGAATAAGTTTTGAATGATTGACAAGAAGTGTAACTGTAAGATTGTACCCTTTAAAAACCTTCAATTTAACATTTTCTTTACCGTCAAACAACCACACTGACAGTTAATGTAACATCGGGGACTCTTGCAGCATTTCTTGGTGTTTTGGTAGATATATGGGGCGGGCTGGAGTTAGATAACACAGCCGAACAAAAGTCTGCAGAGGAATGTCGACACAGCGATGTTTCAACTTGTCTCTGTAACGACTGTATAGAAAATAACTACAGATTTATTTATTTTTTACTGTAATCTGTATACAGAGGTTCCGGTTTTTATTTCGCGCGTTAGGTGCGTTATTATTACCGATACTTTGCAAGTCCAGCTCTCAGGAGTGCGTAAACGCTTCAGTCCCAGATTACAGTGAAGATGCTCAACCGGTTTGCTGGAATTACAGATCAAGACAAAAAGTAAAAGAAGTTCACTTCAAGTTGGACTAAATGCAAACTGATCTCACTTTTTCGCGCAGTTCCCGTTCAGTTTCCAGCTCCTTTTGTACTGCCAGTGCGCGATCTTCAGCCTCATCAACTTGCTGCTGGAGGGCTTGGATTTTCTTCTTCACGGCTTCCATAATTCCGACAGTTTGGTTTCTTTAAACGGGGATTGGTCTGAACCGGCAATCGAGACACTTAAGTTATGAATTCGCCTCAAAGTTGCAGGCTCTGTGGAAATCTTTTCTCGGGCAGGAAATCAGGGAGGTGCGGTGCTGGGACGGCGGAAAAAAAGGGCTGGGAGTTTTCAGGAAATTTATGACGAGATCCTCCAATCATGTGAAGAAGCCTGTCTCAGATGACATCACAGGATTTAGGAGGGGAATGTGGGACGTTTTTTTTTCCTCCACAAAGGAGGTGTGTAAAGTCACTTTTTTGTGGGGCCAGGGTTTTCTATTGTGGACTTATATGGCAAAGTGAAGGTGTTGCAACTGCACGGACTGAAGGCAGAGGAAGTGCACTGTGTTATTTGTCTGCTGTTAGATAAAGCGTGAATCACGTCTAAGGGATCATCGTGTGATTGGATTTGGTTGTCTGAGAGAGAAAAGAAAGGAAAGTAAATGTCAGTGGGGGATGGTGAAGGAGAGAGGAGCAGGTTGTAAACTGTATCAAAGGACCGGAATCAAAAGTCCAAAGATTTACTTCTAGTGGAGGAGGAGGAGGGTCAAGGGTGGGGTGGGGCCGTAATAATCCTTTTCACTAGGGGTTGTTGACCTGCAGTGGCGTGGAATGTAAATTGATTTGGTTGCAGACATGACCTGCAGCCATCGGGTGGCGACACATTTCTTCATCGCCCCCATTTGCCTCCTACTCTTCCTCCCCCTCACGTTTTCGGTCTTTTACTACATTTATATGTATGAAAGAAGCTAAAAAGTATTTGTGGCCACCTGATAAACCATCAGAGGAATAAAATCCTGTTATCACCTCTAACCTTTGAGATCGTCTCACTTACTTCAGCTCAGATTTTTACCTGCTTTGTGAAGTTGAAACACTTTCCAAATCCTCCTGAAAACTTCACAGACTTGAAGGGAAGAGAATGTCCACGAGCCACCTTCAAAACCACTCTTTTCATTCCCAGTGTCAGATCAATATTATTATATTGGTCACGATTCACTCCCAAAAGCAAACTAAGTCAAGTCTGTGTCCGGATTTATTTTGTTTGTGATAAGGCATAATCCCGAGTTAGATTCCCATCATTTTCCTGGAAAGGATATGTTTAAGCAATAAATACATGACATAAATGTAGATGGTCTCCAAAGGTCGGCAGTCATTCAGCATTGCACACTGCCTAGGTATGTTACTGTAAAGGCTAGACTGAGGAGAGAATAACGTCTCAGCCCCAAAAAAGGCCAAAGCATTGATTTCATTAGAAACTGCAGTACGGGGTTCTCTGTTTGCTTAGGCTGCATTCCTGAAATTCTTTGGTCGGTAACAGGCTGGCCAAGTTGTGTCTGTGCTTGAGAAATAGCTCAGCTACAGACCTCAGTGAACCACCAATAACTCTGTGATTATCTCCACGGTCTGGGTTAGAAGATGCAAGATAATCAATTCAGGATTTCTGGGTTATTAGTTTACATTGGGGTGGATTTTTTTTTAAATTTAATCTCAAGGCAGTTCTTTAAAGTAACAACCTTTCATGTCTTCTTTTATTCCTATCCTATTTCAATATGTATTATTTTATGTATGACCGTCAGTGATTTAATCACTTCACGTTCATATTTTGCACTTTAGAAACAACCGAGCTGCACTAAACTATTGGGCGAGTCCAGACATTTCCTTTTTTGGGTTATGTAAGCATAAGAGGCAACTCTTCATCTGAGTCAAGCACTTTAGCCAATGATTTTGTTTAAACCAGCTTTGACAGAGAGGAATGTGTGTCCATGTTACTGGTCCCCTTTTCCCCTCTCATAGAGTGATATCTATTTCAGTCCATATGAAGTATTTGATACTGATATTTTAAAAGCTGTGGGGTTCCACTGTAATAATGCCTTTCCGATGGCGTCTTGGTGGTGAACTCACGTCTGTGGCCTTCTTCTCCGACAGTTCCAGTTTCTCCTGAGCATCCTTCAGGGCCTCGGAGTACTTGTCCAGTTCATCTTCTGTTCCCTTCAGTTTCTTCTGCAGAGCGAGCAGCTCATCCTCCAGCTGAGAAAAGGCAGATGTGAGAGAAAGTCAGGAATCAAATATAGATTTTTGTTCAGTTAAAGTGAGTATGATGAAATTCTGGTATATGACAGAAAGCAGTAGTGGGCGATAGATCTTTTACAGATCACTTAAATGCTATTTTGGGATAATCCTGATGTATTTCAGAAAGATGAATTTCACTTGAAGATAAGGAGGTGAAAATACGTAGTGGGTGCATGATTTTGGACTACAGCTAGCTCCTCTCAACAAATACATGCGTGCTGTTATTTTAATCTGGGTTATTCTTTCCACTTAAAAAGCTCCAGAGTCAAACATTCACCATGAAGCCTGTAGATTATGTGAGGTAACTAGGAGGTTCCTTCTGAAAAGACACATAGCTGCAGAGTCTGGGTGGCCCAATCCTTTAATTGCCGCCGGAGTCTGTGCCTGATGTTGTGTGTAATAGATGTTAATTTTGCATGCAGTTTTGTGTATTTTCAGTGCCTTTCGTCAGCCTAACTGCACTCTGAAAGTCTACTCGTCATGCCAAGAATAGCAAAGAAAGCATCTCTTAGCACTATTTGAGCTGCAGCCATCCCAACAAACTAAAGAGCTCTGCATAATCTTCTAGGATTTCATGCTGACTGTTCTTTGCTCCTGAAGACATGCTGAGGGTCCATATGTGCAGTGCCAGTGACAACTGATGCTCCCTGTGCTCTCTGAGGGAGTTGTTATGGCATTAGCTACCAGAGAGTGGATATTTACACTTTCCACTTGCTCGATCCTTCATCCTGGCTTTGTCCGAGTCTCTCTAACTTGCTGCTCTCTAACATTCCTTTCATACCACGTTAATGAGGACACCATCTCCCACTGTGTGATAATTGCCTCTATTTAGAAACCTCAGATATCCTATTGCATCTCCAGATTCTATTTTGTTTGTATGAAATTAAAGTACACTGTCATTAAGTTTGGCTGGGACACATCATCCTGTCTGTGGCTTGAGCGCTGCGGCGCCAAATATGGGGGCACAGAAATTTATGAGGTTTTATATTATACAAACTTCACTTCTGATAAGGATGCTGCCAGAGTCAGACCGTGGTATTCTATAGGTCTGTTTTAACCTGGCAGCTTTTCCTTTGATTCAGTTCGGATAATAAGCCTAGCTCTTGTCACAGCCATCTCTGTGGATATCCTCCACCGTCTCCTACTGCAGAACAAGGAGCTCAGTATCAACTGATCCCTGTGATTCAGCATTTAGTCCTGCTGAGAAATATATCAGCAATCTGTAAATTGTGCTTTGGTGTTCTTATTTAGTATTTTAGATTATGACTGAACTTTAGCAACAAAAATAAATCAAAAACTATTAAAAAAAACTATTATAGGAAAAGTGAAAAAAACAACAACACAATAACGCAATGATGTTGTAATACAACTGGTATGAGTAACTTCACAGATACATTTAGATATATAATCCTGATATTGAAAATGTCCACATTTTTTGACAAAGAAGATTCCCCATATTTTGGAAAAAAGTAATTATTAAAATTAATTTATGCATGTGTGATGCATTTACTTCATTTGTTGTAAATATGCTGTGACATTTTAATATTCCTGTATTAAACATTAAACTCATGAGCCACGCGTCACCTGCTTGCTTTTATCTTCCGCCTCCTTCTTGTCGGTCTCGGCCTGTTCCGCCCTGTCGATGGCGTTCTCCTTGTCCAGCTTCAGCATCTGCATCTTCTTCTTGATGGCCTCCATGGTGACTGTTGGGTGTCAGCGTCTTGAGATCTTTAGAAAAAGAAGTTTTGTAGTTCGTTACGGGGAAAAGCTGCTGCAGATGTTCAGAGGAAGACGCCTCACAGGAGCCCTCACAAGGTTGACAGGGAGCGCAACTGGCAGATGCAGAGAGGAGGGAGCTCGGAGCGAGCGAGCACAGGAGAGGAGGATGCAGACTGAGAGTCGGTGGAGCTGTATGTGATTTAAACTTGACAGGAGGTTTGGAGACAGCCCTAGTCCCCAGTGACAGCCCTTTCCCACCGGTTACCCCTTTCGCCACTCCCCACTTTGGCTCCTCTAGAACTTACTGTTGCCCCCACCCCATCCCTAATCTAAACTTCACCTCTCAAATGTTCTTTGGAGGGACAGCATGGTGTAGCCATTTCAGCATTGACCAGCCTATGTCCTTGTTTGGATTTTTACGCAGATAAAAAGCAGGAGAATGACCAAGAACTCACAAACTTCAAAAGGGAAATTGTTCACATTAATAATTTTTGCGGCTTCTCGCCTCTCTTTGGTCTATCTATATGCCTGTGTTCTTACTTAGGAATGTTCAAATTGATGTTAATACCAGAGTTGGTTAGAAAGGGACATAGTTTTCATTCTAGCGCTGAATGAAAAAGGGCTGTATGGAAAATGATCCAGCCAAAGAAAATTTGGGGGAAAGAGCTGTCTGCATGTGATCCACGTCAGGCAGCCACAGCATTACAGTCAGGATACACAGACATAAACCACAGGTCCAGTGCAATTAAGATCCTCTTAATTACTATTGGTTTGACAGATCTGTACTTAGATCTGTTTTCTCCAATTTGTAAGGCGCACTAAATAAAAAAGTTGACTGGGAGATATAACTCAAGACGGATTCCAGGAATTTGGTGCACTTATGCACTTATGAGATCTTTAAAAGACATTTTTTGTTTTTGTTTTTACTAAATTGCACATTATTTGTAGATTGTTAAGTGAAAAATTAAAAACTCCCCAGGAAAGGCAAAGAAAAACAAAAGAAAACATGGATATGGCTTTAGTAACTGGGAGGCGCATATAAGCCTGTCTGCTTTCTTTCAGCCCTTCTGTGCCAGCTGCCCTGGCTAAAAATAAAGATTACACACAAACTCGAAGAACGGTGCGTCTTGCCGTGGCCATTTAAGTGACATCTCAAGATAAACTTGGACTAATGCATCTCTTGTTGTTCACGTTGCACTGGCGCAGCTGCAGCATGCATCATCTTGGTTGTTATTAGTCTTTATACAGACACTATTTTGGCCAAGCTCTGGTAAAGACAGCATTGTATAAACCTGAGAGTCTGTGTTTCAGGCCATCTGAGTCTGAGGAGAATTGCTGTCTGGGGAAAGCCGTGTGTTACCGGAATGTACATTATTCCAGGTATGCTGAAGGAACAGAGCTCCTTTGTGTGTTCAGTAATTTTGGGCCCACATGAACCAAAAAAAGGTGTGATCACAAAGCTGAAGTTAGAGCTGGTTAAGACTGGATAAAGAAATCTGTCAAACAAAAAACTGTCTGCTGTGTTTGTTTTTCTTTCTTTTAGTTTTGAGTTGGCCTTTTGGGCTTTTCCAGGGTAACGTTGAGGAAAGTTGATGGAATATGGTTGTAGGAATTTCAATCTTTTCTTTGCGTTCTGAGTAAGAGACCAGCAGGATTTGAGCACGCAGGAGCCTTTTTAGGCAGAGGTTTACAAACGTGGTGGCAGTTTGATAGCTTCAAGATCCTGGAGTTAACACAAGCTTACATCATTACATTCAGTGTTGGTAGTGACTGTGCACCTTATTTGGTGTGTCAGAATGCCAGTTGCACAAAGTGTTATGGTTACACAATTGCATTCACGTTTGCAATCAGGGAATTTGGAAGATCTTTCACTAAATGATATTCAGGACGCTGTTCACGCTTTCTTGTGATGAGAAAGCAGGTTTGGAGCAGAACCTGTGCAGGGGAACAGAAAGAGATAGGACAGGAGATATCAGAGAGAGAGAGAGAGAGAGAATCAGAAGTGGAGTGAGAGAAATCAGAACCCTCCCACAGGAAACCCAGCTAAACTCCTCTTCTCCTTGTATGGTAAAAACTCCCCCAAAAGCCACAGTATCGCCTTGGGAGTAGAGTCAAAGTCCTGCTAAGTATAAATCACAAAGCTATGGGAATGGTGGAACAGATTAGAGTTTACATGAGCAGTACCACAAAGGACACAAACTAGCACTCTTTTAGAAGTCTTAAATGGCTGATGTCATGGATTTGTCATAATGGTGGACTCATTTTACTTACAAAAGCAGTTGTGCTTTATGTACTCTGTTTGATGACACAATAAAGAACATATACTACTCAAAGGATTTACGGTGGGAATACCTGTACAATCAAATGTAACACCTGGGTGATGCATTGACTCAGAGTGAGACAAACCGATTTGTCAGCCAGAGTAAACATATCAGCTCTCTTGATCTATGAGGGTTCTGTACAAACATGTCTATAAACGAGACACAAACAGCACGTAGAAAGTATGGAAGTGGTTGAGGGAAGCAGCAGTCTGTTATATTTGGCTGTGTAACTCAGTCCAGTCCAGTTGTATCTGTGACTTCTGACAATGTGTAGACTCCATCGCTCCAGCCAAGGGATGAGAGATTTGTCACCGTGACAGGGTGCAGTGTTCGTACGCAAGCCCACAGCTGAAAGAGTCACTCCAAGACTCCGAGACTGGGTGCTAAAAATCAATTAAAAAAGAAGAACAAACACCAGCTGTTTGGAGTCGTGCACTGAAGCAGGATCCTGGATTTAGTTTAATTTAATAATAAACGTGTAATACTCCCTAATCACTGCAGTAGGTTTGTGCATTATAAACCGACACAGTAATAAGCATTATATTTTTAGATGATACGAAACAGCAGGACTTCTACTTGTGTTTCATGGGTGTTTTAACCTCTGATGATGTCAGTATTTGTTGCTGGGATGCCATTTCATCCTTTCACATCAGCTGTTGTAATTAGTACGATGATCATTTGCATTAGGATGACAGTCGGGCTGCTCAAACCCACAGCTGAGATTCTTTTCATACCAAAGGCAGAGGTGCAAAACCAGTAGAAAGTGGGACTGTGTACAGCTTTATTTTCACCCACAATGCATTTTTGTATTGTCCTCTCTTCAGCTACCTCTATTAGCTGGGAATGCAAATTTAGCCAAGTGTGTTTGTTTGGGTTAGCACACTTGAACAAGCTCTCAGGCTTCTGTTATCTTAATACTAAGCCTGTAATGCTTCCAATATCACTGCAGTAGCTTTGTGTAATTTGACACACTGACACATTAATAAGCATTATATTTTTTGTATATTAAACAGCAGGACTTCTCCTTGTGTTTCACCTCTGAGGAAGTCAGTTGGTGTGGTTTAAAGTGACCCTAAAGGCACCATATGCACAAAGCCATGGTTTATAAATAAAAGCTTTTCGTTGTGTCATGTATTGACTCCTATTTTGACATCATCAGATCTTTGAAATTAAGCAGAAATGCAAATCATTCACCTTCCAACACAAGTGCCTGAAATTAAACTGAAACCTCTTAGGCCTGGAGCCTATGCCGCTCCATTACAGGCCTGACACAGACAACTGCCAACTGTCACCTTCACAACTGCAGCTAATTTAAAATCACCAGCTAACTTCACATGCATGTCTTTGCAAATGTAGAATATGGAACCTCACAGATTTGAAGCTGTGAGATGACAGTGTTGACCAGTGCACCCCTAAAATCTAAACTATTCAAAGTAATCGACAAGTTAACTTACTAGTAATAAATATGAAAACATGTATTTTATTATATAACAAATGTTGAATTGTTTGATGCTGTCATATTTAATTAAGACCCACTGCTGCACTTTATTCTGTTGGACACTAAAACAGTTGAAAACGGTGCTATCTTGTGGTGATCATTATGTATCGTAAAACATGTGTGACACATCAATCCAGAAGATGGAGCTACAATACTAAAGCAAAGTTGGTGTCAGCATACAGGATAACACAAACCAGAAACTATGAGATTGCTAAGATGTTTATACTGGCATGTTTGCATGGAAATGTCTAATCAGCATTTAGCCATCTTTGCCAGTTTCAATCTTCCGGATCTTTTTGTTGTGTTCTCAGATTCTATCAAGAATCTCACAGCATGTCAGCAAAAGTGAGATAAGACATGAGCAGCAGTTTCTATCATGGATGTGAACATGACAACAATGACAGTAGGTGGCATGATCAGTGGCATGATTACACACCAGACTGGTTTACACTCCATCATGACTCCAGCTTATATGCAGGCTGTTTGGTTACCTCAAAGACTAATAATTATTTTAAAAGGGTGAGATAATTAAGCATAAGCCCTGTTTTTAAAGGTCATTATTATTATTATTATTATTATTATTATTATTTTATTATTGTTGTTGTTGTTGTTACCATATAGATTATTTAATAATGATCTAAATTAAGTTCCTGTCTTACTGACTTAACCATAAAATGTTTTTTGTTTTAAAAAAAAAAAGGATGCCAGAGACTTGTAGTGCTCCCTCCTATTCCACAGGGGGCGCTCCTTGCGAATGTAGAGTGTTAAGAAAAGGGGAAGGGTTGTGTTCTTCTTTTCAGTATTATGAATGGAAGTCTGTTCTTTGATTTTTACCACTGAACTAGTTTTCGCCAACATTATCAACTGATAACGAGCTTAGCTGGGCTCGTGTAAATAAGTTCAAGATGTCTGCGAGCGCCGTGTACGTCTTGGATTTGAAGGGAAAGGTAAAGTAACAGTGGAGGGGCGATGCTAAGCTAAGGTTAGCCTAGCTAGCACATTCTTGCTTGACAGATTATAATGCGGCTCAGTCTGCAGCGAGCAGCTAGCGTATCTTCAACGGTTCACACTGCAATTTAGAGGGTTTACCTTGTAACGAAAGTCAGCAATTTTCAATTTATATGACAGGTGTCACCTGGAGTGATGTCAGGCGATAGCGTTGAATAAAAATGTAACCCGATGACTAACAGCCAGGGGACCAGCTGTTAGCAGCAGGGAGTTGTACACTGAATTTACAGCCCGGGGGCTTGTGATGATGCTTTGTGATTTACACGAACAGTCGGTTTTGAATCCGACTAAATCAATGGAAAAGTGGAAAAGACATAAAGGGCATGAAAAATTCCTAAGGTATCAGGTTTACCTGTATTTAGTTTCCACCCACGTCTCTGCTTTAGCCTTGCAGGTGTAATAATAACACGTGAATCCCTTTTAAATAAAAAAAAAAACTTTGTGTTTGGTGTGAAGGAGATTGCCTGCACATATGGAGATGTAAATATCTGTTGTTATGATGATATTGTTGCTATATACTGCCCTGGCTTTACATACATTCTGAGATACAGTGAATATACTCATGCCTTTTCTTTTCTTTTTTGGGCAGCAACGCATGTTTTGAGCTTTAATGTGAAAATACAGTGACTTACTGATATTAATGAAAGCTGCACATGTGCTGTTTTTCTCTTTCAGGTCTTGGTGTGCCGAAATTATCGGGGAGATGTGGATATGTCAGAGATTGAGCACTTCATGACCCTTCTGATGGACAAAGAGGAAGAGGGCACGCTATCACCAATTCTGGCTCATGGCGGCGTCCGTTTCATGTGGATCAAACACAATAATCTCTACTGTATCCTTATTAATCCTCAAAACACATCAACATTTACGGTGTGCACGTGTTGTACTTACTCTCTGTCCTGTAGTTACACTTCTTAACACACGCCACATCAGTGGTTGCAACATCCAAAAAAAATGCCAGCGTCTCCCTGGTTTTCTCTTTCTTGTACAAAATTGTTCAGGTATGATTTAATTATTCACCAGCTTTTAGTTAATAACAATAACACATGCATATACTTTTGCTACAAGTGCAACGTGTTTATTTGTGTTGTTTTAGGTTTTTTCAGAGTATTTCAAAGAATTAGAGGAGGAGAGCATTAGAGACAACTTTGTTATCATATATGAGCTCATGGATGAGCTGATGGACTTTGGCTATCCTCAGACCACTGACAGCAAAATTCTCCAAGAGTGAGTATCCTCTTAGCTGCTGTCTCACTGCAGGTAACATGAGGGTTCATAAGTGCTGGATTTTCAGGGTCATGGGTCCATTTTTATTCTTACACCAAAGAAACTCAAATGTGTAAAATAACATTTTAGTTATTCATAACTAAAACATATATAAGCAAAGTCATGGGGCTCCTAGCATACTGTAACAGTTATAAGAAGCAAATTACTGCCATCTAGTGGTGAAACTGCAGATCGCAACCATATGAATACCCTTGGGCTCACCCTTTAAATGTGTGTAGGAGAGGTTGTGGTGGCTACGAAAAAGTTCTTTAGAAACCATACAACATGGCAGACTCTCTAAACGTGAACCTAGTCTGTTTTCAATGAGGTATACAGAGCAGGTTGAGGTACTCATCCAAGACTGAAAACTTATTAATAGTCTTTCATTGATACCAGTATTGATTGATACCCCTGAATCCTACAATTGGGAGGGCTAACCAAAAGTTGAAATGTTGTGTAAAATGTAAACAAGATAGTAAAAAGTGATTTTTTTCAAATCTCATGAACCCAGATTTTATTCACAGGAAAATCTGGGTTCTTACCAAATGTTTAATCTGTGAAAATCTTAAGAAAAAAAAGGTTGAAATTAAAATTTTGAGTTTGATGATGTCAGACAAGCTCTGTGTTTTTATGATGTTCTTTTAATACCTGATCATGTAGCCGGTTAACCTCATTAGTTGCAAAATTTTCCTTCAGACGTTTCTTTTTAGTGCCACTTAATTCCCACTCTTTTGTTGCCTCATCCCAACTTTATTTTTCGACTTATTGCTGCCATCAAATTCACTCAGAGCTAAACCTTTGGTGTGTTTTCTACGTTGTGTTGTGAATAAAATGTGGGTTTATGAGATTTGCAGATCGCTGCATTCTGGGGGGTTTTATATTTTACACAGCATCCCAACTTTTAGAATTGGGCTTGTAATAAAAGACAAAATAATCTCCATGATATAATGCTGCACTTTACAGTGTAGGTCTGACATCTGTACAGCTGCAAAGTTAATCAAAAAGAAAATGTTTTTGAAACCAGTTTATTTCAGTTTAAGAAGAAGGCTCTGGGTTTCAGTTCACCTGCTGACTGGCTCGTGTGTGGAGCCTTCCTCCCACAGTCCAAAAGACATAGGTTAGGTTGTTAACTTGTTAGGTTGTTAACTTGTTAGGTTAACTGGTGATTCTGAATTGGCTTTAAGGTGTCAATGTAAGTTTGAATGGTTGGATGTCTCTGTGATGGACTGGTGAGCTGTCCAGATCATACCGCACGTCTCTGGAGCACTCAGAGAAAACATACACAGAATGCGCCCAGCTGAGCCTGAACCAGCGCTAATCGCTGAATCACTGTGCTGCCTGAATAAACGACAAGATTATTGGAAATTAACTTTAGGGTGCTTTTTGAGCTAACCATACTAAGACAGCTGTTGCTGATAAACAACTGGGCCTCAAACACAATGAGTTCAACAAAGCCAGGCTATCTCTTCCTTATCTGGATTCACTTACCATAACATTAGCAATCGTGATAAGCAGTCATGTGAAGCCAGTTATCAACTTGCTCAGTAAGCCAGACTTTCCCCTATGTGTTGACATGAATCGGGCGTTATTGGAAGCATGTGACGAGAGGCTGAGGAATCTGTAACGGTAGATAAAACGTAACTATGGGAAAAATGCAAAGACGTTAAGCACATGATACAGACTGAAAGTAACACAGCTGCTGCAGACACGTCGGCAGGCTATTACAAAGCTAACTGAGCGAGAGCCGTGGGTGTGTGTGTGTGTGTGAGAGGAAAACCACTGTACAGTAGATTAGTATTAAAAGCACCGTGCGAATGTTAGAGCCCTTTAAGCGCTTTGGTCAAGATTTGCTTTATAAATAAAGTTGATCCTATTTGAAAGCTGGATGTTTGTCATTATGACGCAGGAGAATCTGGTGGATTATAATTGAGTATTTCATTAAATTAATGTTTAACAGACAGTTTTATCCTTTCAGCTGCTGGCTGAGAACGAGCAGTGAATAAAATCAAAAATGAAATTCAAACATAGCCTTAAACCTACGTATGCCTACAAATGGGTATCAAGTTTTAGGATCATAGGGGGAAAAAATCAAGGAATAAAATGGCATGTAAGGAAAAAAAAATACTTTTGATGCTCCTACTATACGTGCACAGAAATATAAGGGGTCTTTAAGGAATGCTGACGCTAATTTCCAGAGACCGGCTTGGTCAGTAGGTGAGGATTTCTCAGGTTGGTCTTTAATCTCAGACATAACCTGTTTTGGGGCAGGTTTGGTTCGCAGCACAAGTTACCCTGGCTACGTAACCTGTTAAGAAGTGATTGACCTTCGTAGTACAAAAAAACCAACAGCCCCGAAGTTTCCTGAATAAAAAAACACTGTAATCACTCAAACAATAAAGTGCATCTAATCTCAGTAGAAAAAACAGTAGATCTTAAACAGAGATCGTTTTACCTGCGGCTGAATGCAGCCAAATTTCTGTCATTTGTAATCATTACTGCTTTAACTGCTAATTTCCCGATGACATTTTCTCAGGTTTTCAATCAGTGCAAATCACTGTGCTAAAAAGCATATTTGATTGTTTTATTTATTTATGTCCGATTTTTACAGTTTGCGCTTTCCCTTGTGGTATTATCCCGTCATTTCTGCATACCTACAAGTCAAAAAGATCTTACTGTCATCACCATAAACGACTGTAAATGACCGTTTAGTCTTTCAAAAGTGAGTGATGTAGACGTGCAGCAAACCAACTCTGGATTTCCCCCACATGAGTACAGTAATAAGTCAGACAATCCTCCCTCATAAAATCAACAATCTCTGTTCTTCTTTGATGTTTTCTGGGAACTCGCCATCTCAGACAGTTAATTTCCCCTTTTCTCAGGTTTTTCTCCTGTTTACATTTTTTTGTCTCTCAGATACATAACTCAGGAGGGCCACAAGCTAGACACTGGAGCCCCGCGACCCCCCGCCACAGTCACCAACGCTGTCTCCTGGAGGTCAGAGGGTATCAAGTACAGGAAAAATGAGGTCTTCCTGGACGTCATTGAGTCAGTGAACCTCCTGGTAGGAACTTGTTTTAGAAGGCCCGAGTTGCATAAGGAATGCCGGTCAGAGTGTTTGTAAACTTCCTCTCCCGGTGCGTCACAGCGCATTCCGACTGTCCAGCTTGCTGTTTTGTGTGTACAGTCTTTGATCGCTAATATGTGCTTTCATCTGTTCCTCTTTACTCATTGACTGTCTTTCAGGTTAGTGCCAACGGCAATGTTCTCCGTAGCGAGATTGTTGGTTCCATAAAGATGCGCGTCTTCCTTTCTGGAATGCCCGAGCTACGGCTCGGACTGAACGACAAAGTTCTGTTTGAAAACACTGGACGTGAGTTGTTTCTTTGCTGCTAAGAAAAAAAAAGCATTGAAGCTTTCGAGCAATAAATGAATAGTTGATGTAATAATAGATGTAAAAATAACCAGATGACAGTGCTTTTCTGTCATTTAAGCACACATAGTTCTTGTATCTTTACCTAAGCGCTTTTATCTAACGTTCACACACGCTCACATTTTGATGGATGCATCGGAGGGAACTCGGGGTTCGGTATCTTGCACAAGGATACTTTGACACATTGACAGAAGGAACTGAGCCAAGCCACTGAGATTCTGATTGGTTGACAGCCTGCCGTACCATGTGGAAAATCGCATTTTATTTAGAACAACTATTTAGTCTGTGCCTGATTCGTGCTAATTTGGTTAATCGCGTTAAATCGCCTCTGATGCTTGTATTTGCAGGAGGGAAGAGTAAATCAGTAGAGCTGGAGGATGTCAAGTTTCACCAGTGTGTCCGTCTGTCTCGCTTTGAGAACGACCGCACCATCTCCTTCATTCCTCCCGACGGAGAGTTTGAGCTCATGTCCTACCGCCTCAACACTCACGTGAGTAATATGTGGCTGAACAAGTCGAGTAGTTAGAGTCCAAACCAGAAATTCAGCTTGATAGAAATTAAGGAGCATTTTCTGCATCTGAAGTGGAAGCTTTCCAGAAAATGTATGAGAACCTCTGCTATAAAGCCTCCTAATGTCACCTTAGTGAGTGTTTTTAATTACCAAGAAGATAAAGTGTTTGCTTGCTTCTTTTTGGGGGACAAAAAAAACCCATTTCAAAATGTTTTATGTTGGGCTTTTCCTTTCAAAATGGGCCTGTAGGGGGCAACTACGCAATTGGTCTGCTTATAGTTAAGTAAGTGTTGCTTTATTTTCCCATATACTTTATGTTATGCGAGTCTTTGCGTTTTTCTGTTATTTCTGGTTTGATTAAAATAGATATTTTAAGTAAAGTGAATTTGAACCAGAACTAATATAAAAAAACAGGTTAAAAATATTTTGAATAGAACTCCTTTGGGAGAAGGCTGTTTCGGGGTGGTAGCGACGGTGGGGGGTTTGTTGCAGAATTATTTGTATACAGAAATACGCCTGTATTCATGAGCCAGCAGCTTAGACTAGTACCTCATCTGTTCATCAATGTTTTTCTCTTTAAACAGTTTTATTCATTATCAAGAAAAGCATAAAACATAACAAAGCAAACAAAAAAGAAAGAAAGGAAAAAAAAAAGAAAAGAAAAAAAAACCCCAACGGGAATATATTAAAGTCATTATATACCTGTACAAATACACATATGGGGTAAATACGCCTGTATTCATGAGCCAGCAGCTTAGACTAGTACCTCATCTGTTCATCAATGTTTGTGATAACCACAGAAGAAAACAGGTGAAACACAACCACACGGTTTAGTACTTGGTCTGTGGTTGTCACACATAGGCGTGTGTTATGAATAGTGTTTAACTGTGCTTTTTTTCTGAAGGGGAAAAAAACACTCTCAAAAAACAAAAAGAGAGCAGATAAGAGCTCAACCATCATCCTCTACTCTCAAAAAACGTTTAAAATGACAAACTTTTTTCGATGAAAGGAACTGATAAATTGCATTTGTTGAGTCAAATGGTAATCTATAGGCAGACTTACAATGTTCTGCCAGTTTGGACTCGGTTCATGGTTTCTATAAGTGTTTCACAACAGTTTTACCAGTAAGCGTGCCGGAAAGGAAGTGGTGTAGTTGAGCAGAAGTCTTTCAGTTTTAGTTAACAAGGAGCTGCAGCGCGCAGAACTGAAATTGTTAATCTAAGAAGCAATTTTTCTTGGTTATATTACTCAGCTAAGCTTCTTAATACTTTTTAAATTGTCTGTATTTTATTTTATGCCTTTTAAGCCCTTTACCGTATACGTGTAAAAACTGTTTGAAGGATGGTTTCTTTTATACTTTGGTTTTTCCATATTATACCTGCTTCTATACCATAACCTGTGCGTCAGATTAAGCACGAAGGCTGTCTGCGTGTGGACAAAAAATACAAACCTGTTCATTTTAAATCCAGATCTGTGCTTGCTGGGCATAGTTCATAAATAAAGATTATTTATATAGAGCCAAATCACAACAACAGTTGCCTCGAAAGCGCTTTATATCGTAAGGTACAAAAATACAAAGGAAACATTAAAGTTGATCAAACAAGATTAAAGTTCAGTCTCTTGTAACTTGATGATGTAACCGTCTATTTTAAAAGGATATACCAAGAAGCAGTTACATAATAACGCAGATTGCAAAGTCACTCCAAAGTTTTGAGCAATCTCTGTTTCTCCCTAATTTTCCTTTACAAGATTTCACACAATACAGCCGACACCACTGCAGCATGAGTATATGAGTATCTTTTGCTGGTTGCTGTAGAAACAAAATAAATGTACAAGCTAGTCTCAAAATGACTTATATTCGGTTGCTGTAGTAACACCTGCTGCCCTCTGGGTGGCGACTAAGTCATGTGTTATTTAAAGTGGTGCGTTCGACATTTGTGCACTTAAAATCGATGTGGTTTTTCTGTTTCAGGTGAAGCCCCTGATCTGGATTGAGTCTGTTATCGAGAAGCACTCTCACAGTCGGATTGAGTACATGATTAAGGTTGGAAGCTTTTTCAGTGGGTACATTTAGTTGCCCGCGTCATGTGTAGCTGAACTATTATTGCTGTCAGATTTAAAGAAAAATTTAAGTGGAGTTACAAATGATTGGAGCTCAGCCTGGCTTAAGCTTCTATATGTTCAGTCAGGCAAAGCATACAGCAATTATGATCAGGCTGCTTATGTACTGTATCATGTTGTCATGCGTGGTAACTCTTGACTATTAAGGTTTTAAATGCGCATTAAATTAAGCCCTGTTTTAATACCCTGTTTAGGCAGAGCAGCGTGTTAGACTTGACCTGCTTGTTTTGGTTCTTAGGCAAAGAGTCAGTTCAAGAGGCGTTCCACAGCCAACAACGTAGAGATTCACATTCCCGTGCCAACGGACGCTGACTCACCCAAATTCAAGACCACAGTGGGCAGTGTGAAGTGGGTGCCTGAGAACAGTGAGATCGTCTGGTCAATCAAGTCTTTCCCTGTGAGCAGAAACTGTGATTCACGAGCTTCATACATATGGTTGCAGAAATTGTGTAATATTACCCTAGGCTTTTGGATGGTAGTTTGCTTATGTTATAAAGCTACACAATTCTGGTTTTTATTGTTAATAAAAACATGCAGATTGTAATTATACTTCTCTGAAACAACGCGGAGCAGCTGTGGGCCTTTATACAATATGGTTTTCCTTTTACAAGCTGAAACACAGTAGATTTATAGTTTGTTTTCGTCTTTTATTAAAGAGCTTGTGTTGCAACTTCTCACAGGGTGGAAAGGAGTATTTGATGCGAGCCCACTTCGGCCTCCCGAGCGTAGAGGCTGAAGATAAGGAGGGGAAACCACCAATCAGTGTCAAGTTTGAGATCCCATACTTCACTACCTCAGGCATCCAGGTATGATCTCCGTCGAGCGGCGGTTTCTCAAATAACTTGTCAACCCTAAGCAAACAACAAGCTGTTAAACAAAAAACAAACACTGTCTCTGTTCATACAGTAAAAATGTATTCATCATCCCTTTGTGACATACTGTCTGTAAGCATGCTGAACTAAATGCTGCTTATTTACACCTGCGGTTTTGATTATTATTTTGGGTTTAGAATTCTTGGTATGTAGCAACATCACACAGCTGTCCCCGTTTCCACAGCTGGAATTCAAACAATCCACGTCGGTCCTGTTTTTAGCCAGAGGGGGCAGTAAGGGAGCACTGCTAAACAGTCAGCTTCCCTGTGTGGTTAAGAAATTTCTAGCATTGAGCCAACCAGACGGCAACTGCTCATCAAGTTGAACTTGGCCCTCTGCTTTTCTGTTAATAACAATGATATAAAATGTCAGTCTTGTTAGCAGGTGAGTAGATTCATTGGATTTTGATTGCCTTTGACCTGAAACTGAGACAGAAGCTAATGTTTAGGCTTCATTTCTGCTCCATGTTTAAATGAAATCTCTTGCTCGCCGCAGACTTACACACATGCACTCTGCTCATACTGTATAATCACAGTTGTCCTGTGATTATATGTGTAGCGTTTTCCCATGTCTTGATGTGAGGAAACAATGGCGACTTGACAAACTTCATTTGAAAATATCATATTATGGCCTCCAATGAAAATAACAGTGTTTCCGCAGGTACATTCGCACAATTATACCTCAGTTTTACACCAGCCACAGGTAATTTAGCGTTGTACTTTTTATCTAAAGCAAGAGCTCCTGAAATATCCTTAGGGATACTCTTAGGGGTCAGATGTTTAAACTTGACATTGTAAAAGCTGTTTTTTAAAGAATGTTGGGCCAGACATCAATGCCACTGCCTAACTGTCTTAGGAAAAGAAAACACACACACACATTTTGCTTATTTTATGCTGTTTTCAGGTTGTTTGTCAGGCTGTCCGTTTCTCTTTCCTCAACATTTCATTATGACTGTCATTCTGTACATTAGTCATTGGCATATACAGTGGTCCCTCACTATAACGCGGTTTCGCCTTTTTACAGCACATTGTTTTCTGCGTCCTGATTGGCTGTAGACTATTGTCAATCAATCTCGTGCCATGTCTCCTATACAGTACAGAATGCGTTCAGCTTGTCAAATTTACATAAATCTGCGATCGCTAGCAGTGAGACTCTGAAGTGCTGCACTGTATGTTTGTAAGTTTTCTCCCAACTAACACAACAATGTCGATGAAACATTTTGCACCATCAAAGACGCCTGCGGTAGCTGCGGAAGGTAGAAGTTACCGTATATTTCAGACCATAAGGCGCACCGGATTATAAGGCGCATTAAGCGAAACAAAACAGATAAGTCAAACGTTACTCAACTCATTCTTCTTGCTTCCTTTACTTCCGTACCATTGATTCATTAATGTTGAATTCTCTCGCAGCTGCTTTATTCCCATGTTCTGAAAACAGGGTTTGATCTTTGGTTTCATTCTATAGTACTGGGCTTATTTTTCTACGAAGGTTTGAACTCCCGCGATAAACGAGGTACCACTGTATCACGAAGAGAGCATAAAGATCTAAACTGTCACCGGGTTAAAAACCGGTTTTGAATGTATTTATTTAACAGCAGGTCAGATAAAACCAATAACACAACATCAGACAATGTACCATCCATCCATCCAGCCATCCATCCATTCGCTTCCGCTTATCCTTTTCAGGGTCTGGTTGTTCTTAGCCGTCACTTGAGGTGACTTTTAAATGAGCTGAAGGCAGCTAATAACACCTGTTCACTAATATTCAGTTTTAACATGAATATTGAACTCACCCAGTGAGGGTGGGGTATGTCCATGTAGGATCTGAGAACTGAAGGCGGAAATGTATATATATTTTTTTACGGTTATCGAAACTTAATGTATTACAAATCTGAAGTGTGGGACAATGATGGAAGGAAAGCACGTGTGAAGCGTGTGAACATCCATACCTGAACTCATCTGCTGCCACTGCTGCACCAGAACCAGCTCTGGCAGCCAAACACAAACACACTTACTCACTCTGGCTTGATTCCTTCACAGACATCAGTACATGTCTGGACACTTCACACATGCGCTCCTTCACGTGAACCTGAAATCATCTGAACGTGTCTGTTTCATCGCTTTTACAGTCTTGTGTGGGGAAGGGCATTGCGAATCTCTCGTAGGTATATTAAGGAAGTAATATACCTACGACGGTTACATAATTAACCCTGCGTGTGTCTTTTGTTACACGTAAGTCAAGGACATGCTGTCACAAAAGCTGTAGCGTCAGTTATAACTCAAAGCACTGACGCGTATGTAAACGTCCTTCTTCAGAAAATACTTTAAAACCACAAGTGTAGTCTTACTAATAAGCTGTGTCATCAACTTATAGTTGACTCTTTGAGACTGCTGGAGACTCCTCTCTCTGCTGCTAACACAATTTCAATTACGTCTGAACTTTTATTACTGTTTTCTCTGTGGCTCCCATTAAAAGAGCTAAAAGGTCATATTTTCCAGCGTCTCCACATTTCCTATGGTTCTCGATAAAACTTTATTAAATTCTACGGATATTATGCAGCCCACTCGGAAACGAGACGCTGAACTTAATTGAAATGCATGATAGTTGTAATTGGGTTGCTTTTTGGCAGTATAAGAATGCTTGACGTTTTCTGTGGCAATTAGGTAGCCGAAAGAAATAATCCCCCATTTGTTCCTTCCTTTAAATTACTGTTTGCTCATAAACGAACAGATGCTGGTATAAGAGCAAATGTATGAATTAGTGCAGTAACACAGGTGGCTTTGCACAGTGATGGGATGAAGTGTTTTTCCTACAATAAAAACTGACATCATCTGTAAGATGGTAATTAATTATTTAAAACACACACACAAACAACATTTAAACTGTGATGTTTAGTACGATATTTGTAGTTGCAGTTTGTATATTCTTTGTTTCGGTGGAATAGCGCATCAGTGTAGGAGATGAATCCTCTTTTTTGTGGTTTTCTTCAAACACTGGTGACCTTCGGTGACTGAAACACACTCAGAAAAAAAGTGTTTTCTCATCACTTTAATCTGTACACACCCTGCAGAAGTGAAATTGTGCCTAGTGATGAGAATAAAGTGGTCCATATCCACCGCCTCTTATTTTCTTTACATTTGTTTATTGCATTTAAAGTCAGACGGAGGAGCTGGAGCATGTCGTGGTCTCGATCGCTAGTGCGGAGAGAGTGGAGCGGGAGATTAATCCAGGATCTGTGGGGAGTAAAGCGATATGACGGACTGTTGTGGTGCACAGAGTGCTCAAAGATGTGGCTGAACTGATCAGTTTATGTTTCTAACTTCACGTATGGCCACAAGTTTGAGTAATGACCAAAAGAATGAGATCGCAAACACAAACAGCAGAAATGAGGTTCCTCTGTAGTGTGTGCTCACGCTTGGAGATGGAGCGAGAAACTTTGATAACTGGGAGAGAGTGTGAGTCAAACACTGATCATCCACATTGAAAGGAGCCAGTTAAGGTGGTCCAGTCATCTGCTTGGTATGCCATCTGGAGGCCTCTGAGTTGAAGTATTAGGGGCTTCCCTAACTGCTAGGAGACCGCGTGACATGCTGGAGAGATTATGTCTCTCTGGGTGGCTGGGGAGAGTTGGCTCTGCTTAGATAGCTGGATCCAGATAAGTGGCAGACATTGGAGCGATGGGGTGGATGTTGGATGTTGCAAGTATAATCCTGGAATTAAAAAGATCGTGCTGATGGTGATCAGTAAACTTTTAATTGCAGGGCAGTATTCAGTTTTTCTTTTTTTGCAAAACCTGCAAAGGCATCTGAGATGTTCGTTTTACATAATTGTGTTCGCAAAACTATGTAGCGCTAAACCACAACTCAAAAAACGTGATTATCTATGAAACTCCACCGTGAACAAATGTCAAGATCGTTTTTTTCTTTCTCGGCTTAATTTGTAACTTCCTGGAAGGAAGCCACCTGAAAAGGTTTGAATCTGAAAGCCACAAAGCACCCCAGGGATTTTTACACCTAACGTACTTCAGCTGAGTGCTGCAGGTTGCACATTGAGCTTCAACCGATTCATTAAGTTTGCCTGCAAGGTGGGGCTGCTTGCAGCGTTTTATCAGACTGTTCAGATGATCACTCAAAAAACATTTTGTACTTTACACTTTGGTTGATTTGTAATATTGAGAGAAAAAGGAAGTTGTAGTCGAATTTGAGAAGTTATAAAGACTTGTTTTAAATTTAGTAATGCAATGAACTGCTCTGCACATGTTTAGAACATATAAACAAAGTGTTAGAATCAGTGATTGAAAGGTCTTCAAAGTACAGAGCTTTGATTGGGAGACCAGAAGCTTGAGAAACGTCCCCACGTTTGCATTGACACCGTGGTGCACCCACTATTTTAGAGGGAACCTATTAAGAGCCATATTCCCATCAAACTCTTGTTTCAAGCCTGTAACCTTTCCCTTATTACAGGGCAACGGCAGACTGGGTCTCAGACCCAAATGCTGCCAGTAACGCCACTCTCTACGTGTGAGAAGAGGCCGTGAATTTTAATTAGACACATGTAAATATCAAAGCATGAGAAAGTTCCTCTTAACTCTACCACTAAGTGTAGGGAAGCGCACATGTGAAGTGTGTGTGATGCACGTAACTCCACCTTATAAACTTAACTAGAAAATGGAGCAACCCCACACTTTGGCTGAGTGGCAGTGAGAGCAGAGCTGCTGTAATATTTTCAAATTGTGCTTCTTTAGGTGAAGTCGAAGGAACCCAAACATGCTGGCAGATGGTTTCTGAGCCATAACTTCTACCAAAAGCCTGATAAGTGCAGACCACACATGCAGTCTGTACTTACCAAACTAGATACAACAAACATCCTCCTTTCCCCTTCTCATCTTACAAGCCATAATGATATTTTGCGGAGGATGGCTTTTGGTGCCGTTTTGCTGACTGTGTACCCACGGTCAGGCCGACTGCATGTTTGGCTGCAGCGTTCGAGGAGAAGTGCTGTGCCGGCAGACTCGGTGATCCCACGTCTATGCGCTTGTCGTCATGTCTCTGGTGACCACGGCGCTCTCTCGCTCTGACCTCACTGTGTACTGGAAGGTAATAACAAGGCGGCCGGTACCGAGGCCTCACCAGAGCCCTGCCACCACTTGACCCGCAAATTCCTGCGCCGTATATCCGGCTCCTAGCTGGGAACTGGCATGATAGAGACATGACATGGTGACGTCTCCCAGAGCGGGGGTCATGTCAGCTTCAAGATGGCTTTGCGCCTCATCCCTGCAAATTATGACACCGCATATTGTTTTTTTTGTGTGTTAGATGTGCCAATTACACAGTATTTACCATGTAATTACCATGAAATTCTGCTTGCATTGTGGTATGTTGTTGTGATATTATTCAGATAAGTGAAGTGAACTATTTCAGCATTTAAAAAAACTTTTACACACACACTGTGCCAGTGTCATTTCCCACACCTGTCCAGGGAAAAAAAACATGTGTGCAATCAAAGATGGACATATAGTGAAGACGAAGTGATATTTTTAGCCTCTCTTCTCGAAAATCAACTCTGTGGTAACACTGGGTTGGTGAAATATCAGTTAATGACTTGTGAAAGTTGTATCTCAATAGTGCTGATGTGGAATTTTTTTCCCCCTTTTTTTTCTCTTTTTTTTTTTGCTCCCAGGACTTACAAAAATACAGTTATGTAAATTATTTTTGTGTCTCCCTTGAAAGCTGTTCTGTAGTCGCTTCCCTCTTCTCTGTGTGACTCATACTACAGCTTCCTCATCAACAACAAAACTTTTACTACAACTCACAGCTCACCACGGCCTTAAAAGCATATCTCTCGACTGCTGAGCGCTTATCAACCTGCTGCTTAGAGAGGCAACGGGTGCTTGGTAACTTGCTATTATGCAGAAAGCAGTTGGAGAAAATGCCAATTATCGTTGTGGGTAAAACATTTTTTTAAAAAAATGCATTCAATAAAAGAATTATACATGTATATGTTTTATATATATATGTTTCTGAAACCTTTAGGTTTGCCATTAAACTCTTAAATATGCTTCTTCAAGAAGCCCAGTGAGCAACAAAGTAGTGCAGCTGTTATGAGAAATAACTGTTTATTTCTCAAGATTCGAGAAATAAACATACGTTGCAGTTTTATAAAAACAGCAAATGGAACAATAAGTGCATGTTGGGTGGAAATAAAACCACATCTTTAGAATAGGGCGGTGTGGTGGTGCAGCGGTTAGCACTTAGAATTGAACTGACACTGGGTGTGAACTCGAGTGTGAATGAGTGTCTTTCTCTCAGGGTCGGTCTCCTGCGACCGGCAACCTGTCCAGGGTGCACCTCGGTTAGAAATCAAGCAGGCAGTTTACGTTGTTTTGTCTTTTTTTTTTTTTCTTCTTTTCAATGCACTCACTTCCTCTGGGTGCTATCATTCTTTGTAGAGTTCACAGGCTTGTATCTTAGGTGAAGTGTCAGCTGTCAGTTTCCTGTAGGTGTGATTTTTGTTTTGTTTTGTAGCTTGTCCTTACCAGGTTCATACTGGGATGGTAGCCATAGTTAGATTATAGTTAGATGCCCGAGTGCAGGTTAGATGATAAACGTAAAAGTATTTTTTTAATATCTCAAATAATTTTATGAGGAAATGATTCATTGAATATACTCTAGAATAGTACATTACTCTAGAACTTTAACACCGTATTATTGACCCCTCTGTGTGTGTGTGTGTGCGTGCGTTTGTGTCTATATATATATATATATATATATATATATAATTTTTTTTTTTTTTTTTTTTTTTTTTTTTAATTTCAACCATATTTATATCAGCTGCTTTTTCTTTTTTCTTCCTCATAGGTGCGTTACCTCAAGATCATTGAGAAGAGTGGATATCAGGCCCTGCCGTGGGTGCGCTACATCACCCAAAACGGAGGTAGGTCACTTCACACTGGTGCTGTTATGAGATACTGCATATGTGCAGGTATTATGCAACAGTTAGGCAATGCAGTGCAATGTGGTGGGAACTGACCTTGCACCCATGCAGTTCTATGAAAAGGGGATACGCTGTAGTACACGAGGCAATGTGGCAACGTCCTGCAAAATGTGAGAAAGTGAACTTTCTTTGTCGAGCTTCCCCGATCTTCACACTGAGATTACCAAGGTTGCACATGTTGGTCTTTTTGCTAATGTTGCCAGTAATTGCTAAACATCCTCATCTCATTTCCTCCATATTCCATTCATTCTGGGTGGAAAGCATCAGCTGCCTCCACTTGATTTCTCTCAGATTCCCCCTTCTTTTTTTTTTTTCCCCATTTGATTAAGTCCTGTTCATTTCCTTCCCAGATTACCAGCTCCGGACTCAGTAGGCAGCGCCTCAGCCGGCAGTGGGCAGGTGGAAGTCAGACGGGGTGGAGTCGAGCCGCTAATGTGCTATCAATGGCAGGTGGCAGTCGTAACAGCGGAGGATTGCCAGTATCTCCTTTTAGTTTAGTTTTGTATTTGTTGATGTTACATTTGTTTATGATCAATGCAAATCTTAGACGGAGCCTTCAGATAGGCAAGGTTCGAAATTGATTGTTTCACTTCAGTGTGGCTCCCGATACGAAGGTCAAGTATAGCAGGAGGAGTGTTTACATCACCCGATGCAGCGAAGAGTCGTGCACAATCTATCACAGTGGGTCAGATTTGTTAAAAAAACAACCAAGTGTTACATTTCCAATTTAACGTTACTGTAATCAGCTACACACAGGTCAACATCCCACTCGGTCAGCCTGAAAAGTTTTTTGTATGAAGCTGCTTTGTTCTGCCACAATTCCTTTTTGTTGACGATGTGTATATATTTTATTATATGTTAACGATCAGTGTTATTAGTTGAAACAAACTGTAAATTGAAAACAAACATGTTTTGTATCATCTTCTCCATGTGATGCCATTGATACGTGCCAGAGTGTTGATTTCCTGCTTTGCTGTTGTGCTGTTAGTTGGTCAGTTTGACTCCCTCCCCCCCCCAAAAAATTAAATGCGGTAAGGTTCGGTTGCATGGTAAACAATTAGAAATCCCTACGTCCCACCCCAGCAGCTGTTTTTCTTTCCTCTGTCTGTACCTACACGCTTTTAAACCATTAAATGTCTATTTAGAGAAAAATGTTCCATGGTGTGCTTGCGTCATTTTGTATATATCATCACAGCGAGCTGTCGTAGTGTCACATGCAAACACCTGTCGTGCAGAGTAGTGAGGATTGCTGAATTGAGGGAAAACTTTGGCGAGGGGGTTTCCTGTATCAGACCTGTGGTTGTAGCTAACTCTGGATGGTTCTTTCCACCCTGGTCCTGTAGATCTTTTCAAACAGTGCGCCTCTTAATACCCCTGCCGCCATGATATCATAGGCAACTCTGTGCAAGCACTCCGTAAACAAGCAGGAGAGCTGGAAAGGATGTGACTCAAACTGTGGTCAGCGATCGCAGACATGCTCAGGAGAAATGTAGAATGGACCGGCACAGACTACTTATTGTTCACGCCAAGCCAAGCTGCAGTGGTGCGGCATGAGGTCACTGCTTAAGTTTGTCTTGTAAGGGGACTGTGATACTCCTAATTCATATGAGTCACTCTGAGCAGGTGTTGAGGGTTGCAGTGACCACATTACCTGCAACATGGCCAGACTTGATTTTATCATTTAGATTCCAGTTGTCTTTATTTTTCTTTCGAGGCACCTGTTTTTGAGAAACACCTACGCAGCAGGTGTTCACAGTCTGGGAACAAACCTGAATCATTATCCACCGACAGAAATGTTTTTTTAACTTTCATTTTTTTAGAGAAATTATCAAGATGAAGTTTAATGTTCACCCGTGTGAACTATAAATACAAGCTTATCTCCAGCGCTCTGTTTTTTTCCATCCTCCAGACGTTTAGTTGCAAGAACACAAGATAACATCTTATATGTTAAAATGCATCTCGACTTTGAGCTTTGTTTTCTATATGTAACACCCTTATATTTGTCTGATATACATCTTTATTTAGGTGTTTTCTTTGTCAGCTCACTTGATATTTTTTGCAGAAAGCATGTAGCTGCATTTGAATACAGCAGCACTGACCTGAACGGCAGGTATGTTACTGGTAATTACACCTTCTCAGATCAGATAAATTTTATCTTCCCTAACTCCACCTCTGTCTAGAGTTGTTTCACAACTGCGTTCTACAGATTTTTCCATGATGGTCTGTTTGTTCGTTCCGGAATTATTTCAGATCTTACTTTCTTAATAATTTAAGCACCTCTTAGTCCAGGTCATGACATCTCTGCAGCACAGCCGTTGGTAAAATACACTCACGGTTGACTCTCACTCACTGGGGAACAGTTTCTGCGATACTTGGCAGTGCATGTGAAAGTAGCGTTTGGCACATGATAAGAAGGGCACATTCATTAGGCACATTCAGCCTGAGACGAGTCAGAAGGGAGTCCTGACATAACCTCATGTTGCAAGATTGCTTGCAGAAGGTTTGGTTGCTGCAAAAAAAAAAAAAAAATAAGCATACCCTCACATGTTCACAAATATTTAATGCAAACATGCAGTCTTCTCTAAGTTTGACCGCAGAGTTATAAAAATATGTTCCTCAAACTCAAAGCTTCCTCATTTATGTTTAAAAATGTGTCACTTCAGGGAATTCTGAAAAAGCAAATTTGTAGAAAGTGGAATATTGAGACTCAGTACATGCATGTAAAATGTTAAAAATAAATAATTCACAAATAAAAAAAAGACAAGAAAACTCAGAGGTGTCAAACAAGCTGCCAAGTGGTAGATTATAACTGATTGTGCAGCTTGCAAACTCATAAATACTTCTAATTGTTTAATACAATGCATCGCTGTCACTGGCGTGGTGATGGCAGGCAAGTGAATGACAATTAAACTGCTAGTTTATTTAGTACAAAAGTCATCTGTCAGGGTGTGTTGCGGTATTGTGGATTAATTGTAATCTGCAAACTGTAATACATGTAGCGGGGCGTCAAACGTAAGGCCCGGGGGCCAGAAATGGCCCTACAGAGACTTCATTCTGGTCCATTACACAGAAAAAAGAAAATGTTGAGGGCATACTTTTTGGAGTTTTACTTTCAGAAAAGTTCCTGTTTTTTCACTACCAACAAACGCAATTCAGGGTTTTTTTTTATATTATTATTATTATTTTGTTTCGTTTTGTTTTTTGCAATTGATCATCAGTTTTTTGTGTTGTTTAAAAAGGACATTTTCTTTTAAAGTTAACAAAAACGTTCTGCTTTATAGTTACAGGAAAGTCTGGGAAATTAGCTACCAGAAGTTTTTCCACAATTTTCCACATTTATTTTTTTACAATTTAAGTTTTGCTGACAGATTTCTAGTCAGATTTAGTATTTTTCACTATGTAGAAACACTGAGACATGCTTTTATTTTGAAAGATCCTAGGAATTAAATGTGTAAAAGTCTTGACACCGGCTTCATTTTTTGACACTGAAAGGTGAAAAATTTGAAGGTGTTTCTTTTTATTATTATGTAGATCTTGTTTAGAATTGTATTATTTTATTTTATAGACAGCTGTGGCCAGCCCAAATGACTACAGGCCTGTTGCACTTACGCCTGTAGTGATGAAGTGCTTTGAGAGACTGGTCTGTCAGCACATCAGGGCCGGTCTGCCTCCCACTCTGGACCCCCACCAATTTGCCTACAGGACAAATCGTTCCACCGAGGACGCCATCACCATAGCACTCCACACTGCGCTGAGTCACCTGGAGCACCGAGGAAGCTATGTGAGAATGCTCTTTCTGGACTTCAGCTCAGCATTCAATCATATCATCCCGGAGATCCTGGTCCAGAAACTGTCTCACCTGGGACTCTCCACCCCCATCTGCCTCTGGATCAAGGACTTCCTGACAAATAGACCACAGTCTGTCAGACTCGGCCCCCACCGGTCCAGCACCATCACACTCAGCACCGGGTCTCCACAAGGATGTGTTTTGAGTCCCCTCCTGTTTACGCTCTACACATCCGACTGCTCCCCTACCCATCTCTCAAACACCATCATAAAGTTCGCGGATGACACCACAGTGGTTGGACTCATCTCAAGGGGGGATGAGTCGGACTACAGAGATGAGGTCAACAGACTGACTGAGTGGTGTTCAGTTAACAACCTCCAACTGAACACCACGAAAACTAAAGAACTTATCTTGGACTTCAGGAAGGGCAGAGCAGACCCGGCCCCACTTTACATTCACGGGAGCTGTGTGGAGAGGGTACACTCCATGAGGTTTCTGGGCGTGCAGATATCTGATGACCTCTCCTGGACTGCAAATACTACAGCGGTGGTTAAAAAGGCCCAGCAGCGTCTCCACTTTCTGAGAGTGCTCAGGAGGAACAACCTGGAGGAGAGGCTGCTGGTGACATTTTACAGAGCCACCATAGAGAGCATCCTAACGTACGGCATAACAACATGGTATGCAGGGTGCTCAGCTGCAGACAGGAAAGGGTCATCAACACAGCCCAGAAGATCACTGGCTGCTCTCTGCCCAGCCTGGAGGTCACTGCAAACTCTCGGTACCTCAGCAGAGCTGGCAATATCATCAAGGACCACTCTCACCCCAGCAACCAACTGTTTGAACTATTACCGTCAGGCCGACGGTACAGGTCACATAAAACCAGGACAAACAGATTCAGGGATAGCTTCTTTCCCAGAGCTATCACCGTAGTAAATAAGCACAAAAACAATTGAACCTATTCCATACCGTCACTGTCATTATATTATGCTGCTATTCATACTGTCATTATATTAATGCTGCTATCCTGTATATATTGTACATACTATTGTTTGAGTACTTACGATTGTTTTTTTTGTACTTTTTATATTTTACATTTATATTTATTATTGAAACTTGCACCAAGGGAGTGGCACTCCAATTTCGTTGTACTCTGTACAATGACAATAAAGGCTATTCTATTCTATTTGCAGCAGTTTTAGTCTGACTCGCTGAGGTCAAATTGGGCATTATGTAGCACAAGAGCTAAACTGAGTGAGCCGGTTCATAGGAGAATCTAATCACAACTTCTATATACAAATGCTAATTAATGCAAATATCACAAATGCTGAATTACTGAATTAATGCCAATCACGCAGCAGTATCAGAACGGGGAAGATTTAAGGTGATTTAAGTGAATCATGGTTGTTGGTGTCAGACAGACTGATATGAGTTTTTCAGGTAAGTATTTATAAACCCGCTGAGAGAAAAAAGATAAAGAAAGAAAAATACATTTTAAAAATAAAGTTTATGTAAAAAGTGTTTATATTTACAGATTAAGCTGGTTTCCATCACTCTTAAGGATGATTTACACTGCGCTCATGAAGGCTTCATCACAAACACATTAGTGAGCACATGTAAGAGATCATAAGTGATGGCAGATGTTTATTTCTGGTACTTTATTTGGTAGATCTAAACCATTTCAAAACATTTATTAAAACAAGAGCAGTCCAAGACTGCATGTTTCCAACAAGGTTTACAGTGGCCTCTTGACAAGATCTCTGGATCCAGATTTGTTTGTGATGTTTTCTTGAGTACATGTATGTATATGTGAAGATATGACATGACAAATCATCCAGCCTTAATGTTGCATCATAAAAAAAAAATTCCGGGATCGTCTCCAGAAGTTAATCACTTCAAAGTTGGGACTTTAATCACCTGGTGTAAATGTGTCATACAAATCCTGCTAACAAACAGACAAACTAAACCCAGCAAAACTCTGCATGATCTTTAACTTCTTTCATCATATCTGACTTTGATACTTTGGATAATGAGATTTTACTTGAACAGGTGAATAAATGTTCACCTGTTATTTAAATAAGGGCATTTTTAAAACTCTGGGACTAAACCACATAAATGAAGCCTTGCTATAATAGCATAATTAGAACAACATGTGATTGAAATAAAACTTCACCTTTCCCCTCAAGTGTTTTTTGGTTGCCATGCCAGCGTCACACTATTGACACTGATTTTATGGCAAATACCCTACTGCTACATGCAATGGAAAATAACTATGGTTACTCAAGAGTGATGAAGCAACAGGTAGAGGTCTGACAGCGTGGCAGTGTCAACTTCAAACACAGGTGTGCCACGAGGAAACCCGTGTTTATCCACACACGGAAGCCCGGTGCCTGGCAACCGAGGGAAACCCTCTCGTGTCACTTGAGCACTCTGATCCTCGCGTGACGTCAAAACGAGGACAATCCTTTCTCAGGCATGCAAAGTGTCCCAGTAACCACCAGTAAAGTCTCTCACCTTCAGTTATAAAATACAAAGGGATGATTAGTCAGTGTGAGACAGTAAATGGAGAAAAGGTATTTCACTACAGGAATTTGAGGGACACCCTGCCACACAAACCAGAAATAGTTTGTTACGCTAGATGAAAACCTCCTGGAGCTAGGTGTGTGGTCCACACTGGCTTTACAGCGTATTCCTCCAGCCTAGGAAAGTTTCCATCCTCTGTGTGGACCTTAGAACAATATTATTTTAAAGAGCATATAGCTGAGTGTTCAACCTACTGGCCTTGACATGCTGCTGCAATCTTTGAGTCTGCAGCCCACACATCATTAGAGGATAGAGATGCATTAGCTCGGTGGAGTATGTGACTCTAAATCACATAAACTCATCAGGGCTTGCACACTGGGTCAGTCACTTATAATGTCACTGGGTCAAAGTGTAGCTCTCGCTGCTATATTTACGTCCCTCTAAAACCCTCATGTAGCAAGTCTTCTGCTTTGTCTTTGCCTTGGAAACTGACTCATCAAGAGTTAAGACCAAAGTCTGATGATCAGTCAGAACAGCGGAGCACGTACAATCTTACTCATTTCACAATACACACACACACCGTATTATTATAGACTCCTAGAGCAATGTTTCTCAACCCGCAGGTCAGATTCCTTCCGGAAGTCCCATGATACATAAGAAGAGTCAGCAAACGATTAGAAGGATATGAAAGAGAAAACTTTTGCACAAAACCTTTGTTTTTTCTACATTTATGATCAACTAAAAATGTTACTTTCTGTTTCTCTCAAATCCAAGTACGACCACACCTCTGATACACACAAAGCAAGTGGAACAGCTCATCATAATAATGTAGCCTTCCAGTGACCCTCTAGCAATGCCGTAAAACTAGAAAGGAAACTAGAAACAAAATGACTGTCACGCTGATCTATCTATCTTTTCGATTCAATTCAATTCAGTTCAATACGGTTCATATTATGACGATTCACAACAACAGTCACCTCAAGAAGCTTTATTGTAAGGTAAAGACTAATATTACAATGAAACGCTAACAGAGAACCCCGTTTGGTGGCAAAACCAGACTCAGGGAAGTCGAAGGAAAAGACAAGAAGAGCAGAGAGAGACAGGACAAAGGACACAATGTGGGAGAGCCAGAGTTTAGTAATTACTAATGATTAAATGCAGTAGTTGTGTATAAACACACAGGGAATGAAACTGGGAGGTGATTTCACAGAAGCCTGATGGTTCTGCCTCCCATTCTACTTTTAAAAACCCTAGGAACCAAAAGTAAGCCTGCAGTGTGACAGCAAAGTGCTGGGTTTAGATAACAAGGTACTATGAGATCTACAAGCAAAGACATTCCTTTAGTTGAATGTCATCTGAATAGCGGAGAAAATGAACACAATGTTTTCTAATAATGTTTTCTAAGGGAAACGTGTATAAACATGCATATATATGTAAAAAGTAGTGGCCCGAGCATAAAACCCTGTGGATCCCCACGAGTACGTTTTGTGTGTGAGGAGGACTCCCCATTTAAATGAACAGAATGAATCTATTAGATAGATATAAATCAAACCATTCTAAAACAAAGTGGTGGTCTAAGGGTTGATGGACCACTATCATGTCTAAAAACAATATCTAAATTCAAGAAGATGATTATAAAATTAATTTTAATAACTACACTAATGGGTGGCTGTAGCTCAGGTGGTAGAGCAGGTCATCTACTGATCGGAAGGTTGGTGGTTCGATTCCCGGCTTCCCCTAGTCTGCATGCCAAATATCCTTGGGCAAGATACTAACCCGAAATTGCTCTCCGATGCATTCATCGGAGTATGAATGTGTGTGAATGTCAGTTGTGTGAATGGGTGAATGCACAAGTTGTGTAAAGCGCTTTGAGTGCTCAGAAGAGTGGAAAAGCGCTATATAAGAACCAGTCCATTTACCATTTAATGCAGTAACCTGTTGTCATTCTAACTTCAGGAGCCACATGCCAAATGGCTGGGAGCTACTGTAATATCTATGTTTGATATGTCTTCCTTAACCACCTTAACCACAGCTCCAGCTGTTTCATGAATTACTCAGAGACATGTTTGGAAATAGCGACTGTAACTTCGGGCATTATTAATATGTAGTATGTTTTCACTGGAAGTGTGTCTTTATTATTTATTCTCTTTTTCCCAGCCTTTGTTTCAGAGCTTTGTTGCTTTTATTCACGGAAAGCTACCCTGGAGACAGTCATAGCATCCAAAGGAAAAAAAGACACAAACCACTTACCATCAGTGTAGCTCTGTTTGTTTTGTCAGTTAGCAAACATGGTCTCTTTTTACTCTTAACCAAAACTGAAAGTCAAGACAAGAGGCATACTTTCTAAATATGCCTCCTGGTCGAACACTGGCTCTCTGTATTCGTAAGTTTTTCTCTATTGTGAGGTGTTTAGAGTGCCACGACATGCCCCACACTGCAGGAGGATTACGAGAAAATGACATATCTTTAATGACGGTTCTGTAAAAACCAGAAGCAAAAGCCCACGGGGCAGGTTGAATAATGTTTTCCTTTCACAACTCTGTGATGGTACCGGAAAGCTTGAAAAGTAAACAACCCCCCACTGAACAAACAGAGATCTGTCCGGCTTGTGTGAGAAGGAAGTTGTCTTGTAAAAAGAAAAAAACCAAACAAACCCAAAACTCTTGAACATTGGAATACGTGTATGTTGACATTTCTCTGGGAATAATTTATGCTTATTAACAAAGACGGAAGTCTTGCTTTTATTCTTTTCTATCACTGAACAAAACCACTAAAATAAATGCTGCTCGAGGCCTCTTGGTAATCGAGAAGTCTTTTCTTTTAGCACAATAGAGGGTAAAATCCTCTTTGAGAAGGCAGAGGACACCTGGCTGTTAGATCTAAGTTCAAAGGCTTGTAGGAGGCTTCACTAACCTTCAGTTCTTGCTTCATATCCGCATAAAGAAAGACAAGTGCAAAGGGAGAGCAAAGACACCTTGCACTCTGGGTAATGGCAATTGCAGATCTTCAGCAGCGCCACAGTGGACAAACCTCTACTTTCCAACCTTCAAATTGCTATTTTAACCAGCTACATGTCTACCAGATCTACATCTGGATATTATCTGGACTGTAACAGCTGTAATAAACACTGACGCACTCATCAGAAACCCCCTAATTCACTTTGATTGTCCACCAGGGCGCCTTTTGGTTTCACTCCCTGCTACTGAAAATATTTGTGTTTTCCCTTCTCTTGCTCTTCTGGACATTTGATAGGCCTTGGACGTTGTCCGACATACTTTCTGCTGTCTTAATGCTGGCCTATTGCACCAAATGATATTTTAGCACAAGTGCATGGCAACAGCAAAACAAAGAGGCACAAGATGAATTCTTTGGCCGACCACGTTTTGAATTACTGATCATGTAAAAACCCGCTGTGGCTCCCAGATTGCAAACATCAGTCCTTGGAGCCTGCATGCAAACCAGCCCTCTAAATAGGCTTGTCTATTTCTGTTGGGCTGCGGGGGGAAACATGTGTTTGACATCAGTGTCACTCGCTAGACGTTTTGCAGCGGGGCTTCATTGTCCTCTTACAGCAGCTCTGCTCAGATTAACGGTTTACAATAGCTGCATTCAAACAGTGCTGGTAATTACAGTCCGATCAATGAGCTCACATTTGAGGAAAGCCCTGCCTAAAGAGGTTAAATGGTTTTTGGATCCATCATTGTGTCTAGTTTTGAATCTGTTTATACTAGCGCTTTGAAAAGGGCTCTGGATAGCCAACAGCAAAGTAAACACACGCACAAAATACAGCTTGTCCTGCGCCACAACAAACTTTTCAAGACTATGATACCATGTACAACATGCTCAGCATCAAAAGGCACAGTCATATACAACTTTAAATCACTATATTACTCAGAAACGTGAAGCGATGTGACAGTCTGGGCAGGGAAAGTGAATGAGCAAGCTTTCATAACAACTGCTGTTAAGAGCTCATAATCAAAACACCCAACCATTCCAGTGCTCCAGCTGTGCCGCTGACGATATCATGGAAATAAAACAACATTTGGGGTGTGGGAATGTAACATTTATTATATATTATCCTATGAATCATATTAGATCACATAAAACTTTGTCTTATGAAACATTTTGAAACTAGTACGACATTAAAATTCAGTCTGCGCAGGAGAAGAAAACAAGGGGATTACCAAAGGAGACAAAAGAGACACATCAAAACAGCAGAGTTCAGGAGGATTTGCCCTAAAATCTGTCCGATTGAGTTTTAATCCAAGCCAAGTTTTCAGTTCATCACGTTTTCAGCCCCAGAGTGGAGGATAAACCCTATTCATACATCATATTTTTCTTCTTTTTGTTACATGTATAAAACCAGATTTGTATTAGTTTGACTGTAAATAGAAACACGTTTTCAGTCATTCATAGAGCAAGATTTTTATATTATTCAGGATATTACAGCTGATACTTTGGAATTTAACCCTGAATTTAATTCAGTGGCGCAAAGAACTATTCAGCTCATTTCCTGTTGGTAAAACAGCTTGTGGAACGTGGAAATAAAGAAAACATTACAAAATGCTTTTTAAAAAAACCACTTGTTCTGTATCAAAATGGAAATGTAAAGTCGTTTACCTATGCACTGATTTTCATGAAGGTATTTTCCTGTTGAATAAGAAATAGTTTTAGCATACTCATAATTTACTTAGTGATTCCCACACTTTTTATTACATTACCTTTCTATGATTTTTTTCTTCGATTGTTGCTTTGTTGTAAAATACTAAACCTTTTAGCTAACACTAATTTCAGTGCAACTATCTGAAGAGCTGACACTTGGATGCATCCTTGGGATGGGAGTCTGTTTGAAGTTTGCATGTTAGATTACCCTTATTTACTGTCAGTTGGATCTGGCTGTGTTAAACTGTTATTTTACAGTGTACATCTACACAACAATACTTTTGGCAAACCCTTTTTTCTGCCAACAAAATAGAGTGAAAATTATTTTACTGTCACTTGTTTGGCTGGTTTGTATCTATATCTATTTCTATATGCTAAACAATATAACCCCATACAGTATCATTCCACAGCCATCAGCTTGTTGATATAAGGCAAGATTAATCTATGCTTTCATGTTGTTTTCACCAAACTGTCACCCTGCAATCTGAACGCTGCAGCAGAAATCAGGACTTATAACACCAGGCAACATTTCTCCAGTCTGGTACCGTCCAAGTTTGACGAGCCTCAGTTTCCTGCTCTGTACCCACTGCCGTCCTTCGCAGCTGTAACCCATTTGCTTCAAGGTTTGACAGATTGTGCATTCAGAGATGCTCTTCTGCATACCTTGGATGTAACAAGTGGTTACATGAGTTACTGTTTCCTTTCTATCAGCTCAAAGAAATCTGGTCATTCTACTCTGACCTCTGACAACAATAAGGCATTTTCGCACACTGGATATTTTCTCTTTCTCAGACCACAAAACCATCAGACACAACCAAATCCTAACAGATCAGCAGTTTCAGAAATACTCTGACCAGCCGGTCTGGCTCCAACAATCATACCACATTCAAAGTGACTTAAATCACCTTTCTTCCTCATTCTGATGCTCAGTTTGAACTTCAGGAGGTCATTTTGATCATGTCCACATGCTTAAATGCACTGTGTTGTAGATATTCACAAGCACAATCAGTTGAACAGCTGCAGCTAGCAAAGTGCCCAGTGAGTATGTATCCTTAATAAATAACATTTTCCACTGGCTGGTGTTGAGTGAAATGCTGTTGAGAAAAAGATAAATTTTACATCAATCCAATAAAACGTTCAAAGATCAAATTCTCCTGCTGTAAAGACAGGTGATGCTTGTGATTAGTATCCTCATGAACCCGACCAGTCACCGTGTCCCAGTCCCACAGAAAAATTGTGTATTTACCCAATTAAATGTGGAGAAGAGGAGCAATGAGAGGCCTGTGTGACACCAGCTCTCTCCCTCTATAATTTCCGTCCCCATTTTCCACCAAGACCACTCAATCTTACAGCCATATGGCGGTTTGCTGCCATAACCATTCACAGCTGAGTAAAAATAAACCCTTTGGATGCATCCTTGGGACAGGGGTTTGAAGACATATTCACTACAACTTTTGCTTGACTTTGTGCTGGTCATGATAACCTAATGTGATTCACCCTGTCTGGAGATGATTCTCCTTGTATAATTTGGGATGGGAATACGGTCAGGGTATACTGTATCATTCAGTTTAAATTCAAGGGTGAGGCAAAAATAGAAATTCAACCACATGAAGAAGCTCGGTCCAGAAATAGCTCTTTTCATGGGTATATATTTCAGTGGCGCAATGATGGGGTCTCTTCAAGGAGCTTTAAAAGCTCCCCCATTTATGATTTGGGGTAGCGTGGTTGCGCACGTGGTTAGCTCACTGTGTGCTTCTGCATACGACGCAGAAAGTTTAAGAATTCAAACGTCCCGCAGCTTTTGAAAACAAACGTCCTGAAATGTAAATTACACAAATTGCGCTCCCAAAATAAACACACGTGTTGAGAATGCCACTTATAGTAAATCCCAGACTTAATTAATGAGATTAACTGATGCTCTTTCTTCAGTCTTTCAGCAAACACAGCATGTCTTCACACACTGTGAAGACATGCTGTGTAGTAACTCGAAGGTGCGGCCGCCGTCTGCTGCCTCCCACGTAGATTAACCTGTAAATGTGGTATGATGTGTGCAGACAGAGACACACAACCTTCACCCACCTGAGAGCAATTAAGGAGATTTCTGTCTATATAATTATTGTGTCTTATTTATGGCATTTTGTGGATTGTAGTCTTTGGTATTTCACAATGGAAAGGAAAGGTTGGTACATATGTTCACTGCTGCGTCACGTGCTTTGTTCAGTCTTAACCTTTTGAGTGATTGCATTAAGTCTCTGTAGATTTTTAGCCATGATAGCAGGGTGTTTATAAGCAGGCAATAATGGTGGGTCAGTTGGTTCATTGGTGCAGAGCATTGCTCTGTATTTTTTGTTCAGGCACTTTTTTTTCGTCATTATCATATCAGTGTTTTAGCTTCTCCAGTAATATGCAAGGAAATATTGCAAAACTACAGACAATCCCATTGTCACAGTGCGTTTGGTGCTTGTTTAGGAAAAGTGAAACACTAAAGCACCAAACATGGAGAACTTACCAGAGAATTTCTGAATAACAGCCTTTTAACTGTAGTAAAATGAGTTTCTGTTAAATATTAGTGGAATTTTATGACATTTGCTCTTTTTTGATTTCACGGATATCTGGTACCAGCATCTTCCACACAACAGCTATTTTAATTTAGCTATTTTAAAATAAACCACACCTTTTAAACTGTAGTGAATAAATAAATTATTAACAAATAATAAAGAACGTAATAACAAAATACATCTTATCTTTATGTCACATAAAGAAGGTCCCAGGTTCGAATCCAGGCCGGAGCCTTTCTGTGTGCCTTCCTTCCATGACCAAAAACATGCATGGGTTAGGTTGGCTGTAGGTGGGAATATGAATGGCTGTCACTCTCTGTGTTAGCCCTGTGATAGGCTGGCAACCTGTCTGGGATACACTGCCAGGTGAGACAGACTGTGACCCTGAATCAGATAAGTTACTTTCAGCATGGGGGCTGCTACAGCAAGTAGCGCCACATGTTTGATTGGGCAGTTCTGCACCCTTCTTGATACAAGCTGAAAGCGTCTTTGTGTCTCCGACTGGAATCGAACCTTCACATACTAACTGAATGTATAAACTACTACACTGTGGTGCCCATGAACATGGATGGATTAATATTTGATATTGTGACTTTTTGTTTTAAACAGTTATTTTTATATTAATTGTTTTAAGATGGTTCCACAAACAGAAAGGCTAGTGTAGGGCAAACATCACCTTCCCTCTAAGAAAAAAAATGGCACGAGTATTTGACTTTTCTCTAATGGTAGAGGCCTATAATCAATCCTTTGTGGGCAAAAGCTAAAATAAAAGATGGGCTTTCTTTTTTCATGTAGAACCTGCAAATAGTTATAGTCGATTAGCTCCACAGCCTCCAATTCACTGAGGCTCTTGCGAGTACCCTCTAATAAGGAAATTATGGTTCAGCGATGGAAGCGTGGGCAGCCCGTGGGCAGTGTCAGACAGCCCGTCTACCTGAAGAGAGCGTCTGCTGTCAGATGGAGTCAGTGTCCACAGTAGCCTCTGTGGTACAACCAGCCTGCGGGCTACTCTTGCTTATGCTGTTGCTGGTCCATCAGCTGCCACAGGGAAGAGCAAAGTTAAAACATACAAAGAGCTAAAGTTAAACTTAGTGTTAACAAATGTTCATGCTTCTCCCATTCCTGGTGGATGCCAATGGCTAGCAATTGTTAGCTTTTTTTCATCACAATGAGGAACATCTGCAGTCCTTGATTTCAAAAAGAGGAACACTGCAATTTTTTAACACAACATATGAAAATGCACTTTTGATAATGACTTTACAAAAAGAACAAGAAGACACTATTGTAGCAAGTCCTCTTAAATTGACCTTTTCAACCCAGGCTTGACTCTCGGCAGTCACAGGTGTCTGAAGGGGTTCACACCAAAGCAGAGGGTGCACTACTGTGATCTCTATCTCAGCATCTACACCGAGGGGGCAATTTACTCTCGTGCCCACAGGAGATCTTCAGGCGCTCAAGCAATAAATAACAGGGCTGAATCAGTGGCTGCAGTTTCCAATCTCTGAACAGGAAGCAAAATTTCAAAATCACATTTCCCAGCTAACATGTTAACAGTGTGGAAATGTTTTACTGCTATTCTTGTTTTCCGTGTAATTATCTCCATATAATATGCTTCCTAGTTGATTCATGCACATTGTTTAACAGGAATACACAAGGGATATTTCCTTTTAATCTGCGCTGGCATCACTATTGTCCCAAGTAAACACGCAGGAAATAATTCTTTTAAAAGGTATGCAAATCACCTGCACTGTAAAGGACACGTGTTTGAGTTACACAGAACAGCATGACATTGTCTTCTGTTAACTACACAGGATATCCTACTTTGCTTTCACCATACTACAAGAGCTCCGTCTTTACATCTACTGTGCGTGTAGCTGCTCACTGCTGAAAGGAGGTTTAAGTGTGAATAAGGCTGTGGCAGCTCTGTTGCACCATTTACACTGTTGACAACCATTCTCCAAGTCCCGATGTTTGTTTTTAGGTAGATTTTCTAACTTTGAGCCACTAGCTACTTGTCTCAGCAGGGTACGAAAAATATAATACGTGGAAACTGAGGTCATCCATCACAATTAAAATACCATCCATTGTTATTTTTTCCTGAAAAGCTTCTTTGTCATTGTGGGAGTATATCTGAGGGCACTAACATGGTTACAAACCCCTCTGACAACTATAGGTAAAAATGAATATTGTGAAAAGGATTGTGTGAATTATGCCCTTTCTTGCATAGAAAGGTTTCAGCACACACTTTACACAGCATCTGAACTAGTGCTTGCATACAGCTGCCTTACAAAAAATTTACACTGTGACTTTTTTTTATACTTTATTGTGCAGAAAATAAGAGACCTGAAAGGAAATTGAGACGACAAAGTTGGTTTACTGTTGAGTATGAATAGATTTTCAGCTGAAACCTTAAAAGTCTAAAAAACAAAAACTTGGTACTACAAACTGACCTTCTTATGATACATTTCAGCACAGTAATGAAGGAATTTATTTGTTTTTTAGGTAATTTTGTTAATTTTCTTAGACTGTAGTTAGTGAAAGATGTGACAGGAAGTTGAAGTTGTTTTTTTGGTGTTGACACTGAAAAAGACACCTATGGATATCACACTACAGGCTAAATAAGATTTCATTAGTTGTGCAACTGCCTAAAATCAAGACTAAAATCAGTTAGTGAGAGAAAATGCATGCTGCGCAATGATAATATGCAATAGTGTGCAAAAGTCTTGAGCCACTCAATTTTTTTTGTTTGTTTGTTTTTTGTAGTTTGCTAGGAAAATGGGAAATAGAGCCCCAAACCATGACTTCCTCCTGACTTCCTCTGTACAAACTGACGATGATTTGATCCAACATTTGGCTTCATCAAATTTGAAACCATTGCTTCTGATTTTCAGTCGAGTTCTTGTGTAATCATTACCTCAGCCTTTTCTCCCTGTTTCCCGTCCATAAGAATGGCTTCTTGAGAGCCACTGAGACCATTTCTGGTCTGATGTCAGTGAACAGTAGGGCCAGATGCATCTCTCGGGTCCTGTCTCAGGCATTTGCTGGACTTTTTCTTTCTTGAAGACAATAGTCATCTACTATAGACAGTTTTTACCCTGGCACTTTTTTTAGCCTCCGCTTGTCCGGTTTCTTCAAATATTTTAAGGACACGCTGCACGCCATGCTGAGATACGCCACATTTTCAGTCACGTTCTTCAAAAAACTATTTCACGCCCGTTAAACTATGTTATCTTTGGCATTATTCATATGTTAATCTGAAGAAACTGGGAAATTATGCGCTTTTAGTGACAGGCTGTTAGCAACAAAGTGCCTAAAGACACAATAAAAATTTTTTATGCTCGTGTAATTTCAAGGTCAGTGTTACGTTGCTGAACAAACAAAAACCACTGCTTGGAAAGCAGTCAGGTACAAGGACTGGAATGAAAATGGGTGAAAAAGCAGCCAGTGTCCACAGAAATAGCTTTCAAAGACCTTCAGAAAGCCTGGGGAACTATTGCTGTGTTGTAGATCAGTGTAAAAAGTATGAGTGATGTTTTGGAAGCAAACTATAAAGAAACAAAGGGTGGCTCAAGACTTTTGCACAATACCGGCGTATTGACCATAAAAAGGTGCAACAGCAGCTAAGAAACCTCTAACAAGAGATGTCTTTCTTAGAGTGCTTTCTATGGTGCTAAACGAGCCACAGGTATCCATGTGTGGGTGTAAGTGGTGAATCAGACTCTATAAATGACAGCTAAAATTCATGGTGCTAACAGAAATGCAAGTTAAGGAATGGCGTTTGCGTAATAGCTCAAATGTGTCTACGTCTTTTGTGTTCTCTCTCCCAGGCGCACCAGCCAGGACAGGTGAGGTGAGGTGAGGTGAGGCAGGGTAAGCCCAGGTTAGGTGAACAGCAACAAGCAGCAGCATCCCTGAGGGCTGAAGCTCTTCTCCTTTGATCCTCCACAGCAGATATAATCATTGACGGAACCTCAATACCCACCAGAAGACCTTTGGAGTCATCTCCCTGAATTCAAGCTGCACTAATCTCAGTGATCTTTATCTCAACACTTCAAAAAAACGACCAAAGGACCCCCCCGCTCCCTCCCTAAAGAAATCTGTTTGTGTCTCAAAGTTCAGCAGAATCTCTTGACCTAAATCCTAATGAGGAGTTTCACTGCACGGGGGGATGAAACAACTCGGCTCAGCCACCTGTTTGTATGCTGTTTGGAGTCTGCTTTCCAAAAAGAGGAGGGTGAGCCAGAGTTTCCCCGTTTGTGTCAAGCTCATAGCTTTTAAACAGATGCTTGTCCCACTGTAGCCAAACCAGCCTCACTTTTAGTGTTGACCCATGTGGTAATTCTATTTAGCTCCTTGCAGACCCCATTAAATTTACCCAAATGACTCAAGCCAAATATATCAAGCAATTTCAGTTTATATGGAGTCGACTTTTAGTGAGTCACTTTTAGTTTTACCAGCATACACGGGTCGGTTTGAAGGAATCCTTGAGGATATATATTTCGAGGATGATTTAAAAGTCAGAGGAGTTTAACTTGCTCCGGTCCCACAGGAGATGTGTTAAAGTGTTTGAGTTATATTGTTAGAAACTTGTGTGGGAAACATGCGTTCCCTCAGAATGAAAACTGTGCATGCCGCTTGTTGACTCACACTGAAGCACAATGTGCAGCATCTGCATCTGACTGAAACTGAGTGACTGATGCGTTTCGGCTACGGCAGAGAATTAGTGGAGTAGTAGGCGGATTATAGAGGAAGAAATTAGTCAAATGTGTTGATTGTCCTCTGTCTAATTTAGCTGAACATCCCCCATAAATTCATCTGCACTCCCTGCTAATCATCTATTACCCTCCTACATGGACAACAACAACACAAAAGCCCATTTCCCTCCGTGGATGGTTAACTGCAATGGTTTTGTAATTGCTTACACGTTGAAATGTCCTCTCCAATTTTAAAGGAAGAAGGAAAAATAATAACAGCAACATTCCTGAGGGGCTGTAATTTTCTTCCGGCGGGTAAAAGTTGTCCATTATGGTCAGGGTCAAGGAACACATGCAACCCCATCATCAGGGCCGCGTGGTCGCCCACATCAGAGCCGCCCGTCACAAGCAGTGGAAAGGCCCCGTCTGTTAGCACAACACGCAGCCAATCACTAGCCAGAGGCCCCAGCTCCTCTGTGAGCTTGCCCCCCCAAACCACGCCGCGTTCTAAATTTAAGCGCACATATTCCGTTGAAATTACAGCGTGCATACCCACCCTTCCCTGCAATTTACATGATTCGCACGCTGATGGGGTGAGCTCGGACAATGCTGATACACTACATACAGAACGTTTCTTTCTTTTGTTCAGAGCAGGTTATTGGTGTTACGGAAAGCTATCTGATAAAACAAGCAGACAAAGGGAGTTTGATTCATTCAGCGATAAACGACATTTCTATCACTCAGAAATGGATCACTGAGCAGGAAACGCCTCTCTTTCACTGAATTGATTTACTTAAATCAGACCCCGTGAAAGATCACCTGTCTAACAGCTTTTAAAACAATTGAGAAAAAATGTTTGTGAAAACGAATGTTGATCATTCCATTCAGATAGCCAACAAAAACAAAACTAATGAGGTTATACAAGACTGAGTGTTTTAAGTGTGCTGATCCCATAAGTGTCTGTTGGATATCATTAAAAAAAACATGAAAGCAAAACAAATTTTGTAGTTGTTACTAAAACAAATCCTATTATTTTTAATCATCGAACTGACCTAGTATGTGACGTTTCTGCCAATCTTCCTTCTTCTAGCTGTGTTGCTGTTTGTATTCATTCTATATTAACCGAATGGCTCACTGGTGGAGGCCAAAGCAGAGATAAAAGAAAACATGTCCTAATAGAAGTGAACCTGAATCCCCTCTTTGTTAACGGGAGAAGGCCTAGGCTGTTGGGGGCTTCCCCTGATGCAGAGTTATTATTTATCTCGCACTCTCTTCCGCAGCGTGTCTTTTATCCCGTCTTCCTCCAATCACCTCCAACCGATCGCAGCAGATGGCTGTCCTTCCCTGAGCCTGGTTCTGCAGGAGGTTTTTTCCTTTTAAAAAGGGGTTTGTCGTTCCCACTGTAAGGGGGTAGTTTGATTGTTGGGGTTTTGTCTTTATTATTGTTGGGGTTTTACTTTATAGTATAAAGTAAAGGTGAATGTTCTTGTGATTTGGTGCTATATAAATAAAATTGAATTGAACTGAATTAAAAATATAATATTTTTTACATCCTATACTTTACTCTTTATCAGTAACTACATTTACCGTAGCTTATTAGGCAATAATATGTCAGTGTACATTTATATACTGCTCTGCTTTAATTTCTTTTTGTTTGTAGATGTTGCATTTCTCTCTCTCTCTGTGTGTGTGTGTGTGTGTGTGTGTGTGTGTGTGTGTTTTAGAGATTTTCCACAGTTTTCCTTACTCACATGTAGTGCAAAGGAGGAAACGGCAAAACGTGTTCACACAGGTCCAAACGCTGGCATGAGGTAGCGCACACGACGTCCAATTGCTAGCTGGCTATTCTCACATTGGCACAATCGGACTTTTTACTACAGAATTGGCAGAAGAAAAAAACGGTTAATGTAGCATCCGGCATGTGGGGATGATTTCTAGAAACATCCAGGGCTGCAGTGCATAAGTGAAAACGGCTGACTAATTAAACAGGCTTAACTGGTGAAAGTAAATGGCTGTAGGTGTGAACGCTGGCTGGCTGTCTTTTACCTGGTGACAGCCGGGATAGGCTCCAGCCACCCTGTAAACCTGAATTTTGTAAGTTGAAGTAAATGTATGGTTGAATAGAAATATAACAAACTGAAAGTGAATACAAGCAGTTAAGGTTTTAAGAATATTTAAGACTATTCACACAATGGTACTTGTGGCCAATGGAGAAACTGTCTTCTGAAAGAGAAAAAAAACACACAACACAGTGTCTAGATATTTGGCATGGGAACCAAATGTTAATCATAAGGGTTTTGTTTTTGGGCATGCACAAAAACACTTCCTCTAGCTAAAATATGCGTCTTGGTTTGTGTGGATGCCCCTTGGCTGCATTAGCTATTTAAATCCAGAGTGGAATTTTACAGGTGTTCGGGGAATGTCAGGCTCCTGTGAACAAAACAACACATACAACAACACCGTCTTAAACATCTTTAGCTGTTGCTGGACCGGAAGTAATTCTTCACATTTTCCTGAGATGCTAACAGTGAGCGCTGTCAAACTCTCACAAGACTGCGTGTGCAATAAGTGCAACGAAAGACATAACAGACGCGCTAACGCACACACCTCACTTGGGAATGCCTTGAGAAACGCACACTGCTGCATGGCGTGGTGCATCTCTGGATGAGTCAGTGGGAACCTGCGGAGTGAAATGTGTTGCGGTGTCTCGGTATTCTGACTATCAGATAATCAGATCAGACATGGTTACAAATATTTGACTTTATTTTTAGAAGGCTTGGTTGCTGCGGTATTTTTTTTTGTTTTTTGTTTTTAAGGATTTGAATCTGATGAAGAGATTGCGTGACTGCGTACACATGATTCGTATAATCCACATGTTTTTATTTTTGCCTTTGACGTAAGAAACACGAAAACAAATATGCCAACAAAAAGAGCAAGCGAACATTGCTTGATGCAAGAATGCTTCCTTGTTGTCACCAGTGACGTGAAGACATATAATATAGTCCAGCGGTCCCCAACCTTTTTTGCGCCACGGACCGGTTTATGCCCGACATTATTTTCACGGACCGGCCTTAAGGTGTCACGGATAAATACAACAAAATAAAACTAGTACCGGTACCGAAAAAAAGGAGATTTATTCATAACACACATGAAAAGACCCAGGAAAACCGAGTTAACGATAAAAACGATAACAAAATAACGCTGAAAACCGATAAAACCCCTGAAAACCATACATTTCACACCCGAGCCTCAACTCTCGCGGCCCGCTCCAAACGACTCACGGACCGGTACCAGTCTGAGGCCCGGGGTTGGGGACGGCTGATATAGTCAAATGAAAAGAATCTTCTTCCGGACAAAGTTTCATAACTAGTCTACTACTCCAACCCAGACAGGTCTGAAAAATGAAGCCAGTGCATAAGTGTGTTAAAACTGGATTTTTTGTGACTTCTCTGTTTACAACACGACCATATTTCAAGACATCTAAAATGATCCTTCAGCTCCGCGGATCTCTCTACACTTTTCCCATAGTCGCCAGGTTCATGATTTATTAAACACAACATGATACTCGCTTTGTGAATCATTTCCCCATTAGAGTCAAAATGGAGGATATTTCAGGGTGGGTGTACCTTGTGATTGACAAGCTATTTTTGTATGACGCTCCACTCTCAGAGCACTTTGTGAAATCAGAGCCGTCACCATGGTAACCAAGAAAACAACGTTTTAAAAGACAGGGCATCCCTGTATTTTTAAACCCAAGCTGACACTAATCCTAAAAATCATACAAATGTGAAAAAAGCTACGACCTGTATGACTTAAATTTGGTTCTCTGGTGTAAAACTCTCATTAACTACAACAAACTGCGGTGAGATTGGGCTGTGAATGAGCATGCAAGCAAGGTGCCTTTCATCAAAATGTTTATCGTACCTGTGCATTTTGGTTCAAAGTCTGTGGTAATGTTTGAAATTGCACAAAAACAATAAATCGCTGAAGAGGTTCCTAAAGTTAGCTAACACTTGCATACATTACCTCAGTATGGGTTAGAGGCACTTCTTGCCCGGACACCTGTCCCATTTCAACTTTTTTTTTACTTACTATCTCCTAATTGATAAGAATAAAACCAAAAAGTTCTTGATAGAAAGAATGAAAAGCAACCCACTCAGACAATTTTAAGTTTCCATGCCCACTTCCTGTCCTGCTGAGCTAACTGACTTCACATTTCAAGAATGACATGGTTTTGTGACGTTGACATCAGGAACAAAGACGTGGTAGTTGTAAACAAATCAGACAGAATTTAGATGCACATGAATACAACTGATTTGAAAGTGTTGCCTTCACTTCTTTAAAAAAAGGTACCAAAAAAACTAAAAAAAAAGCCCATAAAAACAAAACAGGTGACACTAATCCTAGTTTGTGTGCAGGGAGAAAATGGTGTCTGACCATCTGTTTGCAATCATGTAATGAACAGATCAGCTGCCATTTAAGAAAATACAAATAAAAACATATTAATCAATATATGCAATAATCTAATTTGATATTTCTCAAAAAATCAACACAATCATCTGCCCTTGTACGGTTCAGTATTTGCAGTCACACTGCGATCAGTTTGGATCAGGGTCATGAGTTTAAATCATGTTTGCTGGGACGGTAACTGTATAAAGGAATAGTCTTCTTCATCTTTGGCTGCTCCTGTACTCCCAATGGCAAACCACACTGGCTGGGGTCCACATGTTTGATTTGGCATAGATTTTTACTCTGATACCCCTCCTGACACGACGCTGCCAGAGATACGGGTCTCCTCCTGCTCTCAACCTGGCACATTTCAAACACGTAGTGTCAAAAGTGATAATTAAATATTGCAAAAGGCTTGTTAAAGGTTGCATTTGTTAATGATGAGATTTCATAAATGTCACCCATTATTGACTTTTTTCATATGAAGCGCTTACACTGGCAGTAACACTCAGTTTATAATCCAGCTGTATTAATAGGGGTGGTCACAATGCAGGAAGGTTACGTTCTCATCTCTGATCTGCCCTGTGGGTGAAAGACAGATGAAAACCGTTGGAAGTCAGAGACCCAGGCAGCTCTGCCTCAGAGAAGCATTTTAATCCCCACTGAAGCATCTTTATTTTGGATCCATTTCAATATGTCAAACAGGTTTTTAAGTAATGAAATGTGGCATCCGTCCAGCGTGAGTGCATCATAGCTGGTTGTCACTTTTACAGTTCAAGGCGAGCTTTGTTCAGCAGTGATGCGGTTCAGTCATTTGCTCAGGTGTGTCTAAGGCACCACAATGGTACGCTATCGCACAGTAAGTGCTTTTGAATAGGAATTTGTTCATTGTCACATAAGATGGAGAGCCGAGGGGGCTTTGGCATTTGAAAAGGCCATATTTGTGGGCCTCCTCTGTGAGTGTTTACTTTCAAGGACAAATGAAGCCATTGAGTCGCTGCGAGCTGTGAATGAGCTCCTTCTGTACACACAGGCTTTTTAAATGCACATCAAAACAACCTCAGCAAACCCAGGGACACATTCCTCAGGCGTTTAATGTGAGGGCAAATAGGCAACCACTTCAATAAAATACCTCTCGGATGGAATTGCATAAGTCAAAAAAGCAGCTCCAGCCAGGCCGGGGTGAGACTCAGGGAGCGGGGCTGGTTGAAATTTTACCTGAAGTTTGTAAGGCTATTTGTTTTCTTTTAATGAAAGAGGATTTATTGTGTAGGCAGTTTTACACCAGACATACATGCAACTGGTATGTACAGGTACAAAAACGTGATTGAGAGCAAGCAGAGGCCGTCGTTGCCCGAGGTGCTGATCAGCGCCACCACTTCATTCATCGAATTGCTGTAAACTATACAGAAGAAGAGAAAGAAAACATGTCTATTTTTACGTGTTGTCTTTTTGAGGTTGAAAAGACAATAACAAGCCGAGCTCCGCGAAGGCCATCCTATTTTAATTATATTGTACCAAAGCTCCCCAGCCCCATCTCCCTCCCTTTTCCGCAACCCCTTCCCTTCACAAACACACACAAAAAGGCATCACATTACACGCTAACATCCCCGCTCCCCGCACCATGTAATTATACAATCTGCAGAAAACATTTATTTTTAGGGTCAGTAAATGTTTGAGTTCTGCTCGAGAGTGCGAGGTTGAGCGAAAAAGGCAGGGGTATTTCACTATAAATTTTTAACAACTCCAGCTTCATTGTCCAGTTTGGTGATTTTATGATCGGTAGGCGTTCACTTGAGTTGAAACCAGTTCCAACTTCGTCCAAGAAAAGAAACCGAGCCCAGCTTTCTCAGTAACAGGTGTAACTGGTTAAAGCTACTTTGATTACCTTATAATGGGTGGATTTTCAGAGTAAAGGTTGGAATTCTGTGCATAAGTTAGTGATTCAGAGAATATAAATACCATTTCAAAGTTTACTGATATGATGAGGAATTTCAATAACGCATCTGTGCCTTGGACAAACACAAAGTGAAGCAATAATATATCATGATGCCAAGTCAGATATTGTCAGCTTTTATGTCTTTTTTGTGTTGCAATATCAGTGACTTGCACTCAGCTTTCTTCCTCAGCTGAACAAAGCTAAGGAAACCCATGTAGTTAAGAGGCTGATTGTGTCATAAAATCTGCCTGTTTCAAAGAAATTAAAGATTCGCTTTCCTTCCATTTTAATGAAGCACTGGACAGAAAGTCTGGCTTGAAAGCCAGGACGGTCTGTGGCGTGCAAATAAATCTGTGAGTCACTGGGATTGGTTGACAGCCCTATCGAAGCCTTAAATATGTAATGTATTAAGGCCGTGTAGATGGAAACGAAAATCTTAGTCATACGATCTTTAACCCCCGTATGAGTAACACATATTTTTTGGACATGAATTTGTGTGTATGATATGAAAGTTTCTGAGGTTCTGTGTAATAACAGCTGTACGAGTGCTGATTGGTGCACTGTTTTTCTCTCTTTTGCAGTGAGGAAACCCCAAGTAAAACCATCTTCCTGTGATTTTTTTTTTTTTTTCAACAGCTACAGCTGTTTGTGTAACCAACCAATTCAACAACCGTTTATTTTGTTTTACATAGTTGATAAAGCATATAGAAACACCTCAAAACTGTACGCATTTAACTGTAACAGCTCCAAATCAACAGCTGTAAAGATGGCTAATTCTAACGTGTTGAACCTTTGAACTGTAAAGACTTACCGAAAAGCAGAGCTATGGATTACGACTCTTACCAAAATAGCTTCCTTTTTTTTTTTTTTTTCAGATTTTCCCTGAAAAAAATGTTCACAATAAAGGGTTAAGTATTTAGAAGTTACTTGTACATGTAATTTTAACTGGTGACGGTGAGAGAGATTTCTTCAGGTATTAAATACAAAGTACCTTTTTTATTCCTCACATGCTCCAGAACACTCTGTCCTGTATGTACCCTATGAACTGTGCATCACGGGTAACAGTCATTCGTCTCATCTGTCGTGCTGGTAGCAAAAGGACAAGACCGCACATGGTTTCATCTATTATTACTCATCCTAAGTTCATCAAAGAGGCATTTTAATGTTAAACAGAACAAAGAATGAGAAGGGATAATTGCTGCTGGTATAGGCCGTGACTTGCTTTCCAAACGCCTAACCCGATCACGTTTTTCTTATGGCAGACTATTTACAGGTCTTTACATCACATCTCATTGTTCGAGGTGTGCTCGGGCATGATGACTGCAGTGTTAACGCTGGATAATTAGCACATTTTATCTGTGAAGTTCGTGCGACCTGCAGGAGGACTGCAGTGAGTGTACACCTTCCCAGTCGCACGTTCTCCTATTACGAATATCTTGCAAAGGTCAAGGCCTTATCTCGGGTTCAAAATAAATTAAATATTTGCCATAGGTGTTGTTTAATCTGGTGATGTGCCTATTTTTAATCTAATCTACAGCAAAGACTGAGTGTACCCCTCCTTATGTGGTTTATCTTATTTACTGCAGTCTATAGGTACCTATTTATCAAGAACTTTTTACCTACTTTTGCACCTATTTGTGCAAAATGAATAATCCTTTACTCCTTGGTTGATCCGCAAGTTACTGACTAATGTGTCCTAGCTGCTACATTTGCTGCAGGTTTTGTTTCAGTGTTGTTAATACCTCAAACAACCCTAAATTTTCACGCAAAAGTGTCCTAATTATTCTTCTGTCAAGGTTAAAGACCAGAATTGACCTGCCTCCTGGGTTTGGAAAGACCTGCCTGAGGAGCCCCACCTGGACAAATAACTCACAAGTATCGCTCATGTAGTTTCATAAAATTTTGCCTTTGACTTTCTTTATCTGTTTTATAGTTGGAGTTTTTATACACACACGGCGGTGCATGCCGGGTAAAGCAGAGCGAGTGTTAAACTGAATCTCGACTGATCAAAGGAAGCCGCCGCTGGATGACTAAGGTGCGTCATTATGAGATCGGCAGGATGTTAATCAGCTGCACACAAGAAATCACTTGCATGTGCCAAGAAATTCACTGTGGAACTTTTTTACCACCACAGGAAAGTCGTGCATTGCTTTGTTCGAGGAAGAACGCACATACAAATGAATTCAGTAATCACAGGGCACAGATGCATGCAGATGCTGGAAAACACCTCTGTTTCTTGTAGCTGAAATCCTTTTTTCTAGCAGTATAAATGAGATTTGCTTCTATTGTCATTCTTTGTTAGTTTGGGGACAGAGAGAGACCTCAGGGCTTACAGGTTCATTACTGGCACATAGTGTTTGGTGTTGATGAGAGACGGGACGGGGGGTGGGGGGGCTTGCTTTGCCCAAGATGCTATCAGATGACGGAGCTTTACCTCCACTGGTTTTTTCTGTAATTAAAGAGTGTGCCTAAAAAGCCATGGCCACTAATCACCTCCTCTCGTGGCCTTTCCTGGTCTTGTCCATACACGTCCAAATCATAATTAGGAAGAACATCACTCATTTCAGATCATTTCCTTACAGCTAATTGAAAGAGTAACTCTAATGCATTTGAGTAACATCTCTGAAATATGACACTGCAGGACAAAATCCGGAGCCTACGGGAACACAGTGCCTTAAGGAAACCACTGAGAAGTCTTGTCTGCGTTAAGCTGGAAGCTTATCTACGACACATCTCCAGTGCCGCTTAAAAAGTCTGCAATTGAGGGTTGTCACAAAAGGAGAAGGATGATGAGTTAAGCCGGGCTGCTGGAACGCACAGGCTTACTGCAAAGGTTACAATTTACATCAAACATTGTTCTAAATCTTCATCCCTTCAATTAATGATTTCACAGCATTTGTTTGGTTTCATTTTACAAGTGCGAGACACTAGAACGAAAACTACCTGACTGAAAACAAGGAGGTGTCCGTTTTGCTTTGGGTCTGAAAATGAATAAAAAGAACTTGGTTGTTGTTACAAGAGAAGGGATTGTTGTGTTTGAATGGGGCTAACGTGGAATTAAACATAGCATGCGCATGACATGAAAATCAAACATTTAATAGAATTTAATTTCACTAGAAAACTCTGCAAGGAGTCTACTTACTTTGTATTTAGGGCGCCAGAGAGCTAAACTTTAACTTTAAGTCCGTGGGTTGAGCTGGCGAGCCATACGCCAAAAGGACTCCTGCGGGGGCCCAGGTTTGATTCTGCCCCAGGCCATTTCCTGCACGTCATTTCACCCATCACTATCTGGCCCTTCTCTACTGTCCTGTCATGAAAACAGGCCAAAAATAAATTTTAAAAAAGTGTACTTGATTTAGGTACATCATCCATTATCAACGTGGCTAAGCAACATAATACCAGAAAGATGCTGCTCACTGAGAACTTTGTAGAATGACGAAACCTAACCTCTGTTACACCGGGGACAAAAACATCTGGGACAGCAGTCGGTGTTCTGTTTCTGTGATGTGACTACAGCCATCAGTGTCATCTCGTCTCCTTTTGGGTGTTCGGTTTGGAAGGCCTGCGAGAGATTAAAGGTTCTTCCAGTGTGCTTCCTCTTCCTCTGATGAAGTGCCCATGCGCCCCTTCTAATTTGCCTCCTCCTGCTGTTTGCTTTGCGCGCAGATTGAAGCCTTTGAAGTGGTGAAGCTCTCCAATGATGCAGACGTATGTGTGCGTGTGCTCTGGGGTTTTTTTTGTACATCTGAATGTACCAGGACTGGTGTGATAATACGAAATATTTGAGTTCAACAAAAGGTAGGTTTCCTGCTGTCCTCATTCCCATGTAACACAATGCAGGTGAACAATAGAAGCAGATTCAGCCACCGTCATTATCCACCGAGATTTACTGTGAGCTTGTGAAACATGAGCCCCACACACACATCCCTGACTCCACTGATGAGTTAACCTCTCGGCTATCTGTATGACCATCAGTATAGGGTTTTGTTTAAGTGTTGTGTTTCCAAATGCTACTATATATAGTTTGTTTTTATTTTGGTTTACATATGAGAATAGATAAAATCAATATTTCAACACCCCCCCTCCCCAGATCACTTTCATGCTGATTATCCAACACCTAACATGACCCATGCTCATTTTTCAGCCATGACCAAGCTTCTCCAAAGCTTGTAGCATTAGTGCTGGGTCCAGCCTGTTTAGCGGTCTCGATATGTAATTATTCAGTGACCGAAATCGAAAGTATCACTCTAAAGTTTCACCTCAGAGAGAAATAAATGTCCAAAATTAGCCTCGCACTTGTCTCTCTTCTGCTTCAAAGTTCTCTAAAAGTGAGGCTCGCCTGGTTTCTGAGCCTGCTGACGAACATTAAAGCACTCCCTGATCTGATAGCAGAACGGTCTATGATTAGTTGGGAGGAAACAATGGCTTTAAAAGGAACACAAGAAAGAATTCAAAACACCGATACGCAGCGAGAAAGAGAGCGCTGAGCCAGATATTGATTGGAACAGTTAATTACAGCATCCTGCAGGAACAACCTGGAGTCCAAACATAAGCGTGGCACAGCTGAGGTGGGGGAGATAAGTGCGTTTAAACACAGGTTTGTTTCGGTGTAGCGTGGCAGTACGCAGGCAGTGTGCAAACGACAGTGTCGAGGATTTCAGTGCTAATGTAAAGTCATTGAAAAAGCCAAGTCCTAGTATATATCTGAAACTTAAAACGTAAGCATAAAGACTCACTATTCAATTTTACATGTTCTTGGAGTGAGCTGATTTCTGCTGGGAAAAGAGTAAAACATGTATTCCAACATCCAAACACACAAAAGATAACACAGACATGAAATGTTGGCAGATCTCGGTTTCACCCATTTATTCTGGTCATGTCCGCAAAACATTTGTTGTAAACTTGTTCCGACTTTGTGTCTGTGCTACCCTTTTTTTAACCTTTGGGTATTCAGCTTTGGAATTATATGACTTTGCTTTGGGTTGACAAAATAATACAGTGGAGAGGCCATCCTCTGGAAGATCTAACAAAGACAAAATGCGTGTTTGCTGAACTGGCAGATTTTTTTTTTCACTTGTTATGGTTAAAGTTTTAGGAACTCACTACCAAATATAATACCAAAATACATTATATGATGGGCTTTTTTTTATTTCAGTTCATTGTCTGTGTTTCATCCAACGCGTCACTGTGACAGCAGAGACACGCTACTAAGTTTCTGTAGTGTTTTCAGCCACAGCAGCAAAAACAAAGCTAATAGATAGATAAACACTTTTATTATTGTCACGTGTTACGTGACCTGAATGCAGTCCCTGATTTCATACATGAGCCGTGTGACAAAGAAAGTTTTCACATGACTCTATGCTTTCCAGTGAAAGAACCAATCACGCCCCATTCAGTACCTTGGAGAACCATTTTTAGCAGGAATAACTTGAAGTAAATGTTTTCTGTTTAACTTTATCCGTCTCTAACATCATTGTGGAGGTATTCTTCACCACTTTGTTTTATTAAGGTTTGCAAACCTTTTGTTGATGCGCAGCTCTCTTAAGGTCCTGGGTCAGTGCAAGATCTTTATTCTTTTCTTTTGCACCCATCCTGTTGTAGATTTCCTGGGAAGATTGTGGAATCGTGGCACACACCCTCAACCTAACTGCCAAAATCTCTGCTTTTATAGAAATGCTCACACTTGCTGATGATCAATTAAAATCAAGTGCAGTTGATTAGCGGCACCTGGCTGCTCCTATCAAATTATTAGGGGCGAACTTTTTACAGGACCCCTGTGAAGCCTTTCTTTTTCACATGACTGCGTACATCATTCACTTTCACTGGCATTGGGCCGCATGTTGTCAATCGAAACAGCTGCACTGTTTCCACATTATTGGGGTATTTTCCACAGATTTTAAGGTGGTCCCCATTTCAGAAGGTCAACACAACCAACAAGCTGCTGGCAGCCGAGTCCCCTCATACCCCTCAGTAATACAATAATACAAGGACCCCCTGACAATGCAAGTGGCCCCTGACAATGCAGGGCTCCCATTAACATAGACAGGGGACTAAAGCAGCAATCAATTCAGGACTCCCAAAGAGACAGACCAGGACTGCAGACGTCTGGGCTGGGGATTTAACCGGAGGCCTAAGGCCATCATACCTGACTGTAGGCAACCTGAGACACAGACGGGGGAAGGAGAGGGAGCTGCAGAGACATTTGGAGGGTTGAATGCATTGTTGTCTAATCTTTTGGGAACAAAATAATCTAAACTATTAAAAACAGCTGTTGGTGATTTCCATCGCATCTCCGCTTTTGTTGTTTAATTATTCTGCAAATTTTGGGATAAACATTCAGCAGCCACACAGGGAAGCACAAGACTTTGAAGCTTCTCTTATTCGAGGCACAGTGGGATAGTATGGACCGGAGTAGTAGAGACTCCTAGTGTCAGATACCGCTCCCAAAATATGTACCCTAACAACATATAACACTTAGACATTATGATTAATGATACTGGCACAGACCAAAGGGCTCGAGCAGGTTGAATTTGTTGTTTTTAACGCGTTGTGTCAAGAACGGTCATCAGGAATGTTTAGTCTCTCCTTATCACGATCTCGATACTGCAGCATAATCCGATTTTTTTCATCATTTTATTACCATTTGTTACTTTTATTTTGAAATTCACTTGCTAACTCTGACTCTTTTTCTACTAAGAGGTTAACAAGCATTAGCAAATTTGGAATCAAACCTCAGTCATCTGGCGATACAGTACAACTTTTTCCAGCCTTAAAGAAATGAAATGAAAGAGCAAATGAAAGAGTTAAAAAAAATGTGCACGCACATATGCATGTGTTTTTCGGTTGTGTGTGCGCACGTGTGCATGTGTTTTTCGGTTGTGTGTGCGCACGTGTGCATGTGTTTTTCTGACACTGCATAAATATTTGCCATCTCTAACCAAATGAGTGTGCTGATGTGGATTTAAAAGCTAACATTACAGAGGATGAAATAATGAGCTTGTGGTTTCAGGGAGCTGGAGGGAAACACGCTTGGACAAATGAGGACGGCGAGTAAATGGGGCTTTTGTTGAGCTCCCTGATACTTCTCGCTCTGCACAAACAGAAAGGAGGTGTCGCAGGTGATTAGGAAAACAAATGTCAAGTCCTTTCAGTCTGCTATCAACTCTTCTAAGCACAATCCTGCACAGGTGCATAGTGCGTTCGTGTTAAAGTGAGTGTGGTTATACTGTTTGACTCAATGTAGCCTCCTCCTAACACATGTTACTCTACTTTTGCCTCCAGAGATAAAATTTGGCTAAATCTCACCAACATTTGTTGTTTCGGTCTCAGACACCGGGACATGTATTCTGAGTCCCAGAGCCGCTTCAAAGTGGCAGATTAGTCGAACGAACTGTTTCTTTCTGCAAAGCGAGCAAACAAGTTAAGGTTCCCTATGTTCCCTTCTCAAACAGGTTCAGTCAGGAGTTGCAAGAAATGGAACAGAAAGATCACTTGCAGCCAAAGACCCACTGAGCTGCAGGGAATTTTACGCAGTTGTCTCTGAGAATATCATTCCTTTAACTTGCCTTACCTGTGTGACTTAATGTTTCTCACGATGGGTAAATAATTACAAAATAACAGGCCTGAGCGGCACAGATTGTTCTACTTTAAAAGGCAGACGCAATGTACCTAGTGCGTCTTTGGTTTATTTTTCTGTGTCTGTCAACAGAAGTGCATATTTCATTTATGATGCTCACAAAAATACTTGCGAGTTTAACATTTTTTTTTTCTGGGATGTTCTGTACAAGTAGCCTTGCGGTCGTTTCTATAACCGTTTTAGTGTCTTAAGATGTAAACAAAGCTGAACAGTTTCCAAGGTTTTTTTTCACTTAAATGGACATTTTACTGTGTTGTGTGTCTCCAGGAAGCAAACCTGTAGATATAAAAGGAAACAAGCAGATTTGTAACGTAATAAGTGCTTCACTGGATCGGTTTGGATAATAATAATTTTCAAAAAAGAAATGTAATAAAAAATGTTAACAACCACAGTAAAAATATCCCAGCATGCAGCTCACCCAAAGACTTTTATATGTCTGCTTCAAAGGCGACATGAATCTGTGCCTGTTACTATAAAAACACTTTGAGGGTGCGGTTAAAGATGAGACCTGAACAGACAGGTAAACACACACGGAATGTAGTAATAGTTTTATAAGCCTGTTCAACACACCTACACGTTGTCTTACACGTCTACAAAAACACGTCCACGGTTGATTTATAGGCATAACTTACACACAAGCGTCTGATAGAAACCTCGCTATCATCCAACTGCCATGTGCTCAACGTATAGTCGTGACATTAATCAAGCTGAAAAATTAAAACTCGAGGCTCACAAAAACCCCTTGACACTGATGAATCAGCTTCACCTTATCAATGGAAATACAGATAAGTTACAAATGAGAAAAAAAAAGCAAATTACTGCAAAGCTCATGTCAACGCCCAATGCTTTGCAAACAGTTGTGACATTCTCTGAACTTTGCATTTACCTTGGATGATAGCAGGCATATTATCATCTGTGAGAGTGACAAAAAGCATGCTGATTTCTCCGAAATGTACTAGGGCAGAAGAAATGGGGGCGGTGAGGGGGGTTAATAAATAATAGGTTGAATTTCTGTAGATTTCTCATATCCTTTTCTTATTTTTTCTTCAATCATAAATTGATTTTCTTAACCATTCCCATTTGGACTACTTATATAATCTGACATTCAAACTTGTGCCAAGCCTACCACCTGGAAAGTGTCAGCATTTCCTTAGCCTGTCTTCTGAGAATTTGGCATCATTATTACCCGCTGAGCCAGTGTTAGCAAGACGCAACATGAGAAGCAACAATGGAGAGAAGGCATAACTGCTAAGCTGACTGATAGCTGGAGACATTTCACATTTACTTCAAAGGGAAAAGTGAAGCAGAGATGGATTTAACAATGGAAACCCGTTTATACAGGCTCATAGAGAATGTGCTGCTTCCAAAAACTGACCCTTTTCTGTTACCCTACTAGTGTTTGCGTTGCTCTGTCGTTTGTCAGGAAAGGTGGAAATTTCTCACTGACAAATAAGCAATTACTTTACAAAATAAGCAACGTCAAGAAAGTTGTGTTTGTATCTTCAGTACCTTCGCCTCATTTCTCTCTCTCCTTTAATACAGCTGTATCTTTAGAATCAAGTGTCACATCTTTCATTACCTCTGGGGTCAGGCTTGGGGCGCTGAGCCGTCTCCATGCATGAGGAGAATCCTGTTCTTACTCATGTTTATCACTGCGGTGCTGAGGAGCTGCTGATTGAGGAGGTCAGTGTTAACCGGGGATTAACCCTTCCCTCTTTCTGGTTGACCAGGGGGTGATGGGGAGCTCTCCAGCATCTCACTCAGCTCTCTTGTTTTTACTTCTTTTGTCTTGAGGAACCTGTAAAATATTTCAACCATTTAAATAGCGTTTGTCGAGAGGTTCCCTGCTGTCGGTGTGGATGAGACCTCACCGGTTCTCCGATTTAGGAGACACCGGGTGTCTCCATAAATTCACTCCAAGGAGTTAAGATTAGAATTTCTTTTCTTTAAGCACTCTCTGAGATCCCTGTGTCGGTCTTTTTCCTACATCATTATAACGTTTGCCTAGGATCAACATTGCGACCAATGATATACATGTATGAATCTTTAGCCACCTGAATTGCTAATGCTAATTCAGATAGCTGATGCTAATTGTAGCTCAGGAGGTAGAGCTAATCAGAAGGTTGATAGTTCGATCCCTGACTGCTCCAGTCATCGTGCCAAAGTATCCCTGGGAAAGATACTAAACTCGAAGTTCTATTGGAGTCTGAATATTAAGTAGAAATAACATGCTTGTGCTTGTTTGAATTGTGTGAATGTAGCATGTCATTCAAATCAGTCCAGTTACCATTCACAAATAGCTAAAAGGTAAGCTAATGCTATTAAAAACTATCACTAGCAAACCAACTTGAATAACGTAAACTTGGCTTACAGGAAATCGGGTGTAACTTCATAATATACTTTTTATATTAACGAATGAACAAATATGACACATTAAATGCTTATTATTTGTTCAGGAAGAGAGTTTTATATAAACAAAGGCATTTTATTTTCTTTTTTCTCCATATAGCGGAACTGTGACGTCACAATAACCTGATTGGTCATTTGGGCCAACATTAATATGCTGATGCAGGACCAACACCGACACATCTGTATGTTCAAAAAAGTGACGCCACTTAACATTTGGAGCACATGTGTTGCTCACTAAAACTGTCACATGCACAGGAGAGGGGTAACGATAGCTTGCACTGACTGCAAACCCACACGGCCCTTCAGATTACTGCAAACAGCAGAAAATCAGCTTAGGCAGAAAACACTGTGCTTGATTAAAATGTACGTCAAAACAAAAAGGCTTGTTTTGAATCATGGGTAAAGGATCATCAATTTTTTTTTTCCATCAGGTTTTTTTTTGTTCTGAAAGTGTGGCAATGGAAGCAAATAGAAAAGCTCAAGTGAATTCTAATATTACATTTGGTTTCTAATTTATTACTGTGTAATCGTTTTTAAAGCGACAAGTTTATAGCTATTTCCGCTGCCAAACAGTACTGATGATGGTGAATTTTTTTACAACATCTTATCGTTTCTGGGCAGTTACACATGAAATTATCGCATTAGTCACACAATAATTAACTGTGCAATCAGCAAAAAACATATGGAGGCTAAAGGTCTACTGGGAGACTTTCTATGAATTGCCCTGAACTTGGTCTGAGGACACTCCAAAGCTCCCTCTGGCCACCGTGACCTCCCAGGCAGTGTTTGCTTTCTGGCACAGCATGAGCATGTTTTCACTGTGGATCCTGGGCTCATAAAACACGCTAATTAGAGGGCATCCTTTAGCTGAGTGCAGCTATCAGTCAGTCATTTTATGTTTATGACCATTTTTTGTGTTGCTGTAAAACTCCGCTGAAGTGGTATATATCAGACTTAAGGAGCCCGGGAAGAGATAAGATACATATAATGCCTCTGTATCAGCACTGAGGCTAAGCCTGTCTCTGCTGGGCTGTAACCCTTGGTCAGGCACCAACACACGCCACTGACATCGCCCACGCATGTTTCCAAAGCCAAGAACTCTGCATGGGCTTATGTAGAAGTATGTTGTTCAAAATATCACTGGCATAATCTTCACGAGCAGGCTTTTGAATCTGGAGTCAAATCCATCTTTAAAGGCAGCTTCAACTGCCAGGCAAGGTGCAAGGGAAGAAAACTACGGATTAATTAGCGTAGCAAAAAGTTGCACATTTTTACTGTACTGCATGAGAAAGGAACAACACTTCGGGTCCCATCGAGCAAGTATGAGTGAGTCACAGCAACTTGGGCAAACATCGTTGTCTGGCGTGACTCATAACCACTGACACATGGGTATCCAGAACACGTGGATGGGTGCACAGCAGACAAGCCCAGGCATAGGGTTGCAGCCATTTACACCTGAATTAATCCCTAAATCTACCTCACACCAAACCATCCTCAAGTGTGTAAACACGTGAATATGCATGTGAATGCATACCAGGCTTTTGTTTCATGCCCTTTTTTTTTTTATTCTTTGTTGTGTATCTGGATTAGTTCTGCAGCTCCTGCTCCTCCACCTGCTCACATGGTCATACACACTTGTGATTAACAGCCCAGTGCAAACAGCAACCTCTGACTCATTGCATCAGCATGCAAGCTGTCTTCTGTCTTTTGGCTCTCAAAACTTCCCATCACACTTTTCAAGACTTTCCTAACAAAGGATGGGAAAACGTCCCTTGGGTACATTTTAAAAAGTTCAAAGAAATGTGTGCAACTTTCTAACTTAATTTCTGCTTCTATGGCTGGTTGTCTCTTTCTTCCAGTTCCAGGTTTGGAAAAGCAAACACACCTGTCACCCAGACAGTTATGGTAGCTTTGCATATCCTGACTTCCTTTTCGAACAGGATAAGAGATTAAACTTTTGTACAAAGGCAACATCTTCTCCAAGTTGATATAACCCAGTGTTGTATTTTCATGGGTTGTTTTCCAGGTGCTGTCATGTGCATTTTTGCTGAACTATTTGTATGGTTACTGTTGGGCTGGATTGTTTGGTTTAGGCTGCTCCCACAGAGTGAAACAGGGCAAGCTTTCTTCATCATGACATTAGGTGAGACTCCATGCCAAATGCTGATTGACTCTAGAACATTCAGTGCTCCCGGTTGAAGCTTTTTGTTGTATAATGTGTGCCCATAAAGCTGTTAAATCGTTTAGTGGAATGTGGTATTGCCTGCTGATGCCTTCAGGGCGATAAAAAGAACAAAACTTGCCGTACACTTTTATTCTTGTGGGATAATGTAAAAGCTTTTAAAATCTCTTTCTTTCAGCAACAGCAAGAATAAGTTGGTGTGAAGGGCTTTTATTTGATTTGACGTGCTTCCACAATATTCCTGAGACTGCTTACTCATAAGTTATTTAGTATATTTACTTAAGTGAACCAATGTGTTCTTGGATCCCATTTAAATAATTTAACTTTTATTTAAGTGTACTTCAGTTGATAAAAATGCCTGGCCAACGTTTAAATCACAACTAAACTGTAGCCAGCAAAGTTCTCCCAGTTAACAAACGCACAATTTATAACCCATTTTATCGATCCTGTCACCAAGCTACTTGTTTTGTACTTAAATTGAGAGTAGCACTAGGCCAGGCAGGCCATGAAGTCAAGGTCAGCCAGCAATCGAAGCACATATGGTCATTTTGTTGGCGACCTGTATTGGCGGATGTCTCCTCTGACACCATTTTAATTCACTCGATCCAACTGGCAGCTCTCATAAAGGGCTGAGTCAAGCTGCTTTGCAACCCACCTCCAGCCCAAGTATTCCATTTTATGCTTTGTCACATGTGTTGGTGCTGCTGCTGGCTTTATTCTGTGCTCGGGGGCTCTTGCTGTAGGGTGTCTGCACCTGGGCAGAGAGGGAGACTGTGGATAGATGGAAGATTTTTTAACTAAAGCAGAGCAGGCTGTCTGCTTTAGTTTATAAAGAGAGAATCACGTCTGAAAATTCTCACACAAGGAACTGACTGAATTGCTTACAACAGTGTGTGCTGGAAGCAGGTAGAACAGGTCTGTGGGCTCTGTCAGTCTCTAGCAGGACTGAAAATGTGCCCAGCAATGCTAAGACTTACTAACACAAACATGTAAAAATGCTAAGGTAAGAGGAATCGCTGTAACTGTTCCTGCAGCAGACAACAGCAGACTGCAGTGAGGGGGCTCATCTCAGACTAAAGCTTAGCATATACTCAGTGCGCTCGGTGCAAATACCCAGCAATTTCTGAGCTTTAGAGTTTCAGCTGCTTGGCAGAAATTTACTAGCTGTTAGTGGAGCAGCACAAGTTAACAAAATAGAATCAAATTCCACAGAAATGACTTTAAATGTCTTTTTCAAATGAAATCAAGCAAAATTAGGATAAAGTATCAACTGAGAGTAATTATTTTATGCGTTCCACCCCTGTGAAGCCTTCTTTCTACAGTAAATGCAATGGTAAATCTGAGATACTTTAAGGTGTAACAAAAATGGAGGAAAAACAGCTTGGAAAGTTATGGATTTTTACAGTGAAAGTATACAGATGTAGCCAATTAGGAGGAACTTGCCCCGCTGCGCTCACAACACAGCTGGTCCATGTCAAAGCCGTGCTGGAAATAAAATATGTGGTACGTAGAGCCAAGAAACTGTTGTAGTGTAGTTATGAAAGTTATGGGGCTGATAAAGAGAAATCCTGATCAAGTGCACAAATGAAGCTATAAAACATCTGCCCCTAACATCTGCAACATGAACCGGTTATCCAGATGAATCTGACAGGACGAGTGGATGTTTCAAAATCATTTTCATATTTTGTTCTTTACAAAACTCTCCTCAGTGTACATTTCTCATCTGCTGCTGTTCTTTCCACAGAAAACTCAGCGTGGTCTGGCTGGAAAGTGTAGGTATGACCTCTGTTACGGACGCTCACAGGGTGCCGAGGATGAGTACGAGGTCCCCGGGTCCTGATACCACAGTGCTGGTCTCTCTCAAAGAATAGGATACGTTTGCTCTTTTTTCCCTTTTTTTCCCTCCAGGGTCACGTAAACATCAACGCCAGACCTGAGTGGGATCAAAGTGCTCATTAAAGAAGCCCACAACCCTGAGAAATGGCAGACCAAATAGCAAACCATGGTGGCGGGTAAAAACTAAATTTGGAACAAGGGCACGCATTCATTTCCCAGGAATGGGGTGTCTTAGGCAATTGCCATTGAGCAACGACAGTGTTTTAAACAGCAGCGTTTTAAAGCTACAGCAAACGACAAAGTTAGATAGATAGATAGATAGATAGATAGATAGATAGATAGACAGACAGACAGACAGACAGACAGACAGATAGACAGATAGATAGATAGATAGACAGACAGACAGACAGACAGACAGACAGATAGATAGATAGATAGATAGATAGACAGACAGACAGACAGACAGACAGACAGACAGACAGATAGATAGATAGATAGATAGATAGATAGATAGATAGATAGACAGACAGACAGACAGACAGACAGACAGACAGACAGACAGACAGATAGACAGACAGACAGACAGATAGACAGATAGATAGATAGATAGATAGATAGATAGATAGATAGATAGATAGGGTAACTCATACATGCTCAAGCTGTCTATAAACAATGTGACCTAAACCTCTATTTAAATTATTTTCTTTTATATTGAAAGAAAATGTGCATTACATCTAATTTTCATGCCTCAGAGGTGTTATAGTTTCTGCTCTTTTAACGGTTTCCACCAGCTGGACTGAAATAGTGGAAATGTTGTGTTTGTTTGTGTAACTGAAACACAAAGAGCCATCTGTTGTAAGCGGTTAAAAACGCAAGTGTGATTCACAGTTGGTCACTGATTGAAATCAATCTGTTTTTTTCTTTCAGGGGTTATGATCAGAATGACACTGACTTTGTTTAAGCTGTTGCCAAGCTGAAAAGAACACTTTTGATGTGGGCTGTGAGCGAAAGCAAAAAAAAAAAAAGCACAATTGTATATCACCACTTGCAAGCTTCCTAAACGCTCAATCAGAGAAATGTTAACATTTGTGTGAGGGACAATAGGTTTTCCATTTGCAAATGTAAATCACAATGACCTTGTGTAAACAGAGGGAATGAAACAATCTGGAATCATCTGTTGATTCAGATTTCTATTTGAGTCTTTGTGATTATGGCTTCCCCACCATTGCTCTGTAATTATAGACTGCTCTTCTCAGCAGCGAGGTTCACATTACAAGTGTGGTTATCGACATGTGTATGAGAGTGAGTGAGAATGTGTGAGAGTGAGTGTACGTGACAGGCATACAGGAATATAGTGCAGCCCGAGCGTGCCTGTGGTTGACCTGTTACTCTTAATGTCCACTGAGGAGGCTTAATTGTCACAAATAATGCCTGTGGTGAGACTTATTATATACTGTGTGATATGTGAGTGATGACAGGTGTGTTTTTTAGTGTAGGGAAAGTAACCCATTTACTCAGGCTCTACTAATGTACTCTTTTCAAAGTATATTAATAGCACTGTAGTTAAAAGGTCTTGAGGCACTTTATGAATAAAAATCATTTTATTTATGAATAAACACATGGACACACGACATAAGTCCATACTATAGTCAAAAACTCATCCCATATTTTTGCGAGTGTGTCTGCAGTCATTGCTACCGGCAACCGAGTGAAACTCATGACTCTTCCACAGTTTGTGTTGTTATTGTTACCAGTTAACTGATGTGGAATCGAAGCACTTTGTAACTTTTTTTTAAAAAACCCGTACTGGATACAAGGCAACTTTGGAAGCAAAGTATTTCACATTGTAGCACACTGACCGTTAGACTGATGACTCAGGTTCCTTCCCACTGCAAAAGTAAACTGGATAAGCAGAGGAAAACTTATCAATGGGTCGATGGTTCTATCAGATCTGGAGGAATTGGGTTTGTACACATTAGAAAATTATATTATAAAGGAAGTAAGTGTTTAGTGACACATAAGGTTGCTTGTGGTAATGACAAGTTCTTAACCCTTGTGTGGTGTTCGTATTTTTGTTACTCAGCCAGTGTTCATGGGTCTGGTGGACCCGCTAGAGTTTTGGCTTTCCAAATTAACACTATCAAACAATTTTATGTTAAATTACTCAACAGATGTTTACTTCATCCCAATTACAAGACATATGAACAGCAAACATGGTTAATTTTTTCCCTTTACCTTTGTTAGATCACATTTATGAATTAATGTGCTTCTCGTTTTTCTTTTATATAAAATGTTATAAATAAATCAGTTATAATCAAGTGGAGTGAGTGGAAAGACACAACACATTTACACGTGAAAAAATAATTAATTGTTTAATTTTTCTTTTGAAAAAAACTGAACACGGGTCTCACAGACCCGAACACCATACAAGGGTTAAATTAAAACACAGACTGTCTATAACAAATGGACATAGCAACTGTGATATCCCCACTTGTGGCCTACTGTAATTACCATTACAGCCATTATGATGTTGGTTTGATTAGAGCCAGAAGTGACCGCATTCAAATGACAGATTTTGTGCTTAATCATTGGCTAATGTTAGCTAGCTTGATTTTAAAGGCCTATCCATACACGGTGCACCTTGCACTGATGCACAGATACTGGCTAATTAGTGCTAACATCTCACTGTAATACATGAAATCTCTGTCTGTGCGTTTGTTTCTTTGTCCGTTGTTCTTGACTTCATGGCCTTCTTAGGTTCTTATCTGTATCTAACATTATGATAACATCATGCTACCTTTATACTGCCTCGTAATTAGCTAAAATGACAAATTTTTTCCATGTATGTACCAAGAACACCCTATAAAACCATTGTATCATTTTCAGTTCACAGCCAGCGTCACAAAAAGGTTGGACAATACTATAGCACAGGCATGTACTAGTATAGATAAAATACAACCATAAAACAGGAACAGAGCGAGACGTACTATTTGCCACATAACAAGAAAAATGTTCTGGTTACGTGTAGTAGACAGCTATCACCTACAAAAACTTGTGTTGTGGAACCCACTTTTGATTTGAAGCAGCTTTATTTGTGCATAACTTCAAGTCTTAATCCATTTTAAATACCCAAGATTTATAAAAACCCAGGCCCTGTACAGGTTTTGTGGATGGATTCATTAGCTAGAGAGCAAAACAGTTTTTGGATGGGTAAACATGTAAATTTGTCTGCAAACGTGTGTATTTCTGTGGTAAAGTTGGCACTATTGGAATTAACTGACAAAGAAATGTCCATTTAAGGAACAGCACTTGGCTTCATTTTTGTTTCATACTAAACTTGTAACTAAATACTGGAAATTTGTGCATGCTCCAGTTTTTCTGTCTACATTTAGTGCACTACATGCATGCACCAGTTGTTGGGAGTCCTTTGTGTGTGGCTACACAGGTTTGATCCCATGGGGGAAAGGAGGAAAAAAGAACAAAAGGGTCTGTGTTTAAAAATACATGGAAAGGCATTACTTAAAAATGGGTCTGACATGTTTAAAAAAAATATTTCATAGACAGTACTAATCTCATAACACTCTGGCCTCTATTTACTATTAGTAAGTACTTTATAGTGAAATGTTCACATAATACAGAGATCCAGAGTTGCTATCACATATACTTTTATTTCTTCTCTTTAGTTTTTTAGTGCATTTTATTCAAAGTTTAAACAGAACATAGAATTCTACATTACGGTGCAACAAGTTGATCAGAAATATGCACATGGCCTTGGTTTAAATGCATGAATGAAATAGTAAAGGATGATTTTTATGTGTTTTTTGTGCTTTTGCTTAAATTAAAAACTCCTTATTGTTTTATGAATGTGGCCAAAATCACTAAAGATTCAAGCAAAACGCTGTTTCCTCAGTGTAACAGCAGAACTTTTACAGAGAAACTCAGGCTCTCAGGTTAAACCACATTTTAACTGTGGAATTTTGATTCTCCAGAGAAGTCATCAGTCAAACGGAGGACAGGACTAAGCTGTAGCTCCTTTAAGCTCAAGAGACAGTGCCAATAGTTGCACTTTTTAACTGTAGATAGAGATATTCCCAGATGAGGCTTAGACATGCCTAAGCCCAAATGATGAATTAGACTATTCACCTCTCCTGAATCCACACAGACCTCTGTGTGTTTTGTCACATGAAAACACAACGTTGCCTCTTGTACCTTGGGCCCAAGTATGTAAAAACAGAGGAAATAGCTGAAAGAAAAGGTGTCATTTTTCTTCATCTGAAGGAACTCGTGTCTGTATGTGTGTGAGGGTGTGCATGTACGACTCTGCTACGCAGAGTGGGAAAAAGTAAGAGGGCCTGCATGCATGAGAAACACATGGAGGGAAAGTGAGAGCGAGAAGGGAGAAAGAGAAACTGGCCTCTAATTTGCTGATCTCAGCTGATTACATTTTCCCGTCCAGACGGTAGACATTCCTCCAACCTGTGGCCACAGCCATTGGGCCCCACAGTTTTAACTCCGCAGCAGAGCACCGTCAGAGATAAACAATCCTCGGTCTATGCAGGCCACAGAAACAGGTGGGCGTGAGGGGTGAGACTTGTCACTGAAAGGCTGAAACTCTTCAGCAACAGTTTAGAGACTCAAGAATTCAGATTTGACCCTGATTTTTTTCTCACAAACATCAAAAAGGGAAAAACGATCCCCTTGCGGTTTCCTTTTTGTTTTGATGGCTGTGAAAAACGCACGACATCTGCCCCTCAAAAAGTTAAACATCACATCTATTCGCTTCTGTAATTAAAGCCTCTGAATGTCATCTGAATGAGCTGATCAGAGCAAAGCTATAATTCCGGCAGAGAGTAAACCACTTCACACCGTTAGGTTGTCACAGGCTTGTGAAACAGCCGTCTCCCCTGACCAGTGACACGGGCGAAGATGTGACATGGCAGATATGAGTCAGTTTCAGAGTAAATCTATTCCTCTGCATGTGTCAGTGTGTGTATGTTTAAGCGTTTCCTCTCCGTTTTCTCACCACTGCTGTGCAGTGGTGAGAAAAGATCCAGATGCAGAGTAAAAGAGCAACTGATAAAATAGATCGAGTATTCTTAATTAAATAAAACAAGCTGAAGTAAAACACACAGTATTATTAGTAAAATGAAGAAGATTAAGTGTAAATGTTTAGATTTAGTTCATAGGTCAGTATTTAAGCTACTGACAAAGTGGATTACACATTAAACATTGAAATAAGCCTCCTTGCATTTTGTAGGTTCACCTCATGCCCTCAAAGCAACTCTGACCCGACTGGGCATGAGCAGGGGACCTCTGCTGGTCATCCTCCAGGTGTCTGGCACTGGATCCCTCAGATCCTGTGGGGTTCCTGAGCAGGGCCTCCGAGGAGCCTGACACATCCAGCAGATGCTTGATCACATTGAGATCTGGACAATCTCCAACACCTTGGCCTCTCTGTGGTGCTCTTAGAGCCATTCCTGAACAGCTTTTGCAGTGTGGAGGGGGACAACGTCCTGGGGACATTGTCCTGAAAAGGAATGCCTAAGCAATCAAGGAATAGAGGGAATACAAAGGAAAACAAAAACTTCTGTCTAAAACTACCATAAAATAGTTTTTGTTATAAGATTAAAAAGCAAGCAGATGTTAGATAAATATATTCAAAAGAGAAACTGTGATGGGAAACAATTACAATTACAAATAATAAATCTCAAAAGTTGACTCTGGACGTCCAGTTGAACAGAGTCAACTTTTTGGGATGATTGAGCATGCATCAAGACAAAGGAGCATAAAGTGAAAATACTCTGTCAAGGAATCTCAAAACAGTGCTTGAGTTACTGTGCTTAGTTAATTTCCACCGCACGGACACATACACACAGTCAAAACACACACCTCGCTCCAACAACACCATCAGTTTTTCCTCCACGAAGGCCACAAAGGTCAGGGAAACACTGGCAGCATGTCAGCCCACCCTCCCTTCTCTGCTCCTCGGCAGGCCATACATTTACTATCAACAGGAAACATCTTTCGCAGTAAAGGAAGTGTTACTCTCTAATTGGCCTGATGTGATTCACCGACCCGGCCGCGCTCAGCCAATGGGAGGGGGGTTATTTTGAGAGCTGCTATATAAGAGCAGAAGCTTTACCAGAAAGCTTAGACGGCACAAAGTTTTAACACCGACTACACGGCATTCTCTCAGTTCAACTTCTGCAAATGTGTTAAAACTGTATATAGATGCATTACTAAGCACATCTGGTTTCGTTGTTGTTTCATGGATCCCATAACACATCACAAAACCACAGTCTAAGCAAAAAAAGATGGGGGAAACCCAGAGTACGAAAAGAAAAAAAACTAACCTCATTATGATTCTTCAGTCCTGGCAAAACCAGTTCTTTTCACACAGTTTATGAATAGAGAAAAATGAATGAATGTAACCAGTAGCCTAAAGTATATCAAGGCATAAATCATACACAGGCATGAAAGTGAGAGGAATTTCAGTTGAAAAAAGATTGATAGATAATCTCTCTTTTTTCATAGGTATTCACTTTTGGAGCCGTGCCTTGTGACAGAGCTGTCACCTCTTTAGCTCATGCCACAGTTTCTCTTTTTCACTCGGCACATTCCGAAAGGTGATTGTTCTTCCCAAATGTAGCTTTTTTTTCTGCTTCAGTGGACTGCAAGAGACATGAGAGCAGAGCCAAAAATATCATTACATAGAGGGTGACATCAGGGGAGCGCGGCCTAGCGACGGGGAGCTATGACGGAGTTCCCTGATTAGTGAGTTACCATGTCGAGACAAAGGGCCTCTGAAATCACAGGAAACAGAACAATCAAAGAGCCAGCGCACATTCCAAGAAAAGCAGCGAGCCACAGAAACACAACATGATCCAGGACATAGCTGCGTCTGAACATCTGATGAAAGCTTTAGTTCGAGCAAGTGCCGTGAATTATTAGTAAAGAATGACTCAGAAGACAAAGAGAAATGACTTAAATTACTCAAGCGAATACATAAGGTGCTTTCGCCGATATCTTTTGTTCACATATGCCTGCTGAGAGATGGGGAAATGTGAAAAAAAGACATGAAACTGAACCTTATTTAGATTAGAACTGACCCTAATTATAAAAATCTGTCTTGCAGTCTCAGTGAAAGATATTTTCATGCACTCACAGCCGCAAAACCCCCAAACCCTCCAAACTGTGGGGTCTCCCACCTCAAAAAAAAAAGAAACAAAAACCTCCATCAGGCCCACACAACTTCTTCGCGATCCATTAGATCTCAGCGTGGACTCAGGAAATAACGGGCTCTTTCCCTTTCTCCAAAATGGCAGCTTTGTTTCCGCAGCACTGGTTTGCTGGATTAGAACAATTCCCCACCAGCCCATAATTTGTGGCATTTTCATAACACGACACACCCTGCCATACATTTCTATTATAACCCCAGTTTGTCTTCTGATGAGGATATTTCAGGATGAAGGATGACAGTTTATTCAGGTTTTGGTCACGGACCCTCTGTTTTTTGGGGGCTAGTTTGGGCTGAGGCCTTCACATATGAGCTGCTAAATGTTAGATATTTCTCCTCAGCTGTTCTCCTCAGCAGGTAACAACTGGTTTGAGTTCGAAAACCCTCAGTGTGGGTGCACAAATTCTAGGTCAAAGGGAGATGAAGGAGATCTATTTTCAGTTAAATGTGCTGTTTATCTCTGTGTGTAAAACCAGTGGGGAGCCTCTTCCCCCACAAGGCAGGCCCACTTCTCCAACTTGTGGCATGTGTGGCTACCTATGTGATGCAGCTGCTAGATTATCTGTGCGCTCTTTGTTGCTGCATGGCTTTCGGTAGGAAGTCAACAACTTACAAAATCATGAACAGTATCTAGGTGATCGCAATTTAAATTCAGATATGCAATCTTGATAGAGAGGATCAGTAACGCATAAGCATTTTCACATGACTAATCATGAAATCACCAATGCATCTGACACAGAGAATGTAAAAATGTGATGTGCGCCTTTGTCTACGTTTTTAAAGCCAACAGCGTATCTGTCAGGCTTTCACAGTTCAATGGGGGTGAGGGGATAAAAGCCAGTTGAGTATAAATCTTGGCACTGCTGACCTCAGAGTCTGCAAAAACAAATTAGGGTCCGCGTATGAGTCTCCTTGGCTCACTCAGAAACACACATATATACACAACTGGCGTACATGTGTTCCTGTTAATCTCTGATTTGAAAGACAACATCAGACATGGGCCTCTGCACAGACAGGAATGTGAATCTCTGTCATGAAGCTGTGTGAGGTCCAGACTGTTGAGCTGATCACAGACAAAGCTTTAAAAAGAGAGAGATGCACAGATCAGGACACAGTGTTAACACAAATCTCACATGTTAACATTTAAGCTGAGCGGGAATCGTACAGCATGATGCCAGAATGGCGATTCCTGATTGCATTAATAAACAACGAGTCTTCAGCTTCATTTTTATTCCATTAAACCATCGCCATTACAGACACTTAATAAGCTACGTTCAGATACATTTGGATGGCTGCACATGCATACAAAAAAAGCACACACACTCATATAAGCTGCAAAATGTTTACCAGCCTTGCCGTTTGCAGCTCGAAAAGGTGCACCACCTTGAGTAGAGAGGAACTGTGATTGTTCACTGCAAACATGCAAGCCACCTCAGCTTGCGTTAAGCCACAACACACAAATGCTTGTGCTTACACACACGAAACACACACTTCAGGAAATTATGGCCAAACTGTGAGAAGATTCACTGTTCGAAAAACAGGAAGTGGTTACCAGCTGCATTAAACCAGAGTACACCTCGGTAATACAACTCAAAATACACTGACAACCTCCAATATATGACTACTTAAAAAGTCTAAAGCAGAACTGAGAATAATGTTCCACCACCTCCTTAAAATAAATTTTTATTTGCTTCATTTGCATGATAGACAGATGTATGTATACACAAGTACATTATCCAGGGATTCTCATTATGCTGGGGTGACATTCTTGAACAGAAGAAAGAAGGACCACACCCATAGCATAAGAAAGACGTACTTTCACATGCATGCTTTGTCACGAGAGCAAAAAAAACAATATCTCTGTACCTTTAACATAAGAATGTCTCCACTGCAAATCATGCCAGGCAGGTAGATTAGCAAAGGCTTTTCTCCTGCACTGTGTCTGAGCCTCAGGTTAAACGCAACAGCTGCATTTGAGAATGTGACCCAGAGCTGCAGAGCTCTCGCTCCATGAGTGCACATGCATTTATGGATCAAGTGTGTTTATCCCCTCAGCCTGCAACAGGTTGAAGTACATGACCTGTCCCGCTGGAGAGAGTTGCTCAGGCATGCTGACAGTTGTAAGTGTTCAAATGGGAACAAAAGCAAGAAGGAATTAATCGAGCCAAGAGTCATTATCTGTGCGCTTAGTCAAAGGACAGCGCAGTCAAAAGGTCTCGTGATGAGCTGGTGCAAGAACAGGTTCTGACAGTTCATCTGAGCTGCAAACAAGATGGGCCTGATAAGCGCCTGGGGCAGAGCTCAGGTGAGTTTTAAGCGGTCAGTCAAGGTCGAGAGGGTGGAGACCCCAAGCCCTTCAAAGGTCATGGGCTCAAGGACACCTCGGGGTAGCAGCCAGCTTTGACCTGTGACCCTAAAAGATGCCTCCGAGGAGTGGTGAGAGGCTCAGATGTCGAGCAGTGAGAGTTCCTCCGATTTAGCTATCCTCGCTCTGTCACAACACACACGGTTGCTAAGCACTGGGCACGTGCGTGGGTGTTCGCGTATGCACATACTCGTACAGTAAGAGGACAAAATGATCACATATTTTCGGCACAGTTGGTTGATGAATAAGAGACCCAGTCATAAAACACCACGGAGCAGTTATGTCAGCAGTCCTTCCCTGTAGTAATAACCCCTGTCATTCACAACAGACCTGACCGTGAGCTGACTTATGACGAAAAAAATGCTCTGACGGCTCTGACGGCTCTGACGATACCGATACATGTTAATTATACATTTCTGTAGTCACCCTTATTCTGATGCCAGAATTTGACTTTGGTTAATCATCATTCCCTCGGCTATGATAAGAACCAACCTCCGTCAGTATTCATCCCCGTCATGAAAAGCAAATAAATTACAACCTGATCAATAGTGGGCCTCATTCAGGAAGCAAGAGAGGAGGTACAGATTAAACAATAGTTATAAGTTATTGAAGCGCTGCAAGGAAGAGGGCGAGTTTGAAGGTAACCAGTCCAGTGAGGCCCCTGAGCTATTACAGTGTAATTATACCTTAGTTGCAGCATTGAATAGGCCAGTAACCTGCACTTTGGGTCCATTTATTGAAGCCAGGTGTAGTAAATAAATCAATTAGCTATGCAGTGTCTGAAGTCATTTGACTCACTTCACTCCTTTTGGGCGTTTTCAAAGCTATCTTTGACTTTGTGTTGGTAACTGCGTGGGTATTTTCAGTTCTACTGGAGTAGTAAAACACTGCCATATTTAAAACAGATGAAAATGTTCCAACTGTAAACGGCTTCGAACAGATTTTAAATCAGGTTCCATCAGTGGATTGCACATAGCCACAAAAGAAACTGCTGAAAGTTGAGAGGAAACCGACATGCGGCTCAGCAAACCACTCTCTCCGTTGAGGTAGCACACTTCACACATCATGAAGTGAATATTTTGCATTGGTGTGGATTCACTCAGTGCATCTTGGACCCACCTGGTTAGTTCACAAAACCACACTACAAATACCAGTTCCTGTCAGCAGGCTAAGAGTGAAAGAAGGACACATCAAAATATGAATTCAGCGCGTGCCAAAATGTCGGTACACACCGGATCTCGTTTGTTTGACAACCACAGGTTGTTATCTTCTCCTCGTTTTAGTAGCCAAACCCAAAAATCTAAATTACTCAGTTGTAGATCCACCCTGAACACCTGAACACTCCCTCTAACTGTTTCCAACTGTAAAACGTATAGAAGAGGCTGATTTAGCTGTTTTTCCACTCAGAGTTGACTCAATCATCTGTTATTTTGAACACCCGACATTCCAGCAATCGCATGAAGCTATCTTTCAATCAAACATGTAGCCAGTTTCCAAATTACACTGTGAAAGAAAAGAAGAAGTGATACTAAGTATACTACACTAAACTCCATATATCAGCATCTTTCTTACCCACCACCCACTGTAAGACTAATGGTGTTTTATTGCGGTTTGACTGGGGGTTAATGTCCCGGTGCGTCTTTGAGATAGCATCTGCAATGTGCAGAGGATCCCCCCACAACGGTGCCACACCTGGATGAGTTACTGACTGACTGCTGAACACCTTGCAGGAAAACATGAAGCCTCTTGCCTTTGAAACACAGAAGAGATCAGACTTCACCTGGGTTGATTTCAATTTCTTTCCAGTTCAGGTTCACAAACGAGCTGGAGGCTCTTCCAGCTGCCATAGATCGAGAGGTGGGATACATCCTGGACAGATCGTGAGTCTGTTGCAGGGCTAACTCATAGAGACAGAGCACCAGTTAACCCACGCAGACATGTGGAAAACATCCAAACTCCAAAAAGCCCAAGTACTGGATTCAAACTCAGTGAGGCAGCAATGGTAACCAAAGTGCTGTCCAACTAAAATAACCCTCACCCAAACAGCTGCCACAGTAGATATTACAATGAAATTGGGGGAAATAATCAAACTCCTGCTGTGTTTGAAAAAAAAGTGTGCAATATAGTACTGTAAAACAACTCTCCTGTGTATATCCTAAAATGTAGCGAAGCTCCAACCCCCAGATTTTATACTTATCATCACCCACCCCACATCTCTGGTTTGTTCATTTGGGTCAGTAAGTGTGACTTTCTGTTACAATTGTTGCTGCGTGCACATAGGCTGTAGCAGAAGCTCTCAAGATCAAACGTATATTGGTTAATGTCATCAGATGAGACTGCAGTGGAGGAGTTGTACTCATGTTAATCACATTTTCATCACATTGTCTGTAAAAAATGACTAGGATTTAACCGACATCTCCTCTCCTCTCTGTGCTGCTAAACAGTGTGGCAATGGCTTCCACTTGTTGCTCAGTCATAATTTTGAAATCTGAATTTTCTTCCTTTCCTGCCATATCTCTGTTGCTGTTAAATAGTTAGAGTATATAACTCATGTACAATTTAAAAAGAAAATGTTCATAATTATTCTTGTTTATGTTAGACTTGGCCTCAGAGCAGACCTTTACTTCATTCGTTGTCTGAAACCAAGCTTCGTGGGCACCTGCCTCGTTGGTTGGCTGCCCGTCGCAAACAGAAAGTTTGAGCTGTAGGAGTGTAAGGCTCAAACAACTGAAAGCAAGAGTAGGCAGAAAAAGATCTCAGCATTCAGAGCAGTTTAAAGCCTGGACTGTTGAATCACAAGAAGTACTTTCACATCCACTTACTTTTTACTCACACACACGTATATATATATGTGCATAACAAAAAATTAAATAAAAACTGCTTTTAGTGATGACCCTACACATGGACACCTGATTTTACACACTGAATTGTAGATGATGAGTAAGGTAGGAAATTCAAAATTCATTTTAAGTATTGCGTAACCCTGAAATGTTGAAATTTTCATATACAGTACATTTTGTCATGTAACCCTGATGCAATCTTGCCGTATTCTACTGACACTCAGCCTGACCTTTTTAACGCCCTCCGATGTGAGTTTGTCACGATTTTCCATGACACTTGTGCGAATGATAGGTAATGTACTCTTGTCATTCTGGATTTCATACATTCTAACGCCCACTCACAGCATTTCATTCGTTTTACAACCTCACCCCATTTCTCAAACGACTGAGGAATCAGCTCCCAAAAATTTGGCTTAAAGAGTACAAATCTTTTGCTTTTTAAGGGAGCCGCATTTTTAGTGTCATCCATTGAGCAAAAACACAACTCCATTCACAAGTACAGGATCTGTGTCCACTCACTGAAACAGTGCGGTTCTGTAAAAACAGACGAGCGCACTTAAGGAATGGTAAGGTGTAGGAGAGGAAATACCTGGCGCATACCTTATTCCTGGAATGTTTTTATTAGGCTTTCCACAAATGTCGCCATTTTGAAGTGTGCACACTATAAAGCACACTGCAGGCTCGATCACTCAATCAAGCCGAGCGTGCCTTCAATGGGGAACCTGTGTCGAGGCCATGTTATTTAAACAGCTGGCACAGTTTAGTGCGGCATGTTCAAATGCACACAGGTCTGAAGTTGTGGAACTGCAGCGGGGGGAAAGCACAGGCCTACTCCAGTTTTCAGCGGGACTTGCAGTGTCATCACAACCAAAGGCTTGATCGAGCAGTTGAGTTAACCTGCTGACAGTAGTCAGGTTACAAATTAGTGCAAACAACAGAAAAAGCACAATGCCTTTTATACCGGCACAGTGGATTATTAATGAATACCATTCGCACATCATACAAAGTCAGTACGTGACTTTAAAAGAGATGTGTGACCTTTCAGGAATTATGTTTATTTGCTTTTTGCAGAGTGGAAAAATGTAAAAATTGACGCCACTCCTATGTTTGTTTTATCTTTGTATTTTCAAGCCCTAAATGACCTTTTTGAATGAATGAATTAACATATAATGACATTAAAACCGGCAGCACAGTGGCACGGTGGTTAGCACTGTTGCCGCACAGCAAGAAGGTCCTGAGTTCAATTCCAACATCAGGCCGGGGTCTTTCTGTGTGGAGTTTGCATGTTCTCCCCGTGTTTGCGTGGGTTCCCTCCGGGTACTCCGGCTTCCTCCCACCGTCCAAAGACATGCAGCTTGTGGGGATAGGTTAATTGATTAATCCAAATTGCCACTAGGTGTAAATGTGAGTGCGAATGGTTGTCTGTCCCTGTGTGTTAGCCCTGCGACAGACTGGCGACCTGTCCAGGGTGTATCCCGCCTCTCGCCCTATGACAGCTGGGATAGGCTCCAGCGCCCCCCGCGACCCTGAAAAGGATAAGCGAATGGATGGATGGATGGATGGATGGACATTAAAACTGCATATCAAACCATAACTTGTCTAAAAAACACAGACTTCAACGCACAAACACAGACTACAATTAGCAGGCAGCTAGCATCTGTAGCCACCTTTGTCACCAATGAAAGTGGCTTAATCATTCATAACTTTAACCCTCAATACAATTGTAATGTGGTAGTTGTATAAAAATTGACAATCCTTACAATGGCCACAAACAGGGAAATTAACCTTAAAGACCGTATCAGGAAATAAACGCCTTTATTTCTGCTGTAAAGAAAGGATGGAAGAAGAAGAGGGCAAGGGTGGGCAGTCCACAATTAGGACTTAATTGTAATATTTGCTCTTACCAGTACCACAGTATGAGGAGATTACATTAATATGAAGGAGAAGTGAATTTATTATTCATGTGTCCCTCCACAACAGTCCCAGTTTTCATGTGGCCGCTTGAGAAAATTAATTGCCAGCCCTGTTTTATGGTGATTAACTCTCATTTGGCGCCAACACCAGTCGTGCAGTTGAGAAACTGCAGGGGTTTTTTTGCTTTAGGGAGGACAGTGGGGTACTGCTAGCATGGCTCTGGAGTTTTATCCATCACAAAGCATTTGCGGTTGTCCAGCACATTGAAAAAGTGCCAAGTTCTGATTAGAGTGCTATGAATCTCATCTAACTCTAAGCAAGAGAACTAATAAGTGTATTTTTTTCAAAGGTGGATTATGCCTTTTAGTGCTTGTGTAATACAATAAGCAGCACTTTGAATTGTTATGTGTCCACAGGGTATCTGAAAGTGTTTCAGTGCCTTTTGGAGTGGCCCACTTCAAGCCCCGGAGAACTCCCCTATTCTCATTTATCAAATAAAAAGCACCTCTCTTTGCACCTTTTGAGAGAGAACGAATTAAAAAAGCAACATTTTTACTGTCTGTGGAGCCATGTGTGTGTGGTGTGACGAGTTGGACCAGTATGATTCCTGGTGTTAACAGCTAATAAATTGGGGCCCATCCCCTCTGTGCTCTACTGGCTCAATTATATCCACATGTAGCCAGTATTCCTGCCATGTTAGCCTGAGTGTGCTGCATATTTTTAAAAGGTGGGTTTCCATAACACTTGCTGAAAGCTGCACTGGTTGTTGGGACACATGTTTGGGCTCTGTGGAAGCCAAACGCTGGCTGTTTTAATGCAGAGGTGCTGTGGAGCGCAGCAGGGGCCAGCATGTGGTCTTTGTTTCTCTGTGAGCAGAGACGACAAACAGGTTTATTAGCCAGATAGAGCCGAGAACAAAAAGAGGAGCTTATTGCACCTTTGTCTACAAGTTTTCAACATTGTAACTGACACGGCAGTTTATTAAATGAACCGACATCGCGCTAATGCGGTCGAATGCAACTAATCCTGCTCTGGATCCCATTATTCATTCAGGCTGTCTTGATCGGCTTTGGTTGGTTTAACTGGTTTTCTCTGTTTGTAGGTGTACAACTGAATGCAATTAATATTCATTAAGGTTTTTTTTTTTTAAAAAGTCTTCACTAGTGAACCACTTTAAAAAACAAAACAACAAAAGAGCATGTGGTAAAGGTCAAGAGTTGAACTGGTCTCTCAATAATCTTTCATCTTTAGTATCAACTCAGTTACTTAACAATATAACACTTAGGCAATGTCATGCAACACATTGTTAAAAGGAAGAAATGAAAATGATCTACAAAGGTACAGACAGCTCTGAATGGTGACAGTCAAGTGTCGCTGTGAAATTCAGCTGCACTTTAGTTAAGCTAATTCAACAAAGCAACCTTGTTGAAGGCCCCCAGCAGCTACAGAAAGTCTCTGGGCTGACTTTTCTAACAAATGTTTGACGGTGTCTGAAATTAGTGTAGGATCGGAGCCAGCTCTGAGAATGTCATGCCACTGGCGTGTGCCAACCTTTTCTGCTTAACATTCCCCCCCCGAAACCCCCATCCCCCCACCTTGTCCACATCCCCCTACATTTTTTTTCCAGCAGAGGGGACGGCGAGCCTCAATGCTATCATTCTTTGATTCTGTTTGAATCTGGCCGCATGTGAGCAGGAAAAGGAGCCAAACGTGCTTCCTGAGTGTTCGGAGGGGGGAAACGCTGTAATAAGCAAGGGGGTGGGTGGTTAAAAATAACCGAGGTATATAAGCACAGAGCAGGATCCAACTCACTCTCAAACTCTCGCTGCCTCTCGCCCAGTCGGGATGTCGGAGCGGGCCCGCCAAGTCCGCTCTCTCACACTTACACACTGTTTTTCCATGAAAGTTAATGCAGTAAGGCAAATCCTCAGTGCGGGTGATGAAGCACTTGCAGACGTGACATAAACACTATGCACGGCTGTGCTCATGTCACTAAGTTAAACAGCCCAAAACAATTTCGGCAGTGACAACATGAAGCTTCATCATGGAGAACATGAAGCATACATCAGCGTGATGAGCTAATAAACCTCATGCTTGGTGTTTTTAACATTCCCATTTGTATTCTGTCAGAAACTTGGCATTTTGGGAAACCCGTAAAGTTATCTGCCTTTCCACACTCAAAGAAATACTGGACGCGGACATGATGTGTACAGTATTATTCTGCTGAGGTCGAGCATGTTCTCGCAGAACAGCATTGTCTCGTTCTTCTTTTGTGCTTTCTCTCTGTGAAACTGCACTTTGTAGTTTGTTTGATCTCTCCATTTTTGGCTGCACGGGGATGGGAGGTTCTCTTTAGAAATAGCTCGTCTTTATTTTACACCAAGTCCTGAAAAGCATGTTGGACAAAAACAAAAGAGGATGCTTAAAATTCTCAACAGTATTGTCACAGTCCTACGTGGGAAAGTTTTTCTTAAGAGAAAAGAATAGATTTTACAGAACGACTGCTGCTGTTAATGCAACAACATGTCAGCAGCTTCATTACTCCTGAACAACATGACAGCCTGTTGATAAGTTGATCACCTCACAGCACAGATAAGACAGCAACAGTAATAGTTCGAACAATTGTGAAATTACATTGTTGCCCAATTGTAAAACGATTGTGTAAATTTCAGTTCAGGGAAAGAGGCTTCGCTGGAAATTGTACTAATCTATACTTAATCCTGCCATATGATGACTTTAGTGGTTCCTCTTCTGCAGTAAGAGCTGAAAGTGCAGTCTTTGACTCCAAGAGAGACGGTGCTTTTACTGACAAGTGCACTGAAACCAAGATATTTGTCCTGTTTTTCCTTTTTTACTTCTGACCTCTGTAGAGTGGAAAGCACGTGGGGGCAATTTTCCCCACAGGGATCAACTGAGTACCAGTTCTTTATGAACTTGTTACAAATCTTTGAGTGCAACCTGAGAGATGTTTTTACGTGGGCTGCTGCAGTCATAAGAGTGTCCCGCCCATCGTATGTCCAGCATGAGTATATGCCCGGTGCGCTCAAATGAAATTCTCTCCTCGGGTATGCACACTTCTCCACAGGAAGTGACAGCTCAGAACGAAATACAAACCCGTCTCCTAAATGTTGTACCAAGTATTCCCACAAGACATGCCAACTACTTTTGTTGCCTTTCACATCAATTTGCTCTGCTTCACAGACCAGTGCACGCTGAGTGAAGTTTAACGTGGGTATGGGCTGCTCGCGTATAAACGTTTCGGTCATGTTTGGCTTGGTTTTGAATCCGCCAGGTGCAGCATCGTTGAGTCAAAGATTTCCTATTAAGCGGTGTTAGTTGAAACAAAGTATCTAAAATGTGCACTGTGAGAATCAGTAAGTCTGTAAAAGGCTTCAGGTAGAGGTTATTTAATAGATACAGTACAAATTCAGGGCTATTTACAGATAATTAAACGAGCCAAATTAACCTTCTTGTCGTTTTCACCTTTTTTTTTTTTATAAATACAAACCTTGAGCAAGAGCTTGTATAAACATAAAATCAGCAGCTGTGGCTCAGTGGGTAGAAAAACCTGATGTTTCATCCCAGACTCCCCCTGTTCAAGTGTCCTGAAAGGAATCTGTTGACATTTATGAGACATATATAAAGTATGTCGAAGTCACTGCAACAGACCAGTAAATAATAAGCCACAAAAATGCCATAAAAACACAAATATTTAGCCTCTTTGTTTTTACAAGTTAAACAAGTGAGATCCAATCGTTCTCTTAGAAAGAAGGCAAATATTAATAGTGCTCCCTTTAAGTGAGACAAAAGCATGTAGTAAAATGCTAAAGTTCAAATGGCACTGGTGTAATATACTGTTGAGACAGCCTGTTGGGGGTTTTTTCATATGTGGGCTTTCGCAGAGCGACAAATCTTGCATAAGGTTTCTGAATTTAAACATAGTGGTGCAAGAAGATTTTAAGCAATGTCTCTAAAAAACCTTGAGTTCTTTGGTAATTGCCTAAATGTAATCTATCAGGCATTACAGGGCAGTAAAGGTAGCTGAGTAAGAGAGGAAGTGAGATTGCTCTCACTCTCACTAGTAGCAAAGCAAAAAAAGGCTCGCGGAGCAGAGCAAGGGTCAACAACAGCGGTCATGGGTTCAGACATCAGGCCGGCTGCTGCGCTGCCTCTAAAAACACATTTCCTCTCTGGCCTTACTGGACTTCTTCTGTGTGACGCACTTTCCACTGAACACACAGAGCTGACAGGGCTCAGGATGTGGAAACCTCACAGCTGAAAGTTTACTGGTGAAGGTGGTGGACATGACAGCTTGATGAGAGGTGGTGTATCTGTCATTAGAAGCTGACTTGGATCAGGTCATTGGCACACTGAGTACTTTTGCGCTTTTTTAACCTGCTGAGGTTGAGGATAAGGTGTGTGTCTCTCTTGGGGTTTCAGGTTAAATCCTACATAAAGTACAGTTGGAGAGTACCTAAAATATAGTGTGTACTTCAGGTTCCTATCTTGGAGTTGCATAGGTTTCTTTTGACTTATTCTGTGCTGCATTTTAGAGGGAAGCATTCCTTCTGAAATAACAAGTCTACATTAAACTTACAAAAAAACTAGCTTAACATCAGCTTCACGTGCAGATAAATGGCTGCTTACAGGTAATCTAAATCATTACTCATCCCCAATTGCCTCCACTAATCGTGCTTCAGTGTGACATTTAATAAAACACGTGCTTCTTAAAACAGTCTCTTCTTTCATTGCACTATTCTATGTTGAATTGGATCCAAGGAATAAAGTTTAGGCACCAATCTTTCTAATTCCATCACACTTTGGGAAAAAGTGGCACAAAAAAGTGCGGAGTCGTACCCTGCAGAAAGCCTGTCTTCATGACCTCTGGAGCCAGGCGACTTCCTCGGATTCCTCCAGAAAACAATCCCCCTTTCCTCAAATCTCTCGGTCGAAGTAGCAACAAACACTAACGCTGATTTGTGATGCAAATGTGAACCCAATCGAAACCAGTAGCCCCAATTATGTCATTTACATGTGAACGGGACGTTAGCTTAAATTACGTTTATATCAGGAATGGTTAAAGCGTAATAATACCCCCCTCAAAAAAAAAAAAAAAGGGGGGGGGGGAGTTTCGGACGACCCTGGCGCCTGTTTAGACAGGCCCGTTGTGAGAGAACAAAAAGCATCTACCATTAATGATAATGAGCCGGCACAGACACCTACACTGCGCGTATCTTTACTGAGCTCTTATAAGTTTAACAAAAACGTGTTTATTTAAATAGAAACCCCTTTAATGGAGGCTCTTGGACCAGTGCGTGAGGAAGTGTGAAAGAAAAAGAGGCTTAGAGAGGCATCGAGATCAGAAAATAATAAATATATAATAATTAATAATGTATGCCACATATATACATATATTTTTTATTTCGTGGCAAATCTTTCAGTTTCTTTCCAGAGCTGAACCCGCTAATCCCAATCTAATGATATTTTTATTACTGTTCATCAGAAAAGCCACATCTCCTTTGGGTCCTGGTGATTAACTCGAGTACTGACAGCCTTTATTTTTAAGTTGCTGGTGCGGCTTTGCCTCCAGCAGTTTCTGTCACTGTACTTGTTCTTTTTAGATTATTACGTAAGTATATATGGTTGCTATACAGTGTGTTTATCATTTAAAAAAACAAACTTCAAATATCTTGCGTCACAATGTGGGAGGGGCCGAGCTAGGGCCCGCCCTTTTCAAAGAGGCTTGGTGCGAGCCGCTCTGCCTGTCACACACAAGTGAGCTGTGAGTCTGCACGAGCTGCTTTATAAAGCGCTAAATTTACCAAACTTTACGTTGTTTCCTGAGCTCTCACAATTGGCCAGGCGCGCTCGGAATAGAGTTATAAGGTTCGGAGGACCTCCTACCACTTTTAAACTTGTTCATGTATTTGATGTGAAACTGTGGAGAAGCGACAGTGAAATAGGCGCACAGACCCCTGCGCGGCTGCCGCTCAACACAGCACGATTTTGACAAGAGAAACTTATATTACTTTACCCAACGATGGCCTTATCCGGAGTGATGCTACCGTCATTTTCGACTTTCTCAAACCAAAGAGAAAAACCCTGGGAAAATGTAAGTTTGAAACAATGTCACGCAATTGTGTGTATGTGTTTTGTGTGTGTTTGTTTTTTTAAATATCCGTGATTTTGATTCTGCTTGTAATAATATAAATATCATGTAAGAATAATTTATTTGCTTCGAAAAAATATATATTTTGGTTCTAAAAAAAACTTTGCAGTCGCTTGTTTCTCATCTGCTTTTTTCTCCTCATTCCTACAGAGATGGAAGGGAGAGATGGACAAACTGGTCTCTTCGAGCTGGTCCATGCTTGAAATGGTACAAAACCTGGACAATCAAAACAAAAAGGAAGACGAGGATCTGAGTAACTATTTGGATCTGGATTTTATTCTCGCCAATACAACTGGCTCAGACAGCGCGATGGACTATCTGGGCACCGCCGACCCCAACATGTACACGACTGGAAACTCTATGCCATCGTTCCCAGCAGACGACCATCGCTCCCCACCGCCCCCGTACGGCGCCAGCCTCATGACAGAACAACTCCGCTCCGAAGGAACAGACAGCTATGGCATTACGCGCAACCCCAGCATTCAGGGAAGATTTTATGCCAGCACGGCGCATTTCCCCCGCCCGGAGAACATCAAAGTAGAGCCACCAATGGACAGTTATGGTCCCGTAATGGGCATGGTGCCCCAGAGCTGCAGCAAAATCAAGCAAGAAGGCAACGTTTCGTGCATGATGTCCTTTGAGCAGCCAAGAGTGGCCATCTCTCCCCGAGCGGCCAGCAACATGACCCCGCCGCTGAGTCCCAATGACCAGGGAGTTTCGGACTGTCAGGGACAGTTATGCCAGCCCATGAACTTTCAGCAGAAATATCACACAACTGTGGCTTTCCAGCACCACCCTCAGGCTCCACAGATGCAGATGGCCTACCACGCTCCACATGCTGGTTTTGGCATGTATGATGAAGCTCTCAGCCTGCAGCCGGGCGCACAGAGGGTGATGCTTACTCCACCCTCATCTCCCCTCGAACTGCTGGAGTCCAAACCCAAAAGAGGCAGGCGCACGTGGCCACGGAAGCGCACAGCCACGCATACCTGCACGTTTGCAGGCTGCGGAAAAACCTACACAAAGAGCTCGCACCTGAAGGCACATCTCCGCACTCACACCGGTAAGTTTGAGCTGAAGTATGCTATGATCTTTTTTAAGTGCGCAGTTACGCACAGAGCAGCGCATTGATTAAAACAAAATGCCGTTTCAGCACAGCCTAATAAACTTTTTTTCAAATTTTGTTCACGCAGGTGAGAAGCCGTACCACTGCAGCTGGGAAGGCTGTGGATGGAAATTCGCCCGCTCCGACGAGCTTACCCGTCATTTCCGCAAACACACCGGACACAGACCCTTCCAGTGCCACCTGTGTGAGCGCGCCTTTTCAAGGTCTGACCACCTGGCCCTTCATATGAAGAGACACATGTGAAGTAACCCACATAAGGACTCGGGGCGATTGGGGGAGGGGTTATTATTATTACGATTTCAACTGTATTTTTTATTTAAAATATTCCTCACATGACCAAAGACGCATATTATGATATTGAATTCAAAAAATGTTTAGTGTTATTGTTTAATAACGTAGCTGGTACTACTTTGGTTGTTTAAGCTTTAGAAAAGCTTTGTTTGCTTTAGAGCAGGCAGACCAAGAAGGGGCTGGCCCTGTATATACTACTCTCCTTTGACAGAACTGGAATGCTGTGTTTGACACAAAAGTGCCTTTCTGTGTTGTGCTACTGTATAAAAAAAAAACTAAAAAAAAAAACCTCTTTGTGAAAGAAGACATGGCCAAAAAAGCAGTACATGTTCTCGCTGATAGGAATGCAATGCACATACAGTTGCCTAATATGTGCAAAGACAAAAGACAATGTTTTATTTAAACTGCCTCAATGTCTGAATGGCCTATACTGTTTTTTGTTTTTTTTAAATGCTTTTTGTCCATCTCAGTGTGAAACTCTTGGTTCCAGCCCCTCTGTACACTATCAGGGCTTGATGTCCTGTGCTTTATTTTTTACTTAAATTTATATAAAAAAAAAAAGTACCTGGATTTTATACTGTAAATCATGTATTTATTGTAAATATTAAAAAAAATGGAACTGAATTGTTTGGCTTGAGAAGTCTTTACTTCGCTTGCGTGCTTACTCATTCCTTACACTTGTTCACACATTTCTTTTTTATTGGATACATCCAGCCACTCAACATAACTCATAACTGCTTGTAAAAAGGTGCAGTAGACCTGCGGGACTGTCACATCAGTTCTTCTAAATTGTACATTGAATTTTAAAACACGAGCACTTGATTTCCACTGTGATGTTTTGCAGCTGCAAGACAGAGAAGGGCAGCCGCTTGTGGGCTTAGCCTATAAATACAAACACTCCATTTCCATAATTACAGAGAGAGCCAGGAGCCGTCTGGACAGAGGGGCACAGCAAACCCTCATCAGGGAGCCCTTAGACTCCCTTTCTGATGGGTAGAAATTATAGTAGGACATCAAAGAGCCTTAATACTACAATTACACACAGTCACTCTGCACTACAGTTTCAAAGTATCCAAGTCCGTGCACATTATGGCTGCATAGTGTCAGTGAGCAGTCGTTTTGCCCGCATCAAAGAGTGCATTGAGTGCATATATAAAAGCCAGATGGCATTTTCTAAAAAGCGTAGTCTTTTAAAAAACTTAATAAAACAGTTTTAATTGAATCAGTGTAACTCAGTTACTTTGTATAGTAAATTCACCTGCAGCAATAACACGCAAATGCAAAGAGAGTTCAAATGCGTTTATCAACACACTGAAATTTATCATATTTTAAAACGAAAAAAGAGGAAGCACACACTGGGCCAAAAATATCTACCCAGTACATGCAAATATGTCGTTCTCATTTCACTTTTTTGTGTTCCAATATCAAACCAGACTTCTAAGACATAAAAACAATCAATGTTCGAGTCACTCTAGTTTTACTTCAAGAACTAGATTTAGAAAGAAGCATCACAAGAACAATTAAACTACCCCCCCCCCCTTCATAACAAGATAACAAGTCTATGCAATGCTCAGCACCGGTTTCTCAAGGCCACTTGCTGTATATTCATTCTCTGTTTACCACTGAAACATTAATTTTGCAATTACACCTGACTCACTTCTTTTTATGCTGTTGTGGAAATATTTAAGAAATCAGACCTACCTCTCTCTGTGCTTGGTGTTAAAAATCACTTTTATTCAATTAAAAGTCCTTACAGTTTTGAGCAACTCAAACCTTTACCTCAAAATTATATACATAATGTGCAGCAATAACACATTACAGTGTTAACGTGTTGAAAAATAAGGCGCCGTCACTCTGTGCATGTCCACATAACAGTGCATACATTATGTGCCACATAAACCTGATTAGTGTTTTGTATGATTACAAGGATGCAATAATTCAGGCCATTTGCAGAAAAGTCCTCCCACTAGATTACTAGACAGTGATAACACAAATCCATATGAAAAATAATAAATATCCAAAAGGTCGATTTGGCTGAATAGCAGAAGTAGTAAAAAGGTGTAACAGCACCAGTATAAACAAGAGAGGTTTACACTTCCTCCATTTAATAGAGGCATTAGTTGCAGGGAGCTATTTGGGTGTTACAACAATGCAACCAATGATGATCTATCTGACAAACAAGCTGTTCGCAGAGGAAGAGCGCTCCAAGTGGACAGAGCTGGGTTCACAGGAAAGGAAGACCGTAATGAGTATCATTAGCATCTTTAGGATTTCCAATATATTCCAGTACTCTTTTAATTCATGCACTTTACTTATATAAATATTAGCTATGAAAGCATAAATGCCCAGAAACACCAGTAGCATTTAAAATGAGAATTAAATCATGCTACTGATGATCTCATAACTTGTTTAAGACAGGAATGGAGTTTTTTCCCCCTGTCTTTTATTTGGTTGAGCTCAAAATAAAACCGTATAACTATATACACTAAAAGAAGAGGTTTCCTAAAAAATGAAATAAAACAAAATAAAAACAAAACAAAATAAATTTGAAAAAAGTCAATTGAATGTCAGCAGAGCAAATGTTTCGACTTTCATTGTGATTTTTCTGAGCGATATAAAAACAGTTTTAGGATGTATCTCACTTCATACATGACAAATTAGCTGCATTCGTTTCTAAATAAAACAAAAATATTTTTAAAATGTTATTTTACCTTCAAAAAAGCCCCCACAAATTTGGATAAGGTAAGGCTGATTAGCCATAACCAGATATGGAGTTAGATATAGGTTGTAGTAGTCGAGTACCCTGCCGGTTTGGCTTGCGTTAAATCCATGTTCTTGGAGGATGAAGCAAGGCTTAAATCAAGTGCCTCCATATTGTCCCTGATTATAGTTTCCACATAGTTTGGGAGCAATGAACCTTAACTAGTAGCTAAATGTGGAGTCATTTGAACACAAGTACAGTCATAGCTGCAGAAACACTGGGCTCTTGCACAAGTTGGTAACAGGGGGTGCTAGTCATGTCGGGCCAATGATGGTACTGTTGTCACGAGCCTGTAGATGGCGGGCTGTAAGGAAAAGTGAAGGGGACAGAAAGTTGTGCTGGAGCACGCCTGCTCAGGTGTTCGGCATGGTGGTCTTGCTGAGAGCGATGGCCAGCTCCAGGTCCTTCTGCTCCTGGAGCTGCAGCCTCCTCAACCTCTCCCGTTCCTCATGCTCGCTCTCACGCTTGGCCCACTCCAGCTGCTCGCTCTCACTTCCAAACTGGAGCAGAGACACAAACATTAGATGTGCGCAATAAAAAGCAGGAATGTAGTCGTATAAGACACAACAGACAAAACACAGGAAGAAATATGCAAAAAATTAAAAATAAATAAATAAAAATCAAGCGTTTCTAGTTGGGCTGATTCTCAAAAAACTGCATTATTTAGCTAAATGATCTGATACATAGAAAAATACTGATCAAAAATTGAATGCAAATTAAAGACAATTAGATTTCACTTTTACGTCACACAAGACAGCAAAGAAGGTGCTGCTCCACTACAACAAATCAATGGTCACATTTCCCAAATTCTGTGTTTGGATGCAGGAATGCAGGAAAATAATTATGCTCGAGAATCACTTTACTTAGATTATGCATTGCCGACAGGTTTTTCACATGCAAAGAATCGAAAAGCACACCTTTATACAGTCTTACCTTAACATGTTCAGATCCTGGCAGAAAAACAAAAATTACAACACAGAGCTCGATATAAAAACCACAAATCCCTTTCACAACAGTCATGCTGGCATGAGGGATAAAATAAATACATATCATGTCAAGTGATACAAACCAGACACAAAAAGCTGCCATGCATCACCTCTCCACATGAGAGCACAGTCAGCCGTTAGGCTATACAAGATGGCAAATAAGCGGAAGGTGGGACATAAAGAGGGAGATTTACTCTGTTGTTCTCTGCTTTGAGGCATATCATGCTTTGACAGCGAATAAGCCTTTAGCTTGCACTTCGAGACTTGAAAAATGCTCCTCAAGTGATACCTGACCAGGCAAGTTCATGAACTCGCCAACTATGAGTTTATAAATCCTCGCTTCCTCTCAAAGGAAAAGGCAAAGATGACAGCAAGCATGCAAGCCCCTTTACCAGGTGCACAGAGCCAATCTATAACTCGACAGAGACTAGCAGAGGGACTGTCCAACTCAGTCATGCAATCATTTACTTTCCTTCTAAACCAAGCAGTTGAAAAGCTCTCACATGTTCTGTCAGTTGTTAGTTAACAGCCAGTAAACACAAAAGTTCTTTGAGTGCCTTCTGAACACACTGCTTTTGGGGCGTTAACAGAATGAGGCCCAATGACACAGAGCTGACACCTCTGTGGCTTGAACACAGCAATCTAACGATCGAGATGAGATCAGCAGCTTGTGCAGGCAAATATACTCTACAGCAAGTACACTACACTTACAGATGCAAAATTTGCAAAACCCATAGGATAATCTTTGGATGTTTTACTCGACTGTGTCGTAAAGAAAGAGTCTGCACCGTCTGCTGTGGAGCCAACGCTCTGGAGCAGCTCTGATGGACTCAAACCTATCAGAGAAGGAAGGACATTTAAATAAGATAATATATATAAAAAAAACCCAACATGACAGAAAATGCTGCTGTTAGCATCTTCATTAGAGATATTTCTCACCGATACCCCCCTTGGGAAATTGAACTCACACTTTAAAGGCTAACGCATAATACTTTGCCACTAAATATTCACAGGAAGCCAACAGCTTCATGCAAGCAGAGTAGTTACCCAGGGGAAAGCCACATTGATTCAAAAAATGTGGTTAACACCTTTTTCAGTACAGCTCACTGATGCAGTGAAGCTTAAACATGCACACGGTTGCTTTTTTGGAACTTGCAATTGTAAAAGATGGACACACCCTTGTGTACAGTAAGCACACATTTCTTATAATGATGGTACTATTAATAAGTGAGAATGTTGTTTATCTCACGGACTTTGTGCACCAATGCAGCACAGGCTGCTCCTGCAAATTCAAGGGCTCAATTTTCCGAAAAACTAATTCTTTGATTTGTCAAATTAAAAAGAATTGATTAAGAAAAAACAAAACAAAAAGAAAAACAAGTATTATTAGAGTTGTTTACAAATGCTGCTGCAACACAGCTGCAAAAGAATAAATCCAATCAAATAAAAAAATATATTAAAAGTTCTAACTGTTGAGCAACTGTCCTTGTAATACAGAAAGTCAACAGTGCCCACGGTTTGTGAGAGTGGACTTCTCACTTCCCCATCACCCTTGAAGCACGTCTCTACTCATCTCTACCCTTTTCTGTGCGGTAAAGGGGAACACTAACTTTCCCAGGCTGATGCTTCTGCTACAAGAATAAGTGCAAGGTCACAGCGGAAGGGCATGTACTGGGCATGGCTTCTAGGTAATGTGTGAATTCACATGTGCATAAAAAAAACAACACGAACAAAACCACTAAAAAAAAAAAAAAGGATGAGAAAGTTGTTCTCAAGGCTCCTCATCCTGTACACAAGAATATCTTAACACATCACTGCGGCAGAGTCTTAATAACAGCATTATCATTTAAAGGACTCGTATCTCTGCCAGCAGCTTTCCTGTTTACCAAATCAAAAGAAGAAATTATGTTCTCAGCACCCTAGCACCTCAGTAGGGAAGTTGTTTTTTTTTCTTTTTTTTTTTCTTTTTTTTTCTTTTTCCACCACCATTAAGCATCAAATCCTTATTTCACAGGACGGTTACTCGCCGTGAAAACCCCCAAAAGTTCTTATGCTTTTATTTTGAGTTACATATGAGTAAAGAGAATGTACCATCATCACTGGCATATTAAAAAAAAAAAAGTGTGATCTGTTTAGCAGATCTGACCCATTTCTATTTCCTAGTTATGAACACCATGCCTGCACATGCGCAGTCAAGTTCATCAAAAACACGTTTTATGGTATTTTATATAGATATACATATGAATAAACTCTATGCTTACCATAGGGAGGTGCAGGCCTCTTAGGCACACTTTTCTTTGGGATTGGGAGTACAGGATTGTCCGACTTCTTCTCAGACACAAGACAAAAAGAAAAGAAAAACCATTAGCTGTATACAAAACGATGACCCCAACAGAAATGTCAGCTAAGATGTAAAGCCTCTGGACTTATACAAGGTAGACCCTTTTCAGAAATGTGATAAATTGGAAGGAAAAAAAAAAAAAAAAAAAAAAAAAAAACAAGACCTCAGTCACGATGAAAGTTAAATTAACAGCACGGCTTTCTTCAGCTTTAGTGGAAAACTATGCTTTATGGTGCAACTGATTCATAACTTCAAGTCTCCAGAGCTTACCTTTGACATCTGACTAAAGTCAGCAAATCCACCCCCCTTGCTTCCAAAAGAGTTGCTTCCAAAGGGGTCTGCTTTCCCAAACAAATCTGTGACAAGAGTACATTGAAATGCATTTGGAACATTTGAATACATTTATGGAAAGAGCCAGAAACTATAATGAAGTTCAGCCCCAAACCACACATTCAAAATCCTCTCTGCATCTTGCTTATTCTGAAAGGGCCTGTTTTCTATTTTCAGAAGAGGCAATGTGGCATGACCGTTTAATTTTCCATGACATTTTACAAAAAAACTGTAAAGCAGAGGTTTTGTTTAACCTGACGCATGCATCGGGCGTCATTTGGCGTCCTGTTAACTATAACCATGCCTGGCTTGTTTTGAAGCTCAGCAGTATGCCACTTAATGAAAAAAAAAAAAACCTGCATTTTTTCACCGTGAAAAAACAAAACATCGTAAGAGAATATGTTTGTTGTGAGTGTTCGACCACAAAAGGCCCGTTCATGTGCAGGATCGGTGTTTTTCTTTTGCGCACAGTAACTCAGCTCAGGTCTACAGTCGACTCTGTGTTCATCTTAAACACGTGTAGTACGGCAGAGCATCAACCAGCAGCAGCCACCAACTTAAAACAACTTCCGCACCAAAAGAGGCACAGCAGTTCAACAGCAGCAAGTATAAAGACAGGACAGAGGCAGAAGGGAACTGGTTAAAGGAGTGGCAGTGTATTCTAGTAGAGAAGGACCAGCAGTCACAGAGTTTCTGCTATGCTTGGCTCCGGTTAGCCTCCTGTTTTTCCAGGGGGTGGGGGGTATTTTTAGTTGGTCAGTAGTTAAATGTGTAGGTACTCGACTAAAAATAGCCCAAAACCACAGGAAAAATTGAAGCCACAGTGAGTAAAAATTGTTTGCCCCTGGTGCTCCCCCCAAAATAAAATCTAAATCTAACACGTCACCCAGAATGGGCAAAAAGACTCTTTTAAGATGGGTTTCACAACTAAAGAGAGTTCTCATGTTTAGATGTCTGTTTTTAGAGTCATATTTTCAGTAAAAGGCTTGGAAAATATGCTCTTATTAGTACAGGGATGACTATACGTGGAAATCGGCATGGATTCGTGCATGAAAACACGATCATACATCATCGTCTCAATAACAGCAAATGGAGAAGGATGAGTAACATATTTAAATATGACCTGTCCAACTTATGTACGACAAACTAGCTACATGAGGCCTCTTCCTGTTAAAGTTAAAAGATTTTTTTTTTGCCTCTCAAAGTACTTAATTAAAGGGGATCATCAGATTGTTACAGTTCTTGAGATGACTGCTGGTATGAGCTGGTTGCTATTTTAATAAAAGTGAAATTGAAAAAATGTTAAACTGAAGAACTCTGGGGCTATGTGCAAACAAATTATTCTGGGTTTTAATAATTTAAGATTTAAAGTCTCTTTCAGTGTGCTTTGACTTCCCATGTTGCTTCTGTACCTGAGTCCTTTGTTTTTGGGCTGTTTGATCTGAAGGAGTCACTGCTGCCAAAAGGACTTGGCTGACAAATGCAAAAGAAGGGGAAAAAACAAAAACAAACAGAGTGAGATTTAATTCAGTCAAACACATTTAAAATGTACACACTATGACCACGCCACAAATCTCTTTCTGGTTTGCTTTTCCATTTATCTGCAACAAGCACAAAAAAAAAGAAAATCTTCTTGGAACTAATAATCGCACTGCATCTAAAAGAGCCATATTAACACTCCAAAGTAGTATCACTTGGGGAGGGGGGGGGGGGGAGTCAATACCTTGACTGGAGGTACAGGTTTTCTGCTAAAGGGGTCTCCAGATCCAAACAAGTCTGGCCTGTCAGTTGTCTTAAAAAAGTCTTCAGATGAGGTGCCTTTGAAAGGGTCGCTTTCTTTGAAAGGATCACTTCCAAATGGATCTAGAAAAAGGACACCACCATCATTTACATCCTCTAACAAGAAAAGCTCATTAGAAGGGATACAAACTGAATGCAAGCAGCAGCTGACAGAGCCACAGTCGTTACAGAAAAAGGAGTAAATAAGGAGACTTGAGGAAGTATTCACACCTTTGAAGAGGTCAGATTTGAAGGGATCCTCCATCTTGAAGGGGTCTGCTCGAGTCTCCTTGGCAGCACTGTTGTTGTTGAACATGGCTATCCTTGACTTTAAAGAGCCCTCCTGATTAACCATCCAGAAAATAACAAATCATCAACAATCTTATCAGTAAAGCCCTTTACCAATGTACCCGGAAAATATCCAGAAATTAACTTCCACGTTACAAGTCTGGGTACATTTGCACTTCTCTAGCATCTCCAGAGCAAAACGACAAAGGAAACAAAATCTGAATCCAGATTATTAGAGAACAGAAAAAATGAGTTTCTTGGATTTAGACTAAAATTGTATTGTGAATGAATCATCCTTCATAGGTAGTTGTGGTCTCCTCACCGTACTTCTGAAGCTTCCATCCTCCCTTTCAGCAAAGCCTTCATTTAGGTCCGGCAGGTTGCTCAAGTTTCCTGCGTTGATTTCTTTCAAAGCATTGTTGTACTGCTCAATGGTCTTGGTCAACTCTTTCTGGCTCTCTTGAATCAGTGACAACTTACCACGAGCCTAAAAAGCACAAAGAATGTCAATCTACAGTATACCAACATGCTTCTAAAGAACCACACTGATATCTATCCACTTATGTCCAAAGGTAGGTAGGTTAAATCATTCACTGTCTATGAACCAATAATTTCCACTATGACAATATAAATACTGTGACCTCCTCTGGCCCTGACAAACGTTCCCCGTATCATGACAAAAGAAAAAGCCAAAACTGAAAATGAAACTAAAGAAAATCAAAAGTAAAAGGAAACATTTTTAAATATTAAAAACTAAACTGAAATAAGAAAACGGTTTCCAGACACCAACTGAAATAAACAGACTTCAAAAGAAAAATACAAAAAAAATAATACAATAATTCCACAACTTAAAGGGAGCATAACAAATCTGTATCAACTGGGGCTAACAAATTTTTGGGTAGAAATGCTGGCTGTCGTTTTTAGGCAGGATTGTAATCTGGATTTATTTCAGCTAACAGAAACAAACATGGTGCTCAAATCTGATGAATGCACCAGACATTAAAGTCACTAAACTGAACTGCCTGTAAGCAGTTTAGGTGTTTTGTACCTTTAAAAGGTAGGAGTACCGGTAAGAGAGTAAACGTCTGCTTCAAAATGATTATTTAAAAAAAACAAAAGAAAATAAAAACAAGTTAAATTCAAACTTGAATTTAACTTCACGTACTAGTTGAAACTTCACTAGTAGATAAGCATAAATTAGTATAAGTGTTATTATTAGTACTACTGGATATCTAGACCTTTATCCCACTTTCCAACCTGATCTTTAATCCCAACAATGCTACTATGGAGCTTGGTGGTCTGAAGTGGCACAACATCCTAAAGTAACCTGTTGCCTTTCCCTCTGAACTGACCTGACTGATCTCATCCTGGGTGGTTTTGAGTGACTTAATGATGCTGTCCAGCTGAGTCCGACCGGAGAGCAATCTCTGCTCTAGCTGTGCCTCCTCCTCTTGGACTCTATTCAGGTCCGTTTTGGTGCGACTCAGTTCATCTTCCTGACTGCGGAGGTCAGTCTCCTGTGAGCGGATCTGGCTATGCAGGGATGAAATCTTCCAAACAAAAAGAAAGGAGTTTATATCTGCAGGATCAACATCCTGCTTGCTGTTCATTTAGAAATTGTAGATTTCAATTATAAATTTTTTAAATGCAATTAGTGCTTCACTTCTTACATATTTTTTTTTTCCACATCCATCTTGCACCAGCAAACTAAAAGCCAAATATGCACAGCTGCCTCTAAAGCAGTTACACTGACTTTCTAAACAAAGACCTTATTGTATATGTGGTGAATGTGTTTAAAAATACTAACTCTCACCACTTTCATGTAAACAAATCTTAACCTCAGATGACCAATGTTTTGACATCTGGCCTGATATCCGAGATCGCACTGACACCAAACCATTATCAGCTTAGACCAAAAAGATTACACTACAGTAAAACCACAAATGCATGTGTACCACTGTCACCAGTAGCCAAACACAAAACCCAATAACATTTCTCAACTGAAATACATGCGCATCACTTCAGTGTGTCACATCTCTAACCTTCTGGGTTTCATCCTGGCACTTCTGCTTGATGTCGTTGAGCATTCCCTCAAGCCTGGAGCGCTGTTGGTCCATTTCCTCCAGGCGTACCTGGGCATCCTGCTTCTGGGACTCCAGGTCTTGCAAGCTGCTGCTCTCCCTTTCCAAATTATTCTGCAAGCCCTGAGGGTCAAGGAAAACCCGCACAGAGGCACATGTGTTTGCAGAAAGTATAGCTATTAGGCATGATCTTTTCTGAGTTATTAAGCCTTCAGTTCCCCTCAAAATTATGCAATTTGTGCTGGATTTGAAGTATTTCTGACAACTTTTTAAATTGTAGAATAAAACGGACTGGAATTTACTCATGAATACCATTAACTAACTTAACTTTAACCAGGCAAACTAAATTATTTTATTTTATTCAGTCTTACCTGCACATCACTGTTTTTTTGTCTGAGGGCCTCCTCCTTTTCTCTGATCTCATGCTCCAGGATGAATTTGTCTCTACAGATGAAAAACACGAGCCAAACAATGGCAGAGAGGTTATAAAATGGACATCACTCACCAACAAACGACAGGCAAATGACAAAAATTATACCCAGTGTTTCATTTTTCTGTCTAGATTTGCAGGCAACATAATGGATAAGAGAAATCAGAATTAAAATATTCAATCAAAATGATCTGCCAACATTGATTTCTTTTTTACAAGGCTATGGAAAAGTCACAGAAATTAACACACCTAGTAACCTTTAATGTTTTAAATGTAAAAAGTTCAACGTTTTAGAGGTCTAATGGGCATCAGCACCGAGCAGTAAAATAAATGTATTAATGTGAACTGATGCACTCTGTGTGCTTGAAATGGAAATCAATTCACAACAATTACTTTCATCTGTTATTTCCAGCTACGGTGTTACTTTTTATTGGTATTTATTTTATTTTATTTATACGGACACTACAGATCTCCAGCGACTCATCAACTGCCCCATTTTACGTGAACGTGCACAGAGCCTGCAGCCAAATATCTGGTTTAACAAAGAATGCTGAAACCGCTAACGTGATGCGATATCTGTTATCTCTGACTGTGGTTTTCTAGTTTTGTCAAGCCACCCTAATGCAACGAGACTAAACAAAAAGAGGCTAAACTCGCTCATAGTCCTTCTGCAGCACATTCATTATGACTATGTCACTGTTGGTGCGTTATCAAGTGCTCTGTTAAAAAGGTTACTTGAGATGAATTTTTAATACTTTTTATTGGCTTATAAATGTATTTTACAGTATGCACAAATCTATTTTGAATTGTAAATGCTAATGGAACGATTGCACCTTCCATGCGCTGCAGTCTTTATACACTATTCTTTGACACATTCTCTTAGTTGCTTCCTTCTTACACCACAAGTGTTTGGCCATAGGGTGAAAATACTGACTGCAAGAAAAAACTATTTACATCAAATGTTAACTCATGACCATGACTTCCTGGACTGCTGTCAATAGCCAGAAAAGGCCAGCAGCCAGTTAATCAAGTTGCCCAACAGGTTGTTTGTGTGGGGTCTTTGTTCGTTTTGTTTTTTTAAATTAAACATACTCTGGGCCATTTGGGGTAATGATTATATTAAACCCTGGTGCCAAATTACATTAGAAAAATGTCTCGTGATAATACAAATATATTTAACAGTCCAAAAACAGACAAAGGTGTAGTCAACTGTAACCATTTACTGCAATTCATTTTCATGTTTGTCAGCAATCCGTATAGAGTTACACAGTGAGAAGTATGTTGACAGCTGTTGAGTACAATGCATCCTGTATACAAACAGTACAATAGTATGAAAAAAAACTTTGATCTAGAACATCACCTTACTAAAAGCTTGTCTACTTTTTCCTCACAGGAAGCGAAACAAAACTGTCCCTACTGCTAGTTACGGTTTAGTGGGCTCACCTCTGCAGATGAGATATTTCCGTACTGAGGTCATCCAGCTCTTTGATACCTGTCGGCTCTGTCGACCCTGTGTAGCCGATACCGTCCTGAGGTGAGAGACATTGAGACAGACGAGTTAGACAGCAGAAAAAAGGTAGGAGAGAAGATATGATGAGGGTGACTGGAGGGGAGCACAGAAACAGTTGATTAGGACTGGGAAATGGACAGGCGAACGACGAAGAATCTGTTCTAACAGGCGAAGGAGTACAAGGAGGGAAAAGAGGTCAGGGAAGATGTGAGTGATATGCAGTGGGAAAGAGGTGCTCCCCGCTGTTGTGTCTAAAGAAACAAAAGTCAGAGGAAGGAAATACAAACAGCTCACACAGTTAGCGTAGGAGCAAGCCAGCCAGACGATACATAAATTGCACACAAGGCTATTTAAAAGAATTCAATGCAACAGTAAATTTTGGAAGACTGTTCATTGTTAAACAGACCCATGCCATATCAAGAAGCCTAAACAAAAATATTGGGCAATTCGCAAAATTGCTGAAGCAGACCAAGACAACACATAATCTATTTAAGCTTCGTGTTTCACCTGAAATAGGAGACTATCCATGATATATAACTGATACAGATATATAACTGATAGCTGATGCCAACACCATCAGCTATTGGTTCACTTCCTATTTATAAAGTTGTTATTGGCCCAGAATTTCAGTGCATTTAAATTAAATTGTGTTTCTTAGAATTTACTGTCATGATGACATTAATCTGATAATATTAATAATAAAAGCATGATTGGTCTGAAAAGCTCAACTGGAGTAACTGATTTGTTTTCCTCACCTTGGCAGTCAAGCTTAAACCCACTTAGTTCAGACAGATTAAATTTTACTTTTACACTCATTGAAAAATAAAAAGCTAACTTCTTGGTAATGGTAATTCATGTTTTTTCCCCCCAGATAAATTTAAATAAAAGGTTACATGCTGGTTTACTTGATTGCCCACTTAACAGTGGCCCCATTTCACTACTCATATTAAAAATTATTTGTTCTATTATATCCTCTTTAATATAATAGAATTTGTATTCTCTTATGCTGCGTTTCCTTGAAGATCAAAAAATGTCAAGCCAGTGATGATGACAGCAGGTGGCAGCACTTTAAATGTTCCCATATTATTGTTCACCTTCTCTTTGGAACAGAGAGAGAGAATATAATAGAACAAGAGCGCCACCTTGTGGCAAAGGCCCAACTACTCACAATGTGCACCTTAAAAAAAGAAACCAAGTTCTGGTCTCACAGAAGGCAATTTTTAATAAGCACTTTGTTAAAAAAAAGAAAAAGAAAAAAAAAAAGAAAGAAATTGTAATAAACTGGCAAACCGACAGATGAAGAAGTGGTTGGAATATGGTATAGGCAGAACTCACAAAGCCCATAGCTGATGATGCAGATCGTTCTGATGGAGGGATCATGTCAGGAGTGAGAGCAGAGGGAGGGTCGATGCCTTTATTGACCTTTTGTTGGATCAAATGCATGGCTAGAGCAAACTGCTCCTCGTTCAGCTTGCCTGTTTGTTTTGTGTCAGCAAGTCCCCTATGGAGGAAGAGGAGACATTTTTCTCACCCTATTACATACTTCTGAGCAATAATATCAGCAATTTTTACAAATATAAATCCCCACTGAGTGGTTACCACGGACAAATGGTCCATTTTATGCTGGTTAAGTGAGCATCCTTTAAATCATTAAAAAAAAAAAAAAAAAACACTTCTGTTCCACTTCTCTAGACCAAATGTAGTCATTTGGTTGAACTCAGATGATTTGAACATTTATATACACACTATAATACAACTTCATACAATATAAACAATTTTAATATTTGCACTGCCTTTTAAAATTGTAACTACACCCTACTCTTGCGTACACAGCATTCAATTTACTTTATTATTTTCTATTCTTAGGTTTATTTTATTTTTTAGTTAGTTGTGTATTTAGATGTGTGAAGGGAACTTGCAAAGTAAGAATTTCATTGCTCATTGTAACCATTTGTGTTTTGCAGTGTATATGACAATAAACTTCTTGAATCTAATTTTAAGTGGCCACAAGATGGTGCTATATAGCTTTATCTGGGAGAATCCTCCTGACTATGTTTGCATTTTTAAAAAAGAGAAGAAAAAAAATCGACTTCCCGTTCAAATCGACTTTAATTTGAATAATCTGGTATTGATTCATTTAAAATTAATTTTTAAATATAAATGTATTTTGCCATAAAAGCCAGAACCTCCGCTAAAAGCTCACAAAAACATTTCAACAATTGCCAAACAGCTAAAACAGCAAATGATTAAAGAGCAGGTAAACGGATTTTGCAAAAAGATGTAAACAAAGCGTCGTTAACCCGACAGCTCGTACATGGACATGTCGGGTGCTGAAAGCCGACATCTGACAGATTCTGAACTGCAGGCTTCGTCACTCTCTGCCCAATATACTTCTATACTTCAAGACCAGTTTCCCATTAAAAAACTATTTTCTGCATTACTCACTTGCCTATTATGCACCAGTCTGTTGTATACATTGTTGTCAGCTTCTGATTTTTTCTCTCCCCAAAATAACCTCCGACAGCGATAAAACCGCTGAAACTTTGCTCTGTTCTGCTTCAGCAGCATCAGTCTTTGTACAGGTAATGTCCACATGTTGATTCGTGGTTTTCTTTAGTTTTTGATCTACTGCAGCATATTTTCAGGGGGGTTATATGCTATAAAAGATCAAGCCTGGAAAATCTCCTTCACATTTTTCTCTGTTTTATCCTCAGTTACTTTGACACAAAGGCATCTGCTGTGATGCTTACACCTCTGATAATGTCTCACACGTGTCAGTTCTGGGGGTTTTTGTTTGTTTGTTTGTTTTTTTACCTCCTTCGTAATTGCACAGAAATAGTCAAATAATTTGGAATGATGCATTTTTAACTTACAATGTTTAGAGAGTTCATTCAACAGTATACATCCAAGAGGAATTATCAGAATTATAATATTTCTGACCGAGTCAAAACTGAATCGAATCAAAACAGGGCGAAGTGTAAAAATGTATGAAAATGTTGACATCTTCACCAATTTAACACAATGGCAACAAAAAGAGTTAAGTCTATAACTTTTTGAACAATGAAACAGTTTTTGTGACACCAACACAGTGGATTTTAAATGTACACGTTAAGATAAAAACCCAGATAAACCTATCAGAGAGATAGCAACAATTTTAGGACTGGTCAAATCCACAAACTTGTTCTCTCCTAATAAGAAGAAATGCTAATGAAAGCTCAGGAACACCCGAAGTTCATGATGACAGAATTATTTCTATGGTTATGAGAAATGACCCATCATTTTTCATATAACCAAATCAAGAACACTCTCCAGGAGGTACACATACAATCAAACACCTTTATGAATGTGTAAGCAACACAGTGCCCAGTGCAAATGGATAATAACGCAACACAAACTGCAAAAGAGCCCGAATAGTTTCTCAAGGGCAAGAAATTGGATATTCTTTGATGGCCACGTGAGTCACCTGATCTCAACCCAACAGAGTATGCTTTTCAGTAACTGAAGACGAAACTTAAGGCATAGAGAGCCACAAACAAGCAGCAACTAAGGGTGGCTGCAGTAAAGGCCTAGCGGAGGTTTTCAATGTAGGAGAGACAGTATATGGCAATGCCCATGTGTTCTAGACTTCAGGCAGTCATTAACTGTAAAGGATTTTTATCCTAATAATGATTAATGTAATACTTTTATTGATTCCCTTATGAATGAAAACTGAAAGTCTGCACTTCAACCATATATGAATTATTGTATTTTAAAAGCCACTGTGAAAGTGTAATGAAGAAAATGTAATTTGCTTGTGTTTTCTTACACTGTAGTGCTTTGGGAACATGTTATTCACAACATACAAAAAAAAAAGAAAAGCCCCAACAAACAAAATCTCTAAATATGTCTGAGCTGTGGTCTTACCATATCTGTGCGAGCATCGTCTGGGAGAGCGTACAATTCATGAAGAGCTCGATGACATCGCCGCCGTTGACGAGGCCGTCATTGTCAGTGTCCGTGTTCTTGAAAATTTCTTTATATTTCTCTCTGTCAGCCACTGGTACAACCCAGTTCACCGCCGGCTAGAGACAACAGAAGACATTGTGTGATATGAAATGATGAACACAGCATTCAGTATACAACAAACACACAGTTCTTCTTCGGTGCAGACAGGTGTACTTCACGCAACAAGAGGAATTTGTGAATCTGCACAATGAAATGGTTAAAACAGATCAGTAAAAACAAAACCCCCCCCAAAAAAAACACAGTCCTCAGCTAGATGGAACTGCATTTGTAGGATGCTTTCTCACTGCCCTATCACAAACATTCACACAACTGTATAACATACACAATACATTAAAACTGTAACTAATCAAGCTAATAAAAAATACAAAAAATATATGCAAAAAAAATGCAAGATGAAATGCATACCTTGCATTTTATTTCTGTCAAAAAAACAAACTATTAAAAAACAAAATATAAAATAAAGCGTTTAAAGAAGCAGAAAGGGCCATGAATTTAAAAAAAAAAAAAAAAAAAAAAAAAAAGACAGAACAACATAACAACTGATCAAGTGGTCAAGGTACAAAGGTAGTACAAGTATTGCTACTCGTTACTTTCAAGAAAACCTGTTTCTCCAAAACTGAAATCCCTGAAGCTGTATCCTGGTAGAGAGAGGTTGGCCTTTGAACAATGCTCAGAACAATGTGGCAAAACAAGTCTACCCATTTGCAACAAAAGACAGTTAATACATGGCAACCTAGCTTGTTTAAGAGTTAAGAATCTGCCCTTGTGACACGTAGAGAGAACCAAGAAAAAAAAGAAAATAAACAAATCAAATCAAACGAATAGTCATGTGACCATTCGTTTGAAATGCATGGTCATATGTGATATGATCATTTAAAGTGCTTTCCACCAACATCAGCTTCAGAGAGCACTTTATTATGTGCTTCAATTGTATGCACATATCCAATTTAAAATCATCAATTGACACAATATGTTTCTCTTTGGACTGTGGGAGGAAACTGGAGGACTCAAACACTTATGCAGGTAAAGGTACAACATGCAACCTCCGCAAAGACCAACCCTAGGAGGTCCAAACCCAGAAACTTTTTGAAGCAACATCACTGTGCTGTCCATTACATTGATATTATATATTAGGTTTAATCACATGACTCAACGGCCATAAAGAGGCATTTGCGCATCTTCGACTATAATACTGTCCACACAAGCAATGTGAGGCAACATACCGGAGAACTGGACTTAAATGACTGTTTTGGAGAAAGGTTGGCAGCACCGGAGCCAAAAAGAGCAGCAGTGCCGAGGGGAGTAGTGTTGACCAGAGGAGAAGTGCTGCGTAAAGTTTCTTTGAGAAGAGCTGGACCAGTTCCAAGGCCAGACAGAGCAGGCAGCACAGGAACAGCACCTGGAAGTCCAACCCCAGTCTTCTTCCTCTTAGAAGGGGGGATAAGGGAAGCGGGTAAACTAGTGGGGAGCGGCTCCTTCTCCATGGTGCGATACACAAGATGCAAAGCCTGTAAAATGGAAAGTATAACCAATTAATACAAATAAAGAAGGGAACCCAGATAATATGTCAGTACAGAATCACAGTTTACCACGGTGAATTCTTCTTTGTCCAAGTGTCCATCTTTGTCCACATCACTTAGGTCCCAAATCTGCACAAACAATGAGTAAGTGCTCAATTTTAACAAACTGTTAAAATTACAAAAAAAAAAAAAAAGGCTGCATAGTAGTACTTGACATGTAACATCACCTTTCCTAACACATCCAGAGGTAGCTTGGAGTTTATCAAAACTGGCCTGACTTTATCACCAGAGAGGAGGCCATTCACAGGTAACAGACTCTCAAAAATTCCCTCAAACTTTCCCTTTTCATCAGGCTGGGAAATAAAGAAAAAAAAAAACAACAACAACAACAACAACTCAAGTTTAAGTGACAAGCCCATTTTTCTGTGATATCCTCATGACAGTTCTTGAAACCTTATAACATTTTACCTTAATGGCCCACTGTGAATCAGATGCTGTTGTTGAAACAGTTAGTAATGGGCTGCTTGTATCTTTCTATAAGAAAAAAAGAAGAAATAGAGTGAAATGAAATGCATCAACTTATCATTTTCTAAGACACTAAATAATGAAGTTTTCATATGATCCACAGAAATAATTCCCATAACATTATTGATTAATTCAGTTCTTTGGAGTTATTTATAATTATCATTATTAATTGTAATTATAACTTACAAATTTGGGTGCAGCTAAGTTTTGGTTGAGATTGTGAAGACTTATGTCATTTCCACCCTGCGCAGATGCCACCAGCCTCAAAGCTATGAAGAAACCCTAAAAAAAAAAAGAAAAAAAGAAAAAAAAAAGAGGAAGAAAGCAGAACAAATCCTGTTTTTTCTGCATGTATCAGCACGACAATACCATCAAATTTACAAAGAAATTCTGCGTTACCCGCTTGTCCAAATAGCCTTTTCTTTCTGAATCTGCCAAATCCCAAATCTAAAATACGTACATAAATAAATGCAAAGGTACAAGATTTTAGTTAGGTCAAATACATGACTGTGTGTTGTGTGTACATGTAGGTGACACTGTTACCCACCTTTCCCAGTGTGCTGTCTGACAGGCCAGACTTCTTAAGAAACTGAGCTGCATCGCCAGCTGATATTTTGCCTGTGTTTCCTGGGTCGAGCTATAAAGAATCATGAGGAAATTACCAGGAGGATACAGAGGATAGAAGTGTCTTTAAGAATGGGGTTACATAAAAGATCATACAGAGATGAATGCACAGTAAATGATCTGAAGTGAGGTGGGGAGCAACAGCAAACAACGTAGACCTTACCAGTCTGTAGTAGTTTTCATAAACTGGGTTTCCACTTGATAACTAAAGGAAACAAATTACAAATGAATGTGTATTAAGCATCAAATATACTAAATTAAGTTGCTAGAAAACGAATGGCTAATTTCAATGGCAACAAACTTCCAACATAGTTAGTTCATAAAGTAAAGGCCATCTTTTTTTTTTTTAGTTGCCACTTAGTCGTGTTTTGTTTTCAACAACACCACACTCTACACTAGCTTCATTACTGTCTTCGCCAGCAGTCGCTTTCCTTATCCTTTAAAGCGTACACTAACTTTGCTATCCTAACCTAGCTAACCCTGTCAACTTAGTTGACAGCGAAAGCTTAATAAAGCGTTCACAGTAGTTTATATTCATCCTATCTTATGAAGACCTAAAGCAGTCAGATCACATAACCGCTGTCGCTGTCAGATGTTAACGCTTTCTAATAAATTTTATTACTTTTCTTGAGCTGTTTGGAGTTGTTACCTGACTCAGAGTCATGAACGCCGCCATATCTCCTGGTGTCTCGGGAGTGCGCACAGAGTCCTTAAAGGGAGCGGGCGCGAGCGCCTGGGGACCGGCGGGGACCGCGGTTCCGGTGGGTGTGGACACCGCGCCCTTGTCAGAGCTGCAGAGCAACTGCGCAAATTTGAATCCTATTAAAATGAAATGAGGTTTTCATGCCTGGGATGGTTTGCATGTGTGGTCAGCAGGTGTCCAACTTTACTTGGGACTGCACGGCATTTTTTAACCCCTAGTGCCGGGGTTTTGTCAGAACACCGGTCCTACAACGTCTTACATTTTCATTGGCTGCAGACAACACGTGGGTCTTACAGGGATGACGTCGCTGCTGCGTCTCTATTAAAACCCCAAATAACTGTTTTACAGAAATTTAAGACATACACGAGTGGATAAAGCCCATAAATCCAAGCTTTAGTGTCCTTTAAGGTCTCTAATGAATTAGAAAAACATTCAGTTTAACGCAGTCACTGGATTGACGCTAAATAGTTTCAATTATGTTTTAATTTTTCAGATGTCCCTTAGTCCCACATTCATTTTTCCGAGATGTGGTACACCAAAAAATCATACAAACAGGCAAATTTTATGAAGACTTATGTTTCTGTTGTTTTTACAAACACATTTTGTTTTCAGTTTTTAAGTTCACACCAGATAATTTCCATGGCTATTTGTGAACTACATTTCAGGACCCACACACACACACACATATATATATATATATATTTTTTTTTCTTAGGTGAAGTGTAATTGTAGTTAACCCAAAGACACATGGATTACAGGCCCCCAAATACTAGCGTTTTCTATACTTGTCCAGAATTTTTTCTGGGGAAGATATAATGAAGCAGGCACTAGATATCATTAACATGTATGGTCTCCTTGACATGAAGTGACTTTCACAGTATGAATATTTTATCTATTGCTCTTGGGTGAAACAATAAGGAAAAAAATAGTATGCATTTGACAGTGTTTTTTTTTTAAATTTCCAGCTTTTTCTGTAAAAAAAAAAGTATATTTATTCATACCAAGCTTGGATATAAACAGAAACTTCTTAATTGATTGAATTGAATCTTTAGGAGAGTTTTATTCACAGATAGAGGAAATGAAACTTCATTTGACATTCCTTTTTGAAACAGTTGGCATGGAGTCCACTAATTTACATCTAAACCACAAGCAGTGCTTCTAAATTGTGAACTCTCACACACAAAATATCAGTGGACAATAAGGTTATAATCTTTTAATAAAAACTTTGGTATCAATAACATTCTGTCCCATAAAAATAAGACACACACAGGGGCTCACCACCGGTTTGTCCAGACTTTCAAAATATGATGCAGGTCCCATCAATTCATTCCTAATCAATTAATTCAATTCAGAGTGTGGGGACAAAAGAAAAAGACAGTGCTGCATACATAACCAAAAGAAGTCATCATAGTATTGATTTGTCTCTTCACATATTTTCTTTTCTTTTTTTTTTTTTATGGTCACAACTTTTGGTTTATGCTTTGTATGTTCTGTTTCAGAGTTAACGTTGAAATCTGAGCGGCTGATGTTCTTAATTTAATATAATTACTACATTTTCAGCTCTTTCAAACACCCTAAAAGAAAAAAAGAGAGAGAGAAAAAAAAAAAAAAAAAGAGGGTATTTGCAAAAAAGTAGACATGCAGACCACAGACTGCATAGATTAATCTTATATACAGTCTGTGGTCTAGTTTAAGAGAATCTTAAAAAAAAAAAAAAAAAAAAAAAAAAAAAAAAAAAATCTAGCAAACAGCAGGTGACGGTTTATAGTTATTATCTGTTATTACAAAATAAAGAATGTACTTTGAGTGGAAAACCTTAGAATTAATCCAGCAGTTCAGGGTTAAGATCAAAATGAAAGACCCCAAGTATGTTACAAACCATTTGCCCCCCACCCCCTTCCAATCTACTGCAAATCACCCTTTAGCTGGGTTGTGTCCAAATCTCAGGGAAAGGATGCACAGCAGCCACAATACCCCTGGGAAATATAGGACAGTTCCTGAGGGAGCACACCCACCCCCAAAAAAGGGAAAAAAATAAAATAAAAAAAAAAAACAACAAAGAAATTCTATGCCAACAACCCTTCAAAGCTCATCTTTAAGCTTTCCTTCTTCTTCATCTGTTTCTGAAAGTGCCTCGTCTGTGTCTTCTTTCGTTTCTTCTTCTTCCTCCTCCTCCTCTTCTTCTTCTTCATCTTCATCATCAGCAGCTTCAGTGTCCTGCTCTTTGTTCTTCTCCTCCTCCTCTTTTCGTTTCAGGTCATCTTGCTCCTGTTTCATTTTTCTCTCTGGCTCCTGTAAGGAATCACAAACAACAACAACAACAACAAAAAATCAAGTCTTTTAATCACAGCAGTAGTTCATAGGGGCAGACTTTGTGCTTTGCATGAACAACAAGTTATGAGTTAAAAAGAATAAGGCCAGACCTTTGTCACACCCCATGTCTCCTTTCCAATCTCTTCTGCCTCTTTCACGTCATCTGTAATCAGGAAGTTGTCAAAGATTGTACCAGATTTCACCTGAGGAGGAAGGGGGAAAAACCAAAACTGTTAGACTGTAGCTCAACTGCCGCTACCACATACCTTAAAGATGAACCGTGTCTCACCTGCCAAAGATCAAGACCCAAAACACCAATGTTGTCAAACTTGTAGATGTTCGAGTCTGGGCTGTATTCAGGATTGTCAATTTCAGGATGCACCCAGGCTCCTTTGTAGTTGGGGTTATCAATCTGCTTGGGCTTCCATTCTCCCTGAAATACAGGAAGTTAAAAAGGGTTATCAGTAATGCAATTTAAAAGCATTTTAAGTATTTTATATATTAATATTAAAGTATTTTGGTGATCAATTTCTAGCCTACTTTGTACTCTGGGTTGGGGATCATGGGTGGCTCCCACTCTCCGTCCATATCCTCATCCCAGTCTTCAGGCTTTTTAGCATCAGGATCTGGAATATTCTCGGGCTTGTCCCAGTCCTAGAGAAAAACACAAAATACTGAGGTTAAAATACACAACTATTTGCACAGAGCAAAGTAAGAGGTGGTAGAATGACTGTACTGAGTTTACTCACCTCAGGCTTTGCGTCACTAGGATCATCAATCTTGGCACGGTCATCCCAATCCTCTGGCTTCTTGGCTTCAGGGTCCTTAATTTTCTTAGGAGGCAGAAAGTCCCAATCATCCTCCAGACTCCCAGATTCCACCTTCTCATTATCGATTTTTACTTCATAGGTTTGATCTGGATTCAGGATTAGTGTGTACAGGTGGGTCAGCTCATCATCCTAGAAAGAAAAAGCAAAACAAAAAAAAGAAGCAGGGTTTAGACTAAAGCCTTTGGTGCAGAAGCAGGTTTCCATTTAAAAATATGGACTTCAAAACACAAGAATTACCTTGCATTTAATCTCTTTCTTAATGAGATTATTCTTGCCTTTGTAATTAAAAATTACATGAACTTTCTTGGTGCTGTAGCCACAAATGTCAGGGCCTAGGGGAAAGGAATAAAATTAATTATTACACGTATCAAATCCAGTGACAGCTGGAAGCACTGTAAATCACACAGGTCATTATTACTTACCAAACATAATGTAGTAAGAGGATTCTCCATGCATTTCAGTCTGCTCCAAGTCCGCAGGAAAGACCTTCACGTAGCCACCACCACAGTCGATTTTCTGCTCATGCTTGACTGTAAACTGGATGACCAAAGGCTTACCCTCATTGCTGAAAGAATCAAAACGGGCAGAGGCCGCATAGAAACGTGCATCCTGGCTTGTCTGCAGACCTGAAAATGAAAGTATCAAACCAAAACTAAATATATTTTGTTCAGCTTTAAACAAACATAAAGTAGGAACCATAATGGAAATCAGACATGAGGGCACTTTGTAGGAGCTATTCGAGACATTACTACTGCTTATTATGATCAAATGACTCATTTTCACTTCTAGAATAGAAATTTCTTTTTTTTTTTTTTTTTTTTTTTTTTTTAAAAACAGGAACACATTAAATGTCAAGTGCCTTGCTGCCATTTGGACAACAGTAAACGCTATTTTGATCAAAAGAAAACTTTGTAATGAAGATTTACATTAGAAAGTCCGAACATGTACCTTTGTCTTTCTCTGCATCGCCATAGAAGTCGCCAGCCGTGAGCTTCCACTCTCCGTAGTCTGACTTGTGCTTGGAGTTCACCCAGCGACTTCTCCATTCATCTGTTCAGAAAACAACCAGTAAGTTTGCTGAGGATTAACACTACCGGGCCAATAGAGCATGGTACGTCATGAAAATCGTCTCACAATTTCCCAGTAATTGTAGATGCGACGACAAATTGTCAATGTCGAAATTTAGTTTCACTAACTGCAACTTGGACGACGATTATTAACTGATATCGATATTACGTCTGCTCCCTTCGACCTTAATGAATGTTGCCAATTATCAATGGACTTTTGATTATTTAACGGGGAAAGGTGATATTTTTGAGAGGACTCACAGTCTAGACAACAATTTTTGTGACACAACGATGTCTGAAAGTCAAGCTAACAGGCAGTGAAGTGCTAACCTTGCAAAGTTATAAAAATTCTCTGCACAACTTACCACCATCCAGAAACTCTTCCCGAAAGTAAATCTTCGCATGTACACAGTACACTGCTAATATTACTGCAATTACTCCTAAGACTTGCATTTTCCCCATTTTCAGCTCAACTTTCAGCAGCTCTGCAGGAGCGTCGCCGGGCAGGACAGCAAAAAGACTGTGCAGGAGGAAGAGAGGGGAATATTTTAGAGTTGCTCCAGCGAACAGATGTCTACCCGCTATTGGACAAACAGACGGTGTGGCTGGACCAATCACAGTAGACCACGAAACATATGTCCTGTCCGTAGCCTGGTCCAAGATCAGTTGTTGTTTGAGTTATGTCGGTCGTGTTGGTGCGGGAACCACCCTGTAGAGGGTGGTAATAACAAATAAAGAGTGTAAAGTAATGACTGTCTTGTGAATGTTTATTTATCTGATGTGTTTCAAGAGGACGGTCAGCAATACGACTACAAGAAGTCCCCCCAAACTATGAAAAACGCTTTGAGAATGTGTTTTACGTTTACTGTGAATATTAACATTTATAACGTGTGGTAACGGTTGGGCTCGTGACACCTCGTTTCAACTGTTGCGTTAACAGCAGGTATCAGTAACGGCTCATAACGACTGCAGGACTTGGAAGTGATTTCCACGATTGTAAAACGGGAAACAAAATACTATTTTTTACTTAAAACAAAACTGGCACAAACATGTGCCCAACAGAAAGCTACCATTTCTCGAATGACCACGCTTTGGTAAGGGCAGAATATATATATATATATATATCAAAGGTTAGAATTATATAAGTAAGATATGACCTCGATAACAAGTCTCCAACTTGTAATAAATAATCCAGTTAGCTCGTTCAGATGGCAGTAAAGCTAAAAGACTAAAGAAAGAAGAACGTTTTATTAATTATATTATCTTCAGTGCCACTTTGATTGAAAAACAGTTCTGTTTTACTGATACAATTTTAATTAATACTTTGCTCAGCCCTAGACCATCACACTACCACCACCAAGTGTGTGTGATTTTCCTTTAATGGTGCTACATTAGTTTTATGTCAGATGTAATGAGACACAAACCTTCAAAAAAATGTACTATGTATTTTACAAGAGTCTTGTGGCTCTTCAGGATGTTTTTTTTAAAATGTTTGTGTCGTTTGTTTGTTTTTTTTGTTTGGTAAATGTGAGACAAGCCTTTGTGTTCTTGTGGTCAGCGGTGGTTTTTTTTTCATTGAAACTCTTCCATAGGTGCCATTTTTGTTCAGTCTCTTTGTTATTATTGACCCTGACCCTGCCTGAAGCAAGTGAGGTCTTGAACTAATTTGCTGTGCCCGCCACTCCTTGAAAGGTTCCCCACTGTTCTAAGTTTTCTCCATTTGTGGATAATGAATCTCACTAAAGTTAAGAAGAAGAAAAAACAACCTTAAAAATGGCTTTGTAACCCATTTCAGACTGACAGATGTCAGTGATATCTTGCTTTTTTTGATATCTTTTAGCCAAATTCACTTTATTCTATTGTATATAGTACTTTACTGTTGTTGTATAGTATGTTATTCTAGGTTATCTTATCCTATTCTGTTGTGTTTTTCTTAACTTATACTGCTCTTAAACTTAAACGTACTCTCTGTTGTAACCAAAAAGTTTCCCACGTGTGGGACTAAAAATGGTTTATCTTATCTTATCTTATCTTATCTTATCTTATCTTATCTTATCTTATCTTATCTTATCTTATCTTATCTCATCTTTGTCAGACAGATTCTTAAATGGAAATGATTCAAATGGTCTGACAGTAAGCAGGCCTGGGAGGAACTAGTGAAATTGATCTAAGCTTTCCACAAAATGAAGTTTGGATAGCTTTTTCTATTAATAAATTATAAAATAATTTAAAAACTGCTTTGTATATTTACACGGGTTATCTTTGTCTAATATTAAAAATCTTTGATGGCCTGAAACATGAAAATGTGACAAATATGCAAAAAAAAAAAGAGGAAGAGGCAAATACTTTTTCACTGTGTTCTACTTTGGAGTTAGTTAGTTATTGATTTTCATAACATTTCATAAATTTTTTTTTCTCCAGGCAGAATAAGTTGAAGAGTCACTGAGTTTTTCAAACATCAAGGAGGCGAGTCCTCCTGCCAAACAATACGATGGAAGAAGTTAGCCAAAATACAAATGAGGCTGGATGTCAGGTAAATTGATAATGGGTTTAATGAAACCTTACTGACATCAACCACTTTTGTTGTCAGAGCAGTTACAATTACTACAATTAACATCTATTGTATTTCTCAGGCCAAATATAAGGAGGCAAGAGAAGAGCGAAAAAAGCTCCTCACCCCTGCACACAAGTATATCATTGACATCTTGGCTGAGAGACTGGCCCTATCGCCAACAGATGTAGAGGAGTTTATTTTAGATTCGTCTTCTGTGAGTTTTTCCCATATACTTTGACAAAGTATGTTCAAAATTCTATCCGGATATACTTTTATTGCACTGGCAGTGTATTTAGGATGATTGATATACTGAAAAAAGAAGCCACTGTCAATCACTTTTCTGATGATATTGCATGGCAGCAATCAGAGATTACTTTTCTGTGTTTATAATTCCATCAATTTTGATCCCGACACCACTGACTGTATGCCCAAATAATAGCAAAGCCTGCACCGTGTTTTACAGGTTGTGGACACTCACCGTTGTACCGCTCTCCTGATTGCCGTAGATACTAACAACAGTTTTAATCATTTCATATTTATCATTCATCACTCTGTAAAACCTATTGCCACTGATTTTCAGAGCAGTTTTTGTGTAATTTTGCGTACCTTAGCCTTTTCTTCCCTGTTTCCTTTAATTAAGAATAGCTTCTTGACAGCCATCCTTCTACTGATCCCATTTCTGTTGAGGCTTCAGTGAAAAATAGATAGATTAACTGAAGGACCAAGTTTTCAGTTAATAGTTCACTGAGAATCAAATAGGTGGTGCAAAAAAATATTGTATCCTTGTCAAACCTTGTCCAAAAATTATGTGTTTTTGGACAGGCTGATAATAACAAAACATACAATTTTAAATCGGTTCTTTATGTCGTCTAAGTCGTCTATTATGTATAGACACAGTCCTGGTTCATCCACTGAGTTAAGTCTTTTACCCTTTAGTGATTCATAGGTCAGGGATCAACAAACAAAGAAATCGTTTCTCGGAAAATGGTCTGATGCAAGGACTTGACTAGAGAAGACAGTCAATGTCAACAGAAAAGCTTTGAAAAGACTTTCAGAAAGTCTGGAGAACTATTGCTCAAGGCAACCTTAAAAAAATACATGAGCATTTGGCTCCTTGGAAGCAAAATATCAAAAGCAAAAAATATCATAATCAGAAGTGTATATTTTGGCTGCTGCAAGTACAACTGGAACACGCAAAAGTCAAAACATCTCATTCATTTCACATGTTATATTGTCTATGTTGATATGGCAATTATGGTTTAAACACATCTGATATTATACAGTTACACATTTTTCATTTCACAATTTTTTGTCTTTCTTTTTCCTTCTTTATCATGAATAGCTGGCTGCTTTTGATCAGTTTTTTGCCGAAGGAGGTTGCAAAACCATTTCCTTTGTGTATCAAGAATCTGCAGCGCCAGGACCAGGTTGGAATAAATCTCGACTCCAGTATTTGACTGTCACATGTTATCCTGCTTATTTTTTTTATTTCATACTAAGTAATACTGACCACTAATTTAAAACAAACTAAGATTAGAGTATTTTACTTTTCTGATTTTCAAGGCCAGTCATAATTGGAGTTTTTACCAAGTTCATGTGATCATTAATGATTTTATCCCTGTGCTGGTGAAATATCCTAGTTTTAGCAGAAAAAATTAAGATCTGTTTTATGTGTCATTTTCATTTTTTAATTTTCTTCCAAAATTATTTATATTTTATTGCAGAGTGTGGTCGCTCATATCCTGGTGCTGTAAAAGGAGAAAAAACACTGAGGCTGTTTATGCCCGATTTGTCCCAAATATCCCTGACAGGTATTTGCTGCTACTTTATACGGACAAGAGAGGACATAGCTGTGAATTCTGAAAACGTACATGAGGTAAGAGGGTACTGAATTTGTATGGTGGTTTGTTTCTATAACTATTATATAATTAAAATATCCATATACAGTATCTCACAAAAGTGAGTACACCCCTCACATTTTTGTAAATATTTTATTGTATCTTTTCATGGGACAACATTAAAGATATGACACTTTGATACAATGTAAAGTACTCGGTGTACAGCTTGTATAAGAGTATACATTTGCTGCCACCTCAAAATAACTCAACATACAACCATTAATGTCTAAACCGCTGGCAACTAAAGTGAGTACACCCCTCGGTGAAAATGTCCAAATTGTGCCCAAAGTGTCAATATTTTGTGTGGCCATCCCAACACTGCTTTAACTCTGTTGGGAATGGAGATCACTAGAGCTTCACAGGGTGCCACTGAAATCCTCTTCCACCCCTCCATGATGACATCATGGAGATGGGTGGATGTTATCATGTTAGAATGCTGTCCTGTGGCTCAGTTTCTGAAGGGAGGGGATCATGTTCTGCTTCAGTATGTCGCAGTACATGCTGGCATTCATGGTTCCTTCAATTAGCTGTAGCTCCTCCGTGCAAGCAGCACTCATGCAGCTCCAAACAGTGACATCCCACCACCATGCTTGACTGTAGGCAAGACACACTTGTGTTTGTACTCCTCACCTGGTTGCCGCCACACATCCTTGACACCATGTGAACAAAATAAGTTTGTCTTGGTCTCATCAGATCACAATTAATCCATGTCCTTAGTCTGCTTGTTTTCAGCAAACTGTTTGCGGGCTTTCTTGTTGTAGTACCAGAGTCAGCTTGTAGTCAGTTTTAATCAGTTTTGGGTTGCTTTTAATCTTCTTTACTTTGTTAGTTTTCTTTATTGTCTATTATATTGTCTGTTTTATTCACGTTTCAATATTTACCGATTTATTTGATCTTTTTTTCATTCATTCATTTATTTTACACTTAATTAATTTTCTTTGTCTGTTTAATGTATGGTTTTTAACTTTTATTACTGTTTTTTACTGGGAAGCACTTTGGTCAATCATGTTGTTTTTAAAGTACTTTATCAATAAAGTTGGATTGAACACCAAATTCAACACACCTTCCGATTTGCACCTGAGACACTAGGAAGGGAAAATGGCAAATTGGGCACAATTTGGACATTTTCACTTAGCGGTGTATTCACTTTTGTTGCCAGAGGTTTAGACAATAATGACTGTGTGTTGATTTAAAGGGGACAGGAAATTTACACTGTTGTACAAGTTGTACACTGACTACTTTACGTTGTATCAAAGTGTCATATCTTCAATGCTGTCCCATGAAAAGATATGACAAAATATTTTTTAAAAATGTGAGCGGTGTGCTCACTTTTGTGAGATACTGTCTAATAATATTATGATTTGTGTTTTTATTTACATTTGTCCAAACCATTTTAGAATCGGAATGGTATAAAAAAAAACTAATATTTTTTTAATATAAATTTAAACAAAATGTACAATTTTTTCCATATAAATCGTTATAAAATCATATCTAACAACCTAACAACCATATATATAATATAGATATGTGATTTTATAACCATTCCAGTTCTAAAAAGGTTGGGACAGTGTGTAAAATGTAAATTAAACAGAAATCATAATCTCATTAGTTTCATAAGCCCATACTTTATTCACAATAGAACATATAAAACATATCAAATAAAAGTCCCACTTACTTCCAAGCGGATGTCAGAATTTTCTTTATATGCTGAAAGAAAATGGTTTATCTGTGAAAAAAATCCAATTTAAACACACAATAAAGTGTTTTAAATTCACAGGACAGCAATATGGTAGTTTTCATTGGACATACAGACATGATTTAGGATCTGGGTTGGAAATTATTTTTAAAAACCTAAGTGTGCATTTTATATGTCTTTGTGTTCACTGCTCAGAAAAATAAAGGGAACACTTTTACAAAACATTGTAATTCCAAGTCGATCACACTTCTGTGAAATCAAACTGTCCACTTAGGAAGCAACATTTACTGACGATCAATTTCACATGCTGTTGTAGAAATGGAATAGACAACAGGTGGAAATTATAGGCAATTAGCAAGACATCCCCAATAAAGGAGTGGTTCTGCAGGTGATGACCACAGACCCAACAGCAGGACCGCTATCTCCACCTTTGTGCATGGAGGAGCATGAGGAGCACTGCTAGAGCCCTAAAAAATGACCTCCAGCAAGCCACAAATGTGCATGTGTCTGCTCAAACAGTCAGAAACAGACTCCATTGGCAGTGGGCCACTAATGGTGTGGGGTGGCATTTCTTTGGGGGGGCCGTACAGCCCTCCATGCGCTCGCCAGTGGTAGCCTGACTGCCATTAGGTAGCGAGATGAGAACCTCAGACCCCTTGTGAGACCATATGCCGGTTTCTCCTAATGCAAGACAATGCTAGACCTCATGTGGATGTCAGCAGTTCCTGCAAGATGAAGGCACTGATGCTATGGACTGGCCCGCCCGTTCCCCAGACCTGAATCCAATTGAGCACATCTGGGACATCATGTCTCGTTCCATCTACCCCAGAATGTCCAGGAGTTGGCGGGTTCTTTAGTCCAGGTCTAGGAAGAACTTTCTGAGGAGACCATCCGCCACCTCATCAGGAGCATGCGCAGGCGTTGTAAGGAGATCATACACGCACGTGGAGGCCACACACACACTACTGAGCCTCATTTTGACTTGTTTTAAGGACAGTACATCAAAGTTGGATCAGCTTGTTGTGTGTTTTTCCACTTTGTTACGACCCGTCTAGGGCCAGGCCACAACATGAGCGAGGCACTCGCTTCCCTCCCCAAGACCCAAGCAGTCACACGCAACAAATCCGTAGATGTGAAGTGATTTATTTACAAGGTGAATAAAGAGAACCAAAACGGGAGTGTCAACACTTCAGGGTGAGCCAAGGCCAAAACAATAAACAAAACAAACCTACACAAATCCCGCACCCCTGACCTCACCAAAATAAAGCCAAAAATAAAGACAGAGTCTGACCTCCTTAACTAACTCAAAACAGGAGAAAACGGGTGATCAAAATAACGGCAGCTCACCCCTACCCACTCCACTTCCACAACTTTCAAGCGTATACTGCAGCCAGCGGCTACCACAGGACTACTGCTGGGTGATGAGGAGAAACGCGAGGGCCTCTCCCGCTGTAGCACTCCAGCCTCCTTTTAATGGGCGGGTCCTCCAGCTGGATCCAATCACGCCGGGGCAGTATATCCACGCACCAATCGGAACAGGGCCCTGGCACAGCTAAATTAACATAGAAAAAAAACACAATACCTGCACAAACAAACACATGGACATACAAGTTCGTAACACCCCCTTCCATAAGATTTAAACAATCCTCCTATTGTTTAATTCCTAAACTACAAAATTGCTCTCGACAGGGCGTCCGCGATGACATTTTCCGTCCCTTTCTTATGCTTGATCTGCAGGTTGAAGTCTTGCAAAAGAAGGGACCAACGCATAAGTCTCTGATTTGAGTTTTGCATCTGGGAGAGAAATACCAATGGGTTATGGTCAGTGAACACTTGAACAGGGATAGAGCTGGATCCGATATACACCTCGAAATGCTGTAGGGCTAACAACAAGGCAAGGGCTTCCTTTTCAATGGTACTGTAGTTCATCTGATGTTTGTTGAATTTTTTTGAAAAGTAACAAATTGGGCGATCCACGCCGCAATGGTCTTCCTGCATAAGGACAGCTCCTGCACCAACCGCACTAGCGTCAACCTCAAGCTTGAAAGGGGACATGAAATTCGGGGCCGTAAGAACAGGGGAACTGCACAGTAACGCTTTCGCAGACTCGAAAGCAGTCTGACAAACAGGCGTCCACACAAAAGGCTTCACCGGACTGATCAAATCGGTGAGAGGAACGACAACAGTGGCAAAGTTCTTACAAAAACCCCTGTAATAACCACACATTCCTAGAAATCGGCGCAGCGCCCTTCTCGTTTGTGGGACTGGAAACTCAACGATCGCCTGTATTTTCGCGGTCACCGGCAGTATCTGTCCCTGACCCACCTGTTTTCCCAGATATGTGATGGTGGCTCTGCCAAATTCACATTTGGCTAGGTTCAACGTAAGCGAGGCCTCCTGAAAACGGCTGAAAACAAGAGAGAGTGTTTGTAAGTGGTCAGACCAGGTGGATGAGTAAATGACAACATCGTCCAGGTAGGCATCGCAGTTATTCACGCCCGCCAGTACTTTGGCCATAAGGCGCTGGAAAGTAGCGGGTGCATTACGCAACCCAAACGGCATAACCGTGTACTGGAGAAAATGGTCCGGTGTAACAAAAGCAGATATTTCAGAGGCTCGGGGAGTTAAAGGTACTTGCCAGTAGCCTTTTAACAAATCAAGTTTGGTTACAAACGATGCCGATCCCACTCTATCAATACAATCCTCCATTCTAGGAAGAGGAAATGAATCAGGTTTGGTAACAGCGTTAACTTTCCTGTAATCATTACAAAACCGAGGAGTGTTGTCGGATTTTGGTACTAGCACACACGGCGAACTCCATGCGCTGGCGCTCGGAAAGGCTAAACCGTGTTCTAAGAGATAGTCAACTTCCTTCTGCATTATCGCCCTTTTCACTGGGTTCACTCGGTAAGCATGTTGCTTAATCGGTTTATGTCCTTCCACATCAATATCGTGGCACAGGACCGCAGTTTGACGAGGGTGATCAGAAAAAAGTGATAAGTTCTTTTCTATCAGATCAGTGATGTCAGCTCGAGCGGGTTCAGACAGGTGGACTAAATATGTGTCTAAATCATTTAAGATCTCCGAATTTTTCAACCGGCCGCTACCCAGCGCTTCACTTTTCTGGAGTAGCCCGTCATCAGAGGGTTCATAGGGAGAAACAGTACTAGCGGCGCACACTGGAGACGGCGCACCCGAAGGACTCCTCGAGTGAAACGATTTTAACAGATTAATATGACAAACCCTAGACTTTCTCCGGCGGTCTGGGGTCTGGATCACATAGTTGTTGTCACTGAGTTTTTGTTCCACCACATATGGGCCAGCGAACTGAGCTGATAAGCTGGACCCTACCACAGGCAACAACACCAACACTTTCTCTCCCGGCTGAAAACTTCTGCAAACAGCTTTTTTATCATAGCGAGTTTTCATTTTAGCTTGCGTATGTGACAGATTCTCTCGAGCTAACTGACATGCAAGGTGAAGCTTTTCCCGAAGTCCGCTAACATAATCCAGAACATTATGCTGAGTTTCAGAAGCTTCTGACAACCACCTCTCCTTCAGAAGGCGGAGGGGACCGCGGACCACGTGTCCAAACACCAGATCCATCGGACTGAATCCCAAGGATTCCTGAGTGACTTCTCTGACTGCAAACAACAATAACGGCAGACCCTCATCCCATTCTCTATCCGACCCCGCGCAGAACTTGCGCAGCATAGCTTTGAGGGTTTGATGGAATCTTTCCAGAGCACCTTGACTTTCCGGGTGGTATGGACTGGATTTTACATGTTTTATGTGCAACTCCTCCACAACCTGTGCAAACACTTTTGAAGTAAAATTCGTTCCTTGGTCTGTTTGAACAACCTTTGGAAGCCCGAAAGTAGAGAAAAATTTAAGTAGTGCTTTTAGCACCGGTTTTGCTTTCAGCGTGCGTAGTGGAATTGCCTCTGGGTACCTTGTTGCTGAACACATTATTGTAAGTATGTATTGGTGTCCGGATTTGGTTTTTGGCAGGGGACCCACACAATCCAATATTACTTTTTCAAACGGCTCACCTATTACTGGAATAGGATGTAACGGAGCAGGTGGAATGGGTCTGTTAGGTTTCCCCGCCATCTGACATGTGGTACAGGTACGGCAATATGCCACCACATCAGCTTTCAACCCTGGCCAAAAGAAGTTGCGCAACACCCGATGATATGTTTTGTTCACCCCAAGATGTCCAGCCATGCTGGCATCATGCGCTAAGCTAAGCACCTGCCCTCGATGTGGCTTCGGCACCACCACCTGCGTAGCACCAGGCAAACCACACCGGTCAGAGGACCACCTCCTCATAAGAACTCCATCTTGCAAAAAATAAGAAGTGGGTGATTCACTTCCTGCACTCTTAGCTGCAGATAGAAAACAGGGAGCCAGTGATGAGTCATTCTGCTGAGCGGTTATCAATGCATCCCTATTCAATTTCTCATCCAGCTCTGGCATCAGTTTCATCACATCGCTTTTTGTTCTGTCACTCTCACGGCTGGGAGATATTCTCTCGTCTGGCATCGCCATAAACGTGTCAGCAACATCCACAACATCATCAAATTTGCGCGATTGCGCACGAGTAATAGCACAAACAGGAAACACACTTGATAAAGGGGCGGCAACATCAGTGACAGAAGAAATAGGCGTTTCCACCACTTCAGGCGGTGGGAAAACTGTCCCACCAGCCAAGTCATTTCCTAAAATAAACGAAACCCCTTTAATCGGCAACTGGGAACTCACCGCAACTTTGACATGCCCCGTTTTCACGGGCGAATGTAAATGGACTTTGTGTAACGGCGCCCGAAGAACGCTCATCTTAATTCCCCAAACCAACACATCTGAATCACAAGCAGTTTTATCTGACAATGGCAGTACACTATCCAACATAAACGACTGATGCGCACCTGTGTCCCGAAGAATAGTAACAGGCACTTTGTCCCCCTCTTCTCCCGTCACAGAAACAAAGCCTTTCGTGATGAATGGTTTAAAACGTGGCTCTATTTCTGCATCCACATGGTGCAAATCACGGGTGAGAGTGGAATGCGATTTAGGCAAAGGGACAACTTTGATGAGACCTACGCCCGCTGGATTTTTAGAGCCTTTGCGCTGCTCTTTCCTCCGGAGCGCAGGACAGGCAGCGATTAGATGTCCGGGTCCGCGACAATAAAAACAGTCGCGATTAACACCATCCTCCTGTCTATCTTTCAGTCCTATCTTTGGTGACTTTATCTTCCTTTCCTGTCCCACCCTAATATTCTGTGAGACAGCGGCTGAAAATATAGTTTTGTGGGTGAGAGTGAACTCATCAGCCATCACTGCCGCTTTAGCAAGTGAGGTCACCTTTTGCTCATTCAGATAAATGACTACTTGGTCCGGCAAACATTTTTTGAATTCCTCTAACAAAAGAAGCTCTTTCAGCCCCTCGAAATCCTGTGCTTTACTGGCCTGCAACCATCGTTCAAACAGGCGACTTTTCTCACGGGCAAACTCCACAAATGTCTGATTGGCGGTTTTTTCACACTTCCTAAATTTTTGACGGTAGGCTTCTGGGACGAGCTCATATGCCTGCAACACAGTCTTCTTCATGACGTCATAATCCAGGCTATCTTCAATCGATAAACTGGTACACACCTCCTGGGCTTTGCCAACCAATTTGCATTGTAACAGCAGCGGCCAAAATTCCTTCGGCCAACTTAACGCGGCCGCTATACGCTCAAAAGCGTTAAAATAGGAATCCACTTCGGCCTCACGAAACGGGGGAACCAGTTTAACGTGTTTGGTGATGTCAAAACCTGTCGGGACCGCGGTGGACGTACTAGGATGACTAGAGGCAGATGTGGAGGGCTTTCGCTCCAGCTCCAAAGCTCTGACACGGAGGTGCATTGCTTGTACCTCAAGCTCTTTAGCACGGGCTTCCACCTCCCTAATACGGAGGGTCAAACGGAGATCTTCCGTAGACCGCCCCGCCAGGGGTTCCCCGGCCGTACCAGACCCAGCTGCTTCAGGCTTCGCCCCAGCAGCATCAGAGTCCGCCTCGGCTGCATCAGAGTCCGCCTCGGCTGGTAGCACGTTAACAGGCCCTTTGGGATCCGGCCCCGGCTCAGCCTCCGGAGCCACCTTCACACCCCCGCCATCAGGCTGCTCTACAGCTGCCTTCGGGGCAGGAAGAACGCCTCGCTCCACCAACTCTGCACACAAAGCGTCCCTAACCACCGCTTTGCGGGCACCATAGGACACTTGAACGTCATAACAACTAGCAATGATAAGCAAATCCGCTTTCCTGCACTTCACAATTCTATCCCACGAAGGCGAAGTAACAAAATCATCCAAAGAAAACTCCATAATACCACACACCTACCACCCCCACACCCAAGAAAACCGCCAACAGACCAAACACACGCAAAAACCCACAGGAAAAGGCAGAGGACGAGCCCCCAATTCATGTTACGACCCGTCTAGGGCCAGGCCACAACATGAGCGAGGCACTCGCTTCCCTCCCCAAGACCCAAGCAGTCACACGCAACAAATCCGTAGATGTGAAGTGATTTATTTACAAGGTGAATAAAGAGAACCAAAACGGGAGTGTCAACACTTCAGGGTGAGCCAAGGCCAAAACAATAAACAAAACAAACCTACACAAATCCCGCACCCCTGACCTCACCAAAATAAAGCCAAAAATAAAGACAGAGTCTGACCTCCTTAACTAACTCAAAACAGGAGAAAACGGGTGATCAAAATAACGGCAGCTCACCCCTACCCACTCCACTTCCACAACTTTCAAGCGTATACTGCAGCCAGCGGCTACCACAGGACTACTGCTGGGTGATGAGGAGAAACGCGAGGGCCTCTCCCGCTGTAGCACTCCAGCCTCCTTTTAATGGGCGGGTCCTCCAGCTGGATCCAATCACGCCGGGGCAGTATATCCACGCACCAATCGGAACAGGGCCCTGGCACAGCTAAATTAACATAGAAAAAAAACACAATACCTGCACAAACAAACACATGGACATACAAGTTCGTAACAACTTTAATGTTGAGCGTGATCTGATTTCCATTGATAATTTTTGTGTGATTTTTGAGCACATTCAACTACTAAAAAACAAAGTATTTAATAAGAATATTTAATTCATTCAGATCTGGGATGTCTTATTCTTGTGTTCCTTTTATTTTTTGAGCAGTTTATGTAAGATAAGATAAGGCTTTATTGATCCCATGGCGGAGAAATTCTTGCATCCACATAATAATTCTTGTGTTCACATAATAATTCTTGTGTTCACATAATAAACATCACATAATAAACTTGTCACTTTTCAGCATTCCCTGTATTAGTTTAGGAAAAAGCTAATATGATCTAACCCTCCTTCCTTAACATATTTTTAAATCTTGAGGTCACATTTGACATCCAACCGTTTCACTAACATTATAAAACAATCTGACGTCCACACCTATTTACAATGTAACTGTACTGTAGAAAATAAATCTGTTTAAAATACTTTGATTTATATCACAGATGTTTTGGCTTTGGTTTTTATGACGTTATGGGTGACTTGTCTCCATACTTTGTAGGAGATCTTTTTTGCAGTAGTTGATGCCAGAGACGGCCTCCTGAAAGGAATAAGGAACACTTACAACTTTCTACTGCCTGCTCTCGATGCACCACAAAACTGGGGCACTATAGAGTCCAGACATGGAGTAAAATGTAAAGAGAACTTAATGTACACAATAAAACGCTGTCTTGACTCCTTAGAAGGTAAAAAAAAATGCTTCTTCAGAACAACATACTGTAGCTAAATGGCTGGTTTTAATAATTTAATAATTTTGTACTTTGTTATGTTTGTCCTGCAGAAATCCATATAAGCAACAAGTACATTGTTCATCTGACTACATTCACACATATTGACTTCTCTAAACTGGCCAGCCTAAATGATATGAAAACTGCAGCTGCCAACTGTGAGATGGTCCATCAACTGGAAAAAAATCTTTTGCAGTGGTGCAAGGAAATTGAGCAGGTTTGTTAAATCATTCAAACGCACAAGTGAAGTGCAGCCTATGAACCCGTGGCTTCAAGGAATACAGTTTACTGGCCAGAGATGATGACTTCATAAATGAATGGTATATATTTTGTTAGTATGAGAGAAAGGAAATGAAAGAAGAGACTGAAAAGGAAAAAAAGGAAAAGAAAAACTTGCTGTAGTGGCTTGCTGTAGAGTACTGACTGAATTAATGTAACCTTTTCGGTGTACATCAGGTCCTCATAGAGAGTGATCAGCTGAGAAAAGGAGCTGATTCAGAAGGGCCACTGAGTGACTTAGAGCACTGGAAAGGAATGTCTATAAGGTTCAACTCTATCATCACTCACATCAAAAGCCAAAAGTGCAAGACAGCGGTGATGGTGCTCCATATTAGCAGATCCAAAACTGTAAAGGTACTCATTCTCAGTGTCAGTCACACTATTATAGTATTTTTTTATGTCCACTGTTTAATGTAAGATAATACTTGGCAGTATAATGTATATACTGGTATACTGTAACAACATTATTTGTTGCACGATATAATTTTTTTAATTACCACACCTCTGATATACCTATTTCTAATCTTGTTCACATGTGTCCAAAAATGCAAAGTCAGTAGGTCACTTCAAACATATGCTCAATGAATAAAACTCTTTCAATAAAAATCTCATGTTCTAAAATCAGCAAAGGGAAACATTTTATTGTAGGTTGGTGTCAGACAGCTCCTCCACACATAACAATGAAACAACAATGAACAATGAAAGTGAGGCAAACACTAATAGGCGTTTTTCCTCACTAAAAAATAATTTGTGCTACACAGTTTTTAGTATTTTAGTATTTAGTTATTATTCTGTTTTTATGATGCCATTAGGCCCACTTATACAATAATAACTTTGGTATAACAATAACAATATCGAAATCTAAAAATGAATACCTTCAGACATATTGCATCTATAACACTGTGTGCATAGATGCAATATGAAAAACTGAATCTATTTGATATATATAATAAAAATTACATGCAAATTATATAATAGTAAGATTATTCCTGAATGATCAGTAATTACTAATTTTCGCTGTTCTATGATGTATCATGGATCCATAAATGTGATTTGTGTATTTTGCATCGTGACCATATAATTCAGGGGATATTGCCTCTATTTTATGTACAAAAAATATGTTAAAAAATTTAACAATAATAATAATTATGATAAAATCAGAAATTTAAATTACTCCTTGAAACATTTAACAATAAACAAACATTTACAATAAACAACATATATTGTTACCTTCATCACTGTCATAAACATGTACCTCTGTAGATGTGGCGGAAGCTGGATACTAGGATAACAAGGTGTGCCAATGAGGCAAAAGACAATGTGAAATTCCTGAGCACACTGGAGAAAGTTCTTCAACCTCTCTACATCAGTGACCCGGTATGTACAGTCAACAATTCCTTTCCATTAAGAACTTGCAATTGTTAGAATTTTTAGTATTAAATAAAGTTTTACCTCTGAGCCAAACAGTGTTTTTGTTGATGAACTGATGTTAAAGCACAAGCCAAGTATGAAAGCACCTATATCGCATACACAGCTATTTAAAGACATGTATATAAATTGTAAAGCATTCAGGCTGTAAACCAACAGTGTTGGGGGGAAAAGTATGGTCTTTTTTACCAAATGAAGGCAATAACAAACAAATGCAAAATTCTGAGTAGCTATTGCTATGCACTGAATACAGGAGGTCTTTGACAGGTTTTAAAATAGTCTTTTATTTGCCCCAGACTACATCACAACAAAATGATCAAAAATTGCCTATTTACTATTCACTTAGAAACAACGCTAGTATTCAATTCATAGTCCATGTACTATACATTAGTGACCATCTTACATACTGTTTTTTTCTTTTAAATAAATATGGATAATAGCCTGTTAATAGTTCAATTTTTGTACAGTAAAGTTGTTCATTACAAACTTAAGAAATACAAATTATATCAGAGCAAACAATATATTATAAATAATGTGACTATACTTGGTGTCATTTCAGGTTGCCATGATGAAAAATGTGCAAAATGTCATCAGTACTATTCACATGATTTTCAGAGTTTCACTGTACTACAACACGAGTGAAACTATATCTTCACTGTTCATCAAAGTAAGTTTACTTTGTTGGGTTTTTTCATTTCATTCAAAGAACAAACATTTAAGATCCAATTCCCTTTGTACAACATGTGATACTGAAAACTCTTCTAGGTCACAAATCAGATGGTTACAATGTGCAGATCGTACATTACTGACAATGGCAAACGTCTCATATGGGACCAAGATGCTGATAGCATCATCACAAAAGTGCAGGTGACTGTTACACTGTGATTAGTACACATCAGTGTTATTACAGAGGCATGACTACAGCAGTACACAGTTTCTGCTGTTGTTAATCTTTTGTCTTTTGCAGCACTGTACCTCCTTGTACCAGGAATATAAGTCTTGTTTCCAGACAACAAAGATGGAAACAATGGCTGCACCTGGAAAGAGGCCTTTTGAGGTTTCAGAGATGGAAATTTTTTTGAAGTTTTCCAACTTCTGCAAGCAGCTTGAAAAGGTACGGTCTATTTTAATTCCTAAAATATGTATGTCAGTCTTGTCATAATGCTTTGCCATATAACAGTAAGCATTATTTTTTTCTAGATCACACAAATAATCACAGTGTTCAAGACATTTGAATCACTTAACAAGTCCAACATTGAGGGCATTGAGAGTCTAGCCAGACTGTTCAACACTATAGCCATGAATCTGAAAAGAAAGCAGTATGATATGTTGGCTCCAAGGAGTGCTGAATTTGAAGCAGATTTTGTCAAGTTTACAGAGCAAATCTGTTACATTGAGGTATGTATAGTTGTGTACTCATTATGCCTAAAACATGTAGCTGCTGTTTTCCTGTGCATTGTTTAAATCAGGAAGCATCATAAGGGTTGATGATGTTTTCTCAGAGACCTGCAAAGAATTTACATATACACAAAACCACTAATCACAGACATCACTCATTAAGACATGGTCACAACTGAAACATGATAAAGTACTAATGAAGGTTACATTTGTTACCTTTTCTACAGAACCAGCTGCAGACTTTTATGAATTCATGCTTCTCACATGTGAAGACATCTGAGCGTGCCATTCACCTGATACAGCGGTAAGTGTCTATATATGATATTTTAAGCAATTTAATATATCACTGGAAATATTATATTAGAAATATAACATTAAATACTGTAATGATTTGTTATTACTTTGTTTTTTTAAATTTGTAGTTTCCAGAGGCTGAACATTCCCTGCATTAACGCACACGTTCCCCATCTTTTGAGTCATATTCTTCAGCGTTATGTCTCAGAAGTAGAGTTTGTGAGAAAGGTACCTATTTTATTGTTATTCGCTAATGCCATTTAAAATAAAATATAAATGCACAGATTTTGTTTTACAAACTTCCTTTGCAGCACTATGGCAACCACAAAGACAACCCTCCACTTGCTAGGGACATGCCTCCTGTGGCTGGACGAATTGGTTGGGCCAGGCACCTCTTCAAAAAAATAGAGGAACCCATGTTACACATAAAAGTAAGGCTAGATTTCTGTCAGCAAACATTTTAAAGCTACTAGCACTGAAAGATTTTAATGTTGCCTCACTCTGTCATCCTAAACAGGAAAACTCGGACATCCTGCTCAGTCCTCAGGGACGAAATGCAGTCAAAATGTACAATCAGACTGCAGCTTCGTTAGTAAAGTTTGAGTGTATTTACCACCAAGCATGGCTCGAGGAAGTATCGCAGATGAATCATGGTTGGCTTAAATTAAATATATTGATAACCTTGATGGCACACCGTATCTGATTCTGTTAGTATGACTTTACTCTCTGTGTTGTTCACAACAGTCTTAAATGTCGCACTGCTGGTTCGTCACCCAAAGACAGAAAAGCTAGTTGTCAACTTTGATCCTAAAGTAACTGAGGTCATACGGGAGGCAAAGTGTTTGGTGAAGATGGGTCTCCTGGTTCCAAAGCAAGCCTTACATCTTCTCAACATCGAAACAAAACTCAGTGCTGATCACCATCGATTACAGGCAAGTAATAACTATTTAAACAACTATATAAATGATTATTTAACTTAATATAAAATAACTTTATATTATAGCACAGTGGCACGGTGGTTAGCACTGTTTCCGCACAGCAAGAAGGTCCTGAGTTCAATTCCACCATAAGGCCGGGGTCTTTCTGTGTGGAGTTTGCATGTTCTTCCCGTGTTTGCGTGGGTTCCCTCTGGGTACTCCGGCTTCCTCCCACCGTCCAAAGACATGCAGTTTGTGGGGATAGGTTAATTGATCAATCCAAATTGCCCGTGGGAGTGAATGTGAGCGCAAATGGTGGTCTGTCTCTGTGTGTTAACCCTGACAGACTGGCAACCTGTCCAGGGTGTACCCAGCCTCTCGTCCTATAGCTGGGATAGGCTCCAGCGCACCCCGCGACCCTGAAAAGGTTAAGCGGAAGCGAGTGGATGGATAAAACAACTTGTTGTCCTTTTTTTATAGACAATTTTGGAAGATTATGAGTCCACTTGTGAGAAAATACCTGAAGACTTTTCCAGCTGGATGGCTTCAAAAATCAAAAATGTAAGTACATTACAGTAGATGGAGCATTTTGTGGAAGAAATGTCTCAGCTGTTAAACATTGTTAGTTAATGGCAGTGTGAATATGTTTTCCACTGTTCAGGGCTCTAGACTAACTGCCACGGTTTCACTGGAGCACCTAACTTTTTTCTTAGGTGCACCCAAATTTTTCAACCGCATTGCTTAACACCACAGTTTTGCAAGTTCACTTTTTTTTTAATTGCTGTCCATACAGACAATATTGATTTTTGTAAATAATTAGCTAACAAGCTTGTCAACACAAAGTTCTTTATTTGAGCACAGTTCTACAAGAAAGATGAGTTACTTAAAAAGTGCTGGTGCTTAAAGTGCTTCACTGAACTGAAATTTAAACTTAAAACATCTCAAGATATATTAAATAAAAAGAAAATCTAAATTAACATCTGAACAACTTGATATCTTATGGACTATCGCATGGACTATTGCAGTAACAGGCCCTTGAGATGGCCAACTCCTGTAATTTGGCCTTTTTTCCCCCTTTTTTTTTTCAATATGTCTCTGATGACACCCATATACTGGGCGGCATTATTACTGTACGTGGGGTGTTGTGAAGAATTATTTTGGACTTGAACTTTGGAAATGAACGGAACTTCATTTTTGGCAATATTGTAGACAATGTTAAACTTAATCATCATCTCGGCCTCCTCTGACGACCTGTTTGCTGCTGGCAGTGGGGAGAGGGGAGACTTGGGGAATGCATTTATTGCAGCATATAATGTGTTTTCTGGATACACTGTGCTTTTTCAGCATTTCAATTCAAAACGTGTTAGCACCACAAATGCAGTATTGCCAGGGAGCTTCTTTCCGCACTCATGACAGTAAATGCAGTGCATCATGTTGTCAGATTTACTGTATCTTAGCCAGGGAAACTGGTCAAGCCACTCTCTTTGAAATGTATACACTTTCCCCCTTTTACTTTCAGTGGGCTCTGGCTCGGAGTCGATTGTATGTGGCTCATTATCTGATGCCGTCTCATGACCAGTGTTAGACATTACCCATTACCTGAGAGGTTGATGGCTCTATGTCAGAGCACTGGCTATGAATTTCAGACAGATCAGGCCTTAACTTAACGAAAAAGTTGTCAATTGTTCTTTTCATCTTTTCTCATTACCCACAACTCAATCCATTTCTATCAGGCCTAGGCTACTCACCTCTCTCTATCAGCCTGCACTTTCAAATGTACATACACGTAAGCCTACAGGAATATCTGGACCACAGCCAATCAGAGAGGTCCCTCCCTTGACTATCCCCGATTGGTTACGACCATGATATGGGCATGATGTGTGTCTCTTGTTGACCACACGGAGGCTTTCAGAGTTACGAAGATTTTTTTTTTTTTTACTTGACCGGCTGGTCGTACTGGTGTGACCTAGGCTTTCTTTAGTCGCACCATTGAGAAATTAGGTCTCAACCCTGCTGTTGCCATGCTTTTTAAAAAAAAATTTTTTTATGGCTGTTGCATCATAATAAGCTTTAATGTCTTTGGTAACTCGCAAGGTTGAATCTGCTCTTCAACATGGGGCAGTGCTGATCACCTGGTCATCCTTACTCCTGGACGAGTTCTTCCAAAGAGTTGACACGGCTTTGTATGAGCTCCAGCATCTTGTGAATAAGGTCTGTTTCTGTGTCATTCATTAAAATTTTCCTTATTGTGCATTTATAATAAGCAAGAACCACATTTTCTTCTTTTTCAGGTGCTAAATATTAGCAAGTTACACATTGATGATGTCCTTAAAGACATCTCAGAGACGGTGCTGATTGAGCTCTCAGATGATCCAACTTCAGTTCAGCATCTGATTGACCATAATAAGGTATGGCCACTCGTACCAAATCAAAACACAAATTTTAGATGTTTATCAACCGAAATGAATTTAATTCTGCTAAAGTCTTCTCCTCATTTTTAATTTGCCTTTACAAATAAGTTGTGCCTTATTCACCAAATACATATCTCAACCTCTTTTTAGAATCTTTGTAAAAAGTGGGCGAAAACATTGAATTACAAATGTAGTCATGTCAAAACAGCAATCAAAGAGCTGGACACTGTTTTAAGTGCTGTTTATGAACCAAAAGGCTACAAGACAGAGGAACCTGTGTCAGGTGATGTCAAGGCAGAGTTTTAAGTGTTGCATACAAGTGAACGCAGCAATTAGGTATTTAAATGTATTTTTTGTATTTCACACTTTCAACACTGTAGTCGGGAGGACCATGACCTTCCCTGGAGAGAGACACACGATTGCTCATGAGGATGAGAGAGGGACTGCAGAAAGTTCATTGAAAGACAAAAATACTAAATTTGAAAAGGTATATTTGTCTAACAACTGTAAAACACTTCTGCTATGTGCAGCTGACCCACTGATTTGCATACAAATTTTAATTTCAGGAGTTTAAGAAGCTTTATGAATCCTTCACTGCAAGGGTACTTGATGCAGTTCTCAAAACAACAAAGTCATCTCTGAACACCTTGAAAAAGAGGATTAGTTGTGCTATGTAAGTATATTTGTGTTAGTTGGTATGTGCTCAGTGCAGTATCATAAGTTAAAGAGAAAGCACTCTTTCATATTTTCATCAATATACTACAGAAGTTACAAGAAATCCAAGCCTCAACCTATGATAGTTCCGCTAATAAAATCTGAAGTCCACCTGGATATACCCAACGTGGTGAGTTTCTACTTTTCTTTCAGTACATGTTCAGGGGGCAGTATTTGCATTGTAGGACAGAGAGATCTGGAATTCTTTGCAAGTTTTGTTGAACAGAAAATCTAGTTTTGATATCTGATATTTGTCATTATCAGGTAATGATTCCCACTTTAGATGAAATCCAGCAGGCCATAAATCAACTAACTGACTCTGTGTTGGAAGTTAGCAAGAGCATTGCCTGGCAGTGGGAGTACACTCCTAATGAAAGGAAGAAAGCAGGTAACTCACCATCAGTATACACATACAGGAGCAAACACACTTGATGCACAAGTTCAAAGAATGACAGCTCCTAAATTAAAGACATCCTTTATTATGAATGAAGATTGTAAATATTAAGCTTATTGTGGGGACTGTGTAAGACATGAAGGTAGTACCTTTCAGAGGTGCCTCTAACTTGCATTCTATCTGAAGGCCACTAGATGGTGATAGTTGTGGTTGCAAATGGACTTCTGGTCCAGTAGAAGTCTGTTTCCCTTTATACTTTCCTGCTGAATTTATGGGCTCACTCACCCATAAAATAACATTTACAAAAGTAAATGTTAAACTTTGAATGAAACTGTCAGCTGCTAGCTGTTAGCACAATCGTTGGTTGTACTTTTGACTGTTTATTTGTGTTTCTGCAGAAAGAGATCATTTATTTAACTTTGTTGTGGAACACAAGGACATCAAAAAACTCGTGGGCATTCTGAAAACAGCAATCAACTCTCAGAAGGGACGAGCAGCCAATGTTCTGAAACAGTTCAATACTTTCAGAGCGATCTGGGAAGAGGACAAAAACGCTAAAGTCAAAGTTAGTTGTCTTTGATTTTCTTTCACCATGACATGTTCCTTGTTGCTTTCATATAGTTATATCATTATCATATCCCTTCTCTTAATTTCTACAAAGGAATTCATGGCAAGCAAACCATCCTTGATCCACATTACATCTGAAATCGAACACTATGACTCAGTTGAGCAAGAAATTCAAGCTATCAAGCCTGTTATTGCTTTTGAATCTGTTCATTTAACAACAGGTAATTTTTATTTGTGAGGACCAGGATTGAATTCCATTCTGCTACCACTGGATAATTGGATATTTAGTGTGTTTTATTACACATGTCACATGTAGGTGGTTATTAGTTTGAGAACTGGAGGACTAATGCTAAGTTCCTTTATATACAGGTTCACTGAAAAAGGCCCTAACAGATGAGACAAAAGCCTGGAAGAAACTAATTTGCAAATACCTGAAGGAGAGGTACAAGAAGAAAATGACTGACACACACATACATTTGAACAACTACCTTATACAGCTATCACATCCTGTGGCTAATCTGGAAGATGTACGCTGTACTATGGGGGCCCTGTCTACGCTTCGAGAAGCTGAAATACAGACTGACATGACACTGATTTCCATTGAGGTATCAGTTTCTTAAGTGTATTGTGTAACTGCAGATATTTCAAAGGACTGGCAATAGCACTACACAATAAACAAAGTGATATGAACTGCTGCAGAGTACCAGTAACAACATTAAATAAAGCCCAGAAATTTTTAGTGAAAGACATTTTGAGGATGTAATTTTAATTGTACCTAACTATCTACTGTTACTACTGTTAGTTATAAATGAGAGGCCTGCGTGTTCAGAGTGAGCTAAATGTTGAACATTTAAATATAAGAATGTATTTACAGGAAGCATATGAAATTTTGACAAAATATGAAGCAGAAGAGACCAAAAGAGAAGTAGAAGAAGTGTACAGTCTGAGAGACTCATTCACAATGCTGCAGTCTAAAGCTGTAAGTATTATCATGACATTAATGCCTATTTTGTTTGATGACTTTTTTTTAAATAAATGTGATCTTGTGTGTTGTAAATGTGATAAGCTGTGATCTTGATTTTATTTTTGATATTGACTTGTGCAGAGATCGGTGCAATATGAGCTTGTTCGTATGCAACCCAAGTTCAAACAAGACCTTCTCGTGAGCGTGGCTATCTTCCAAAAAGATGTTGACACTTATATGGAACAGTTTGATTCTGTGAGTAATCTTAAAAACTGTGTGCGGGTGGTTTTCAATAAATCAATGTATTCATATTAACCTATTCTTCATTTTATGTCTTGTTTTTCAGGAAGGCCCTTTGGTTGTAGGATTAGCTCCACAAGAAGCCAGCCGCAGGCTTCAGATCTATCAGGTGACAGTTTCAATTCTTTCAGTGTGTGAAAATCTATAATCATTCACATAAGTTAGAGGTAAATGATTACTAGATAAGAGAGAGCTGATAGGGCAAGAAAACATCAAAATCATATTTAACAAACAGTCTTGCGAGATTTAATTGTATGTTTTGTTTGCAGGCTAGATTTGAAGAGCTTTGGAGAAACTTCACCACATATACTTCTGGACAGCAGCTTCTTGGCTTACCAGTTACAGAATACAACTGTCTACACAAGAAAAAGTACATCAGCAAAAAAATCAAACCTTGTTCTGTGCTAGAATAACTTTTGCATCTCTATTAATACTATGCTAAGTGTTAACATCTATCACATTATAAAATATATTCAAATATTATGCTTCCTAATGCTTCCTTTAGAAAAGAGCTTGATCTGCTTCAAAAACTCTATGGCCTGTATGATGCAGTGATGAACAAGATTAGTGGGTACTATAAGATACTATGGATACAAGTGGATATTGAAAAGATCAATGGCGAACTTCTGGATTTTCAGAACAGGTTGAGTATATCTGTTATTATAACTTACAGACCTAAAAATTTGTTGTGTAGTGAATGTTTTTTTAAGAGTAGTCATTTTAACAAAAGTTTATTATCCAATTTTTATAGGTGTCGGAAGCTACCCAAAGCACTAAAGGACTGGCAAGCCTTTCTTGATCTAAAAAAGACCATTGATGATTTTAATGATTCGTGTCCTCTTCTTGAAATGATGGCAAACAAGTCTATGAAACGGAGACACTGGGACCGTATTGCACAAGTGACTGGACACCATTTTGAGGTGGAGTCCAGTACGTTTACACTTGAGAACATCATGGAGGCGCCTTTGTTGACGTACAAGGACGACATTGAGGTGTGCTGGCAGATTTGACATTTATAATATACTTCGATTTCAAGATTTTTTTTATAGATTTGATTTGCTCATGTGTATGCACCATCCCAAGTTTGGCTTTTTGTATTTGTAGGACATTTGCATATCAGCTGTAAAGGAGAAGGATATTGAGGCCAAATTATCACAAGTAAAAGAGCTGTGGTCTGCTCAGACCCTGAGCTTGATGACATTTAAGAGTAGAGGAGAACTGATGCTGAAAGGAGCAGAAACATCCGAGATTCTCACCAACTTGGAGGACAGTTTGATGGTGCTAGGTTCACTGCTGAGCAACAGGTAGAAAAGAATAAACCCCGGCTTATAATTTTGTAACAGATTTTATAAACTTGATCTCCAAGAAACTTTAATACTTTGGAGTAATAAAAGGGCAAGACTGCAAGACCTACCTAACTGTAACAAATCATTCAGCCCAGAAACATTAGTAGTGACAAAGATTAGTTTGGGTGTAATCATTCAAGATGTGAAATATCCACACATATTCCCATTTCTGCAATGTCTTAAAGAACTTAACAAGCTTTGTCTGCTTTGTACAGGTACAGTACCTTCCACAAAGCAGAGATCCAAGATTGGGTCTTCAAGCTTTCAACATCATCTGAGGTCATTGAACAGTGGGTTATAGTGCAAAACTTGTGGGTCTATTTGGAGGCTGTGTTTGTTGGGGGCGATATTGCCAAAGATCTGCCACAGGTACAGCTCATTAATTCTGCCCTGTGGCCTGAAAATAACAATTTTGAAAGCATCCTTAAGTAAATGCTAACATAAAAATGTTTCCATTTGCAGGAAGCAAATCAATTTCAGAATATTGACAAGTCTTGGACTGAAATCATGCGGCGAGCACAAAAGGTCCCAAATGCTGTGGAGTGCTGTGTAGGTGATCCCTCTCTGCGAGAAAAGCTTCCAGATCTTCAGAAACAACTAGAGCTCTGTCAGAAATCTCTTGCAGGGTAATTTTTTTGGCACCATCCTTGTTTTAGTTTGCGTCTTTCTGTTGGTTGCAACAGTGGAGGGTAAAAAGAAAAGCAGAAAAGTAGTTCAGTCTTTAAAAAAATTTACATGACATTATTTAACTATTTAGTTAATTAGCTTTTTACTCAAGCACTTTTTATGCAGTATAATTACTCCTTTTCTACCCCTTTTTGTCCTTTTGTCACCCACAGATGCTTTGCAACAAAAAGAAAAGCATTGAATAAATGGGCCCCATAATTATAACAATACTTCTGTGTTCAATGTGTACACTGCAGATGATATGATCTTGTTTCACAGGTATCTTGAGAAAAAGAGACTCTTGTTTCCACGGTTCTTCTTTGTGTCTGATCCTGCCCTTTTGGAAATCCTTGGACAAGCCAGTGATTCTCACACAATTCAGGTCAGAACATTCACTGCCACTGTAAGAAACTTAAATTTAAATAAAAAGTATAAAACAATGTAATTATACTGCTACTGCAAAAGGCCTAATTTGTTTGTCTGCGTAGATATGTTAAAAACTCATCTTAGCAAATAAGAAATACAATTTAAATTTGGAGTTTTCATGGGCAAAGAATGAGACGATCAGGATAGAAATATTAAGAAAATGGTTTGTGTATTGAAATCTGATTTCTTGGGTTTTGTTTATTTTTTTCTCTCTCTTTTTTTTCTTTTGGGTTTTTGATTTTGGGTAAAATAGCAAAAATAATTGTAGATGCATTTGTTTTTCAGGCACATCTTCTTGGAGTGTTTGACAACGTAAAAGAAGCTGAGTTTCACACAACAGAATATGACAAGATCATAGCTGTTATTTCACAAGAAGGGGAAAAACTGCCGGTATTTAATGCTATTTGCATTTTCAGTTTAGAGCTATAATACAACTATATGTTGAATTGCATTTGTTACGTTTAGTGCAAATAACTTTTGCAAGCGGTCAACAGAGTCAAATTCAAATTAAAGTTAAATTTATATCAGATTGCTATTTTCTACAGACAAGTGTAGGGTACAATAAATAGATATTCAAAAAGAATAAGGTTCAATTGAGGCTGTCAGCAAATATTTTTCCAATTTTTATCACAGGTGTGGTACAACATAGCAAATGTGTTTCTGTGTTTTCAGCTAGAGAGTCCTGTAATGGCTCAGGGAGAAGTTGAGATCTGGCTTAGGAAGCTTTTGGTGCAACAACAGGCTTCACTGCACTCTGTTATCAGAGCTGCAGATCTAGAGATAGACGATGAGGAGTTTGATCTTCTTGCTTTTCTCAACAGATTTCAAGCACAGGTAGGAAGACTGAATTGTGGCTGTTAGTAAAATCTTTTTCATGAGTTTTTAAAATATTTTGTTCATTTAAGTGTAACAGAGATTTTTTTTTTCTTCCATCTGTAATACCAACCGCCATTTAGTAGTGTTTAAAGGGATTCAAGATTTTAAAGATTTGAGACGTTACTCTCTCGTTACTAAGATTAAACTATCCAGCAACATGACTGTTTGTTTTCATGTCACATTTCCTTCTTGCCTTTATCAGTGGCAGAGGCAGCTTAACAGATCTCATGGTTCTTTTTCATTCTTTTTCCAACGTTTGTAAAATAACAAGTATGGATATCTTTGACAGTAGTACCTTTCATGTAGCATCATATTTCTACCACTTTACCTGTATGTACTATACATGACGCATCTTTTCGTGTATTGTTTGATTCGTACTTTTTAGGTGGGCTTGCTGGGAATCCAAATGATTTGGACAAGAGATGCAGAGAAGGCCCTGCACCATACAGAAGATGACAAGCACATCATGTCTCTTACCCAAAAGAAATTACTGAGTCTGCTCACTACACTCATCAAGCAAACAACCTATGACCTCAGCAAATTTGACAGAGTCAAATATGAGACACTTGTCACAATTCATGTGCACCAGACTGATATATTTAATGACCTAGTGAGTTTTTTGTTATTTTTTTATTTTTGGATAAATGCTACTTGTCCATATCTACTATCACAGATAACTTTTTATTATTAAACTGTTATGGTCAACCATTCCTCTTCATGTCCTGCTTTTTCCTCAGGTGAAAAAGCGTATAAAATCTGTAGGCGACTTCGAATGGCTGAAGCAGAGCAGGTTTTACTTCAGGGGCTACCTGGATAAGGTCATTGTGTCTATTACTAATGTTGACTTCATTTATCAGAATGAGTTTCTAGGCTGTACTGATCGTCTGGTCATCACTCCACTGACAGACAGGCAAGTAAATAATGAGATTTTGTTAATTACTTTTTATATAGATTTAAGTACTAAGGTACATTCATTAACCCCTTCTTGTTTACCTAGGTGCTACATCACACTAGCCCAAGCTCTAGGTATGAGTATGGGAGGAGCCCCTGCAGGACCGGCTGGAACTGGGAAAACTGAAACTACCAAAGACATGGGTCGCTGTCTTGGCAAGTATGTTGTAGTGTTCAACTGCTCTGACCAGATGGACTTCAGAGGACTTGGAAGGATTTATAAAGGTATCCTAAGTAATTAATCAAATTATCAGATATCTTAGAAAATGTATTGTGTAGCATTTTCAGTGGGAGAAACATTTCATCTCTCACCCAAGTGACTTCTTCAGTCTTGACATCCAGGTGAGCCGAATCAACTTTCTGGGATTTCCTTACCTGGATTAATGAGCAAAACACTCAGATTTCATTTTATCTTATGCTGCTCATAGAAAGATTTTGGTTCTAGGTTCAAATCTACGAGGGTCTTCAGTTGTGTTTGCATGTTCTGTTACTCAGATTTCCCAGCTGCTTTTCACATTCCAAAAATATGCACATTTGGTAAATTGTTCATTCTTTTTCAGGCCTCGCGCAGTCAGGGTCCTGGGGTTGTTTTGATGAGTTCAACAGAATCGACCTGCCAGTGCTCTCTGTTGCTGCTCAGCAGATCTACATAGTTCTGACGGCACGCAAGAACCAGAAGAGCACATTTATTTTTACTGATGGAGACACTGTGGATCTGAATCCAGAGTTTGGCCTGTTTATCACTATGGTAAGATACAGGATTTATATGTTTACTAGGCAGCAGATGTTTAGTATGAATATAATAAAACATGTTGTCACTCAATACATAGAATCCCGGATATGCCGGTCGTCAGGAACTTCCTGAAAATTTAAAAGTGCAATTCAGGACGGTTTCTATGATGGTGCCAGACAGACAGGTGGGTAAAGATTAGTTTTTCTAGGGAGAAATATTGTCTGTTTTGTTTAAGTTCTAATTCGTTTTCACTATTGCCTTTGACAGATCATCATGAGAGTTAAGCTAGCCAGTTGTGGATTCAATGAAAACATCATCTTAGCCCAGAAGTTTTTTGTTCTTTATAAACTGTGTGAAGAACAACTTACAAAACAGGTAATAATCCTGTGGCCAGTTTAGTTCCTATAATAAGCAATTATTAACCCTCTAAAGCTAAGCTCTTGCTTTGTTAGGTCCACTATGACTTTGGCCTGAGGAACATCCTGTCCGTGTTACGAACACTTGGGGCTGCTAAAAGAGCACGGCCTGATGACACAGAGTCCAGCATTGTCATGAGAGTGCTGCGTGACATGAATCTGTCTAAACTGGTATGACACAAACCTAGTGCTAAAGGACAGCAGTCAAATATTTGACAGTAATGTGTGTGTGTGTGTATATATATATATATATATATATATATATATATATATATATATATATATATATATATATATATATATGTAATGTGCATGTGTTTCAGGTGGATGAGGATGAGTCACTTTTCCTCAGTCTCATCAATGACCTGTTCCCTGGTATCCATCTGGATAGTAGCACATATGCTGAACTTCAGGCAGCTGTTGCCCATCAAGTGCAGTCAGCCGGTATAATCAACCATCCTCCCTGGAATCTCAAGCTTGTTCAGGTACCATCTGCATGTTCATCTGCTGTTGTTATTTGGATTTTGTTTGGAAATAACTCTTTCTTACTGATACATCACTATCAGCTTTATGAGACTTCACGAGTGCGCCATGGGCTGATGACTTTAGGACCAAGTGGAGCTGGGAAGACCACAGTCATCAACATTCTCATGCGAGCTATGACTGAATGTGGATACCTGCATAGGGAGATGCGCATGAACCCCAAAGCAATCACTGCTGCGCAGATGTTTGGCCGTCTTGATGCAGCCACCAATGATTGGACAGATGGGATATTTTCCACACTATGGAGGAGGACACTCAAAGCTAAGAAAGGTTTATGATACAATATTTAATGAATATTCGCACACACACACAGATATATATATATATAATTTTTCATTTCTTTAAAATGTGAACACTTCAGGGGAGTTCATATGGATTGTGCTTGATGGTCCTGTCGACGCCATATGGATTGAGAATCTTAATTCTGTGTTGGATGATAACAAAACACTGACCTTGGCTAATGGTGACCGCATCACAATGTCACCATGTTGCAAGTTGGTGTTTGAGGTGCACAACATGGATAATGCCTCCCCTGCTACAGTGTCCCGGGTGGGTATGGTCTTCATGAGCTCATCAGCTCTCAGTTGGAAACCCATACTCAGGGTAGGCTTGTTTTTTGAAATTTTCCATTCAAAAACTGTTTGGAGAAAAGAATCAGTGCTGCTGTTACAATACTGTATTCAGATGGAATGTGGCCTTTATGTTTTAGGGATGGGCTAACAAGCGCAATGCAAAGGAGGCAGAAAGTATTTTAAGTTTATATGACAAGATATTTGAGGATGCTTACTTGTATATGAAGCAGAACCTTAAACCCAAAATGGAGCTTTTGGAGTGTAACTATGTAATGCAGGTATGTATTCTGACAAATGAGAAGAAATTGATGATGCTTCTAAATTAATTAGAAATATTGAATTGTCTCATTATGTTCCACCTTCAGTCTGTGAATCTGCTGGAAGGCCTCCTCCCAACCAAGGAGACAGGAGGCTTTGCTGGTAGCAAACACCTTGAGCGTCTCTTTGCCTTCTGTCTGATGTGGAGCCTTGGAGCCATTTTGGAGTTAGATGATAGAGACAAACTAGAGACTTACATCAGAGGTCATGAAAGCAATATTGATGTTCCTCCAACACGGCCAGGGGAAACTATGTTTGAGTACATGATTGGCACAAATGGTAAAAACATTTTATACAATACATAAACCCCCTATGCTGTCTTTTGCATTTTGAAATGTAACTACTATAAGAGCTTCATCTTTTATTTCAGGTGATTGGTGTCATTGGAACAACCATGTGGGTGATTATATCTATCCAACTGACCATTTGCCTGACTACACTTCTATTCTTGTTCCCAATGTGGATAACACAAGAACTTCTTTCTTGCTGGATACCATTGCTAAACAACACAAGGTCTCCTTTAAAATATGAATATTAAATAAAAGAGCATATGTTTATCCTTGGTATGTACTTCTGTTACAGTTAAATTTTGTGTATAAATAGGCTGTGCTGCTCATTGGAGAACAAGGAACTGCTAAAACTGTGATGATAAAAAGCTACACAAAAAAATATGATCCTGAGACAGACCTATCAAAGACGCTGAACTTCTCATCTGCAACAGAACCCCTAATGTTTCAGGTAAAATGTAACCTATAAAATGTTCTTTATATTTATCTTTATCAAATTCTATATGGCTTTTTGTTAGTAAAAGCTTTTTTATATACATACATATACAGCGAACAGTGGAAAGTTACATTGAGAAAAGAATTGGCAGCACCTATGGACCCCCAGGAGGACGCAGGATGACAGTCTTTATTGATGATATAAACATGCCAGTTGTCAATGAATGGGGAGATCAGGTATTTATATATATATGTATATAATATATTTATTTTACAAAATACACAAAACAGCAAATATACTGTTTACTATTTCATGTTGCTTCCAGTCTTAGTAAAGTTTGATTTAGACTTCTCTGGGAAATCTACATCATAACTTAGGACATAACCAAAAACACGTAAATGCATAAATGCATTTTTAGAAGGTGCATGTCAGGTTATGTGGAAGGTTACGGTGTAGATTTTCCACTGAACAGTAATTCAGGCATAACTCCTTTATATAACTTTCCAAACCAGATCACCAATGAGATAGTTCGACAGATGATGGAAATGAGTGGCATGTACAGTCTGGACAAACCAGGAGACTTCTCCACTATTGAAGATGTGCAGATACTTGCTGCCATGATTCACCCTGGTGGTGGGAGAAATGACATCCCTCAAAGACTCAAGAGGCAGTTTACTGTCTTTAACTGTACTCTGCCATCAAATACTTCAATTGATAAGATCTTTGGTAAGTACCTCAAAATTTGTTTCCCCTCATTACTAGTTGTATCAACAAATAGATTATTTTGATGCAATTTTTTTGCAGGTATAATTAGTGGTGGTTACTTCCATGAATGCAGAAAATTCAAGCAGAGCATTTCAGATATGGTTAAGCATCTTGTATCTGCTGGGAGGATTTTATGGCAGTGGACAAAGGTAACTACTTAAAAGATGATGTGAACAGATTATAAAAGTGGATGTATTAATAAAGACATCTTATTCGATGATTTCACATTGAAGGTAAAAATGCTTCCCACACCATCCAAGTTCCACTACATTTTCAATTTGAGAGATTTGTCTCGGATCTGGCAAGGGATGTTAAACATCAAGGCAGAGGAGTGTCATGATATACCTACCCTCTTGGCTCTTTTCAAGAGTGAATGTGCAAGGGTGATTGCTGACAGGTAAAGTTCTCACATCCATCAAATCACTTTATAAGCAGAACAAAGATGCTAAAATTGAAACATCATTTTGCTGTAGGTTTATTTGCTCAGAGGACAGAGAGTGGTTTGAGAAGGGTGTATCCCGGGTGATCCAAGAGCATGTTGAGCCTAGCCTTGTCCCAAAACTTCATCCTGAGCCATACTTTGTGGACTTTCTCCGCGATGCACCTGAGCCAACTGGAGAAGAAGGGGAGGATGCGTGTTTTGATGCCCCTAAAATTTATGAACTGGTAAAAGATTTGTATTTATAGCCACAGTACAATATTGATACAGTTGAACATTGATATAGAAAGCTGTCATACTAATCAGAAAGAAAACGCTCACTTTTTCAGGTGCCAAATTTCAAGTTCTTATCAGAGAAACTAATGATGTATCAGACTCAACACAATGAGATCATAAGAGGCTCGACTCTGGATCTGGTTTTCTTCACAGATGCAATGACTCATCTCGTCAAGGTCAGACTACAAGCCCAACGAATACATTTCCTTTATATCTGGCTACAATTAATGCTGATTTATTGAAGATTTCCAATGCTTTAGATCTCACGAATAATTCGAACTGACCAAGGAAATGCCCTGCTTGTGGGTGTCGGAGGATCAGGTAAACAGAGCCTTACGCGGCTAGCCTCATTCATAGCTGGATACCACGTCTTCCAGATCACATTGACCAGGTAAGAACAGAAAAACTAAAACTTCAGTTCAGCTCAATTTAATATTATCAATATGGTGCCAATTCACAACAGTTACCTCAAGCTGCTTATATTATAAGGTAAGGACCTTATACCAGTGGCTCTTAAACTGGGTCCCCTGGAGCCCCAGGGATCCACAAGCCATAGATTGAGGGTCAAAAGCATGATGAAAACACATGGTTGCACCTGGCATGTTATGGCATGTAAACACATGTGCATCATCTGGGGTTTAGCTAATTAGCAGAATTTATAGTGTTTGTCTTCTTCTTAGAACATACAACATGACCAATTTCCTGGATGACCTGAAAGTGCTGTATAGGACAGCTGGGGCTGAAGGCAAAGGCATCACCTTTATCTTTACTGATAATGATATCAAGAATGAGGCCTTCCTTGAGTACCTCAACAATGTTCTTTCATCTGGAGAGGTGGGGATCTTTAAAAAAATTCAGATATATTTAAATCCACAAAAATCCACTTTGATCCAAGCTGAAAGTCAAAATTTAGACCATGTAATTAAAAACTGCCACGTTTGTGGCCATATTTGGTCCAGATGACTTCATAGTGAATTGACTGTTTGCAGGTTTCCAATCTTTTTGCTAAAGATGAGATCCAAGAGATCACCCAGAAGCTAATACCTGTGATGAAAAAGGAGTTTCCTCGTATTCCACCAACTTTTGACAACCTTTACGAGTATTTTATTTCACGGTCAAGAAAGAATCTCCATGTTGTTCTTTGCTTCTCACCGGTACGTCAAAGATTTGTATGCTTGTTTCACAAAAGCAGTGACTCAGATGTTGGGACTTTGTATTGTTTGTTCACCTGTATTGTTTATAATATTACATTAAAGACACACAAAGACATATTTGTATGAGTCTGTGGTGAAGCACATTTTGTCTCACAACCTTGACAGGTGGGACCGAAGTTTCGCTCCCGGTCTCTGAAGTTTCCAGGGTTGATTTCTGGCTGCACGATGGACTGGTTCACCCCTTGGCCAAATGAGGCTTTGGTGGCTGTATCCAATTATTTCTTGTCTGAGTTTAATATGGTTTGTTCTGCTGAAGTCAAAGCGTCTGTGGTGACGGCTATGGGAACATACCATGACAAAGTATCTGTCACATGTGAAAGCTACTTTGAGAGGTAGAAAACACAGAAGATATTTTTATATACATTTAAATGATTTTATATTCATGTATGTAATTTAAATTTTTCTTTTATTTGTATATAATTTATATTTTACATCAATGCAGCATTGTATCTATTATCTTTTAGATTCCGAAGACGAACTCACGTTACCCCTAAATCCTACCTCTCTTTTGTAAATGGTTACAAAACGTTGTACACTGAAAAGTATAACAGCATCAACATACTATCAGAACGCATGAATGTTGGTAAGAAAGTTCAATAGGAAATCTGTAGATGGCATGTATGGATTACTTTGCAAAGATTATTCAGGTAAAAGGGGTTTTCAAATTGTTATTGTTTTCCAGGGTTGGAGAAACTAAAAGAGGCTAGTGAGTCTGTGGCTCAGCTATCCGAAGAACTGAAAGTAAAGGAAAAAGAGCTTGCTGTAGCATCTCTCAAAGCTGACAAGGTAAATAATACATAGTGGTTCCTGTGACCCCCCCTCCCAAAATGCACAACTTATAGACATAATGTTATGTGTATTATGTATATATTTTACACATTTTATAACTCTTGTTTTACGTTTACATAGGTGTTGGCAGAGGTAACAGTCAGTGCTGAAGCTGCTACAATTGTAAAGAATGAGGTCCAAGTTGTGAAGGATAAAGCCCAGACAATTGTGGAGGGGATTGGAAAGGAGAAGATTGTTGCTGAAGCTAAACTAGAGGCTGCTAAACCAGCTTTAGAAGAGGCTAAAGCCGCACTGAATGTGAGACCTCTGTGATTACTTTTTACATACACAAGTACTTCTCTCATATATACTGTATGTACACAGTACATATATTTTAAATGTTTTACAGACCATAAAGCCAACTGATATTGCCACTGTGAGAAAATTAGCCAAGCCGCCACATCTGATTATGCGGATCATGGACTCCTGCCTTCTCTTGTTTCAAAAGAAGTTAGACTCTGTCTCCATTGATCCTGAACGACAGTGTCTTAAGCCATCGTGGGCAGAAGCACTGAAGGTAACAAAAACGTTTCTTATAAAAACTCACTAAATGGAGTTATTTTCCAGCAAAATATTTAAGGCCTAATATTTAAATATTAGGAGAAACATTTTGCAACCAATTAGCTTAATTAGCTTACTTGGTAACAAATCAATTAGATGATTTGACAGCAGTGTTCCTCAATATAGATAGACTGAATAGCTCATCATCTACAGTACATAATATTATTGCACGATTATGAAGATCTTGAGAAATCTGTGTGCAGAGGGCAAATCTAAAAATCAATATGATACAGTTTGTTTAAAAACAGGCATGATTATGTCATGGAAAACACCACAAGGGATTAGGTACTGTCAGTTAAAAACAGTTCACCATGCCTGCAAGTCTGCACATGATGCAGTAACATTGCTGTCGTCCCTGGGCTAAATCCTGTTTAAAAGTGGAAAACTATTCTGTAATCAGTTGAATTAAAATTTGGAAATCTTTGGAAAACATGGACACTGCATCCTCATCCTCATACCTCTATCACAACAGCATGGCTTTGTGCTGAATCTTTCATTTTTTAAATGGTATGTTTCTCACTTTAAACATCTGATGTTTTCTGTAGTCTCCTGAGAATAAAATATAGGTTTATGAGAGTTGCACATCACTGAATGCTATTTTATTTGATACCTTTGCCATATGTTTGTGTCCTCTTTTAGCTTATGAGCGCTGCTGGTTTCATGACGTCCCTCCAACATTTCCAGAAAGACAAAATTAATGAGGAATCAGTAGAACTGCTACTTCCTTACTTTGATATGGAAGATTACACAATGGAAAATGCAAAGAAGGTGTGTGGTAATGTAGCTGGTCTGCTAGCATGGACCCGGGCTATGTCCACATTCTTTGGGATCAACAAAGAAGTGCTGCCACTTAAGGTGATATTAATGCTCAATGTGACAGAGAGACATAATTTGTTTACAAAGTAGATCTGACATGGGACTGTTGTACTTGTATTGTTAAGCTTTCTTCTTTCAGCCTCTTTGAGTCTGTAATTTAGAGGTCAATATTTTTTAATCCTAGCTTCTAGCTCATAGCCTTTTTATATTAGTTAGTATGTGTAATGAAACTTCTGTGCCTCATATGTTTTTTGTGAATCTCAGTGTCTTTTATCTTTCTCCAGGCTAACCTGGCTGTTCAAGAAAACCGACTAAGAATTGCAAATAATGAACTAATGAATGCAGAGGCTCAGCTTGCTGAGAAGCAAGCAGAGTTTGACAAAGTCAAGGCCAAATGTGATGCTGCTATGAAAGAAAAACAGGTGCAGTACACCCTGATAAATGTTATTAATATTGCATAAACCTTTATGTAGAATTAGAAATTGTAGATCATTCAAGGTTTTGTCTTTTTTAGGACCTGCTGGATGATGCTGAGAAATGCAAGAATAAAATGCAGGCTGCATCTGCACTTATTGATGGACTTAGTGGAGAGAAAGTTCGCTGGACAGAGCAGAGCAAAGAATTTAAATCACAGATAAACAGGTAGGTTACAAAGAAAATCACATTTTATATTGAAATATTGTATTAGGAAGGGATTGTTTTTCATGTCTGCATGTTTGCTTGCAGTTTTGCAGTGTATTGATTGGGGTAGAATAATAATGAGGCAAGTTGCTTCTGTTCTTCTTGGCAGACTGGTGGGTGACGTGCTGCAGCTCACTGGTTTCTTGTCTTATTGCGGGCCGTTCAACCAGAGTTTCCGTGACATCCTGCTGAAGGACATCTGGGAGGCAGAGCTCAAGAGTAATAAAATCCCTTTTACAGAAAATCTCAACATCATTTCTGCCCTAGTGGACCCTCCCACTGTAAGAACAAAATAAATCTAATTCTGCATATCTACTAGCATCTCAAAGGATATTTGTGACTTATTAAAGACTTTTATCATCCTATTTTTGTTTAAGATAAGTGAGTGGAACCTTCAGGGACTCCCTGGAGATGACCTGTCTGTGCAGAATGGTATCATTGTCTCAAAAGCAACAAGATATCCCCTCCTCATTGATCCTCAGACTCAGGGAAAGGCTTGGATAAAGAAAAAAGAAATGGCCAATTCACTCCAAGTACTTTGTCGATTACAACAAACTTTTAACAAACTTGGTTGTTTTAGTTATGCATCTTATGGAGGCAAGCTGTCTTGTCTTTTCAGGTCACATCACTGAAGCACAAGTTCTTTCGTAATCATTTGGAAGACTCTCTTTCTTTGGGAAATCCACTGCTCATTGAAGATATAGCTGAGGATCTGGATCCTGTGCTGGACAATGTCCTTGAGAAAAACTTCGTCAAATCTGGGACAAGTTTCAAGGTAAACATCAAACCATTAACATTCAACAATCTTTACGTCTACTTCTTTAAACCATGCTGTCTCATAAATCGGATTTGTTTAGGTCAAAGTGGGAGACAAAGAAGTAAATGTAATGGATGGTTTCCAACTCTATATAACCACCAAGCTGCCCAATCCAGCATATTCCCCAGAAGTCAGTGCCAAGACTTCCATCATTGATTTCACTGTTAACATGAAGGGTCTAGAGAACCAGCTGCTTGGCCGTGTTATCCTCAGAGAGAAACAGGTCAGTGGAAAACAGTCTCCCCTCACATTGGTTAGTGGTAGAAAATGTACTAATGAATTGTGAAAATCAGTGCATTTTTTTAATGTGTTTGATGAAAAGTTATTTCAGTATCCCGCATGTAATATTGATGGGGCATTTGGTTACACAGAAATTTTACAATTATTTATTTAATAGGAATTAGAAGCCGAAAGACTAAAGCTAATTAAAGATGTGACTGCTAATAAGAGAAAAATGCAAGAGCTGGAAGACAACCTGCTGTACAAACTCAGCAGTACTAAGGGTAACCCTGTTTCTTCTGTATGTTAACATCTAAGACATACTTGTATTTTATTTACTGCTCTATTAAAAAAGCTGTTTCTGTGTGATTAAAGGTTCTTTAGTTGATGACGAGTCCATGATCGGCATTCTGACTACAACTAAGCAAACCGCAGCAGAAGTTAGTGCAAAGCTCAGCGTTGCAGCAGAAGCAGAGGTGAAGATCTATATAGCTCAAGCAGAATATCGTCCTGTTGCCTCTCGAGGCAGCATCCTTTACTTCCTCATCACAGAGATGAGCATGGTTAATGTCATGTACCAGACGTCCCTCAGTCAGTTCCTGAAAATCTTTGACCTGTCACTGGAAAGGTATGTTTTCACCAGTACCAGTTTATATACTGAAAAATGTGTGTCTCTTATGAAGTATGAAGCATAAGGCTTTGATAAAATTCACATTAGAGTAAGTATGGCTTACTCTAACAGTAAGGTAAGAGTAAGCAAGTAAGAGTCTACTTACTCTTACTGTGAATTTGTTTTTGCAGGTCTGAAAAGTCCCCAAAAACTCAGAAGCGAATTGAAAACATCATTGAATATCTGACTTTTGAGGTGTTCAGATACACCGTCAGAGGCTTGTATGAAAACCACAAGTTCATCTTTACCCTTTTGCTGGCCCTCAAGATTGACATACAGAATAACAGAATAGAGCACAACAAATTTCAGGTTCTTATTAAAGGTGAGGTCATCGGCACTTCCAGGAAATGTAATTTTGCACCTTTCTGTTATTGCTATAAAACATGATGAGCTCATTAAATGTCTAAATAGGTGGAGCGGCTCTGGACCTGAAGACCTGCCCCTCAAAACCATTCAGTTGGATCTTGGATATGGTATGGCTAAACTTGGTGGAGCTCAGCAAATTGCCACAATTCACAAACATTGTAAAGCAGGTGAGGCTACTTTCCACAGATCATAAATTTGAGGTTTCTGCTGTTGTGTACTTACAGAGTTAATATTGATATATTTTATAGGTGTCTCAAAGTGGAAAACATTGGAAAGCTTGGGTCAGTCTTGATGCACCAGAAGAAGGTGTCATTCCAGATGGATACAACTCTCTTGATGTTTTCCATAAACTCTTGTTGATAAGGTTGGATTGTCCTGCTGGTCTTTTTATGTGGTTGTGTTTTTAAACACACATACATACACAAGACAATAACCATATAAGTTTGGGGTTTTTTCCCACAGGTCCTGGTGTCCTGACCGTACCTTGTCTCAGGCTGTAAAATATGTGGGAGATTCTTTGGGCATAAGGTTTGCTGAGCCTGTCATCTTGAACCTTCACAGCACATGGGAGGAAAGTGACCCTCGCACCCCTTTAATTTGCTTCCTTTCTATGGGCTCAGATCCCACAGAGCAAATTGAAGCACTAGCTAAGAAACTTCAACTTAGTGAGTTTGACTAAACCATAAAACACTACACTACACTACAACCTTTAATTTGCAGTTTTAACTTAGAAGATGATTTGTCATTGCATTGTTTCATCCTACAGAATGTAGTGCAATTTCCATGGGACAAGGACAAGAGGTGCATGCAAGGAAGCTTGTTAAGACATCAATGATAGAGGTGTGAATACAATTCAATGAAGAGCATGATCCTTTCATTTTAGCACATGAGTTTTTGTTTTCCAGTTGCTAATCATCTCCCTCCCTGCTCATGCACAAATTTGCTGACCTGTTTGTGTCTGCTCTCAGATATACTGCTTGTTGAGTAATGTTCTATCAGATAGAGCATTAAAGAAGAGCTTTACGATATCCAATCACATTGTACTATAACCCTAATAATGGCTGAGTATTTCACCTAATCTGTGGTCTCTGTACCTGGATACGTATAGGGAGGCTGGGTGTTACTGCAAAACTGTCACCTGGGCTTGGAGTTTATGGATGAGCTGCTCGAAACTATCACAGCTGCAGACACCATGCACAATACTTTTAGAGTGTGGATCACCACAGAGCCACACAATCGATTCTCCATCACACTTTTACAGGTGACATTTGACAAAGCTTTTGTATGCTGCAGCACTTCATTTATTACTTCCCATCTTTACCGGATGCTGTGTACAAGCTTAAAGCAAATATTTCTCAACCCTTTACCTCTAGTCCTCCATCAAATTTACTAACGATCCACCCCAGGGAATACGTGCTGGCTTGAAACGAACATTTGCAGGAATTTCACGGGAGCAGTTGGAAGTATGCAACCAGCCCACGTGGAAGCCCTTGTTGTACAGTGTGGCCTTTCTCCACACTGCTGTGCAGGTACTGTCCAGGTTAAGATAATCAGTGTAGCTCCTGACATGATTCAGGCCAGAATAATATACAAATGTAAGGATCACTGACTTCGAGAATTCTTAATTGTGTGTGTTATGATAAGTGAGAATCATCACTCTGAATTCTAAAGGCACACTAGGGGAAAACTGGTTGAAAACCACACCAGAATTATTGAGCCTGTGTGCAGTCAGCTTGGGATCTACAGTCTTACATCAGTTTTTTTTAATTTAATTGGGTGAAGTTGGAAATTTCATGCAATCATGCAAAAAATGCGGTGATATCAGGTTATACAGAAATTCACATGAATTAATTAATTTAATTTGGCATTAATTACCATCTGGAAATCCCCACAAAAGTTAATGTAGTGTCTGCAGCATGACAATTTAACTACAAAATGACCCTCAGTAACCTATTTTGACATAAGAATATAGCTAGATTACACACTGATTGCAACATTTTGGCAATCTATCTGAATTTATTAATTATACTGCAGTTATTTAAAAACCTTCACCAGTCTGTCAAAGTTTAATTGCAGTTACTCTGATCCTGATTGTCTGTTAGTACGGTTTATTTATATAGCGCCTTCCAAGAACAAAATTCTCAAAGTCTTTTACATTTTCAGAAGTTGATATAAACCAAATTAAAAATAAAAACTTTAAAAGATAATGCTAAATAAAAGCAAACGTGCACAGATATCAACAGTGTCCAGAGATCTTAGTTTCAATGAAAGCGAGTTCCAAAGCTCTGCGGCCATAATCACATCACCTTTTGTCTTTAATCTGGACCGAGGCACAGCCAACAAGCATTAATAAGGTGACACCAGAGATCTAGACATGTTTGGTTGAAGTAATTCACTGATATAAGAAGGCATCTGACTGTGAAAGGCTCTGAAAGTGATCGCCGTATTTATAAATTAAACCCTAAACTTCATTGGGGAGCCAGTGTAACCAAGACAAAAATGCTGTCAAGCAGGACCTTTTAGAGGACCTGGTGAGAAGCCATGTAAATTGATTTGGTTTCATATTTTTAAATTTATTTATTTATTTATTTATTCCTCTGTTTTTAAGGAGCGACGCAAGTTCGGACCATTGGGTTGGAACATACCTTATGAGTTCAACTCAGCTGATTTCACAGCAAGTGTTGAATTTGTTGAAAAGCACTTGGATGACTGTCGCTACAAGAAGGTGAGGATTCATCTGGGACAGTGTAAAAAAGAAAAATGAGTTCGCATCGTCTGCCCTCACTTACCAGTGTGTGGTTTGTTCGTTTTTTTCCAGCATGATGTGTCATGGGTAACTGTGCAATACATGCTAGCTGAGGTGCAATATGGAGGAAGAGTCACAGATGACTATGACAAACGCCTGTTGAAGTGTTTCTCTCGTGTAAGAATCCCAGTTTTATGTTTGTTTTTGAGTTACCTTTCACTGATGAATAAAGGTTTATATCCTGGTTACTCTGCATTTTGCATTTCTTTCTGCAGGTGTGGTTCAGTAAAAAGATGTTTGATCCAGCATTTTGCTTTTACACGGGCTATAAGATTCCTGTGTGCGAGACAGTGGAGGAGTACATGGAATATATTCAGAGCTTGCCCACTGTGGATTCACCCCAGGCATTAGGACTGCACTCTAATGCTGATATCACGTAAGGAGAGGATGTGGTCATCACGAAACATTGAATGCTTTGCTTGTAATTGCTGATATAATTGCTAACCACGCATTTCTGCTCTGTAACGAATATTAACCAGGTACCAGACAAACACATCTGCTGAAGTGCTAGACACAATCACAAATATTCAGCCCAAGGAAAGTGGAGGGGGATCAGGAGTGACTCGAGAGTCTGTTGTTTATAACATGGCACAGGACATGTTGGAGAAGCTGCCTCCTAACTATGTACCTCATGAGGTCAGTTTGTCTGTTCAAATGCTTTTTTGTCACGTTTACATGAACTAAAATCTAATGGCTGTCACTTTGATTGGTTAAGGTCAAAGCGAGGCTCTTGAAGATGGGAGCGCTTAACCCAATGAACATCTTCCTACGTCAGGAAGTAGATCGAATGCAAAGGATTATAAGTTTGGTGCGCATAAGTCTGACAGACCTGAAGTTGGCCATCGATGGCACTATAATAATGAGCGAGGTAAATTTACTTCTCTGTTCAAATATTAACATATATAGCAGTTTAATAGTCCCTAAAGCGCTTTACACATCCAGTCATCACTGGTGATGGCAAGCTACATTGTAGCCACAGCCACCCTGGGGCACACTGACAGAGGCGAGGCTGCCGGACACTGGCAACGGGTAAGGTGTCTCGCCCAAGGACACAACGACAGAGACTGTCCAAACTAGGGCTCGAACCGGCAACCTTCCGATTACAAGGCAAACTCCCAACTCTTGAGCCACGATCCCCCGCCCCATATTTGGAATCATTTTAACTGTTAACTTCAGAAATGGTTTATTTCTTTTTTTACACATAGTGATTAAACTATACGATTAATTGCACTCATGAAGTTTTAAAGTCTGTACTTCACTCCTAGAACCTGCGTGATGCCCTCGACAATATTTTTGATGCCCGTGTGCCAAACCTGTGGAGGAAAATCTCCTGGGAGTCTTCCACGCTAGGCTTTTGGTTCACTGAGCTCCTGGAGAGAAACAAACAGTTCCACAGTTGGGTGTTTGAAGGAAGACCAAAAACATTTTGGATGACAGGCTTCTTCAACCCACAGGGTTAGTTGAACCTTTGAGCATTTTACTGGTATCATATACAGCCAATGAGAAAACAAGCAGGACTGCTGATATCGATCCCTAACACTGTACTTTGAAGCTAAATGAAGATAAATAAAACCAGCTGTCAGTCGGTTGAAAACCTAAAAATGTTACCGTCAACTGGGAATAAAATCCTTCACACTGATGCTAATCCTGTCTTTATTTGGATGTTTGCAGGATTTCTGACAGCCATGAGGCAAGAAGTAACCAGAGCGAACAAAGGCTGGGCTCTGGACACGGTCACACTCAACAACAAAGTACTCAAGCACACAAAGGAGGAGATCACAGCCTCACCAACAGTGAGTTAAAATGCAGTATTTTCTGAAAATTGTGAATAACAGGCAATTGACTAACAGATTTTTTTTTTTATTAAAGAGAGAATAAAATAATGGACTATCCTGTCATTGACTGCCTTTCTTCAATAGGAGGGAGTTTATGTCTATGGTTTGTACGTTGATGGTGCTGGCTGGGACAGAAAGAACACCCGTCTCATCGAGTCCTCACCCAAAGTGTTGTTTACACCCTTGCCTGTCATTCACATGTTCGCTGTCAACTCCACTGCCCCTCCGCATCCTGAGCTTTATGTGTGCCCCATCTACAAGAAGCCAAAGCGCACAGACCTGAACTACATCACAGCAGTGATGTTGCCTACAGTCCAGTCACCAGACCACTGGATCCTGCGTGGGGTTGCCCTGCTCTGTGACATCAAATAAAAAACAGTTGCTTATCTTTACTAACGTGTAAAAGTGATAAAAACAGAAATAATTACATTTCCTTCAGAAAAGCATACTCTTTTAACATAGATGGAGTCTTGACAGTTCCTCCTAGTGGTGTAAAATAATTTCATCTTTTTCAATTTTATGTTTGTGTTCTGAGCTGGGTAGTTAGTGTGGGTGACTTAAACCACATGTTTACTTAATAAACTGATCTCTGAAATGAAATAAATAATCAAAACTTTGGTCATGTTTTTGTCTCCTATGCGTTTTTTTTTATATATACGATTAGAGAATTAAAATAAGAAAAAAACTAGTGATTACTTTTGACTTTAAAACGTTTATTTCGATAAAGGGTGAAGTGTTATTTCATTTTTCTTTGTCATTATTAAAAATGGTTATTCAGAAGAAAAATATCATTCTGAAAACTGTAAATACAGCCATGCAGGTCTGTGAGACAAAGCAGGGAGCACTGTTTGAGAAACTTATTTTCAAAGTGAAGACAGGAGCAAAGACAAACAACTGGCGCCAGTGTTCAAGCCCCCTCATCCTCTAAGGGATCTGCAGAGGAAAAGGGTGTCCCTTTAAAAAACGTTCTTAATCAAACCCAATTATTTCCGCTCCTTACTCTCATTATTTCCACCGTGGACCACGTCCCGCTAGCCAGCTTGTTAACTAGAGCCTGAGACTCGGAGAAGGTCATGCTTGGCCAAGCAAAATAACACAATAATTTGTGTAATGAATTGCTGTTTCTGAGTGTGTCTTGGACATATTCTGGGATTTGCTGCTTTAAGTCTTTCTGACAAAGGTGTGGTGAGAATTGGTTAAGGCTAAATATAGCATAGACAGTTTTCATCTGAAGTCATTCTACTGCTTTATTGTGCTTAACTACTAAGGCATGTAAATGGTATTCGTTTATTTGCACTCTAACTGCAAACCAAAGCAGAGAGAGAATTTTGACTCCTTATACTGAGCCTGAACACCTCTAATAAGAGGCTTTTCTAAAATCAGACAATCTCTGATGGCAAATATCCTAAAAATAATGGTTGTGGAGTTCATGGTGTCTATCAGACAAGACATATCAGTGTGGAGCAAGTGTAAGTTTGAGCCCATGCAGGGCGCTGCTGTGTGGACTGCATGTTGTTGGTGTGCTTGCGTGAGATTTCTTCAGAAGGCCCAGGACATTCTTGCCAAAGAGGTTCTTAATCTCAAGAGTTTTCATCCAGATTAAATAAAGGTTTAAAAGGCATTGTTGCAGAGTACTTGGATGCATAATAGCCCTTTATACAATCATTGGTCCCAAAATAAACGGGGCAATTAAGCCACCTAGGCTACTGGCCACAAGGGCTCAATACAGCTTGAGCCCTTGTGGCCTTAGCGTCCTGGCAGGCAGGGCCCCTGACACCCCCGGTTGGGCCTGATGGAGTGGAGCTTCATCTGCCTAACAGCCTGGCAAGGTTCCACAGGCCTGCACGAGCACAACAGGCCTCCGTCAGGCCAGCTCTCTCGGTCACATCTTACATGGCCTATTGTACACCAGCACTCATTAACAGTACAAAGTCATGTTGGTGGCTAATGGATGCGTGGAGAGAAAAACAAGGTCCACAATCAACAGTTGTGCTCTGTAACTTTATTCTGGGTCTTGCATTTGGAAAATAAAAGTCACGTGCCTAAAAACATAAAGGGGTTCGAAATATAATTGAAAACAGAAAACAAACATCTTCAAACGTTTGTGAAATCTTCTTTTTCTCTTTGGTTTTATGATCAGGGTGATCACTAAGAGCAGCAAAGCCTGTAAAACTGACTGTTGATGGTGCCGTTTCTCAAGGGTGGGATATACAGACAATATTTGTGAATACTTCCCTCATAACCTTACTTATTAGTATTACCCTTATACATGTATTGCTAATACAGTACTTTTGACATATAGAATTAAGCATATTTAGAAGTCCTTGCAAATTCCATAAGAAGCAGAAGGAAAATTGAGAGGGAACATTTTTCCAGTACCCTTCAGCATTGACTTAATGCATACATGTCTCTGAGCCAAGCCAGTAAAAGATTGTTTATTTGTGGTCCAACAGTTACATTCAACTCTTCTAATTCCAAGAGATAAGAGAGACTTCCACCACCACATCTTTTAATTCCAACTCCACCTGACCTAAGTGAATATTTAGTCAACATTCAAATAATGAGCAGACAAAATGGATCAACATGAAGATGAAATCATGATTAAAAAAAATATATTTTCTGTATCAATTAATTAATATTATAATTGTCACAGTTTTAGAGCAGGGGCCATGTAAACCAGAGCTCGAAAAAGAGTTTTCAGGGCCATTTGAGGGCACTTTATCTATGGCTGAGAATCCAGGGTTAATCGCTTTAAAAGCAGTAATTAGGTGTTAAGAGGTGTGCATGTCTGTTTAGATTAGCCTCCAAGATAGATTACGCTCCATGACTTACGATAACCTCCCCCCATCAGAACTCGGTGCTCTTCAAAAGCCCATTAACACTCATATTCCCTATAAAGACTAAATAAAATTGATATTAGTGGAAAACTGGCTTTGAATGCACATTTTCACTTTCTTTGCAGCAAATGAAAGAAAAACATCAAACTAACTAAATTTACAATAAAACAGAGGAGCTCTGGAGCCCTTTAACAGGCAACTAATTGGTCAGTTACTTCATAGGAGCTCGGAAATCTTATATCGAAATAACATATATCATTAATACCTGTACATAATGCATCCATAAACGGTGACAGTGTGTGTGTTGTAAAATATCTTACCACCACAAAACAGTCAGAACACAACTCAATTATAAAATCTCAAGTATGAATTTTTCATCAAGTTGTAGTACAATACAAAAACATTGCTACTTCTGCCAACATGACTCTATGTGTCATCTCTCATCTCAGTTCAATAGAGATTCACTAAAGGTTTACAAAATGAATGATTACAAAAGTTAAACAAGAGTCTGTTCAAGAACCTGGCAGGGATTTAATTGTATTTGTAGGGTTAAAACAAGGGTAAACATTTTAAAGTGATTTTTTTAAATGGTTAGACGTTTGTTAGACATAAAATAGATTTTAAAAAAATTCTTTGGTATCACGTGTCCGCGTCACTGGAACACGAGTCAAACGCTTTAAAGGGAGTTTGTAAACATTAACGGAACATGTGGTTACATTGTAACCTCGGATCTCTGAGTGAGAGACTATATCTCCAGCCTTTAGGCTCGGAGACACATTCCGTTCACATCTCCACAGCTGTTTTATAGTCAAGCTGTGGGGCCTGACTGGGCAAGCCGGAGTGTCTTAAAGAAGTATCCGCACACCCTGACAAAGGGGAATCATTTCCCCTACATATGGAATATGTAACAGAGTGGAGAGATAGTCTTGATGTGATAGAGAACCAGCTAAATCAAATCTGTCTGCTTCACATCACATGTGCTGCCAGGTTTTATCCATTGACTGAATGTGCTCTTTGGCCTTCATCCTGAGTGCTGCAATGCTTGAACTCCTGTCATCCTCCGTTGGGTATTTGTCATTGAAGCTGGGAGGACACTGATAAGGAGGTGGCCCCATATGTGGCTGCATACACTGGACCATCGTTGGCGGGGCGTTAAGGAAGCTTTGACTTGGATAGGTGGGTTGCAGGCTCTGAGGTGAACCCATGAAACCTGGAATGGTATGCATGGGTGTGGCACTGGAAATAGGTGAGGTCAGCCAGGGATCTAGCGGCATTGGATTGGCTACTGGCCCCACGTTTGGAGTCATCGGTGGACGGTTGAAGGATAGCATGGAGGAATCCTGGAGCTTCATGGTTGTGATGTCCATCTTTTCTTGACGTCTCCACTTTGCCCTTCGATTTTGGAACCACACCTGAACCAAACAAAATGATATGAAATGCATGGACAAGGAAGCCTTGAATTACATTAGCAAGAACTAAAATATTAATAAAATATATCTTGGAGACTATGGAGGCTGCAAATGTATATTTTCTAGTAATAACACAAGTTGGTGCAATATTTTTTTCTGTGTCTGTGTGCACAGTATTTGACCTAAAAGTGGATAATTGCTTTCTGGGCAATAGTGAACATAAAGGGCATTAACAGTTAAATGCCATATGATTGCATGGTGAAAAAACTAAGTAAATCCTTAAAATTGATTCTGAATGAAATACAAATTTTTTTTACTACCAATAGCTGCACCTTTTGCAAATGACATCATGCCTTTCACTGAATTTTCCCTTGCAGTAATCCCATAGTAACAGATGCTTCCAGTTAAACCTGTAAGTCTGTGCCTTCTCTAATCTAAACAGAGACTTTAACTGAGTTCTGCACGAGCCAGGTAAACAGTGATTCGACTTTCCAAGAAATGGAGTCAGGTGTACCAAAGCCCATTAATCATGCCAAAGAGTTTCAGGCAATATGGTCATCGGATCATTAGCTTTGAATAATGAATCCTCCAAGAAAAAGCATGTTTGTTAAAAGGTGAACAAATAATCTTCCATATCAACACCATCCCACTCAGGTTCCATATTACTTTTTTGATTTTTTCTAACCCTTCATCAAACACAAACGGTTGGTAAATATTCATTTCTTTCATGGATTTCTGTTGGAAGATTGGTAAACACTATCCATCAGTCCATGTGGTGTTATTTAGGTTGTGAGAATATCTGGATGACATGTGCTTATATCTTCATATACATTGCCTTTACCTGAACTCGAACCTCAGGCAAGTTGACTTTCATTGCCAGCTCTTCACGGCTGTAGACATCTGGATAGTGAGATTTCTCAAAGGCTCGCTCCAGCTCATGAAGCTGATAGGTGGTGAAAGTGGTGCGGTTTCTTCTATGTTTCTTTTTAGCGTGCTCTTCATCTTTAGTGGTCTCTGGTGATCCCTCAGCATCATCTGCCTCCTTTTGCAAGTTGCTCATCTCTCCCTCACATTTGTCACCAGAGAAAATGTCAGATTCTAAAAAACAACAACAAAAGGACACAACCGAGCAGTGAAACTAAGGTTTTAAAGTGCTTTGATGTTTCGGCTTAAATTGCACACTACTTAAATGTCCGACATTTGTTATATATTTCCACTTTATGGCAAACAATAATAAATGGTCTAATTGCCCTTTGTTATTTCAGTCATCAGAAACCGAGAAAACCTGATATATGTAAGATTTTTCTAATAAGAAGTGAATACTTTGGGGGAAATGTTTTATGCATTATTCTACCACCAACTAAGAAAGTGAAATCTTTTATTAGCTTCCATGTTAAAACAAATCAATGATTGAAAACTCTTTTCAAAGCCCTTTAAAGGCTTATGAACCTTAGGGTGGGTTAGGGCTAGGTCTAAATGACATCATGTCTTTCACTGAATTCCTCCCTGCAGTAATCCCATAGTGACAGATGCTACCAGTTAAACCTGCAAGTCCCTGACAACTGGCTTCTGCACGAGCCAGGTAAACAGTTGTAGTGCCGATTGTGCTTTCTAAGAAATGGATGTAGAGCAAGGGAGTCATGTGAGTGATGTACCAAAGCTCATTAGTCATAGCAAATCGTTCCACGCAATATGGTCATGGATAAAAAGTATCTTTGTTCTAAAAGTGCACGTGAGGAGAAAGTGACTGCTTTTATACAAATCAAAGAACAGTCTTCCAAATCTTTCAATGTAGGTTGTTTTCTTTTTTTATGTTTAATTTAACAAACCAACTTGCTTTTCTTCTTCTTTTGGCTGCTCCCTTTAGGGATCCTCCACCTCCACCTCACCCTGTCCCTAGCATCCTCTGTTGTCACAATTTTCACCTACTCCTTCTCTGCATAAATGAATCTTCTCTGTGGTCGTCCTCTTTTCCTCCTGCCTGGGAGCTTCATCCTCTACAACCTTATATATAGTATATCCACTATCACTCCTCTGCACATGTCCAAACCATCTCAGCCTTGCCTCTCTAAAGTCGCATCCAGTCAAATCAACCTAAACTGCCGAACTTTAAAACTTATTTAGAGGGACTCGTGTTTAATGCACATTATAGTAAACCCTATATTAAATATTAAAACACAGTTTTGAGGTACAAGTTTCAAAGCTGGTGCAGAACTACTGTTTGGCTTTGGAATTATATTTTTAACTTGCAGGGATAAAGACTCACGATAAAGATATGTAATAAAATAGCAGTTGCATAGAAATGTATATTCGACCATGCTTTATTTCATCCTTCATATACAGGATTTTTGTGTGTGTCATCTTTTACAGTCCAGAATTCAACCCTTGTCCACAAAATGTGTATGAAATATGTATTGTTGTCCAGCAAACAGTCACACTGAAGCATGGCCACTGTAAATATGGAGGTGTCTATAATCACACACAGTTTTAACTCTTTAAAGTGTGCAAGGCAGAAGAAATTTGTCGTTTTCCCAAAAATTAAAAACATATAGCAATGTAGCATGACATATCTGTAGCATATAGCATGTAAGCTCAATAAAAGCGCATAGGTTTTTTTAAGCTAATGAGTTGTCATAAAGGAACCCTCAATAAAAGCCAGTGGAACCATACTACATATCAACCGTTTCCTTTGTTGTCATTCAGCTCGCTGCTAATGAAATAAACAGCTCTGTCTCCTGGGAAAGACCAGGGAGACACAAATCCTCTTCAGTCAAGTCACTGTCAGATACAACTAATTAAATCTTTATCTTTGGTCCCGATAAATGACATCAAGCTCTTTTCTGTGCTAAAACCACGATGAACGATGTGCTCTATAACGATAATAATTCTTATTCTTGGAGATCTGAGCCATGTACATCTCAAGTTTTAACCTCTTAAGCCCCAACGCCCCCTGATACGGGGGCAAAAGGCAGGAGATCAGTTAGGCTTGGGGCTTAAGAGGTTAAAACATCCAGTTAAACTTAATTGTTTTTCAATTTTAGAATTGGTTGGTTTGCATCGATGTGTTCTAAAAAGTGTTATACAAGTGAAGAAAATACAATATATTTTGGGGCTTATCCTTTGTTTTATATTAGTCTTTTTGTTTTAGTTGTATTTATTATTTTTCCTGTCTGTGTAAACTGTTTATTCATACACATAAACTGTGTTTTTAATTGTTTTTCTATCTAGTTGTTCTACAGCGCTTTGTAATTCTGGTTATGATATATGCAGGACAATTAACTTTATTCTTAAATACTTATTACACTCAATTTTAGTTAATTTCAAACTGGTCCCACCTGCCTTGCTTGTATCGACAGGCACTACTTTCATCCTCAGAAGGTAAAGGAAGAAATATGGCAAACTGGATGGTCTGCTTTCCAGTGAGATGTACCAGTTACTTTACAAGTAAAACGTAATAATATGTAATCAGTTTTTGTGTTAGTAGCTACACCTGCAGCTAACAAGTATGAAGAGAGTAAGATAGCTTTCTTTCTTGTTTAAGTGCCGAAGTGAAAGTAAAGTAAAATTATGTAAAAGACACTAAATGTATTTCACATCTTCATTTTGTATAAAAGAGCGTTAGTCAAAAGATATAGATAAAATTAAACCACACCATCTATTCATCTATGTATAATTTTTGCTGATGAAACTCAGTAGTGAGCAGTTTAATTTGGGTGCTTGAAGTTATTTAAACACTTGGGCTAACTTTTGAATTTGATGGGCTGTAAAGTTTGGAGTAATGCTTATTTTTTGTCCTTAGCATGTACACAAACTTAAATATTACAGTACAGTAAGTTTGTCAGTTACTTTACCACTTGCCAGAACTAATTGCATCTTATTGTTAAATAGCTTTGCATGAGGTGCAAAACTAGTGTATTTAAACAAGTTGTTTCAGAAAAGCAACTCAATTAACATGATGGCTTAAAGCGCCTAAGCACTGATACAGAAATGTGTGTACTATGTTTAAACTGGATGTACAAGATCTTAACAACCTTAGTACAGGTTTAATTCCACTCTTTAGTCGGTTAACAAGAAAATCCCCTCAATGATTTAAACTGAGAGGAAAAAACTTCCTGGTTTTTATGCCTTTTATTAAAAGACTCACCATGGTAGGAAGAATTTTGGGAGCTGTCTCCGAGGTCTGGTAGGTGAGCGTAGTGGTCCGATGGGACCATCTTTTCAGGATCCTGAGGGTTTGCTTCATTTGCTTTCTGGCTTTCATCACTTTCTGCTGAATGGAGTAAAGGGTCCTGGTCTTTAGTGAATCCCAGTATGACATCGATACTGTGAACCCTGCCTCCGGCACTTGACCCAGCACCTTTTGCCATGTCATAGTTGTCTAGGCAACTATCATCCACTATTCCCAGGGTATCCATTGACAAATGCATTCGAACCTTCGGAGACACTGTCTCTTTTTCCTTGTCAGAGAAAAGCAAAAGGCTACCAAGTGAGACGAGGCAGAGCACCTGTTGTTCTGCTTCACATAGAGCAGCAGAGCAGAATTTTGTGGAGTGTGCAGGCCGTTTCCACAAGAGCAAAGCCAATTCACATATCTGTCTGCAAAAGAAATAAAAGGAAAGAAAAAAAAGACAAAAATGTAAAGTTCTGCACTTGAAGGTAATTTAACGGTTTGTTATTAGTCTTGATGGACTTTACGGGAGCCCCAGTTTGCTCATCGTGATCCTTTAGTTTAAAATGAGAGTAGGAGTCCCTATTGGGAATATTAGCTTCTGGTAAAAGTTGGAAGAATTATGAATTAGTAAAAACTATTTTACATAATTAAACAATTTGAGTGAGTAAAATTTTCTTCTTTTTTTTTTTTAAATTGAGCTGATCCTGAGTTTACACTGATTCCCATTTCTATTGTAATGCGATTCAAGTTTGTCAAATAGGAAGGCAATCAGCATGGTTAAGAATTTAGCTGGATACATTTTGTGATTGCCTTCAGGGCACAAAAGAGTGAATTTAACTCATCTCATGCCTAAATATAAATCAGCTTTATAGAAAGTGTTTATCAACATATTTGAGCGAATGCATAGCGAGAAAGTACATAAAGTAATCTTACCTTCCTTCGTTCTCCTTCCACAGGCTAGGCTGCGCACATGACGTCTCTGCAGTCCGTAAGTAGACAACTGACTCTAACAATATCTACCGTAGGCATTTGTTACTCCCTGTTAAGTCCTTGAAATCCCCTGCAAACAACTGAGCAAATGACCTACTGCTGAAGTTCTGTGCAGAAAGAACATGCAACATGTCTCCCCCAACAAAACTCCTCCTTAACCGCACAAGACACCAAAGCTGGAGGTTGAATGCTAGTAAAATCAAAGAGTTTAAGAGGTTTATTAATTGGAATCCTTCCCCTTTAAGAATGACTGACAGTTGTTTTCTGGTCAAGTAATTGCTCCAAATGTGTCCTGCATTCAGACCACAGAGGGAGGCCATTGCTAATGAAGGCTCAACAAAACTTTCTTTCAAAAAATCTATTGTCTGAAAGATAATGGCTTGTACTGAGAGTTTTCCCCCCTACTAATCCCTTCATTATAGACAATATAAGAGAGGAAAGACACACAGATAGACTTCACTTAAATGGCTGCACACTGTAAACACGTAAAATAATGTTTCATTCAAGCAAGTGAAAGATTTTAATCCTCACACTACTCATTTTACCAGGTTTGATAAATTAAAATGGATTTAATCACATTACATTTTTCAAAGTGGAATACACACTGATATATTGGGTTCAAATATACATGTATACTATAATCATTGCAATAACTTTTCACTGTCTAATGATACTTTTTTTTTTTTTTAAAAGCCAAAAAGGCAAAAAATAGTGATCTAAGTAAGGGGTCGCACCCCACTTGACAAATAATTAAGTAATTCATGCTTGAGCAGTCAATTTTTCAACATAATCCATTTCACTCCTTTAACTTTTTTAGCTAAAAGGTTTTCTTCAGTACCATGTTTGCATTTCTCAAATCAACACATAATCGACACATAATCTTGCTGATCTGCTTCTGATAGTACACAGTGGATTTGGATTGGTGGCACTGGGTATTTCATTCTGCAGCCTGCAAGATTCACCCGTGCCAGCTGGCACAGCCAAAGCCGTAGATGCTACAGTAGGTGTTGCAGAGATCAACCCCATCCTTAATTAGCCTAAAGACTTGACTGGAGATTTCCACTGACCTCACCCCACCTACCTTAAGATATATTTAGGCGTTCTTGGCATGCCAAACAAAATCCAGAACTTTTCTTTTAAAAAATACAAATTGCCTTCAAAGAGGTTTACTGAGAGTCTTGCTGTCAATTCTGACGTAAAGTGTTTTTTTTTAGATAGATAGTTTTCGCGAAGTTTTCAATTTTACATGTTTGCATAATTAATAACAGTTAATGTAACTGCATAAGTCCAGCAATCTGCTGGGTAGTAAATGTTGATCCTATTTGGGGGTTTTTTGGTTTTTTTATTATTAGCCCTTTGGCACACAATAAAGGAGCAGCAGGGAATAAACCATCTTCTAGGAGTCAGTGAGAAGGTTAAGAATCCATGGAAACCTAAAGCTAATCTAGCTAGTTTAAAGCCATCTGGCCTCACTTGAGCCACCAAGCTACATTGTCAGTTCGATCTATTAGCTGAATGGCTATAGGTTAAGTGGTTTTGGCTGACCACCTTTTCTGGGTTGTCAAAGTTGTTTTCCAATAAAGGAGAGACTGAAAAGCCTATTACTTTTGCCTGTGAATAAATAAAGAAGTTAAAGATGCCCCCCTGGCAGAGATTTGCTGGTAAGTAGGTAGCCACCATATGTTTACTATGAAGGAAGCCAACCCTGTAAGGTGTTGTGCAGCGTCACCTTTCTCTAACTTTCAATATGTCAGGGGGGGGAAAAACGAATAGCAAGTAAAAACCTGCTAAAGTTATTATTTTTCCTAATTCATTAGAATTAGAATTCACCCCTAAACAATGTTAGCTGTGACTCTGACAGGCATTTATTTTGCAAAATCTCACATATTTGCATGTTGAAAGTAAAACGCCTCCACAAAAACAATAATTGCCATTTAAAGAAATTGGAATGAATTTCTGTTGTATAAAGAAACTTTATTTACTTGGTTCCAAATATAAAAGGTCATCTTCGGAAAAGCTTGCACCATCGCTGCAGTTAATCCCTGTTACAGTAGGTCATCATGTTGACATGTGATATCTGTGAAGGCATATTTGTAGAATTAATTATGGCTCAGTTTTAGTAAACTAAAGCATGTATGTAAAATGTGTGTATGTAAAGTCGGATTTTAGTCCATACTGAATTGTTTCGTTTGATAACTCAGACTCTTATACTGTTTTTGTCATTTTTGGCAGGTATCTACTTATAAATTATAAATCATTTGTAAAGTCCTTTAATGTTTGGACTACTTTAATAACAGATCGTATTTATATGACACCTGCTGGACGCTCCTAATAGTAGCCAGGTCATAAGCAAGGGAAACTGATAATCATTTTATCACATTAATATTAATATATTAAAGCTGTCCCTCTTTGCTTGTTTCCCCATTATCCTAATTGAGTACAAATTGGTTAAGAGGGTGCAGCGCAGCTATCAAGCGCCTTAGTTTTATCAGATGACAGTTTAAGTCCCTGAGATCCCATTAGGAAGAAAGCAGCTAATGTTTAAAGGCGCTGTGTCAGCTTACAGGGGGAAAGGGGGATGGTGAACAGCAGGGGGATGACAGGCATAATGGAAAGGGAGGGTTAAATGCTGGGAGATGTGATCAGCTCATGTTCAAATGTGAAGAAAAGTCTAATCTGTCACATGGTGTTCGGTTGTAAATGTGCACTTTGTGCTTATTATTAAAAGTCTGTACAAAATGTGATCTTTTTACGTCTAAAGACTTGAAACTGAAACCAGTCACTGTCCAAATGAAATGATTTAAAAACAAATTTCAAATATCTCTTAAGGATACCTCCGATGTCTACAGAGGTATTAAAAACTACATTTTAATGTATTCAGCAACAAAAAAACATAATGGGATGATTGTCAATTAATAGAAGAGATAACAAGCTATATGGGTCCTAGATTAATCCTATGGCCCATAATCCTAGATTATACTCTGTGACCTAAAATGTCTTCTGTAGATAAAAGCAAATCCAAATTCCTGTCAAATAAAGTTCCAAATATGCAGTAAATCTCATCCGAGATAAATGTATTTGCGAAAATGATGCAGATAGACGTTAGTTGAAAGAAAACAATATTTGGGGCGTTCAGGTACTTTATCTTTTAATCTTTTAGTTTGTCATAATAACCAGAGTTTCTCTCTCGTCCACTCAGCCAGATTAGGAACTTAATGCTTTAACCTCAATGGGAATTTAACCTCTTTAAAGACAGTTTTTGAATGAATATCACAAACATAAGAAATAAGAACCCTTAAATCTTTATTGAATTTTTTACAGAGACAGATGAAGAGATATTTAAATTATTAAATATAATACAAATGACCGTACTGAGTGTCATACTGTGTGTATAAGTAGCAAAAGTGAAGTGAAGATGGCCGGATCATTTCACGAAGCACCTGTATGTAGAGAAGCGCTCCATAAACAAAGCACTTTAACCTGTAGTCTGAGTATGAAGACTGAAAAATAAAAGCAGTTATCTGTGAAATAGACACTTAATTTCAAATATTGCAGTTCAGGTGAAAAGTAATGTGTGAAGGCCTGGGTACAATGCGAGCACTGTATATTTTATACTTTGAGTTTTAGACAAGTAGTTATCACATGAGGGTACATTTCTCCTCTGCATTCTGCTTCATCTCCGACATTGTTGCCTGGGCCTTGGTTTTCAGTGTGTCCATGTCCAGGTTTTGAAGTCTATTGAGGAAAGAGTCATTGGCCTCCTCTTCCTCCTCATCCTCATCCACCATTTTTGCAAGCTCTTCTGGCACATCAATGTCATCCCCAGCCATCTCCACTAATGCCGTGTCTTGAGTGCTCTGTGACAAAAGTCACAAAATTGTAATGCAGTAAGTTCAGAATGATGTTAAAACCCAAAGATTTAATAAATTACCATGGAAATGCACTTTAGAGCTGTTTAAGAGACTGAATGATTATGGCTGGGCAGAAATGCATCATATTAATGAATGAGGTGTTACTAGTAACATCCACAAAAGTTTATGAGTCTCAGTCAGCTTTGCTAGTAACCCAAAAACAAGTCTTATTCTTAGTATTAATAGCAAATACATGCAATTAATTGCATGCTTTTTCTAAAATAACTTACTTTACAGTACTTACACAATAAATAAGTAAAATACACATTTTATTTTGAATATAAGTATAATTAACTGTGTTAAAAAGTATCCTTTCCCCAAATCCCTGTTGAAAAAATTGTGTTCACCTTCATGTGGAAACATTATTTACTTAAATCTGATGAAAATATGAAATGTTTCACAATAACTATACAAATGCACTGGTATGGTTCAATAGCAACTGCATTAATGTGTAAAAATAATGGATTTTTACCATTTAAAGAAAGTAATTATGTAAGTAAAGTAATTCTAAAAGGGTTGTGCCAGAAATCATGCAGTACTAGTCATAGAGTAAACTTACCTAAGTTAAAATTAAGTTGATACAACTCGAGTAAACATATTTATATAGAACATTTAAGCACAATAGTACAGACATTAAACTGCTGCACACACATAAAATGCTCGGAGAAGTAATACAAATGATTTAATGAAAATCAGTAACAGTAATACAGTGATGAAAATAATAAATATAATTAATAAATCAATATAGTAAATAATAATAAAAGTAAAATAACATTGGTAAATGAGATACACTTGGAAAAATGGCACAATAAACTGATATATGTAAAGGTTAATGCAACTAAAGATATAGTTTCTTACATCTGGAAGTCGATATTTATCTCTTAAAGCCACTCGGAGATTTGCCCTCTCAGCCTTCTTGGTTGCAAAGTCCTTGTCACGCTGAATCCTGCAAAATGCATGCACTTTATGTAAGCCAGTAAATGGAACAAGTTACAAGGCCAACCCTGCCACATAGTGACTGTGAGTTAAAGGAAAAAGAAACAGTAAATCAATCACTGGAATGTAATTGTGTTTATTTTTACCATACATTTAATGTATGATCATATGCTTTTATTTATTTATTTATCATATTTTCCAAAATGCTCAGAATCCCTAAAATATATCTAATATAAGTAAATATTTCCTTTCATATCATTATGTTATCACACGCATCATCACGCATTATCAACAGGCTAATGGGACCCATTATATGGACAAATAATGCAACATATAATTTTCATTTAATGACCATAACATCTAATTTGTGTACAAAAAACAATATATTTAATATATTATAATGACATATCGTCGCCTGGCAACCACCACTTGTCCAACATTTATGCAGCAGAACAGGACCAGAGAACCGTAATTTGTGCTATTAGCCCACTTCTGTAACTGTAGCTGCAGTAATGCCCTGCTTAATAATAAGATTAGCTACATGGAAAGCTAGCAGTTGGCCCAAATCCGGGGTTACTTGATGTTTTGGCCAGGGCTGCACTCCTTCACCTCATTCACTCCCATTGCTGTGCCATTTATACACAAAGGCGATATTGGCATTTAGCTACTTAACCCCTGTGTGGCCCTGGGACCATTTATGGGACCGTGGGACCATTTATGGTCCCAGGGCCACACAGGGGTTAAATGCAGTTCATCCTCAAATAGAATCACAGTAACTCAAAAAAGAAAATTTTTAGCTTATCCTGAATAGCTTAGTTAGGTTAATTGTTGTTTTTTTGTTTTTTTGTTTTTACTAATTCTAAAAAAATCAAAGATGCAGACCAATTTTTTAATCACTTCTACTAACATTATTATTCAGTGTTGTCCATCAACTTCCTGTTGTAGAATATAGCTCGAATAATCTTTAAAGAAAAAAGTTACAAAAAAAAAACAAACTGGTGAACTTCAAAAAAATTCATGAACATTTAAATAAAGACAAAAATCTACTTTAAAAAAATCACAATAAAAAAATACCACAAAATAAATGAAATTAGTGAACTTACCCTAATTAAATGAACTACTATTCCTTTTCCCGTTAAACATCATTTGCCACTTAAAAATAATTAAATAAACAAACATTTAAAAATTAACAATAATAAAAAAGAAAATCACAAAAATGTCTTTTTTTTTCTTGCTGAACATACCTTTATTAAATTAACAGTAACCTGTATTTTTGACCACCATACTTGCCTGATTAAGACTAAACTGCCATTTTCCACTTGAATAAGTAAATAATAAATCAAAAATTACTGCAATCTGTTATACAGTCTGCCCTAAGACCTTCTTTTTTCACTTAGTTGAAATTAGCTTACATTGTAGCATCCCTTCAGATTTTAAGGTGATTAAATAATTATTGTTTTAAAACGCACTGGCTTAACAGACATGTTTAATGGTGGCTTCCTGAAACCAAACCGTATTATTACACACAGAGCTTAATCTCCTTCACTGGCTAATTTGAGCCTCAAGGGAATAAACCGTACCTAAAGCTAAACTATAAGCCTGTCTCACATCCGCTGATGTCACATATGTGGTCACACAAGTAAGACTCCAGAGTCCATACACACCCACACACTATAGAAAACAATACAGTTTGAGAATGTTGACTGACAGTATTTTCTCATAATGGCAGAAGCTGACTCCAAAATGAGTCTTAAGATCATGCAGCTAAAGGGCAAAGTAGCCCTAAAGTCTGGCTTATGCCCAGTGCATGTAAAGAGAGCAGGGATTATTACATTTAAGTGGAAGTTAGCTTGTCTAATGCTCTCCCCATAAGGTAGGCATCACCAAAAAGTAACACGTTTTGCAGATTTGGGTGAATATGATGGAAGCTAGTACAAAGAAAATTAAGTGGCCGTTTGTACTTAGAAATACATTGGACTTTACATGCTAAATGCAAATTTGGTAACCTACAGCGATTCTTGTGTTGGTATTTTTTGCATATGAAAACTTCAGACCACCTCCCACCAATGCTAACCTGTCCCACACTGTCCCACACAAACACAGTGTTTTGCTCCACATTTAGTTTTTTGGGATCTGGTCAGCATACAAATGTCTGAAATGTAGAATACAGCTTGTATTGACAGGGAATGAAAACGAACCTCTTTCTTTCTAAATGTTGCTACTATGGTCCACAATGTAATAGTAATTCATGAGTGGGTTTTGAGATTAAGAGAGGCACTTTTTATCAGTGCTATATGCTTTTATCTGCAGCTCTGGAACAAACATGACGCGATAGCCTGGTATTACTAATCCTGCCGATGAGTAATACAGCCCGCGCTTAACATGAGTTTTATCTTTCCCTTTTAAAAAAAAAAAAATTACACACTGTTAAACATTTAAACATTTACATAAATTTTAATCCCAGCTGGCATTAGATGAGCGGTGGGGTATGCTGTGGACAAACGGCCAGTCCAAGCACACAATAACACACAAGTATTCACACTTACATCAAACTTAGATTGTCATTTAAAAATGTTAACCACTAGTTTGTGACCTCAGTGCAAAAAACATATTGCTGAATAGTTGTAAACATGCTATCCAGTTTAGCTGTTGTTAACATTATTTTAAGGCACTGTTTTTCAGTGTTTCATCCAATGCTGCAAAGGTTTACTCACTTTTCTTCCACCATCTGCTTCTGGTACTCCTCAAACTCCTCTCTGGACATGCCTTTGGACTCTGCTGTTTCCTTTCCTTCTGCTCCTGCTTTACCGTTACCTTCACCGCCTCCTCCGGTAAAACTCTTCAACTTGTCACCTAACATTTGATTCATGAGGAATGCCATATTTCAGCTGTAATCTTTCTCAGTCCTACAGGGAAAGCGTAAAGCTAAGGGCCGGTGGAGAGGAGAAGGGTAACGTTAAAATTAAATTTTGTATGTTTAAAACAAGATACTGTTTACAAGAGCTGTATACAAACTTCCCTAGATGTGTGTCAAGATGATTAGACCGTGTCAATAACTTGTAGCTGGAGTAAAACCGATAAAGAGCTTAGCTCATAACTGCCAGCCTGCAGACAATGGAGAGTGTTTATCTTGTCAACAAGATGGAGCAGGATAGACCCTCTGGGTGTAGTTCACTATTATCTACTTGCCAAACCAGCACTAATCACTGCAATGGAACTAGTGTGATCGAATAATAAAAACTAACTGTAGGTAAAACATAATAATAATAGATACTTTATTAATCCCCATGGGGAAATTACTTGTTTTTCTCTGCATTTGACCCATTCACTCAGTGAAGCAGTGGGCAGCCCACTAAGCAGGCGCCCGGGGAGCAGTGTGTAGGGACGGTACCTTGCTCAGGGGTACCTCAGGGTAGCCGTTAAGTGGATTTGAACCGCCGACCTTCCGATCATGGGGCGACCACTTTACCTACTGAGCTATCCCTGCCCTAAATAACTTCCATCATGCAAACGTACGCACGTACATTTCATATAAACAGTGGTTACCACAGTGGATGTTAAATTCAGCAGTGCTACAGCAGATACAGCTATTTATCATGAATGATACTGAACTTATTTGAGTTTGAGGTTAAAACACTAAAAACTCTTTTGCACAGCTCTTTGTTACTATATTATTATTTATAACTGTTATTTAATTGATATTAGGGTTAGCATGAGTTATACACTTGGAAAATACTATTCTTTTCCTATTGAGCTTCACAGTATTGACTGTTTTTAAAGGTGGACTCTACAGTCACAGAGCTGTCTTGATTTCCTTTAAGTAGAAATAAAAATGGTTCATATTTTAAAGCAAGATTTTCTTGTCACTGACATTTACATAAAAATGGTTTAGCTCACTGGGTTTAACAGGCAACCCATAAGCTACAGGGCTGATGCACAGTCCTGGGTTTGAAGCTTTCCTGAGGCCATTTACTGCGTGTCTTGTCCTGTGCACTGTCCCCAGCTTTCCTGTCTTCCTCTCTTGCCAAATCGTATGATACAAGCAGAGAATGTCTGTATCAGTTTGTGTATCGATCACACATTAAGTGCAGTTTGCATTGGTTAAAAATGATTTTGCAGGTTATCTGCATGTTAAAACAGGAATTAAAGAGGCGAATGATACTTCAAAGGTGTCCTGAAGCGTTCCTGTCTGCCATGACTGCCATATATTGTCCTAGTTAGAGCTAAGGAGTATTTTAGTGATGTTATGGACGTCACACTTTCATAACATAAACATTCTGTAACACCCAGAACTGAAAAACTGCACAGAAACTTTCTCTTGGATTTACAGACACTGTAAAATATTCAGTTCTCTGTGTAAAAATGCCTTGTTGATGTCAGAGGCCAGAGGAGAATGGGCAGATACTTCAAACTGATACAAAGCACAGCAACTAACTCATTGCAGCCAACGTATTACAACCATGGCAGCAGAGGACAACACCGAGTTCCACTCCTGTTAGCTGGGAACAGGAAACTGAGGCTACAGTATAGACAGACCAAAATTGAAGAAGATTGGAAAAATGACAGTGAAGATGAAAGCATGGATTAATGGAATCATTTCGCCTTCAAGCAGCTATTAAGGCTGTTGGTGGTGGTGTTCTTTTAATGGTGAGGGATACTTTGGATCCCAACTGATTGTTCAAATAAACCAGCCTCTTGAGTATTGTTGCTGACCATGTCCATCCCTTTATGACAACAGCATACCTATCTTCTGATGGCTTCTTTCAGCAGGATAACACACCATGTCTCAAAACTCAAATCATCTCGAAATGGTATACCTAATAAAGTGGTTTGTGAGTGTATCTTAATGAACATACTGAGATGGAAACGTCTAAATAAAATATCCCTTGAGAGATTTTAGAAATTCGTGTGGGATTTTTTCTCTGATGAAGACGTCAGATTTCTTTTAATTTACTGCTTGATGATTGTTATGTCTATTCACAGATTATTATTAGTGTCACAGAAAACTTTTGAGGTCCCATTCAATTATGTAATTTTGTTTTTACTATTTTAGCCTCCTTTGCTTTTGTCTGTCATACTTTCTTAGGTCTTTTGACAAAATTTGAAAACTCCTTTAGGACCATTGTTTTAATCGTCCTTGCTTCATTAATGCACACAAACACATCTTTCAGATCTCTTTCTTCACTTGTCCTTGCTGTGAATTCAAACAACAAAAAAGAGATGCTGCCAAGCTATAACAACCTGCCACAGCTTAGCCTGTGAGCCTGTGTCACTACAGCTCACCTGCTTTATACCACAGGTTATTTGCTGCGAGTATACAGACAGAGGAGTGGTCAAGAATTGGCTTACTGTGACCTCTGCCCCGGTAATCCACGTCGTCTTTACCATAGCCTATTGTGACGTATAGGTTCTTTATCCCATCCTTCAGACTCTCACCAAGACTCCTGGACTTTTTCCAGGTAACCTACAGTTTAAATTAGGGCTGAACGATATATCGCATTTGCGATAATATCGCGACATGATCAAGTGCAATTTTCTAACCGCAAAGGCTGCGATTATACTGCGATTATATTATACAATTCATGGGCTGCATCCTCCTGAGGCCGCATTTGTAGACCGATTACGTCACAGCGACGCGCCGAAGGCTGTCCAAATTACTACCATATCCCAGAATTCATAGCGCGGCCCAGCCAAACTCCAGTTTCCAGCAATGGCGGCCGCTACTAAGTTTTAAAATTACTCATACTAATCTTTCTGGGTCACAAAATAAACTTTTAACATATTTTCAGGCGAGAAAGTAGTTGTGTAAACATCAAATATCTGCTCGGTTTATCAAGATATCCCATATTTGCAAAAGTGCTTCGACGTTTTCAGAGGCGTCTGCTACCCACCAGCTCGACAGCTAGCCGGGAGCTCGAGGGTTACTGATGCGGCCGAGAACGGCACAACTCCCGGCACATCATTTTCAGATCACCGCGGAGTTTCGCTGCTCGGGTTAAACGTAATATATAAGTCACTTAGACAACCTAAAAATGTTATTGTTGGGCTTTTTTCAGTGTTTTGTTTGTTCGTGAGTAAATCGGTTTGGCTGAGATTAAAGTTATTAGATTAGATAAAATAAAACTTTATTAATCCCCCGGGTGGGTTCCTCCTTGGTTTTTACACAGCTGACTAAACGTCAAACAGAAAACTTATTAAACAGAAGTATGAGACAGTCGAGAATTTACACCAGTGTCTGGTTATATTTTAGATAGCAAGAAGCAGACGGCCGAGTTTATTAAACTCCACCGAGACAGCGGTGACGCTAATCAGAACTAGACCGTCCAATTTCACGCCTTTAAACTTTAAAGGCGTGTTTGTGTGTGTGTTTATACAATTGCTATTATGTTTGCACTTTATGTGTAATGTTACTGACTGCAGAGATCAGTAAGATGTGTGTATTTTTTATTTATTAGTTTTATTTATTTAATATTATTTTTTAATTGAATGACTGTCTAGTAGTTCACAGATGTCGAAAAACTGAGTGTGGTAAAGCCACTGATTTTTTTTATGTATATTTCTGCAATCTGCACATTGTACTGACTTTCATTTTAATGTTTACACCAGGGTTCCTTGTCAGCACTTTATGCTCAGATGTTTGTAAGCTAAAAATAAACTATTGTGTATGTTCAAATATACTGTTGTGATTGAAGAAGTTAAATAAAAATGTCAGTCATCAATTCATGCATCACCTCATGTCATCATAACAGAGGTCTGTCTTCCAGGAAAGAACAGTTTAAAATTAATGTAATATAGTATTGGCCATACTATATGATGTATTGCTTGTCTTTGTTTAATAATACAGAAGACAAAGACCTTAAAAAATAATCGCATATCGCATCGCAATATTGGGGCAAAAAATCGCAATTAGATTATTTTCCATAATCGTTCAGCCCTAGTTTAAATACTCCTCACTGGTGTCGGAGAGGCGGATGCTGTCCAAGATAAAGACAATGTTGGATAACACCTCCCACCCACTCCATGACATGCTGGTCAGTCACAGGAGCACGTTCAGTGAGAGACTGAGATTACCGAAAAGCACCACTGAACGACACAGGAAATCATTCCTGCCTGTGGCCATCTCCCTGTACAACGCATCCACTTAACACACTGTTTGCTGCTACAACTACACATGTTTCTTTTCCAACTATTTATTTATGAGTGACTTATGTATGTATGTATGTATATATATGTATATATTGTACTATTCTTAGTTAGCGTATTGTCTATCTTGTCTTAATGTTGGTTTAAAATGGAGCACTGTAACAAAAAATAATTTCCCCCAGGGATCAATAAAGTATTCTGATTCTGATTCTGATTCTGACTGTACGGCCACAGAAACAGCGCGTTTGACCTTACTGCTCCATACCTTAACATGTCAACGAGTTCACAGTCACTAGATGTCAATCCAACAGAGCACCTTTAGGATGTGGTGTAACAGGAGATCTGCATCATCTGCAGCATTTGTGTGATGCTATCATGTGACTTTGGACCAAAACCTGTGATGAATGTTTTCAGCACCTTGTTGAATTAAGGCTGTTCTGAAGACATAAGGGGGTCCAATCTGTTAGTACTAAGGTCCTAGTACAGACCTAGTACAGTCTGTCTGTACTAGGTACCGATTAAAGTGGTCAAGTGTTCTCTCACTTTGACCTCTGACCTGGTAATCCACCATGTCTTTAACAAGTCCATTTGTGACGCATGAGAATCTCTTCTTCATCCCATCCTCCAGGGTCTCACGACGAGTTTTGGACATTTTCCAGGTGATCTACTTTTTATGTAAGACTTACGGTACAGACACCCAGACAGTGTGTTTGACCTACTAAAGCATAAAACTCGCACTTACTTGTGCAGGCTTTATTCTTGTTTGACCATGCTTGATTTCTACCTCAGGGGAAATCTGACCTCTGTGTGAAGTACAATAATGGTTAGAATATTTTTAGGTTTTCGTGGTTCACTACAAATTTAACAGAGCAGAAAGAGCATTATGTAAGACCTGGGCTGAGCAAATATGGAAAAAATCGCCTCCACAAAAATGACTTTTCAAGCTTAAGACTTTGATCATTCATCATTTTGAGTAACTTAAAACCAATATTACACTAGAAGACAAACACTGATTTCCTTTTTAGTCTGACTGCCACAGCTGCAAATTCTGATGCAGCAGGTGTCACACAGATGGGCATGGTATCCATGGAGATTGTGTTGGTGTTAGCCAGACTGCCCACTACAGATATATCACTTTATTTAAACCAGTAAGTAGCAGTACTTCTTTCAGATCTTGATAAAGTTTTTGGAAAATGAAGACATTTCGATTGGAGGATGTTTGTAATGGTTAAAGCTCCAGGCTAAGACATACAGTGCTGCAAAAAGGTATTTGCCCCTTCATGATTTCTTGGTTTTCTGCATATTTGTCAGACTTAAATGTTTCAGGTAATTTAAAATTAAAGTAATTTCAAAATTTAAGAAGGACATCTCAGGTAAATACAAAATTCAGTTTTAAAATGATGATTTAATTTATTAGGAGAAGGGGGCTATCCAACCCCTCTTATGCAATCAAACTTATCCAACCCTATGTGAAAAAGTAATTAAATGTATTAGGGCTGCCACAAACGATTATTTTGATAGTAGACTAGTCACCGATTATTTTTGCGATTAGTCGACTAATCAGATCATCATCCATTGAACGTAAAAGTACAGCTTATTGCACCAGCAGCATCTGCTCTTATATAACTATCATTAGCTTACAGCTTTAAGTGTTTAAGGTCTGTGCTAACTAAAAATAAAGACAAGATGATAGTTAATTGAATTCTAATTAAATGTGCAGATTGTTTCGGTGGAGTTTAATAAACTCAGCCGATTTACTCAGGAACAAATAAAATACTGAAAAAAAGCCAAACAATAACATTTTTAAGTTATCTAAGTGACTTGTATATGTTTAACCTGAGTAGGGCGGTGGGTTTGAAAACGATCTGCCGGGAGTCCGGTGCTCTCATGGCCCCCGGCTAGCTATCGAGCTAGTGGGTAACAGACGCCTCCGAAAACGTCGGAGCGCTTTTGAAAATATGTGGTGTCTTGATAAACTGAGCAGATATTTGAGGTTTACACAGCTACATTCTCGCCTGAAAATATGTTAAACGTTTATTTTGTGACCCAGAAAGAATAATAAGAGTAATATTAAAACTAACTAGCTGCCGCCATTGTTGACAACTGCGCTGGGCCGCGCTATGAATTCTGGGACACAGTTTCTTCTTCTTCGGGGTTTAACGGCAGCTGGCATCCTTGTACATGCAGTGCTGCCATCTTCTGTTTCAGTCCGTTATTACACTCTTAAATCCTGCTACTTATTCCTGCTTTTGGGATCTTACAAAGCTTCAAATGACGCGTCGACTATTAAATCAGTCGTCGACGATTTTGATAGTCGACGTAATCGTGACTAGTCGACTAATCGTGGCAGCCCTAAAATGTATCATGTAAAGCTGAGTTAAATTTTATGAGCCACATCCAGGCCTGATCACTGCCAGATCTGTTAAATCAAGAAATATAACATGTCCAAATATAATATATCCAAATATAACGTGTGTGACAAAGTGAAGCAGGCTTAAAGACCTCAAAAAGCAACATGTTATGTCAGAATCTAAAGAAACTCAAGAAGAGATGAGAAACCAAAAAGGTCACAAAGGCTCATCTCACATTTGCCAAAAACATCTTGATCATCATCCCTAAGATTCTTGGGACAATATTCTGTGGACTTACGAGACAAAAGTTCAAATATTTAGAAGGTTTGTGTCTTACTACATTCCCAGTCAAATATAGTAGTGTGGTATTGTGACGGTCTGGTGTTGCTTTGCTGCTTAATGACTTGCTGTAATTGATGGAACGATGAGTTCTGCTTTCTACCAGAAAATCCTGAAGAAGAATGTCCATGAACATTTTGCAGGGTCCTAGTCATGATCCATACTTAAATCAGACTAAGATGCTTTGTAGTGACCCGGCCGTTCATACCCCAAAATCCTCCAGATCAAACAAACAAACAAAAACAAAGAACAGACGTTAGACTTCAGAGGTGCAAAGCTTCTCTGCTGGATCGGAGAAGAGAAGAGATTGAAATGATAAATTCCTTTAGGTTCCTGAATGTTCTCTGATCTATTCAAGAAAGAATAGATCACAGACTACATCTGCTCAGGAGACTCAGGTGAAGACATCACAGGTCCTTCCTTCCTGCTGCAGTCAGACTTTACAATCAACACTGCTCATTAGATAAAATCACAGCACTGACATGCATGTAACTGTTTTTGTCCAATATTATGTAAAATATAGTGAAACAGTACTTACACAGTGTGTAAGTAACACTAGCCATCGTGATCATCCGTCTACTTCAACATTATATTTTTATTCCATCCATCCATCCATCCATCCATTCACTTCCGCTTATCCTTTTCAGGGGCGCTGGAGCCTATCCAGCTGTCATAGCCTGATCAAACCTTTGGTTTCTTATTCCAGACTGCTAGAATGAAAGTAACAGATGTTTGCTTTCTCCAGGAAGCAGAGCTGCATTTTTGTGGCACATGTCACAGGATTAAATTTCTTATTTCTAAATTAGGGTGCTGAATATACTAGCCTTACAAACTGTAATACAGCTCAGCCCAACTCTTATTTTACACTGATGAGTTTGACTTGTGGAGCACTCTCACGCCATCTGCTGGCAAATGGAAAAAAATGAAAAAATAAAGAAGAAGAGCACGACATAGATTATGTCGTGCTGTTAAAAAAATAAATAAATAAATAACTGAGTTCAAGTAACTAAAAAACTAAACTAAATCGTTACAAAAGCATGCTTTTTGTTGAGGAAAATAATGCAAAATATCAACATGTGATATTTTGTCACCTTATTAACTATTAAAAGGAATTAATAACAACATTAGAAGCCATAAAAAAGCTACAGATGATTTTCTGTGAAATAAAGTAGAAACGAAATAGAATCCTAATTCCAGTAAACATCAACAAAATAAGTGATTTCTTACAGAGATAAAACTGTTGCTTAATGCAAAATTTGCATCTGCTAAGCGCTTATTGTATAAATCAGGCATATTTCAGTGCTGTGCAGTGAAATTTTGTTAATATAAAGTGTAAAAACACCTGAATTTAATTTTTCTGCCTGAGCTGAAGAGCTGGAAGTTGTGCTTGCTCCCTTTGGGTATTGAGGGCAATGCCGGAGGGATGCCACTCCGTGTGCGGTGACACTGCGGAGAGCTGTGTGCAGCTGTGAGGACCGCAGGAGAAGTAGGGAGGAAGGTGAATTAGAGTCAGAGCCAGCAAGCAGGAGAAAAGGAGGGGAATCTGTGTGGAGGAGGGGCTTCATCGAGGGAGAGAGAGGTTATAAGAGATGGTGGGGGAAAAAACGAGAGAGCGAGAAACTGTGCGCGTAATGGGTGAAGATGCTGTTGCCAGGGAACAGCGCTGAAATAGAAACATCCATTTTTTTCCTGCTCTCCGGAGGAAACAAACTCCGTCAGTGATGGAGAATCCAGAATGGACTGAATGTGAGGGAAACAGGTGATCCTGACTCCAAGTGGCCTGACAGAATCAAAGAGAAGGTAGGCAGTTGTTATTACGTAACCATCATAACACTGTTCCCATACGGCTGACATCATCGCAGCAGGATTAAAGCCTGGGGTGGGGGCATTAGAGTTGGTGGAGGGAGGAGGAGGAGAGTGATCATCATGAAACATGCTAAAGGTACACGGTCAGGATTATTGTTATTTAGATCAGAAAGCAGCACAGTGAGGACGCTGGGAAGGTGAGAGCGGGATGTTTCTGCTGCACGGTGACAGACTCTCCTCTCATTCGCCTCTCTACAGGAGGACACAGTTACTGCCTCAGCCTCCATTAACAGCAGGGGTAAACAACAAGAATTATCCAGCAGCCCAGGCCCTCAGCACACACCTGCAGATGTAATCAGCGATGATCCACACTCAGCAGCTTTAAGGAAGGGGGACCATCTGAAAGGGAAGCAGGGACGCAGAAAGCCTTTGTAATTACAGTATGTGAGTATCCTGCTTTTAAACCATGGTTTTCTCCGCTTTCCGCTCTCATAAAGAGCTCTTCTTCTGAACAGATTCTACTGATGGGAGGCCCAGAGGGCAGAACATCAAACGTGACATTCAGTGCTTTGTTTCGTTCTGTGACTGCACGCAATTAATCACTGAGACGGTTTTAGTTTTTCTGCTAATTGAGGACTGGCAGTCGTGACACAATAGCTTCTTTGCACGCATTTAAAGGCCACGCAAACACAAATTTTCTTTGTCAGCTTCTCAATAAGAGTGATACAGTAAGACCCAAGATTATTCTTTTTATTATTAGTTTGTTTATTCTGAAGTGGAGCGGGCTCAAAAAAGGAAAAGGGGAAATGTTTAGATCACAGTGGGATAACAGTCGTGGGAGCCGCTGGTTTTCTGTGAACACAAGCTGATCTGATCAAACTGCAACTACACAGTCAGGATGAAGCAGATTTCAGGTGTCACACTCTTCAAACAGATCATTTTTTTACTTTGTTTTCAGTGTTGTCAGAGATATTAAGAGATGTTGAAAAGATGAGAAGTTTTTAGGCTTTGGACATCATTCTCTTCAGGCTGTACATGACCACCTCTCTGTCGCCTTTCATCTTCAACTGTTCTATTAATGCTTATCTTTGAGTAAATGATTTCATAACAGAGACGAGCGAAAACTACCTCTCCGCTTCACTTGATCCCACCTGTTGTGTATCAAAGACAGAGTACTTGTCAGAAAAAAGTATGTGGTAACATTTATGCAAGTGTTGCGCCTGTTTCAGGTCTCAGGTTTGCCAAGCGCAACAGCATCAATAGTTCACGAGACAGCATTTGGGAAATGAGGACAGGCCTGCCATCTGGACATAAATCCCCACCAAACACGTGCCGCTGCAACATTACTTTGTGTCCATCAATCAGCAGTTCACTGTGCATGCAGCTGAGCCTTTGAAAGAGACATGCGCACCACAATAAACCACATGCAGTCATCGTGTGAGATCAGAGGAAGGCAACTTGAAATGTAATTTAAGCAGAAAGGTCTCAGTTAAAATGGCATTTAAGGATCTGCACCAAACACTGCAACTTTCTTATCAGGCAATGCAGTGCAAATACCTCTTTTCTCCATCATTTAGAATCGATTTACAATACAGCTGTACTGGGAACATGTAGCTGGAGGACCTGCACCTTTTAGCCCACATTTGCTGTTTTTTTATTCCACACATCAGTGCCAACCCAGTGGACAAATGGATCACAGTAAAGTCTGTGTCTGTAGCCTGAGGAACTCTGGCTAGGAGAGTGACATAGGGAGACACAAGACTTACACATGATGTTTACTTTGTGCATGACTAATCCCTAATGGTCAGGCTGCTATAAATAAAACACTGTGAACCTTTACATCAAATACCAAATATAGAGCATGATGTCATGGAGGGAGATATCTGCTTTGATTCTATATAATATGGAAGCTTAGATCATGATCTGCTTTACAGAAGCAGGTGCTTGTTGTGCCCTGAGGATCTGTATTGTATGAGAAACTGTTTATGTCACCCTCCCCCAGGGATCATGGGGAAGGAAACCCACTGGGACTTGGTTATGTCAAACTATCATTTCTGTGATTTAACAACAGAACACATAGGGCTAAATTGTTCTTGGGTTCAGATTTTGTTCTTAAATACAGTCTGCCCGACACAAACAAGACAACGCATCTACTCTGCTTTCCTGATCGTCCAATTCCAGTCTCTAATTCCTCTGAGTCCATTGCTTCACCTGTTTATGATATACTCAACTACTTTAGTGCAACAGCTACATAATGAAGTTCATTTTAATTTAACAGAGAGAAGCTGACAGAATCAGAGGTGGGTGACATATCCAAATTTTTGTGTCACCTCCAAGGGTCAAGCTTCATACATGACACATTTCCCATGATGCAACTAGAGACAATACTGTGCATACTGTGACTTTTAATGCATCTTCTGTCAAGATGATCCCACACCGCTGCAGTGAAGTTGAAGTCTAGGCTCTGGTAGTGCTCCATTGTGTGTTTTGTTCTATCCAAGTGCACTTTGCAGCATTTACAGTGTGTTTGGGATCAGTGTCATGCTGAACAAAATGATATTGTTTCCAATCTGACATTTTTCACATGGTCTTGCATGCTGGATCAAAATCTGATGGTTCTTTTCTGCATATATGTTTCCATCAATTTCGACATAATTCCCAACACCACCGACTGAAATTCAGTCCCAACCATGTTTTACAGACGACTATAAACACTCTTATATTGCTCCCCTGACCTTAGACATGCATCCCTCCATAAGACCTGTTTATGGATGGTTTTCAGTCTAGTTCTTGTGTAATTTGGCACACACCAGCCTTTTGTCCCTGCTTCCCTTTCTTAAGAATAGTTTTGTGCCGCCACCCTTCTACTGAGGTCATTTCTGAGGAGACGTCAGTGAGGAGAAGAGAGATACATCAACTTAGAGGCCAGATGCATCTCTCATATTCTGTGCCACATCTTCTCTGTTTTGTTTTGTTTTGTTTTGTTTTTCCATTTTATAAGAACATGACTTTCAGATGCTGTTCATCTGCAGTAGATAGATTTTAGGTCTGCTACTATGTAGAATTTTCAGCTAAGAGCTTTGGGAAAACACCTTGTTGCTGCAAAAATGTTATTTTATGTCTGTCACATGGTGTTATCTGTGGTATTTTTCACAGATTCAACCAAAGAAACAGGAACAAATAATGTGTCACAACAGGCTGCTAGTAACAAAGTGCCTAAAGATATAATTTAAAACAGGTTCTTCCCCAGATTTTCTGTTAAGTGAAGATACAACACTGGTTCATCCCTTCAGTTAGGTGTCTTTTTTAATGCCCGAATGATTGACAGGTCAGGTTAAGCGTCTAAGCAAACAAAGAGATAAACAAACTCCTTGGTAGTGGCTTAAAACTTTTTTATGTTAAATCCTGATCATAAAGCAGCCACGCTCATCTATCTCCACTTTCAGTTTGTAATAAAGACAAGTATAAGAAGCCAGAAAAAGACATCATTCAGGTTGTGCAATTTGGGTGGAGTGTCTACTTTAATAAGGCTGCAACGACTGAATTAGTTAGTCAGCAGTGTGTTAAACCATTCGGTGAACTTCCTGGTGAACGGCTCAATGAATTCTTTTGTTTGTTTGCCTATTACAGCGAGCTGAAGCCCATCCTCGCTGTCAGAGGATGGGTACAGCGGAAGCCACTTTACGTATGGACAGCATGGAGGTTAAGGACGAGTGGCAGGATGAAGACTTCCCCAGGTACGAGGCAGAGAAACAAACAGTCTGTGTTTGTGCGTGCAGTTTGTCTGATTTGTGCAGAAGCTTTTTCAAAGAGATCAAGCTTCGATGGAAAGTCTGTCACATGTTGTGTGAGTGCGCGGAGGGCCGAAAGGAAGCAGGTGTGTACTTTCCATGATGTAGTCATCAGGTGTTATGTGATGAGGCTGTAGCAAGTCAGCGAACAAAATAGCAACCAGCAGATGGAAAAAGAGGAGCAGTCAAATACCTCGCAGTGTCCAAGCTATGGGAGACTAGCCACTCGCTCTACTGCTGGCCAAAATCTTTCTTTGACAGCAGGGGAAATATGCTTTTAGAAGCTGATCAGAGAAACCTTCATTATCTTCCAAAAACATCCACACATAGTACATGCAGCAAAGTCCTGTGACTGTCTGAAAAATGCTTTTGTGTCAGAATCACTAATGCGTGTGTTTAATGCATTTAACAAGGCTAAAAATATCTCAGGATGACTTCACATGAATTATGGTGGTGGAATATTAGGTAAGAGAAGTGGAATATTGTGATTCATCTGGGGGGATTTCAGACCTGGAGGTCTGTGTTAGAAGCAAATTATTTAACACTGAAAATTGTTTTTCTCTTCCCTACTGCTTAATTCGCTCTTGAATACTTGTCGGTGCGGTCTTAACCTTGCTTCTACATAGCTACTGACAATTTAATAACAGCAATTATCCAGCAGCTCCATCAGTCCATACTTGTGGTGTTTCAGGGTGTGTTTGTCTGTGTATGCAAGTCTCTGTTATTGCCTGTCTGCATATGTGTGTGCACTCTAATCTAGCCTGCTCAGTCCCTCACCGAGGTTTCAGCTGTCCTATTATAAAATCAGAGGGGAGTTGGTAATTGCTGGTGTTGCTTTCTCAAACGACAGGGTGAAATACATTTAAATCGGGTTTCGCATCGCAGCCTCTCTAAAAACAAAGGGCAAAGAGCAAAATGCTGGGACTGACTGTTAGTACTTCATGGTTTTTTAGTGGTTTTCATCATCGCAGATTATTTAGTTTAACAGTTGTGCTTATAATATACAATTATATAACAGCCAAAACAATCATTACTTGGCAGCAGGAAGACATTAAGCCAGATATAATTCTTATGTATGTACAATTATTTCCAATTTAACTGTTTATTTATGCTGCGTTCGTTTCCCTGCAGGCCACTGCCAGAGGATGGAGATGCATGTGGCCTCTCTGACAGCAGGACCAGTAAGTGGACTAAATAGACACCATTATATTTTTTATACAGACACACTCATGTTTATACGTATAAGGTGTATCCATACTTTCATAACATTTTGTCTTAGATCCTCCCACCACTCTGAATGTCGGCGAATCCATGACCCAACGTAAGCGTCGCACGCTGGTCGCCCCCGACATGAACCTGTCTCTGGATCAGAGCGAGGGGTCGGTGCTCTCTGATGACTTCCTGGAAACGCCCGACGACCTGGACATCAATGTTGATGACATCGAGACTCCAGATGAGACTGACTCACTGGAGTTCATCAACAACGGCAACGAGCTAGAGTGGGAAGGTACATGCATGTTCAAATTTAGCATCCAAAAACTTCTATGGGGGAAATTATTAGAACACATAATGAGGACAAATCAACAAACTGTACATAATCTTTCTGTAATGATATAGTTTTATATGGTAGTTGTAATAAACCAGAACAAATGTAGAATAGAGGCACATTTATTTCCGCAAGCTAAAAACAACACAATAACTATTAAACACACACAGTATAACAATGAAAACAATGACACACACTCTAAAAAAGAGGGAATGCTGGGTACTGTCACAAAAGACAAAGCATAACAATAAAACATGATATTACATTGTACTGTGTGTTGATTTAAACAAAGGAGAAAAGCCGAAGAGAGTTAAAAATTAGCCTTAACACCAATTTAAGGCTGGTGGCTCTAACATTATCAATCCTAACTCCTGTGTTGCTCTGGAGCTCTAGCAGTTTTACAGTCTAGTGAGGGGTTACATTTGATCCTTCAGGTCCCAGGTATAAGGGAGGCTTTCGTGTCTGTGCAGTACATGAATGTAAGCACAGTCAGTGATCAGCTCAGGTCCAGATGTTACAGCTTTTTCTAAGCAGTAGTAGCTTTTCGTTCCCCTCTGCAGGGGCTTTTGTTAGGAGCCCTTTGGTGTATCCTTTGCTGCTTCTCATTCTTCACATCTCTTTTAGTTTTTTTTCCTCTGGATTTTCTTGTTCTAAATCTGTGCTTCCAGCTTTGATGGATCGTGCTGGTTTAAAACAAATAGCTGCTGGGTCTGTGTATCCTTTTGGGATGAGTTTTTACCCAGCTGAGCAGGTTTTTTTGTTTGTTTATTAAATTTTAGCAACGCAAGAAGGTCACATCCAAGGGGAGCAGATATTTTGCTCTCTGGTAACATATTTTTGATCGTGTGCTTGAGCCATGCAGTGACATCAGCGCTTATTCTATGCTCCATTTAAAGGCGTTGTCTCTGTCAGTCATGTTGAGTAGTTGTATTGTGCATTGTTGTTGGTGTGGCCTCTGAGCTGTCTGAACAAGCCAATACCACATATTTAGTATAAAGGTGAGCTGAAGAGTAAGCCTGCATTGTAAATGAGGTGGAAAAATTCAGAATTTCATGATATTTAATTTTACAAAGAAGGGAAAATTTGAATTGCACCAGGTTATGTGCAGTAACTTCAGCAATATTGTTGTTTACATTGACAAATATGGACCTTTTTTGCCTCTGGGGTGGAGCAGGTCAGCTACTAATTGGAAGGATGGTGGTTTGAGGCAATTCCAGTCAGCCAAAGTATCCTCAGGCAAGATGCTGAACCCCCAAGTTGTTATTTGAATGTTAGATAGAAACATTTAGAAGAAGAAAAAGGTGCTTGTATGAATTAGACATGTTGTAAAAAGAGCTTAGAGTACATTTTACGTTTGTATGCTAAATGTCATCATAAATCGTGATTTATAGCTTTGAAAAGGTTCATTTCCCTTTGCCAGCTCTGCTCATGTTGGCTACATGTGTTGTGAGCAGCTGCTTTCTGGTGTCACCTTGTTTTCAGACGACACACCTGTGGCTACTGCTAAGCGTCTCCCAGGTGAGAGCGAAGAGGAGAGAGACTCGTCAGGTCGTCTGTGGCGAACAGTGATCATTGGCGACCAGGAGCAACGGATCGATATGCAGGTCATCAGGCCGTACCTGAGAGTGGTCACACATGGAGGTTAGTTAGACTGTTTCCCCAAATGGATTCCTTAGGATGGTTATGCTATTATAAATCTTATCAGCCCACTTCCTGGTATTAAATGTAAAACGTAGGTGAAATGTAAAAGAGTACAGACACATTTACATGTCCTACCTGCCACGTGATAATTTGCCACTACGAATGGAGCAACTGCATCTCTCTCTTCTGTCAGGATATTACGGGGAAGGTCTGAATGCCATCATCGTGTTTGCAGCCTGCTACCTTCCTGACAGCAGCTGTGACGACTACACGTACATCATGGAAAATCTCTTCCTGTAAGATCCTTTCTTTGTTATCACATGGCGACAACCTTACTTCCTTCTTTTCTCACTCTACAATCCATTAAACGTTTCCAATGTAAAAAGTCTCCTATCCAATGAGGATGTAAAATAATGAATCAAATAATTCTTAAAATTAGAGTGGACCTGTTATGGTTTTTTTTTTTTTATGTTATTTAAATCCATACTGTTGTAATGGGAGAGCTTATATTAAAGTTTGAGATAGTGATCCCTGATTTCAGACTGCTCAAAATAGTCAGTTCTAAACGGCTTGTTCTACTCTTGGCGCTGTGTGATGTCAGTAAGAGAGGATATCCTGATATGGTCATCTCAGTCACGCTGCTCTGGCTTTGAGCATGGAAGCCCCGCCCCTTGACCTTAAAGGGAGCTAAAACAGTTTGTTTCTGATGAAGAAAAAAACCAGACGTCATGTTGAGAACTTGAGCCAGTAAAGTGCCTGAAATCTGTGCCATTATTTCTAATAGCCAGCAGGTGGCACTCCTGAGTTCAGATTCTAGAGAAGAATCCTCTGCTCCTATGACCTCAGTAAATCCCTCCAGTACTGTGCATGAGTTTTGAGTCACCCCTTTCTTCTTCTTTTTTTTCCTCCTGTCTTTTTGCAGCAGTGTAGAAGTCAGAATTGTTGTCTGAAGGCCATAAAATGACAAACAGATTTACTTTCACAAGTGGAGCATTACTAGGCATTATTGGCCTGAGATGTTCTAAGAGAGGTAGAGACCTGACCTGACACACAAAGACAAACAGGACAACACAAGCATGCATTCCCACCCTCATGCACAGGTATACAAACACTCACACACACACCCAACATGGAGACACAGAAATGGACGCCGTACACATACTCACACTCCCCATACACTCCCAGGTCCTGGAACCAACAACCCGTAGAAGGGCAATCAGCCCACAGACCCAGGAGATGGTCTCCTTCACTCTGGGATGGAGACAAGTAGACTTCCCTGGCCTCCGCAGCAGCAGAGCAGCCCAACAGCCTCATAACCCTAACCCAGACCCTGACCAGACAGCCAGCTCTTCCAGCCCTGGATGGCGAACAGAAAACGGGAGTGTGTGTGCTTCACTCCGCCCGAACTATACCCACCCCAGCATTCAGGCAACTACCAGACTACATAAGCCAATAAAAACCCAGGTTAAGAGTTAGCTAAAGAGGCTCCTCGTTCCACCAATACACCCAAGCCCCCCAGGTCCAGCCAAAACCCCCGCCCAGAGGTACCCCAAGTCCCCAAGCCTGCCCCAGACCCACCCAGGAGTAACTACCAGACCGGTAACATTTGTTTGCCAGCACAGACTACCCAGCAGCGCCACACACAGACACCAGAAAACACCCCCATTAAAAAGGGGTGTTAAAGTATGATATGGATCGGGGAAGACCGTGGGCAACATGTTTGGCTTCAAAACATGAAATGGTGATGCCAAAAATACTCAGCCTAAAGCTTCAAAACAGGGCCTCACTAATCAAAGTGTAACATCCTGCAGGTACAGTTTATGAGATGAACTAGAGCTGGAAGTGAGTTTAATGGATCCCCCTTTAAATGAAAGATCATTTTATCTCCACAAATAAAATATCAGAACTCTTTTTCATCATAAATCAAATGAGGGGATTTTATGTGCTATTTTCATGTACAATTATAGGTTGTTCATGTCTGTTCTCAGGTATGTTGTGAGCAGCCTGGAGCTGCTGGTAGCAGAGGATTACATGATTGTTTACCTGAATGGAGCAACTCCTCGCAGAAAGATGCCTGGCATCAGCTGGCTGAAGAGATGCTACCAGATGATAGACAGAAAGTAAGATGAACAGTGTCAAAATAACTCGGAAAACAATTTGGGAAATTAGAAGATAGTGAAGCTGAAGATGTTCTTGATGCTAGAGACAAGGCTGGACTGGGACAAAAAATCGGCCCGGGCATTTTGACTAGAGACCGGCCCACCAGGATAAAGATTGAAATGTGACGTCATTCAGGGATAAAACCGCAAAGGATTCTGGGAACTTGTGGCAAGAGGTACTAGCGCACGCAGGCTTTCAATTGAACTCAGTTACACAGCGATAAAAAGAAACCCAAAAAATGACAAGAAGCTGTTGTATTATTAACTGCAATAGCCGGTCGCATGACAGCCACGGGAAGCCGATGGGTAAAGAGATCGTTTTTTTTTATCGGATTACGTCGTTGAAGTGAAAATTTTTAAGCCATGTTTCCGAAGTAAGAGCCGACGGATGGTCTGGATATACCAAATATAACATCTCAGAACACTCCAGCTCACATGTTAGTCTGCTCCAAGCATTCCCACAAAGGTCAGAGTTTTGTAGTAGTTAATGCGTCATTTTTCTTAACATAATTGGTGATATAGGTTACAAGCAAGTCTGGCGCTGAACAGAAATTGTCGCGCTATGCTCCTTTGTTTATTGTACATAAATAGTGAATTGTCCTGACACAATATTGCGTTTCGCTTCTGTTATAACCATGGTACACTGACAAAACCATATACTTTTATTCACAAGATAAAACAGTTGTTTTGTATCACTAATTGTCCATTGCGATTACAACATACAATATTATTGTCACTGCTACATTTCTGTAATGCTACTGTAACCGGTTTCTGCTTCATCCCGCTGCAACAGTTCGGCCCAGACTCCTCGACTCTGCGTTGTGTAGTGTTTTTAAAAAGACAAGGAGTCTCTGATCGATCGTTGCCACTTTATTTCCTGAATGGAAACAACGGTGTATTATCAGTGCACAGGCTCGCCACACACCACTCCGCACAGCACACTACGGCAGAACATCTCATTAGCATTCCGCTTTAGCATGCAGTTTCACACATTAATAAACAAATGAAAAGTACATAAAACTGGTGTTGGACATGTGTCCACTAAGCACTTATTACACTCGGTGCTCGTCAGCTAATCAAACATGTTTTATGTGTCTGTACTACTTAGCTATATTGTGTGCGGAACAATACAACTCACCTCTCGTATGGCTACGGCAGACTGGCAGCGATTACTGCAGCCAGCCACACCGAGAGGGGGGGCGCTGTTTCCCCATTACACTGATATTTGTGGCAAGTGGAATAATACCACATAAACACTGTTACACTACCAGAAATTATTTCCACTACTAATTAATTACCGTTGAGCTCAAAGGTCCTATTAATAAACTGTTAATGAATGTGTATTTATGAAGACGATTTGTGAGACTGGTAAACTTATGATATGTACAATAGTCTTTCGTTCTACACGGTGCGTTTCAAGGTCCTGTCCGTCGGTAAACTGTACCTGGGCTTGTTGCAGTGACCTGAAGTTACTAAACTTCATGAGTGTATGCACTCACTCCAAGAAGCGTATAATTATAAATCTGAGCGTGGTGAAAGTTGGGCAGCACGCTGACGTCTTTTGTCCACTCTTTCACTCCTTTGATTTTTTCCTCGTATCTTTTCTTTGTCTTTTCGTCGAGTCTGTCTTTGTACGGACCGGCATTGTTCTCCTTTTGTTTTGTACATTCGGCAAAGAAAAAAAAGAAGGTATTGGAACCGGAGAATGAACGTTTTGCGGTGCTGCAAATGTTTGCATTTGATGCGGTACTTGGATTGTTTTGCCACGAGTTCCCGGCATGCAATGCGCGAAAATCACGTGATTGCTAAACAAGGGGGAGGGTGCATCCAGCCTCCTCGGCTGTAATTGGTCCAGCCCAGAGTCGATCATGACCAATTGGCCAATCCAACACCTTTCATTATATATACCCTTCCTAAAAAAAAATAAAAATAAAAAAAAATAAAAAAAAATCCATCGGCCCATAAAAACAAAAAATCGCCAGCGGCCCACCGGGCAAATGCCCGGTATGCCCGATGGCCAGTCCAGCTATGGCTAGAGATGAAGATAACCAATATACATGGGATTTCATGCAGTTAAAAGTTATAATGGGGATTGTAATAAACTCTGTTTGTTTCCTGTAGACTGAGGAAGAATCTAAAGTGTCTCATCATCGCTCACCCAACATGGTTCATCCGCACTGTCCTGGCCATCTCAAGACCCTTCATTAGGTATATTTATGACACATTTGGCCGTGAAAGCTTGTCTCTTAACAAATCTAAAAACAAAAGAGAGAAAGGGGAAAATAGGTTGGAGCATTTTAAAGTTGTCACATCGCTACACTGAAAACATTAAAAAGAGAAAAGTGTTGCTGTTTCATAATCAGAGTACGTATGTTGTGCTACGTGGCTGAATGCACATATATTTTAGGATTAATTTGTGACAGTAACCCAATGTTGTTTATATTTTTTGAAGTGTGAAGTTCATGGATAAGATCCGTTACGTTCACACCCTGAAGGAACTCGGTCAGATTATCCCCATGGAGCACGTGCAGATTCCTGAATGTGTGCTGCAGTAAGTACTCTCAGCCACCAAGGGTCCCTGTTGAGATGCTTCAAGTGTCTTTCATAGCTTATACTCTGCTTTGCAAGCTTACAGCAATATAGTCAGCTCCATAAGTATTTACTACTGAATGCAAGACTCAACTCCAGGTCTGTTATCTGCTTAATTTGTTATGGAATAAAGAGGGAAGAGGTCACGAAACTGTTGTTAGTCTATTGTTCAGTCACCACTGACTCTCTGACAATTAGGGAATATATAAAAATAGTTTTTATTCCTAATCTATTTTTGCAATACTTTTGTTTAATTCCTTGAATTAAAGTTGAAAGTCTGCACTTTGGTCACATCATTAATGTTTTTTTGTGATATGATGTCCAGAGGCAAAATTACAAAACATGCATCATTGTCCAAATCCTGACATCTTGAAAGAATTCAAACAGTCCAACAGTGTTTATGGATAACTAAGACTGATATACAGTTTTTCACATTTGTTTAAATGTCTGCTTCTCACTGTTTACTTAGATGGACTTGTGCAGACGAAACAGCAGGTGATTAAAATAATATTAATATTTAAAAAACACTTTATATATGTAGCAAAGTTACAACGTGCCTCACGGAAAGAAATTAAAAACATATAAGAAATCCAACATGAGCTTTACAACTCTGAGTAGGCATTCACTTTTTATTTTTTTTGTTTATTATGGCAAACTGTGCAAGAGTGCTCAAAACTGAATTATGGCAGACTGATTTTAAAACAAATTCAAAAGATGATTGAGGCTTTGGAAGAACTGCAGTGCATAGTTAAACAGAAGAAACAGAGCCAACATCAGACAAACTTTTCCACTGTCGTGTGCAAAAGAAAGTCTCTGTGGAATCTGTGGAAAACCAAGTGCACCTTTACTGCTTCCATAGAAATTAATACATGCTGCTAATCAAATGTTAACACAACCCCACAATCTTCCCATGCAATGCTTAGAGAAACTGCAAAAAACCCAAGAGTTACATATCGGACTCTCAAGGCTTTGGTTAGCATGTTAAATTTTACCTTTCATGACAACACAAATAGAAAACGATTAAATAAGTGTTGCTTGTTTGGAAGGATTCCAGGGGAAAGTTTCGGACAGATTAGACCAAATGGCCGTAATACACAGCACCACATTTCAATAAAATCAAACACCACAAATCAACTGTCAAGCATGGTGGTGGAGGTGTGATGATTTGGGTATTTTGCACCTTGTAGCCATTAAGTCAGCTCTGTATACCAAAATATTCTAGAGTCAAATGTGAGGCCATCTGTCTGACTGCGAAAGCTTGGCCGAAACTGTGTCATGCAGGAGGACAGCGATCCCAAGCACAGCAGCAAATCTTCAACACGATGGATGAAAAAGAAAAGGATCGAGTCCAGACCTCAACCTGATGAAATGCTGTGGAAGGACCATAAGAGAGCTGTCCATACACAAATGCCTTTAAACCTCAATGACATGAAGCAACACTATAAAGAAGAGTGAGCTGAAATTCTGCTTCAATTATGTGGGAGAATGATAAAGTCATACAGAAAATGATTCGCTTAAGTTATTGCTCCTAAAAGTGCTTCTACAAGTGACTGAATTTTATCTCAGGACTGCAGATTCCTTCAAAAGCCTTCTCTTTAACATGTCTCTGCATATGAGCTTCATCAACACAGAGCGATGAACTTTTAACTTCAGCACTGGTGAGAAGGATGTTACAGAACTCCTCATCATTCTGCATTTCTATCCCCTTTTCTTAAAGGTATGACGATGAGAAGATCAGAGCACAAAAGGAAAGGTGAGTCACATGTTTTCAAGTGATTTTATATTAAAATTTCTTTGTTTAAACATGCTCATTTAAACATGCATGTTACTACTATGTGCCTCTCCCCCAGACTTGAGCAAGACCAGCAGCAGAGTAATTCAACACTCCCCAAAGAAAGGTGACCCAATTTTGTAGTACATACAGTCCTACAGCGCATGCAGCTACAATATGGAAAAGTACTCATATATTGTTGCACTTAAATCCCGTGGCTGCAAGAAGCCACTGATTTTATATTTAATCTGTTAGAGCAATAAAAATAAAACAACTTCCTCCATTGGCATGAAGAGCATATTATGTAAGAGGTTCACCAGCAAATTGATCAGTGCGTTGTTTCTCTTTAATGTGATTGTGAATGCTTGAACTTCTGCAGACATATAGATTTGATTAAGCAACACAGCCTAACATGGTTTAGACGACCAGGCAACATATTTATATTTGTTTATCGTCAATTTTAATCTGTTATTTCCAGGCCGAAGTCAATGATAGCAGAGGTTGGCCGTGACATCTGACATTAAGGTAAAGGACTCATCCATCTGAGTGCCTCTACATCAACTCTTCAGGTTGGTTTGTAATGTCAGCCCACAGTAATTAATCTTCGACATACATGGAAATGTTCTTTTCTGCACATATCTGCTTACGTGTGCTAAAGAGACACGATACAGTAAATCACATGCTGGACGATGGCCTGTCTTGGGCCCAAAGGATCAGCTTTCTGTTCAGTGGCTGTGGGATCCAAATTTTACTATGACACACTCGAAGATTTCCAATTCCTTGAAACTGTGCAGTCTCTGTGCAGTGCAAAAGACAACAATCATCCGCTTTATGCTGAGTTTGATGAGGTGTTGATCTAAAAATGCAAAAATCGCGCTTCAGTTTCCTTCCAGGTTTCCAATTCTTCTCTGAGAGTGCTGGACGCTGAACAGGAACATGTCATACACTGCTGACTGACTTCTGTCACTCACCCCGTCCAACTCATTTTCATCTTTGCCAAGTCATGTTTAACTTCTTTAAATTCCGACTGTGCATGGATCCAAGAAACGTTACTCAATCCTCAAACATCACCCCATGTTACATAAAGCACAGCTGCTTGTCTCTTCAGGCCTGCCTGCGTGCAACCAATCAATTCTATTTTTATTGGGCAAATTGATCTGCCCCACCGAGCCTGTCATTAACTGGGTGAAATGCCCACCACAGCCAGCCGGGATGGGTTAGGGCGGGTGAAGTGGATTATTTTAGAAACTGTCCCCGGCTGCTGACTGTTCCTATAGGCCCTCATATATCAAACGAGATGCCAGCCAGTGGACTGGCTGACATCTCGGGAATGGACACAGGGACTGTCTCCTAACTAAATGCCAGCACAGGAAGCAGGGGGAAAAAATGAATGGTCAAACCTGATATGTGTCAAGTAGTTTAGATTTACTGCCGCTCACTGACACACTGCCAATTTTAACAACTGCATTACATGAAACTTTGTGACTGACGGGATTAAAGTGAGACTTAAACTTTCTGTATTTGCCTTGCAGAGCTTTAAACTGAAGAGCCCGAGGGGGGGTCGTAAAAACAGAAGCCCACAAGCTTCTCAGCTGGGATTATATCCCCTAAATGGATCTATTAGCCAGAGGACAATCATTCCTCAATATTCCTCTTGTTTCAAGTGACACGCTTGCTTCTAACAACTTAAGGTTCAGTTACACCAAAGCATCGTAGCTTAGTTAAATCAAAAACTGTCCTGCATGTCAAGTTGACCTTTACCTACAGCATGACTTTGCCTATGCGTGAATGAAAAGACTTGCCGGGAGCATTTTGTACATATTTGTAATATATTTTTGAGAAAAAAGTGTTTGCACACAGACGGTGTTGGTATTGTTTGGTTTATTGGCTATTTGCTGAAAAAAGAAGTGCAATGATATCGCTCCTCCTAAATGTTTCTGATGCAAAAAGTGTGTTTTCAAGTTTTCCGGAGTTGAATATGCAGGTGGCATGCTTGTTTATATCCTTCCTGTCTTTGTTACATTTGTTAAGTTTCAAAAAGTAATTTTGCAAGATGGGAAGAAACATTGTTACAAATGAAAAGAATTCTATTTAATAAGAGAGTTAAAATGAATTGCTTAGTGTTATTTATGAAAACGTGCCATTTACTGTTTGTAAAAAAAAAAAAATGTAATAAATGAGTGATCTAAAGTTTTGTCATGATTATTTGTCCCCCGCATTCAGCCTTAAGTCCTAAAACAGAAGAGAACAAAAGCACAGACTTACTCATGTACGTTGCAGCTGATATTTTCATCCTTTTATTGCAGCTGCGTGTTTTCATCTTCGGTCCAGAATGTTTTTGGCAGTTGAGTTATTAACGGGGATAATCGTCAGTGGATGCTCGGTGGATGTCACCTGACCGTCCTGTGCTGCGTTTTATGGAGGTCTTAATGCCCTTGGAGTAACCCGTTTCTGTTTATGTACACAATACATAACCAATTAGAAACTGAACTTTGCCCTGCATTTTTTATTATATTTTAATCATGTTCTATTGTGTAAATTCAATCATTCAGATGTGAAAGAGAAACAGCTTGAGTTAAATTATGATGTTATATTTAATTATGTACTCTTAATTGTTATTTAGTTTTATAAGAATAATCTTGCCTTTTGAAATATGGATTTCATTCCATGAGATTGGAATAAAGAGACGCCTGACACACAAAGGCATGGAGCCATAACACATTTAGATTTTGTATTAATACTTGAAGCACCAGGAAACAGCCTGCCTCTGTCCAAAGTTCACCACCACCTCTAAAGCTGACTGAATAACACTGCTGTATGCAAACAAATCTATATTTGGAAAGAGTTTTTGACCACTGATTTTGGGATGAAACGATTTTCCAGATCCATGTTGTCCAGAAGGTGTTCTGAAGGCAGGACTGTGATGCAGTTTTCTGCCTCGCCACTAGAGGGCGCGGCCGTTTTGTGAGTAATGTTTGACTGGGATGGAAAATGGTGTTCATGAAGGCAGTGTGAATCACAAGTTATGCTCGGGAGCAGTTTATGTGGGTTCAATGAGAGTGTGCGTCCATAAGACTGGTGAGTTACAGGATATTTCTTGTGTAAGAAGGATAGCCTGTATGTTTTCTTGCTCTGGACGTCCTCTGTTTGTACATTTTCTATAAGCTAAGTTATCGCTAAGCTAAGCGGGCTAAGCTAAGCTAAGTTCGCCTAGGCCAAACTGAGTTCAGTTTGAGTTGGGGATTTGTTATGTGTATTTGCCTTCTTTAGTTGGCATCATAAGTGAGTGGGGCACAAGAGTTAAGTGATGGGAAGATGTTTATTTTCTTTGTTGTCAAATATGGTTCAGACTATAAGTAAAAGCCGCCAGCTTAGTATTAGGGCCTATAAGACAAGTATGTGGCTGTAATATGTTATATGGTGATTATTTTTGTCTATAATTTGATTGTAATTTGTGTTCTATTTTCCATTCTGTTTGTAGAACCACACACACACACATACCCACACCCACGCTAAATCTGCCATTAAAGAGCTGAACGATCATCCCCTGTCCTCGTTAATTTCTGGAGGGTCATAGTGGCACTTGACCTGTGCACACCCTGCGATCACCACCGTAGAACTGAACCTCATATCAGAAATCATCATAACAGAAGGAGTTATGCAACATCCTCTGAAACCACCAAATAGCATTTTTTATTTTTTTTTGTACATCTTGAAACTACACAGGCATTGCAGATCTGGTTATTTACTAATGTTGTGCAACCAGACTAGCTGCTTGTCTCTGCTGAGTTAAACTAAAATATTTATTACAGATCTACAGACATGCAGACAAGAATCTGCCTTTTTGTCTTCCGGTGTATAAGCCCTGGTAACGAGCGTATGGACATATATTTAAAAAGCCAAATTTAGACTGAGAGCAAAGGTAAGTCTGTCTTTTGATTCCAGGGTGGAAAACGTATGTGCACCACATGCTTCCCTGTGCTAGACCAGATGGTTTGATCTCCTATATGGAACAGATTTGTACTCTCCAGGTTCTTACGTGTACGTAACATTTTCTGTTTACTAACGCCAAACTACTACACAACATAAGACCTGTCAGTAACTTAGTGTGAGGCATCCCTTTTCCACTGAGACTTTCCTGGCAAAAAGACCACGTGCTCCTGTATCTCCAGGTCAGAGTTCAACTCCTTCCTACACCAACAAAGAAAAGCGCAGTAGTAACATAGATTGCTCAAATACTGTGCAAACAAAATGAACGCGAGTTTATTCCGCACACATCTGGGAATGTTCGGCAATCTGAGTTGATAAGCAGCGGGCGCTTAACTTCAAAGAAATAGCCGTGGTTTATCACACCTGTAGCTCGAGACACTGTGGTCACATGGCTGGCTGCCATTTACTCCAACTAGTTGCATCAGAAATATTCGTGACGCAGCAGTCAGACACAGCCAGTTAAATATAGTGCTCCTGGTTTTCATTTACCCAGAGCTGTCTATGCATGGAAAATTCCCCCTTAAAATCACAGGTTCCACACTATGCTGTGATGCAGATTGTTTGGAATATATATATATATATGTGTGTATATACATATACATATATATATATATATACATATATGCACACAATATTACATTTTTAATGATTTTTACAGTCTACACCCTTGCTATATAGTTTCTTCCTTTATGAGAAATGTCCTCTGCATGTAAATCACAGTCTACTTTTAAATGGGAAAGCTTTTCAGTTTTTGCAAAAATACATCCCAAATTTTAGAACAAAACAAACAGCTTCCTGTTTGAGGCACTACATACGACCGTGGCACACACCTTAGTCTCATATTATTTTCTTTATCTTTTTAAGACGTGTATTGGGTGTGGGATTATTCGTGCATTAGATTGGCTGGTGTTCACTGACTCCTCAGAGCAGGTGCAAATTATGGGCTTTGCTTTCACGAAGCTGTGAGGCTCCCGAGTCCTGCCCCATCATTGGTGCCGTGGACTGTGAAGTGGCACCTTATTGGCTACGAGACAAAGCACGCTGATTGGTTTGGGAGGCTGTGACACTGAAGCCAAATCCTTTAAATGCACGGCAAAGACTTTGTCTATCAATGAAGTAGTAAAAGGAGGGGACATTTGTGGAGGAGGAGAAGGGAAAGGTTTTCAGTAGAAGCCTTTGAGAGAGTGTTTGCTTTGGCTGGGTTCCCTGCTTTTATTTACTGAATTCCAGAGGTGACCAATACAGAAAAGAAATAAGAAAAAATGAAGTTCATCATTGGCATAGGAGGGTAAGTCTTTTATATATATATATATATATATATATATATATATATATATATATATATATATATATATTCATGTATAGATGTTTATTTATGGAAATTGAGAGAAAATAAAACTAAGTGGCACCCATTTCAGAGTGACCAACGGTGGGAAGACCACTCTGACAAATAGACTACTAAAGACATTACCCAACTGTTGTGTGGTGCATCAGGATGACTTTTTCAAGGTAAGATGCATGAAAGTATTTTATTTTTTTCTCATTTGAAGTAAACTTGAAAGCTAAAGTAATAATTTAATGGCATTAAAGTTGAGTTAGTGCAAGGCATTTTTATTTTTCATATGTCATTCGCTGCTTTAAAATTTGTCCTTGAAGACATTTTGTGCTCAGAAATAAACCCTCAGTCTGACCTGCAGATGTCCTGTCATGGCAGTAGTCTAGTAATGCATTTGGCTGATTGTCTCCTGGACAGCTAATGAAAGGGCTGAGCGTCCCCACTTAAAGTCAGACTTAAACCTCACTTCGAGTAAAAGAAGCCAGAAGGTCTTACATCTACCACACCCATCTTTACATGATCCACTCACAGTCAGTAAAGGATGACTGACGTCGAAAGCCTTTTTCTTAAACTTTCCCCTTAAATGTTTTTAAGCCTTTTGAAGACAAATCAGAATCTCTATTTCGCAGACTCAAGATATTCCATCTCAAAGCATGTTTCACTATCAAGATGAGGCGACAACAAGCGTTAGTACCTTTTAGAATAGTTTTAAGATTTGATAAAAAAATTGTCAGATTTTCTAAGCCTAACGTTGGGAAGCGAATTCAGCCGCATTGAAAGCCGTCACCGTGTGTTCACTTTTGGTGGAGACGAGTCCTTGACTTGTCCTGTCCAGGTGTGATCAGTTCCGACTGGTTACTAGGTTGCAGCAATGTTTTGTTGGTGACTGTTATTTCAGAAACCCGATCAAATAGAAGTCGGGGAGGACGGCTTTAGACAGTGGGATGGTAAGAATGGATTTCGCGTAAGAAAACCATGCAGTAATGTACTCTTTCTTTCCTGCACATTTCTGTAGTTTGGTAACCAATCAATCCTAAACTTTGTGATATTCAATCAAATATTCTGTGGATGCTAGAGACATTCACTAACCATGACTAATGTGTGTTAAAGCACATTGGTGAGGAGTGTTGGTTTCGTGTGTGGTAAAACGTGCTCTTCTCTTTTCTCTACTTGTTCTGTATCAGTGATCACCGCTCTGGACATGGAGGCTATGATCAACACTGTCAAAGGCTGGCAGGAGAACCCCATCAAGTTTGCCCGCTCACACGGCGTGAGCCTGTCACCTGAAGCCGAAGAAGCCGGCTCTGAGGAGAAGGGGATCCACATTCTCATCGTGGAGGGGTTCCTCATCTACAACTACAAGTGGGCTTCCCAGGACCTTACTCATTTTTTCTAAACTGTGACCTACAAACCTTCTGACCTCTAAACCTTTTGAGTAATCTGACCTCTGCTTTCTCCGCAGGCCTCTTATTGATGTCTATGACAAATGTTTCTACATTTCCATTCCTTATGAGGAGTGCAAAAGGAGGAGAAGGTAACAAGCTCCTGCAGTGACTTTACCAGAATCCCCTTAAGAGCTGGACACCACAGCACAGCTTTTAATAACACAACAACCCCACACTGATCTCTTTTTCTCTGCAGTACAAGGACATACACGGTCCCTGACCCAGCCGGCCTGTTCGATGGCCACGTCTGGCCCATGTACTTGAAACACAGGAAAGAGATGGAGGACAACTGCGACAGAATAGGTTTGTAAAGCAAGTGCTTTTCCTCTTGAAATATAAATGAGACTCTGCATCCCCGCATTCGTCCATAAGCCTAGCCACAGATCTAAAAAACCTATTTAACCACCAACCAGTGAGCAGAAATGCTCTCATACTCCTTTCATTTCTGTGCAGAGTACCTTGATGGGATGACTTCAAAGGAAGAGATTTACAACAAAGTGTATGAAACCATTAACAACTCCCTTCTAAACAGCTTATAGGTAAATAAAAAAATCAAATCTTGGACATTTTCACTGACAGATCAGTAAAATCATTTGATTCAGTGTGACTAACTTTGCTTTTCTCTCTCTCTCTTTACAGCAGAACGGGTCTAACAGCGGATTTGTGTATAAACTTGTAAATATAGAAATCTGAGTAAATGTATAACATCCGTTCAGTAGCTCTAAGCCTGATTTGTAAATAGATAATCATGTAAGATATGAAGAACTAATGGCAGAAGTGCTGCGTTTTGTATAATCCTCTGTAACTGTTGTTTTTCTAACAAAGATAAGCCACCTCTGGACCGCCCAGTGTTTAAACACCAGTAACTTTGGTCTTGCTGTATTTAAAAAAATAAAAATAAAGTCTCACTGTTTGGAAGGATTTTTGTCTCCTGATTTAAAACCCCACTGAAACCACTTCATGTTTCCTGTTTTTCTTCCTTCTGTATCTCATGAAACAAACACACATCCGCGTAGTTCCTCTTTTGAGGCACAAACCTAACATCTGGCTGCACTTGAATGAGCCTTCTTATCATATAGATAAGATTTAGTGCTCCACAATAGTAGGAGTGGCTGATTCCCCTTTGAAAGACAGGAATTGAAATGTTTCAGGGAAAAGTTATTTATTAGACCTGCCTCCTTTTTTTCTCAAAACTTCTGATAAAGCAATATATTAAATGTACTTGGAGCATTCATGCATTTAAGAACATGGTGAACAAACATATATAATATAAAAAACTCAGTCATACTCATTAAAGGTCTTTTACTTTTAATCATCTATTTGTGTAACTAAGCTGAATGATTTGTCCCACACACGTTGCTCATTTTTCATAGTGTGTATAATTTTGGTGATTAATGTAGAAAATAATAATTAACACAGAGAAGTCCTTCAGACATTCTCAAGTTTATTCAGAGTCATTCTGATCCTCATTCAGAGAAACCTGCACACCATATTCTTCTACTGCTTATAACAACAAACGCTTTATGTAGTCTTGGAGAGAAGAAGCAGCAGCTTCAACCAGTGAGCACTTAACAAGACACAGTGTCTCCCTCTAAGGCTCTTGTGAAATTAACAGCGTGATATTTCTGTAAGCTCTGATGGGGAAATGATTTTCTCGCTTACATCTACTCTTAGAGGTCACAGCCCACCAGGAGGTCGTGCTAAAGCTTTAGCACTGGGAGGTAGGCTGGTTGAAAACTTCAATATGCTTCCCAGAGGTGTTCAACACCCCATCCAGCAACATTACACGACCTCTCTATCACCTATTCTGTAACACTCCTACAGAAATAAAGGAGCAAATCTTTCATTTTTGGCATCAGCTTCAACAAGCAGCAGTGTGAACCATGTCTGCACTTCTTCAAAGTCCTTTAGAGTCACCCACATAGCACAATCCCCGGCCTCAGCCGACAGAAACAAGGGGAGACACTGAGCAATGCATTTTCACTTTTATTGATATTTTAATATCAAGCACCAAAATTAATTATATGGTTACAATAAGGGGTTTTAATTACTCCAGCTGATGACACAGAATCATTTTTAAACCATTAAATGGACAATTTCTGCTGTAAGGGGCCAGTGACAACAATAGCAATACTCAGTTCAATAGCTCAGTGTTGGATAAAGGTTTTGGTCATAAAAGTTTACTCATACTGTACATTACTGTGAGAAAAGTCCAGCCAGCTCTGTCCCTGGACTTGGCAGATCCACAGAGGGTGTGTCGGGGAGAGTTCAGGGTCTTGTGATTCGTTTCTTGGAGTCTTCACATGCCAGCGTTGGCCTGCAGCAGGGGGTAGCTGCTCTGTTAGTTTATATTTAGGCTAAGTGCCTGAGGTGTCAGGGGAATAGATTTAGCATGCCTACAGAAATCACTTATTGCCACACACCCACTCGAGGCTCCGCAGCCCAGTCTGACTCAGGGGCTATCTGCCTTCATGCAACCGCCCAGTAAGGTGAGAACCTCGATACGTGGCATGTGCTCCCACGTCACCCCAACGCCATGGAAACCCCCAAATAAAGAGCCGGGGTGTCCATATTAGGGTGGAGAGGCAGTGACACAGGAGATGACTGGCTGTCACAAGCTCAGCAGAGCCTCTGTATGAGAGAACGAGGACCCCTGAGGTATGTGAACAGTTGTGGTTTCACCAGTAAATGAATGACAGGAAAATTTATGGTGGCTCACTGAGACAAACATGTATGAACAACTGAATCAGTTGTGGTCTATCATATGACTTACACGTGTAACAATAAGCGGGGATTAAAACATTTCAAATATTTTCAAATAACTTTTAAGCTCCTTTAAATTAATAAACCCACCTCCATACTTACTTATGGATCCCACAAGGTTGAATTGTAGGTGATAAACAAACAAATTTTTGTGAGTTACTATAAAATATTAAATGTTTAATTGGAGATCTTCAACTGATTTGTCATTTTTGTAATAGCCGATAACATAAAGAACTGCAGACACAGCAAGTATTAAAGGGTAATGTTAAATATCTCTAAGAAAAGATGATAAATTAATAAAGATTTAGGCTTTTGTGCTGAAAGTGCATGTTAGCTTAATCTGCATGACTTCTTCTGCCAGTCAAACACATGACTGACCATAATAGAGTCATATGTGTATTTTGGTCTTAGGCCAAAATACACACATGACTGTATTCTGGTCCTGTCCTCCAGCAGTATGTGTGTTATTGACAGCAACTATTAGAAACTCGACCCACCTGATACCAACAAATGATCCTGGCAGCAGAAGATAATTAACTCAAGTGAGGAGGAAAAACAGTTGTGTAAAAGAAAGCTTCGCAGGACTTTATGCAGTTGTGTGAAAAACGAACCATACCCTGTTATTCAGTCACTCGTAGAACCAACTTTAACAACAATAACTTGAAGTAAAACTTCATTAACTTGAAGTAGTGACTTTCTGTTTATCTGAATTTTGGTTCACTGTTCTTTGCTTCAGTTCATTGAGGTTTGCAGGTATTTGTTTATGCACAGGTCCCATCACAGCATGTCAGTCAGGTTGAGGTCTGGATTTTAACCAGGCCATTGTAACCCCTTATTTCCTCTCTTTTTCATCCATCCTGTTGCAGATTTTATGCTGTGCTTGGGAGTTTCAGTCAGTCTTTAGCTGTGAGACAGACACCTGCACATTGACTCTAGAATACTTTGGTATACAGAAGACTTCATGGTCGACTCAATTACTGTAAGATGCCCCGGTCATGTGACTGCAATACAAGCTGAAATCATCAACCCCTGCTCTGCTTGGTTTTTGCCAAACATGGTGCTTTGCATTTTGCCCAAGTATCTCCGATGTTGTCTCATCTGCCCAAAGGACATCGTCCCAGAATTCTTGTGGTTTGTTCAGATGCAACTTTGAAATCTAAACTGTTGTGCCATATTCATTTTAGAGAGAAGACGCTTTCACCTAGAAAATCCTCCAAACAAACAACAGCTGTTCACTCTTTTTCTAATTTTTCCATTGTGAACTTTAACATTTGACATGCTAACTGAAGCCTGTAGAGTCTGGGTTCTTGTTCTTTGGGGTTTTTTGGCTTGTAATGAATTTGTTGGGATGTCCACTCCTGAGAAAAATGTCCACTGCCAAACCTTTGCTTTCATAGAGGTGCTCAGAGTTCCTGAGGAATATTAATCAAGTGCATTTGATTACCAGCACCTGGCTGCTAATTACCCTCTTAATTCCTATGGAAGAAGTAAGGGTGTACTTAGTTTTTTTTTTTTTTTGACACGACTGCACTGAGTCCCGTGAAAACATTTTTTTTCACATGATTGTACACTCCATGAATTAATGACTGACAGTTGCTATTAGAAACTGCACAATTAGTGCAAATTGACCCTCCCAGCAGAAGAGCACTCCACCTACTCAGGAGCAGACACATTGTTTAGTTAACATAAACAGGCTAAAATTCAATAGTTTAGTCTTTAATACTTAACATGTACCACGCAAGAGTGATTTAATGTAGTTTTGGATTTTCATTGACTTGCTCATTGTTAATTATTTGAAACAATACACCACATGGCTGATCGTTTATTTTTACAAGTAAACACAAGATTCGTTTATTAATATGTTTTTTAAAAATGTGATTTCATCATCGAACATAAAAATGTATAACAGCGCTCAACCTTTAAGTACTTTGGTATACTACAGTGTGGTTTCAGAAACGTTTCTTAAACTTACAGAAGTTTCAGCACCAAGTTAAAAAACATGCTCATCATATAGATTAGCCCATAATAAATCAATATATAATATATATGTATTAGATATAAGGCATGATTATTATTTATTGGCTGTAATGTTGCAGCTTGTTTTTGCTGCTTTTATAGAGTTTTGTTTAATTTATTACAACACATCACACTGAATATTTTAACAAATGATCCAAATGTGGAAAATTATTCACATCTTAAGTTTTAAATGAAACAAAGTTGAATAAAACTGTAAAAATGGAACCACTCAGTAAAGTAAAAGGACTCTGACAAGCTTAACCTTGAAAACACAAAGTTTTTGGCCCGGGGTCACATTAAGGCAGTTTTTAATAGGTTACATATCAAAAGTTCACCAGACAAATCGCCACGTGTGAATGAATGAATGAAAACGTGACGATGGACGCAGCAGCATGTGTCTCACTGATGAAATGTGAGGAGCGCTGACGGGCTGATTTGTGCCAAGGGTTAATCAAAGATAAGCAAGAAGCGTTTCACAAGAAAGCTGACGCTCTGCCGCTCTGCCGCTCCGACAGCCTATAATTAATCTTCCACTAGACATTGAAGCATTTTATTTCAGGTTACACTAAAAAAAGGAACTTGTTTTATTTAAAGCTTTTTGCTTTAACAGGCATTAAACATCCACATGAGCGCAGAACCCAAAACAGTTTACTAACAAATGTCATTTTTCAAGCATTTTTTTTCAGTATCTCACCTGTATTGTCTCCCCATGATCTGTGGTAAACCCTCTGGATCTATCATTATACTCCTCAGAGTGGCAGTGTGAGGCCTCAGGGGAAAGCAACAGGTATATTCCATGTAGGGGAAGTTTCTTGTGGTAAAACCATTTTAAGACCATCATCTTCCTTAACAAGAAGCAAAGCTGTGAGCAGCCCTGGATACCTAGATTCACGGGATAAGATATATTCAGTGTAAAAGAATTAGTCACCCGGGGAAGGATCTGCTGCTGCTGCTGTAGGTGTACCATGAAAACAACCAGAAACTGTTTATTTTTATTTCCAAGCACTCCCAATTCACAGTCACAGATTAGTTTTTGTGGCAGCATTTGTCGTGATTTGTTTACTTTCAGTTCAGACACACAAGAAAGACTTAATTCAACATTAATACTTACTGGCTACATTTTGTGGGTTACTTGTCCTGCTCGGGAAGTCTTGTGCCAAACCAGTGCCGAGGATCTGCGTCTGTTATAAATCTAGATGCAGGGGCGGTGCCAGACTTTGGAAGAGAGAAGGTTTCTCCAGCTAAGAATAGAAAAGCATGAAGGCTCACCATCTCGATGCCCTTTTTGGCAGAGGAAAGATACTGCGACACTTCAGCAGCACTTCTCCATATGTCAGTGTCTTTTAACCTGTTCGTGACCCATATCTAACTCATACCTTACCTGAAAAAAAGATCCTGCTGATGTTAATCAAACTCTCAGCTAATTTTCAGATTTAAAACTTAAGACACGCAGTAAAAGAAAGTATCAAAGTATATTTGTTTGTCACAATGAAATATTATCTGTATTTATGTCCCTGTTCTTTTTTAAAAAAATGTTTTTTCTTTAATGAGTGAAAGTACTGTGCTCTCCCTTTTTCTGTCACAATATTACAAAAAACAATAAAGTTCTAATATTGGGTAGATATAAAGGAACTTCTTGTGAGCCAAAAACTTCACACCTTCTGTTTGCATGGGACAGCCAATCAGAAAACGTCTGGCTTAAAGGGAACTAACACAGCAGCACAAACGTCCATTATAAGATTTGTATGTCTGTTGCTTTTGTTGTGCTTTTCTTGTTTTTGGTTCTCTAATTTCTTCCCACTTTCTGTGTTGCTGAGTGGTTTTTCTTACTGTAGTTTAAAAAATAGGGAGCATGAAACGGGACTTATATAATCATTTTAATATATTAGACTTGTCTGGAACAAGACAGTGTTTCGTTATTGTGCATAGTCACTGCGTCTTGTAATTGCTGATGTTTAAGACAGCTGTTGAGCTCCTAATAGCAGACTGATGTTTTTCTTTCAGTACTTACTACAGATCCTCTCACAAGGTTCATACTGTTATAGCAGTTCATACAATGTGATTGGGACATACTAGCTCATCGTAACAATCTTAACATTGTGCCTTGAGCTTTGACCTGCTTACCTTCAGGCTCTGCTGTTGTGTAGCTGGCAGAGAGCATCGTGGGGCAGAAAGTCCAGAGCAGCAGTGGGAGACGCCAGCATTTCTGGCACACTTAATTTAAAAACAAGGTATAATAGTATACACCAAACATGTGTTTAAGCTTGAACCCAAGCAGCTTGTGTGTCGAACACAGCTACTATCAGGTCCAACTGCAGCCTTGCAGACCCATTGAGCCAACTTCACACTGTTACACAACACTCCGCTCCATCTTAAACCTAACTTTAACCCCTTGCGATAAAATCTCCACCTCACTTTCAAATACCATGTGGTGCAGTTTCAGCTAAATATACATGATACTGTTCTTCTCCAGATAAGGGCAAATGAACTGTATTTTGTTTTTAAAGAGTGGGTTAAAAATTTGTAAAGACAGATCATATTATCTGTAATAAAACAGAAAAGATGCAAAATATATTTATATTATGTAGGATTTAAATCTGGAATCAGATTAAACATAATAGCTTGCTTGTATTATTTATTTGGTAATATATTGATTTTTAAAAAAAAGGTATAGCTGAACAATGAAGGCACTGACCATAGGCTTTGAAAAGAAATCCCCAAAGAAACACCTTTGAGCATAACAAACAGAAGCGTGTTTAAAACCTGTGCAGCTAGCCTTAAAAAAGAGTTATAGTCATAAATGACAAAAGAAAAGATGGACATATTTTATGGGAACGGGCTCCCTCCGTGATAGCTGTTAGGGCACTGCAAACTGGGATGGTCTGATACAGATGCAAAGTGCCACCTTGTGGTCAATAAGACTATTTACGCAATGTGAAGTTTTTCCAGATTGTTGCATGTCTTCATGTTTCATTTGAAACGGTCAACTGTTATCGTTGTTTTGTTGTTGTTTTTTTGTTCGTTTGTGGGGTTTTTAGCTTGATAAACTGGTCGTGCGTGATTTTTTAACTCCATATAAAGATATCTTTAGCTTTTTCGCATTTTAGCCGTGATCAACGTGTCAAATAACAAGGAGTGATATTGAAATAAAAATGTTCTGCTCAACAAAAAATATTACTTAAACACAACAACTCATATCCTTTTGTGTTCTTTAGTGTTCCCTGAGCTTTACCAGCTCGAGGTGATGCATTTGGCTGAGTTAAGTTTACACCCTTGCGTGAAATTTACTCAGCAAACGTACTTGTCTAACCGCACGTAACCACAGCAAGGAATGGGTTAAATTCTTTAGAAGCTTGACTTAGTGAAAGTAACTGGACTGAATTCGACAAACGAGCCGGGGAAAAAGGATTCAGCCCTGCTCTCCTCTCCATCTCTCAGTCCTCCTGAGAAGTGCTATGTTGTTTTGTGTCAGAGCTGAAACTGGAAGCGCACTGCCGATTTTAATCCATTCTCCACGAAGCTTCAACATCTGTGCCCGCAAACTTACGTGATGTTTGCTAACTTACACGTAGGCTTTAATTTATTAAGTTTAATTGCCATGGCTAAACGATCACTTTTATTTTTATATATTTTCCAAGGACTACTCCCCCTCAGCTTTGGGCAGCAGCGCACGGTTGGCCCCTGGCGGCACCGGATTCAATGGGAGAACAACGGGCAGGTTTACAGTTTAATGAGCACTGGGCTGGAGTACCAGGCTCCGTATCGGTCCACCAGCCAGTCGAGGGTTTACGTGAGCAGTCGGAGGGATGGTACCGGGACCCAGATGTCTGGAGCGCGCAGAAGAATGACGCTTGTGAGAACCGGACCAAATGAATCCAGACAGTTCAGGACTGATAACAGTGCACAGTCGGGACTTCTCACACCTGGACACGATGTTAGACCGTATGCGCCCGTGAATCGTCATGCGTCAGGGTTCAGACAGCGACTTGAACGCCCTACAGCAGCAGTTGTAAGACATCCAGGCGCACGCCATTTTAATGGTGAATTCACCAGAACCACGAACGCCTCTTCACCGGGGAGTTCAACAGATTTTTCTGGCGGTAATGGAGGTTCTGTCACTGTGGATAATACCGCACTACATACTAGAATAGGTGAATCCGGACCTGGTGCGCAAAACCAACAGTTACGCGCGGGGCCGGAGGTGACACCCGTCTCCAGGCAACCTGCTCAGACTGATCGCTCCATCTCAGCAAACCCGTCAGGTCTGGAAAATGAGTCTGAGGCACCGGCTGTATTTCCTGCACTTACTGAGGAAAACAGCAATGGAGAGGACATGGTCAATGACGACCCTCGAAACCCGCTTAAAAACCACAGGAATTCTGTTTTCTACAACATGTATCCGACCAGAGGGAGGTCAGCGGCCCGCACCCTCCGTCCGCCTGGCACAGGGTACGGCACAGGATATTTCCAAAACGGTAGGTCAAGTGTTCCATTTATATAATATTAGAGAAGTCAGATTATGTAGATCAGGGGTGTCAGACATAAGGCCTCTGTCTGGCCCACGGGACGGTGTAAAGGATAGTTCAGATTTTGAACTTTTAAAAGTAATTTATTAAGTTTTACAGTTTTTGCTATTGATCCATTCATACTACATAAAAGTACATTTTCTGTGAATTAATGAAAACTTTATATTCTAAATTTATGATAACAAGACAGAGCCTTTGCACCTTAATCATTTCGTTTCACTGATCAGGCCCACTTCACATGAACGTCCACGATGTAAAACGAGTTTGACATCCCTGATATTTGTTAGCTGTTCTTCAAATTTTATATTTCATATAGTTAGCCAAATGGATAGATTTGCAATGTAAATTATTAAAATTAAGAGTGGATTAAGAAACTGTGTCTGTGATCAATATTTTAAAATAATATAATTCCAGCAAGCAAAACCTGTTTTAGTGTTAATTTGGCCACTACTTTAAAACAGCTTGTTATCCATTATTTGGCATGAATATTACTGGCTTTACATTCATGTAACGGTTCTATGGACACACAAAAACACTGTTATATTTAAAATCATCTGCTTGTTTGATTATTTAAGGACAATTTTCATAACTTTATGTCTCACCTTAAACAAAAAGCCAAGGAGCGAGAGAAAAAAAAGTCTTATTTGGCTTTTGGAGCTGTAAGGAATGTGAAACATGTTAAATTATGCCAACAAACACAAAGCAGCTTACATTTCCAGGGTGTCTATTTCTGTGGATTATTCTCAGCCTGAATAAGTTGGGAACATTAAGATGTCAGGAGGAAAAAAAAAACTTGGACTGTCCATTTAATCTCCTCCCAACAGGACTGCCAGACCTTGTGCCAGACCCATATGCCATCCAAGCAGGTACCTATGTCCAGCGCATGCAGATGTACGCGCTTCGCTGTGCAGCTGAGGAGAACTGTCTGGCCAGGTAATCTGAGGTGCCAGAAGTGATTCACTTCTTCAGTATGAACAGAGCAGCACGTAGACACTGAGGCAGACACGCATACTTATGTCCTTTGTTTTGTTTTTTCTCAGTGGGGATCCGTTTTACGTGCTTAAGAACAACTTTTAGTTGTTTTAGGGTTGCATTCAATTATGCCAGTGTAAGCTGTTAAGCATGCTGGGATAACTGTTTTGTTAAGCGAGTTACAAAAGTATTTGATCTTATTACGTAGCAATGATTGTCCAACATGACTGTCCAACATCATGTCCTGCCAAGACATAAATGTTCTGGTTTGGTTTTCCCAAAAGCATTAAGCACAATGGAACAAACCCTTTGCGCTCTGTTACTTTTAAGAAAACTAGACCTGGGAGCTCAGCCAGTAGCACTTTTCCAATGCAGCTTACGCTTTTTTCTCCTGTGATTCATCCAAGATCGGCTTATGGACCCACTGTGCGAGACATCAACTTCAGAGTCCTCCTGCGGTTTCCACAGAAAGTGAAGAACCAAGGCACCGCTGACTTCCTCCCTTTCAAGCCCAGATATCAGTGGGACTGGCACAGCTGTCACCAGTGAGTTTGATGACTCCTAAATCCTTTTTCTTAAAAAAAAATTTTTAAAAAGGGATTAGCCATTCAGATATGACAAACTAGGAAGAACACCAAACCCTCAAAATTCACTTAAGACAATAAAATTGCGGGTTTTTTAGACATTCCTGAGCCATAACAAAATATCCGCTATTGATTCTTTTCCATCTGTTTTGCACCCACAGACACTACCACAGCATGGACGCCTTCAGCAACTACGATCTGCTGGATGTTATCACAGGACGTAAAATGGCAGAGGGACACAAGGCCAGTTTCTGTCTGGAGGACACGAACTGTGATCCTGGATTCAGGCGACGCTACGCCTGTACAGCTCATACGCAGGTAGCACACCATCATATGTTATGTGATATAACGCCGCACGGATTGATATCTGTTTTACACGAGAGCTGAGGAAAAAGATAAAGAAAGAAGACGCTCAGTTCAGTTAGGTTTAATTTTATTTAAAACATTCATCCACCTATTTGTTTTCTGAGTCGGAATGCTTGCGGATTTACAACAGTTCTCGCAAGATTTCATAGCCCAACTTCATTTGAGGGCAGTGTGGAGATAAAGTCTTTTTTAACAGGAAGAACCCTCCATAACTTTGTGGGATAGGTCAACAGTAGACATGCAAAGTCTTAAGATCTTTGTGAAGTGAAGGTTTAAAGTTGAGATGAGATGCATCATTCCCGATCTGGTAAAAAGAGATTTGTGACGGAGATACTTTTACATGCACTTAAATTTAAATGTAAAGCTACTGCTATCGCTGACCTATGCACCTCAGGTGAAGCATGGAGGCTGAAGTCTAATTTGCTTCAGGCTATTTCCTGGGTGTTGTTCCCCCACTCTCTGCTCTCTGAACTACCCTGTAAAGTAAAGACTAAAACAGCAGTAGAGACTTGCTATATATCAACTATCACCACCTTTGTGCCAAACTCAAGCAGTATTTTTTGCATTGGACTCTCCAGGATTCTGGTATATTTGAGGTCTTCAAGTTCATGGTGAGATCAGCTCAATCAGACAAGCCGGGTGTAAAATGATTTATTACAGCAGCAGAAAAATATACTCTCCCTGCAAATCTGTTACATGTAAAAGCCTGAAAGTGATGAGTAATGCAGGAATTATGGCTTCACGTATCTGTGAAACATCCATCCAAAGCTCTAACTTCACACAATTCAGCCAGCACAGAGACTACACAGACACATTTATGCGAAGTCCTCCAGAAAACCAACGGCTTGCAGATGATGTCGCTAACCGTAGAAAGCTGACTGGCTAAATAAACTGAAGGAGAAACAAGAAAAAACCCCATCATGGATAAATATAAATAAATAAAATAAAATAATAGATAAAAACTAGACTTTTGGAAAAAAAAATAGCAGACTGAAATGATTTTGCGAACTTGGAAAACTAACTGCAATAAAATATGTAAATGTAGAGAAAACATCATTAGTTTTAGTATCTGTTACTTTGATTAATGCCTGAAGAGGCATTGATGGGCATTTACTGAAGCTCTGAATGTCTACAAGACTATGAGTCAGTATTTGTATTGCATTGATTTTCCTAAATATTGCCTCTCTCCATGCAATGAAAATTAAAAAACAAAACTAGAACTATGACTGAAATTAATAAAAACTAAACTAAAACTAAAATTTTACTAACTAAAATGAAATATGAAAACTCACTCTGTAAAGAAACTGAAAAAAAAACCCATATCAAATCGAAATAAAAATAAAAAACAAATTAAAAAACTACAGTAACTCCGGTACAGACACATTCTTTGTATACTATGACTGCATCAGGCCCAACAGCAAAAACATGTAAAGTAGCTCACCGGTTCCTCTACAGAGTTTTGACCCTGCCCCCTGACAATGTGGATCTGTAAAGCTGTGCACAGCACTTACACACTTCCGGGACACTACTGATACTTAAATATGCACAGGCAGATTTTAAGGAAGTGGAAGGAGCAGCAGTGCAGGACAGAGATTGCAAATTATGAAGCTTAAACAAACCACCAAATTGGGAGGGTGATGTGAGGAAAGTGAGACATGTCACGTGTGTCTGAAGCAATGCTGCTTGAGTTGACTGAACTGGCTCGCAGGCTTCTCGCCATTTATTTCACAAAGCTCCTTCACAGCCACAGACGACATTAAACAGCTGTGTTCACAGCCACTCACCATGATGAGTAAATATACTTGAGCTGTAAAATCACTGGAGACCCACTTTAAATAGCAAATAAGAGCTAAACAAGAAAAGTAAGAATGGGTAGGACTTTTTAAAGTAGTTCAATAGGAAAACAACTGCAAGTGTTCATTTGCATTATTCTGAAGGCCCAGATACTTTTATGAAGAGCTTTAGGAGAAAATACGAGTCTTTATTGAGGTAAAAGTGAGTCTGATGTGCAGGTGATGAATCCAGACAGACAAAAGCACGAGGAGTAGACTAAACCAGATACCAGGAAACAGAACTGGGTAGAAAACACAAGGCAGCGCTCATTAAGAGCATGTTGGAAAGCAAATTGCACACTAAGACAGTCTGGAAGGGAAAAAAGGGAAGACATGCAGCTTAAATACACAGGGAAGACAGTTAGAGGCAGTGGGACGCATTAGGGCGGAGCACGCAATCAAACAGGAGAAACGGGAGGAGGTATTTGAAATGAGAGGCTGAGTAATAAAATAACACACACAGAAAAAAAGAAAAATATATAACAATGGAAAAAAGTTCATAAGCTATTCAGCAGACTTCTGATCCTTCTGTTTAGTTTATCACATTAGAAATAAAGATGCTTTTGTGTTTTTTGTCTTTTGCAAATCCTCCAAATCCACTTCAGAGAAATGTTTTTCTAACTAGAACATTTATTCCAATAAAACTAAACATCCTGTTGCCACAGGAATATTTATCGTATCTTTTGTGTGAGCTCTGTGATTCTGACTCTATATAATGTTTAAGGTTAATGCTTTCTTATGACAGATATGCGTGCGCCTGTTCAAGTTATAAAACCTCACTGAGGTGACTGTGTTTTGTAGGGTCTGAGCCCAGGTTGCCATGACATCTACGCTGCCAACATCGACTGTCAGTGGATTGACATCACTGATGTGCCTCCAGGAAACTACATCTTGAAGGTGTGTCACATGTTCGTTCTCTGTATGTGTATTTCACAACACAGAAATAAATGTTTATAACCTCCTGCTACAGAATTTATTCATGATTTATGTATTTTTTTTGTCAGGTTACAGTCAATCCCAATTTCCACATCCTGGAGTCAGACTTCAACAACAACGTAGTGAGATGTGATATTACTTACACAGGCGTTTATGTTCAGACACGCAACTGTCGAATAACGAGGTATTATAAGAGGGTTTCTCTGAGCATGATCGTAGCATAGATTCGAGTGAAAAACAATGCTTTTTAGAGGGCTCAGTGCAGTCTTGTGAAAAACCAAGTCCACCCTGTTTTCATAAGAATTAGGAAGGTAAGTAGCAGCTAAAGTGCTGCTAATCGAATAGATTTGATTAACTGATCAACAGCAAGTGTGAGCAAGCAGAAGCTTTGTCAGTTTGTTGGTCTGTGTTAACCCAGTGCCACAATCTTCCTAGGAGTTGACATCTCAGCAAATTCAAGGTCAGACTGCAATTCTCAGAGAAACAGCAAAAAAACAGACGGCTGCATCTCCGACTCTACAGGCCACACAGCATTTAAAAGATTAAAGTTCACAACACCACTTTGAAAAAAGATTGAACATGGTTTATTTGGAAGGGCTAACAGGAGAAAGTCTCTTCTTTCTTAAACAAAGAAGAAGAAGAAGAAGAAACCAAAAAGAAAAAAAGATGAAAGCACATCTTAGGTTTGTATCTTAGGTTTTCACAGGACTGCACTCGTACTGCAAACACTTTCCTTTTCATGTGACTGTAGGCTGTGTTTTTGTACTCTGGACATTTTAAACACCACATTCCCTTTATTGAACTGGAATGAATGATTCATTTGGTAAATATTTCAGATTTAGTCAACACGAGATGTCTCTTTATATATGTTATCCAAATTAGTTTAAATTAGTGGTTCCAAAAATCTGGGACATTTCCCAGAAATGTTTTAGTGAAAACTATCAGGTTGTTGCATCAAAGCTGTATCAAATATATTTTATTCTAATTCCTAATGCTTAATGATTTTCTCTTTATCTGTTTTCAGGGGTTGAAATATAAATTTTTCTGGAAACATGCAGAAGTTTGGCAGTAAGACCCCGTCTGTACTGCACAGGCTCAACAACATCAGTGAAAAAAGGTTTATGCAGTTGGTAAAATGTTGTATTGTAATGGTGAGCTGCATTCCTGCTATGAAGTCTTGGGGTTGCATTTATTCAGAATAAATGCAAAATTAGTTTACACAAACTTTGTATATGGAACTAGTGATGTCATCAGAATTACTTGATTGTGTATTTCTAGAAATGTGCTACGATTGGTTACAAATTATGTTTTGGTTTGTTTTTCTTAACAAATACAAGTACTGTTCGTAGACACGTTTCTTCCTTTAAGTGCTACTTACTCGCTTGAAATGTGTGTATTGTTTGTCATTTGATGTCGTTGTTAATGTTTTTTTCTGATTTTTGTTACTATTATGTGCACATTATTAACATCTAGAGTTTTATTTAACCTTATAACATCCACTCTTTTGGGGAAACTCTTTTAGGGATAAGGTTTAATGTTGCTCATTGTCAGCTCCATAATTTGTTCTTCCTCTCTACTAGAGGAGTTTTGTGTGATTACCAGTTCAAAACAAGGTCCCCTGGATTTCAGCAGTGATTGGCTGCCCTTCCTTAAACATCACGTTGGATCGGGTTGGTCTGCTCACACCCAGAGCCTGATATATTAGGCGTGACCATATTAGGGGAAAAAAGCTGACCACGCATTTAGAGCAGTCTGATGCCTGATCTTGTGGATCACAGGGAGTACAGTACTTCCACATACAGTGACATTATTATTTGAAACTTTGATCATATGAATATCAACCACTGTAAAACTGTACATCAGATATCATCAAATGCTCTACAAATCAGGCTTGAAAAACCATGGCAACCAAAACACTAAGGTTGACGCTTCAGAGCCAACAGGCAAAGTAGTGATGTTTTATAACGTCTGTCGTTGTCCTGTAGACAACTTAGGATGTTACTGTAGAACTCCATGTTGATAGTCTGGTCATGACGGGTGAATTCATGGAACACCCTCCAAACCCCCTCCAAAAACTCCTCGTCACACTCCTGACCTGAAGTGTCGCCATCGGGCTTGGAAACTTAGGACGCTTCAACTGAAAACTGCTGGGTCATAGCTGGAGGTCCAATTCTAATTACCAGCAAGTACCACCAAGGAAGTCGGTCTTCAATTTGAAATTAAATCAGGTATGTTTTTGTGTTTGTTTGTTTTGTTATTTTATGATAGTGTTCCTGGAGCTTTTTGACCATACCTTGTATATAAGAAAAAATAAGAAAAAGGTTAGCTCCTCTTATAATACAGGAGCTACATTAGTTATAATAGAAGGTCCGAACACATGTATGAAACCACATCTTAAAGGTTACTGATAGAATCTGAAACCTGCTTATTAGCCTGTGGCTCAGAGACATCCTAAACATAACCCTAAACAGATCACCATCCAATCTGGTGGATGTTAAGAGGTTTTTACATAAAAGATATTCTAGATCGTCGCTACTGTCAACAATTCTCATGGAAAAACATCTAAACCAAAACTGAGAAGAAGATCCACAACACATGGTGGAAGGTTTTACAAAGACAAAGAGAAGTTGTATTCTCCAATAGGTCACTACAAAACACCCCATGGGTCAAAGCAGCCCATTTTTAGTCCCAGGACTGAGCTCTTACTGGGTGACTATTGTGTAGTGTGATCCTGGCCTTCTATAGGATCACACTGCATATGTATAATATATGTGGCTTTAAAAAAAACATAATTTTCTAAAACTGCAGCACACTAAGTAAGCGAACACTACTCAAACAGCAGTATTTATGGCAGCCGGATAGTGAATGAAGACTCCAGTAAAAATAAACCACAGCATCCATGTTGATGATAAAAGAAGAAATAAGTCAGCCGGTTAAAGAGTGTGACTCAGAATATTTTTCAGTGGAGCTCTTGGGAGCAGATGAATAACATGCATCAGGTTTTGAATAAACACAGACAACGCCTAGTAGAAATCCTTCATTTTAATCTTTTCAGGGGATCTGTTGACAACAGGAAACAAACAACCACATCCAGCTCATCCTTTAACTTGGACATATTAGAAAACTGCAAATACTCGTTTTATGTTAAATTGTCAAGGATGTATGTTATGAGTATGTTTCTACAAGTGTGTGTTAGTGTATAACTGAGTGAATGGAAATGTTCACATGATAAAACAGTGTTGAAAATATAGTCTGATGTGTTGATGCATTACATTACAAATCAAAGTTTCATGTTAGAAAATGCCAAAATATGTTTGGATTTTTTTCAAGATTGTCTGTTGATTTACTATATGAAAAGTAGTATAAATTATACTTTTGACAGTTTCAGATCTTACATCACAGTTGGACAACAGCTGTGATGTAAGATCTGAGATAACTCATAAGCACACTGCGGGATTAAAGCAGTTTCTATCCTCAGTGTGCGGCCTCAGAGACAAACAGGCCTGCAGGCAGACGCTCTGTGAAGACACAAGATCTTCTGCATCCTTGCCATATCTACTAAAACACAGTCAGAGCATGATGAATGGAGGCCTTTTCCAATTCTCTTCTTCGATGCATATTTTAAAAAAGGGTTGTAAAATCCTTCTTGGCTCAGAATTCACCACATTTTGGTTTGAGTCACATGCGCGGGGGCTTGTCCGGGATGAGGTGTTTTTAATAGCTCTGGGATATTTTGTCTGAGTGGGAGGATTGACACATCACGCCAGGGAGGATGTCCAGCGTGTTGCTGAAATTTTTTTTTTTTTCTAAAGGCAACCGTGTTTTTGCAGCAAGCAGTAGACGGTTTCAAACAGCAATGAGTGACGGAAGAAAAAAAAAGCAAACCTGCTCCAATCACGTTCGCTTTGAGTGGATGATGGTTTGTCTGATTCAAAGATGTTTTTACTTACTCGTGCAGGTTTTGTACATTATGAAGTGGTTTTGAGTGATGCACTGGAAAACAGGCCCCAGACAATGTATGCGCCGTTAAATGCACAGATGTTGGGTATTTGCAACGGAACAGAGCTCAGCCTCGGCTTAAAAAAGAAGCGAACCGGGGAGATTAGACACAATTGAAATGGTTTGGAAGTTGCCAAGGTGCTTCCCTGCCAGAATAGATTGTCTATGTTATTGAAACTGTCTGGAAAAAATCCCCCCTGCTCCTATTAAGTCGACTCCATTTCAGTCTGTCCAGGCATTTTGGAGACAATATTTACAGACTGTGACTATTTCAGCAGAGGATATCTGCAGCAGAGATTTAAAAGTCTCAGCATGCTCACAGACAAAAATAAATGAAGACTAAGAGTCCGTGGCCATGGTTGTATTAAGTGCAGGGGTTCAAAGTCTCACAATCTGATTTACATTGTTCATTTATTCAGGCATATTCTTTACCACAGCATAATTTTAGTGTTGGTGATAGCACTGCATTAAAAGTGAATGTATTTTAAATTGTATTTTTTAAAGTAATGTCTGTATTTTTATAACAAAAAGGCCATCTAACTTGTGCTACAACTGGAAATGTCAAGGATGATAGATGATAACACTTGAACTGATAACTGACATGAAACTGAGTTGCTAGAGGTGTTGGATAAAAAACACATTAGAATCATCTTAACCCAGATTTCATCTTCTTAATATTTCACAAGGTATTTTGCTAAAAACATAATGTCAAAATCACTGTGAAATCTGAGGTGGGGAAAAGCAAAAATCCACAAACAAGATGAAAGTATCTCTGCCTTTGAACACATTTTCTACTATTATTACTAAATTATTTCACTAGTAGTATTTTATTATATTTAAAATTGACTAATGAATACACTAATGTTTGAAAGGGTCATTTTTGTTTTAAGGGTTTATGATAAAAGGTTAACCTGTGATATCAAAAAACTGTCTACACTGTTTAATATGTGACACTGTTATACATTATCTGACGTATAATCAGCATGGAAGATTTATGAGGTTAAAGTCTACACTATCATTAAAGTAAACAAATGTATGTATTTATCTTCATATTTCACCACTGAAGTTAACATTTGAGTTTTGCCCATTTGTAGGTCAGGCTAACTTTACCATCTCTGAAGTTAAGATGTTAACCTTTAACTCTGTCAGATTTCAGCTGGTCTTTTTGGCCCAGCATGTCATTTTAATCATGTCATGCTGCAGAGAAGACAGTGGCTGTTTGCTCAGCTGTGTAGCTTTACACCAACATCTGGACAGAGTCTTGAGTTAGGCTTACACAAGCCTGACGAAGCCAAAGGAAAAAAAGAAAAGAAAAAAAAGGAGTTTGGCACTACTTTTCATTCAGGCTCAGCAAATATAATCAAGCGTACAGGTAGGTTAGGTGTGGAAGGGACCGGTCTGCCATGTGCCTGCAGCCTGCTGTGGCAAGGAGAGACATTTTCCGGATGCATCTGCACGTAGGTGGACAGTGTTTGGAGACGTTACTAAGGGCAGGGTTTGGTATTTGAAGGTCATATTTCAACAAAGCGGGGCCATGTGAGAGTCGGCAGGGACGTAACTGAGGAACGTGCTGAGCCTAAAGAGAGCATCCTGGCAGGTTGGTTTAGGCACAGGGCAGAGAAATTCCTCAGCAGCTCTGTCATCCTGCCGAGATCGAGAACAGAGCTGAGGTCAGCTGAAGACCAGCAAGGGTGTGCAGGGTAGACGCACTGGGCTACTTCCTCTTACTTCCTTGGGGGTGGGACGGTTACACAACCAGCAGACACACTGTAGTAAATTTGGCCAATGAAAACTACACAGAGCTCGGAGACAAAACACAGCGGAGTCAAACTGATGATGAATTCTGTTTCTCTTTCAAGCTGGGTGGTACTTTGACTTGGGTGGTATTTGGTGGGATGGCTCAAAGGATTTGCTGTTCTCTGATTGTTGATCCACTGCACCGTCTATAAGCTCTTCATCTCTTACTTCAAACACTTGTATTAATTTTTCTCTGAAGCAATCTGTTTAGTGCAAATTCATTTACCAAAAGGAATCTCCCAATGATGAATGAAATGACAAAACAGTGTTTTGATTTTGAGCTGAGAGGGATTTTTAGAAAATGAATTCCTGGTATGTTTGGCTTCTGACGGAAAAAAAACACCCTGCTTTCATGCTGCTCTGCTAAACTCTGAAAATGTTTTTTTAGTTCTGGTTTCTAGTATGAGAAACAAGAAAGGGTATACGATGGAAATTAACGTATATAAGCTCACGTATAATGACAACGTATCATTCATAAGTAACCCTGTTTGAACAATGGACTGTATATAAAAGATGGATGTAGCCACAGACTTCACCCAGTCCTTGCTTAGGTGCTCTAATAAAAAGCCTCAAGCTGAGTCCATCGGGGTCTTGGAGTTTTGAAACTGAACATGATGGTTGCAGTGCAGCTTTGATTCAAGGTAGACCCATGCTAAACCAAACCCTGCATTTTTCTCCCTTTGGACTTCGATATAGGCCATAATTTAGAAAACTAACATCATGCTGTCAGTCAATAAACCAATCAGTGAGATTGAAATTAGTGACTAAGATCATAAAGCTGCCAGGAAAGTATTAGTAAGGTCATAAATGATTTGAAAGGTTTTTATTCCAAAGACTTCTATACAACCAGAGAAGTCGCCCCCTGCTGGTCATTAAAAACTTTTCAGATCCAGAAACTATATCCATCTTTCATATACAGTCAGTGTTTTCAACATTATCTAACAACGTATGACACCTGCAGACTTTGTAGACATCAGAATTAAAGCTTTGCCAAAATTTATTTCCATAAATGTTTTCAAATCTTTCCTATGATTTCATCAGTAGGAGGTGGCAACAGTGAGCCACCAACTTTCAGGTTTATCTTTTTTTCCCTTTGTCTCCTTCTTGGCCTAGTTCAAATACTTTTTAAAGCTTCTTTTTTTTTTTTTTTTTTTTTTTTTGCTAGGTCTGCCATTTCAACTTTCTGGGAAACATACCAAGAGCTACCACACAAAGCAGAATCATCAGAAACTCACTCTTCATTTTTGCAGGAGATTTTGTGTCCAATGGAAGACAGACATGCACAGCCCGAGTAATTCCTAATGTCCTAACGTGATACACGCCACCCAAAAAAGCACAATCACTGGAAAAGGAGTAGCTGTACAGCAGTAAAAAGATTATAAAGACCTTAATTTTTAATTCATCAGACTTACATTTGTCATTTGTATACTTTTACTGACCTTTGCTGTAACTGCTGAACTTGTGATTATGGTCATCAAGCTATAGAAAGAATTTAAGATGATGATTTTTAGCAGTGCCTAAAAAGTGCTTTTTGAATGTGCATACACTGATATATATATTGACAAGAAGGCAAAATTAAAATAAAATACTATGTTTAATGCTAATATTTGCCATTATGTTGTGAATGTAAATTATTTAGCCTCGTCTCATTTAAAAAAAAAAAATAAAAATAAAAATGAAAAATGAATTAACCCCATGTGATGTCTGTGTTATGTGTGTCGGGGGGGGGGGGGGGGGGGGGGTGGTCCCATTTTCACTGCAGGGCAACCTGCTTGTGACAAATAAAGCTTGATTGATTCTGATTCTGATTCTGAATTAAATTGAATTAAAAAAAACTCTGATACACTGATAATGTATCTTGTTAGCCCAAATCTGATCTGTGTGCATTTTCATCTCACTATATTTCTTGTTTTCTTGCATTTCTTGTCTTTATTTGAGCCCTGCTCTGCTCTTTCCCCCTTTGGCTCTGTGTTTCGGGGGGCTGGTTAGACCCATTAGCACCTAGCTGTTGTAGCTGCCTCTGAGATAAACACTGCAGTTGTTCATCATGCTGTATTTTTCCATCCAGAACCTAAACAGACCAGGAAACAATACTCCATCAGCCAAGCACTGAGCACCTCTGGCATTAACTGCATCCTACTCATGTATTATTTTTGGTAGGACTAGACAAACTGGAGGTGGCAATACTTGCAGACGGTGTTGTTCTTGGTTTGAATCTGTGTCTGACATTCCAAACTCACTCCAGTATTTACAACAGCGGCACAGCCAACAGCTCAGCCAGTGCACTTTTGGTCTGACAAGATTCATAGACAGGATGTGCAGAAAGGCCAAGACTTGGACAGCAGGCTGAGACGTGGCCTTTGTCAAAGTCCACTGGGCTTCAGGTTCTGCAGACATTAACTAACATCCAGCCTTACAGACTAAAATGAGTGCCCAGAGGATTGATGGTAGTTTCCTTGTCCTAACATATTTGGCTTACAAGTTATATTTCAGTCAAGAATAACAGCTGAAAACAAAATAAGCTTTTACTTTCTTGCCCAGCCCTTTGAGAAATCAGGGTGATCCTGTATCTTCATTAAGAAAATATTCCGACAGTTACAGTCTGGAAAGAGTTAGTATTCACTCCTTCAGCATATTATTGAATCTAGAGGACTAAATCATGCAATGATGAATAAATGGCTTACAGTTCAAAGTGCTGACTCAGTTAGTGGACCGTGAATGTGTCAAGAGATAGAAACTAATAACTTTTCTAAAGAAAAACAAATGTCTTCATGTTTCTGAACAGGAAGGAGGTGCTGCTTTTTCCTGTTAACCCTGCAACGCCACGTGTATCATGTTTGATACATGAGTTTTTGAGCCTTCAGTGTACTTTTTCTCCCCAAAAAACGAAATAAATTGCACAAATTATTTTTAAGCAATCAATGAAAATATCTGGACATAACAAATATGATGCAAATCATAACTTGTGAATATTTAATTTCTTCTTTTTTTATTTGACATAAGGTTCAGTAAAAACTCAGTGTTCAAAAACGCTGAATTATTTCATGGATCAGCCTTTACAATGTTAGATTACATTTTAAAATTAAGGTTAATTAAGGTTAATCTCTTAACCTCAAGAGACCCGAGCTATTGTTTAACAAAGTATGAAGCATCTCATAGAGCAGAAGTATAAGGCACAGAAAAGTTTAAATGTGATGTCCCCCATGTAAGGACAGACAATTTTAGGGAGAGAATTGTGCTATTGCTTTTCTTTTTATGCAACTTTTTAATTAAGCCTCTCCTTCCTCACACCAGCCAGGACCTTGTTCGCCTGCCCATTCGCCTGCCTTTTTCCTGGCGGCCATGTGGTCGGATGAGGAGGAGGTCTCCGTATCTCCGCCAGTTTCAGTTCCCTCATCTAGAAGGAAGCGACGCCATCGTCACTCCTCTCTTCGGTCATCCGTTCAGCCTATTAGATTATTCTGTTATTATATGTTACCTTATATATGTAATCAAAGTAGTTGAATTAGAATACTGCTGTAGATCACATTATACCCTTTAATATAGAGTGTGTGAGCTGTATGTAGTGTAGTTCTCATTATACTTTTGAGTTAACAGAACATATTCACATATTAGTTCATTAGATAAATGTGCATCACTCTGTATCCTTGATCTGCTGGGAATGTGTTACACTGTTTTCTTGACATGCTTAATTGTTGAATCATGAAGAGAAGGTTGTAAGCAGGAGACTCTGTGTCTAAAGACAGGGGAGATAGATAGACTACATTCCACACCCCCACCTTACAGAAAGCAGAGAAACAACTGCCGAGGTCATAACTTAGGCGCTGTAACAGAGAAAAAATGTGATGTTTTGGCTTTTACGACTAGCTGGGGGCCACTAGAGACTATAAAAAGCTGAGCAACCCGTCACCATTTGGAGACATGTGCCTGACCCTCTGGTAGCATCTCTCCCGTCCGGACGTTGTAATGCTCTGACTGTTGAATTGTATGGAAATAAATGATTGTTGATTGAGCATTGATACACCGAGTATTGTCCCTCCTTCAGCCCAAAGATTCAAAGAATTGGGAGATTTCAACAAGCCTCACGCCTCGTCAGCTGGAGGGCCCAAGAAGCCCGTTCAGTCTCACGCCACGTCAGCTGGAGGGCCCGAGGAGCCCGTTCAGCCTCACGCCTCGTCAGCTGGAGGGCCCGAGGAGCCCGTGCAGCCTCACTCCACGTCAGCTGGAGGGCCCGAGGAGCCCGTTCAGCCTCACGCCACGTCAGCTGGAGGGCCCGAGGAACCCGTTCAGCCTCACGCCACGTCAGCTGGAGGGCCCGAGGAGCCCGTTCAGCCTCACGCCACGTCAGCTGGAGGGCCCGGGGAGCCCGTTCTGCTTCCTGTCTCCGCTGGAGGGTCCGAGGGGCCCGTTCAGCCACCTGTCTCTGCTGGAGGGTCCGAGGAACCGCTTCAGCCACCTGTCTCCGCTGGTGGGTCCGAGGAACCGCTTCAGCCACCTGTCTCCGCTGGTGGGTCCGAGGAACCGCTTCAGCCACCTGTCTCCGCTGGAGGGTCCGAGGGGCCAGTTCAGCCGCCTGTCTCTGCTGGAGGGTCCGAGGGGCCCGTTCAGCCGCCTGTCTCTGCTGGAGGGTCCGAGGGGCCCGTTCAGCCACCTGTCTCCGCTGGAGGGTCCGAGGGGCCCGTTCAGCCACCTGTCTCCGCTGGAGGGTCCGAGGAACCGCTTCAGCCACCTGTCTCCGCTGGAGGGTCCGAGGAATCGCTTCAGCCGTCTCTTCCTGCTGGAGTATCCGAGGGGCCAGTTCAGCCTCCTGTCTCTGCTGGAGGGTCCGAGGGGCCCGTTCAGCCACCTGTCTCCGCTGGAGGGTCCGAGGAATCGCTTCAGCCGTCTCTTCCTGCTGGAGGATCCGAGGGGCCCGTTCAGCCTCTTGCCTCGTCAGCTGGGGGTCCGGAAGGACCCAGCCAGCACGTCCCAGTGTCTGCTGATGGTTCTGGCGAGGCCGTTCAGCCACCACCGGCTCCACCGCCTGGTCCGGCCTCCGAGTCTGCAGTTCCGTCTGGTCCGGCCTCCGAGTCTGCAGCTCCGCCTGGTCCTGCATCTGCAGCTCCGCCTGGTCCGGCCCCCGAGTCTGCAGTTCCGCCTGGTCCGGCCCCCGAGTCTGCAGCTCCGCCTGGTCCTGCCCCCGAGTCTGCAGCTCCGCCTGGTCCGGCCTCAGCCTCTGCAGCTCCGCCTGGTCCGGCCTCCGAGTGTTCAGCTTCGTCTGCTCCTGAGGTCTCCATGCTGTCTGTTCCTGCACGTCCTGTCCGGCCTGCACGTCCTGCACGGCCTGCACGTCCTGCACATCTTGTCCGGCCTGCACGTCCTGCACATCTTGTCCGGCCTGCTCGTCCTGCTCGTCCTGCACGTCCTGCACGTCCTGTCCGGCCTGCACGGCCTGCACGTCCTGCACGTCCTGCACATCTTGTCCGGCCTGCTCGTCCTGCACGTCCTGTCCGGCCGATGACTGGCCGTCATTGCCGTCATGGACGGCCCCCTGAACTACGTCGCCGTCGGTGCCTCCCGCCCGGCCGGCCTCCTGATCTGCTCGGTCGCCGTCGGTGCCTCCCGCCCGGCTGGCCTCCTGATCTGCTCGGTCGCCGTCGGTGCCTCCCGCCCGGCCGGCCTCCTGATCTGCTCGGTCGCCGTCGGTGCCTCCCGCCTGGTTCTGGCGAGGCCGTTCAGCCACCACCGGCTCCACCGCCTGGTCCGGCCTCCGAGTCTGCAGTTCCGTCTGGTCCGGCCTCCGAGTCTGCAGCTCCGCCTGGTCCTGCATCTGCAGCTCCGCCTGGTCCGGCCCCCGAGTCTGCAGTTCCGCCTGGTCCGGCCCCCGAGTCTGCAGCTCCGCCTGGTCCTGCCCCCGAGTCTGCAGCTCCGCCTGGTCCGGCCTCAGCCTCTGCAGCTCCGCCTGGTCCGGCCTCCGAGTGTTCAGCTTCGTCTGCTCCTGAGGTCTCCATGCTGTCTGTTCCTGCACGTCCTGTCCGGCCTGCACGTCCTGCACGGCCTGCACGTCCTGCACATCTTGTCCGGCCTGCACGTCCTGCACATCTTGTCCGGCCTGCTCGTCCTGCTCGTCCTGCACGTCCTGCACGTCCTGTCCGGCCTGCACGGCCTGCACGGCCTGCACGTCCTGCACGTCCTGCACATCTTGTCCGGCCTGCTCGTCCTGCACGTCCTGTCCGGCCGATGACTGGCCGTATTTGCCGTCATGGACGGCCCCCTGAACTACGTCGCCGTCGGTGCCTCCCGCCCGGCCGGCCTCCTGATCTGCTCGGTCGCCGTCGGTGCCTCCCGCCCGGCTGGCCTCCTGATCTGCTCGGTCGCCGTCGGTGCCTCCCGCCCGGCCGGCCTCCTGATCTGCTCGGTCGCCGTCGGTGCCTCCCGCCCGGCCGGCCTCCTGATCTGCTCCGTCACCACCGGTGCCTCCCGCCTGGCCGGCCTCCTGACCTGTTTTCTGGGCTCTTGGACCATCAGCCTCCGGGCCGCCCCCCTGAACTTTTTTGAGACTATTGCCTGGGCCTCTGCGCCTTTCGTGAGCTCTTTTGTTTGTTTGCTTTTGGACTATGCCTGGGCCTTGGTGCTGTTGTTTTGGACTTTGTTTTTGTGTTTTATTCTGTTGCTTTCCGGGCTTCAGTGTTTGCACTTTTTTTTTGTTTTGTTGTTTCTGGCTCCTTGTTTTGTTTCGAGCCCTCCATCCTGTTTCCCCCGCCGCCCACACTGGTTGGGTTGTTTTTGTTTTTTTTGATTTTGATGTTTTGGTTTGGGCTGTCTGGAAGCCAGCCCTTAAGGGGGGGGTACTGTTAGGATGCCTGGGTCGTCGACCCAGGGTTTTTGAGTTTATGATATTATTTATACTGTCTAGTTTTTGGTTTCTTTGAGTTCTGTCTTATGGCTTAGGTCTCTGTCTTCTTTAGTTGCTCTGTCTCCCCTATCACCTGCATCCCCTTGTCTAGGTCGCGATCTACCGTTTTCCTAGCTGTGTGTTCTGTCATTCCTCCGGTGTAAGTTTATTTTGATTTTTCCAGTTATGTTATATTTGAGTTTAACATTAAAGTTGTTTTGAGTTCACATCTGTCTCCGGAGTCTGCACCTTGGGTCCTATTCCTGCCTGCACACAGCCACACCTAACAGTCTGAAGTTTGGTCTCTTTTCAGCATCTTCTTCCTTCCACATGATGTTTGTCTCAGGCAGTTCAGGCACTGAACATAAACTTTGGTTACGAACAATTTAACCCTCATACTAGATCTTCACTGTGCTCATTTTTTATATTAGCCTAACCGTAGCTCTGTAGCTAGCCACCAGGTAGCATGTCATTACTAAGGTTTTTAACACAACATCATGCACACATTGCTCAGAGCTGTCCAACCACTGGTTGCTTGAGAAACGTGTACTCAGCAACAGTGGTTATTTGTGAAGAAGGTGCTACACCAAAAAGCTTAGAGTTCTTCATGTTTCTCTGTAAATATTCGCTAACTTCCTGTACTGTGTACATTTGAAGAAGTGCGATGGAAATTAGAAATGCAGACTAGCTGCACACTTTTTAACATGTTGCTGTATTTGCCTGCAGTTTGTCTGCAAATGCTCACTAAAAACGAGCTGAGTGGTAACACTACTTGAAAAAGTGTGACGCAAACCAAAGAAAATAAAAGTTAAAGTTGTTCCTCAGCACTGCAGTGAACATGTTTCAAAGGGTGTTGGTAGTTAGCAAGAATTATCACGAACTGGCTCAAATTATGTAACAAGGAAAGAGTCCACACAAATTGGTTACTTAAATATAAAATAATTTAGAAAACACAATCTAAGGCACAAAGATCACTAATGGGTTGATGTCAGGATGAGTACAAGAGAGGAACTGAACAGTTCATCTGGGCCCGCTTTATAGGCTGTAAGACACTTACCTGCATTAGCTGACAATCCTCCCATGCCAGGCAATCAACAGCAGGTCATGGCTTTCATGAGTCTGGGTCGTAACAGGATTTTTACAGACAACCATGGCAATCTGCCAGTAACCGAAACAATCACTCAGAGGCTTTTGCCAACCAGTCCCTAGCAACAGGTGGTTGTCAGATGGTTGTTGGCCTGTGTCACTTGATTATAAATTATCGTCACGATTGTCACCAGTGTTGGTCAACTTACTTGAAAAAAGTAATCAGTAACTAATTACTGATTACTTCCCCCAAAAAGTAATCCCATTACTTTACTGATTACTTATTTTCAAAAGTAGTTCGTTACTTAGTTACTTAGTTTACTTTTTAAGACATGATTTATCCCCTAAATGGGTGATAAAGCAAGGATGATCTGATATCCTCGTGTTGGTGTTGTTCCCAGACCATCATGAAAATGTTGTTCCAGGTTCAACATTGCAAGTGACCAATCACATTGTTGTGACGTTATTTCTTTGCGCGCCAAGCCATTCGTGCATTTATGAAATTCCAATGTTGCAAGGACAATATCAATTCTGCTTACTGTTTATTAAAGGGTTAGGGTTAGGGTTAGGGTCAGGGTCCGTTGATCGGCGGACAGAGGCGGTTTCACGCAGCTTAAGTACAGTTTTTTGTTTTACGGTTTTTCCCGAAGTCGCAAAAGTATGAGGTCACAACATTCTGATTGGTCACTTGCAATGTTGATCCTGGAACAACATTTAGTATGATGATCTGGGAACAACACCAACACGAGGATATCAGATCAACCATAAAGCGGAATAGCTTTAGCTTCAGCCCAATTCTACTTTTTCTGCATAATCCATCATATAAAATGTAATCAAATGAAAAAGTCTCTTTTTAAAACTTGTTTTATTAGTTTTAATCTTTTAACTCTACGCATGAAGCAAACATTAGATTATATGCAATATTCTCTGACTGGAAGAAATTTGTTTAACATTTAAACCCATTTTCTGCACATTGCAGCACATAAAATATTTCTTTGTGTTTACACTCACTCTTTCAAATAGATGCACGTAAAACACAGCAGAAAATAAATAAAATCAAAGACCCAGCAGTCCTGTTGCTCTATTTTCACCTGTATAGCAGGGGTGGGGCAGGCGGAGGTTTGCCCTGGTGCAGGTGTGCCGCAGCGGTCAGTGGAAGGATACGGCAGTTTCTCTGTGAATTTCACATTCCAGCAGCAGCGTATTTGGTGCTTGCTCGACGTTTAGGGGATTTTTCGCTGTAAAAAGTTTTCTTCCCACTCAGTGAGCAGTGGACGCTAATGTTTTTGTCACTTTTTACAGAATCAAACTCAAAGTAAGGTCAGTACTTCCACGCTTTAAACGCTGCACTCGATATATTATCCATTTTTGATCTGCACACAGCTGTTGCCACAAACGTTGCACTCGCTTATGTCATTGTCATGAGACACTTGCAGAAAAAATCCGGGTTTTAGTAACGCAGTGTGCTTACGGGAAAGTAACAGTAATCTAATTACCTTTTTTGCAATAGTAATGTACTCCCTTTACTCGTTACTCGAAAAAAGTAATCGGATGACAGTAACTCGTTACTGCCCATCTCTGATTGTCACACATCCAAAATGGGGGTCTGTTGAATAAAAAATGCCTTTTGGAAACATGTATGTAAGTAAATGTTTTCTACAGTCATTGGTTCAGTTATTCTAGCTAGCCTAACTTCACTATCCCTGAAAAGATTCCTGCTAATTAGCTTTCCATGTTTATATTCAAAGTTATAGCGGTGCTGTGTTTTAGAAATTCTTAAGTCAGAACGTGGTTTTTCATTTTTAGATGTAAACTGGTCTGCTCACTCCTCTGCTAAACCTTGTAAATCCTTATTTACATGCATGGCTGGATTTTGAACTTTATCGTAACACCTTGATGAAGTTCTGAAGTAATCTGTTTAACTCTCAGTGCTAATGGCTGATATCCTCAGAGGCATTAGCTTTAAACCTGGAGATGGTGCTTTAATCAATCTCATGAACTTAAAAAATGATCTCGTTCAGCTAATCAACATGGCCAGAACTGAGGAGTGCATTTTCCTCTGTGTGTAAATCAACATTCAGAACCAGTTGTTTAAAAATTACCGTGGCGTTTGAGTGTTAAATCCACTGCCTAAAGTGCTGAGCTGGAGAGCTTGACAGACAGCTAGAGTTGGGTTAGTATATTCAACTGTAATGATTTTTGGCTTAACACTGAGCTGTTGAGGTGTGCTAGGAATTTATCATTATTTTCTTTGTTTATTTGCAAACTTGAGAAACACTTCAGGTCAGATCAGATTATAAAACCCATAATTTAAAAAAAATCTTTGGCTACAGCGTTATTGTATATTGTTACCAGACAATGGTGCAATACAAGGCCCTGCTTGAGGGGCCAAAAAATATTTTTAATTTTTAATGTTGACAAGTTAATAACAGCCTCTGGCACATGACCTTCCCCATCTATCCACAGCAGCTTATCAACTCTTTACAACCTTGCCTCCCAGTCACACAGCACAATTACTTACACCGCTTCAGGCTGCAGACAGTGAGTGACAAAACACCCAGGACAGTTAACAGTTTGCATGCTCCATCTGTCACTGTAGCTTTCCATCAGCGATACGGGCACGGAAAGAGGCCAAGAAACTGGGATATTTTGTAAGTGGCTCTCAGAGGAAGCAACAAGCGCTTGGATAGCAGCAGGCGCTTGCGAGAGGAGAGTGGTGAAATTCTCAGACAAGATTTAAACAAACAGAGACACAGACGCTGGCATTGCTGGCCATGGATACAGCCTCAAGCGCGCTGACAGAATAAGGCCATGAGAGATCACACACTGCCATCTCCAGATCAGGCCCAGAAGTATTCCTACAACAGCTCCTCTCACTTCAGTCAGGCTCAGCAAGTGTATAAATCATTTCTCAGAGGCAGGGGTAATAAAATGCTGGTGTCATTTCTTTTATTTCATATTTAATATTTAGTGGGACATTCAGCAGTCAGTGAAACTTATCAAGAATCAGATGATTAAGATGTTGGATTTATTTGCATGAGGAAGGTGCAGGAAAATCAAAAGTATTGCCATTTAATTTTAGCTTCCTCTATCCTCACTTTCTTTCCTCTTGTACTTTAAAAGCCATGTTACAGAGAGAAATAGTTGATATGGAAAATATCTTCACCATAGTTTATATGATATAAATCTTAATATAGTACAGGTAGTATCCAGACTAGTATAAGCTGCCTGAAAATAGATAATCTTTTTCAATATAAAAATAGTAGAAATAAATACTGTCATGAAAAGCTACCTTTATGTTTCAGGTTGATGGTTGTTGAGAATAAGTTTGCAGTTTATCCTTCTCATTACTTTCTCACACATTTAAATTCTCAAACAGTTCGACTGCCTCTCCTCCACACTTGTGCGCTCACGTGACGTGCAGTCACAGGTCGACTCTCGGGGGAGCTTTCCCTTTGGAAATAACCCCACCTTCAGGCCGTGCTCTGTTTCCACCAGCTGACAGCTCGTCTCAGTGGCATCAGCTCCTGCTGGAAACATCACATCAGAGAAGAGGGGAAAAAATTATTTAAATGCAGAACTTAGCACCTCAGTGAGCTCAGGCTTGGTGCCGCCTGCCCTTCCCGGTGAAACACAGTACATTCATATTAACTATGCTTCTTCTCAAGGCTTTTTGTGCCGCATTTGGTGGAGCCATGGAAACAGAGCGTAAGTCTGTGCTGTACTGACAGTGAGGCAGTGCGTGTAGTGTCGTGTGTGTGTGTCCTTGTGAGTCATGTTGCTGACTTGTAAAGAAGCACCTCAAACATGGCTTTTATCAAACTTGTGAGAAGAGTTTTGTGTCTGTTTCAGAGAAAGCCGCGGTAGGTTTCTGGCTTTCAGAGGAACGATATTTCTGCCATGGAGTGGGGTTTTTTTTGGAAGTGGTCACGGTCGAGTTTATAAAGGATGCTCCTGATCTGACTCCCTTTTTTTATTTGTAACCAAGGCAGCAGTGAAAGGATAAAATACAAACAGCATACACTAAACACACAGAACATGAGGTGCACATTTTTAAAGTTAAACTTTTAATAGAAAAAGTGTTTCAGGACTTAATCAGATCTATTTACTTCCTGCACAGACTATACTCATTTTTAAATTTCCATCCTTTTTTAAATGTAAACTGGGAAAGAAAATCTACAGTCCAACCTCAGTAAACTGTAACAACAAATAGGCACAATCTCATTGTCAAAGAAGCCAGCCACGGATGCTTTGTTTTACTAGCTTTACCCTTTTATTTCTGTTTGGTTTTTATGCCAAACTTTCCCTTTGCCTTCTTGTTGGTCTGCATGACTTTATTCCTTTCTGTTCCTCCCAGTTTTATTTTGAAAGTTACCTAATGTGGCTCTACAAGTTCTTAATGGTTAAATCCTTTAGGAAGGAAGGAAGTCTCACTGAGATCAAGAGCTCTCTTTCAACCGTGGACAAAAAGCACACACAAAACTTGAGACAGACACACCAAAAAACAACCCATTATGCAATTTTTTTTAACCTTCTCCCACTTATAGGCAGCAGTTTTTAAAAATTCAGGGTGAATCAGAGGTACGGCTAATGACCAGACACTGTAAGTACTGTGTTTCAGTTCAATCAAAGAGCAGAGGGAAGCAATCCGTCTTTGCAGCAGGGCCTTGTAAATAAACATCATATTTCATGATAATGCTGCTCTCTTTGATTCTCCAGTGGGCCCACCTCACTTTTTAATACAAGATGCAATGATGAGTAAGAAAAGAAACGCCTGTGATAAATTTGGGCCTTTGTTTTCTTCCCGCTGATTGAGTTCACCTGTGCTTTTTTGCCCTTCTCCCTGGTGTGTGCTTAGCCTTTGGCTTTTCTCATTTCACTAATTTGTGCCTCCTCCTCTCCTCCATATTCCCGCCTATGACAATCAATCTCAGTGCGCCGTGCTGAAGGATGTCTCAATTCCTAAAATGCATCATAGCCAAGCTAAGCCAAGCCAACTTTATTTATATGGTACTTTTAAAAGAAAAAAGCATGTGCTGATCAAAGTGCTTAAAAATAAAATTAAAGACAAAAATAAATAAATAGATAATTAATAATAAATAAATAAATATATTTAAAAATGGAAAAGTACTGGCAAAAAGCACCTACAAACCGATGATAGGAGAGGGACTTTTTATACAACTCATCTTTTTCATTCAGTTTGTTTAAGTTTAAGATGATCAAACTTTCTGCCCTTCACTCTTCTCTGTGAGATTAAAAAAAAGGTTTAATAACTTGTCAACTTTCTCCATGTTATGAATTTAAAAGTGTTGCTAAATATAAAACATGAGCACTCTTAAACCTGAGACTATAAAATACAGCAGTAGTTGGACTATAACATGTACAGCACTTTGTGAAACTCTGGTTTTATGTTAAAGTGCTTTAGAAATAAAGTTGGTATGGTATGGTATGGTATAACAAAATAATTTATGACACAATTGTGCCATGAAGTTGCTTTAAAGGCAGTGATCAAATATGCAGCTCAACCTGCTGTAGTGACCTCTTACAAGTAAGGGAGCAGCTTATTCATAATGAATTACCACAGTTGAAACCACTATTTGTAAATGTACAACTGTATCACTCATTATCTGTTTGAATGACCTCTGGTTTGTTTAAAGCCAGTTCAACCGGTTTTCTCATAAATGACAAACTAGCTAATAGTGATATCAATAAAATACATCAATACGTATCATTCTTGTTAAATATTAATAAATAAACATCATTAATAATAAAAAAAACAAAGCGTAAACCCTAATTGAAGTTAGACATAATGCTGTATATAACACATTCACCTATGAGTCCTCGCAAAGATACAACCAGGCAACTGTCCCCACTGGCCAGGATGTAATTTTTTCTTGCCGGCACTTTTACAAAAAAATCCAGTGATCAACTTTGAGCCTTAAACATTCCTCCTGTAAATGTCTTACCTTTAATTTTTGCGCAGTAAATGAGGTATTTAGTGTTAGTCATGCACGTCATAGGAACTGATCACGTTAAAGGAAGCTAATTGAAAATCTTTTAGCGATAAATAAAAGGAGTCAAGGAAAAACTTATGGAGGCACAGAATGTCTTGTGCTTGTCATTTTGACACTGAACCTGCTCTAGATGACTAATTCAAATGACTCAGACCTTTAAAATGTCAACAGCAACGATGCTTTGAAAAACTGTGAAAGGACAGTGTTGAGCGGACGAGCTATGTTACACTTACACCCTCATCTCATTCAACTGAAAGAATGTTCAAAGGCGCACGCCTTGCCGACCCTTTTCATCTGCCTGTCAGATTCGACCTGAAGCTGCAGCCTTGGATGTGCGCCTCTTCCTGCAGCAGTGGATGTGGAGTGCTTCTGTTTATATGGACATCACAAATAAATCCAAAGTTTGCCTCATTTTGTTTTGGCACATGGCCGGGGGGTGGGGTGGTGGGGGTTTATGATTAAAACCAGACTGTGCTTGCCCGACTCGAAGCCAGAAAAATAGATTGTAGTTACGCATACTCTGCACAAGAGGGAAGTACAGAAACACGCACGTGTCTTCAGCATCTGCAAAGGTGGACTCTTAAAACCAGTGCTTAACTCTATATCTGCTGTCTAATTTTCTGCCTCTGCTACAGGGACTTTTTCACAGAGTCACCTTGTTATTAAGTCTGGCTCTGTGATGATACATCTGTCTGTGGCATGAGAAGAAAGGCTCAGTCCCACCTCATCAGCCCATAACAGTAAATTATGCCAGCTCTGAGGCAGAGCTATGATCTTCCTGTAAATCTAATGACGACCTTTTTTTTGTCACATGGTTGCAGTCAGGCGGCTGTGGGGTCTTCTTTTGCCAGTAACGGCTGAGCTCCTGCCAAGTTCAAGTTCCCTCGAAGTTATGACTAAGGTACACTGCAAAAAAAAGTCTCAAGATTTAAGGCCGTCACATTCAATATATTAAAGTGCTTTTTTAAGCCAAAATAACAGCAATGAGTAATAATCAACAGCTAATTGCATTTCGCAAGATCAGAAATTTCTCAAATCTACTCGTAAAAGAAGAATTTTACTTCAGCGAATGAAATTTTCTCACCCTGTTGACTAATTGCAACCACATGTGTAACCAGACTCAAGAATGAACTCTAATTTCTCATTTCACTTGCCAAGACAGACACGTTTTGCAGTGTAGTGAAGACTGGGAAATCATGTGACATCAACAAAAGCAGACGCATAACAATCCCTTCGCTGCCGCCCACACACAGACACCGCGCACTCGCGCGCGCACACAAAAACACATATATCAAACACATACATCCTTTTTTGTAAAAAGGGAGGAACGCTGCAATTCATTTACTGCCTTTAAACCCTGCGCTGCCAGTAAACAGAGCCAACGTAATCAGCAGTGAGCCCGGACAGAAACATCAACATTGTAAAAGAAGAGCGAGAGAGAGACAGGGAGGAAAAAAAAGTTCCTCTAAACGTACCATTAATTGTTCCCCTGCCTGGTCCCTCTTTGACCTCCAGTCACTACAGCAGGGTCTCATGTTTCAGGCCCCCATGGCACTGGAGGACACCACCCCCCTCCTTCACACCATGCTGGTGCTCTGGCGACCTCTACTAGGGTAGGCAGGGGTCCTCACAGGCTTGGGAGGTGGGTATGGGCCCTTCCCACAGCGGCCGTTTTGGGGGTAAGGCGGAGGCTTTTGAGTTCTTAGATTGGAGGTGCTGTTCCCTATGATGACCTTAGGGTCTAGGGTCTGCGGGTGGGGTTCGGGACGAGCTTGGCCTGTGTGGTTGGAGTCTTTCGAGGGGTACAGGTGAGGCGGGTGGCCGTTCAAACCTGGCTTTTCGTGGTCCTTAATTAGATTGGGCGGGGTGAAGTGGCTGGTCTTCACTACCGACGCCATGTGGACAGGAGAAGGAGAGTTAGATCTGAGGATGACGCGGTCTTCATCGACGTGCTGTGATGCCTGAACTGAAGCTGGCTTGTGATTGGGCAGCATGGTGACCCTGAGGTCTCCTGAATGCGTTGAGTCGTGAAAGTTATTGGATGACCCCTGAGCGATGCAGGGCGGCTCCTCACTGAGGTCGATATTCGCTGTGAGACGATCAATCTGCTCAACCACCTGAATGAAAATAGAGAGAAATACATATGAACAAACTGCAGTGGAGTTTCAGTTACAGTACTTTGTTTGTGTACTTGCATTTTTATTCGACTTTCTGCTGCAGTTTGCTGGTCTGTAGCATTCATGTGTCAACGAAATGCCACAATCATCCCAGGAGTGGACATCTGAACAAGGTCAAACTGTGTAATGCTCAGAGAAGTTTAAAACAACCCAATCTCTACACCTACAGATCTCAGTTAGCATGTTGAATATAATATTAATATTGGGGCGACCGTGGCTCAGGGGGGTTGGGAAGCGCATCTGTAACCGGAAGGTTGCCGGTTCGATCCCCAGGCTCTCTGTCCTGGTCGTTGTGTCCTTGGGCAAGACACTTTACCCTATCGCCTACTGGTGTTGGCCAGAGGGGCCGATGGCGCGATATGGCAGCCTCGCTTCTGTCAGTCTGCCCCAGGGCAGCTGTGGCTACAACCGTAGCTTGCCTCCACCAGTGTGTGAATGTGAGAGTGAATGAATAGTGGCATTGTAAAGCGCTTTGGGTGCCTTGAAAAGCGCTATATAAATCCAATCCATTATTATTATTATTAAACTTCATGAAGGTACAATTGCTCTAAGACTGAACCAATATGGCTTCTGTGGAAGAGTTTAGGAGAAAGACTTCGCTTTTCAGCATGGTTTAAGTTCAAGACTCCACACCTCTGGGCAGATGACACAAAAGTTGAGACGTCATAATTCACAGCACCACAGTTGGAGAAAACCAAACACAGCATATCAACACAACCTCACGTCAAGCACGATGGTGGGGAGGTGATGAGTTGGACTTGTTTTACAGCCACAGGACCTGGGCACCTTTTACCATCAAGTCAACCACGAACTCCTCTGTATCCCAAAGTACTTTAGAGCCAAATATGAGGACATCTGTCAGACAGATAAAGCTTGACCGAAACTGGGTCATACAACATGACGATGATCCCCACTGCACAGCTGCAAATCTACAGCAGGATGGCTAAAAAAGTAAAGAATCAAGGTGTTGCAATGGCCCAGAGTCCAGACCTCAACCTGCTGTGTCAAAATGCTGAAGTGGTATTTTAAGAGAGCTGTGCATAAACAAATGCCCGCAAACCTCAATGACTTGAAGCAACATTGTAGATTTTGCCAAAATTCCTCCACAACAACAAGTGAGACTGAAAAGTCACACAGAACACAATCACTTCAAGTTTTTGCCGCTAAAAGTGCTTCTACAAGGGACTGAATAATGGTTTACACTTCATGTTTCGTGTGAAAACTTTAAAAACGTAAAAAAATCTACATTTTTTTATTTCTTCCTAACCTATTGCTCCACCTTAATACCAGTCACATGCTACATACATCAGTATTAGCACATGCTGTTGATAGCTGTAGCTCTTCGAGGCCATAACACTTTAGTTTGGAGACTTTTGTGGGCTTTTGAATGCAGGAATTTGTTTTTACGTTTTGGTATTTGTACTGAAGTAATGGATCTGAAAGCTTCTTCCTCCGCTGCCAAACTCTATTTCTAACTACAACAGATTGAGACAATTTAACCAATTAGTCAAATTAAAGCTCTTTTTTGTCTCTGGATCTCTTTTGTTTACAACTGTCTCAGTTCACTATTATGGCGGTTTTTATTTGTAACAGCAAAATGCCAGACCTTGCACCAACGCAGTCAGCTGTGAATCAATGCCATTTTACAGCTGCATGCAAAATGGATACTGTAAGAGCAGGGCATAATTTAGTAACAGTCTCAAGCCAGGCTTTTTAATGTGCTGCCCGGAACGCTGCCAATTTCGGCAGCGTTTTTCAAAAGGTCAGAGCAAATCGTTCTCAATCACTGCTTCGGTAGGAGATGATGACTGAGTTGCAAATGCAGTCAGCATGCACACACACACACATACACATACACACGTATACACAAGGACACATATAATGACATGCTCTTCATGAACGTGCACTCAGAGATACACGACCTGTGTCAATCTGTTCTGCACAGTGGATTGTTATGTCAGCATCTGAGCTTTGTGTTAATCCTTTTAAATGTCACAGTTTCCAGGAGAGAATTGATGAAAGACTGGGTCATCTGCACCAGATGCAGGTTTTTCTATATTAGACACCTGATGTACACGTAAGGATTATACAGTTATAATAATAGACCCTCCTACCTCTTTCATCTCGACGTGAACTTGCTTCAAACCCCCCAACACATCCTCCAGATCTGTCACCACTTGTCGAATTTGATCCCTCACCAAATCCTGCCGTCTCTTTTGCTTTGTCACCTCCAAACCCTGGAGCTGGTGGTTGTTTCCGGATGGTGATTTTGAGGTTTCTGGACTGGGGATGTCGGAAGGAGGGATGTAGGACCCCTTCCGTCTGCTTTGGTTCAAATTCTTTTGTGGGACCTCAGTGGGGAAAAAGCCACCACATCCATTCAAACCCTCCTCTGATCCACCCTTCAGTCTCCCTGGGTCCTGATGGCTATCTCCTTCCTCCCCTCCCTCGGTGAACACAGGCCTCGGTCTACAGTGGCCATTTGGCATGTGCAAATGGCCCAGTTGGGGATTGTATAGGTCCAAATGATGGTTCTCAAAGTTGCATCCATCGCTTTCCTCCTCATCCACAGAGACGTACCTGACAGTCCTCCTGTGTCTGTACCCCTGACCTTTGACCTGAAGATGAGGGAGAGGATGTGGTATCCCAGCGTTAAAGGGGTGTGCCCTGCTGTTGCTGCGCACCACACAGCCACACTGTTCTCTGACAGATGAATAGTGTCTCACCCCAGGCTCCAGTGGGTAGTTCCACTGGGCAGCGTTCAACTCCCAGGGGAAGACTTGGCTCAAGTCATCTGACTGGCTATAAGGGCCCTGCCCTGCAAACACAGACCTCCTCTGTGGGCTGTGATGACCACTTTTCTCAACTCTGTCCACCACGAAAGCTCTACCTCCTACATCTTTAACCCGAGGAGCCCGGGTGTCTCTCCTGAAGTCCAGCGATGGGTGGTCTGTCTGTCTGGGTGATGCTGGTTGATATCCCAGTCCACCGTGATGGCCGTACGGCTCATAGTGGATGCAGTGCTGGCAGGGGCATGGGGCAGGATTGTTGCTGTGCTGAAGAAATCGTTGGTGTCCCGTTGCTTGTGCGCCTTCTGTGTACATGTCCGAAGAAGTCCAAAGACTTGCGTCGAAAACGACTTAGAAAACAACTGGTTTCCTCCCCTCCCAGCTCTCTCCAGCCCAGTCATTCACTCGCTCTGTTTTCCTCATCTGCGTCTTCCCACAAGAAAACTTTTCACCAGCTCTTTTTTTTTAACTCTCTACCCAAGACTCCCTCCCCTTCCTTCCTGCCTGTTGTTTCCTTTCGTCTTCACTTCTGTAGTTAGTAATCTTTGCGTAGGTACTTTCCCTATACCCTCTTTCTCCTACTTCTCGTAACTTTTTCTTACTCCTTCTTCCTCACCCTGTAGCCCTCTCTCCTGCACGGGGCCCCTCTCCACCTCCCTCCCTCTCTCTCTGTCTCTCGTTCTACCTCTCCCGCCTCGTTGTTCTGTCTCATTTGCTGCTGCAGGCTTTCAGTCCCTCTCTCTCTCTCTCTCTCTCTCTCTCTCTCTCTCTCTCTCACTCTGGCAGTGTATTTCCCGTTTCCTCCCCTCCCCTCTCCCGCTCTCTTCTCTTTCTCCACCTCTTACTCCGTCTCTTGCCTCTGGTATATTCTCTCACTTCGTCGGCTGTACCTGAATTTGAGAATTTCTTCTTCACCCACCACCTGAAATCCTGCAGCTTTGTGAGGCTCCTCCGTTAAAGGACTCCATGGATCTCTGTCTCTGAGAGAAGCGCGTGAAAGAGTCCCAGCTCCGGTGCTGAGCTCATTAGACCAACTAAAGCCTTTGCACTCTGCAATTAAACGCTGCCTGGGATTCCTCGGCCAGAGACTGAGAGAGAAGGGGAGGGGTGGAGAGAAGCACTTGGGGGAGGTGGGGTTTCTAACATATACACACAAGGGAGTAGACAGCTCTCTGAGTCAAGGAGACAGAGCCACTGCCAAGGGGAGCATTTTTCACTTTTCTCTACCTCTCTCCACACCAATTTCTTTTCCTCCTCGTCCTTTGCCTCTCCTATCATCCGCACTCTGTCACTGTCTCAGTTAAAGTGACTTCACCTCAACAGTTGTGCAAAACTTCCTTCTGCTGAGGCAAGCACAGGCAGGATATCTTTGCTCCCTCAAATCCATACATTGGGATTTGAATGCCACTTAAACAGCACACTGTTAAATGTTTGCAAGCCATGTTAATTTCATCATCTGTTTGATTGAGTTTCTTCTCTCTTCAGATAAGATAATCTCCAGATGAATGGAGCAAAAAAGAAAAAACAGAATTAAATAAGCATGATGAGTAATCAAGATCGCTCTCTCTCTCTGTCTCTCTCTCTTTCTCTCCCTCCAAAATAGCACAGTGCGTCAGTATTGCAGCTCTTTGTCCACAGCGACTGAGGACGGCAAGGCGTTTATTTTCAAAGAAAATAACTGGAGCTTTGAAAACAATGGGTTGTAAAAAAGAACTACTGAGAATAACAGCAGAGGAAGATGAAGGGGATTCATCCATCGCAGCAGGAGGATGAGCAGTGCAGCTGCAGCCGCTGGAAAAGACTGGTGTAACACAGCCGGAGGAATTTATATATCTGTGTGCAGTTTATTTATGTGGGCACAGATATGCATATTTAAATATACAAAGGTAAAGTTGTTCAGATTGAGTGTGTAGTGATTCTTAAAATCTGCAATAACTCAATGTTCATCCACTTGATTTCTGTGGGAACAAGCTGTGATCGGTCATCGGTATATAAATTAAGTAGAAACCTCCAATGCTGAACATGCACCAACACGACCTGTTGACACATCCAGATGTTACAGAGCAACATGTGTCTGGCCACTAGATGACTGCAAGTCCAATAATAATTCCTCTCCTTCTAGCCGTGTTTTAGTCTCCACCATCTCGGGGGGAAATATCTGCCACTGTAGATGCTGAATGCTTTAGCAGCTTCACTAGTTGATAACTTTTTTTATTTGGTATGCAGGTGGCTACAGTCGGCATTTAAAGCTTTTTGAAAGCAGTGAGGTTAAACTCAGACAGCAAAGCTGCAAAACAGACAGCTAAACAAAGATCTGAAGAATGTCAAAGACTCTATAGTGCTGAAGGGAACTGACGGTTTAAAATTTCTGTGGGTTAATCACCATGAAACGCCATTTACACAAGCTAGGAGTCATATGACCCTGATAAAGTAAAAATATTAATTACAGCTGCTTTAAAGAATAATTTCTGTCAGGGTATTTGTCGGCTACAGTAGCAGATAACTGTGTACATTATTTAGTATGCAAGCAGCTACAGCTGGGTTTTTTAAAGCAGTGAGGGTGGACCTAAAAGGTAGAGCTGCTGCACTGAAAGCTAAACAAAGATCTGAAGGAAGCCATAAGACTTTATATCCCTAAAGGGAACCAACAAGTGGTTTGAATTTTGTTTGGGTTAATCTCTATGAGCAGCCATTTTGGGCTTGCTTCTAGTCACATGACTGTTAGCAATCCTGACAGGAGTGATTGATCCCCATTTCCAGCCAGAGATATTAAAGGGATAGATGCCTTATTTAAATGTTATGACAAAATGCCCCATTGTTATCTGTCTATAGAGAACAACAAACATTTTGACTGCTTTTATTAGCACAATCCTGCCGATACTAAAGAGTCAGTTAGCTGAGAGCGAGGGAAAAAAGCAGTCATCAGTCACATTTGAACACTTTCTCGGTGCCATTTTAAACCCATGAATATAAGTCCTGCGCTCCAGCCATCTCGCTCTCATACATATAAATTCATTCAATCCAGACAGACAGACAGATGAGAAAGTCGATAAGAGAAGACAGAGCAACACCTCAGCCTGTCATCGGGTTCTCAGTGCTTCTCAGGAGGGTTTTCTCAGCCAGATCCTTGTCTGTGAGGTAAAAGGAATATCAAAGGTTGTCATTATCACACGGTCTGTGCCCATACATATAGATGGGTGCACTATATGTGTGCATGTTGCCTCAGAAAGTTCCCAGCTTGTGCAGCTCTTACATCACACTGTTTTTTGTCAGCCGGCCCGCTTCACTGCACGACTGGAGGGGAAGCACCGAGTAGAAAATAGGAGCCACACTTCACCACTCTGAACTCTTTTGTCCTCGCCATGGTCAAGATGAAATAATTAGCACATATGGATATTTCGAACTGAGCCCTTAACAAGAGCTCAATATGGTGTCTGGAATGTCCTGGATGGCATGTGGCCTATTTACCCACCTGCAGATGTACAGACTTACTGTGGATAATTCAATGTGTAGTGTTTGAGTATGTTTTGTCTGTATTATACTGTTTATTGTCATAATATATAGGCTAGTTTTAGCCTCTCTGAACTAGCTACTAACTTGTATAAATATATAGGTTTATTTTTATTACCTCAGAATACACTGCTGAATATTTCAAGCCATGTTGTCCCTCAATAAGTCTGCAAGCATCAGAATATGATCAAATACTCCAACTAACCCAGTGACTGAACCTAAATGTGAAACAGAAAGGGCTTTTGTAAATCTGGTCCAACAAATTAGAATCAGCTTGACCCTTTTCTGTTGCTGAATGTAAATTTACAAACTGTTCTCATGCTAAGAAAGAAAGAAAGAAAGAAAGAAAGAAAGAAAGAAAGAAAGCTTAGTCCTTTTATCATGAGCCTTATAATAAAAAGAAAAAAGCTTTCTGACTTGACCTCTAAATCCATTCCTGAGTTTATGGGCCCTGAGTTTTGCCCTTTTATTTTGAAATCTTCTGTAGAATACCTATATCCTCCTTTGTTCTTGTTACTCCATGTTTATTGATTTATCCCCTAAACACTCATCCCTTTTCATCACAATTAAATATACCAAAGTTGTTTCCATTAGAAATAATCTCTTTATGGATTGAAATAGAGTGAATGTAAGTCTGCTTCACAGCATATTTCAAATGTGTGTATCTGCAGACTGGTATGCACTCCCTCCATTTCAGTCTTCCACTCTTAGTGTGCAATTGTGGGCAAGCTTGGCCCCAGCTGCTCACAGCTTCTCTTGCTAGGTTCCCACTTGTGCGTTTAGTTCAGCAAAAGGAGGAAAACACATTCCTTCGCTGTTTCCCCCATAAAGACAATGTTTAACGGCCTTTCCTGTATCATTAATGATGAGTTTTGACACCTCAGTGTTTATCAATGAAGATGTGGTTTGACGACAATTACAATAGCTTCTGGATTTTTCCATGAGTAGCTCTAGAAAAGGCAGTGATCTGGAAGCAGACCTGAAACATGACAAAACCCGCTCAGTCCAGAAAAGAGAAACAAGGGTCACCCCTAGCAGGCGTCCAAGGGGGAAAGGTCATTATTCTAGCATGTCAGGGGGGTCAGCTCAAAATATTCAGTGACTGCATCTATTAAACAAAACTGTCATCAAAAACAACACATTTACCCAGATTAATGCTTGCTGGGCCTCGTAAATTAAATTACAGTAACATAAATTTTTGTCAGCTAACTCAGAAACTATAAAACATGGGCACTGCCTTCAGGTCGAACAAAATTAGCCAATGTGGAAATGCCTAAAAACATTCCTCTGAAGTCCACAAGACGGCGATAGCTGTAGTTGCTAAAAGACTTGTGGTCCTTGAAGAAACAACTTTTTTGACTTTACCTCCATTGCAGAGTTTATGGGTTCAGTCACTCATTTAAGCCTTTTTTTTTTATCTTGGTCATACCATGTTTAAATATTGCAGATTATCCTTGGTGTGCAAGTGGTTTCACAGTCTGTCCCAACCCTCAGAAAATGCTAATGTTGAGCCTTCAGAAACAAATGGATGTCAGGGTAGCTGCGTCCTTTTATTATGCTGTCTAATTAGTATCACAGGGCTTCTCTCATACTTTAAGTGCACTCGTTTCATTTCAGCGTAGTGTGAGTCCCATTGTTTTTCCTGTCATTTATATTGCTGGTAGACCTTCTGTTGTCCTCTCCTGTTTCACCGTGTGCATGTGTATCCGTTTCACCGCTCCATGCAAACACAACAAGAAACATCTGACTGATGATTATCCTTGTGATTTGTAATCCAGCATATAAAAAAAAACAAATTTTTCCAAAAGTTAAAGTACTGATTTTAATCTGCAGTGGTCCTTAAGGTTTCTGCACCTTTGCACAATCTTTGAAATGTGCCATTCATTGTAAGTATTCAGCATTTCTGCCTTAAAAGTCACTTATTATTCAAAATCCACAGTTTAATTCCTTCTTCACAACTCAACCCATGTGCTTTCTGCTGATATTTCCTGTTTATCCCTACTGTAACTGTAACATAATATAAAATCAAGTACACAACATGAATGTAGTATACTATTAGTCCAGACTTGGATAAAAACAAAGAAAATGTCAGACTGCATGACTGAGCGACCAAAAAATGCATATCCTCAATGTGTCAAGGCATTTTTTGAAATTGCTCACTGTTCATGATGACCACACAAGATCTATTTAGGAGAATTTCTGGGTCACATCACATGGTCATCACAAGCAGATGCAGTTTCCCCAGTTGTTGTTATCACAAAAATGTAGATTACAGAGGGAAATGGAAATGCAGTTGTCATAATTCAAGAAAAATAAAGTAATAGTAAAACTCTTCAAAAAAGAAGAGAGTTGTGAGACTTTGACAACAAAATGTAAAAACATGACTCCCACATCGTACTGTGCTGGTATCTTGACGGCACACAGATCAGAGCACACGATCTCCGAACAGTATGGATCATACACGGTGTGAAAGTGGCTACAGCAACAGCTGACTAGTATTTTGATTAGTTATTCACAAGAATTTGTCTTCTATAATATAACCTTATTAGGTACACCTGTTCAACAGGTTATTAGCACTAATATTGAAACAGCCATTCATGTGGCAGTAACTCAGTGCATTTAGGCATGTAGACATGCTGAAGATGGCCTCCTAAAAATCAAACAGACTATCAAAACAGAAAGGAGAATTTTATTTTACATTGTGCCAAATCACAACAACACTTGCCTCAAGGTGCTTTGTATTGTAAAGTAAGGACCCTACAATAATACAATAATATGAATGAAGAATCCACACCTGTTGCCACTCTTGTCAGCTAAGAGCAGTAAAAACCAAGGCTACAATTCAAACAAATCACCAAAGTTGGACAACAGAAGAAAAACACTGTCTGGTTTGATGAATCTCAATTTCTGTTGCAACATTCAGATGTTACGGTCTAATTTGGTGTAAACAACAAGAAAGTATGAGCTCATCCTGCCTTGGTTCAGGGTAGTGGTGGAGGTGTAACGGTGTCTTTTCTTGGCACACTTTGGGCTCTTTAGTACCAGTTGAATATCATTTAAACACCACAGCCTACCTGAACATTGTTGCCAACACGTTCTCACTCCCAAAGCGTAATATTTTACGCTAGGTGACAAATCGTCAACCGGGCACCCAACACGTCCCTAAATGAAGAGATCGGAAAAATTGAGAAACATGAGAACTGTGTGGAATCAATCTACACATGTTCATTCATGATACTTAAATCGCTTTGGAAAACACTATTTAACGTCATTAAGGTGCTGGTTAAGGTTAGGGGTAAGGTTATGGTTATGGCACCTTTCGAGTCCCTCAGGAACGCCGCGGGACGTGACAAATTGTCACGTTACGCCTCGGGAGTGAGAATGGGCTGTTGTTGCTGACTATGTCCAACACTACTGGCTAATGGCTGCTTCCAGCAGAAGGGACCATGTTATAAAGTTCACATCATTGCAAACTGCTTTCTCAAACTCACAACACTGAGTTCTCTTTACTCAAACGGCCTCTACAGTCACAGGGGCTCAATCTAGGTGAGTATTTTTTGGATGTGGCGTAACAGGAGGATTGGCTTTGTGATGTTATGTGGATATAGATCTCTCTGGGGAATTTTCACAGTTTGTTGTTTTTTTTCTGTCAAACTTCTCTTTACACCTTTTACAGAGAGAAGCTTTCTAACTCTGACATGACCGAGAAATAGCCCTAAACCTACGTAAGGCAAAATAATTTTTATTTTATTATATTTCCTATGATTGTATTGACATGGGAGAACAATTTTTCAAAACCTAAATATCACATATTCTGATACAACAGGGCTTAAAGGTATTCAGACATCACAGTGTTAATAAATCTGGGACAAAAAAAAGGACTTTACCTGTTTTCATGTTATTTGTCGAGTACACAACAGGGTGAGCCCTCTGAGTGCTTTAATGAGGATGAAGAGCTCCTGTATCTGTAGATGAGGTCAATGTAATTTCACTCCAAACTGATCTCCCGTTGAGAGGAGATTATTGGATTTCATGAGAAGCCCCCATCACGGTAAAAAAGCAAGCAAAAAAAATTTCATCTAGTCTTGAAATGAGATTACATTTCTTTAATAATACGTGAACAACTCTGTGTGTGAAACATCAAAAACTGACAAGATTCATACTTAATCATGCAGATTTCTGCTTACTAAAGGTGCTTGAAAGGCTTTGAAGCAGGATTTAACTTACTCCGACAAGAGAGATGGGCTAAAAAAAAAAAAAAAAGAAAGAAAAAACTGCAGACAGAAGCAATATCTCCAGTGTGGGATAGTGACTTGTGTCAAGCCTCACTGATAAAGGACCGCGTTAGATCAAACGCACAGGGAGGTCTTATCTTCTATCAGGGTTCAATGTGCTTGTGCATGTCCTGCTTTAAGGGAGCACAATGGTTAGGTTGTTCCAAAGAGGATTTACAAAACAATTCCCATTTCCAAGCCAGGAAACTCAATTGCATCATAGTGCCACAGAAAATGCTGCGTCATGTATTTCCCAACTCCCAACCAAGTTATTCTTGGTTGGGAGCTCAGAGACGCTGTACTTTTGTTTTAAAGGTCTCAAAAGCACTTTTTTTTAAAGGTTTATTTTATAACTCTTTGTGCAAGGCTTTTAAAAACCATTCTTCAGAAGACAGAAAACATTCATGCATTTAAATGTACTTTACATGAATTCAAATCAAATTTATTGCATTAAGTCCTTGACATGAGTTAACGTGGTGAATCATCACATGCGACTCCTTTCACAATACATGCAGAGAGTGAATCTGCAAAGACCTCCAATGACCTCAGGGCGCTGTTGTTAATTTGTCTTTATATGACCAGCACCAAGGACACCACGTGGCAGCCAGCTGTTAAGAAAAGGCCTGAAATCCAAATGACAATGGCAAAAAGCACTAATGGACAGCATAATGACAGGAGTGAGAGTGTTGCCTTGAGAAGCACAGCTGAGATGGCTCACAGAAAGCTGTTGCCATGGCTAACAGTAAGAAAATGGGAATGAAATGATTCATTTTGCCCTGTTAGCATAGGATTGCACTTGCCATGGGGACAAAGTGCAGAGAAGAGAACAAAAAACAGCTTGTGTTTACGCGGCTCCTGAATGATGACAAGAGGGAAGGAGAAGAGATAGATGGTGGGCACAGGAGCCCAGTTTTATCAGCTCTGCACTGACAGCACAAAAGGACACATTACAGCAAATGCAGGTGCAGGGCTGTAGTTAAGGCCTCCTCAGATCAAGGCAATTCTAAGACCACATCTATGTGTGAAATATTGAAGAGAAATTTCTTTTCATGAGCCCACGCCAAGACAGAAAGGAGTGCAATTTATGTCTTCTTCTTCAAGATTAAACCCTCTATTTGTATTGTTTCTGATGTGAATATCTGTATCTGGTGGGATACAGATCAGTCATTAGTGTTTAAAACTTTGTTAAAGCAATGTTAGGATATTGTTGAAGTTGCATTTTAGTGTAGTGAGTGTTTATGTTTGCCATGTTTACCTGCTCAGTTTAATGTATCAGCGTTAGTATTAGCCAATCAGCATTAAATATCTGTTATCTGAAGGTTTTTTTTACAATTTAAAATGCTGATCTTATTGTGAGGCTCGGGGAAAAGAAACATGGGCACAGAACTGAACAAATTTATCTTGAGAGGGACATGAATTTTTCTCCCATCTCCAAAATTTATTCAAACGTGCATTCTTTCAAACTGTCAGCAGGGGGCCGAACCCCCAGGTTGCAACAAGAAAATGTGTGGAAAAAAACTGGAAGTTTGTTTCCATCACTGCAAAACTTCAGAGAAAATAATTTAAAAATGAAAAAATAACTTGAGAAAATAAAACTTCCCAAGAACAAAGTCTCTCAAGGCTAAGCTCATAACATAGTGTAGCCAGAACACAAAGACTAAAGCTCCAAATTGTGGATTCAAAAAACAATGGGAGGTCTTTGCTTCTGTCTATACTGAGTGCCTTTATATTTTGGCCTTAACAAACACTCTCCTTATGAATTTACAGACTCATTTGCAGTGTCCAAGGCTTCTTCAGTCACTTTAAAACTTTGAGAACATTTCACATTTCAAAACACCAAAATAATGACAGTAATAATGCTCAGCTAGAGGTTTCACAATGAGACTTCAACAAGCAATGTGTAATGTCACAGAGGTTATGCCCATATTGTATATACAGTCCATGTATTTTACTTATAAAGACGAAGAATTAAATGTATTTATCCCCTGAAGAACATCCACAATCAAGACTTTGCTGCAATCTATTCAGTCTAGTCATAAAGAGAGCTGCTGTATGCTAAAAAAGTCATTTCAAGACTCCAACGGTCACGACCGTCTCTGGCAGACAGAAGTTCAGTATGTCAAGAAGGCGTTACTTCTGACTCAAAAACTACAGCATTGCTACAAGCTAAAGCACAACATAAAAACATCTCACTGAAGAGTCTGGCTCCTACCCGTACAGTATTTCATCTGCGAAGTAAACAGTGTGACACGTGAGTCACGGACATGAAAGCCTGGCCCCTCGACGTCTCTCAGCTTTGACTCTGCGCCTGAAAGAGGAGCAAAAAGTCAGACTGCTTTTCACTCAGATCTGACCTGCAGCAATAACATATACTGACCCAGATAAGTCCACACAGCTATCTTCATTAAGCAGTGCAAGTGCCTTTGGTCATTAGGCCGGCGCTGAAAATTTGAAATGACCACTGCCAAACTCTACCGACTACATGCACTGTATGTATTTTTCAGTAGAATAAGAAGTACTCAGAGCTTTTACATACTTAATTACAAGTCCTGGAAGGTAAAAGTATGTGTTTAAAGTATTCATCATGATGAAAAATGCACTGGTGAAAGCTGAAGTTAAGAATTAGACAAAGCAATAATTAGTGTCAGTGTCCCATGGATAAATTTAATCTGAATGAAACATTTGGTGCATCTCTAAACATTTTGTAGGACTGGCAGGAGGAGGCATATTTGAGGCAACAGAAGCTCAGCGTGTTACAGACTGGCTTTCAACGATCCAACTGCTGAAGAGAAAAATCATGAATAGGGAACAAAGCACAAATGTTCTGTGAAGATGCTACATTTTGTTTGCATGTACAGTAAGTGGAAGAAGTTTGTTCCGTGTTGCGTTGACAGCAGGCTCTTGGAAATAGCAAAGAAAGAAAGAAATTCATCTACTCACCCAGTCTGTCTTTACCTGCAGCATAGAGTGCTGTCAGCTATCAGCCAAAGTGGTTTATCATTTTGTGTTTCAGGAAAACTGAAATCTATTTAGAGCAGTCTTAACAATTTCTCTGTGCCATCACACTGAAACTTGGAACAAAGCCGCTAAAGGTTCTTTTCTTATAGCATGTTAGCATATCAGAGCAATGGACTTTATGATATATATGTGAAATATAAACACAGACTGAACACTTTGTTCGGTACACCTTGATGGTACCGGCTTGGACCCTTTTTTACCTTTATAACTGCTCCAAAGAGAGGGAGTATCTAATCGGTTCAGTTTGTTTGTCTGTTTGTTAGCAATCTAGCATGCACAGTTTTCAAGATATTATCTTCAAATTTTATGTGACGTTAGATACCAATTGCTGCTAGAGCTGATATAATTTTTTTGACAATTGGGTCACCTTGAGTGCTGATTCTTCATGATATGAATACAAAAACATGCTGTGAACATTCTTCAGAGGTTAGGGTAAGGTAGCCTGTGGTGTTTAAACAACTCTCGGTACTAAGGGCTCCAAAGTGTGCCCAGAAAATATCTCCTACATCGTTACAACACCAACAGCCTGAACTGCTAATAAAAGGCAGGATGGCTTTGTGCATTCATGCCTAATTTTGGCTCTACCATCCAAACGTCACAGCAGGAACATAGAGTCATGAGAGCAGGCAACTTTGGTGAATTGCAGCCTCAGTTTCCTGTTCTTAGCTGACCAGAGTGGTACCCCATGGGGTTACTGTTGCCTTCCTATCAGGTTGAAGCAGTCAATTGTTCCATAAAAAAGGAGCACTCTATTTAAAAGCTTTCTTGCCAAGTTCTGTTGTAGCTCTGGAAGCAAACACTTTCCAAATATTGTGTTGGCAAAGACCATTCTGGTTTTTACACATGTATCTACAGAGAAAAGAGGTCACTTATATGGTCACTTAGCAGCCGGTAATATAACGTAAAGCATAGTAGAATAAAGTATCCTACTCCCTTAAATATCAGACATGTGCAACCATATAGAGCAGATCACTGTAATCCAATAAATGCAGAAAGAGTATAGAAATCAATTCTCCCCTAAGGTGTTTCCTCGCTATAAGAGAAATAATATTTTAATTCTAAATTTGTCAGCTTGGATGCTTTTCAGCATCCTTTATTTATGAAATTCTGATCATAAATTTGCCTTGAACACTTTCATGTTTTCATGACTATTTAGGTTTTAAGCCTTTAAGAGGTTTTGATCTTAGGAAGATGGGAGGATAACACTTTGACATTTGAGAACAGAGGCAACTGTGCCGATCATGCGGGTGAAGTTAAGTGGAAGCTCTTCATCCTATGAAAATCGACCCAATAACTGTTGAGATACTTCCTTTTGAAGTAAAATAATGGTCTGACCACTTGACATTATGCTGACTATACATAAAACGCGTGTATATTTTTTTGCCAAAATTAGTTTTCTGTCATTTTCTAAGCTTTTAAAACCTTATTGCAAAAATCCAACCGCCAGTGGCAAGCAAACATATTAGAACCACCACCTTAAGACATTTTGCACTACAGCCAAGGGAAATTTTGGGTCATCATCGCTTTATTCAGACTTATCTCTCATGTTTACCCACATAAACAAGTTGAATATTTCATTCAATGCCATTTAAAGATTTGCATCTGAAAACTTTCAGGAATTTCAGCAAACTGAGGGACGCGAAAAAGAGGTAAGTGTGGAAAGAGAAGACTTTTAACACAAATGGTGAAGCAGCCGGCCTTCATAATTTTCCCTTTTGAAATGATGCACTTAAAGTAGAGCACCGAGGGAGAAATCAAAGCTGTACTCAACTTGACAGGCCCTCACTTTCTATTGTGTTAAAATTCACATCAGCTACGATAATGCAATGAGATCCACCAAGATAACAAGGTAATGTCAGAACATCCTTTGCTTCTCACCATTTCACATAATCTTCAAACAATGACTTTAAACACACAGAAGAAAAGAGACATATTAAGCTGCAGTGACAAAATATATAAAAAAAACTTTATATACATCTTTATATGGATGTCCGGGGCTTTTATTATGAGGAGGTGGGCGAATAAAAATCGCTGTCTGATGTACTGTCGAGCCACTTGAGAGCAATAGCCTCTTGGTGGTGAGTCTATTACTTGGTTCATGTCTAATCTGAGGAGAAGCGTGCCAACATAGATCGAGCCTCATTAAAACGGCTGTTGACCTCATTTACAGAAAGTTTGCAAAGATTACTTCATCTATGGTCTGAGTTAGAAGAGCTACTGATGGTCAGTGGAGGTGTTGAGAGGGCTTTTAAGCTTCATAAACACCCATTAAAGAGAGACGGGCAGTCCTGAAAGACCGCGGCTGAACCGGTTCCAGGAAGAGCCAGGTTTGGGAACGTGGTTTAACACGCTGTGCTGTTCAATCTTCAATCTTGGCTTCGCAACCTCTTTTATTTTCTTAAGTGGCAGTAGTGCTGCAGCGCTCATCTAGCATTGTCCACAGGAGCCGAGGCTTCTTTGTCCTGTAACTCACTGTCTGAACTGTGGGGAAGATCATATGAGGAAATGTTCAGTCCAATTCAGGCCCATATTTTGAAGTTTAGTCTTAAAAGGTTTAAAGAAGGATTAAGTTATTGGCTAAAACTAAAGATCAGTCATTTAAAATGTGAATTATTCCAGTTTATACTCATGATTATTTAAATGTACTAGCCTGCGGCGCTTGTTCGCTTCGCTCATGTATGAACACGCAGGCATGTGTTTTAATTTATGGTGTTATTCTTTTGATCTTCATTATATCACTGGATATAGTGAGACAGTAAAGCAGCTGTTCACAAACTTTCAAAAATAGAACTTTGAAACTCCTTCTGCTTTCATGCAGAAGAAAAGGAAGCGAAATGCTGAAAGCAACTGCGTGAGCTCATGAGCTGTCTGAGCGCGCCACTTCAGATAAATGAAATGTCCCTCAGCAGCTGGCCTCAGTCACAACAATGTTTTCCCTGAAAGAGCTTTTGGACGGTGGGCATCAGATTGAGTGGTAGACAGCAGCTTGCAGTCATGCAAGCATTTTCTGCATGATTTACAGAAACGTTTTAGAGACACTTTCTAATTATTTCTTCCTCAGATGTTCGCCTCTTCGAAAAGAGGACTCTGGGTGTGGACATTTAGGTCACAGCTAGTCTAACACATAGTGTGCTCTTGCAGAAAAAGACAACAAAATTAAGTGTGCTTTAAAACATGGGGCTGCACACTAAAAATGCTTGATGCGTGAGAGCACTGAATGCCATTTATGCACTGTGGGTACTGGAGTGGTGGTCACACCTGCGAAGAATTTAAATAAAGTAGTGTCGAGGCAGCTGCTGAAGGATCTCCGAAAACAAGAATTCTGCAATTATGAATTTCCAGTTCAGTTCCTGTTGGTATTTTATACACAAACTGGCTAAATCCATCAAGATTAGCATGCAAATACACAGTATTCATGGATTTTGTTTCTGTCGTTTATGACTTTGATTTTCTAAAACCTCTGTTTTTGTGCATTCCACTTATCTTGAACAGTTGGCAGATTCCTTAAAGGTAAACATTTCTAGCTTTTTTTATATTTCCGTCTGTGTTTTTGTTTTTTATCATGTATAATTTTTCAGCTGATTTTTCCTCCCCACCCTCTTCCTGCCTGAATTGTTTGCTAAGCTGACTGGTGTACAGGACACGGCCCCTGGTTCTCTCTCATAGTTTTTTCACTACTTTGGCACATTTCTCCAAACATTTTTCAAGCTCCTAAACTAGCTCTCAACCTGCAAGAAGTTGTAACTCGCACAAAACCTTTAATCCATGTGTTAAAAAAGTTGTAAATTGGTTACTGCTATCAAAACAACAAGTTGCTTTGACACTGTAGCTCTGTGTGGATAAAGTGTTTTGATCTGGGCTCAAAGGGCATTTCTCATGTCTCTGTTTTCTTTCCATTAAAAAAAGCAATTTTATTTTTCCTGCAGTGGTCACGCAACCCAGTACAATATAGTGAACAGGAAAAAAAATGTAAAATTTGTTTTATATTTTTGATCAGTATAGATGGACTATTGTGTGTTTAATGACTAAAACTCTAACTTGTTGGACAGAGTAAAGCCTTGATCCTATTTTGAGTCCGAGTGATGAAAATGTCATCATTACACGATGAGCACGAGGGTCCGTGTGAATGTCTGCATGTATGCCTGCTTTAGTGACCGCTTGGAATCGTCCACAGAGAATTTACATTACAATGCAGCAACTGCACATGCAAGTGGACTTCAAAGTGTAATAGGAATGACAACTTGGCTTTCATGTCTCCAGCTGTCTGTGTCTATTTTGATCATAAATATACTGTACATGCATCAAGGAACTGTTCAGATTGTAAGAACTAAGTACGCCCTTTTCAATAGCCTGTAGAGCCACCTTAAGTAGCATTAACTTTTTTGGAGGGAGGCCTTTTTCAACTTTGATAGATACAGTGAAGAAAGGACAGGAAAGCGGGGACAGAAGACATGCGGTAAAGGGCAGCGGGTCAGGCTTGAACCCGAGCCAGCCGTTCTCAGCCATGTGGCAAGTAGTCACCTGCTCAAAGCACTGAGCTAAACCGGTGCCCAGGTAGCACTAACTCTTTCATAAATTGTTTTCTGTATGATGTCATCAGTCTCTCGCTTTGTGGATAAATTTTGGCCCCCCCTTCTATACAAGATTGATTCGGCTTATTAAGAGTTCTGCACTTTGACTTGAAACACCTTTCACTCATTCTGTTGTAGATAAGGGATGCTCATGGTCAACTCAGAGACTACAGGATGCCCAGGTTGTGGTTGTAGAACCAAACCACCATGCTTGGCAGTTGGTATGAGATGTTTTTGCCCATTTGCTGTGTTTGGGTTTCTCCAGACATGGTGCTGTGCAATATGGTTAAAGATCTCCACTTTGATGTTGTGGTGTCCAAAGGATATTGTTCCAAAAGTTGTAGTTTTGTTTAGGTGTAAATTTCCAAACCTTAGTTGTGCAGCCATGGTCTTTTCAGAGAGAAGAGGCTTTTTCCAGACACACCTTTCAAACAAGCCATACTTGTTCAGTCTTTTTTTTTTTTTATTGTACGGTCATGAACTTTAACATTTAACAACTCACTGAGGCCTGTAGGGACTGCTCAGCATGACTGTAGATAACTGTGCTTAGTCATTTCCCTAAATGTGCTCAAACATCTGCAAGACTGAGAAATAGTAACATGAAGAGTTTCACATACTAGTCAACTGCCTTTGAGCTAAACCGAGGTCAAGTATTTGACAATAACTGTAAGTGACGAGGCAATGGCAAGCTGATTGACAGAAAATTGAATGTTGTTAACAATTTTAATATTTTTTTGAAGCAGCAGAAGTTCCAGTTTCTCAGATATGAAAATTCACTGTCTCTTTATGTCAAGGCAACAAAAAAGGTTTATAAAACAAACTGAAGATATTTATATCTCTTACAGAGAATCCAGTGAAACTCACAGGAAGCTGAATTCAGAGTTCATATCAGCTCCAACTTTCCTTCAACCAATGAAATATGCACTGTTAGTTCACGCCGCTATTTCTGGGCCATTACTCTGTTTTTTAGCTTAAAACTGAAACACTTATTTAGGAGCTCAACTTAAAATTTACTCACTATAATTACCACATGTGATACCACGTGGACCACAGAGAGCAGCTCTGCAGCTGAGCTGACAGCTCGGTATGCACAAGTGTTACTAAGTCCCAGTAACCACAGAGAGGGTCAAAGGTCAGCTGTCAAATTGTTTTCACAGGTGTTCTTTTGCTCTTAAAGGCAACTGAGTCTCTGCTGATCCTGCAGTAAGTCAAGGATATCACCTAAGCTGCTTCTAAGTAAATGATCCCACTTGTATAATGTGAAATTTGTCACATTTTCATCCAAGTTTTAACCAGGCAAGCATGAAATTGATTGAAATGATCTCTTATGCCTCTGAAATACATTCTCATCATGATCAATAGGTGGCACTCATGATCCTTGACAGTTTTGCAAGGTCATCTGTTTTCGGGAATAAATTTCCTTCAGACTGTGAGTCGGCAACAAATCCATTTCTTCCCCTGAAGATTTAACATTTTTAGTCCTGTTTGATGAAGAAAAATGTCTTTTATATGCCTGTTACATCCCCAAACAGTATAGGTTTGATCGCAGTAAAATTATGTTCATCTGCTTTATGTTTTTCTGAATACACCCACCGAGTGAAACAACCTTTTCTGCCAACAAAACACAGACTGTCTCTGTCTTTCATTTTAATGCTCATTCTTGGCAGCTGAAGCTCTTATTCAGGCATTTATCACCTCCAGAGCTGATTAATGCAACAGCACCCTCTATGGCACATCCTCTAAAGACCTGCAGTGCATCCAACAACCTGGCTGCTGCCTAAGTGCGCTCTCTCTCTCCGTCTCTCTCTCCTGCTCTATTACATTACTCACTCCCTCCACATTTCCTGTTGGCTACACATGCAGCAAAGCATGCAGATCAATCTACTTCTCTCTGCATAAAGAGCTGTTCAGCCCCTGTGGCCTTTTTAACTACCACACGCATTCCTTCAGGGCTGTGCCAAAATCCCGAAGTCACCTCAAGGACAAAACCAGAGTCCTCCATTTGACTTTAGTGAAATAACATCAACAATCTCAAGTTCTTTTCTCATTTATCCAGACATTTTTGTTAATGTCAGGTCAAATGAAAATGTGTGTGTGTGTGTGTGTGTGTGTGTGTGTGTGTGTGTGTGTGTGTGTGTGTGTGTGTGTGTGTGTGTGTGAATGTTTGGTATAGAAAACTATGGTCTGTGACCCAGTATGTCCTAAAGATGGAAGAGGCAGAGCGTGTTGGTCCAGTCAACTTGTTGTGTTCTTACTGTCGCCCTTGTTGGCCTGCTTTCTCACTGCTCTGATTTATTCTTAGCTGCTCACTGCTCGAGTATAAACCCAGAGAGTGGTAGTCAGCCACTTCTTTTCTCCTCCTTCACCTCCATCAGCACTAGCTTTATATTCCTTTTGGTTTCACAGATTAGATTATTAGGTATGAATTGAGTTGGGAGTTACCAGCAGGCCTTTTTTTCCTCCAGTTTTGTTTCTGATAGTTACATTTTCCAGGACTTAGCTCAAGGCCTTCTTCCTCTGATTGTTTTGCCTGGTTCTCCTTTGTAAGTAACTATAAATTTATTATTAAAATCTTACTGAAAATAACATGACTTATATATTTTATATGTCAGGTTCCCTTGAGCCATAAATGTAGGGACTGTAACAGTAACCTTTACAATCTAACGAGACTTTTCTTTAAACCAAACCAATATTGACGGAGCCACAAACAATCTGATCAAGGTGACACAGCCTGTTAAGTACAGATAAGCCTGTCAACATTAGTGATCTGTATAAATATTTAGAATTTTTACCACTGTGACCCATCTGTTCTTGGCTGTTTAAGATAATTCAATGCTTCAACTTTGTATTTTCATCACAATAACAATTGTGCATTTATGAAATTATAGAAATGAAACAAAGGAGAAAAATAAACACCTTTTTTGTAAGCCTTTTTTTGTTTTTCCAAAGGTACTGCTAAAATCATTTTCTTAACCATTTTAGTATCACAAGGGGGGCTCAGGCCCATCCCAGCTCATATTGCGGGGTACAGCATAGAGGACGTCAGTCTGTCAAAGAGACAGACAACAGTTCATGCTCAGTTTCATACCTACGAACAATTTAAAATCACCAGTTAACCTGAAATGGATGGACCCCCAAATATGTCTGCAAAATGACCTTTGATGCATCAGAACCACCTGATCCTGTCATTATGGGACTCAAACGTTCAGATTTCTTGCCTACATTACCACAAAACTATAAAAGGACAGCTCGACCGTTGGTATGTTTACCATGTTTAACATCGTTACCATGCTGACACCTGCAAGTCACAGCTGAACCCAGTCTTCCCATTACAGCGATTGGCCGGTCAGATTTTACCCGATGACTTGCTCTTTTCTTTGCATAGTGAGTTTCAGTTTCGTCCTTCTGGGCAGATGCTTGTAGTCCAAAGGTGCAGAACACATCAGCAGCAAAACAGCTTTGTTCAAGCAGCCATCACTCAAATGAATAAAGTGTAGCTGTTGATGTCCTGCTGTGTGAACTCGTTATTCTTCTTCATTGTGTTTCAATATGCTTATGTTTCGAAAATGTGGATGTGAGGACTGATGACTCACCTACTGCAAACCACATCTACTCACAGGTTCAAATAAAGTAATCGGATCATCTGGTATTTAGTGGTATTTTGCACTAAATACCAGTGCTGCTGTGGCTGGTGGTAATATCATCTTGTTTGCAGAAACGTCGTCATTAATTTCAGCTGATAGCAGTACAGAATTTCATCTAATAGTTATCAAAACAGAAGCTGAAATCACAGAAATGACACAGGATCGACCACTTCAGCAGGACTGAATGAATCCACTGAGCAGGCCTTTAAAATGTCCTTACCTGGTGAAGTGAAAACAATGACCTGCTGGTGGTGCTAGATGAATAGTGGAGGGGATCAAAAACGTGCAATAGGTGCAGCATGGATGACTGCACAGTATTTATTGCTGAGATATTTCAGGCAACATTGCCATCTCTACATCCATTACTGTGATTGAAAGAGAGAAAAGCCAGACAGAAATCATCAGTTTATGTTTTTTTAAAAGCAAAAATCTGCCGTGCAGTAAAATGCCAATAAACAAACTGGTTGTCCAGCACAATTTTAGACAGGTTTTTAAAAATCAGCATCACATAATGGTATGAGACTTCAGGGACTTGCTGGCTATCAAAGCAGTCAGAGAGCCATTTACCTTTAAACTCCTCTAGCCGTAGCAGCACATAATGGACAGTCAGGCCTCTCGGAGCCAGCTAGCCCATTAGCCTGGGCTAATGCGTCCAGGACTCCCCGCCATGCGCTGCCCATCACTCCAGACTGGATCTGGTTTCACACAGGAGCCGCCTCATCTCTTTGTGCTCGGGGCAACTCTCGCTCCAAAACAATGACCTCTGAGAAACCGGACAGAGCAGATCATGGAAGAGTTGCTGCTGGATGCGGCACAGAGAATGATGCCCTTTTTTCTCTCCCTCATACAAATACAGTTTCTGTCTTTAGAAGATAAAAAGGTCTTACAAGGCTGTTAAGAACTGGTACATTTACACATTTTCAGGGTTGTGACAGGCGAAAAGGGCTTTAACAAGTTTAACATGCACTCTGAAATGTTCGCCACAGCAAATTGTGAGATGAAGAAGTCATACAGTAGCACATATCAAATTCCTGTTTCTCCTCAAAATGTAAAGTGGATATTGGCTCAATCAGAGGGTGAAATTGTTTTTGACCATGCCTGTGATCTTGGGTTTCACAGCTCTGCCTTGCTAAATGGACCGGGTGCATTAGGGGCCAGGGAGGAGCTCTCTGCAGAGTGCTCTTAAAAGGCGAGCAGAGAAAAACAACTTAAAGCAGCCTCCCTGCTTTTTCAGCCTCGCTGCGGAGGGACAGTGACATGTAGCAGCCGTGTAGAGGAGCGCCACATATCAGGTTGCAGCTGTCCAATCAAAACAATGATCCTGATGGAGTGACGGCAGGAATGTACAAGGAAGGTTTGATGACTGAGGGTCCTCGTGTGACACAGGATTAGAGTTTTACAATTCCAGATGAATAAGTAACAAAACTTTCATTTTGTTACTTATTCATCTCATTGGAGAAGGCATGCATTGTCTCACTGCACTGTGATGTCATTATTCAGTGTAAATACTGTAAATGTGTCTCCTGGTGTCTTTCTTCTCCTTTGCTGCAAGTTGGTTAACTTTCAGTCTCATAAACACCCACAAACACTCGTGGAGTGGCGACTCTGGTAAATCAAACTGTTTAGAGTGCCTCCGTGTTTTAATATCGATATGCTGATGCAAGATATTCATATTCAGATGCAAAAGGAAGAAAAATCACATGTTGCAAAATCAATAATTTCTCCCATTTTTAGTCAACAAACCAAAATCAGCCATTTGTTAATCCATATCTCGGTGTTTTCTAACTTTCCTACCTGGAGCTCAGTCCCACGCATATGTGTTTCTAATGAAGGTGGGACTAATATTCTGCTGGGATGTACAAGGCCAAACAATGCCTTTGTTCAGGTACATTTGGGTAAAGGTTATCATATGAGGAGTAAAATAGGTATCTGTGTTGGGGACATTGGTTATAGCTGTGGTTTAAATGTGCTTTGCTAACTCGTCTTTTATACATATTTATTTTAATTACATAACATTCTGCATAAAAGAGACTGAAAGTTTCTAATTTTGGGGCTCACATTTTATAATAAAATATATATAATAAAAATATAGACATTTACTGTAAGTCCTTATTATAATGTGTGTCAGTTAAACAAACAGAATGAATAAGCTATTTGGGTAATTTATTCACTGCCTACATAACTACCTATTGCAATTCGACCTTAATCAGTTTTATAATTCACATCAGCGTTGCACTCTTTAATAAATGTTAAAATACTGAACTTTAAAGTTAAAAACAACAAGGGCTCTACTTATGATTTCTGATCCCTGCTTCAACCCCAGTCCTCACAATCCTCCGCCAAACCCTGAGATATGGTACTTCTGTAAATGATTTTTCACTATTTTACTTTACATTTTTATGTCATTGTAGCTAACAAGTTTTACATGGAGCCGTAACAAAACAGCCAGAAATCAGAATCACCTTTACATTGTTTTAAGTGTTACCCTAGCAGTTGATATTAAATGTTTGAGTACCTTGACTATATGTTCAGGGTGTTATGTTTATAAGTAAGTAAGCAAGTAGGTAGAGGTTATATAAACGATGCTTTTTGGGGCAAAAAAAGAAAAATCACAGTGCAAAGTGCTCCACCGATGTCAAAATGAAAACTAGCAGTCTTCTGTGCTTTTCCTACAATCTGCCTGTTGCAAAATGCTCATTAAAGAAGCTGCAGAGTTGTTTTCGGGGCCACTTGAAATGTAAAAAACGTGACAGCGTAAAACTCAGCAGATTGGCCTGCAGACTACTCACTCAAAAAGCCACATTTTCCCTCACTTTCACCATAACAAGGGTGACTCATCACACTAAAGCACGTATGCCAATAGTATGCGCTACCGGCGGGGTGTGTAAATTCCACACCTGTCCCATCATCCTCTCCCCCTCCCTCCCCTCGGCCCTCTCCCCTTCCCTCCCCTTCCTCTTTTGTGCCTTCTCTCTTTTCACACATGCTCCCCCCCCCCCCCCCCCCCCCCCCCCCTCATTCACTCCACACCTCACACTGAACAGCTTGAGGAGCAGATAGCAGCGCTGTCTTGCTAAGAACATGCAACAACAAAGCAGAGAAGGGTTTGAACACACAGAGGGCCTCGCTCTGTCTCATCATTCTGCTTTCCACCCCCCCTGCACACAGGTAAGTTTGGATTCACATCTTTAACAGGTGCTTTTTTGAGATCAGTTGGTGCTTTGCTTTGCATGCAAGGTGCAATGGAATGATCATCCTAAGTGCATTTTTTCTTATTCTGGGAGTATTTTAGCAGAATTTGGTGCTGCAACTATTTTCTTTTCTTTTGCCTGTGCCTCTGTATCCTTCTCTTTTGCTCATTTCTACAATAACAAGTTTTAAATGCATTGCTCGGCTAACCTTTGTTGGAGATAACATTACCCTGAGTAGAAGAAATCCAGAGAACCTGATTACGATTATGTGTGAAGTTGATAGCGGAGACTTATTTTTATCCTGCTTATTTGATTCTGAGAGGGATCATCACACTTTTTCTCCACAGGAGAGGTGGAGGAGGAGGAGGAGGAGGATGTGGTGGGATGACAAAGGCTGCAGCTGCCTTTTCTTCTCCGAAAGCTGGGTGAAAATGACATAATGGCCATCGAGCTCAGGTAACTTCACTTGGACACCGATACCCTTGAAACTAAACCATCTATTGGGATGTGTTTATGAGATTTGTGCCATTGTGAGAGAGTGAAATCCAACTCATTTCGAGAGCCGAGTCCACAAGTTATTATAGGAATAATTTATAAATTTGAAAAGCTTAGCTTGGGAGGGGTTTTGTACTTTTTCTGTGCATTTACTAGGACTGAACTCGTAAATCTGAGAGGAGTTAAGAGGCAACACATTCGGACTTTTTAACTGGCAGAAAAGAGCAAAGTGTAGAGCATCAGAGCTGATGTGTGCAGGCTCCTGAGCGAGGCCACACAAACCTGAGAGTAAGTTGTTTTCCACTGAGCGGTGATGTCATGACACCGCCGTTCGAGCGGACTAACAGTTTATTCTGAAAACTGAGCCCGTGTCCCGAGGCTCAGACAAACTATATGCGTCCACACGACGAAAACAGAGCACGCTCGCCAGGGGAAAGAATAAGGTAAGAAATAAGAGAAAGCTGATATTTGGGTTTGAAGATTCTGGGGCACAAAGGCATCGTGAATGTTCACATGTTCTTCAGTAAATCTTTTTAGTTTTTCCTGCACAAAGCTGGATCATGAATGTGAGAGGCCAGCTTTTCTTCTTTTGTGGTGATATTTGATTAGTAGTAGTATGCTCAAGTACTGAGGCAGTCTTTAGTTCAGTGCTTTGGGTTTTAACATTTTCTGTGTTTCACAGGAAAAATATGTATGTATGAAAGTGTTAGACACTATAACTCACTATATGAAGCTTTTAATCTGTGACGTTAAACTGTAGCTTATCAGAGCACAGCGATTAAATAACTTGCACTTTTCATATCATGAACACAATTTACTTTTAGTCATCTGTCCCTTACTTTAGCGAGGCCTAAATACCTTTATGTGTAGAAGAGTATTTTGTTACATCGCTTCAGGGATTGAAAGCGTTATTAAAAACGCAGGTCATGAAAAGAGCTACTCATTTATTGTATTTGAAAGTGAAAATGTGCTCTAACTCTTTGGCCACCCCCTCATCTTATGTCATGTTTGTGGCCGATTAGACTGATACAGCCTGTTTTGATGAGTGAATTATGTGTTTTTTTTATAGCAAGCCCGGAGTTCTCATTTGGAATGAATCACCGCATGAAAGCAGCTGATTGTTTTCTGCAGCAGACACTATTAATCTGTGAGCTCCATTAAAGAAAAAAAATCTCCACACTATAATAAGTTGTATAAAGGTTCTTTTTCTTGCAGAATGAGCCTCACCGAGCTCAGATTTCCTGCTGCAAGCGGCACGCACCGGGCAGAGTTTTCTGAAGATGCAGAACTTAGCTCATTAGTGAGCATTACACAAAAAAGGAAATTGTTCACAGTGGCTAAGTTCAGTGTCCAACATGAAAGAATGAACTCCTGCATACCTGAGAGTCTAAGCTTTCCTCAAACTGAGAGCCGAGTGGAGAGAACGGACGCATGGGATGAACAAAAAGCGGCTGCACCGTAAAACAAAGAGGAATGCTGTAAAAGACTTTGCATTTCCAGACAAATTGGAAGGTAGTTTAGGTTCTTCTGATTTAAGGGGGGGTTTGAAGAAGAAGAAAAGGGGCAACGATAAATAACAGCAGGTTGAATCAGTGTGAATTTGCACAGCCCTAATTCTCAGAGGATTTTCAGCACTACATCTCACTTTCTGATGGGGTTATTATTCATGATTTGAGTCACAAGAATACTGGTGTGTCAAATTTGCGCTTTTCTTTTTATTATTTTTGCAGAGCTTAAAAATAGAACCACATCTTGTCAAAGTTGGTGCTTTGGGGAGTGAAATAATGAATCATTTTCCGGGGTGTGTACTCATGTGCCTACTGAACTGGATTCAGTGTGTCTTTGCAGAACTGGCTCAGTCCAGCAGGAACAAGAGTGACACCTAATGACCATCAGCATAACCAAGGATGCCATCAATATCCCCTCGAAACGATCACAACGTGGCAAAAAATGACCACAAACATGTTTATCACCACACTCGGCAGCATGATTTCAGGAGAAATGATGACATAGAGAGATTATGTGTCCTCATTCATCCATCCAGTGTGTGTGTGTGTGTGTGTGTGTGTGTGTGTGTTCCTGTCTAGCTATCTTTGTGAGGACCGAAATCTGCATTCTACTATACTTGTGAGAACCAGCAGTCACTTGTGAGGACACACAACCCGATCCTCACATTTTTGAAGGCGTTTAAAGGCATTTTTGAGGCTCAAAATTGGGTTTTAGTGTCAGGGTTACAATTAGGTTATGGTTAGGTTTATGGTAAGGGTTAGGGTTAGGCATTCATTTGCAGAGATGGGCAGTAACGCGTTACTGCGTTACTTATGACGCGTTACTGCATAAGGGATTACTATTGCAAAAACGGTAATTAGATTACCTTTACTTTCCCGTAGGAACGCTGCGTTACTGCGTTACTAAAACCGTGATTTTTTTGCATAAGCAAGTGTGACATTCATGACAACAGCTGTGTGCAGATCAACAGTGGATCATATATCGAGTACGGGAGAGAGTATGAGCGTGCAGCGTTTAAAGTGTGGAAGTACTGACCTTACTTTGAGTTTGATTCCATAAAAAGTGACAAAAACATTAGCGTCCATTAGCATTGTGCGTGGGAAGAAAACTTCTTTTTACAGCGAAAAAAACCCCCTAAATTCCCAAGCAAGCTCTGAGTGCGCTACCACGTAATGGGAAATTCACAGAGAAACTGCCGTATCCTTCCACTGACCGCTGCGGCACACCTGCACCAGGGTAAACCTCCGCCTACCCTACTCCTGCTTTACAGGTGAAAATAGAGCAAAAGGACCGCTAGTCTTTGATTTTATTTATTTTCTGCTGTGTTTTACTTGCATCTATTTGAAAGAGTGAGTGTAAACACAAAAAAAAAAAAATTATGTGCTGGAATGTGCAGAAAATAGGTTTAAATATTAAACAAATTTCTTCCAGTCAGTGAATGTTGCATATAATTAGGTTTTTGCTTGATGCATAAAGTTAAAAGATTAAAACTAATAAAACAAGTTTTAAAAAGGGACTTTTCCATTTGATTACATTTTGTATGATGGATTATGTAGAAAAAGTAGAATTGGGCTGAGACATCTATCGCTTTATCACCTATTCAGGTTGTAAATCGTGTTTTTAAAAAGTAACTAAGTAACTAAGTAATTAATTACTTTTGAAAATAAGTAATCAGTAAAGTAACGGGATTACTTTTGGGGGGAAGTAATCAGTAATTAGTTACTGATTACTTTTTTCAAGTAACTTGACCAACACTGTTCATTTGTAATGGTTAGGGTAAAGGGCCAGGGAAGGCATTATGTCAATGAGGGTCCTCACTAAGATAGCTGAACGGGGTTGTGTGTGTGTGTGTGTGTGTGTGTGTGTGTGTGTGTGTGTGTGTGTGTGTGTGTGTGTGTGTGTGTGTGTGTGTCCTAATTTGTCTCCCTGTGTGGGTAAATCTGGCTGCCTCTGCAGGGAGTCGCTACCAACAGCAGCTGATTTGTGCTGAGTAACACTTTGCGTCGCCTCTCTTCATTCCTCACACGATAATAAGCTGTCAGGGTGTCTCCAAGCGTCTTCACCAAATTGGGATACACCGGCTCCAACACCTCTGCAGTCATTATATACCTGAATGGACAGGCCCTGCGTTAGCATAAGCAAAACTGATCATCATAAGACATGCTATCGATTCTGGACGTCCTCAGTTGTTGAGGTGCCGTGTGAACAATTGCTTTTCACCTTGGGCCATCAGCCTGTGGACTCATGCATTAAAAAAATCTGCAGAGATGTGCAAAAATGAGAAGAGCCTACTCAAAAATGCAATGGAATTTCATATAGATTTTCATTAATTCACTGTAGGTGAGCACAGTGCTACTGTGAACAACAAGAGAGCATTAAAGAGGGTGTATGGTGCATTTTTTCAATTTTTTTTTAAAAGGTGGGGGCGCGCCCTTTGCTTTCTCTTTCAATGAAACTGTGGTTATAACAGCAGGGGAGTCAAATACACTGGAGCCTGTTTGAGCAGGTGACAGAAAACGTACTCCAGTTTATTTGAAGTAGTGATTCATTAACTTCTGTTTAACTGTAAAAAGTCAGATCTTATGTTTCCCCCAAGAACTTTGTGCAGACATTATTATGCATGCATTTGGATGTCACACCCTTTATTATTACACTGTTCGTACAAAGGTACAAACCTCCACAGTGGGCTTCATGATTAAACAAAGGCTGCTTCAGGTTTGTATTGATTTGCATAATAATGCACGTGTTGCTTTTTATTGCTTGTTACACGTTGAGTCTCCATATTGAGAACTATAAGCACTGTAGGGTTATTTACAAGCACACAAACGGCTTCAGCAGACCTTAAAAAAGACATGTAATTTTAAATCATCTTATATGAAACTCCTTTTGCACCCACCAAGCATTTTTTAATGTATGGATTTCAACATCTTTGCCATCCTAAACAGCAACTTTATATACGGTATAAAAGAACAAAAAACAAAGAAGGTGATTTAAAAATATAGTCTTGCTACTTCTTAATTCATAATTTTACATTTTTGTGACATAATGCAGTGTTTTGTGGTGAGTTGATGAAAGAAAACTCGCCTGAAAGCTCTCAGACAGTACTTCTGAAATTGTTCAAATATCTTTAAGACCCACACAGATGCAATCATCAGTATTTTGTAATACGGGTTGAATAAATGGACACATTTGAGGAGAGAAAACAATTTCTGGGGTGGCCTAAACCCTGTTGGTGGCAGCTAAAGCTGTTTTTGCCTTATATACACTGTGTTTCCATGTATGTTTGCTCATGTTACAATAAATCAGCGCACCTATTTCTCATTTTCACAGGAAAATATGAAGAAATGAGAGGTCACTCAAGACTTTTTCACAGTACTATATATACAAACAATAAAACACTCCTTACTCACTGCTCAGTCAGTAAAATGAAATAAAGTATCATATAAAGTTTAGCTTTTTCTAACAGGTTACTACTTCTAATGAAATATTGTGACATTATTCCTTTGACTTTTATTGTTAGGACATGGTGTGCGTTCTTCCACTTCTGCATATGTTTTTATGTCTAACTTATGCGTAAAATAGCCTGATTCAAAAGGCTAAAAAAAAATCTTTGGTTTACTACCAAACTACGGCATTAGTTCTCAAGGGACACCTAAGACATCCTTCATTTAATCAGTGACTGAGTACCACAAAGATACTCTCTATTTAAACTAGCCTAGTCAGCTAGTTTAAATAGAGACTCAAACTTAATGTCAGACATCAGCAGCCATTTACACAATCAGTAGTTCTCTTTAGCTAGATCAGACTCCCACAAACATTAGCAGCAGCAGCTTTAATTATGTCCTTTTCATCTAATTCTAATCCTATTATTGGTGTTTTCAAACATTAAAAATGTGCTTCAGAAAGTTTTTTTAAAAGAAATTTGATTTTTAAGGGCCTGAGCAGGTAAATAAGGAGCAGTGATAGGTATGTTGATGGCATAATGTAAAAAGTTTTTTGGTTTTTTTTATTTAATGTGAAAAGAATATTAAAATTATTTTAGGACTAGACACGTACAGATGGCATTAATGAAATGTGTTAGTGATTTCCTAATCCAAGTGAAAACAGAAACATTCTGTAAAAGACAATAAGGAGTGTAAATACAGTAGATATGATTGGTTACTGGTTTTAAAAATACATTTAAAAAGTGGTGTTAGTTGGTTGTAATACTCCAATTCTCCACTAGGTGGAGCTGAAACCCCACGCTCACCTGTGCACACAAATTGGGGCAATTAAAGTTCTCATTCAGTCTGTTAACGTAACTTCTTCTGTGGTTTTCTTTCTTTCTTTATTTGGTGATGCTTTTGTTTCTTTGCTGTTATTCAAAGATAAATATTTTACAGGTCAGTGACGTACGAAAACATCGACGGGCGTGTTGCTGTTCGTGTGTGTGTGTGTGTGTGTGTAGAAATGTAGGAAGTAACGTTAACCTAACTTTCGGACCAGGACGACGCGGAGACGTAAATCCTGAGTTTCTGAACGAAGTTGTGATTTCTAGGAGGAAGGACGACGCCGACCTGCTGGGAAATTATTCTGTCTTCATTTGAAAGTCTCTCTTAACAGTTTCTTGGCTCGCTTTTACTTTAACACTCAGGTGAAGGTAGTTTTTTTGTTTGTTTATTTATTCCTCCTTAAAAGTAGTGTGTTAGGAGTCGGTTAGCGCCAAACGGAGGTGCAGAGATCTTCGTCTTCCCGCAGCTCTCAGCGCCTTTTCTGCTTTTAAAAGATGAAATGAGAGGTTTTGCTCAAAAGGTGAGGCTCGTTTTGGTATTTTAATTCTTTAGTGCTGTTTACCTGTGCGGCTGTTTACTTGGGAATTTAGATGGGAATAGTGGGAACTTAAACACTGCTGTTTGTCCTTCTTTTCCTGATTTTAAGTGTGTGTGTGTGTGTGTGTGTGTGTGTGTGTGTGTGTGTGTGTGTGTGTGCGCTTACACAGCGGACCCCTGCTGAGGTTTTGGAGCAGTGAGTTATGCTGAGGACTGTCTCTGACTGTCAGGATGAGCACTACAGATGGATCTGGGGCCCTAGAGTATGATGAAGAGGCCCGTGTTGTGCAGATTTACCCCAGGGTGTCGTATGACACAGCTGCCTACTGTCCCCTGCAGATCAGTGTTGGGGACACCGTGGCGTTGGTCATCCACAATGCTGTGGTTACTCTGGACCTGGACCCCAACCAGGCATACGACCTGCTGGAGGTGAGGAAGAGCGGGGGAAAGGAGAGGCCGCTGGAGGCAGGGGACTCCCCTTTGGAGCGAGTCCTGCTGTGGCCCAGAGAGGTGCAGAAGTGGCACCCTCAGAGCAAAGGGTACTACTTCATCCTGCAGCAGCAGCAGGTCAACAATGGAGGGTGCAGAACAGAGATCTGCACAGGGGAGTGTGATGACCTCTGCAGCCTCTCCACACTGACCGAGGAGAATGTTCTGGAGGTTTTACGCCAACGCTTCTACAAGCACAAAATCTACACCTACGCCAACAAGATCCTCATCGCCATCAATCCCAATAAGTTCCTGCCTGTTTACTACAACCCCATGTACGTCAAAATGTACGAGAACCAGCCACTGGGAAAACTGAGTCCTCACATTTTTGCCATCGCCGACGTGACCTTCCGCGCTATGCTGAACAGGCAGGCTAACCAGTGTATTGTGATAACTGGTGAGAGTGGCTCAGGGAAGACTGAAAGCAGCAGTTATCTCATTCATTGCTTGACTTCACTCAGCCAGAACATGTACTCCAGCGGCCTGGAAAGGACCATCCTCGGGTCCGGGCCGGTGTTGGAGGTAGGTCACTGTTATGTGATGCTGCTCAAACCACTGATGTAAAAAAAAAAAAAAAAAAAATTCAAAATAAAAGTTGGAGCAGTCCAGAGTTTGCCCCCCCTCAAAAGAGGCAGAGGCAACAAGATACCAGAGCTTCTCACATAGCACAACATCTGATAAAAATCACCTTCGATTGTTATCATTTAGGTGTAGAAACACTGAAGAATTCACATTGTTGCCTCCTGAGTCACCAAAACAGTTCACCAAGTCGACTGATTCCAACTGCCACAAACATTTTTCACAGCGTCTCTATTACCTGTTAAATATCACTGCAAACTGAATGAGCTAAACCCACGATTGAAAAAAATCAGTTCTTGCTTTGTGACATTTGACAAAACACTCAACCTTTTCTTTAAAAGAGAGGTGATTTCCTGGTATGAGAAATTATCACTTTAGATTTTAGATCTTGCAGATAGCAGCACACCCATCTACCTCTCTGGGGTTTTTTTTTTCTTTCTTTTACTGAAAACATATTTTCAGTATTTCTACCTGTAACCCCAATTTTCTCTCTTTCTCTCCCTCTTTTTTTTCTTCACCAGCACATACTGCAAACCCCAAATAACATTTTAAGTTTTGTTGAAACATATTAGTTTTGGTTAATTTTTCGAACAGGTGTGTCAAACTTGTTTTAGTTTATGGGTCACACATTGCTTGAGCTGACGGTACAGTGGGGCAAACCAGTAAAACCACTGTAACATACACTAAATAAAAAAGATAAAAGAAGTGCAAAAAAAAGTACATTCAAAACCTCCACCTGGGCCATGGCCAAGCCCTTAGAAAGCTGCAGCTATACACCAGACATCAGACGGATTAACAGCATGGAATGTCTTAACAAATGTGGGGAAACGGTTAAATCTATACAGCTTGACACTACTTTCATTAGACTACGTTGCACTGTGGTTTGTAAACTGTAAAGTCATAAAACCTTCAGATCAATGGCATTTTTGCCATTGATGGTGGTGTAGTGGTTAGCACTGTCACCAAAGAGAGTGGCTCAGCGTGGTTTACCTGGGGTTCCTGATTCCTCTGTGTGGAGTCCGTTTCACGTGTAACTAAATGCCCGCATTCACCAAGTGTTATTTGGCACAGATTTTCACACTGGGTGCCCTTTCTAACATGTCCACGATACAGGGATTTGTGTTTTCTCCCGGTCTCAAACCAAGATTTCTTGTATATTATCCGAATGTGTTAGCTGCTACACTGTGGAGTAGGGCTGCCACACACGATTATTTTGATAGTCGACTAGTCACCCATCATTTTTGCGATTAGTCAACTAATCAGATAATGCGTAAAACATACATCTTATTGCACCAGCATGCATCTTCTCTTATATAACTATCATTAGCTTACAGTTTAAGGTATGTGCTAACTAAAAATAAAGACAAGATGATCGTTTATTAAACTTTTAATGAAATTAGCAGATTGTCTCGGTTGAGTTTAATAAAGTCAGCCAGCTACTCCTTGCTATCCAAAATGTAACAGGACGTTGGAGTAAATTCTCGATCATCTCACACTTCTGTTAAATCAGTTGTCTGTTTGACGTTTATCCTACTGCTTTCGGATCTTACAAAGCTTCAAACGACGCGTCGACTACTAAAATAATTGGTCGTCAATGATTTTGATTGATTTTGTAACCAGTTGGGAAGTGGTTCCTGGCAGTTGCAAAGTGAAATTGGAGGACAAAGGGGTGCTTCACTGAAAACTTCTGTGATTGGTTTGGTAGCTAGCAGACTATCGCAGGCACCAATAGATGTCGACTTGTCAGTTTTTGTGCTATTTGTTCAAGTTTCACCTCAGCTTGCAGCATAATCAAGCATTTGCAGGCCTGCAAGTTTGACAATTTTGGTTTTTACAGAGTGATTATGTCATCTCACTAGCAGACTAATGTTGATCATTTGATTCTGCTGCTGTGAGTGACGTGACTAAAGCAGAAAGATTGCTTCAAGCTGAGGTCTGACTTGTGCTGATATGAGTTTTCTGATAGATGAGGGTGATTTTTGTTTTCTTATCCTTTTTTAGACATGCAAATGAAATGCAGAATGTTCCAAATAGTGAAACCACTGACTAGTAACTTCCTGCAGCAGAAACCTCAGCTTAATCAAGAAAACCACAAAAAAATTCAGCTCTAAAGGAAGCTCCTGTAATCATTTACTAGTGAAAAGCTCTGAAGAGCTATTAATACCATCACATTAGAATAGGAAAACAAATGAGCTTTGCTTTTTTTGTTTGTGATCTATTTGTTTTGCAAACATGTCTCACATCAGGACATCATGACATCTCACATCAGGATTTACATGAAGCTCAAACAATTTCCCAAAATCTGAAGGCACCAGAAAGTAAAGCAAAGTCTGCCGGCTGGGAATTCCCACTTCTTTTTTTGTTTTTGTTTTTTACCCACCGCTGTAGTTTCACTGTAGTCTGTGTTGTTTCTATCACACCATCGTCATGCTACAGTGTCCGTGTAAATGAGTAACGACACATTTCCCACTTGCTTTCTGTTTCATTTGCCTGTTGCACAATTGCACAGTGCATGACAGAGAGCAGACATGAAACTAGGCCAGATGCTTTTCCTCTTTTAAACTTATCTAAGTGTGTGTTGTATTTGCTCAAGGACTGAGAGGAGTTCGCTGACTTGGTGACAGAGATTTGCTTAAATCTCTCCCAGCTACCAAAATGTGTAAGAATGCTCTGTTTGAGTTTATGTACAGGCTTTATCTCTCTGTTGGTACAGCAACTAACCTCATACAAAGGATATCATCCCACTTTGTTTCCGATTATGCACGCACACATACATTCACACACCCACATGCAAACACAATCCCAAAGGACCAGCTTTTCACTGGACAGTTGCTAAATATGGATTCTTCTTCGCTCTAAACAAGTTGAGCGAGTTTCTCCTTCCAACAGGTTGCAGCATAAATATTTTTCCTGTTAGCTGAGCTTTACCTCCTTTTATAGTGTGTTGTGCTCTGTTCCCAAAAAGCTTATGGGGAATCGCCGATTTAGCTGCGTGGTTTATTTAGTATATCTTTATTTGTGTTTACTGTGGTTTATCTGTTGTATCTGTTTCTTTATTTTTTTTAACCAGCAAAATGTTGAACAATTTTTACTGATGTCTGAGTTGTCATGCCACAGTGTTTACCACAGAAAGTCTGGCCTTGCAGCATGAAATGGGCACTCTTGTAGCAATCAGGATCAGTTGATGTTAATCTCTTTCGGGGGGGGGGGGGGTTATTGTCGTGTAGTTAAGCCACTGGGATTTCCTTGTATGCATGAGTCACGCCTCAAGACTTGTTCCTTTTTATCTAAAATCTGAAAATATTGGGCCTTCTGTTTTTTCCCTGTAACTTTCAGTGTTATCTCAACTGTTGTTGGCACGTAGTGGAAAGTACACCTAGCTTTGATCTTTCTGATGCTAGGAAACGGCTACTGACTTCAGACTATTTGCAGTCTTTAGTCCGCAGATGACGACACCTTGCATTATCCAGAAATGGTGAATGATTGATTGGGTAGGTATTGGTGATCAGGAATGAGATTGCTGAGCTCCACTGGGAGGATTTGCAGGGTGTTGTCTTGAAGGGAATGAAACAGAGTAGAGAAAAGAAACAGGAACGTGTCAGAACGTGCTTGGGCAGGCCTGCTGCTAAACATAAAGAACAAAGTATAAATCACTTTTCTCTCTCTCTGTATCCCTCTGCTCTCTAATAAAGGCACTCTTTCAATCCATGCCCCTGGTTAGTTTAATCCGTGGATCATGGATTTTCACAAGTCGACATATCGAAGGAGATTACAGATTATTTGAAGCTGTTCTCTGTCCCATTTTCCCCTTCAGCATTCCACAGTCCATTTGGCACCAGTTCCATTACTTATTTTGATTTGCAAGTCAGCAACTGCGACATTTAGGTGTTCACTGGTAAACATGAGCTAAGCCAACCATTCCTAGTGTGGGAATTGGCCCCCAAAAAAGGAGAAGTTAAATGAGCAGGATTTCAAGAGCGTTTAGATGATGTGCTTGATGTATTTTACATGATGAACGTGTCTGTCTGTCTCAGTGTTTATTTCTTTGCCCAAGTCTTGGTCTAGGACAATCAAACGTGACAAAAATGTATCTCAGGCCCCTGATGGTTATTAACTATATCAGACATTATCATGTCATTGTGTTGCCTAGCAATCACCTAGCATTATGATTATATTAGCAGCATGATAGCATTTATGTACCTATAGCAATAAAAGCACCAAACCATTTTTTTTATTGTCATGACAGTAACCTCTCACCTGTACTGTCAAAAGCCAAATCATACAAGCTTAAAGCAACATGCTAGGTGATTTTTTTTTTTTATTCTTTTACATATAACCATCCTCTACCACACTTTTCTTTTTTCTTTTTTTCTTTCTTTTTGCTTTAGTTAGTGTGATTACGTATATTAGTTTGCTAACAGAACAAATAAGTCAAACAGTACTGTATTATGCAAATGCATTAGTCAAATAAAACAAGACAGAACATTGCTGCTGTTGATATAATATTCATATTCAAATCAGCGGTGAAAGGTGTCGCAGACTGTCTGCACACAAGCTGGAGAACCACAAAATTTAATGAAAGAACAAAATAACTACTCCAAAATCGGAGGAATTTTTTGACATTAATGCCACATTTTTTTGTGTATTAGCAGCTTTATTTTTATTGTCATCAATTATAATTTCATTTCCAATTTTTTTGTTTTTAATCAGGATCTCCATCAGCTTCAGTCTAAGCTGATCTACCTGGGATCTGTACACACACCATCCAACAGCCACGGCACATAAACATGAAAGAAGCAGGTTCCTCTTACACAAGCAGCATTGAGTTTCATAGACACAACAATAAGAAATTATTTTAAAAAAAAAACACCTGCATTAGAGTCAATGCATAATCACTCTACAGACATAACGTATTCTCCAGTATAATTTCTATTTCATTATATCACTGCATGTCCCATTTACGTATTTATACTTTGCACTCATATTCACACAGCACATATACATCCTGTCTCCATCAACTGTCTTCTGTATTCAGATAACTTTAGTTACAGTTCTTGCTGGTTTTGGTAATACTGCTTTAAATTGTGAATGGGCTGATAGTCGGTCCAACAGTGAGCCGGCCCAATTTACCATGAACTTTCTTTGAAAAGGACCAGAACAGATAACACGACATGGCATTTAAAACCTGTTTCATAATCTTAGCACTGCTTGAAAAATAATAAACTATAAAATATATTAAAATTTATCACTGAAATTTTCTTCTTCTTCTTTCATGAAGAATAGAAAACAGCTTATTTTTTACATTTGCATGTCCTCAATGTGAAAAAAAAAGTTCCCCATTATAACTTCTTTCACTTCTGGTATTTCCCACTATGGTAATTGCTTTTTCTCAAGGCTAATTCATAGAGACCAACCTCACAAGCATCTACATATCTACCTGAATTAGTACCTCCATTATCTTTGGGTCTATAAAGGACCTCCATCTTTTTTCTGCATATCATGGGTTCTCTGAGTTTTGACGAGTGAGTGCACATTTCCAGCATGTGATTGAGGATGGGAGAGGAAGAATACCTGGTCTTTGTTATGTTCACAGATTGGTGGTTTACTGTGATGACTGTGATTTTTGTTCTGGTTTTCTTTACACCATCTGCGTTTGTCAGTGTTGTGATGGTTAAGTTAAAATTGTTACCCGTGTTTGAGGGAGCTGCTCGTTACACTGAGTCTTGATCCCAGTATAAAGTCTTTTTATTTATACTTTATACTGCATACCAGCTATCTTTTTGTCTCTCCACATACCTTTTATTTTTTCCCAGCTGCATCCACCAACATTATTTAGTTGCCTTTATTCTTTATGTGAAATTGATTCATCTGAAATTTAAAAGGAAATTTGATAGTCTGTCGAAATTTACATGGGTGTAATTTTGAGAACTTTTCAGTGATTTTTAAAGTTGTTCCTCCTGGCATGTGATCAGAGCCGTGTGCGTATCTGCACCGCTGCTCTGACCTGTTAGGACATGACCGTCAGCCGAGCAGATAAAGAAGGGGTGTTAGTTTAGCACCTGGGCCTGATTAGGAAAAACTATTTAATCACTACCCAAAAAAATGCAGACAATTACCTTTCTTTGAGTGTGAAGAAGCGTAATCAATTCCCGTAAACATCGCCCATTACAACAAAACCTGAACAGCCTGAGGTTCCTAAGAAAGAGCAATTGAGTCATGACTTTTTAATCTCACAGTCATCATGCTAAAAATACAGCGACACAGACAATTTATCATCCTTACTTCAGTGGCAGGGTGGTGACTTTGTCTTTAAAACAGTCAAACTGACCTAAGTGCTCTGATTTGGCTTAAATGAGCAGCCCCCAAAACTTTGCTTTCCTTTTTAGAAAGTTTTCAAATAATCTGGGGGGACAAATTGGACCGTTTGGTAGACAGAATCCATGTGCGTCTCACTCTGTCGCACATGCATGCAAGCTTTAGATGGTTGGCATGGATGAGTCAGCAGCATCTATTAAGTGACAAACAATTATGGGCCTTTATCTGAGACTTTTAATAGCGGGACTAAGAAGAGACCTGATAACCGTGACAGTGGTCATAAAATTCCTTCAAGGAAGGGAAATAAATCTTAGTTTAATTGATAACAAATATAAAAGACAAAAAGACGGTGGTATAAGAACCAGCTGATGTTGAGAATTTTAAAAGGATGCATTAATCAGCGCTTAGCTGATAGGTTTTAGTTTTTGAATAAACATTTGTGAGGTTGAGCAACAGCAGGCAGAAAATACCAGCCAACAAAGAAGGAACTGGGCCTTAAATGACAGCAAATCTCTTTTCTTTCTCTTTTTTGTTTTAGTTTTTATGAACTCATGAGCAAAACACAATTTCAATGAGCTTCTGTTCTCAGTGCTCCTGCTTGTAATAGAGATGAACAGCTGTTAGCGACCTCTCTGAGCAAAACAGGTTAAATATCTGCAGAAAACACAAAAACAGTTTATAAAGTGAAGGTGCTTTTTTGCTTTCCTTTTTGTGTTCACTCCTGATTTATAAGATGTGCACTGAAGCACAACTCATTTACACCAACTCTATCCATGTCGTTACATAAAACCGACTAATGGTAACAGTAATCTGCCATCCACAAACCTACATTTACTGTGTTTGGGTGCCAGTGTTTGTGGAAAACATGCCGATGAATTAGTCTGTTTATTTTACTGAAAACTGATGTTCTTTATGTTTTAAACAGGCCTTTGGCAACGCCAAGACCACAAAGAATAACAACTCCAGTCGCTTTGGGAAGTTCATCCAGCTCAACTACCTGGAAAGTGGTGTCATCAGAGGGTAAAGCGCCCTTTATTGTTTTTCTCATGGACCACCTCTGATTGAGTCGTGTCTCTTCAAAGTTAACCGTTTGTTTCATAGTAGTTTTTCTTCCAGTGTCACAAAAGAACAATTGCAGCTTCATGGGTTTTGTTGACGTTCTCTTCCTTTGTCTCTCGTTCAGGGCCGTTATTGAAAAGTACCTACTGGAAAAATGCCGCGTGGTGACCAGAGATAAGAGTGAGAGGTATAAATAAGACTCAAATAGAATACAAGATTCAAACGTGCAATTTTTAGAAAATCTCTTCTGGCAATAATCATGTTCACACCACTCCCCAGTTTGTACAAGAAACCTTATGTCTACCATAGCCCAATAAAAGCGCTGAGTCATTGGGAAAGTTGAAGTGAAAATTGCTTCTCCTGCAGAAACTTCCATGTGTTCTACTATCTGCTGATGGGCGCGTCCAAAGACGAGCAGGAGGAGCTACATCTTCTAAAGCCACAGGATTATCTCTACCTCAAACAGGTACCTTTGATCCACAGGCTTTACAGCAGCAGTGAGAGAGAAAGTGGAAGACCAGCTTAAATACATGCCATATATAACGTTATCAAATGCGTGAAAACCAGCGAGATATGTTTTATGGAAACAGACCTACAGGGTCTTGAAACTTCTTGGAAGTAAAGAGAAGCCTGTGAAAGCAGCTGCAGTATAATTAATAAACAGATATTCACATGAAGCTAAAAAAAAAAACTACACTTTAATTGCACTTAACACCACACATGCTTTTCCTCCAAATAATATTACTATATGGAGGACCTAAGAACGTGTCTGACATGTTTGTTACTTTTCTCACTGACTCTTTTACCCTCGTCTCCCTGTTTATAGATGTAGATTTAACTGAAATTACAGGTTAACCACCTGATAAGAGTGTCTCCTGTTTATTGCATCAACCAGGGAAAATTGATATTCCCATTTATATTTTTTTTATTTTTTAGCAGCTTTTATATTTTAATGATGGTAAACATTTGTTTTTATATGTTTTCCTTATTATAGTCATGTGACATTCATCTGTCGTGTGTCATAGCCAGCAGCCCATAACTTGAAAGGAAGGTGACTGGATTTTGTGGCAACATTGACTCATACTATGTCACCACACAATGCAACAGTAACTGCAATGCTACAAACTGGAGTAAAAGTAATCCAATTCAGTTTCATTTCTATAGCAACAACAGCAATAGCTATCTGTAGGGGCTGAAAACATGCCTTCTATGTGAGGATGAAGAGGAACCATAACCCTAAAAAGAGCCCCTGGTACACCACCAACCTGTTCATGTCTCTAATTGTTTTTCCTCTCGTGGCGACACACCCACTGAGGAACAAACGCTGGGTAATGGCGATTCTGTTTTGAGACATGTTAAGCTAGAGACACCAGCCGTAGTGAATTGTCGTTTAAGAACCAGACAGTGAAGGGACTTGAACCTGCTGGCCAACGATAAACATAAATGTTGTGTCAGTGTAGATGTGTATGTATGCTTTACCTGAGGTTGTTCATTATGCAGCTGCTGTACAGGAAATAAACATCTGTTCACGTAAAGCTGAAAAACTGCACTTTTAACTGAAACACTGCCTGTGCTTCTCCACTAAATTACATTATTAAATGCAGGACTTAAGAACAAGTCTGGCATGTTTGTTTATTTTTCACTGACTCTTTTACCATTGTCTCCCTGTTTATAGATGTAGATTTAACTAAAATTACAGTTTAACCACCTGAAAAGAGTGCTTGTACACTCAGACATGCGCAGACTGTTTTCCTTCGTGGTGATGAAAGGAAATGCTGGGCTGGCATGTAAAAGGGCATTTATTCTTCCAGGACCTGAAGCTCAGTAAAGGACCTCTCCAACAGCCAAACCCATGACATGACATTGACCAATAAGATGAAAGGAAGAAAAATCTGGTCAAAATTTGTACTTGTAACTCTAAACTTGCACACAAGCAAAGGGACTTGAGCGCAGAGTTTTACAGGTAGTTTTTTGCTTTCTGTGTGCAACCTGTGCGACCTTAACGAAAAAATTTTAAAGTTGTGTAAATATTTTTTACAAACAAAAATCTTTTTTACACGCACACAAATTCTCATCTAAAGATGCACAAACATCAAATTTTCAGATATTTTGGTTTACAAGGTTACAAAACTCAGTTCACAAATACGCATTTGATTTAGAAGTACAAATTATTTATTACCACAATTTGAGCCCATAGTGCAGCAGCTTGTATTCTGCCAGTGTATACATCTGCCACTGCTCTCGTGTTCTTTCCTCTAATAGTTCGTTCACTGTGAAGACGCGATCACTGCTGAAGTCTTGTACGTATCAGAAAAAGCGACTTTTGCTCAGTATTTCAAGTCCAACATGATCAGCTCAGTTTCACTCATGAAGACGTGCCAGTGCACAAGTATACATGGAAACAACAGCGTTACCCACTGCAATACAGACTCTATACCTGTGCATGCGCACATAAAAATCCACACAGAAAGCATTTGATCTCAGCGTTACTGAGTTAAACCAAACATACAGGTTTGTGCATTCCTCAGTTTGCATGTTCTTGCATGATGCAGTGTGTGGATTCTTATATAACTACATCCATAAACATCTGTCTTTGCTTAACATGTATTTGTGTTCTGCATGTTCCACAGGAAGACCTGCTTTTAGACGATGAGGAGAAACTTGGGCAAGAGTACAAGAGGCTCCATCAAGCTATGGAGATGGTTGGGTTCCTGCCCTCCACTAAGAAACAGTATGTATGATAATGATAGAAAGAGCTAAAATGCTACAGACTAGAATAAAAGTTATACTATACTAGTGTCAGTAACAGGTCAGAGCTTGTCCGAAAGCACCTGGCAGCCTCGGGACAAGGCATGTGCAGAAAAGCAAAAACAACATAGTTTGTATGCTGTTCAGGTTGGTTTCCCTGACAAAAAAACACCCACAGCAATTCATAGTTTGAAAAGGTGGGAAGTTTAAAAAACAAAAGTAGTAATAAAGGGTTTTATAGATTTGGTCATGATTTTTTTTTTATATATTGAAGGAGGTGCAGACTTACACATGCAGCTTGCTTTTAAGCTTTTTTTCTTTTAAGATAATGTGAAGCACTGGATGTCCCAAAAGGCAGCACTGATATATTTAGAGCAACAAAACAATGTTAAATATGCCACCAGTTCATCAGTGATGTGTGGATGAGATTGAGGGGGGGAAAAAAGTTTAAACAGTAATGTAAAAGTAATTGTGTGTCCTTTGGCTGTCTCATTTGGTCTTGGGCACAACTAGATTAACTTTGCATGGTTCACAGTTTTAAGTAATCCGTATTTAGCTCATACGTTTGTTTTGTGGGTTTTGCTGAGATGACTACATTGAAGATGTTGCCAGTGTCATTTAGAGCAATCTGAGGTTTTAAGGAACACTGACCACCTTTAATATGAACACTTAAAGTAAAAAAACCAATGAATTTTCTTCTACTTATTTAATTAAAGGGGCGGAGGCCTGGTGCCTGCCCCAAGACAGGCCCTTGGGTTTGAATCCATCTGTGTGGACTTTGCATGTTGTCTCCAGGTGCTCCAGCCTCCTCCCACAATCCATTCAGGTCTTTGGACTGTGGGAGGAAGCAGACGAGGATGAATAGACAGATTATATTACGGATACAGATTATATTGAAATTGAAATTCTGTGATATTATATGACAAAGTGGACATTTGGTTCATACATTTGATAAGATTAACTGACTGTGTTTGTGTCCAATGTGCAGCATATTTTCCATCCTCTCCGCCATCCTCCACTTGGGTAACGTCACATTCACTCAGTCAGACGACCCTCCGCGTTTGGAGGTTGGACCTCCTGAAGTCTTGTCTATACTGTCAGACCTGTTGAAGGTATGATCAGAAACAGCCGATTTAGTGTTACTGCAGTGTACTGCGTACTGCTACATTTGTAATGGTCACTTGAAAGGGTCCAGTTAAGTTCCAGAGAAAATGAAAACTAAACTGCGTCAGTGTGGTTTGTAAATAAACATGTCTCAGTCTGTAATTTTAGTGGCATTTGCAGAAGATTGAAGAAATGCCTCAATACTTATGTATTTCTTTTTATTTCCAGGTGGAAGAGGAATCACTGGTGAATACTTTGATCAAGAGAAAAATGATAACTGCCAGCTTCACCATAGCTTTACCGTACACGCTAGATGAGGTAGTTTAAATGTTAACTTGATCTTTAATTTTACAAGTCAACTTTTATTGCCTTCTTCCTACATTAACGTCACATTTTAATCATCAGCTATATAGAAGAGAGAGATGATGTCACTCAGTAGTTGGTTAGTTTCTTTTTAGGAAGCCTCAAGCCTCAGCATGTTCAGCGTCATCATCAAGATGACTAGACTCTGTGTATGGAAAAAAAAATTCCAAAATTAGTCTCCATTCTGATTCTTACATGAACCAAGATTTACAAAACAAAACAAAACTCATGAGGAAAAGTGTTGCTAAGATTATAGATCAAGGGGCTTGAGCCCTGTTTCTCTCATAGACTTTTATAGAATTAAACCCCTAAAACAGCGGTCCCCAATATTTTCATGGACCGTCCTTTAATGTGTAGCAGATAAATACAACAATACGACCAAGACAAAAACTGTGGTGTTTTGTAACTATAATAATAAACGCGAATTCAGTGTGTAATTGTGTAACTTTATTAGCAGCGTCCATAGTACCAGTTGAAAACACGCCTCAATCACATTCCATAACAAGGTATAGACACCACAACATTAGTGATTCAGCAATTCCAAGATGAGCAATCATTTGCTGTTGGTTACTATTACTGCAATTAGGGGAGGCTTTTTCCCAAACTCTGGGAACGAGCAGGCAAGTTAAAGCCGTACAGAAGAGGCATGTAAACACATCAGGGTAGAAAGGGAACACTCCCTTTTTACACTGAAAAATGAGTTTTGACACTCGTGATGCTAATATTATGTGACTGTAATGTTATGCTCCTGTGCTTTCAGGCCGTCGCAATGCGAGACTCCATGGCCCAATCTTTATACAGCGCTCTGTTTGACTGGATCATCCTTCACATCAACCATGCGACCATGAACAGACGAGACATGGAGGAGTCCATCTCAGTGAGTCGCATGATTCAATATAATAACGATATAATTGAGATGAAAAGCCTTTCCTTACTTTTCCATGTCCAAATTCATTCCTGCCAGGCTGCTTCACTTTAGATTCATTTAGTTGGTTTTTTTTATACGATTAGATTCAAATAAATCCATTAATATATGTGTGCTTTTTTTTTTTAAATGGAACAGGTCTGTGTAATATTTAGCTCATAAATTAACACTTTTGAGTATGGTGCCTTTGAATTTGTCTGCATTGCTGTTTTGTTTTTAGTGTTTGTCCATCGGTGTCCTGGATATGTTTGGCTTTGAAAACCTCCAGTCAAACAGTTTTGAGCAGCTGTGCATCAACTACGCCAACGAGACACTGCAATGTTACATCAACCACAACATCTTCAGGCTTGAGCAAGTAGGTTTATTTATACACATTTACAACAAGAAAAAGTTCTTTTCATTATTATAACTGGACACACCATACACGTGCGCTTAACTGGCAAGTTCTGAAATACGTTCTTCTTCACAGCTTTTCACGCACATATTGGCATGTTTTACAACATACACTCAATGGCCACATTTTTTTCTGTTTTTCTCTTTTCTTTACTTTCAAATCAAAGAACATTGAGCAATCAGACAACAAATTGAATATGTGCAATAAATTGAAATTTGCGGATAGTTTCATTTTACTATCATTGCAACACTGTGTTACTAACGGCATTCTTGAGCTTGGAAGACTGATTCACAGTAACACATGACATGATTGCGTAAATATGTTGTGATAAATGCCAGGAGGAGTTTGTGGAAGAGGGCATTGTCTGGAAAAACATTGAGTTCAGCAACAACAGCGACTGCGTTCAGCTGTTCGACAAGAAGTCGATCGGACTCTTCGACCTGCTGGAGAAGGAGAGCAAGTAAGTGAACTCATACTACTGTAGACCTTATTAATTTAATTTTCATCTATATATATATATTTTTTTAATTCAGTTTCCATAGTTCATTTGCTTGTTGAAATTATTTTTTTGTTACATAAAAATGTCTAATTAGTTCAGGTGTTCGTTTTACACTCTAATTAGACTGTCAAGACACAGAAAATGTTTCAGTACTTAAAGCCACCTCAGGCTGGCTGTGTAGGGAAAATAAACTATGACATGTTTTTAAAAAAAATATTGTTTGTTAGTTTTTTTTTGTTTGTTTGTTTTTTTTTTTTTACTTTCGCTAAAATGTATTTTAAAACTAGTGTGAAATCTTAGTTTAGTTTTTGTTAATATTTTGGGGGGGGTTAAAGAAACAAATAAAATTTACATTATTGAAACTATTTAATTGTTTAATTACAAGGTAATGTAGTTAAAATAGAAATTTTGTATTAATGAATAGCCTATAATGACAATTATAACTTCGGTGAGGACATACTTTATACTTTAGTTATGTATTAGCAGACGAGTTAAACTTTTTGCCTTTTGCATCAGTTCATTTGTTACCAAAAATATACTGAAATCAAAGAAGTATCCGAGAGCACAAACCTCCAGCGAGGCAGCTCACATTCTGGGCAGTTTTAATTTTATTTTGCACATATTCAGATTGTTTTGTTTCATTTTTGTTTTTCTTCACACTTTAAGAAGTTTTTAGTTCAGTAAAAACAAGTTCAGACGGGCTTTTATTTGACCTGGTGAAAGACACATTGATATACATGACATAATTCTGTGTGTAATCATTGTTTTTTTTGTTTTTTTAATGTGGCTGTAGTTCATGTGTAGCGTTCATTTAATTGTAGTAAAATTCATTCAAGTGTTCAGTAATTAATATTAATTGAAGTTTGTTTTGGTTTAAAACAGGTTGTACACGTATTCAAATGGTTATATATTTAAATGATTGTAACCTGTTACTGTAATGAGAAAAAAAATCAAGTACACTTGCATTAGAACAGACTGTAATTAATCTTTTATGAACGCTCAAATTAAAAAGGAGTTAAATAAAAATTCAGTTTGAATTATTTTTCGGGCAAATCACAGCTAATAACAGGTAGAGATGATTCAGTTCATCACAGTATACTTTCTGTATTGTCAGTCTAGTAAATATGCCAGAGCCAACTCTTCTTTTTAAAATGTAATTATTTCTCTATGTAACGTCAGTTTAAAAAAAACAAAAACCACTATGGGATGAAATGATTTTTTTTATTTATTTTTGAGGTTGCCTTTATCTCGTCTTACCATTGTTTAGTCGTACATTTATTCCATATGTCAGCGGTCCCCAACCCCCAGGAGTCGTTTGGTGCTGGGCTGCGAGAGTTGAGGCTTTCAGGTCTTCAGGGTTTTTATTGTTTTTTATCTTTTTTTTAGTGTGTTTTTATTTTTTATTTATTTATTTAATTTTTTTTGCGTTTTTTATCGTTAACTCCGTTTTCCTGGGTCTTTTCCTGGGTGTTATCAATAAATCTTCTTTTTTGGGTTATTTTTGTTGTTGTATTTATCTGCGACACCTTAAAGGCCGGTCCGTAAAAATACTGTTGGACATAAACTGGTCCGTGGCCCAAAAAAGGCTGGTGCCTTATGTGATGTATTTTTCTTTCTCACTGTGTTTCTTCAGCCTCACCGAGGCCACAGACAAGAGTCTGCTGGTAAAGATAAAGAAGCAGCATCAGGACAACCCATACTTCAAACCATCTCCACACACAGAGCCAACTTTTGTGATTCAACACTTTGCTGGGAGGGTTAAATATCACATCAAGGTGGAGTAAAATTCTTCTTCTTTTTTTTGGCTTTGCAGTAACCTTGTTTGATAAGGAAGTGTGGGGGAAAAAAACTCTTTGCAGCCAAGTAAATCATTAATTCCCTCCACAGAGAAAACTGTGGAAGCATTGTTAGTTTTTAGTGTCAGACACATGTGTAAACACTGCGAAGGCTGTGAACCACACACGGTTGTGTACTGATCATTACTATTTCTCATTCATTAGGACTTCAGAAAGAAAAACACAGAACACATGCGTCCTGATGTCATATCACTTCTACGGAGCAGTGAGCGCTCCTTCATCCATCACTTGGTTGCTTCCAGCCCGGAAGCACAGTTCAGATGGGGTGTCCTCCGAGCAGCCATCCGCATCCTCACAGTATTCAAGAACCTGGGACGTCGACGGGAAGAATTAAGTGGGTAGTTTAGTTATGGTTGACAGTTATCTAAAAAAAAAAGAGAGAGAAAAGTGAATTTCCTTTGTAGGACAACATTGGCACCTTTGTTTGACTTTCTTTCCTTAATGAGTTTGTCAGCCTTTATCAAGACAGTCGAGTTTCTTTATGTGAAATGTTTCTCATTTTTGTTATAATGTACAACTAGCTTGCTTTACTGTCGCCACAGCTGCTGCAAGACGGAAGTCTTTTAAAGAGATACTAGATAAGCGCCGGAGTACTTTGACTCAACTATCCAGGTAAATATAACACACAAGTACATGAATGGCACATATTGGGAATTGGTCTCGATGCAGACACCAACAAGATATATGTCGTTTAGCACTGGATGATGAATAAAAAGCTTAACATCCAGTGAGTTAAGTTTCACATGGTCATATAAGCAAAAAACAAAACATAACATAAGAACGGTTCTGTGCTGATAAAGTTAAAGAGGTTCTCTCATTCTTGCAGTACCAGCACGAGTCTGGATTTCTCCTTTGATCACTCTGATGAACGACCAGTTGATGTATTTGATTTTTTGGCCATGGGTCACGACCAAACCAGCCAGCCCGTCTGCTGTACTGTGCAGAAAAGGTGAGCTTGCTTTTGGTTAAACAGTTATATTATATATAACAGTTTTTCATAATCCTCTTTCTGTCTGTTTTCTGCAGGAGAACTAAAAGCGGTCGACAGAAGCAGATTATCCCAAAGGTAAAGCCTCATAACTCATGGATGTTAACTGATTCTTTATCAATAGTCTTTGATTTTGTTTTAGAGTCAGGAAGCTCACAGTTATATTTATGTTTTATCAAACAGAACCTTGTTGATTTGCGTTCTCTCCGACACATTATTGGTCTCACGGGGCACGACCTAACCAGCAAATCCATCTTCCATCCTCACCGAAAATCAAATCCTTCTACAGTAGGCTCTCAGTTCCAGGTTTGTCTTCAGCATAACATCTAAAATATCCCTGGTGTGGAAACATTTTAATACTATGTCATTCTTAACGGTGATATCCTCAAGTGACACCCTATCAGAAAGGCTTAAAAACTCTGTTGCCGTTTAAGATGAAGTACTTTAATGAAAACTTGCTCACTGTTTGTATGCTTCTTGCAGGCATCACTCACAACTCTGATGGACAGAATTGCAAAAGCCGAGCCTTTCTTCATTTTCTGTGTGCGCGCCAATGCTGAAAAGGTAATCTGTGAATCTGTGGCATCATCATTATGAAGTTTATATGTTTCACTGAATAAGAAACTTCATCATTTTTTTTTTTTTTTTGTTTATTTAAACAGAAGGAGCTGTGCTTTGATGATAAACTTGTCCTAAACCAAATCAGGTATACAGGCTTACTGCAGATAGTTCACATCCAGAAGTCTGGCTACAGTGCCAAATACACATTTGAGGTGGGCACTCGTTTTAATGTGATTCTACTTATAAATGTATATAAATAATCATCCTCAGGAAAGGAACAACTGATTCATTCATTTTCATCTTCTGATGCTGTTTTTCTCTCAATGGCAGGAATTTGTTGAGAAGTTTAGGATTTTGTTTCCACAAGGAACTGCTGCAACTCCAGCGCACATCACGGCACTGTTTGAGTGGATGGCTTTGGATAAGAAGACCTACCAAATAGGAAAAACAAAGGTAGATCACAATATCGCTTTTCAAACCAATCAGCCCCATATTAAATTGCCTCTGGTCTCCCTTTAAAAGCGTTCGTTAATAACTACAATTTCAGAATTACAATAATACATTTTAGAATTCTGACGCAAGTAAACTAATAAACACGCATAAATGTCAGAGAAGCAGGGTGTGTGTGTGCTAAAATCTAGAGAAGAGTTAACTGCACAAATGTGTCTGCATTTATTATATGTATGGCATCTTCTTATCTACTCAGGTTTTCCTTAAGGAAAAGCAACGGCAACTGCTTCAAGACACACTCAACAAAGAAGTGATGCGCCGCATCATCTCCCTGCAGCGCTGGTTCCGCACGTGCCTCATAAGGTTCCACTTTCTGCACAAAAGAGATGCTACAATGATCATACAGGTGCAGCACTTTTGTTTATGCTCACTGCTAAACAAAAACAAAAAACTCTGAGGCTGAGCCAGTAAGATTTGGGTCACTTAGGCTCTTTTTTTTTTTCTTGCTGTGCCAGTAACTGAAAATGTTCCTCAAAGTCAAAAACATACTTGATTAGGGCTAAAATAGTATTTCTGCTCTTACAGAGGAGATGGCGTCAGTTTTCTCTGACCCAAAATCGAACCGCTACATTGATGCAGGCAGCATGGAGGACGTCCATGGAGGCATCCAAACACACGGAGTGGAAGCAGGATGATGGCGGCTCCAAAGACCGGGGCGGACAGGAAAGGTACTGATGTGGCTGAAGTGCATTACAGGAGTAACAGCTCTTGTAGTTATTATTCAGATATGCCATTACTCGGATTGTGAGCATTACACTGATTGATCTCTTTGAATTGATGATGTATCCTACACTCAGTGCATTAGGCTCATTTATCTGGCGCAGAGTGCTGCATTCAAGGGCATGCAAGCAAGCAGTAGATGATTTCAGATTAATACTATAAGGAAATATGTGTTTGCTCACAAACACATGCCCTTGACAATCCAGTTTATTTTTAAAGGCATGCATTTATCAGGGTATGTACGCTGAAATGCACCATTTGAAAAATATGCTTGTCAGTGCCCTCTGGTGGCTAAATAATAGTAGGACAAAATAGGATATGTGCTAATCTGCTGTATCTGTGATAGCTTTACGGAAGCAAAATGGTCTCTGGTTTAATAATAAATTTCAGGTAAAATGAGAATTTAGCAGTTAAAAACTGTTAGGATTCATATTCATTTCACTTTTTTCTCTTATCTTTTTCTTTTTTTTTAATAACAGCTTGAGAAAAAGGGAGTTGAAGAGGCAGGAAAAAATGGAGCAGCCTGACCCAGTCAATAGTCTTGCTGTACAGCGGGACAAAGGCAATGAGAAACGTCAAGGCAAATCCCCTCCATCACTCACCAGACCCTTCTCCGTCCCTGTAGATCTAGTTTCCATTAACAATGACTCCACCAGCCACACTAAGGGAAACACACTTCAGCGCTACAAAGATTTCGGGGGATTCAAGGAGAAGGCCGATAGGTGGAAGGACAACAGACATAGTGAAGGAGATTCAGGTTCTGAAGCACTCCGGCAAAGAAATTATAGGAGAAATAAATTTCAGTAAGTTTTTCAACTTCTACAGTCAGTGGTTCTGCTAACATGGCCTCAGAAAAATGTTTTGAATACAGTCCAAGGTCCAAATTTGGGCAACCACCACAGTGCATTTTATTATTGATGTTTTTGAAGTGAAGACTTTGAGCTCACAAAGACTCAAAAGTAAAAGTTTAATAGGATGCCTGTTTCCTCATTCTTCAGTGATCAATTAAGCAGATAAGTGTTTAACTTTTTTTTTTTTTAGATTTTCACTGAAAATCTGATCGTGAGACTCAGTGAGACGATGATGTAGGTGAAGGAGGCCATTGTTAGGCTGAAAAGAAACCCACCAAGAGATTTTTGAAACTTTAGGCGTGGCCACATTAACAAATCCAATAAATTTTTAAAGAGTAGGGAGTGCAAAGCACACCAAAAGGCCCAAAATGGGAGACACGTTTTTTCCTTAGCTAAGAAAAACCTCACCCAGCAAGTCCAAAACATTCTTTAGCAGGTAGGCGTATCATTGTCAAGGTCTGCAATCAAGAGGCGCCTTCATGAATGTGAATAGGGTGAAGATGAGACAATAGCTGGGAAAATGTCTGTTACTGCAGCTTTAAAAAAAAAAAAAAAAACTTTGCTCAGAAAGTTGAAAGTCACACTAAAGAAGGAGTTCAGTTAAACAGCGAAGAGCTCAGAGAGTCCAAATCTAAATGATTCAGCAAGAAGCTTAATCCCAAAATGAATGTAGGGCGTGCGGTATGACCAAGGTTTTCTGAGTCTGTCTTTGTGGCAGCACAGTGCAAACACGTTTGAGAAAGTGATTAGCTGCATCTCCACTATGTGGTGCAGAGGATGGTCATTATCCACAGCCACAGTTATTTGGATGACCTCCGCATCACCTGACAGAGGAATCCAAACAGTGTGTGGATTCACACTAGATCCAAACACCAGCAGCAAGGACAAATTCCCTTAGTGAGTAATACGGATGCATTTCTGCAGGAAATTATTACGCAATCAACATCCCAGTCTCCCTGAAAAGTCCTGAAGTCATGGAAGGTCACACTGTGGTCCGGGAAGTGAGAGTGTGTCTTCATGAAAAGCGCATCAAACTGCACTCTTTGTTCCCTCTGCTGTTAATCGGCTCACCACAGCTGGTCCATCTTATATTCCACAAAGATCACATGCTCCCCGATGATCGTTAGACCAGCTCCAGATTTCAAATCGCAGCTGGGATTTCAGACTTTGCTCCGGGCAGTCACATCATCATTGATGATCAGGTGTTGGAAGTTCTCTGTCGTTGAGAGTGCAAAGGAAGACAAGTAGTAGGCTTTTAGATCTTGACTTTGAAAGACTGGGGGGAAACAAAAGACAGCCACTTCATTTGCTTGAATGTGAGCCAAAAAAAACAACGTTAGATGGAGATAAAGTTAGTAAAATGAACAAAAAGCACAACAGCAGCAGGTTCTGCCACTTGCTTCCAATGAATGGCGTAATAAAAGCAGAGGGTTTACACTCAGGCAAAGAAAGGCATTAAACTTGATTGGGCTCGCACAGTTCTGGAAAAGAAGACAAAAAATTTTTTTGGACAGATGAAATCACCTGAAATTATGTCAGTTTGTCCAATTACCTTTGAGCCTCTGAAAATGGGGGACTGTCTGTGATTTTGGTTTTTTGGGTTTTTTTTAAAGGCTGTAATTCCTAAACCCTGTACAATAGTACTGGTACAACCCTCGAGTTAAAGCTGCAAGTCTGCACAGTCTGCCTCAAAACTAAAAAGACAAAACTACAAAGATGATACCATTGTCCAAATAGTTATGGGTCTAACTGTATGACATGCTTTCTGTTTAAGCATCTTGAATAAGTATTTCTGCCTTAAGATCCTAAAGTATAGATTCTCATGCTATTAATAATGATTGGAAAGTGTTTTATATTTAGTCAAACAATCACTCATTGCTTTTATTTCCCTCTACAAACAGCACCAAAAAGTCCATGTCTGCAGATGAACTTTCCAAGATCAGCTCATCAGGCTCTGACAGCTCATCTTCAGTCAACGAGGTAACATCAGCTCCTGTATCAGTGATTGACCTAAAAAGTTTAATTTAACCTGTCTTTATTATTTTTGTGCTCCTATTGAGTGATTGTTAGTGTCCTTGCTGCATGTATGATAGTGTTGTAGCTTTGTGTACTGTGAGCTAATGTTACAGTGAAAAACACATGAAAGGAGGCTTCTTGTACATCAAAGGAGGTCTCGCAGACCTCGTACCTCATCACTTTCCCTGGCCCAATTAGGTCAAGGTCCGGGTCCGCAAGCGCAAGAAACACAAGCGGCGCTTAGCCTACGCCCGCAGTGGTTTGATGTGTAACTTTGCTGGCTCCAAGGAGAGCGAGTACTGGAGCTTTCCATTGCCGCCCATAAGTCCCTGTGTGGCCAGTCTGACGAGCTTGGTCAGTAGCGCCGATGTCCAGGACCTCAAATCCAAGGTTGGATATAGGGATTTTTTTGCCAACCAGATCTCTTCTCTGCATGCAACTCTTGCATGTGTATGTACCAAATGGTTGGATAGCTTGGATTGTTCTGGGACTTCTGATTTCTGCTGTGCAGGCCAGGACAGTGAAAAATGGGCTGTTGCTTTCAAGCAGAAGGGAAATATTAAAGCCCGTTTTTAAAGCTCATTTCTGATCTTTCTTGTCTTTCCGACCAAAATGAGGAGAGGGTCAGCAAGGACAGAATATTAGAATATGAAAAGAATATTATTATGTGCTCTGATGTCAGTGTGTTTGGTCACTTCTTGTCGTTATGGTTATGCAACACAAACTAACATACAGTATTTAATAGGCGGCCATTATTAAATCAGTTTTGATTTATTAACTTATCATCAAGTCTTTTTAATTGTGGACTGAAACTTCTATTAATATTTAACTATAAGGAATTGTACATATTAAAGTAACATATGTTCCCCTTGACCCTGATAATGCATATATGCAAATATGACTTGTTGATTTCCTCTTTACAGAGCCATCCTGGTCTATTAACGACTGCTTAACATTAGGGCTGCCACAAAAAGATTATTTTGTTAGTAACCGATTATTTTTGCAATTAGTCGACTAATCAGATCATCATCCATTGGACGTAAAACGTACAGCTTATTGCACCAGCATGCATGTGCTCTTATATAACTATCATTAGCTTACAGCTTGAAGTGTTTAAGGTATGTGCTAACTAAAAATAAAGACAAGATGATAGTTTATTAAACTTTTAATTTTTAAATTTGGAGTAAACTCTCTACCATCTCACACTTCTGTTTAATCGGTTTTCTGTTTGACGTTTATTCAGCTGTGTGAACAATATAACAGTAGTTATAGTATAGATTTGAATGCTCGAGGTGTAAGTGCAGCCACTCAGCCTGTACTGCATGTGTCACAAGTTAAAAGACAAAGGCAGACTATGCTTACAGGATGTGATGTTACAACACTAGTGAAATATTAATGTGTCATATTTCAAACGTATTTCTTTGTTCTAACAAAGAAAATTAAAATCATGATGAACAACAGGAGTAGTGATTACTGTAACTATATCACCAAGTAAACATCGCAACATTTTTAAACATTTTGTTGTTCAGCAGCAACAAGACTGACGGACTGTGTTTGAGGTAATATCACAAATGTCACAGATTTAATATTTGGTGTTTATTTGCTGGCTTGTCGGTAGCGGCCCTTTAAAAGCAAGTCTACCACACATCTATTCGACCAACGCCAGCTGATCTGCGATGCCAGTTAATCTGGAACACCGGCTCTAGTGAGCCTTAACCACCCGGCTAGCTATCGAGCTGGTGGGTAACAGACGTCTCCGAAAAGGTCAGGGCACTTTTGCAAATATTTGATGTCTTGATAAATTGGGCAAATATTTGAAGTTTACACAGCTACATTCTCGCCTAAAAATATCTTAAAAGTTTATTTTGTGACCCAAAAAGACACCCGACACAAATCTGGTAAAAGGGAGGACGCATTTGTCGCAGCATTTGGAGGAGTCTTTGAGTTTGGACATCCTTTGTCGCATCGCTGTTACGTAATCGACCTGCAAATGCGACTTCCGAAAGATGCAAAAGACACCTCTGAACTTGGACACAGCTAAGATACCGAAGACTGCTTCTTCTTCTTTGGCGTTTAACGGAAGCTGGTGATGGACTGTCACTATTGTGCTGCAGTTATATCATGTGCATTGGGTGTGGTTTGGTGGAGGCACTTGTAAATTTAAATGTAAGCCTTTAAGATGATATTGGCGCTTGCGCAGCAGGGGAGCACGGTTGGGGGGAAAGGAGTGACTGTCACTTTGGATCAGAACGTGATTTGTTTTGTTGTTGTTGGCTTCTTTACACAATTTGTGCTCCAGTTTTTAAAATCTTTGTGTTTCAGATAACTGATGGCTCAACGTTCTCCCTTCCAATCCACAACACCAATGAGGACAGCATAGGACATCACGACACCAGCACCCCTGATAGGTGAAGCCCTCACTCAGTTAATTTATAAAAATTCAAAATCCAACATTAACGTTCTGTGGTAATTTGATATTCTGCTACATGGAATTTATGCAGGTTGTCTTTTTTGCAGGACTTGGTCTCTCGGTAAATTCCTGAGGAAAATGGCACCCAGAATATCCCCCAGCAGTGAATCTCCAACAGATAAAGCAGGTAACCACAAGTCTGGAAATGCAGATTCAGTGTATTTATATAATGCAACACTGATGACACTTTAATGACTGACATGTAGTAAACTTTAAATGGGCTGCAGGAGATATTTAAGTCAAAAGATGTTGGATTTAGAACTGTATTTGATACGTTTTATAGCTTTAACTGTTGGATAAAGACCTCCTCCATGGCCATTCCTGCTACACCAACATAGTTTTAAAAAATGAGCATTTCATTAAAATTACAGGATTTAACCTTCAGTTAAGTCAAATCTTATTGTAATGTTATTACTAATATTGCTATCTGTCCTTTTGCTGCCAACAGTCACCTTCTCCAAGCACACTTCACATTCTAACCAAACGACAAACCAAAACAGTGCGAAATCAAATCGTAACCCCACCATTCGAATCAGCCGTGCCACACGGGGGTTGCAGTGGGACTCCTCTCTGGACCAAGAGGTTACTGACAGCAAGGAGCTACGAAACCTGGATGAGTTCCTTGGGAATCAGGTGAGATCACAACTTAAGAGGGAGAAGGAGCAGGTTTCTAACTTGAGTTTAAACCCACACGACTCTCTCATTTATACCATAAATGTGCTATTTTCAGGACTTACTTCTTAGGTAGATTATCATTGTACACATAGATGGGCAACATGAAATGGGTCCCAGTTATAGCCAGCCCAGTTATTTTACACAACTTTAAAACCAGATTTACAAGTTATTTAAAAAATGCCTTTTTTGGCACTAAATATTGTCCATATTTAGCACATTATTTCCTGTCTTCAGCTTCAATATCAGCTATCCACGTTTAGAAAAACGTCTAGTTGTTCACACTTTCCTCACCTTTGTCATCAGGTGAATGAGCTGCAAACTAGAAAGGATCTGTCGCCAGCTGAGACGATTTTTCTCACAGCCACGATGCAGTTCAGAGAGAACATCAAAGACATGTACTCTGTCCAGGTCAGTCAGTGTTTTAACTTGTTGGCTCAAATGACAGAGGAATATGGAAGGCAGCTTTTTCATGTTTTCCTTGTGAAAATCTTCATTTTTTTTTACACTTTTACTGACCAAATAGCTTGAAAATAATAATTCTGTTGGCACCCTCAGAAGCCCCAGATTCACTACAAAGATCTGATGAAAGGCTTCCATAACAAGGTGAACACGCTAGCAGGAGCCACTGAAAAGGGAGAAGTTCCAATGGTGGTAAACCTCTTCCAGTCTGTGCTGGACGGCTTCATCAGGGCCACAAAGAAACGAGCAGCGTCTGAACCTGCAAAGGTAAATTTTATTGCATTCGGTCGATCCTCAGTTGCTAAAATACTTTAAGAGTACAGCTCATTTATATGTATATTTCCCTTCTGGGTTCTAGACGTTGAAGAAGAGAAGGAAAAAGGATAAAAGTGTAAGTGAAATATCATAATTGAATTTACTTCTCGTGAATCTTGCTGAGTCTCATGAGGGATCTTGCTTTATTTCTTGTGTCTACAGCTTGACAGTCCTCTGGATCACCTGTTCAGCACATACCAGGTGAACATTATGCAGTCATGTGACTTGTGTGGCTCCTACATCTGGGGAATGGAGAAAGCCTATATGTGCAGTGGTGAGTTAAGAAAACAATTTGTATGAGCATTTCAAGAAACAATAGACAGTTCAATTTGACTGTGTTTTCCTCCTGTTTTTATTTTAGCGTGTAAGTTGATATGTCACAAGAAATGCCTGAGCAAAATCATCACGGACTGCTCGACACGGTGTGCCAGGCAGGTAGGTATTTTTCAATCAAATATCGTAGTATGAAAGAATAAGTATAAAAACGTTCCCTTTTATTGCTTGAGACTCATGTCTACTCTTCTTATCTTGTGATAGGATGGCAGTTTACCAGCCTCAGCTCACTTTGGCGTGCAGGTGTGCGCCCTCACCAGTAAAGCCAACCCCGTGCCCATAGTGATGGAGACGTTGCTGATGCACGTGGAGCTAAACGGCCTCTACACCGAAGGGATTTACCGCAAGTCGGGCTCGGCCTGCCGAGCGAAGGAGCTTCACCAGGTTCTGCAGAAAAGTAAGAAATTAATGAAAGTTGAAATGCACGAAGTTTCCAGAAAAACTATTTTACAAGAGTATAAATTCTAAAAAAAAGTCATCAAATCTCCATAACCTAATGGCAAAAAAAGCCATTTAAAATAACCTCTTTTTGAGTATAATTTTTTGTGTGTGTGTGACCTGTTTTTTACCTTCAGATCCTGAGACAGTATGTTTGGATAACTACCCGATCCACACCATCACAGGCCTGATTAAACGCTGGCTCAGAGAGCTGCCTGACCCCCTCATGACATTTTCCCTCTACCACGACTTTCTGCATGCTGTGGGTGAGGAACTGTTTAAACTTTGAGCACTTTTTTTTTTTTTCAGAAATGCCTTAATTCTCTGCAAACATCCTCTTAGACTTTGGTTCCATGTTTACATGTTAGTGTCACACAGCTTCTCCACATTTTTAATTACCTGCTCAGCCACGTCCCAAAGGTCCTCCACTTTATTGAGATCTGGAGACTGTGGAGGTCATTTAAGTACAGTGAACTAACTGTTCAAGAAACCAGATTGAGCTGATTTGAGCTTTTTGACACAAGAGCAATGACACAATGTGATCTTCGTTTGGCACAGTTGGTAACAATATGCAGGTAGGTGTGGCATTCTGAGATGCTTATCAGGGCATTTTCAGCCAGAGAACTCCTGTTCATTCGGTTTCTGATCATTCTCTGTAAACGTTGTGTAAGAAATCCCAGTAGATAAAACACTTTCTGAAATAATCAGACCAGCCTGTCTGGTACAAACTACCACACCACAAAGTCTACTTTCTTCCGCATTCTGATGCTCAGTTTGAATTTAAGCTTGTTACTTTTACCATGTCTATATGTTTAAATGCATTGACTTGCTGTCGTGCATTTGGTTAATTAGATATTTGTGTTAATAAACAGTTGAACATGTGTAACTAATAATGTGGCGTGTTATGTGTATATGTTATTGCTTAAAAAGAAACATAGCAGTTATAACTGTGTGACTATTCTGCATAATATTGACAGACACTATGTACATGTTGACTCTGTGTTTCAATGGTGACTTTAAAATTTTCAGTATTTTCAAATATAAACAAATGTGAGTGCAGATATTTAAAATTTCCCCTGTTAATTCATCCCCAGAATTACCCGAGGAAGAAGAGAGAATAAAGGCCGTGTACCAAAAGCTCGAAGAACTTCCTCCTGCTAATTTCAGCACGTTAGAGCGGCTGATCTTTCACCTTGTCAGGTAGGCAGAGTCGACTTTTCTTCAGTCATGTGGTGAAAGTCCAGTGAGATTTTGACCCGTTTGTTTCTCTCAGAGTTGCAAAGGACGAAGAGCACAATAAGATGTCACCAAGTGCACTTGCTATTGTGTTTGCCCCCTGCATCCTGCGTTCACCTGATTCTGATGACCCCCTCCTCTGTATGAAGGACGTGCCTAGGACTACACTGTGAGTGATCATATTGTGCACTACTGCAACTTTACACAGTCCTTGTTAGACACTGTATTTCTAAAATAATAATAATATTAATTGACTGTTTTGCACAGTTGTGTGGAGATCCTGATCACTGAGCAGTTCAGGCGCTACAACGAAAAGATGCAAAATATCCAGGAGCTGGAACACGCGGAGGCCATGGCTGTCAATCAACTCAGACTCAGAAGACAAGCCACGGTGAGAGGACGCTACAAAGGAAGAGCAGAACAAATGCGACACCAAACAGCGTTTGTTTAACTGCATCAGTCCGGGTGATGTTTTGCATTAAGACAGACCCTGCTAAAGAGAAAAGTAAACTATCCCAGAAACACATATTGGAACTGTCCTTTCTGGGGTTCAGTGACTGCTCCAAGCTCGAGATGCATTGTTTGTGGTCTTCCACCGCTTCCCACACAGCTTGAAATTTGGTCTCATACTTCTTGTAGGTGTCTCTTATTTCTGCCAAAGGTTCAGCTTTGTGCTCTGCTAGCTTCTCGGTTAGCGGAGCTGTGATTGTGCTAGCAAGGCTCGCCGACTCATCACGTTCTTGTTCCTCTTTCTTCCTATTTTTCGACATTTTCCAAAATAGCGGGCGCAAATGGTCCTTAGCAAACAGTTCTGAGCACAAAAAAAGTAAAGTAGGTAAATGATTAAGTAGAAGTTATAAAAGTTCGGGAGCACTAACAAATACGAGAGAGAGAGAGATAAACCCACAGATAGCTCACAATAATGCTGCTCTGGCCTCTGTGCAGGTTGTTGAACAGTCTGAGCTCAAGGTTCCACAGGAAACACAGCCTGATGAAGCGGTGAAGACCCTCCTTGAAAGGATCGAGTCCCTCAAGCAAGAAAAGTGAGCTAGTAATGTTTACTTCTAGTTGTACTCCTTTTATTCCTCTTATTTCTCTCATTTGAATGTTAATATCTTTTTTTGTTTACAGGTTGGACTTGGTCTCCAGGTTGCCTGAGCTGGATCAGGAAGAATCTGACATTGAAAACTTAGACTCCTCATCATGGTTGAGCACCGACAGCCTGGACCTACTAGGGACACTGGACTTGGAAGGTCAGTAAAGAGGTATGGTATTTTCGCCTTCCTCTGGGTGTAACAATGAGAGTTTGTCACTTGGTTAAACATTGTAAAGTTGTTTTTCACAAACCACCATTCACTTAACCTGTGTTCTGTGTTTTTTGATGTCACTGAGCTGGTCCGGGGTCTGTTTTGGCCACTTTAAAGTTTTTGCTCTCTCTCTCTCCCTCCCTCCCTCCCTCACTCTGAGAGTGTGTTTACTTTTGTTTTTTTGGGAGGGGGGGAGGGGTTGTTTTTTGTTTGTTTGTTTTGATATGATAGTATCTTTCACTTGCACTGATCTCTCATTATAGTGCAAAGCTTTAAAGTACATATTCAACACTGAACCAACTTCAGGTGTTATATCTGCCGCATTTCTAATGAAATTACAAAAGAACAGGCCTCGCCTGGCCATGAAACACATGTAAATGAGGAATTATGTATAAATCGCAGTAATTCCCTAACAATAAATCTTTTTTTTTTTTTTATAACACAAAAATTATGTCTTAGGTCAACAAATTATGACCTAAACGGGAGCTTCTCTTGTGTACTACATCTGCCATACCAAGTGTGTTTAGTAATGTTTGTGTTCTCAGGAAAACCAATCACGCATGTGAAAACCCAGGAACCTGACCTCCCTCCCAAACCTGCTGACCTGACACAGAGAATTAGACATCTAATGGTTCAACGCGATCATGAACAGAAAGAGTTCACATCTGGAGAAAAAGCAGATGTTATCCAGCCTCGAAAAGACACTCCCTCCCCAGCCAGCACGCCCCAGATAGCCAGTAAGACGTTTAACGGGAGCTCTGACGACCTGGACATCCCTTACATTGACGAGGATGAAGATTTAAACGGAGAATAACACCATAAATTGTTATAATTTGAAAAATTCCCAAATGTGTATTAATGGAAACAAAAAAGTGTGTGCTTTGTTTTGTAGACGTTTCGATTTGTCCATGCTGGTATGGAAATGAACTGCTTTGAAAATGTATATGTATTTAATGGGAGATGATGCTGACTGTTCTTTCGGGGGAGGTTTTATTATTATTATTATTATTATTATTATGGCAGATCTGGATTAGTACTTCTCTTTGTATCAGTATACTGCGTGTAATTTTTTTAACCTATTTCAGAATTGTACAGCTCTGATTTTAATAAAAGGCAGATATTTTTGACGTGTTCTTTGTGACGAGCTCCGTCAAGAAATATAGAACGTGATAAAGAGCACTCAAGTACACAAGAGTGTCTTTTACTAATTAACTCTGAGCTCAATCACTGTGTTACTAATGAATGCCTTGTGTGTTGTTGGGGAATAAATAGCTTGTGCTTGTACCAGAAAACTTCTGACCTTGTACATAAAGTGATTCTGTCTCCTAAAGACTTCAGTGCTGCATTTTGTGTTCTCATCCTGCTCACAAAGACATCCCTTTAGTTGTATTTCTAGTTATATTGATTTAATTCTACACTACTGTGACTGATTAAGTTTACCTGACTGACTTTATTTGCTATTGCAAAGCTGTGCAACTTCACCAAGTCAGCATCTGTTTATAATTTCGTTTTCTTTTTTATTTTAGGACATCATACAAGTTTTGCCAATATCACCGACTGAAATAAACCAAATGTTATCAAGGCTCAGCGTGCTGCCACATCCTCTAGTCACTAATGTACTTATTTTCTGTCATGTGTTAAAGGTTAATAGGAAAAATTTATTTTGATTATTTTATTACTCAAGTCGAGAATAAAAAATAAAAAAATGAAGCTGGAAATCGGGTCAAATCATAACAAGCTGAATTTAAATGTAATGCTGTTAACATTCAAACTCATATTTGCGGCAAATTTAATAAGTGAGTATTTAATTGGAATAAGTGTTAGAGTATTTTTTATTTATTCCAATAGCTGGGAAATTACAGTGTTACAGCAGTCAACAGTGAAACACAACTCAGTAAAACAAACACAACATCGGAGAATGAAGTAAAGGTATGAAATGACACTAGAATAGAAAGAAGTGAAGCCCTGACCACATCAAAATTGAAATGTCAGACAATTGGAGCTTAAATCTAAAATGTATGCAGATATTGTCATATGAGGTGGTTTTGAAAAACTGTTTGTGACACTGGGAAAAAAAATCACATCACGTGAAAATATCAAGTTATCTCAAAATCTTTACTTAAAAACTTTACATTTCTAGTTATTTACTGGGAGGCTTGAGTTGGTAAGTTCAAATTGTGAGATTCTTATGTTATGCCTGTTGGAGAGATACAGTTCTAAATTTCAATGTTCTTGTATAACAGCCATAAAGTTTTTACTGTTTAATTCTAAATGAGATTTCAGTCACAAAAATGTGAGTTCAATAATGATATTAATTGAATTTCATCTTCATTGATTACGCTCTTCAGAGGGCCAAACTTGGAGGTACATGGTTTGTTTTGCTTTATTTGTGGCTCACTGTGAATGTTACATCTGCACACATCCTGTGGTGGTTTTGCGTTTCCATTACCCAGAAGTCTAAAACTTTCATTTGTTTTAATTTCTTTTTTCTTTTTCTGCTACACAAGCAAAAAGAGGCACCAGCCCCTATTTGCTTTACATAGTAAATTTTATGTTTATATATAACTAGACCGTTTTTGCTGATATTTTAAATCATAATTTTCGTATAACTATTTCACATTTCTTATTTGTTTTTATCAATTGGTGTTTACATATTTTCTCTCCCACTGTATTGATTTTTTAATGCCATGCAAACTTTTATTTTAAGGCTACATGTAACCAAACTTTCACCTACATCTATACTACACACACGCACAATCGCTAACTTAGTATGCATACTACACAATCTTAATCCTAGGTTTAATAAAATAGCCATCTTTAGAGTATGATGTTCATTAAATATTTTGAGTTTGAATACGTATTTCCTCCAAAGGAATTTTCTTCACTGGGTTCGAAGAAGTAGTCAGACACGGTTTACGTTTCTTCGTAAACACAGTCACTCTCCAAATAAAGCATTTCCTCTTTGTTACCCGCGATGTGATGCTCACAAATCACCGTGTGAGGATCGATAGCGTTGACATCATCTGAGCCAATCCAACGCCCTGTTCTGCTTCGCCCTTGTATTAGACAGCCAATCGCTGGACGTCATTGCGCCAGAAGGGGTGGGTTGACATCTAGTACAGGAAGCCAGGCTGAGGTGAGGTGGGGAGGAGAGATCACAAAATAGCTAGCTCGCTGCTAGCTGCCTCCTGGAGCCGATTTGCCCGAAGTGCGATGAGCCCAGGAGGCGAAATTAGTGGGTTTTTTTGGTTTTGATTGGCGCAACGATGACCCTCTGACCCCAAGAATGGACATAAGTTAATGATGACGGGGGAGAAGAAGAAGAAGAAGCGGCTGAACCGCAGCATTCTTCTTGCAAAGAAAATTATAATAAAAGATGGAGGAAGGGTGAGTTAAATATTTATTTATCTCCCGTAAGTTAGCCTGCCATTGAGTTAAACGGGCTCTCGGCCGCCTGTGCTGGTGTGTTTATTTCGTGAAAATACGCGAGGTAATGCAGCTTTTGTTGCGGCTGTCGGTGGTAGCGGGCAACGTTGACCGTTAACGGAGGCTGGGTGTTGGGAGGGCTAACACTGCTAGCTGTGGGCTAGCATTTCCAGTATTAGCGGCCTGCGTTAGCTGCTTGTTAACACGTCAGCTCAGGTAACGGTAGGTCGTTGATACCGTTGTTAGCTCTGTTTCTTTTATTGATAAAGCAGACATTCAGTTACCTTTACTTTTAGCTTTTTCACTCTACATTAATGCTAATAGGAACTCACGTTTCTTTAAATTATGTGGCACTAAAAGTACCAGCTGGGACTAGCTCAACGTTAGCTTACAAGCATATGTGTTTAATTGGGCTTATTTTTTATTTGCCCTTACTAGCTGAATAGTTACATCTGGGTAGTTTTAAGGTGCTGTATGCGGTACAAAGCTAATGTGCAGTTACTTGGTTAATCTTATAAGTAGGTGAGGGCAGCATATTTAAACATGGGGTTTGTCATGTTGGTTAAAAACAAGCAGAACACAACATCGGACAACTAAAAACATTGGTATTAGCTTCCGGATTTAGAGCCAATCCCGATCTGATGTAAGGTAGGATAAGTGTACGTTAGCTGTCCAGAGTTTGGTGAGTCAGGCCCTATTGCCATATTTTTCTCCTGTCTCTGGTTTATTGACACCTGTAAAGCTGTAATGTTGTGACATTTTTTTATTTTGGATATTTGTATAAAGTTGCCTTGACTAAAGGGCAACTCCCATACAAGGGATTATATAGGTGATTCATTTAAATTTGTTTTGACTGTTGACTGTAGATGGTGGTGATTCTCCTAAATTAGGCTGCTGGCAGTGTGAGTATGGTGGAGCTGTTATAAACTCAGTGAGGCATCTGTACCGGTTACGTAATCAGTGGGACAGTAATGCCAAACATACTGAAAATCCATATGAAGACTAACAATTGTGATCATAATGAGGAGAACCACTTCAGATGATCACCTTACTTGATGGGGCTCTTTTCCACTCAGGCTCCATGTTTGTAATCAGTCTTTACTGTGGCTGTGACTGGTTCTGACCACTCAGCTATTAAGATTTCATTTATGAACATTGAGCAGGAGTGAATGATAGCATTAGACTCCCTAGTCAATGGCAGTGCATTAAGCTCTGAATGCGAGGCAGGGTGTCATTTAAATGGAGAAGTTGCTGCATCCATTCAGTGACACAGTTAGATGTTGTTCTTCATTTTCTCGGAGAAGCAGGCATCCCAGGGATACAGTTGTGATGGAGCAAAAAGGGTGGGAGCTTATTTGATTTACGCCCCTGTCAGGCCTGCAGGCTAGTGTGGTATGCTGGGAAATTACAAACCGCACAAGAGTCTTTCGGTTTAGGCTGGCGTATTTTATAGTTTCTACAATTATCACACAAAGTCATTTCCTGCCATAATTTGTTCTCAGTGTCCATGTACACGGCATCATGCGACATCTTCACCTTTGCAAAGATTAAATTGAGCTGGAATATAGTGACTTCCTCCCCACGATGTGGTTTTTATAAAAGGCAAAGGGGATTTCTATTTGCGTGTTACTCATTACAGATCTAGGCCTTTATTTTAAGAGTGACCCAGTAAGCTAAAATACTAACTGTTGTACTATGTCATCTGTTAAATCAAACTGTATAATTTAAATTTTTATGAATTTAGTAAATTATGATTGAGTAAACTTGGGTTTTCCCCTGGTTTACAATGGAATTTTGGGTGGTTAACATGATTGGTTTGAATATTGCTAAGAGTTGCCTTAATTGTTCATTTCTTGTTATTTCTGTCTGTTTGATAATGAAAAATCAATTTTAAGCTTCAGGAAATGAAACTCCACTTCAAAGAAAACGATTCTGGAGATTTTTACTTTGCGAGAATGTCAAAACCCATTTAGTAGGCTCCAGACAAACCTCGCATCTCTTGGTAAAAACGAATCCTCTTGATTTACATTCTGGTCATTGTCTTGGACTTAGTGCAATTCATAATGAGGGCAAAGCAGTATAGATGTGTCTTAATGTTGTAAGTATGTAATGCATTAATGTAACCACTGTGCTTCTTTTGCTCATGTCAGCTTGTGCAATTTAGATTTGAACGCTGCATCATTTACTGCAACTTCCTGTTGTAAAGTGCATTCAGAGAAGTGTGTTGGTAACAAAATATTGCTCATAACTTGGCTATTGCTAGTGAAAACAAATGCTAGTTTAAGTAGAAGCAATCTGAGGTTATCTGTAAGGTCATTTACTTATCTGCAGGCTAAAATACAAAAGAAACATTTCTTACTCAGTAAGTGTCCTTTAGTCTATTTTATTTATAGTTTTCACATAATTTATGTGCATGTTAATCTCCTAATCATTGTCAGGTTGAGTAAATGTAGTCATTTTATGCAGAAAAAGCATATGAAATACAATTATTTAGCAGTGTATCTGTCAAGTCAAAAAGAAAAAATCCCGTAATTTGGACACTTATTCAAATACAGGGTATGAAGTGAATTTCACTCTTGTACCCATCTGTGGGTTGTTCCACAGAATCAGGCGATGTGGAGTCTGTATCATTTAGCAGATTCCAGCTCTAGGTTTGATTTGTTAATGTCTTCCCACAAACAGGCACTTAAATGCATGTTACGGTCTCTGTTGCTTGTCATCTAACCGCCTTTCTACCTGTATGTCTGTGTTTGTCTCCATTCAGCCTCAGGGAATTGGGGAACCCAGTGTTTACCATGCCGTGGTGGTCATCTTCCTGGAGTTTTTTGCATGGGGTCTACTCACTGCCCCGATGCTCACGGTAAGCCTAGAGTGTACGCATGCACATACACACTCTGTTATGTATACTGACATAACTGTTTATAGTCTAACACACCCACCTTTCCTCCTTTAAAACCCCAGCCAGCGAGTGGCATTTCTCAGACCATTGGTGTCTATGAATAATTGAATCTCCAATCGATTGAGCAAGACCAGGGTGGCGTGGTTTTGGTTTTTGTGAATGTGCATTGGCAGATGTTTTGCCAGCAGCTAACGAACTGAAAAATATGAAAAGGCCACCAAAGTGTTGTATTGTCTGAGCACTAGTTCTTTGTCTAAAAGGCTTATCAGGGGGTCGCTGGTTGGTGCCGTCAGCCCGGAAAACCACACCATACAATCACCTCGCTGCACCACACAGCAGCGTGGGGTGGTTCCAAGTATTTGACTCACAGTTTGAACAGCGTCATGTAGAGGAACTTCTCTCTAAAATGTCTCAATCAAGAAGTATTTTGCACAATTTCATATTTTTTTTAAATAAATAAAGGGCTAAGATGACTGAGACCAATGAAGTACTTTAGTTTATACCAGCAGGGATTGTGTGTTCATCAAGCCTGTAGACTCCTGGTGAAACAAAGGACTGCAACAACACCACGCCAACGGGGGATTGTATGTTAATAGTTTTCATTCTTCTCACCCTGCCTTTTCACATTTCAGCCAAACTCGGCATTTACTGAATTCTTTCCTTTCTAGTTTCTCCTTGGGTTTTTTTTTGTGCACATTCCTTTTCCTTCTCGTGTAAATGTCTGTGAGGAGAAACTGGTGTCTCAACAAATAATGAGTAAACATCTGTGAGCCACATGATGTAAAGCAGACAGGCTTACGCAACACATGCTTCACAGCAGTCTCCTGTTTAAGGAGCTTGTTGTATGTGTAACTGTTTAGCATTAATTACTGGTTGGATGGGTGGGGTGGATTGGGAGGGCTGTTGCCTTCACAATCCCTGGACAGAGGCAGGATTTGCATTTTAGACTAATCAGAGGACGCCTGAAGATGAGAGCCACTGCTTCACTGCTCCCAGTGAGTGCACTGCTTCATTAGTATCCAGCAGCAACAGTCTTCACAGAGCATTCAGAGTGTGTGTGTTGGGTAACTGACTCCCAGAGGAAAACAGGGGATTCTTAGCTTTGCCATCAGCTTTCCCTCAGTACCCCCAAACAATAATCAGATCCTGTTGTTGTCCCAGTTGTGCTCATCGTGTCCTAAACTGCTTGTTCCTGCGCCAGTGTCAATGAACCATATCTGCCGTGGACTTTAAACCTGTGAACTTCATCTATCTGAACGCCTGTTTCCGTTCTGCACCCACTAATAATGAGCTGCTTGACTATGGCAAAAATCAGAATTGCATTTAATTTGGTTAATACTGAGATCATGTTTATTTAACAGGGTTACTCTTGGACTTGCAGAAAAAAAATAGTGGATTTTTCCTGCCATCAAAAGACACACTAGGTACAGTCCTTAACAAATTTGTTAGATCACCTGTCGTAAATTAAATGCCAGAGAGAAATAAGTCAGAAACTTGTTTAAAACTGAAAATGACTAAATTAACTGAACTGAAGTCGTGTCTTTACACTCAGATTTGAGCTAGAAAACCAGATTTCTCTGAGAATTTAGAAATGAATCAAACAGATTTCAGGAATGCAAGTCAATGACTGTAATTTGCCATTTCTCTTTTTGTTGTTGTTGTTTAAAAAATTCATGGATAACAAGAATTATTATATTCGACCATTACACTGGGTGGAGTCTACTAATTTTGTTAAGCCCTTTAAGTCCCTACAAAAGAATTTCTTAATCTCAAGAGTGAGACAGAGACTGACAGTTCCCACTTTTTTTCAGCTTTATTTGCAGATTCTTGATTTTTAGCAAATTGGTAAACATTTACTCTTAACAGAGCAGAGTGAAACAAATATGCTATAAAACAGAAATAATCATTTTGTTGATCAGTCTCTAACCACTCCACTCTGGAGATGATAACACCGAGGACAAAGGTTATTTATAGTTAACTAAAATTAAACCAAACAAGTAGTTGATGTCATTTTAGTTAGCTGGAATATAAATGAACACTAGACTTTAAAAAATGTAAAAACTAAGAAAATATTGTGTTTAGGTTAACCAAAATAAATTAAAAGTTTAGTTTAGATTCAACTGACAAATTCTTTTTAATATATCAGCACCTTCAACCTGAGATGCCTTTGAATTTATTGAGATGGCAGTGTTTTATGACATTCGGCCATTTGGTTTGTAGTATACTGTTATTATAACAAACAGTGATTGTGAAACCAACAAAAACTGATGTGAAACTAAACATTTCAGACCAATAAAAACTAAACTGAAGGAGTCTAACCCATCGTGGTTACTAAAAGTGAAACTTGAAACACACATTTGAAATAAATTTGAAACAAAAACTAAAGAAAAACACAAAACTGTAGTCAGCATAGCGCTGAGCAACCCTGGAAGCTTTATTAGTTTAGTAAACTTTGCAGGTCATTTGACTGCTCAAACAAATGAGGCTGTGAGTTTATCTTCCCAACATAAGCAGAACAAAAGCAACTTCATCGTGTTTCCTTCCCGAATAAAATGTGGGCACTCCAACATGTTCGGGTCAGTTGTTGTGGAAAGGAAAACTCAGATTTACTAGGGACCACCGGGAGCATGTTGTCTGGAGCCTTTATGATCTTTGCGCATTTGCAGTTCGATTGTGTTTAGTGCTCACAGGTGGATGGGAAGACAAGTTTGTCTATTGTGTGATTCAACGTGAGCATTGAATCATGTTGTAATAAGCCATTAAAAAATAAAAAAGGAGGGGGAAAAGCCAGGTGCCAAATTCTTTAGTCTTTTTTTTTCCCCCTCCTTTTTTGTGCAAGTTTTAACCTTTTTCAGTGACAGTGAAGTCTCTGGGATCTTTTTTCTGTTTGTTTTAAACATGCAAAGCAGCTACATTGTTCATCCAATCAACCAAGTGTGCCCTTATCCAAGCATTTTCCAAGGGCGACTGCCCAGATGGTTCTTTCATTCTGCCCGGGTTAACCTTTCAAACAAGATTGCACTGTTGACAGGAAAGGACGTCGTAGTGCAGACGTTCTTGCGGTGGCTGGGTTTTTGTTTGGTTTTCCTCCCCCTATCAGCAGCTCTTGACCTTTTGTGGAGGATTTTTTCCAGCACAATAACAAAACATGAAATTAGGACCTTTCAAAATGATCCCTTTTCTAAATGGACATTTACAGCATTCATAGTAAAAATAAATAAAATATTTCAAATGGCCCTTCTTGAAGATCTGCATCAAAACTTTTTATTGAATGAAATGGCAAGCAGAAAAAATAATGTTACAGAATTATATGTGACAGCAATTTGTAAAACTACATCTGCTGTAACCAGTGTAGCAGGGAGACAACGGTTTGTGGTATCATGGAAAAATACGTTTTGTTTTTTTGTTTGTTTTAAATCTGTGCCTTGGTTGGTTGTTGGGGTTTTGTTTTTAAATATCCATCTGTGTGTTAATGAGTAATCTTATTAAATAATAAAATTTGCAGTGTTCCCCCTAAATAATTGTGATCATGTTTCTTGCCATAATTCTGCAGGCTTAATTCAGTGTTAATAAAGTGGTTTAATTTACTTTTATGTGTGTTTGCTCTGCAGGTATTACACCAGACATTCCCCCAGCACACATTCCTGATGAATGGGCTCATTCATGGTGTGAAGGTAAGAGACAGCACAACAAGACAATACAATAACTGGTCCGATTCATGTGTCTCACTATAAGACAGCTGGTTCTTGTCCTTCCTTCTGATTGGTTGTGTGATGTTCAAAGCTGTTGGAAAATGCTCAGACGTCTATGACTGTGTTACATCAGAATTATTGCACCAGAGTTTTTTGTTTTGAAATAAATAAATAAGGAGATGGGAGAAACACCCTTTAACCATCTTATCAGTGTTGAAGTTGCATAGGACTCATAAATAACTACATATAACAAATGTTATAGATATCTGGTTATGTTTCTTGTTATTGAAAGAAAAAGTACTAGTGGATTTATTGGATTTCTAAATCTGCAAATATAGAAGGCACTTGAGGAATGATAACAATCGCACAGTTAATGCCACTAATCAGATAAAGAGTATCCTCAATCTTTAAGCGTGCTTTGGTTTTTGTGTGTGTTTGCTGATAAGTTTCCCCTTCATATGTCATTGCTTAGCCAAAGGTGAAGAATTTTTGTTTTTGCTCATGTGTACATTACGCAAGTTTAGTGAGATTTGTGCAGTAACCATTTTACAAAGACCTTGTAGTTCACAATGATTTTACAACCATTACAAGGGTCATCTGTCCTTCACATTATATCTCACAAAATTAAATTGAGTGTAATCAATTAGGGTTCTTTTTTTTTCTTTTTTTAAAGCAGGCTATAATCTCACTTTAATTTCATCACTGTCAATATATCTCAAGGCTTCTGCAGCAGCCGTGCGAAACAAAGTGATATATGAATGGAAATAAAAACCAAAGCCAATTTAAAAGTACCAAAAGAGGAAAAACAAACAGGGTTTTTAAATGACCCCATTAAAATCTTTCATTATTGTTACTGCACCAAGTGGCCAGTTCCCATAAAAACCCAATCAGTGTCCATCATCATGTTTGCCATCAGTGTATTTCCATGTTGAAATATGACTGCAAGCTGTCCAGTAACTGTAGCAGGTTCCCAAGCTGGACTAAGAATAAATGAAGCTCCTTCAAAGGTGATGTAGCGTAAGATAATCTACAGATTGGTTAAGGACATGCTTGTAATCATTTCAAGTTTTTGGTTACTAGGATTTAAGAATTGTGGCCCAATAATTTTTCCTTGCAAAACTGCAAAGCTTGTTAAATTCAATCCTAAGCAAGGTTCCTCTATGACAGGTCACAGCATTTTAAAGATGGTCTCGGTTCTCAGCGTGTGTTGGCCTGTAAGTCTTTATTTATTCTAGATTTAGCATGCCAGCCAGCTAGCTATAAGCGCTCTGTTATTATTTTGTTTGCTCTGGTTTAAAGTTTCCATTAGGAGTAAGTAGGGACTGAGGATGACTCACAGACAGCTGGAAAAAGTTTTATATAATTTTATTTTCAGTCACAGCAGCATGTTAATAGCAAAACTTTGAACATACAGTACTTTGCTGTTCAGTATTTACAATACCCCAAGAGATAACAGAAAGAGAAGGAAAACAAACCAAAGAAATCCTTACAAAACTAAAAACAAACAACAACAAACACAAAAATAAAATGTATAAGGGACATTCAGTGTACAGTTAAATATGATAGTGATATAGAGATATGGTATCCGGTCATGATAAGGTGGTCATTTTAAATGTTTCCATGTACATTAGAAATGGCTGCCATGCCTTAAGAAATTTGGTGGTTGAACCTGCCAGTGTACATCTCATCTTTTCCAAGTGCAAAAACCTCATGAGCTCTGCAAGCCACTGTTCATGTGTGGGAGGAGCTTCCTGCTTCCATCTTAAAAGTATAACGCGCCTTGCAATGAGTGAAGCAAAGGCAATAGAATTCGAATAGTATTTTGGCAGAGTGATGTTTTGAGGTATCACCCCAAAGATAGCCGTTAGAACAGAAGGATCATATTTAACGTTATATATCTCTGAAAAGGTGTTAAATATAGACACCCAATAGTTATGAAGATTGGGGCATGTCCAAAAGGTATGAAGGAGTGAACCTGTTTCTGCTTTACATCTGTTACACAGGGGGTCAGCTCCTGGATAGAACTTGGCTAACTTTTCCTTGGAGGTATGTAATCAGTGTAGGACCTTGAATTGGAGGAGCCCATGCCTGGCACATATCGAAGAAGATTGTACCGCATGGAGAAAAGATTGCCAGAGTTCATCTGTTATATTCATCCCAAGGTCTTTCTCCCACTGTACTTTAAGGATGGAGAAAGAAGGAGATTGAAGACCTAACAATATAGCATCGATTTCTTTAATCGCCCCTCTCTTATCACTGTTTATCTTAATAATAATCCAAAGAAGTCTTCAAGTAATTCCGGAAATGAAGAAAAATAGACTCTTTACAAAGTGGCGAATTTGTAAATAGCGGAAAAAATGTTGCTGGGGAACATTAAAGTGCTTCAGGAGCTGCTTCACTGCTTCAACTCAACAAAGCTGATAGGCACGTTTTGACACAATTGGATGACTCAATTTGGAGCCAAGCTGGAGTCTCTGTAGTAAAATTTCTCATCCAGTACAGCATATTTTGAATATTTGCTGCCAAATATGGAAAAAGTTTTTTCAGTCATCGAGACTTATTTTACAGTTTTGAAACTCTGAGTTCTTGTTTACAGTGTGTGCATGTTCTTGAAAGTGAAGGTTACCCATTAGTAACATTACTGACACATCCAGCAGTATCTTATTCCTCTGTTCCCCTCTATCTTTTCAGGGCCTGTTATCATTTCTGAGTGCTCCACTAATTGGAGCGTTGTCAGACGTATGGGGACGCAAGTCCTTCCTGCTGCTAACAGTCTTCTTCACTTGCGCGCCCATTCCGCTGATGAAGATCAGTCCATGGTGAGTGCAGTATACCGACGGCTCAGTGCTGAAGCTTTGAAACGCCAGCATGTCACTGATCAACATTAACCAAAACAATCTGTAGTTTTAGCCGTTGTGTATGCTCACAGGTGAAGCTTTTGTCTTTTATTCAGGTGGTACTTTGCAGTCATCTCGATGTCCGGTGTCTTTGCCGTCACCTTCTCTGTGATCTTTGCCTATGTGGCAGACATCACACAAGAGCATGAGAGGAGCACTGCTTATGGTTTGGTAAGGAGGCACATTTCAAAAGCTTTTCAAAGGTGTCAGTTAAGAATCTGTCAATTATTTCATCCCTCTTTCCCTCTTTCCTTCAGGTATCAGCTACCTTTGCAGCAAGCCTGGTTACCAGCCCAGCCATTGGAGCCTACCTGTCTGAGGCTTACAGTGACACCTTAGTTGTGATCCTGGCCACAGTCATCGCTCTGCTCGACATCTGCTTCATCCTGATGGCTGTACCAGAGTCGCTGCCGGAGAAGATGAGGCCAGCATCATGGGGAGCGCCCATCTCCTGGGAACAGGCAGACCCCTTCGCTGTGAGTAACACAGTAATCTTTACTGATAAATTTCAGTGTACAGGCTGGGCCAACACAACAGCAGTGTGATTTATCATCTGTTAGTCTCTGGCTTAAAGAAAAACACAAAACATTGTGTGAACACTTACTTCACGCATAATTGAATGTTTCTAATTTTAGCCAAGAGCCTTAAACTGAAAGAACACTTAACACTGTGATTCACAACCAGTGATAAATTAATTGAAATAAGTGAGAAATAATGAGAAAAGTAACTACCCTTTACGTTCAAAGCACAACACAAAAAGTACAGTTTTTTTTTAAATGAGTCATTAATAATAATCTTTAAAAATCCAAATTATGCATTTAATCATTTAGCTGCTGGTTGCGCACTTCTCAGATCTTGGTGCTGCTGACAAGAAAACAAATGATTTACCTAAAGTTGTTAAACTATTTAAAGCATAACTTCACAGTGTAGTTATGAAAGCTTAAATCCACTGTTGTGTGGCGATATGTATTCCTTGAGACTTTCGAAGTCTGGATTATTGGAATCGTGTCTCTTCCAAACGTAATCTTTTCAGTAGCAAATTTACTCTGTAAGTACTTTGCTGAGCTGCTGTGAACACATAACACTGGGAGGAATTTGTAGTAAACAAGAGCAGTCTGAGGTTTCATACCAAGGCTGATAATTCCAGCATTGACAACATGCATGAGCTGCATCCCTGGATCCAAGAGGATTATCTGGATCTCGATTAGCTTGTGATATTTTCTTGAACATCTAGGTGATGTCTCCCAGTTTTACTTTTCTCAGTTCAATATGTATTTGTGAAAATACAATGTGGATGTCCAATTTTGAGCTTTTTCATAATGCTAAAAAGACACTCTGACTTTAGTCAGTACAGTCCAATAACCGCGCCAGAGGGAGTGTTCGCCCAGGGCGCCAAACAGGCTAGGACCGCCAATGTCTGTTAGCATTTTAATGCAAATCTGTCCAATTATTCCTAGAACCTCATTCCCACCAGCAAAAACTTGCAAAGTGTCAAACTGAATGCAAACTTTGTTTTTGCTCTAAGGCACTGCGCTGTGGCGTTTTTCCTCCCATCTCTTGAGTTTTCCAGTGAAAACATGTTCAGATGAAATATTTCGATGTCCATTAAGAACAGAAGGAATACATTTCCTCTGTTTAACAGAACAATCTGTTTAAATGTGCAGATTATGGACTTCTCTCATTTTCACACAGCGTCTTCAAAAAGTCCTTTTATTACAGAGTCGTTATCATTGTTGCTGATGGTTTGCAGATTAAGATAAAGTTATGTTAGCGTATATATGTAGCACATGTGAAAGTAAAGCTTTAATTTGAACACTTCACCCTTATCGCCCTCACAGCCTTTGCAGCTTATGGCTTAATAAATAAGTATATTTGATTAAGCGAGCATGTCAGAAACCACTCCTGTTTTGAATTCTTGCTCATGTTAACTCTTCTTGTTGCTCTCTTGGTCAGTCTCTGCGTAAAGTGGGCCAGGACTCTACGGTGCTCCTCATCTGTATCACAGTGTTCCTCTCCTACCTCCCTGAGGCCGGCCAGTACTCCAGCTTCTTCCTCTATCTCAGACAGGTGAACGCCAAACTTTCTTCCTCACACATTTCCAGAAAGACCACAAATGCCTGAAATATACACCAAAGCAAAATTTAGACACATCACAACCACTTGGTGGGACTGAGCTGCTAAATAAAAATGGCATTACTGGAGCATAAAGGAGATGCTATAAAAGTGTAAAATATAGTATACTGGAGGGGGGTGTTTTGTTTGTTTGTTTTTTATTGAGGACAATAAAATTTATTATTTTACATTTTGGGTAATTAAAGGCTGAAAAGCTCAGGGACATGAGAAACCTGCTGACCACACACTTTCACTTCCACTGCTCCAAGACTGGCCGAACAGGTTTGCTGAGCCGCACGTTTCTTTAAAACTAGAGCAGATTCATTAGGTTTCTCCACAAAATGCTATCACAGGAAAATCATTGCTTTACACCCTAGCAGAAATAAGTGGACGGCTTCATTCATTATGCTGCAGGAGCATACGGGAGCAGCTGTGGGATTGTTTCTGTTTAACTGAAAGTTTCGAGTGGGGGTTTGTTTAGTTTGTGTAAACGGTGTCAGGTGAACCAGTTAGGCAGGTCCTTCACACGCAGGCTCATTTTGTGGGGGGAAGAAGCGACGCTGTCGTTTTGGGGCACCAGGGCTAACACACCCCTTGTCCCCTCTCTGCTGTCTGCATTGATGGAAATAAAAGGGAGCACTCCTGGTGTACTTAGCATAAATACACCAGGAATGTAAAGAACGCATTTTCTCTGAGGAAAAAGTAGTGTTACTGAAGACTCCAACCAAACCCTGTTCTTCCAATGTGCACACAATTGAAGGTTTTATGGTAAGATCTGTGCTCTATTGTTCATGTCCTAACCTGCGATAGCTCAACGCTCTCTCTCACCCTCAGGTCATAGGCTTCTCCTCAGAGACAGTGGCTGCCTTCATCGCTGTTTTGGGAATCCTCTCAATATTAGCTCAGGTACTGCTGTTTATTTACATTTACATCTGATATCAATCATTCTACTTTACTTCCATTAAGCATGACGGTGTTTTGTTTTTTGGTTGTTTTTTTTTTTTTTTACTGGCTGATTTATTTTCTCAGTCAAAATGCTGTCTTTGTAAACTTTATAGACTGGCTTTTGGATCATGTTGCCCCACTTTGATTGGTCTATTTTGATCGGATTTCTTTTTCTCTCATTTATGCTTTTATTTTAATGCAGCACTGTCTTACTATTCTTACTATCTCTTATAGTCTCTATTTTGTTGATTTGTGTTCCCGAACACAAGTTTTCCAGCATTATTTTCATGTTCCTGAACACAATCCGTCTGCGGTCTCATTTTGCTGTCGATGTCCACCAAATTATTCTTTTCCACACAAAAAAATACCTCATTTGGGGGTTGGAGGCATTTGTTGTGGCAATGATGATTTTACTCCTGAGACCCAAGTTGAAATCATAGATGGGTTAGGCATTAAAAGCCATTTGGTTAGAGTTGTTAAAACATCATTTTTGGGGTCTCTGACACTTTTTTTTTTTTTTAGTTTGTTGGTTGACATGGTGACTCTGTGGACCCACATTGTCTGTACAATTTGCTCCCTACATTACTTTTAAAGCCGTGCCGTCAAGAAAAACATGGGGGAGTGTTATGTAAAAGAAGACGAAAACAAAATTTCTCTCATTTGAATTCATGCATAATTATTTCAGCTGCGTTTCAGGACTTGGATGAGAAGCTGTTTAAGTTTAATGTGGGTTTTGATTGTTGTTGATCAGTGCCTGGTATAATTTGGGTCTTTATGTTTTGTGTTCCCTTAGACGGTTGTGTTGGGGATCCTGATGCGCTCTATAGGAAATAAGAACACAATCCTGCTTGGCCTCGGCTTTCAGATCCTCCAGCTGGCCTGGTATGGCTTTGGATCTCAGCCCTGGTTAGTATTTCCTAATGCAAACACTCACATTTCTTCATTTATTCGCATCAGCAGAACTTGAGGTCACCAAGATCCTACTGGTTGAAAATTGGAACGTGTAGTTGTATTTCATATTTGTTTTCACTTCCTCCATGTGTAATGTGTGTGTTCATGGAGCCCGGGTTGAGAGTGTAGCATGGTTTCTCTGGTGACTGCGGTTAAATGTTGTAACACCATCCAGCCGCTGTAATGCTGATTGTGTGCAGAACAGCAGGGCTACAAATGCGACGGAGGAGAGTTAAAGAAATGAAGCCAACGCCTGAGTGCAAAAGCACTGCGGCTCCTCTAGTGGCCATGCTAGCTACAATGCTAGCTACAAACGCCAGTTGGTTCCCGTAGACTCCAGTGCTAAAATGTCCAACTTCATAGTGTTAAAAGCATACTTATAGCCCCTTTGTAATGAATCCATGTGGGTTGAATTTCTTTATACCTCGTAAACACGGTTGCCTCAGTTGGGCGTGGTCTTTTTTGGCAGGTGTCCTAACACAGACAGTTGGACTATAAAACAGCCACAATCTGAAAACATGCAAATACCTGGCGTACCCCTTCAACACAAAATGAAATACAATAACTGTTGTGCCTATGATTTCAAAGAATTGGGGAAGGAAGTTTATCTTGACAAATCATTTCCTGCCCCTTTTGTGACAGTGGTTCTAATCCTTCAGGATTAAAAAAAAAAAAAAAAAAACAAGTAAGTATTAAATGTCTGAGAAAACTTAAAACATTTATTTGTCTTTATTTAACTTTAAAATAATAAGAAATCATCAGAAACACTTAATTTACTCATCAATCAGCACAATTACATTTACTATCGTTAAAACCAGCATCTGCATATCAGGACTGTTTCTCCATTAACACTAAAAGCTTTTCTTATTTTTGCAGATAAATTAGAAAAAACAACAACTTTGTACTACAGCTAGTTATCTATTGGCACTCCTATTTCACTACCCTGAGAGACCACTAGAGGGAAGCAGAGGCTTACCTAATGCTACTATTGTAACTTAAACATAAGATGTAATATTTTTTTATGTGACTCTTTGAACACATAAATGATTGATTGTGAGACGTTAAAACAAAAGTGTAGATATTTAACCCTATCAAACTTGCACTTGACTCTCAGTCAAACAATTAATCGATTTATTTTAAGTCAGATGAATGAAAAATAATATTTCAAGCTTTTCTTGCTTTAAACCTGCTGATATGAAGAACTCGATAAACGACCACCCCGACACATTGATCACGCTCTGTTTCATTTCTCTTCAAGTGTGGTCATAGCAGCTTCAGTTTCTCATGTTGTTTTGGCCTGAAGGAGAAGACGGGCGACTATAATATCTATTGATTCTGAAAGAAAACATTCAGCATGTCTCTCTGCTGCTCCTCTGAGCTTTGGTCAATACTCTTTAAATCGGGTTAAATAAAGGTTAGACTGGCTGTGTCATATATTAAGGGGAGAATCCTCATGTTGCTCACAGAAGGGTAAAAAAATCTGCCTTTAAAATCAGAATAGAAATCACATTCTGATGAAATGCACGTTGACACACTGTTGAAGTTTAGATTTTCAAATAAAACAGGAAGTGCAGCTTCATCTAAAACTAGCTTTGTCATCAGAAAAGTGCATATTTCACAATTTATTCCTTAAAGTATTAGGCAAGTAAAATCTTTGTGTTGTGTTTGGTGACTGTAGGATGATGTGGGCAGCTGGAGCCGTTGCTGCCATGTCCAGCATTACGTTCCCCGCCATCAGCGCCATTGTGTCCCGTAATGCGGACCCTGACCAGCAAGGTGAGAGTGTCATCGGAACAGAGGTCAAAGATGCACAAAAACATGCCTGTTGCCAAATGTTGGCCAACTGTGGTCTTTCCTGAAGTCTGCATGTTCTCCCCGTGTCTGTGTGGGTTCTCTGTGGGCACTCAGCGTCCTCCCACAGTACAAACACATCTATTTTAGGTTAATTGGTGATTCTTTATTGGTCGTAGATGTGAATATGAGCACATATGATCGAAGGTTACAGGAAAAGACCAGTTTTAGATCTCTGTGGGAATCCTGTTCTGACCACTTGCACTTAAGTTAATGTGTGTACTGTCAAAAGTGGTGACCTTTCAACTCGCTTCTCATTTTTGAGAAGGTGTGGGGATCAAGGCAAGTGTTGAGCAAAGCAACGTATTATTATGGCCTGAAACTGCTGCCTCAGCCCACCAGAGTCCGGGTTGTTTCCACAGGATGTTCTGCCACATGGCGATACAGTAGAGCTCACCCTGTGACTGTTGTGGGGGGGGGGGAAAAAAAAACAAAAAAACAATCATGACCCTGATCTTCTTCCTCACCTGAGGTCCTGGACACTGTAAACTGCTCAGATGCAGCTGGAGGCCCAGTTTATCACCATCACTATCATCATATTTATTGATCCTCCAGTACAATCCCAGGAGGAGATACAAATCCTGTTGGAGTTGTATCAGGAAGGGCATCCGGTGTGGAAAGTCGGCCAAATCAAACTTGCAGCCCTCTGTGGCAACCCCTTGTGAATAAGGGAGCAGCTGTGTACTTGTGTTATTAGAGGGGTAGCTATGCTCCACATAGTGGCTCGTCTACAGTATATAGGTCGGTGGTTGATATTTTTCAAGGGCCAGGAGAGAACATATCATTGTAATAAATGATCAACATAATTCCCTTCATCTGTCAGTGGTTTTAATGCATTAGCTAACCCGTTCAGAACCAGAAACTTGTGTCCATTTAAATGTTATTGATTGAATGTTGTGTGTTTCGCGTTCCAATTTTTTTGTGGGGGGATCTACTGAAGGTTTTTCCATATGCGTCTTGTTCAGGTGTTGTTCAGGGCATGATCACTGGAATTCGAGGCCTCTGTAACGGTTTGGGTCCTGCTCTTTACGGCTTCATCTTCTACTTATTCCACGTGGAGCTGACCGACACGGACGGCTCTGAGAAAGGTGCCAAACCGAACATGGCCAACCCCACTGATGAGGTGAGCTTGAATCAGAGATAACATTAAAGCCATCTGCAAGGATGTGTATACAGAATTTCCTTATTCATGTGCTCCATAATGACCAAAGTGTTGTCTTCTCCTTCTTAGAGTGCCATCATCCCAGGTCCTCCCTTCCTCTTTGGTGCATGCTCAGTGCTGCTGTCTCTGCTGGTGGCGCTGTTCATCCCGGAGCACACGGGTCCCGGTATGAGGCCTGGCTCCTACAAGAAGCACAGCAACGGGGCACAGAGTCACTCCCACAGCCCGCAAGGCAGCGGGGCAGAGGGCAAGGAGCCGCTGCTGGAGGACAGCAGCGTATAACCTCAGCTCAGGGGGGGCAGACTCCCTCGCTCCACCTCAAAATGCCCTGCACACATGGACAGATACACATAATTTATCACAAGGACACACACACACCTCAGGCACACGTCACACTCGAGTGCCGCAAAGAGATGTTTGTCTGTTTTGCTGTCCACAGCACAAAGTTGGGCGCTCCTTCCTTAGCAGCCCTTTTCTTTCTAATAGCTGGGTTATTGTGAGGACTTTCTAAAGACCCTGTGTGAAGAAAGTGTGTCGAGCATTATCAGGGCTGCAGTGGAAGACCGTGTGTGTGTGTGTGTGTGTGTGTGTGTGTGTGTGTGTGTGTGTGTGTGTGAGACTGAGCTGGACTCCAATCTTTGGTTTGTCTGAAGTTGTAACAGTGGAGCACACAACAGCTTGTCCCCCCTCCTGGCGCGAAACAGAACTGAAGTGACTTGGGTTTAAAGTGCAAGTGGGGATATATCTCTGATACGTTACTAAATACCTGTGTGACTCTTGATTATTCCTCTTTAGTTAGCCAAGTGGCACCTTCGTTTGTCTGAGAAGAGCGTAACGAACGCCCTTTCACAAGCTAACTTCTGTTCTGATGCTTGTCTTTATGACTACAGCTCTGTTTAGGCATCCAAGAAGGAAACATAGTTCTTCTTCTAGTTGTTCTTCTGTGGGAGCGCAGCAGCTGTTAAACCTGTGAAAGGAGCCTGCAAACCAGTATTGGAGAGGCGCTGCCTAATTGCAGTCAGGGTTTGCAACCAGTTCAGATACAAAAAGCTTTGTTAGGACCAGGTTTTGTTCAAATATCAAATTTCTTACAGAGAGATGACTAGAAGAGACCACTTTATTAGCTCAAAATGGTTTTTCAATGTTTACTTGCCATTCTCTAGATTAGTAGTACAGTTTGGGTTGTATATTTTTCTCTGTTCAAACTGAAGGCTAGTTGTGCTTCAAGTTTTTATTCAAGAAACAAATGTTGCCTTGAAGTCACTTAAGATATATATGGAGACATTACGTAACCTGTATGAAGACCGAGGTCTGAGAAGGCTCTGTAATCTTGTGCTATTGCTCCCATCGGAGCCGTTACACACTTTTTATTCCTTTGTATTCATGCCCTTCCTGTTACTTTGATTCCTGACGTTTATCACCATCAAGTTGAGGCTTACAGAGACACGGTTTTATTTTTAAAAAGCCTCTGGACCATTTGGAGCTGGAGCATTGCTATCAGGATGTCGGTGTCGGCACTGACTGTTTGAATTGATATCATTAGGTTCAGCAGAATATCAGCCATGCTGCTGCAGTAGTAAATACAAAGGGTAATCAGTGTGGCGTAAAGTGGTGGATAAGAATCATAACTGTGTCATATAGTCCCTGACGTTTAACCTGACATGTGTACACTCAGAGGCAGGCCACGCTTCTCCAAATGCCTGACATGAAGCACCTCACAGACGTGTCTGGCAACTTATGTAGAAGCTCTGCAGATGCCAGCCTGCGCCACCTAAGAGGCAGAAACGAATAGCAGTAGTGGATTAGATGGCTGAAAATGTTGATGTCATCCTCAAACAGTGAGGCAAAGTAAAATCTGGAGGTTGTGTCGATGTGGAGAGTATTGAGAAATCTGCAGTCATCCCAGATTTCATTAGTTTGAAAAAAGAGAAAAGAAGAAAAAAATCCACTTAAAAGTGTAAGCCCTGAATTTTTATTATCGTCAATGCCTGCAGATGTCTCTGGGTTGGTCTGTAGGTCTGAACCACTGCTGCCATGTTTTTGGTTTTGTTTTTTTATTTTTTATTTTCCCCTGTCAACAGGTGGCGCTGTCTGTACCTGGCATGCCTGTGAGGTGCTTGTGTGTTTTGTTTTTTTTTTTCTTTTTTCGGTCATTTGGATCAGCAATACTGCGTTCCCTTCGTTCACATAATACATCGCCACCTTTCCACATTGTAACTTTGATTTGTGAATGCCTCTCGTAGCTAACAACTGGTTTCATGCTGTTTAACATCTGTATGAACACGTATTTAGTGCCATATCTTCTTGATTTGCTTTTTTCTTTTGTACTGTGTGTGTGTGAATGTACACTTGTGTGATTTGAGTGTTATTGTTGTTCTTTTTATTTTCTCGTCTTCATTTCTTTGACTGAAGATTTAAGTTTTAATGCTTTTTTTTTTTTTTTTTTTTTTTTTTTTTTTTTTTTTAATAGCTTTTTAAAACTTCAGTCATTTTTTAGGATTAATTGTCAAAATTGGATGGGAAATTATCAAATGTCCATGTGTCCCCTTTGTTATGTTTGTTTTGGATTTTTTTTTTCCAGCCTCTGTCTTCATTTAATAACAAGCATTTCACCATGGTTTGTTAAGCTCATATTTTTTCCCAGATTTCTCTGAATGTTTCGAATGAAACTGAACATGTTGACCACACATACCCTCAATACCCTCAAGGGGTTTTTGTCATTTAAGAGGGGATGTTTTTTGTTTGTTTTTTTAAATCATGTAATTGGAAAAACAGAAAATCAGATCCTGCATAAATTGGTAAGATTCTGCACCAGCCCCCCACCACCACCCACGTGCACACCTACAGCCTCCAAGCAGACGACTGTAAATGTACAAAGATCACCTGTACCTAGAGAAAAATGTATATATTTATTCCTCAAGGAGATGGCCACCTCTTGGTCAATTTGGTTGTATGGTGCAATTATTATAATTACTATATATTTCTCCAGAATTACCTGCTAGCCACTCCTGTTTTTAGTACAATGTGGTTTGTGGCCTGAACCCCCCCTCTTTGTGTGCCTAAAATTAGCCAAGAAATGAGTATGGCAACCTAAGTAAGTAAAATGGTGGTTATTAATGTAAATATGGGAAACTAATGATAAACTATTTATTAAAGGTTTATTGTACAATGAAACGTTTCAGGTTGCCTCTGTTTTCTGGGTGGGTAACACAGGTGAAATCGTGTTAATGTGGCAGTGAGTGAGAGTCTGAGCAGCGATAATCACTCGGTCGTTTCGTTTAAGGCGATGATCCAATAGTTAACGGCTGCTAAATCCCAGTGAATCTCACTATAAACTGGTAGCATTCCTGTTGGGCTTTATTTGCTGTTATATTACTTCCCCCCCCTTTGTTTTGTAATGTAATGCTCTGAGTTTGCTGGCTGTTGGTTTAGTAAACCTGCCCTTTGAAGCTTAATGGTACCACTAATGCCTCCTCCACCTACATTGTGTATATAGTCGTGCATTGACCTGAGCTCATTTATGGGTGGTGGATTTGTAATTAAATCCACATGGAGGCGGTAGTTACATCTGGCAGAAACTTTAGAGTCTTCTCCCTGAGTAACAGTGAATGCAAAGCGGGATATGTAAAAAAAAAAACAAAAAAACCTAAAATGTGATATTAATCCAAAATAAAAGAATGTGATAAAGTGGCCAGAATAATTTATTTTTGTTATCAATGTAATGTAGGGGAATTTAATTTCTTACAATTAGCAGCTAATAACTTGCCCATCATTTTGTTGAATTACTGTGTGAATGATGAAGTTTTACTGGGTCAATGCTCAAATCTTAATGTGATTAATGAGTATTTGCATAATATAAAGCAATGTTTCCTGTTTGAAGCCTTACTTGTAATTACTGTTTTCTTTTGAAAAGCTCTTGTGGATAAAATTGTTCGAAAGGAGAATTATTAGATTCATTAATTCTTCCATAAAGCCAGCCTAACTACCCCAGCTTTCTTCTGATTGGCTCTAGATTTAAACAGTAGGTTTGAACAACAGGTGGTTAGAGTTGATGGAAGTACAGCCAGCGCTGCCTGCCGTATCTCACGATGTGTACTCCCGTTAACCTGTCTGAAATTGACCTTTTTGGTCACAGCCATTACTTAGACATACATTCTATTAGGCACACCTGTTTAATTGCTTGTTGATGCAAACATTTAGTTGGCCAATCAATGATAGCAAGTTGACGTAGACTGCTGAAGTTCAAACAGGCCATCAGAACAGGGAAACACAGGTAATTTTAAGAGACTTTGAATGTGGTTGTTGGTATCAGATGGGCTGATCTGCTGGGATTTTCCCATCCAACTGTCTCTCGGGTTTACATTGAAGGGTATGAAAAAGAGCTACTATCTAGTGGATAAATCCCTTGGTCTGATGGGAAGGAAACACAAACACTGGTTACACTCAAAGTATATAGAAGTGCATCTTGGAGGAAGAAAGGGCTACAGCAGCAGAAGACCACACCCAGTGCCATGAGCGCACCAAAGTTGGACAATAAATCATTGGAAAAACATTTCCTGGTCTGATAAGTCTCAATTTACGCTTTGACATTCGGATGGTAGAATCAGAATTTGGAATAAACAATATGAAAGTGTGGATCAATGTAATGATTTCACCGCACTTTGGGGGCATCATTTAAACACACCGCGATAACAGAGTATTGTGCTGGCCGTGTCCAGACCTTTATGACCTTAGTGTGCCCATTTCCTGATGGAGATATGACATGAACGACCGTACGTGACAGAAAACTTTTGTCCTGCAAAATAATAAGTCTGTGGGATTGTTAAGAGAGTGTTGACACGTGACAGCTTCCTGTCATCACACTCTTCACACATGCTGACATGTTGCTGTTTCATTAAGGCTGTTTTTTCATCACTTTTTTTCTTGCATTGGAAAGATGACAAACTGGGGGAACTTCCAGCCACTCTATGCGTAAACATTTGCACTTAAAGAGAAATCTTTGCATGTCTGTGCAGAGTTCCTCTCCAGTGTTTCCTTGTGTCAGCAGGAATATGATGATGTCCGCAAAAGTGCCCAAGTGGAGCAGCAGGTGTTACGTGGTCTTAACCTGGGATAAAAGAGATAATAATAAGGCTCTTAACCATAATCCATGCCCATTGTTTCCCGACGAGCACTCTAACAGCACTGGAAGCTTCACTTGATTTAGTTACGACAGCTTTATCAGGACAGTGTGGACTCTATCAGTCCTCAGTAAATCACAGACACGCATACTTCAGTAAACAAATGTGCAGCGTGGGAAACAAGCACTGTGCTGCTGTGGTTACATGGCACAATGATTTTGGCTTCCTTTACATATCCCATGAACACATTTGGTTTTAAAAAAGAAACGAGAGGAGATGCTTTAACTTTGCAGCCTCCACTGCTTGTAGCGCCTCAGCAAGTCAACAAATAGCAGGTTCCAGCTTTCCGAGAATTAGGGCCACACAGTCTTGTCGGGATTAACAGCTCTCTGGCAGGGAAAGGATTGGGCATGTTTTAACAAGCAACTTTACTGAGCGCTTTGGAAAAGCTACTCAGGTGACTTCCAAGATGTAAGTGTGAGTGCAGGAGCCCATCTAGTGTTTCCCCTGTCGTTTATTTGTGCTCATGTTTTTGGATGAAACGAGGCCGTGTGACTGTTTGGAGGAGCTGCTGGAATGCATTGTGATGCAGAGTAGCTGTCATGTCGCATTTACTTTCCAGGCCTTTGTAAGGTGCACAAGAGTGAAAGAGCGCTTACATGTTTGAAAACGGGCCTCCTGCACTTGGCTGGAGGCCAGTCCACAGCACCACTGCTAAAAATGTGAGTGTCCATTAACCTCAGAGAGGCACCCATCAAAGTATTATCTTTGCAAGCAACGGAAGGAAGAAATCCTTCTCTGGAGTCGTACATCTCGTATGCCCCGAGGATGCCCTGGAAAGGGGAAACGGACCGAGTTGGTGGATGTCCTACTACGTCCTCACATACGGGAGCAGCTTTCCTGCAGTGAAAAAGTGTAGCACACTGGCGTCTAGGAAGAGCACTGAGATGAATCATATGTGAACCTTATTGTTCCCTCCAGTCAAGCAGGTGGGGTTTTCGCTAACCTCTCCCTCGCTGACTCCTTTCCCATGTTCTATAAGCAGACCACCGATGCGTTCTCACATGACTTCCTGGCACTTGTGGTTGACGATTAACTTGGGGATAGGCGTGGGCCTAAACAAGGTTTAACATCACAGCTCTGACTTTTTCCTCTAAGTCTATACTTTAAAAATATACTTTACTAACTTTAAACTGGATTTTCCTCACCGGTACTGCATCTCCAGCACCTCTCACAGATCGCACGGACTGAAAAAAGGAACCCAAGTACGTGATATTCAGAGAGAGAGTCGGCCTTATCGCTCTGAACCCTGACCCTGTTGTTTTTGCTGTCACATTCAAACAGGGTGTTACCTACATATAACCATATGTTGGAATAAGGTAAAGTGGCAGAAAGTGCAGCTTCAGCTTTTATGTAAGAGCACTTTAATCCCTCTCAGCAGTGAGCTGATCATTTCAGACAGATTTATGTCATTACTGAGAGGGAGACGGCACACACCAACGCACCTGTGCTATGAGTGGCAGCTCAAAGTACCACAGCGGTGGCTTTCGCATCTGTGAGGCTTTTAACCACATGCCTGTTGCGCTGCATCCTGCTGTTTTCCACAGCACAACAAACGATTAGACCAAGTGCCTTCATCTTTAGCTGAACATCTCCACCCGTTTTCAACCCCCAACTAAAAGTGATTAAAATGGGCCTGTTACAGTTAGCTTCATAATTTGTTGGACAAAAACGTAATTTTTCTAGTTTTGCCTCTTTACGCCCCTGCAGTTGATTTTAAGCCAAAGAATCAAGATGTGATTGAAATGCAGATTATGAGCTTTAATTTGAGAGGTTTATAAATACACGCGTTATTTTCATTCTTCTGTTGTTCTGTGACCGCCCCTCCTGTTAAACACCTGCTGTTTAAATTTTTGAGAGGGAGCCAGAAGGAGAAAGGCAGCCTTAAAGTCAGAGGACCTAAAACAGTTTGTTACAAACAGTGTATGAACTGAGGGCTCCTCCAAGGCTCTGGGGATGAATATAAGATAAATAAAGATTATTTTGAACTGCGATCCATGCAAAGTCACTCAAGCAGAGTCCAAGAATATGAATATAGAGTTTGAATCAGTCTCTGCACAATAATGGTTAAAATCTGTATGAATCAGAGACACATGATGGATGAAGAGTAAAAATCTAAAATAATACATTATATACTTCTACTGGACTTTTACATGGATTTCTGTTTACTGTTAGTGTACTCTGTACACAGTAAAAAAAAATATATTTTGTGTGTTTTCTTTCATAAAAAGTTGCATTATGTTAATCTGCTGGTATTTTCAAAGTCAAATTCTGAATAATGAATTCATATGCAGCAGTTATCATTAAGACCAAGGTTAGTTCAAAGAGTCAATTGAGCAAAAGTTTAAAAAATATTTCTCGAAAAATACAATTATAATTTGGCATGCAGCTCATAAATATGTGGGCGATCCTCCATCGCTTTCGCGATTTAGCCCTATTTGGGGAAATGAAAAGTTCACACCTGGTAAAAGTGATGGAGGATTTAAAATATGGAAAAAAATAAAGGCATTCAAAAAATTAAAGACCTATATGCAGACGGCATGCTGCTCACATTTGATCAGTTATGTAAAAAGTATTTAATACCAACTTTTAATTTGAAAACAGAAGTTAAGTAGACTGCTTCATGTTTTTGCAGAGATGTATGACCCGATAATTAAAAAGAAAGCACTTTTTTAAATATTTACAATTGAAAAACTATTTGTCATCAAAACTGCAAAGGATTGCTGAACTTCCACCATTGACAAAAATAGAGGAGGCATGCATTAAGAATACAAAAGGGAAAGGTTTTCTCTCTATATATTATAATTTACTGATGCTTTCCTCCAAAGACTCAGCAGCAGATAAACTGGATGCTTGGAGAAGGGAGATCCAAGAGGACATAGATGAAAATGACTGGAACCAGGCTTGCTTAAAAGCACAAAAACAAACAATAAACACATGCTTTAAACTACTGCAATATAAATGGCTCACGATAACCTATATAACACCTGTCAAGCTTCATCATATGTCCAATGATATTCCGGACATCTGTACTAAATGTTTAGTTGAAAAAGGAACTCTTCTTCATTGTCTATGGGAGTGTCCTAAAATCCAGGAATTTTGGAAAGATGTTATCAAATATCTTTCTGAAGTGTTTAAGGTAAAAATCCCTTTAAAATGAAAACTCTGTGTACTTGGAATATATCCAAGGGAATTTAAGCAATCAGGAAAAAAATGAAATTACTGGACTATGGACTACTTCAAGCCAGAAGAGCCATTGCGCTATGTTGGAAGAGTATGGATGCTCCCTCCATGGGACTCTGGAAGAAGGAAATTGCAGTCTCTCTAGGCCTGAAAAGACTAACATATATTGCCAAGGGCAAACAATGGGACTTTGTGAATATGTGGAATCCATATATGGATATTTTAGGGAGTGGAGGTGAAGGACATTTATGAAAAAGAAGGAAAAGAAGAAGGGAAGGAAGGGAAAATCTTGTCTCTCCTAACCCATTGTATTTTTGTATTACTGTGAGAACTGTGCTCATTTCTACATTTGAATGTGATGTAGGCAGGTTTGATGTATGGATGGGTGTGTGAATGTGAGGGTGTTCAATATTTGTTTGTATTGTACTATAAAAAATTTCAATAAAAATATATGGAAAAAAAAATATAAACAAATATAATTTAAATGTCAGTTATTTGATGTGGACAGTTTTTCTCTTTTAATGACTGATCAGACACACAGATTAACAAAATACAGACACAGCAGGAGTCACAACTTTACAAACATCACAGGAAGCAAAACAAAATGTTCAAGCACACACAGCATCGGGCTGACATAATTACATTTTAATTACTTGGGCTGTCTGTAGTCGGTTCCAATAACGGTTAATTAGGCAGAAAGAAGTCCAGTCCTGAGGGTAGTAAGTGTTTACTGTTTACTGTACGATTTAGTCCCATGTTGCAACCCCGGCATAATGAGGAAGCTCCAGCAGGTGGTTTTTATTTTAGATAATTACTTAGAGAGAACATTAAGTGTTCAGATTCTTATTGTGTTCAATCAGCAGCCTTTTTTGAAGCGTGTGCCAAACTCACCGTCCTTTCCAGTAATACGTGTTTGCTTATTGTTTTGTCTTCCGGGTCTGATTTGCAGACAATGAAAGCCTGTGAAAGCCATGCTTTTCGACAGCCAGCATGTAAATATCGGATGCTGAAGTTTCCTTAAAAGATGCCACAAAAAGAAAAGCTCCTGCCACAGTTGGGATTACCACACCGCAGTCGGGGAGTTGTTCAAAAGTCTCAGCAAAATTACTTTTATATAAATATTATTGTTAAAAAAAAATTGGAGTAAAACTCGTGTCTTCGTGAAATAATTGCAGTATCTTGATGGACTCAGTGGAGCTTTAATTAGATTTTCACATTTGAGTTTTTCCATTTTTAATGCAGCGATTTGCTTCCATTAATTTGTGAGCAGTATTATTTTAAGCTTGCTGACACTTGCTTGGTAACATAACATAACCCTAAGAAAGGAAAGGTAACCACAGGAAAAACCCATGAAAATGTTTGTGCAGGCTTGTTGGAAAGGTTCAGCATCATGCATTTTTTTTTCTTTAAGATGTCAGATCAGAGGATTTTCTTATAACTTGGAAAAGAACTGAATCACACTTTATATTTTTGGCTTTGTCTAAAAATCTGTCTGGAAAGGGTTGCAAAACCATTTCTAAGATTTTGGGACAATGAGAGTCCATAAGCGCACATGGAGAAAACTTGGAACTGTAGAGAACCTTCGAGGAGTGGCCAGCACACCAAAATTACTCCAAGAGCGCATGGACGACTCGTGCAGGAGGTCGGAAAAGAAGCCAGAACAAGATCTAAAGAACTGCAGGCCTCACTTGTCTCAGTTAAGGTCAGAGTTCATGATTCAACAATAAGAATGAGACTGGGCAAAAATGTCATCTATAGGAGAGTTTCAAGGAGAAAAGCACGAAAAACCATACACACTGAAACAGGGTGGTGGTAGCGTGATGGTCCCGGGCGGCTTTGCTGCTCCAGAACCGAGACAGCTTGTTATAATTGAGGAACTGTGAATTCTGCTCTTTACCAAAAATCCTGAAGGAGGCATTAGTTGGTGCCCTGAAGCTCAAGCTTACACAGTTTCAGGTGGACAGTGATCCAAAATACACCATCAAGTCCCCCCTAATGGCTCAGAAATTAAAATGACATAAAAATGAAGTTTTTGGAAGTGTCCGGTCAAATTTTGGACTTAAATCAGATTGAGATTCTTTGACACGACCTTAAACAGTTTATGATTGAAAACTTTCCAATGTGGCTTAAATAAAACAATTCTACAAATAAGAGAGGTCTAAAATCATCCACAGTGATGTGAAAGACTTTGTGCCAATTATTGCAAACCTTTGATTGCAGATGTTGCTGCAACATATTAGTATTCTTCTCCTTTAAGTGTTAGCATCAATCCTCAATCAGATATCAGTTCTTAAAGTCTATTTGGGTTTAAACTCTGCCCTGTTAAAAGACTGTTTCCCACCTTGACCCACTGTCTACCTGAAAGAGTTTCAGGTACACTGACCCACTCTCAGTACACTGACATGACCACAGAGGTCATGATTAAGGAGCCTGTCAGAATGCTTGGGGCACAAAAACAAACATTTTGGTCCCCAGCAGCAGCATTCAAATCATGTGCTTGCGTCATTGTTTCTTGGCCTTAATTACACATCAATAGTTCTGAGACATAATGACCCTAATCTGGTCAAAGTAGCAAAGTAGGGTACATAATCTGCTTTGATCAAAATGGTTAAACTAGAGACAAAATGCCCTACATAGAGCCTGACTAATACATCAGTGGGTGGAGATTTATTGATTTATTGGTATCGGCTGACAAATGAAAATGTAAAAAGTAAATCTACGACTAGTTGTGACAATCTTAGTAGGTAATATCTGAATAAAGATTCATACAATAACATACAATAACTGTTTAGAAAATCTATACATGGTTCATGTGTCTGAAAGGAAAAAAGTATTGTCTGCTACATCGGATTTTCAGCTCATCAAATATCAGTATTGGTCTTAAAGATCATTATTTTAATCTTTGCAGTTTATCACACTGAAATTCAAGAGACCTTCAGCAATGATGGAGATGAATAACTTTTCAACAATAAGTAACATAAGTAAGCTATAAGAACATTTATAATATATTTGTTTTTTTGCTTTTAATTTGCGATTATTATCTCCTTTTATTGTTTTGTTATTCATCCATCCATCTCTTTTCTGGTGCTTAACCAATCCAGGGTCACGGAAGGGCTGAAGACTATCCCAGCTCTCAGTCTGTTGCTGGGCTAACACGTCGAGACAACCACTCATGCTAACATTAATAACCTAACCACTACGCTTTACTGTAAGACCCTTAAAGAATTTTAAAAGATTGATAAAAGTATTTTTTAATGTTGCTTGATTTGACAAACGTTTAGGATGTGTCTTCTTCTGCCCCACTAGAAGCACAATATATGAGGAAAAGTGAAAATCTAACCTTTTCTTCCTACGTTATGAGACGTTGTGAGAGCCAAAAAATAAACCAGAGGGTAGCTCATGAATGGGAAGTGGGACACGGATTTATCCAACCACTTACTATACTTTATAATCTCATCAGGACATCTCACTCCTACGAGCTGCACACTCCACATGGGATTAGGCTCAGGATATAAAATTCACACTGCTGCAATTCTCTTCTATTTCATTTGCAATCCTGCACATCCCTGCATTGCATAAAAGTCCTGCAGACAAATTACTGGTAAGCTTTCTCTCGCTTGTGCTTGTGGGAAGGCGACGGCGACCATCACCTCTTGACCCCGCAGCTTCGGCTTTCCTTTCGCCATTTCAGGCATGTTGTTGTGCACATGAGACACTCTGAGTTTACCTTTCATTACACGCTGTGGCAAATACCTCCTGTTTTTCCCATAAGTGGTCACTTTCCCACTGAATTGATGCCTGCATCAACAGGAGATGGTGTTGGTGGCCATTCCTACGGCTTGCAGTGATTTACAGATAAATGCCAACCAGAGGGTATTTCAGAGTAAACCGAGCATCTGTCAGAGACATGGGACAAACAGAAATCCTGGAGGAGCAGCTCTGATTATTCCAGTAAGGTTTATTTTAGCTAGACAAACAACAGGATATGATTATCTTGCAACAAACAAGCTTTGATGGAGGATGTAAACAGGTAGTGAATTGGCGGTGACGATTAAGATGGCATTGTGGGGTTTTTTTTTTTAAAAAAAGGAAAAGAATAAAAAAAGTTTTCAGGAAGAACAGCCTCGGATATTTTCAGCCCGTGAGAGTTCAGTTGTGAAGACGGTGTGAAATACGTAATCCTGGTGTTTTTGCGAGTGTGAGAACATCGCAGGATCAAAGGGAGAATCAAGTTCTGTTTTCAAACAATGGCTGGATTGCAAACAGATTTTCCTTCCTCACTGTTTCTCCCTCGGTTTCCTAAATAACAGAGAATCTTAGTCTATTTAGAGAAGAGCCAGACAGTTACCGGCAGGAAGAAAATTAAGGAAGGTTTTTTGTGATTGGCTCTTTCCTTAACAGCATGTGATCCTGGATTAAACTGGAGGGAAGGAAACAACTAAATTAATTAATGCACAAATCCTCCAAATTAGTTTCTCTCCCGTGTATAGATTATGTGAACGTGGAAATCTCGACTTTTTATCTGAAAATATTTTAATTGAGGAGCCACTGTGTGCCCGTCAATTCATATTAATCGTAACACACTGTGATTACATGACAGGTACTTTCTGCTGCTTCCTTATTTCCCAGTGACCTGCCACAGACGATAGATCTTCATGATTAGGCGCAAATTTTATTTATTTATTTTTTTTAATGCCGGATGCTCTTCCTCACACAACCCTCCCATTTACAGTGGGGCAAAAAAGTATTTAGTCAGCCACCGATTGTGCAAGTTCCCCCACTTAAAATGATGACAGAGGTCAGTAATTTGCACCAGAGGTACACTTCAACTGTGAGAGACAGAATGTGGAAAAAAAATCCATGAATTCACATGGTAGGATTTGTAAAGAATTTATTCGTAAATTAGGGTGGAAAATAAGTATTTGGTCACCTCAAACAAGGAAAATCTCTGGCTCTCACAGACCTGTAACGTCTTCTGTAAGAAGCTTTTCTGTCCCCCACTCGTTACCTGTATGAATGGCACCTGTTTGAACTCATCATCTGTATAAAAGACACCTGTCCACAGCCTCAAACAGTCAGACTCCAAACTCCGCCATGGCCAAGACCAAAGAGCTTTCGAAGGACACCAGGAAAAGTATTGTAGACCTGCACCAGACTGGGAAGAGTGAATCTACAATAGGCAAGCAGCTTGGTGTGAAAAAATCAACTGTGGGAGCAATCATCAGAAAATGGAAGACATACAAGACCACTGATAATCTCCCTCGATCTGGGGCTCCACGCAAGATCTCATCCCGTGGGGTCAAAATGATCATGAGAACGGTGAGCAAAGATCCCAGAACCACACGGGGGGACCTGGTGAATGACCTGCAGAGAGCTGGGACCAAAGTAACAAAGGTCACCATCAGTAACACACTACAACGGCAGGGAATCAAATCCCGCAGTGCCAGACGTGTTCCGCTGCTGAAGCCAGTGCATGTCCAGGCCCGTCTGAAGTTTGCCACAGAGCACATGGATGATACAGCAGAGGATTGGGAGAATGTCATGTGGTCAGATGAAACCAAAGTAGAACTTTTTGGTATAAACTCAACTCGTCGTGTTTGGAGGAAGAAGAATACTGAGTTGCATCCCAAGAACACCATACCTACTGTGAAGCATGGGGGTGGAAACATCATGCTATGGGGCTGTTTTTCTGCCAAGGGGACAGGACGACTGATCCGTGTTAAGGACAGAATGAATGGGGCCATGTATCGTGAGATTTGAGCCAAAACCTCCTTCCATCAGTGAGAACTTTGAAGATGAAATGAGGCTGGGTCTTCCAACATGACAATGATCCAAAACACACCGCCCGGGCAACAAAGGAGTGGCTCCGTAAGAAGCATTTGAAAGTCCTGGAGTGGCCTAGCCAGTCTCCAGACCTCAACCCCATAGAAAATCTGTGGCGGGAGTTGAAAGTCCGTGTTGCTCGGCGACAGCCCCAAAACATCACTGCTCTCGAGAAGATCTGCATGGAGGAATGGGCCAAAATACCAGCTACTGTGTGTGCAAACCTGGTAAAGACCTATAGTAAACGTTTGACCTCTGTTATTGCCAACAAAGGTTATGTTACAAAGTATTGAGTTGTATTTTTGTTATTGACCAAATACTTATTTTCCACCCTGATTTACGAATAAATTCTTTACAAATCCTACCATGTGGATTCATGGATTTTTTTTTTTTCACATTCTGTCTCTCACAGTTGAAGTGTACCTCTGGTGCAAATTACTGACCTCTGTCATCATTTTAGGTGGGGGAACTTGCACAATCGGTGGCTGACTAAATACTTTTTTGCCCCACTGTATCTGGGTTTGAGTGTTGTGTGTCCTTCCGGGCTCAAACCGGGGATCTGTGATTACAGACAAAGTCCACCATCCCAAATCACAGGCTCAGCTGTGAAAATGCACCCACCTTAAGATGTTGGAATGCTTATTATAATTTTAAAAGGTTCTGCAGCTCATTCTGAATACGCCCATGTCAGCTGATCTTTTTGTAAACTGTGGTTTACAGTTTGAATTAATAACTATAACAGTAAAATTGCGCTAAACAAGTTAAACTTCATGAGGGGGAAAGGAAGTCCAGATATCCTCTGTTTAACAGAGGATTGAAGTTGATGGAAAATGCACAATTTGAGTTCACTTCAATGTTTTTAATAACCGGATAAAAACGGTAATTAAAAAACAATAAACAAAAATTCTAAATGATGCATTTGATAAAAGTCATGGGCATTGCTTTGTTTTATGATAATCACATTACTGCTCATTTATCTACCTGATAATTCGCCTCATGTTTGACTGACTTCTTTGGGTTTTTACTGGCAGCACGGTGTTTACAACTTTAGTAAATATCCATCTTATTTCACCACTAACCCATAATCACATCAGTGTCATTTTAAAGGAACACTTTGTCTGCTACTACACAACAATATTGCTTGTTCGGTTCATTAATTTACAAAGAATGTGGGTCTGTACACACAGCGTGCACCTAATATAGTCTGGTTTCAAATCAGGAGATTACAGTACTTTATGTTTCACTGTATGTGATCAGTAACCTCGTGAACTGAATAATGTTTACTTCCGGAGGTTATCTGGCCTTTTTTGGAGCTCTCTGTTCCTTATTTGGGTGTTTCCTGTGTGATGTCTGTTATGGAAAACAAAATGCTCTTTGCTTTATTGTCTTTCTTTTTTTATGTGTGTGTAATAAACCCATAAAATGTGTATTCCTTCGAGTCAGAATATATATATATATATATATATATATATATATATATATATAAATAATATGTATAAATATAGTTAACTAGTAAATATTGCTTATTTAAATATTTTTAATTGTGAGATGCACATAAAAGTGCAAAGTGATTATGCTTACTGGCAAAACTGTTGTTTTTCCTTTAATTAATTTTCACAAGGCTCTAGTGATAATAATAATAATAATAATTTCTTTTTAGAATTACAAAGTACCCTGTCTACTCAAATAAAGTTAAATTGAACCTGAAAAGAAAAATATTTTAAGAGATGCTTGTTTAGATATGTATTATTACTGTTATTATTATTAGTAGTAATAGTATTAGGAGTTAGTAATAGTGATATTTAAGGAATAACTTAAATATCACTAAATGGTAAAGTAATTTATTTAGGGAGCAACTTGAATGATTATTTTTTAGCTAATCATTAATATTTAGGTCTTTAAATTTCATAAAGTGTAAATGATTATTGTTTTCAAATTCACAACAACCACAAACATGCAAAAAATAATAATTTAAAGATTAATTGGGAGTTTTTGATGAATTTTATATCGATCATTTGACCGATTATTTCGTCTGTAGTCGTACATTTAAAGTTCTAAGTACGTTTCAAATCGAGTGACACGGCAGTAAATCTAAAGCAGTTTTCGAGGTAAACTTCTCCTTGTTGCAAATTAATCGCAGGAGTAACTGTGTTACTTTCTAACGCGTTACCGGCTGACAGTAGGATCAGTTTGTTGTGTAATCCAATAAGCTCCAGTCCGTATTTCCCCTCAAGCCCATCTGGCTCACTGGCAGGGTTTGTTTACTGGCGGAGGGGCTGGGAAGAAGGGGATCCTACAGGACCAGGGAGACCTACCTCTGTGTGTGGAAGAAGAAGAAAAGGAAAAAAACAACTATAAACTCCGATAAACCTACTTTCCTCTCGTTTAGATACACACTTTTGACCGTAGCGGGCCGCCGTGCAGTGCACTGAGCACAAATTGGAGCGTGTATGTGAATTTCTTTTCTTTTTTTTAAATTCCCAAACAAAAACAAAAAAAGGAGAGTGGTGCTTCTGCTTCTGAGCTGCGACGAAGTCTGCGCTGTCAGCCTTTCAGAGAGCGGAGGTGTTGCTGAAATATCTACACGGACTGTGGAGGAAGTTTTCCAGCCAAGCCGACAAAATTCACAACACAAACATGAAAACTGGGCTGTTTTTTGCTCGCTGTGGGACTTGACGGGATTTTTTCTTCTTTTTTCTGTCTCTATCTCGCTCCCTCTTTTTTTCACGCTAACGTTACGCCACGCATGCCACAACCATCGAGTCAGCAGCAAACGACTCCCCTATTTTTAAAAAAATCCCTCTTAATCACACTAAAGCTCGCTTTTATTAAGATTTTTGTGCATGCATCATTTCTATTTTTTGAGGATGAAATGCATTGCAGCCGAGTTGCCACGCGTCGCATTTGGTGAAGTTAAAATTAACTGAGTGGGCTGCTGAAAAGCGGCGCAAACTTCGCTTGTGGCCTGAGCTGGAGTGGAGCAGGAGCCAGGCTAGCTAGCTCAACTGTAGCACCAGCGCTAACCAGCTTCTTCTCGGCTAGCGAGCCCGTTTTTGCACTTTTTTTTTCACCGACACTGACACACTCAGCTGGGCCAGAATAACAACCAAAAAGCACTTAAAGTCATAAAAGAGCACCCACGCCCTGTGTTGGCGTTTGTTGATGGTTGCGCCCCCCGCCCCACAGTGAGGTGGCTAACTTTAGCAGCAGCAGCACTGCTAGCTTGTGTTTGACTGAACACGTTGGAGTCGTTCCTCCGCCCATCTTCCGGGATGTCTTTTATTTATTTTTGTTTACCTGTTGGCCCACGCCGCAAAACAAAACCAGTTTCCTGAAGGTACTTCTCTCTCTCTCTCTCTCTCAAGTCCGAGCTGTCCTGCTCGTCGGGAGGTTTTTCTTTTTATATTTTTCTGATTTTCGACCGGGAGTAAGCGCTGCATGGTGTCAGATATGTGGCTCCGGACTTTGCTTTTGGGGTTTGTTTTGACCGCAGTCTGCTTTATGATGAGCTGTCACCAAGCGAGTGCAGAGAGTAAGTAACACCAATTTTCACATTTCATGTTAAGCTCTTTTTAAAAACTGTGTGAAACTTAGAGTAAGTAGCTGTTTGTGCTGTGCAGATGCCTGTTTTCTACCCTGAGAGAAAGCAGAAGTTTTTTTGCGAAAAAGAGCGGAAAACGCACAGATTGAAATTACGCTTGATTAAAAAATGACAGCCAAGTGCTGCGAAAATTCTCCTCAGTTGCAGTGATTGGGTTAACGAAAGCAATCAAAAAATCTTTACACATATTTTAATAGTGCCAAGATAATGGTTGATCGATTTCATAAGTGACTTATCAGGTTTTCTTTATCTACAGATATTTACACCCACGTAGTAGCTGCTGTAGTTATTATATGAACATCCAAAAACACAGTAAATCACTATTATTATTATTACGGTTTTACTCTTAAATGAAGCAAACATCCCGCTGATTAGTCGGATACCCTGCTGCAATATTGCCATACTGTTTTTTTTTCTCTTGTTTTGTTAGTGATGGTGAGTTGATAAAAAGCACGCAGGCTGCAGCAGCAGTGCTGTAGACAGCCCCTGCATTGAAGGGACAAAGGTTAGCAGTTATCGGCTGTGTGAGTCTGCACTAACTGTAAACAAATTAAGTAAGTAGTCTGAGAATTTAGTAGAATTAATTGGTTGTTATTGTAGATGCTTAAGCTTGGCTTGTTGCTCTGCTCTGTGCAGGAATGTGACAATAAGCCCTCTTTAAAGCCCCTCACAATCCCTTCTACACCCTGTTGATAAGAATGAATGAACGGCATTTGCAGTGACTCTGCAAACTGACAGTTTTCCACTGTGGGAATCTTTATTATAAGGGTAATATTACTAAGAAAAGGTGTGGGACATTTTTAAAGATGTCTGCACAGCAGAGCAGTGATATGGCAGAGATCAGTCATTGCCCCATATACCAGGAAGTTCAGTTTTATCAGAGCAGATGATTCATTCCAGGTTATCTTTGATTTATAGGTCAGAAGAAAAATTTTAAAACCTTTTTTTTAATCTGCAAATAACTCTTGGGTTGTTTCCTTATTGTCCAGCCAGAATAACTTGTTGAAATAATGCTTGTCACAGCCTTTGGTGGAAGAATATTGGCTCGTGTTTGGTACATCTGTCAATACTTTTTGAGTTTTATACAGTGAAATTACTCCCGAAGTGTGCATTTTTAAAATGACTTTAATGTTAAAATCAGACTTTAAATGTGGTGTAAATGCCCTTTTTATATGATCTTCAAAAGTCTGATGTAAACTGGTAAGCTAACCAGTTTTCCTCAAGTTGTTTGTTTACAAAAATGTTTGCCTGTAGGTTCATTTGATGGTCAATTTTGTGCGCGGTTGCAAAGTAAAAACGATGTTGTACTCATCACTTTTAATCCTGTTTAGTTACTGTAATATCTAAGAGAAAATGCTCTGCTTTTTGGTACAGTTCTGTTACACAAGCACACAAACACGTTTTCAGATGAACAGATAAACAGAAGCCCCTCCCGTGTATGTACATTATGACATTTATACAGTGTGTGCACAGCCTCAGGTAGCTTTGACACTCCTACTGCTTCACTATATGGCATTGGTTTGACGTAAGAGGCAATCGGATAAAAAGAAAAAGCGCAGAGTCTCTTGCCTTTCATCAGATTTAAATGAGGAGCGTTTGGAGCGATGCCATCAAGTCAGGCTGAGCGAGAATTTTAAGATATAAATCTGAAGCGAGTTGTGTAATTGCTGTGCAGCCCCCCTCTCGCTCCTCTCAGACTTAAGGGTGAACCACAGACGGGAAGAGTGGAACCTGGGCCCCACACTGCTCGATTTCATAAGCTGCACTGACCAGTGTTGAAGTCAGAAAATCTTTTGAGCTACTTGTTTTTCGCTGCCCAGCTCAGCTTGATGGAAAAACTCACTTAATAATGGAAACTTCATATTCACCGTGAATTGATTTCATTCACTAAACATCAATTGAAAATGTTGAAGCCGTCACCATTTTTGGTAAATATTGTGTATTTTATGCTTTTAGCTGGACCCTGTAAAAAGTACCACAGATCGATTAGAAAGAGGTTTTTTTTTTTACATTCACACTTTGAACATTTGGCGACTGCAGAACTGATGTGATAAACATCAGCTTAAGTCATTTATAAGTGTCACCTTCTTTACTGATGTAACAGTGCAAGTCACCAAGAAGAGTAATTGCCAATACATACATCCAAGAAACTGGAAATATGACTTCAAGTGCCAGAAGTTTACGATTCAGAAAGCAAATAATGTAGGAAAAAAAACATAAATACAGTTTTTTCTCCAAACGAGGGCAACAGAAACAGGTGCTTAGTTTGGGGTTGTGTTTTAACGTCAGGGGGGAAAAACAGACTAGTTAATTCTAATTTAAAAAAACAACCGACTTTCAGAACCTCTAATATGTGTAATCCTGCTCTGTTGTTAAATTCTCTTAGTACTTCCCCAAATTATGTACTGTCACCTTTAAAATATACTGTGTGTGCTGTCACATGACTGTTCTGTGACTCCCCCGTCTGTGACATGAAAACATCATGGAGGAAATGTCAAACACTGAGCCAACTGCACAGTTTGTACCAAATAAAAATGGGTTGTTTTTTTTGCTGTTATTTGGACGCTACTTTGGTTTTAGTAAAGACAACATCAACCAAAGCAAAGGGAACAAAAAAAGAGTGCGAAAAAATAAGGCCATACATCAGTCTGTTCCAACACTTGGAGTACAAATAAATCAATATATAAATATTCAGGGTCTTATCACAGCAGTCTAATAGATTGGGTTAAATTTAAAAATATATTATTAAATATAAAATATATAAAAGCATGAGCTGCTTCGATCTTATGTCCCCTTACGTCGCGCTTCAAGGGCTCAGGTGGTCGAGTCGTGTTATTGTTGTGCCATGATAACATATCACCTTAAGAGCGTTAAACAGCCGGGGCTCGCCATGAAGCCACCGGCACCCTGTTGTCAAGCACCACTTTGGTCAAAAAATCAGGCAGCGATCCAGCAACCTGGCGCCCTTGATTTACGCCACCCGACAAAAAGAGCAATTGTAGGGCAATGAAACTGTCCCTTCCCCCCGCCACCTCTTCAAAAACACTACACACAAGCTGCCACTGTGCCCTCAAGTACCAAAGTCACAAGTGCAGTTGACATGTATACAATAGTGTGATTTTTTTTTGCATTTGTCATCCGAAACAATGGCTCTCTAATCCTTGTTGGAACGTTCAGGTTTGAAATTTATGCACTGCTTGAAAACGGTAATCTGACACACCTGCACTCATTCGTTTTATCCACTCATGCTGACGGTGAAACCTTGTAGTTTCTGATCTTTACCCTTGACACTGTGGCCTTGTTTAAAGAAAATATGCTTGTTAGCGTGCTGTCACACTTCAGAGGTAATAATTACCTCGGTGCTCGTGCTGTTTGTATGAACTCTGTGGGTTTTTTTTTTTAAAAGGCTCTTATGAATCCCGGTGGTTAAAGCCAGTAGTGACATTAGCTGTTTTGGCTGCTACTGCACTGTGTCAGCAGTTTTGCAAAGTAACAGGCGCCCCAAATTTAAAATGAAGGACAAATAATAGGGTTGTGATTTATATTTTTACATAAAAAGGGGGTACCAGCCGAGAGAATAATGTGTGAGTGCCGCTGAGTGGGTACTAAATGATCTTTGGTCCACAGCCACAGTATACAAATCACACAATCCCAAGGGGAACTTTGTGGTGTGGTCGGGCTCTGTTTTACTCAGTTTCACTCTATTTAAAGACTGAGGCCTGATTTCTTTGGTTTTAACGTTTTCCTTGTTTTTTGCACTGTATTGTTAATGTGCTGTGGTTCCCAGTTGCTGACATATTTGATGATTAAACTCTCAACCCACGCCCGCTTTCTGGACTCTTGTAAGAGATTCTACACTGCGGAGGATGACTTTGACTCTTGACCAATTTCTGAAGAAAGTTGCATCTCTTCAGAGTCGTAGTAATGTCACTTTCTGGCTGTTGTAATATCTGACCTTGCACAATTCAAAAATGATAAATTTCTGAGCTGTAATTGGTGCTCAGGAGCTCTCCATAGCAGATAGTTGGATGTTTTGTTTTGTTTTGTTTTTATAAATACAACATTTAGTTGAAGTAATTCTTAGAATAGTTTTGAGCACGATGTTAGATAAATGAAACCTTATTTTTACAATTAATTTACAATTTACAATTTTTCATTTTCACTTTGAGGTTTTAAAACCCGTCTTAAAGAGGATCACATCACGTGCCAGTTTGTGAATGTTCAGTTAGTTGTAGCCCTGTTTGAGAAAACAACACAACAGTGAAACTTAGAAAAGGGAAGTGTTGCAATCACTGAGTGCTTGCGCTCCTGCATGCTTATTGAGGCTCAGTGATAATATACACCATCAGCCTAACAGCCCGAACCCCCCCATCCACTTCCTTCTCTACATCAGAAGCCTTCTGTGCCTGTTGATGCTTGCAGCTGTAGTGAAAGGATTGCGGTTTTGTACGTAGTGCCACTGAGCACAAAGTGGACAGATTGTGGCGCTCAGACTGTGCAGCATTGACTCCTTTGGTTCACATATGCACACAATTTGTGTTCTGCATTAAAGCTTCAGTGAGCTATAGATTAGTGCATGTTGATTCAAATTAAAGTGCAACTTGTGACCTAGGTGGGATTTACACGAGGCATTCACAATCTGCTAACTGTGTGGATTAATTATGAGGACGGTAACATCATAACTGTGTCTGCACTTACTCATGAAATTAATTGTGTGGTCTCGTTTGCTGTATGGCTTCATTATTATATAGAATTGGGTCACACTGTTGGAGCTTGTGGGTAGATTTAGTTTTTCTCTCAAATGTGATCAACTTCTATGGATTTCCTTTTTGCCTGATTGACTTTTATTACAGACTGATTACATCGTGAAGCAGACCACCTTCAAACATCACCCAATGAATCTGAGTGCAATAATGTGCCGTAGAGCTTTTAGAGCGATTAGTTGATGACCTGGTTAAGGGAGAATTAATCTGCTTGTGTTCTGATGTGAGATTTCTTTCACATTGTCCAACCCTTAAGTTGGATTGCGCACTCTGAAAGTCAGAAAAGCCCCACCAACCCTGACTTCTTAAACACAAGTAAAACTGTAAAACTTGTAATTTGTATTACCGCTGCTGTGTATTTGCAACTCACTAGCAGGCAGCGATCCAACACTCACTATATAAGCTATACACAAGCACGCGGATGTGCTGCAGCGATGTTTTTAAGCACAATAAAACCAGGCATTGTGCTGTATTGCTAATGATGGATGAATGGCTTTACCTTGCTAGGGAGCACAACAAAGGCTGCTTTTCCATCTGCTACTACTGGAATGCAGTCAACTTGGGAATGACGTCACTCCCAGCTCCAATATCCAGATTCTGAGGTAAAAGGGGTAAAAGGAACGCTGCATGAATCCATGTCTGGAAAACTGGGTGATATTGACATAAGGTTGAGTTCCAGACCAGTTGGCTTTAAAAAAAAAAAGTTTTATGTATAAAATTATTAAACAATGACAAATAATAATCTGCTTAATTATCAGCTTTAAAAATAATTGTTGGGCTGCAACTTCTACCTGGTGGTGCACAAGTTGTGTTGGACATTAGTACAAAGTCTGTGACGTCGGATTGCACTGGTTTGTGCGAGAGTAATAGAGTCCAGTTAATTCACAGCTAGTCACTGGAGTTGTGAGTCATATGTGCTGCCTCCTAAATGTAGGGATGTCACCAGAACCAATACATATGGTACCATTTGATTTTAAAATACTTCAAGAAATAATTCAAGTTGAGTTAGTTTCAAAAGCATCCAAAGTATTACGTTTCTTTTGTTATTCTGAAATGGACGTATTGAATTGGGTATCGAGAATTGCTTAATTCTGCCGGTATCGTTATAGACATTCCTACCTACGTGTTCCTCCTAGGCAGCACGCTCACTTAGGGCCATGTGTATATATATGGTTGCAGACACAGACAGGAAGCTGGAGATGTGTAATTTGTGCATTGTTATGTAAGTTTTCTGTCCACATGGTCACAAATAACATGCAAGCACATGGACATCGGCACGGGTCCTTGTGCTCACCATGATAAAATTGACCTCATGCGGACCCGAGCAGACTTCTGGATGTGGAAAGTACAGTCCGGGTGTAAGGGTGTTTGTATGTCATTCTTAATGAAGGGGCCAGGCACCCAGCAAGCATCTCACTTTCATCTTCTTTCCAAACTTCAGCTGGGCACCACGTCCATTTGTCAGGTTGCTTGCGTCGCCTAGGTCACAAGTGTGACTTTGTTGGTATTGTGTCTCGACCTCTGCACGTGCAACGTAAAGGATACATGGCTATTTTACACCATCTCTTGTGGTCATCTGAAATTCACAGGACATCGTTTCATGTCTGCACCGTTTAGTCGTTTAAACCGAACTCTGGTTTGTTTTCCTGCTTGGTGCGCTTCATTTCTGAAGATATAATTGCATTTGGGTGCAGACCAAAACAACTGCACCAGGACCCTTTAGAGGAGCTGGTCTCGTTTTTTTCCAGATGAACTCAAGAGTCGTTCATTTATCACGAGGTGTTCAGACCTCGAACCAACCTAACTGTTAAGTGTACACTGTAAGTTAAGTCCCTTCCAGGCGCCAGCTTTTCTTTGCATTTTGGGATTGGAGAGAGTACCGTTGACTAGCGGGCCACGGACGACGTACCGGTCCGTGAGTCGTTTGGTACCAGGCCACAAGAGTTAAGGCTCGGGTGTGAAATGTATGGTTTTTAGAGTTTTTAGAGTTTCTTTTTTAATCGTTTTAATCGTTAACTCAGTTTCCCTGGGTCTTTTCCTATGTGTTATGAATAAATCTTCTTTTTTTGGTACCAGTACTGATTTTATTTTATTGTATTTATCCACGACACCTTAAATGCCGGGCCGTAAAAATATTGGTCGGACATAAACCGGTCCGTGGCGCAAAAAAAGGAAAAATAGCCGCAATCTCCAATCGTCCTTTATATTTCTTCATCGTTTGATGTACCAAATGTTCAGAACTCAGACATATTCACCTTACAGTGAATAATTTACATTGAAAGCAGCAAATCTCCTCCAGCTCTGAGAAGCTGATTATTTGTTTAACTAACTGCTTATCAGAATGTTGTTTCAGTGCTAATGATCTGCATTTTCCCCTCATCCAGATAAGATAATCCAGACACGGTAGTATATTGTGGACGTGTAAATGGAGGCTGAGTTATTTGAGCGATAATTAATAAAATGCCCAAAGAGGCCAAAACCAACTATTTATCCTGCTGATGAATGGTGTTAAAAGACCCAGTTTTTCATAATAAAAGAATATGTTGCTCAAAAGAATTCTATTTCGTCTTTTCGTGCGATTTGTTGCTCATTATAAATTTCATTTAGGGAAAACATTTACACTGTGATTATTATAGTTATTATTAATACATTTCTGCCTGCTCTTTTGTGTCTATCATAGTGCTCCTATTCGATTAATTATAAAGTAAATCTCTCTCAAAGGTGTAGGCAGCGAGAGACATGATGGCTGTGGTGAATAGAAATGTGCCCCTCTAACGACTCTAATTGATGACTCAAAGCAGTCTTTTCAGTGTCTGGTTCAGACTAAGGGATGTATGGAGAGTGGAAACCTTTGTGAAATCTCCCAGTTTCTCTGTTTCTCACAATACAGCATGTAAATTCATCAGTGGTCCCAGTTTGTCTTGTTTCAGTCATGACATGTTGTCATGAGCTAAATTTAAGCCGCCTTAGTTTTTGTCTGCCAGAGTTTTGTTTTTGAACTTGCTGTTCGCAGGTAGAGAAGAGTGCTCGGACAGTTTCTTTCTCTGCCGCTGCTCCAAAATTCCTCACTTACACACCAGGGCTGCTATGTTCCACTTTCCAATGTGAGCCACTATCGGTAGGACTGGAGTGTATTAGATTCTCTATTGGGAATGTGGTGCTAAAAATACTGGCCTGGCTGAAAGTGTACACTGATAGGAACTTGCACTCGCCGCCCTGTGATTATTCCCCTTCTCATTTTAGTCCTCTGCTTTCTGCCTTAGCTGTGACTACACAGCCACTGACCCTTCGTATTGTAAACTTCGGCTGTTGTTTGTTCTTTTTAATGGCGTTGCTCGACTGTGTGTGGGGCCTTGTATGATACAGAGAGAAGCTTGTAGTTGTAAATGTGTTTCCTAATGGATCTACAGTAGGCTGCTGGCAGTTTGTCAGTCAGTTTGATGTGAAAAGTTTAAATTTGAAGTAGATGTGCTGAAAGTAAAAGGATTGTGGCCCGTCATATGTGCTTACAAGTTAGCAGTGCCTCCAAGGAGAGCTGCTGATCTTTGTGTAGTTTAAGAAGAGAAATGTGCTTTTTAACAAACTGAGCTGCTTTTAATGGGCAGCAGCTGAAACCCTCATTTGAACATTTTACGCTCCGTTTTAAACACGCCTCCGAGTTGTAGGCTCAACTCCAGATAAGTGCTGGAGAATTAGCTTCCTGGTTAAGGTTACAAAGTGAAACGCTTGTTGTTCAGTCTCCCGGTGATTGGACTCCGTGTTTGTGCTCTGCTTGTCTTGTACTGTTATGCAACAGAAGGTGTAAAATGAGCTGCGGCCATAAAGACAAGTACACCTAGTGGTTACATTCGTCTCCACACGGCTGACCGGTTGACTGGTTGATGTCCCCGGCTCAGCGGTTGGTCCTTTGGTAAACAAATGCAGTCCACTCTCAGCAGGCCGCACACCTCCAGCATGACTAAGGCTGGGGTGACCCATATAGCACTTCCATGAGGTTAAGAGTTTGGCTCATTTGAAAAAAGGCATTTTAGGAAATTACCTTTAGTTTTCTTTATACTCAACTCCGTTTTTTTGTAGCTCTTGCAACACACTGGACATTCATCTAAAGCTGACGAAATCAATTTATTTATTAATATTTCTTAATTTCTGCTGCAAGTAATAAAAGTAATTTTATGTCTGCATGACTCTTACACCTGGCAGAGTCATCAAAAGTCCAAAATCTTTTAATTCATGCCTTATTTTTTAATTCTTTCTATTTCAAGCTGGGCATGTTCTGTTTACATAAATATGCAGGTCAGGAAACTTAGTTCAGGGTGAGTAAAAATGTGAGAGGATTTCAAAAAAATACCCAGAAACTGCTGTGGTTCTTAGGGTTAGCTGTAATATTGTTGAGTTTTGGACTAAACATAAGCAGTGGTGTCAAAATAACACTTGACAGACGAATGATAGTTTCTGGCTAACATTAATCTCACGTGTTGCGTCACAGCGATACAGTAGACAGAAAAACATGTAACCCGTCTGCGGGGTGGCATAGTTAAGGAATTTCTCATCGAACAGGATCATGTGTCTGGGTGAGCACTGACAAAACCACAAATCTGCTACTGGTGCAATACATGGCCATTACCAAGGACAAATATTTTTAATGCATTAGCTAATGTTTTTTATGGTCTTGAGTTACAGAAGCAACTCCACAAATCAACTCGGCATAACCAAGGATGAGCATAGCCTCACGTTGATGACAGCGCTCCATATTTGACAGAGGCTCACAGACAGATATGTGGTTGCTAAACAAAATGTCAAGGAAGATGGTCTGGTCTTTATCAAAGTTAGGGACATAGCCACATATTTTCTTCAGGAAAGAAATATCTCCTAATTATCAAGAGATCTATTTTCCCCCCCCATCTGTCACGTCTTACTTCTTCGACCTTGTTTTTCCTGTGCACAGAGCAGACATCTTGTGTAATGCACGTTCGGCACTGAGAAGAGCAGACAACACATAAGATTAATTGTCCTTAGAAATTTTTTTTGTCTTCACACCCAAGAGCCAAAACATTTTTCTGAAACGCATCACAGTTTCGTCACTCTTAATGGCGTACTGTACATTTGAACCTCTCCACCAATTTACTGTTTATTATTCTGTATGTGACACTAGAACTCGTTTCTAAAGAATATGTTTCTGTCTTTCTGATTCTCTTTTCAGTTTGTCCAAGCAAGGACATCCGCAACAATGTGACCAACCTGCGGACGCTCGAGAATTGTACTGTGATTGAAGGCCACCTGAAGATCCTACTCATGTTCAGGACCAGGCCTGAGGATTTCAGAGGCATAAGTTTCCCCAAGCTGACAGTCATCACCGACTATCTGTTGCTCTTCAGAGTTTACGGGCTAGAGAGCCTTAGCGAACTCTTCCCCAACCTGACGGTCATCAGAGGCAACAACCTCTTCTTCAACTATGCCCTGGTTGTGTTTGAGATGCTCCAGTTGCGCGAGATCGGCCTTCACAGTTTGATGAACATCACCAGAGGAGCTGTGAGAATTGAGAAGAACCCTGATCTCTGCTATCTCTCCACCCTGGACTGGTCCAAGATCCTGGACTCGGTGGAGGACAACTACATCGTGGCCAACAAGAATGACAGAGAGTGCGGCGATGTGTGTCCAGGGGCGGCAGTCGGAAAGACCACCTGCCAGACGACCACCCTCAATGGGCACTTCAGTGAACGCTGCTGGACCCACAACCACTGTCAGAGAAGTAAGCAGCTTTTTATTAAGATTATCTACTAAAACGTGTGCTATCTGTGATGCAATCACCTATTAACACATCCATTCATCCATGTCAAGTCAAGTTTGTTTATATACCACATTTAAAAAGCAGCAGCTGTTGACTAAAGTGCTGTATTAAAAACAAAAAATAAATAAAATCAAATAACATAAAACAAAGGACAAAATGATAGCCTTTAAGAAAGGAAACAAAGTGAGAAAATCCGAGTAAAAACAACACAAATAAAAGGAACTCTGAACTCAAGCATTTAGAAGCCAAACATTAAAAATGGTTTTCAGGTGTCTAATGTCAGAGAAGTACCAATGTTGGCCAGTTTGATTCACAGTTTTGGTGAAAAAACTGCAAAGGTTTCTCAAAACTTGGATTGTTGTTACACACTTCTAGATTCCTTGCAAAGGATTTTTTAAAAAACATTTTTAAAGGGCTGAGGTCAAAGTCAGGAGCACCGAACACTGACCTCTGCTTTCTGTTCATTTAAGTTAAGAACATTTAAAGCCATCCATGTCCAAATATCTCCCGAAACAGCGCAGCAGGGCCTTCAGAAGAATTGATGTTTGAGTGGCACGTAAATCTTCAAGTCATCTGCATATAAGTGAAACGCAAAAATAAATAATAAGTAATAAATAATAATAAAATTTTTTTTTTTAAATGAGCAAGGGGGAGCATATGAAATAGAAAAAAGGGCATTTGAGAAGATGTATCTCGGTATTAAATGCAGCGCTGAGGTTTAAAAGTACTAAGATGGCAGAATCTCCTTAGTCAGTAATAGTTAAAAGGCATTTAACTTGAAAGTTCAATCCATCCATCCATCCATCCATCCAGTGAAACACCATTCCACCTACCCATTCATCCTGAACTTTTCAGTGACTCAGATAGTCACAAGCCTTCTTTTATAACAAATGTTTTTTAAATACAAATTCATTGGAAATTCAAATTCACTTCTAAATCTACACTTGACAGTTTAGATATACAAAGATAAAACTTGAAAGGTCTCAAAAAAATAGTCCTGCAATAAATCTGGCCTTCACGAGGAGGATAATGTCCAGTTTTCACTAACAATGTTTGAGGTCGTGTGTATTCGGCTGTGTGATCATTCTTGAATGATGCAGTTTGACATTGACCCGTTTCTATTGTGTGCTTATACCCTTATTGATATTAATATGAACAAAAGAACATGGCTACCTGTATGGATAGCATGGCCGTGTGGATACCATGAAAGGGCATGGAGGGCACCACAGGAGCTCCTTGTGACATAGCAGGCATTAATAACAGCAGACTGATTGTAAAATGGCTTAAAGCACAGGTGGTGCAGTTAAAGTAGGTTTTTGTATGCAGGCTGAAGCATCTTAACTGGCATTGCATATGATCTTTGCCAATAGGATGTGCAGAAGGAACTCAGCTGAAGCATCGGCTGATGTGTTGTGGCACTGATTGCTGGTTGAGCTTGACTTGTGGGCTGCCAGAGCCCAAGCTGTGCTCATTTTGTTGAAAGATATTTGTTATTTCCACACAGGTGAATTGCTTTTGCTTCTGTTGTTGACCAAAGGCTCTCTTTTTGGCTCGAGCTGAGCCTAATGGGGAGTGACAGCTGAAAGGTCACCGATGTAAAGGAAAATTGTGCCCTGGATTTACAACATAGCACAACACAAAACAAGGGCTTCAGTACAAAATGTAATGCAGCAAAATCTCCTTCATAGCTTGATTTTTCAGTGTAATTGTGGATTTAAAGTCATAATAAAATGAAATTCCATCGAAACATAAAACCAAGTGAGGGCTATTGTGTTTCAATGCATTTGTTTCCTTCAACAATTTTAATCAAGGGAGTTATCGAAATGTTCAGATCTTTTTATAATGATTATTGTTAAATAATGTCCAGATTACTCTATCTCAAGTTGAGATCTATTTACGAGCCACCATTTTTATCTGGAGATCAACTTGGCTCAGTTTTTCTCCCCTTTATGTCACCATTTAGTGTTTGCAGCAGTCAAAAAATCATGTGTTTTTTTTTTTCTTTTTTTTCCATGATTGTATAAGAAACTGTGTCTAACATTAAAAATTAGATTTGCCTTTTAGTTTGTTATGATTTTTGCCAGCGATTAGTGGCAGCTTTGCAGAGCCCTTCTCAGCTTCTTTTCATTGGTACATCAATATTTCCATTGGCTTTTGCCACACGTCTTACCCATCCAGCTTTTACAGAGTTCAGTTCAACTTAAATAAGAGCTGATGAGGGTATTTGTTAGAAACAAAACATGTCTTTGTGTCAGAGTAAATCTCATAAATATAAAATACAGAGACATAACAAAACAAAAATGGGCATGTCGCTCCTTCTTGATGTTGAAATGTCAGACCTCTGTCATGTGCTAGGGTAAGTTAAGTAGGCCAAGCTCTGTGTCAATGTTGCCTGAACTGTACTCTAATGTGATGCAACACCTTTCCAGTTAGTCTGTGAATGTTTACTCTCAATAAACTGTAGTGTCGTCATTTCTTATGTTGTGGGGACGTTGTATAGAAGACGTTAGACATCATGAATGTTCATGATGTCTAACGTACATTGTGCCTTTTACTGTACAACAAGGAGCCCACCAATTTACACATAAAGAGTTCAAGTTCAAGTGCTGAGAAGAGTTTTACACATGGGTGTCGGCCCATATCATTACACAACGCTGCCTACATTATGTCCTGATGCATGCTCAATAATCCAGGTAAGGAAATCCCAGAAAGTTGATTCTGTTCGTCTGCATGCAGCGCTTTCAGTGGGAGAAACGTTTCATCACTCATCTGAGTGTCTTCTTCAGTCTCAGGTTTATGAACCGTAAAGTTTCAGGTGAAGCCACTGGAGATCCCATATGTGTCAAGATTATCGGTACAGCTCCAAACACAGCATCTCTGTGCCTTTCAACCCCCAAATAACACACTACACCAACAACTGAACTCAAGGGGCTTTATATTGTAAGTAAAGACCCTACGATATTAAAAAGAAACCCCCCAAATCACTTGATCTCCATAAGCAAGCACTTGGTGACACTGGGAAGGAAAAACTCCCACTTAACAGGAAGAAACCTGGGCTCGGGGAGGGGCAGCCATCTGTTGTGACTGGTTGGGAAAGAGGGGAAAGAGAAGAGAGCACAAAATACAGTAGTAGTATATAAACAACCAGAGAGAATGAAGAGTATCAGGAAAACCAAACAACCTCTAGCTAAGTTGATGGCACAACACAGAAGAGCTACCTCATTACTATACTGTCTGTTTACACCTACATGCCAGCGGTCCCTCCTTCGGTGATGAGGATGGATATCCTGGACAGGGAGTAGTGACTCTGAACTGAGGAGGTGCCTTAAGAGTGGATCCTCCACCATGCTAGAGTGCTGTAATTAGGGCTGCTCAATTAATCGAATTTTAATCACGATTACGATCTGGGCTTTCAACCTAAACCAAACCAAAAATGCCTGAGCCGATTATTAGCCCCTCCCTCGTGCTTTACTCTCGTGCTGCTCCGTGTGGCAAATCGAGCGCACCTCTCTGCATTTCGAACACGTGTCACAACAATTAAGAGCAGCGGTCCCCAACCTTTTTTGCGCCACGGACCGGTTTATGCCCGACAATATTTTCACGGACCGGCCTTTAAAGTGTCGCGGATAAATACAACAAAATAAAACTAGTACCGGTACTGAAAAAAAGAAAATTTATTCATAACACACGTGAAAAGACCAAGGAAAACAGAGTAAACGATAAAAACGATAACAAAATAACGCTGAAAACCGATTAAAAACCCTGAAAACTATACATTTCACACCGGAGCCTCAACTCTCGCGGCCCGGTACCAAACGACTCACGGACCGGTACCGGTCCGAGGCCCGGGGGTTGGGGACCGCTGATTAAGAGGACCCGAGGGAAGCTCGGAAAGCTAAGCAGAAGTTATTTGGAGAGGAGAGTGACTGCCGTTGGTTGAAAAGAGAGGTAAAAAAAAAACTTCAGTGGTGTGGAAACATTATGGGTTCGCGGAGTCAGACGTGGATCAAGTAGACATAGTGTGTAAACTTTGCTACAGTGTCGTAGCTGCACCACAGAGCAACACTGCAAAGTTCACTAAACATAGATGTTTACATTTTTCATTTATTTTTTATATTGCAGACATTTGCACTGTTATCAGTATTTGCACACTATTTTATATTATTTTTTGACAATCTTTAAAGTCATTATTCAATACATTGTTATTGTTAAATAAATATCGTCAAATAATCGAGATCTCAATTTCAGTGAAAATAATCGTGATTATCATTTTTGCCATAATCGAGCAGCCCTAGCTGTAATTGTAGCCATTTCCCAAGTGTCAGTGAATAATACTCATGGCCACTGATCAATGGCAGTGAAATTTGAATATTAACAGTCATGAAACTGAGGTTGTGGCTGATTGTTTGGCACTGGTGTGAGTTTCGGCTCCCACTGAAAAACTGGGACTGCCTAGATTAGTTTAACAAGTCCACTGAACCAGTGTTTGTTTGCAGCAGCGGTAGTTTCTGTTGCGCTGAGCGCGGCCCCATTATTACGCTCATCAGCGCCTTTGCCACTGAGAAGTGTGTTTATAGTTTTTCCACTAATGACTTTTTTGCTTGTGGCCACTTGGTTCACAGCCATCTGAAGTCCGTCTGAAGTATCTGCAGAATCGGCTCAGAAGACCTGTTGTCAGTTTGCGGTGGCGGTGAATCTTAATCCGGAAGTGTTTAAATAAAAAGTCTCACCGATGATTTCCTAATCGAGACAATGAATCAAGGCCAGATGTTGGCTGGCAAGCACTGATCTCCAATCATGGGCCTGCGGTATTGTGGTCTGTGACCTGCGGTTTTTTTTTTTGCCTACTTTCACTAAAGCATGAAAAAGACCTGTTAAGCTCCAGCTAGAACCACAGGGCACAGTGTTGCATTCGGTGTCCTCTTCTGATGTACTCTGTCACTGCTTTTTATAGACCTACAGGAGTGCTTCAAGTTAGAGGCTTTCCAAAAACTTGCTGCATTTATTTCCATGATGATTTACACAAAGGAACATGCATGCATGTTAAATATAAACACAGGAATACACCTGATAATAAAAGAAAAATGTAATGTAACCTCTTTCTAATGCATAATAATTAATCACTTTTACTGCTTTTTGCTTTTTTATTTTGTTGTAAAAGAAGAACTAAAATTTATCATACTGTGATACTGTTATTTTTAAAGGAAGCTTTGGATAGACAGTGGTTAAGTGCCAGGGGTGACTGTGGGTCTCTTACACACACACACACACACACACACACACACACACACACACACACACACATTCTTTCTGCAGTCTGTACAACAGCACGAAACAAAGCTGCGCAACCACGAGGCTTGGCTCGGCTCCCATGTTTGGAGTAACAACCCATTTCTCTTCCCTGCTTCTATATCAGGGGTAATTTGAGCCTCTCGGCGAGCAGCCGCTGCAGATTCCCCCTCCTTTTTACCCCAAATTGGAAGCTTCCGTTCAGCATAGTGGCAAAGCACGGTTACCGGAGATGCTCATTACCAAATTTGATTAGATTTAGCTACAGGCGCGCAAAAAAACACCATGTAAACAGCCGTAATAGTGGCAAACATGAGACACCGCCCTGCTCCCTTCTTTATATTTGCAATTTGCTCTTTGAAATGTCCAATTTCAGCTTCAATTCTGTTTGTTATGAAGTTTCATTAAAACTAAATGCCAGACAGAAAATACACATCCACGTACAGTGCACTAGTGTTTCTGTAGTTTAGTCATTCCAAGATACAAAAATGTTTTTGTTTTATTTTTTAATTTTTACAGAAAATGACACAATCACCCCCCAATTAGACAGCTAAGTTGTGGATTAATTAGTAACTGTATTTACTTAGGCCCAAAACAGACTATGCTTTGAAGTCATTATATCAAATAACCTGAATAATAACACATAAACATAAAAGGTAAATAATGTTAAATAAAAGTCAATTATATGTATTTTATTTTAGCTCTTTTTAACTAGGTCATTTACTAAAATCACACTCTCTTGTAGCCTGGATGTTGTTTGGAGGGTTAAGGCCGAACTCCATCGGTGCTCCGCTTCTGTACAGGTTAAGACATGCCACGTCACTATTCAACACCAGTAACCAAATATTCACCTAAAATTAGCCTGGGGAAATGTGCCAGGACACTGGAGCTGTATCGTCACCGCTAGACACTCGTTAGACTTGCTTACAGCATCATTCGTGACACGGTACAACAGAACTGTACTGTGAAATGAAGTCAAATGAAGTGCAATGTTTGTATTTTCCCCATTTTTCTGTAAAGTAGGTTAATATAAAAGAATAAAGGGAGTTGCAGTGTAACCGAGGGTAACCACAGGTTTATCAGCGAAGAGTGATTTATTTATTCATATAAGAGAAAACATGACATTAAACCGAAAGCAGCGCACTCCGCGGTGCATTAAAGCCAAAGTGAACAAACAGAACAGAGATGTTGTTGCAGAAAGGAATGCTGCCTAACCCCAAGTGAACAAACAAGACACAAGACATGTACTGGGCATAAACTCCCTAGAACACACACAGAACAGGAGGAGGAAAAGAAACGTACTCGACAAATACAGAAGGAATAGAAAGAGTCTGGAGGCCAGTGACAGGACCGAGATGATGATGATGATGCTGTCAGTTTCTGTCAGCACCAGAGTTACAAGGCTTTAAACAGTAAGCTGTTACAAAACAATCCATCAGGAGCAGACACTTCAACAGGCAAGCCAACCAGTCAGGTCATTCAGAAACAAACCTGCAGGCCTTATTTAAAAAGGCATGTTTTGGCTACGGGACAGGCTTAATGCACTATTATAGACAAATATTAAGCTTATAGAATGTAGTTTAAAAATGTGATCATTGTTAATTGATCCACAGATGCACATATTTTTCTTTCTGTGACCAGGAAAGTAATTTACAGAACAGTTTCCTTCAAATCTGCAACAAGTGACCCTGAAATAAATGAAGCCAGTTGAATAATGGTGCAATAAGTGTACTGTCCTCTCACCTCATCGTTTGGTGTCATTGTTAGGTTATGTGAATGGCACTACGTATGGTTCGTGTGTAGGCTGTAATTTAGCTGTAAAATCTCTTATTAAATGCAACTGCTTTGTCCTGTACTTAAACCATCCATGCACACTGAGATCAGCTGAACCTCACAAGGGTCAGTGTGAACGTGCTTCTATGGCCACATGGTCTCCACAAGCTGAATACGTGCACGTCTTTTTAAAGAGACATCTAATGTGGCGCAAACCAAATCAGCGCCTTTATGCCAAAGAAAATATCGACACCCACTTTGAAAGACGTGGTCGCCACTAACAGTCGATGGTTACAATGCTCCTTCCTCTGTGCATATTTCTGTTAATATCTGAAGTCTTCTGGCTTTTTGTCTGAGAGGCGAAACAAACCAGGCCTTTATTTTCCTTTTAAAAACTGAAATTGTGAGCTGGCACGAGGGGGAATGTTGTACTTGAGTCTGTTTTCTTTTTAATGAAGTGCTGTTTCTTGCCAACGCTCAACTGAAGATAATGGGCATTTGATTATGGTTTGGTAATGGCTGTTATGTGGCACGGCTCGTTTGGCTGTTAAGTCAGCTAAGCCTGAGTCCTTAAAGGGGCTGGCAGCTGAAAATATTGGATGTGCTTCAATAAGAAATCCGGGACTTCCACTGATGATCCTAATATTTTCCACTGTTTAACGCTGCTGACAGACATTTCTCCAATGTGTCTGTCAGATTTGTCCTTTTATACATGAGAGAGAGGGATGAGGAATTAAATGCAGCGTTGCTTCTTCGCTGTCCCCTAGTCTTTCTTATCTAGTAGTCTTTTAATTTGTAAGGCGAATGTGCCTGAAGAAATAACAAACAAATTGGATTAGTGCGCAGTGTTTCACTTACCAGCTAACAGTTTAGCTCTGATTTGAGGAACATATGAAGAATCACATTTACTGAAATGAAGGTTTATTGAGGCATTATCTGTCATTGAGAGGCTAAAAAGTCATAAAAAGTAGACCTATAATGCTCATTTAGCATTTTTCAGGATTCATAGTTCAAAATAATCCTTATTTCTCTTACACTGGGCTCGGCGTCTTTTGTCTGAAACAAGCTGTTTTAGTGCCTCAGTCTTTTTCCTTCTGATTGGCTGGCTCTTACAAACAAAATGCTGAGCTCATCATACAGAGCCGAGAAAAAAAAGCTGTCTCAACTCTTGCTCACGTGCAGACTTCAGTATGCGCATCCACTGTTTTATCAGTGATATAAAAGAGAAACAGAGCTGGGCGGGCTTTAAGTGTGTCTTTCGCCGCACAAACGCAGCCGCACTGGCTACAAAAATGTGTGAATATACTCGTGCAGGCTGCTTGGTGCAAACGGAAAGTGTGATTGCCAGTCAGTTGACAGTTTCAAAGCTTTGAGATTTGAAACTAACACTGTCACCACTGCTCCCTGCAGAGGCTCATAAAGGGCAAAAAATTAAATTGTCATTGGATATTCCACCCATCTGTGTTCTACAGGGTATCTGGGTACTGTTTAATTAATTGATTACATAAAAAGTTGTCAGACTTATTGCAAAGTCTCAACAGAAATGTGATATAGCTTTCCATCATACACTACTTAGGCGAGCATTAAATTGCTGTGTTTGGTATCAGAGATCTTTATATTAGACTGCTAAATACTGCTTGAAGGACGCTGGAGAAACAGTGTTTTAGGAGTTCATAGTCTCTGCCAGAGATGCGACACTCAGCGGGTACCATCCTCATCCTCCTCCTCCCCTGCCACCACAGCAACTTTCACCTGTGTCTGCTACATAATTAATAAGCATCCATGAGGTGGAGTACAGCTCTCTGCAGAGACACAGCCTGCCTCAAATTCAACGTGTGTGCAGGCTGATTCTCTGACAATCGGGGAATTGTTGCGAAACAGCCCGAGCGGGTCAGGTGACGATCGTGTGCCGGACCTCGCTTGAAATGGAGCGCCCAAAATAACCCTGGGCTCATGCCATGTATATCTGCGCTCCAATCATGAGATGAACTGGGAGATTTGTCAGGGTCAGTGTGTCTGTGTAACAGACGGACTATAAATCACACGGGGACATAACCTCTGCCAGTGTGTGTGTGTGCAGACAGAGCGGGCGGCCATTGTTTAGTCTTGCTGCTAGGAAACACGGGAGTAACATTGTGGTGTAATCGTGGATATGAACGCATCAGTTATTCATGCAGGCCGTATCGGAAGGAAAAGCAAAGCCACCATGGGGGTAAGGGAATGGGCCCCACCTCGCCGTTGACCTCAAGCCAGTCCTCTGTGTCGACCTTGTCGCAGGTCCATCACGCAGCAGTCAGCGCTGGCGCCATAATCCCTTTCCATTCTAAACAATGGTGGTTGTAGAAGTTCACGGAGTGTTCTTCCCAATTGTTTCCTGTCTTTGTGGTCCGCTTCCTCTCCGAGGTTATGAATGGACGTTGAGGCCTAGAGTGTCGCCTCGGTAGCGGCAGACACTTTTATGAGACCAAAATACTGAAGGCTGACCTGTGGAGAGTTTAGCTCGCAGAAAAAAAGACAAACTTCGCTGCTCGTAAAGCTGTTTGTAGGGAAATGAAGGATTTTCTAACCAAGTTTTATTATTTGGGAAAATTGAGTCACCTCTGAGAAAATCTTTTAAAAAAGCTTCATCAAAGTGTCTTAAATGACTCATCGCTAATATTTTTATTTTAAACTGTGACTCCGCAGGTGTCTCCATCTTTGTCATGAAACTTGAGAGCTAAACTGGTATTTTTCCTTCCACTCATCCCATGAATCTTTTTTTCTCACACACGGCACTCGTTCACGCTGATTTCCTATGATTTATATAATATTAATCCCGAAAGCTTAAATCTGTAGCTTTCTGCACACCCCAGCTGCAAGACGTAAATTAAATGGTATTTAAACTAAAACAAAGGTAGAAAATCCAGATCCGTGTGTGAAAGACGGCGTGTCCTTGATGAGCCTAAACAGCTTTTCTACCTTTAAACACACGCTAACACAAGCTGACTCACTTACACTGTGCACAATGTATCACACCTCCTTAATACAGGCTGCTGTGGTTTTATTAAAGGATTGAAACTGCTGTTTAGTGACGTCACAAATTTGGACCAGAAGCTGTTTTTTTTTTTTCCATCCAAAAGAAGCAGCACAACCCCAATTTTATGTCTGAATTCCCTTTCTTTTATTTATGTTTCCGCTGTGCTTCTTTGCCAGTGTGCATCTCATCTGTGAGCTATTTGGTTTTCTTTCTTTCTTTCTTTTTTATCGCACCACAGATGGAGTTGTCTTTTTACTTAGAAATAACCAAAACTACATTTAAGAAGCGCCTTTCAGAACCAGTGCAACAAAGCGGTGCATTTTGGAAAAGTTATGCAAGAACGAGAGCACATCTATCAGAGGAAGGATCGATAAAATGCTCAAAGTTGCTTTGAAGTAAAATAAGTGAGCAAAGCTGCTGAACTGAGGTTGCTGTTTATTTGAGTTGGCCATGGCAAACACCAGCTCGGTTCACAATACAGTAGTTGAGCTGTGCAGTGATGTATGAGGACCTTAAAACCCAGTTAGCTGATAAATTGTGTATAAATTCTGACTCCTTTGACCTTATTGGTATCACAGAAGTTCAATTTGGAATTGGGCAGGAAGTGGGGAGGGAGGGCAGAAAAGATGGGACAAATGCGCCAGTCATTAAAACTTGTTCCTCTTTTTTTCTTCCCCCCTCAGCTACAACTATGCTCTTCATGGTCGCAGAGTACTATTTCACCAGCATAAAGCTAGCCTCAGAACCCCCAATACACGCACCACAAGTCTATTTCTTTGAGCTGACTTAAGTGCTCTGGCACTCAGTGTTGTGGAGCTGCACCCTGCAAACCCTCTCCGTTCAGCTACTGGAGCCTTTCCCATGGAATCCCAGACATCTCAGGCATCTGTTAAAGCAGGGCCGACAGGCGTTTCTTCAGCGGCGTGCACGCTCACCATCGCCATAGTGGATTTGAAACATCTCGCCACAGTTTTACAGCTTATTGAATAATATGTTAAGAGGAGATAAAAAGAAACAAGTTACATGCAGCTTCGATCCAGATGTTTTAGCAGTTCCTTGTCGTTCAAGTGCCGCGTGATCAGGGTGGATAACATTTGCGTTGCAGTGGTGATATTTTTTTCCTGTGCCAGATTGTTTTTGTTCTTGAGCCGAGTGTGAGGTATGCGTATGATCTTCAATGAGCGGTGGAGCAAAAAATATCACTGTTGTATAAATCCATAACACCTCACTCCATAAAATGGCACTGATGCGTCAGAGCCGAGCCCTGTTATGTTTTGTTTTGTACCCAGGGCTACAAATAAATCACAAAATAACAAAATGCCACGTAAAGAGTGCTCTTGAAAACGGTCTTCGGTGAAAGGAAGCAGATTTAGAGACTCGGTTATAATTAATTTTGGTATCCTGGTGCCTTAAAGGTGGTGAATAAGTAAAGCTTCTCATTTGCTTGAATAATGGCTGCTCCTTGCGAAATAATAACTCCTTGAGATGGCTGCTTTTGTTTTATCTTCCTTTGTGATATCGGGTGTTTTTCCAAGCAGATGTTCATTATTTGCGTGCTCAGAAAATCCCTAACTCTCTTTATGGTTTTCAGAGATTTTCTTTTCGTTCCACAAAGTCTGTTCTTGGTTCTGCTAGAAACCTAAAACATATGCACTTTCAAAGATTTAGGAATCATAAGTAAAAAAGAATTTTATATAACAGCAACAGTAACCTTGGTTTTCCTTTCTAAACAAGTCAAATAAGATGTTATCTGCTTAAAAAAGAAAGGAAAAAACTGATGGTGATTGGTTTGGATGCCCTTTGACAGCGTTAATCACGAGTAAGAAGATTATTAAAGACGTTGTGACGTTGCATTAATAACATACATGCTTTTGATGTCATAACAGGTAGTCGTTATTTGACCCTGGCATTGAACCCTGGCGGGAAATTAAGATTCAAGGCTGTGGCGTGCGTCATTTGCCTGTCCAGCAGGAAGCGCAATTACCCATCAATGAGCGCGCTGTTTATCATTTCTATTCCAGTCACGGACAGAGTGGATATCCTGCCTTCAGATGACAGAGATGGCGGCGCAACATTAAAAACAAAAAGTGCTTTTCCATGTTGTTTATGTGTTTTTGTTCTATTAACTGAGGCCGGAGGCAGTTAATGAAATTGTTTACGGTTCCTGTTGCTCTCGTAGTCGTCTTAACCGAGCCCTGCTGCTGCTGCTGCTGAGTCAGATCAGCTGACAAGTTTTTAAACGAGACAAATAAACCTGGCTCGTTAACCGTTGCTCTTTGAAAAGTCCCAATGACACAACAGCTCTTTTTTTTGTCTCCTGTGGCATAAGTGGCTTTAGTTTGAATAAGATTGGATGCAGGTAGTTTTAATAAATTCAAGACACATTATTGACTACTTTGAGTTCTTTCTGTTCGGCAAGACTAAATCATTGAAATAAATTCAAGCTCAGAAGAAGACTCAAGTTCAGAATAGCTGACACTCAGATTCTGCTGTCTTTTTGTTTGAGGATTTTTTTAAATTATTAATAGTGTTTATTTTGGGTTTTTTTGTTTTTTTTGGGGTTTTTTTTTTGGTTTACATTTTTTGGCTGAAAAAAAAAAAACAACACCCGACGGTTATGTTGGAGTGTAAAATATCCAGATCCTAACTTAAATGACATCCTCAAAATAAAGCTGGAGATCATGACATTTGTAGGAGGGACATGAATATGAAAATGGAAAAAATTGGGATTTGTAATAAATGTTTTAAAAAATAATAATCGCTGTTTGCTTGACGATGTTTGTGTAAAGTTTTGATTAGATCGGCCCAGATACGATACATGCATACATATGCTTTGATCGTTATAGCAACACATTATGTCAAACCCATCAGAGTTTTGGTTTTGTCTAATCTATAGCTTTCACAATATCAGATTCTTTCTAGATGATTACAGTGGCCACAGTAATTTGAAATAAGTTTATTAGAACAATGTTTATTGCTCAGAGCTACCACTCATCTAATTTACTGTGTTTTGTCTTTTATTTGGAAATTGAAAAAGTGAATTAAACTCTGTGTTTGGAGGTGGTGAGAGCGTTTGGAACCACATGTGCACAAAAGCATAAAATAAAATTGAATACAAATGATAAATAACATATCAGCATTCTTAATGATCGTGGTTATTCTTAATACTAGCATTTCACAGTACCATTACTCTGTCTGACGGTTATAGAAAAGCAGCAAATATGGCCACCTAACTATAAAATGAATGTTGACAAAAAAAAAAAACTATTGAATTAAATGGGAAAAACACAAACGAGTTCACCTTATTGCACCTACCCTTTTTATTCAAAATGTCGACATTTTTATAACCAGATTTCACCAAAACAAAGACCAGAGAAAATAACACAAACTGATGCCTCATTCATGACACTTGTACTTTGAGTTTATATTTGTTCACTGTCTGACTATATCACACTTGTTTCAGAAGTTTTCCTCTCTGACAGATACAGATTTTATTTTAAATATTTTTTAAATGTATCTACCCCTCAACCTTTCAGTTAACTAGTCCAGACAAAATAATTTTTAAGCAAAATTTCAACGTTTCAAATAAATAAATACACATAAAAGAAGAAATGTGAGATGTTATTAGCAGTGGTGTCGCTGGTCATCACCAGTGGATTGTTGTTGTTTTTTTTTTAAATTTTCCTTTCTCTGTAAGACTTTGGTCAAATCAGCATCAGGTCTTAAATGTCACCCACTTGATTAATTGCCACCTTTGCACTTTCATTTGTCATGTATAGAGGGGAGGGGTAGGGACTAATATCACATCTGTTCCCGACAGGCAGTGCTATGGTAGTAAAATGAGTTTGTGTCAGGTAGTGCAATGTGTCTTTACTGCTTTAGATGAGCTGAAATCATGAATTCAGTGATGGAAAGGATAAAATCCTGGATAACTCTGTAAATATTATGTCTTGCAAAAATAACTGTAGAAAATGACTCAGCCACTCTGTCTTCTAAAATTACTCTTTCAGCATATTGGCAGAAAAAAACAGACCAGTGTATATCAACTTCAAGTCTTCATCAGAGTGTGTCACCAACACACAATCAGTCAGAATGAAACACCAGCCCTGGGTGGCAAACAACTAACGCCTGTGTCAGACACAGGCATAAGTCTTGAGTCACCCCTTATTTCTTTTATATGCTGCAGGAAAACGGGATATAGGTGTAGTGATTTATTGATGCATTTCAAGCATGCATAGAAACAGAAGTTTATAAGGCAAATGCAGGTTTGTACAGAAAGAAATTTGCAGATTGTTCTTTGGACTTTTACCTGTCTCACTGAAGAACACCTGTCAGATCAGTCATCAGAGCCATATATCAGGCAGCTCGCATGTGATTCTCTGTCAACACAGCTGATGTTATTAACAGCGGTGTCCAGAGTAACATCAGATCAGCCAGTAACAAGTTGGAGTTTAGAAGAAGCTGGAGTCAGAGACTGGATATACTGCTGTGAAAGAGTAACGGAAAATAAACTGTTAGCAAAAATATCCCAACCTTTCGTACACAATGCTGCACTTTCTCTGAGTCCACCTTCCCACGGTTGTTGTGCAAAGCAAACGCACCCAAACTCGTACTCCTACATTAAAGTTCAATCTGTCTTTAATCTGTTACATTAGGGCAGATTATTCTTTACTCTAGGTCTTTCTCTGCTAGCCTTTTTTTTCAGCACGATCCTTGAGTTTAGCATCTACAAACAGAAATGTATTTTTTTCTTCATTTTTCTTCTTCTGGGCCTTCAGCAAAAACCTTCTTTCATAGAAACTAAATACTACCCTTGTCATAGCTGTGGAATTTTAATTGCCAGCCACTGCACCACCACGTTCCTGTTTGGCATTTTCTCAACTCTCATGTGATCTCAATGCAAAAAAGGTTTGAATAGGTCGTCGTTTCATCACCACCAAAAGAGGAAAAAGCTAAAAAAAATAAAAAATAAATCACTAAATTATTTCAGGGAGGATTGTGGTTAATGAAAACATGTAGAAACTCTTTACAGTTTATAGCGCTTTAACTGCTTGAAACAACACAATAAGAACCTCTTTATGCAGTTTGTGTTTTAATTGCTCAGCGGTCCAGAACAGTGGACCTGTTGAAAACTTGAGTGCGTCACTTTTTCTGTCTTTCTGACACCCCACATTGCTGCAGCTGAGCAATGCAAATCTTTTTTTCTTCACCCCCTTTTTCCAAGTTGGCACTGACTTGATAGGCTGACGGAGACCTGATGCGGTGTTGGTTGTTGCTGTCCCTTTTGGGCCGCGGGAGATTGAGCGCCTTATTGTGCCGCACTGCCGCCTCATTCAAATGAAACCTCAGCTTATGAGATAACGTGCCAGACATTTCTGCAGGCTTATTCCCCAGCCTTCATGCAATCCTGCTGTACTTTGCACGGAAAAGACAGAAATTGACCAACGTGTCAGTGGAATAAAGCAATAAGAACCAGGAGACTTTTTTTTTTTTTTTTGCACGCATCTGTAAAGAGAAAAGACAGAGAGGGAAAGAGAAGTGTTGATATATCGATATAATGTGACCAGGTGATTGTACAAACAGAAGATTAGAGATGGAGAACTCAAGCTCAGTGTGTCTAATTGGTACAGATCAAACTGAGAAAGAACCTCTGCTCGTCAAAAACTGCCAGCGTCGGTGTTGACAACAAAAAGAAGAAGAAAGAAAGCAGCCATGTATTTAGGGATTTGCATGTTTTAAGGAAAGAATAGCAAACCCCTCCAAACAGCCTCCTCGGGATCCTTCCCCGCTCTGGAAGATCAAAGGTAGCTTGGTGTGGCCTCGCTCTCACAGGTCATCACGGTCTCCACCTTGAAACATTTCTGACAACCGCACAAGAAATGAGTATCTCCTTCAGTGTGGTCGCTCGTTATTATTATTTAAGCCTGCATGGATTGCGATAGGGGATACTTGTGATAATGATCATTTAGGATCATTGAGCAGCTTCGCAGATATGGCAGAGTGTGGAGTAAGTCATTTGGACAGTGAACAAGTGACTTTCGATTTGTAAGTTTGCTCACTTACAAAGAAATGGACCGTCTCACTTTTATGGTAGTTTCATGTTAATGGAGAGAGACAGAATATCAAAAAACAAAAGTTATAAATTGATTTGCACATCGTTGAGTGATACAAGTGTTCATTCCACAAGCATTGAATTGTTACTTGGTGGAGGAACTCAAACCTTCAGCTTACTCCACAGATTAAGGTCTGGAGGCTGGCTAGACCACTCCATGACCTTAATGTGCTTCTTCTTTAGCCACTCCTTTGTTGCCTTGGCAATATATTTTAGGTCATTGTCATGCTGGAAGACCCATCCATGACCCAATAATCACACCAACAGTGTCATCTTCTTCTTTGTCAGCTTCTTGCTCATGTTTCTTGATGTCCTGTCCTTTGACAGCTCTTTGGTAGAGGTTGAAATGGAAGAAATTGAATCTTTTGTCAGCTGTGCTTTAAACATATAAAGAGTTGAGATAAGGAGTATCTGTAATTGATTGATTGTAATCTGTGCCACATGGAAGCCATAATCTGGATGGTTAACGGGATAAAATAGTTATTTCACTCAGTGCAAATCAATTTAGAACTTTCATGTAAAGTGTTTGGTTTCTGGATTTTTGGTTAATATTCTGTCACCATTAAAATGAAACTACCATAAAAATGAGAAAATGTTCATTACTTTGTGAGTAAACTTACAAATTCAACGGGGATACGACGGATTTGTCTGAGACTGTCATTCAGGAAAATACTTTAGCGAGCCTGAGCATGAGTATAAATGGTGACATTGCTGGTGACATTTATGTGTATATTGGGCTGGACAGTGTAATTTATTTCCTTTCTGATAACTTTCAAACTGTAATTATATGAGGCTATCCTGCAAAAAGTGGCAGTTTTTCGCATTTTCAAAATCTCTCATTTATATTGAGATAGTAGCTTTATATTCTAGTGGTTTACACCATCATCAAACAAATTAGAGAGCTGCGGTTTAATCCTGAGAGGGGCGAGAAATCCCTTTGGGATAGTGTCAGGAAGTGTATCCGTTTCCACAGAAGTGACTGCTTGTAAAAAAAGGGAGCAGCTAAACATAACTTTTAATTTGTATTGCAATAAGTAGCAGTGTATGGCATCAACTAAAATTTAATTTGTGTTATTTATTATTGTATGTGAAAAAGGCCTACATGATGTTCTGAGTGGACAAAATGAATCTTTTAACAAAGTATTTCTTAGACCAGCAGTCCAAAACCTGAAATGAAAAGACTTTATTGGGAGTTAATGGCAAAACTGACTAAATATTATTTTTTTTTTAACTTTCTGTAAAGTATTACTTCAGCTTTGTTTGTTGCTCAGTTTAAAATCTTAGCACATCCGTGTGGTTTTGCTGCATAGGAGGTTGTAATCGGTTCTTTAATTATAATGGTTCCGCATTTAAAAATTCTCACTGAAAGCATAACGAAGGAAAAACATCATCGCCATCTTTCACCACATTTATGGATTTCCTTGGACTTTAACATTTAACTAACTGCAGTTGCAGCTGAGGGAGGAGCTGTCAGTTGCTGAAAGCGATATTTCAGTCTGGGTGGAAAAGTTTCCAAAGCTGTTGAAATCTGTAAGAACTCGTAACAGGTTGTAGACATGATGAGGCACGATCATCGTCCTGAGGCGCCGAGCTGTTCAGTGCACAATCAAGATTGTCTTAGCATGAGTTTGTAGCAGAAGGAAACCATGTTTTTCTCAACTGGCACTTTTCTTTTGAATGTCAGAGATGCATATGCATGCTAAAATATACTCCAGGCGCTCTTAATGGGAGCAGCTTGTGGTTTATATCAGCGTAAAGGCAGCTGATTCATAGCAGTGAGGAGATGGAAAGAGTGGAGCCACGCTCCTTGCTTTCCCTCAGCTTGAGCCTGTTTCTGTGTGGCTCTCGTGTTGGTTTGCGTATGACTGTTTGAGTAGGACACAAAGGGTTAAACCGTCTGCTTGTCTTCCTTGGAAAGGGGAGAGGCTACTTGAATGGCTAGCTTCTACAGCCAGCCAACACATTGGCTAAAGCTGAGGGTGGATCTGTTGGGTCTGTGCTGCGACATGGAGCACACTGGAGGATCAGGAGTCAGTCAGTACACACAGTAAAGCTTTTGTGTATGTGTGTCTCTTTGTGTTTGTATGTGAGTGGGGAGAAAAAGCAGAAATTCAGCTTTTAAATGAACTTTGGTGATGGAGGCAAAAGGTCAAAGCAAGAAGCAGTTTATTTTATTTTTCTACTGTCTGTAAATCCTGACTGACTGACGTTGATAAGGGGCAATTATATCATTTGTTTTTCTAGCTCGGTGCCCCCCTTTAGCTTCCCTCTCACATTCTCATATTGCTGCTGCCCTCACCAAGCACACTCCTCGTGTGCCTCAGCAGCTTACCTCTGTTAATAAAAGAGGACAGGGGGGTACATGTTGTTTTGTTCATTTAATGGCAGACCTCGTGACACTAATGAAGACAAGCCGTTTCAACACATGCACACTGAATCCGAATGGTGCTCAGCGATCGCTGCCCAGCAGAGGAAACTGCTACAACAACTGCTGCACGTTACTCAGATTCATTGTTTCCTTTCGCACACATTCCCCTTGCATTTAATGTCAGTTCAGCCTCATAAAGACGCACATGCTCACATCTATACGGCCTCACCTGTAACGTACCCTCATTATCAGCCCTGCTGCTGAGCGGTTTTAATCTGACTATCGTGGATGAGGAGCTAATCTCAGCGGGAAGGTCAGTCTGCTGTATTTACCTCTGAGAGTCCTACATCTCCCCTTGGACTCATCGACAACACAGTGTGGCACATTCACACACCTGCCAATCCACACAGCCTCCTGTTACGTAATGACTGATTTACACGCATGCACACAAGCAAACATGTGTAAACAGCCGATCTGCAGACTTGAGTCTTTAGTTGAGCTTGTTTACGCCCAGGAGACATTTAGTCGCATATTTTTTGTAACCGTCAGGACGCTGCGATCTTTCAGTGTTTTCATTTCTCTTGCAGAGCTCTCTATTCTCCCAAAGAGAGGCCCGTGGATACATTTTCTGCAGCTGCTTTAGATCATTTGTTTATTCCGTGGCTGTTTCGGCCAAGAGCTTAGAAATACATGGATATTAAACACAGGCCATAATTAATAATATGTTTTTAGGTTATATCATATCATACATTCCAACACTTTGTGGTGTGTGGCAGTTTTATCAACATTAAGGCTTCAGCTAAATATTGTTTTCATTGAAACAGGACAAGGTTTCTCACAGCCTGAGGAGGATAAAGCTGCAGCAACACAAGCATAAAAATGCCTTTACAAAACATCCCAGACCCAAATGACGAGCTAAACTAGTAACTGACATTTAGATTAAAACATAATTACTTATTATTGACCTTCATAAATAAACTCTGAAATAATTCTCCCAGCATTAATTAAAAAGACACGTTGGTATGTTCTAATGAGCCAGACAGTTTGATTTATTATTTGCCACATCTTAAAGATGGATTGTTTGCATTTTATATTAGTTTCTTTTAAAACCGTTTTGGAGGTGCACAAAATTATGACACACACTGGTCTGTAACACTGAGATCAGAGATGTGGGAGAAGAAATCTTCATAAAGGGCTGCTGAGATTTTAAAACATTTGGACAGAAGTTTGGAGCTCTATCACTGATTTCCAGTCTTTGTCAGACGAGCTCCAGTACTTCTTAATCAACAGCAGGTTTCATTTGATTTTACTGCCTTGCAAGCCGTTCAGATAAATTTTAAACATGTGAAGTCAGCATTTAGGTCTGTTTGGTAAATCCTAAATTCATACTAACTATATGAGGTGGACATTTAAGTATTTTTAAGCATAATTGTATTGCAAATAAATAGCAGATATTGCTATTGAAATGTATTAATTAGTAAAAAAACAAAACAAATCTTTTTAACCCTTTAATCCATCATTTTCAGCTTCTTTGTTATTTTTCCAATAACTTACAGACTATTTAATCTTCTCAGCTGTTTGCTAATTAGTTTTCATTAGCCACCGCTGCCCTTTTCATTATAACAACTATTACAGTCGCATATTAAACGTTTTTTATATAGCACCTTTAAAAAAACAGTCCTTTTAACGTACAGGCATGAGAACAACAGTAAAAGATTAGATTTAATCAGAGAGCAAACATAAAAGTTCACAAAAAACATGAAAATGTTCCTTGACTGATTAACTTAATCTTTCCATGTACTGCTTGGAAAACAAGATAAATACCACCCAGGGTACAAGTATCCCTGGTTACTTGTGGTCTTGTGGAGATTATCATATCATGTCTCCCAAGCACTTCAGTTGCTTAGTCATTGTTTTCTTACTTAACTTCATGAGCTTGGATAGTGCAAAGCTTAAATGACAATAAAAGGGATTGCAAATAAACTCATTTTTAACCAGCCCTCACGTGCAAAATACTTGCATACTTTAAATGCCAGTTTCTCCCCTTTGTCTCACTTTCACCAAGCCTTCTGGAGAAGTATTTTTCTTTGGTCGACTTGGTATTGGATCCCTGCTATTTGTATTTAGTATGCTCCTTGGCCAATGGCAGATGGTCCTCGGGGCTGCTGGCTTGCAGAATAGGGAGGGATTTCACTCCTTCTGACAGAGATCTGATCACATGAGGTTTCTCCAAGAGGTAAAAGTTCAGTGTCAGTGGGGACTAATCAGAACATGTAGGTGTTTGATTTTTGATAAGCTCCTTTTCCTGTCCTTTCTTTAACTCGTGTCATCTTCGTTTCACCTGCAGCACACTCTTTCTAACCTCATCCTCCTTCTCCAATCCTCAGTGTGTCCTGTTCAGTGCAAACATCGGGCCTGCACCAAAGATGACCAGTGCTGCCACAGCCAGTGCCTGGGCGGCTGCCTGGAGCCCAACTCAGCCAGTCACTGTGTGGCCTGCCGCGGCCTCCAGCACGAAGGTACCTGCGTGCAGCGCTGCCCAGAAAACCACTTCACCTACAAGGGCTGGCGCTGTGTCTCATTCGAATTCTGTCAGAATCTGCACAACACATGCAAGCGGGAGAAGGAGCGCAGCAAGAGCACGGACTGCCGCGAATACGTCATCCACAACGGCGCCTGCATCCCCGAGTGTCCCTCTGGCTACACGACCGTCAACTCCTCCTCGTAAGTGCACACGCCGTCAGGCTGAGAGGCTCTTAATGGCCCATAGAAGAGCCACTGGATCAATGAGGCTGCAAACATAAACACACAGACCCCAACGATATACATTTACCTACTCAATGGTTTTGTTACACGATGCATAATTTTCCCTACAAACACGTCTAAATTTGTCTAAATTGGGTTGCATGTTGCTAAAAATGCTGCGATACTTTCATTTACCAGTGCATTTATAATAACTGCAGGCTGACTATTGTTAGTGAGCAGACATCGCAGGAATTTTGTTATGATGGTTTTTTTTGGCACAAAATGCGAGATTGCTTCAGGGCGCTTTTTTTTTTCTTTTTAGTTAGAGGCAATCAATCAGAAAGATCTTTCATCCTGCAGTAACATGAAAAAACAGAAAATATTCAACAAATTCAATGTGGAATTAAAAATAGTCGGTCGTGTTGCTGCCACTGTGTGTGTTTGTAGCACACCATGACGGTGCAGGAATTGGTCTTCTTGCTGAGCTCAGACGTTGCTCTGTGACTGTGTGTGTACACAGACACAGAGCAACGTGCACACACAGACACAGAGACCTCTTTTTCTTTCTGTGTGTATATTTGTGTGTTTGTCAGACACCGCAGACAGCTAGGTCAAAGTGGTACGGCACAGCAGGGAGCCGGGCACGTCTGCATTTCTGAATTTGACTCAGTATCCTACATTTCTGTGTTGCTCACTCGCTCGCTGTGTACCAGCCAGACGCTTGTGTCTGCACTGCAGCGTGCGATCTTTATGTAAATGCAGACACTTGTGAGTGAACTGTGTTTTCCCTTTTCTCTAGCTCTGCAGTTACCTCAAATAGGTGTTGTGCTTGTGCTGACCTGCCAGTGACCTTCGCTGTGTCCCTCTGACACCTCCGCTTACTGTGACTGGGCTGTCCACAAGGGTGGGTGTGCCTGTAAGCACAAACACTCCAGACAGCCGAAGTCTTTCTGCTTGGGCAAAGGCTGAAAATGCAGCTCGGTCTTTCAGGACACGTAGTCGTCTGTTACAGAACCACTGGCCAGTGGTGAAACATCAGGGGACAGGCTGTCAGCACCCCGGGTGCTTGGCCTTGACTCCCCTGGCTGGCTGCGGAGAGATAGAGGGCGTGTCTGGCAAGCAACACGCAGCAACAAAGTCCATGCAGTCTGTCAGTGATGACAGGAAAGGTGGCAGTGCCACTGCTGCCAGGTGTACGGCGTTACGTGTATTTCACCTTTATTAATCCACAGATGATTTGCCAAGCACATAATCTCTGTTTGAACCACATGCAGCTTCACATTCATGGAGTTGCATGCGGTACATTCACACCTGACAGGTCATCTGAAAGCAGATCCATCTCCAGTGGAGCAGATGAGGTGCTTTGTTTGAAAACACCAGTGTTACAGCCTCGGGCTTCAGACAGCTTTAAGCTTTCATTTTCAGGCAGTTTTCTATTCTTTGCTTTATATTATGTGAGTTAGTGTCATCTCACACACACATCATCCCATCTCTGGCTCTAAGCGCAGAAGCCCGACCTACATGCTGTTCAAAGGTCATGCCAATCAAATGAAAGTGGGCTTAATTGGTGGTCTGCCTTAAATGCAGAGGAGCTAAGCAGCTTCTTCCAGACGAAAAAGGAACCAAGGCACTGCACTTTTGCTCATCACAAGATAAGCAGCGATTATTTTGATATGCAAATCATACAAAGACACCCTAAAATCTAGGGATTAAAAACTTGGAGCTGGAAATATGAATAATAGGTCCCCTTGAAGTCAGAAAAAGGGTGAGTGTGTAAGTATATGGATGATAATTTATATTATTATCACCAAAAACCTTTAGCAAAAATACTGAATATAATATTTAATATACCTTTAGTTTTGTGTATAAAGGTTTTAAAGAGACGGCGCATTTTCCAGCTGCAGCTGATTTGTGGCGATTCAGCTGTACTCCCATTTCATCCTTTTCACTTTGACTTCCTTTCTGTTCCCTTTTTTGGTTCCTCCTTCTCAATGGCGTCCTCCTGCTGTTGTTGGCTTTAAACTAAGCTGTGGAAATGAAAGTGCTTTGAAGGATAAGCAGTGTACTCAAAGGTGTGATGAGTGTCTGGGCTGAAAGTGCAGATGTGGCACTCGGGAGGGAAAAGGGTCAAGGGTAGTTCAAGGCGGGTTTTGAGCCAGATTAGATAATAAAAGAGAACAAACCTTCCTTTACTCACCGGCATGAGTAAACTTCTATTTTATTTGTTTTTTTAGTCATTCTGGCTTTTAAACTGTTGTCATGTGGCTGGTTTGTTTTGTTGAAAGCTGTTGTTAATTTCATATACAACTATATCAGTGCCAAAGCTCACAGTGTATACTTCATTTTTGAAATATTAAGTATTTATAGTCTGTAAATGAGTGATTACCATTAAAAGCGTACCAGAAGAATCCATTATTTGCCATTTTTCTCTAATTGTCCTGCCTGCTTAATCAGCTGTTACTAAACAAAGGCCATTCTCACCTCATAAACCAGGACAATGACCTGGAGCAAACAGTCCGCCATCTTCTAATCCTCCACTTTAATCCCTTCAATTTGAAACATTTTCCACAGCAAATGTGTGCCGGCTGTAGGATGTCTGTTCAGTAAGCTGAGAGGGAGAGAAAAACGTGCACAGATGTACTCTGTTTGTGTTTACCTATCAAATATGTTTTGGCCTTTTTCCACTGAAGAAAGAAAGAGGGACAGAAAAACGGTAAAGTAACAGATTCTGTGCCTTGACTGTATTTGGATCAGTCATGCTTACGTGCATAGCCTCACAACAAAAGGCTGATTTTGAGCCAGGAGAAACCTTTGCCAATGCCACTCCTCCTCTACTGGATGTGTAAATAGACATGTTTACTAGCAGGGTTGTCATATCACCTTGAAATATGACGTCAGAGTTGATTTTGAGACGTTTGTCTGCTGTCCAAAAATCACTCATCGCAGGTTTAAGGTTTTAGTATTTCCGTGTGTGTGTGTGTGTGTGTGTGTGTGTGTGTGTGTGTGTGTGTGTGTGTGTGTGTGTGTGTGTGTGTGTGTGAGAGACAGAGAGAGAGAGAGAGAGAGCAGAATATAATTCAAAACTCATCTTGTTCCTTCCTGTTCTTTAGGCTCAACTGCACTCCCTGCGCAGGGCTGTGCCCCAAGGTGTGTCTGGGTCTGAAAGTCGTGGACTCGGTCACTGCTGCCCAGGAGTTAAGAGGCTGCACCATCCTCAACGGGAGCCTGGTCATCAACCTGCGTGGAGGAAGTGAGTGTGTGCGGTTTGTTTGGCTGAATCAGATTACATCGTGCAGCAGATCAGCACAGCAGAACAACAAACACAGAGATGTTGACATTGCAGGAAACCAGGAAGATACTCCAGAATGTACAATCAAACAACCAGCAACGTTAATTAAAGAGAAAATAAAAGCTATGGGAACTCTGGAAAACATAGATGTGTGATGATTTTTGAACATTTTAAAAGCTAAAATAAATTTTAATAGGAACAAACAGCAAGCTCATAGTTTCATTTAGATTTGATGTACAGTGGTGCAGAAGTTCCTCTTCATTTGAAAGTTAATGGATGTGAATATTTAATGCAGTCATTAAAATATAAACGCTGTGCTGAAATCAATCCAGTTATATTATTTACAAAGTAAGCCTGCGATTTAATGGGAAAAAGATGAAAAGAAAATGGGAATCACAAATGAATGAAAACAGTTTGTTGTGTGTCTTTTATGAGTCATGCTGCAGAATCGGTAGTCAGTTTTTAAAGCTCATGTTTTTTTTTGTTTTTTGGGGGATTTCTGTAGACAACATAGCTGCTGAACTGGAGGCCAGTCTGGGCCAGCTGGAGGAGGTCACTGGCTACCTGACAGTGCGACGTTCCTACGCCCTCGTGTCCCTTTCGTTTTTCCGTAAACTCCGTGTTATTCGTGGAGAGGAGCAGGAAATCGGGTGAGACTCTTTCTTCTTAGCTGTTCTCATCCTTGCCATGTCCTGTAATTATGAGTTAAAAGCGGAAGGACTGACCTTTTCAAAATGTCTTTTTGTGGTAGCCGTTTCTGGTTAGACTTTCCCAAATCATACACGAGGCTTCGTTGAGACGAAGTGGAAGACGCCTGCAGCACAATGAGCTGCACTTACAGAAGAAATAGCAAAGGACAGACATGATATAAATTGAAGACTAGCCATGCTCAGATAACCTCCTGCTCATGTTACTCAAAGGAGCTTTTTGTACCCTCAGCCAAATGTCATGTATCATTAAAGTATGTTCATGCTGTCTTCACTCTTCTTTTCCAGGAATTATTCCTTCTATGCACTGGACAACCAGAACCTGCGGCAGCTCTGGGACTGGTCCAAACACAAGCTGACCATCCAGCAGGGGCGCATGTTTTTCCACTACAACTCCAAACTCTGCATGTCTGAGATCCGCAAGATGGAGGAGGTGACGGGAACCAAAGATCGTCAGGTCAAGAACGACATCGCCTCTAAGACCAACGGAGACCAGGCTTCATGTAAGACCCTCGGCCCTCGAGTCGGCTTTTGCAGGATGTTATTATAGCAACGAAAAACACCGAGTCGGGCTTGGTACATGCAAACATACTCATAGTTATTGTTATGATGGTCATTTCCTGTCCTGTGTTTGCAGAAGTCTTCCTGCAGACCTTTTACCGACATTGTGTAACTTGTGTAGGAACAACCAACAAAGCAAAGCATTCATAACCGCTATGCATGGTAACTTGGTGATCTAGGCGTTGCTCTGATTGTGTCCTTTCCATCCTAATTCATATGTGTACGAGCTGGTTAACAGGATGTTATAAAACCTGGCACCAGCATGGTGCCTCGACATTGCTGGACCAAAGGTTTGACTGAAGAAATTCATGATTTCTCATCAACCTGGGAATTTTATCTCAGTTTCGTCAAAAAAATAAATAAAAATCTCCATAGTCACTTTTCAAGTTTTACATTTCCCAAGTGGGGTCCATTCTGTACCCACAGATCTTCAGTCTGTGTAACTTGGACTTGTGTTTATATAGTTGGGATCTTGATGATCAGCTTCTGATTGGCCCTGAGTCTCTTTTTTACCCCTCAGCTGTAAAAGGCTGATGGAGTGTTGTGTCACCCTCACTTTGTGAATACAATATTTCTACAAATAGACAATGTGAGACTTTCAAATTGACGTCATAGGTGGATCTAATAGGAGGGTGATGGGGGTAAGACTGGCGGCCATCAGGGTTTTTGATAACTCTGAGTTCAGGTAGATTTCCTGTCATCCGTGTTTTACTTCTGCTGCAAAGGCCACAGAAAACATTTGAATGCCAGAGCAGTGCGTCTTCATAAATTGAGCCACAGAGATGCACAAGGCCAAGGTCGTCTTTCTTTACTGACATGTTAAAAGCCTTCGTTTTTTCTTTATCAAAGACCTTGATAAATTTGGTAAACATGTAGGAGTGAAGCTGCAGACAGCGGCGCTGAGGAGACCTTTGTTGTTGTTGTTGTTGTGTGCTGGAAGACTTTAATTGTATGTCTGCTGTGCTTTTGAATTGTTAACCCAGTTTTGTTAGTTCTTTGTAAGCAAGAGATGTGCTTTTACACATGTTCAGCAAAGCAAATGAAAAAGGATTTAGTTTGTAAGCTGAAGAAGAATTTAAGTTTAGAAAAGTACAATTGGCTGAACAAGTGGAGTTCATGAAGATCTTCTCACAAATGAACAAAAGCAGATATGATTCCTTAGTTTTCTCCAGTCAACAGAGATTTAAAAACCTGCATAATTACTCATTATCTTTAACCTTCACTATTTCTGTCTTATGTGCTCTCAGGTGAGAACCACGTGCTCAATTTTACCCAGATTCGAACCATGAGCGATAAGATAATGATCAAGTGGCAACCTTTCTGGCCGAAAGACTTCAGAGACCTGCTGGGCTTCATGGTGCTGTACAAAGAAGCGTGAGTTCATCTCGAGTCATCAGTCAGCCACTCTCACAATCAGACTCAGAATCTGACTCGGCTCTTTGCCAAACCAATATTGTTCTAAGCTGCTCAGATACTCTGCAGAGGACAGCAGAGATACAGTAACTTCTGAAAAGTATGTTTTAAAGCGACCAGATCAGTTTTAAAGAACGTTATTGTTTGTCTGTACTCACACATCTGATACATGCTCACCAGTGTTTACTGGCCCCTCAAAAGTTTCCTATAATTAAAAGTGATCCCTATAGACCGATAAAATCTTAAGATAACATCCTGGAATACCCTCCTTTCTAACCAGAAGCGCTGTGAGCGTCACTCTAACATCAGTAATCTTATATGAGCAGATTTTCCTCTGTAGGCTGTTGAAATAAATCGATAAATTATTTTTCTTACAACAGACCGTTTCAGAACGTAACGGAGTTTGATGGGCAGGACGCTTGCGGCTCCAACAGCTGGGTGATTGCCGACGTGGACCCTCCGCGCCGAGCCACAGACGGAGAAAAAGAACAGATCGAACCGGGTCATCTAATCTTCCCCCTAAAGCCGTGGACACAATACGCCATTATGGTGAAAACCCAGCTCTCGGCCTCTGACGAGAACCAGGTCCACGGAGCCAAGAGCGAGATCATCTACGTCCGCACCAATGCCACAAGTAAGTGTGATGAGTGGATCGCAGCTTCTTCCACCTGAGTATTGCCTTGATGTAGTTGAATTGTGAAGTATATTTTGATTGAAGACTGTGGAGTTGATTTAGGAGACTTTGTCCTCATGCAGGAACTTTACTACCTGCGACTGTTTTCCACTAGTTTGTTTTTTTAATACCAAAAATGTTTTGTGACTCTACCTTAACATTATAACAGAAGCAACTTGTCAGGGTATTATTACCAACCACAGCACTACTCAGACATCAATGATGTTGCATTGTCAAGCCTGTTCTGGACCTGAATCTAAGGACTGTCCTACCAAACCAGGCATAAAAATTGCTCTGTGTAATCTAAACATGGAAACCACTGCAAACCTAAAGCTAAAGATGTATCAGCTTCTTCAAAAGCAGGTCATCGGCTGTGAAATTCTCACAGTGGAAAAGGTCAATATCTTGTCCTGTACTAGAATTCAGCTATTTTTAGGCTCATCCCGCGGTGTTACTATCATTGACTGGTGGAGTCAGTGTTGTGTGTGTTGCTGTTGCCAAAATGTCCTTGGCACAAGAACAAGGAGGAGGAAGACAGATGGCATGATTTGCTTACAGTGCCACAGACCTGCAGGGCCTTACCGCGTGCAAGGTGTCCGTATCAGTCACTCAAGCAGCCATCACCGTGCTCTTCCCCACTGCTTAATTGTACCTTGCCACCCACAGATCTCCCTGTGTGCACCATGGTGATGGCCTGTCTAGCTAGCTTCCTTTTAGACAATATACGTTTCCTTCCAGATGAACCGCATGAAACATGACATCTCTCGCTCACATGAAATAGGCTTCCAGCAGAGGCGCATCACTCACACAGACAGCCATGTCAAGCAGGGTTTTGGGTTTTTTTTGTTTTGTTTTTTTTACCCGTCTGGCAGGCGCTCCGGGTTCCTGGCCTGTGTCAAATCTAACCAACAGGGCAAAGCTGTCATTACAAATAAGCTGTTGCTGGTGAATCTTTGTCAGACAATGTGGTCTGACCAGTGTGTGGCAAGAAACAAGGACAACATAATCACAGTGTGACAACAGAGCTCAGGTCTCTGCAGCTCCCAAGGGTTCTGTCTGGCGCCCCACTTTTCTCACGTACACTCTCCTGATCAAACACTGGAAGCTCGGCAGCGTCATAACGATACTCCATCTCAGGCCAGAACACTTTTGAGATCTGAAGTGTCTCTTGTTCTTCCTCCTACTCGAAAAATCTACGTCACACTCAGAAAGAAGGCCATGTGTCAGCGATCAAATACAGGGCGATGCCAGTCACTGATCAACCCACAAGCTAGCAACCTATTTTTTCTGATCTGCAGGGCTTTTTGTTATCAGCTGACCACAACTGATACAGATTCCAGATCATGAAACCAGATGTTAAAGAAAAACAAACTTGCAAAGCTGTCAGATTTTTCCCCCCCACATATTTACTAAACCTCACCAACAACACACACTTGTATAAATTACACACACACCCCCAGCAGTTAACTCAGTGTCAACATCAGTGCATGTGACACCACAAAATAATCACCGGGGTAATTACAGTAAACTAGAAGCAAAGCAATAGCTAGTTGTTTCAGTAAAACTGTCATCAAATTGCAGCTGAATGAAAAAGTTAAAGCTACTGCCGAAAGCACCCATGAAAAGTTCGATCTTCATTCCCCGTAACCTGAAACGCTGGGCTCTGTGAGAGTTGCACGTTACAAGCATCAAACTGTAATAACAAATAACAAAACTGACGGGGAATACCCTGAGCAGGCAGCTGCTGGTCACAGAGCCAAACTGTGCCAGTAAGCGTGTTTCAGTATGAAATGCAAATTGGATAGAAAGAGGACTCCTCGTCCTGCAATAACAACAAATGCAGATGATCAAACCGCAGCCCGATCTGTGGAACAGTGCAAGTTTTCATCTCAAAGAGAGTAGAGAGTCTCAATATAGACTCATAGAGAGAGTCATAAAATAGACTCGTAGAGAGTCTATTTTATGTAAATTCAGATTCCTGGTGCTTTTAATATGTGTACATTGAAGCGAGATGTTCCTAGTTCATTAAATGTGAGTGAGGGGGAAAAATGAATAATCAGTAGAAAATTACAGTGAAAATAGTCAAAACTGAGTTTAGACATTAACCAGACGGTCCTTTGCAGCAGATAACCACAATCTTCAATAACTTCGAAACTGTTTTAATCTGCTGAAACGGCAGCTGCTGTTTGGGATGCAACAGGCCTGTGTTGAGCAGAGTGTACAGGGTGCAGAAAAGCCAAATGTAATGTCCCCATAAGTATGCAGGTTCTCAGGAGCTTAAACTTAGCTGAGTTATGGTCCTGCAGATAGCAGTGCTAGGTGGTGACACGGCCTGGATCCAGCTCTTTAATTTATGCACCAATATATGGAAGAACATGGTGTATGTTGTCTGTCTTATTTATTCATTCTATTATGCATCTATGTGATGGTAAAATAGTGGAAAGACTAATTTCCTCCTGGCAAATTTCAGAGAATTCACAAATACAGGAAGAAAGTAAATATAGAAAAGTAATTTTTTTTGGCAGCAATTCTGGTAACAGGTCATAGTATTCACGTCCCGCAAACAGCCATCCATGTGTTGATAAAACACTCTGGGCAAAAAACAAAGATTTCCCAAATTTGGGAGTCTGACTATCTAGGGAGATCATGAATGACTAATTGAACACATCACTAACAATGAGTAACAATCTCAGTATTGTTCTTTTAATGTAAAGTCATAATTTAAGTATTTATTAAGTCTTCTGTGTATTTCTGAACTGCACTCTTGGGATAAATAAGGCGATTTATTACTCGGTGTGCTTAATATACGTGTTGCTTCATTTTAATCGGCTACTTCTGTGATTTTCCCCCCAGAACCGTCGGTACCGCTGGACCCCATTTCTTCCTCCAACTCCTCCTCCCAGATCATCCTCAAGTGGAAACCTCCCAATGACCCCAACGGCAACATCACTCACTACCTGGTCTTTTGCCAGCGTCAGCCCGAGGCCAGCGAGCTTTACAAGTTTGACTACTGCCAGAAGGGTTAGCCACATTGTTTGTGGTCATTTTGTGTTTGTGCGTCTGCTTCTGTGTCCGACACGCTGAATGCTTTTCATTAGCTCGGGAGCTCGTCTCAGTTTAAGGCTCTTGACTACTACAGGCTGCTGCAGTCTACTCGTATGACACAGTAAATATTTTGTGATGTAATTCTTCTTGATGGCTTTTGTTACCTTGAAGAAAGGAAAGTGCTGTGATAGTTTTATTTAACCTAAAGTGTATTTATTATGGCAGGGCAATTAACTGAATTTTATCTATAGTTGTTGTTTTGCTTTTCAGTTAATTTGAAAACAGATATCTATCTTGTCACCATCTTAACTGGCAGGTTCCTCTTTGTTTTATTGTGCCGGTCTCTACAGATAACTCCTGTGCAAGTAGCCCGACCAGTGAGAACACAATGGCTTCACTTTCAGCACCTGAAAACAAATAACTAATAGATTTGCTGAATCTATTTTCAGAATAATGCTTTTGTTTTGTCTCATTAGCCAAAGGACCAGTGACCTTGGGTCATGGTGAAACGTATATCCACATTTCACTAGAATCACTAATTCCCCTACAGTTTTGGTAAGAATTTGATCAGACTTGCACATAATAATAGGTCTCCACGATAGGTTCAAAGTTCAGGTTAAATATGTCCAATAACCTCTGAATTTGAATGCACTCTGCCCCAGATGAGCTACTACGTCATTGCTGTTCTGGTATTGAAAATCCAGCTTTTGTCTTTACAACCGTGTGAAGGAGTCTTAACAAGTTTCCGTAGGTGAACCTGCACAAACATCATTAATGGTTGTTGTACTACCCTTTCATTTTTGTCTGACACTTGGGGTCTCTCCCTCAGTCCAGTGCAGGCTCTATGCACCAGAGCTGTTTGTTAGCTGATGACTTGGGACTCATTCCCTCTCCACGGGTTCATTATCTCAGGAAGCCACTGTTTCCTCCATCGGCACCTTTGGACCTCCTGTGGTGAAGGCAAAGGATGGAGGAGACCAGTGGATGAAAGACAAACTGAATAATCAAAAAGAAAACACACTGTTTAAAATATATTTTAAATGATGTTCCCAAAGGAAATGAGTCACCCAAACCAAAACACTGGCCTGTTTTTTCTAAAAGTCACTAAACAAGGAAATGAAATTGAGTAAAGTTGTGTCTTTTGTTAGGGCTGCAGTGCATAACTGAAACTAAATGAAACGTGGTACTAAAACAGCCATATTCTTCATCCACTTTAACTCCAATTCAGGAAGACTTCATATCTTAGTTGATTTATTTTGGTCGTAGCCCAGCCTGCATGTGTGCCTTTCCATCACTGCCCGTCTGTGTCAACGCAATCGCTCCTTTTTTAAACTCCCATAACGCTCGCTCATACAGAGATGGGAGTCTGCAGGGAGGTCGTGTCACTCATAATTTATCTCCAGCAGAGAGAATGAGGACCTGGGGATGACAGTGACAGACATGCCACCGGGGCATGGGGGGTGCGAGGGGTTGTGCATAAGACTGTGTTGTGTATCCGTGTTTATCGCACCTGTCATCCCAAACTGCCTGGCTGAAATGCATTTTTATTCTCTCCTGACTACGTGTCACTAGGGATGAAGGTGCCATCACGACTGCCCACTCAGGTGGACAGTGACGAGGAGCAGAAGTGGAACCAGACAGAGGAGCAGGGCCAGGGGACACGATGTTGCGCCTGCCCCAAAACCGAAAAGGAGCTCAAGAAGGAAAAAGAGGACTCAGAGTACCGCAAAACCTTTGAGAATTACCTACACAATGAAGTCTTTGAGATCAAGTAAGACTCCTGACAACAAACCTGCACAGGAACAATAACAGTCACTAAAAATGTCCTATGTTTGTTTGTTTGTTTGTTTTATTGGCCTGACTTTTTAAATCATTTTTAAAGGGTTGGATGCACATAACAAGTAATGTGGTTTCTGTGTTTGAATAACTTTAAATTTGACCTCTGTCATCTAGACGCTCGAGAGACCGGCGTGATCTGAATGGCATCGCCAACCGAACGTTTTCCTTCCTAACCACCGCACCAAGCCCTCGCGCGGGTACGAGCATCCCCGAGGATGAGGAAGCCTTTGAAAGCACCAAGACCGTGGTCACCGTCCATGCCAAGGAGTCCACCATTATCTCCGGCCTGCGCCACTTCACCAGCTACCAGATCGAGGTCCATGCCTGTAACCACCCAACCGACCCGGCGCGCTGCAGCATGGCGGCGTATGTCAGCGCACGCACAATGCCTGAAGGTAAAGAGGCATTGCTAACGTTACCAAGGAACTTGGTTATGTAGGTCTGTGTAATAAACCCGGATCTCTTTTAGCTAACCTTCTTCTGACTCGCTCCTTGTTGCAAATAGAAAGTTTGAAAAGAAATGACCATATTTGGGATTTCCCCTCTCTGGGACATCATACAGAGCCAAAAGTAGTAAAAACCTGTGTATAACAGAGTGTTTAGCACAGAATGAACCCCTGAGCTTTTGTCTGTGAAGGTTCTCAGTCATCCAGGTCATCGTAGTCAAAGGAGCTTGCAAAGAAAAGCGTCTGGACTTCTTTAAGTTGCTTGAAGACGGATGAGAGGTGAAACGTCTTCAAGCAACTTAAAGAAGTCCAGGCGCTTTTCTTTGCATGCTCCTTTGACCCCTGAGCTTTTGGCTCACAGGAAACAGTTTTTAATATGAGCAGCTCATCTTTTATTTACTCCAAACACGCCCAACTCTTCACACAAATATGACTCATGTCGTTTTGTTCGCCACAGACAAAGCCGATGACATCTTGGGTCTCATCAAATGCGAGGTGACAGAGAAAACAGTACACATCACCTGGATGGAACCGCAAGCCCCGAATGGGATGATCATCCTGTATGAGATCAACTACAAGAAGCTGGGTGACTCTGAGGTGAACATGTCCACAGGCTTCCACATCTGCATGCACATTTGTCATGGCTTTACTGCCTTAGTATATGTAATAGTTTGAATCTTGGATGGCAGAGTTCATTGCAAGTTCATGCCAATGCAAATGGTTCTTACACCAAGCAATTTTTATATTCCTCTTTCTCATTAAACATAATGACTTTGGCTTTCAATGGAAAACAATATAGAAGAAACAAATTGTTCAGCTTAAAGCTCACCACGCAGCACAGACGGCTAAAAGCAACGCTTATTATTTGGTCTGTTGGTCTCACTAATGTCATTTGGGAGATAACCTTAATGGAGGAGTAATTTTAACGATGCACCATGTTTTAGTTGCTATAGAGATCAGTTAGTCAGAACATCTTGTTGATGCTGGTGATTTTATTTGTAGTGCAAAACAAACCAAAAGAGTAACAAACTTGTTTTTAACGCACAGATATGAAACAAAATGAGTCTAAATTAAGTTTTAAACTTTCCAAACCTGAACGGCCGCGTTGTTCCTCCGCAGGAGCTGCACTACTGCGTGTCGAGGAACATGTACAAAGCGAGTCGTGGCTGCAGACTGAAAGTGATGCATCCTGGGAATTACACGGTGAGAATCCGGGCCACCTCACTGGCTGGGAACGGATCATGGACCGAGCCCACGTACTTCTACGTCGAGGATCCAAGTAAGTAGACAGAATGAGTTCAGACATGGTTTGTCTACGGACACCTTCTGTTTTCTGAAGGCATGTGTAGACGGGTTTGTCCATTTATTACAGTCTGATCTATATCACGTTCTTTGTAAAACATGATGAAAATGTATGTTTTCTTCTTGGCTATCAGTATATTTTGATTTATGCACTAATAAGAAAAAAAGTAATCTCTCTTCTATAAACCTTGGCACTCTAATGTGCCAGCAAAATTAAAACAAAGATTTTGAACTTAGCTTTATGGAGTGTTTGGATATTAATTTACAAATATAAGTAAATATAAGTTTCAGCATGGTGACTTTGCTCTAGTCTTGCCTGATCTGACCAAATCCTGCTAAATCAGTTGTCTATTTTAGACACACAAAAATAATCTAATTGGCCTGCTGTGCACACAAAATTATAAAAGCTTTCAAAACCGTGTTTAATAAAGCACCTCCTGTGGTCCTACCTAAGAAACCAAGGTGCTTATATTAAATTTTATACAGTTTGATGTTCTTATTTTGACCTGCTGCTGAAAAAACCCCTCTGAGTACAGCTCAGAAATGAGTGTAAATACAAATAAATGCAGAATTTTAACTTGAAAACACGCAGACAGACACCTGGCATGACTCAGTCTTCTTAAACCAAATCAAAAGCTTGTACTTGAAGCAGATTAGGATCACAGAGCAGCATATTGATCCCAGCTTAGCAGGTTTATTGTGTGCAGCTTGTTTTTGTTTTTCACCTGAAATTTGACTCACTGTCCGGGCGGACTTGTTGAACAGGCGATCCTCTGCATGTCGTCAAGATCGTCATCGGGCCCGTCATCTGCTTTGTCCTGGTGCTGTTTGTGGCTTTGGTAGGCTTCGTCATGTTCAAGAAAAGGTAAATATCTTTCACATCCGGCTCATTAGTCATTCTCTTATTATTCGACGTGTTACCAGTGTTCTTATTAAGCTTGTTTTATTTTTTTCTCCTTTTAGTCAAACCCAAGGACCCAGCGGGCCCATCTATGCCTCTTCAAATCCCGAGTATCTCAGCACTGATGGTAAACAGGGTTTGGGTCTCCTGTCAACAACAGAATAGTTAATGATTTTAGCTAATTTAAGGGATTTTGACAACTTAGTAGCAATTACACATCAGCGTTATCAGCGATTGGATCCCCTGGTTTGTGATTGGCTGGTGAAATTGTTCCTGGTGGATCAACTATTAAACTAACTGTTGCACCACGACATCTCTGCAGGATCTCATTAAATTAGTTTTGTTAGCATGAATTTAATTGCTGCTGCATTTTCTACTCTCACTTGCAAAGATTTAATCCAATAAGATCTACTATTGCATTAGTTGATAAACATTATTTTTGGGGTTTCAGCAGTACAACTAATGAAATTTGGATTTAATTTCATAATGTTATTCACATAGTTTATTTTATTTTATTATTAGTAATGATGGGCATGCCTGTTTTCCTATGCATTTAAATGTTTTTTCTTTCCCTTTTTCTTTTTGCAGTGTATGAGGAAGATGAGTGGGAGGTGCCCAGGGAGAAGATCACCATTTTGCGGGAACTGGGTCAAGGCTCCTTTGGCATGGTCTATGAGGGCATTGCCAAGGACATTGTCAAAGGCGAGGGTGAAACACGAGTAGCGGTGAAGACGGTGAACGAGTCGGCCAGCCTGCGGGAGAGAATCGAGTTCCTGAACGAGGCCTCCGTCATGAAAGCCTTCAGCTGCCACCACGTGGTAAAGAGAAGCAACATGTTTTTCTCATGTTGTTCATGAGCAGAGGACATTGATGGTTTTGGTTACTGGCGATGTGTAAAAGTTTAAGGTGGGGTTGGAAGCAGTGGGCCGTAGCTGTGTGTGTGTGTGTGTGTGTTAGCTGTTATTTTTGAGTATTTAGAACAGAAAGTACTAAATGTACTAAAATCAGAGCTGTGTGAAAGGCAAGCACCTGCTTCACCTGCTGACTTCTAATTCCCGTTTTTGAAAAAACTAAACTACATTAAGATGAAAATCCCCATGTTTCTATCTGCCAGGTGCGTCTGCTGGGTGTGGTGTCTAAGGGGCAGCCCACCCTGGTGGTTATGGAGCTGATGACCCACGGAGACCTGAAGAGCTTCCTGCGCTCTCTGCGACCCGACGCTGAGGTAAAACATTAGTTTGAATTATGTTTATTCTTCTTTTAGTTCAGACTGTACTTCTGGTTTCTTTTCTTCTTTTCACTTCTGCATTTTGTGAGTATAATAGGCAAACTAGGCTTAGGTTGCATTTTCTTGACTTTATGCAAAACAATCTTTTATAACTGGATGCGGAAATTATTTTTACACTGAGCAGCATAAAAGCTTTTAAAGCGTCATGTTTTAACTGGGCTAATTCTGCTCAGTCGAGGAGCTATTGCTGCTCTTACTGACACATTAGGCTCTACTTTGGTTCTTAGTGAGGTCTTATCTAGAGAGGTGCTTTAAAGATACATTCAGTTTACTGCAAAAGTGCAGATAAACAACACTTTAAATCCATCAGTGTTTAAAGTAAGCAGCTGTTAACAAAGTTGGAGTCATAGGGTATTTTTCCTGGTGAAACATCTGCTATTTTGTTTCCAGTCAGATTGTTTTGGACTAAATCACATCTACAGAATAATAGTGTGTTACATCAGAGACTGTGTGCACAAATATGGATCAGTTTATGTGGCATTAACACTGAAGCCTTCAATATCAAAATCTGCATTTTCTTTTAATACATGTTGAGGGGGCTTCTGTGTACAAAGCGATGCGGCGCCTTTTTAAGTAAACATGCAGATGGCGTTTTTGTTAGAGCAGAAGCAGGGCTGAGCTGCAGGATGCTGACAGAAGGTTTTAGCAGTAAAGCCAACTGAAAACATGGCAGCTGCCTTGAAACGGGTGGCTGGTGTGTTGGGAGCAAGGTTATAATAATTCTCTAATCTAAAAACTAAAATGACTTAATATTGATTTTCTTGTTTTACTACGGTGACCTGACCAGACCTCAGAAAGAGAACAAGTCCAGAAATTTACTTTTTATTTTTCTAATTTTCATAAGATTAAAACACATCTCATTGATCCATCTTTGTTTATTTTCTTTCAGTTTTTAACTTGAAGATGTTAAACTGTGTCCGTTCTCTGAACTATTGTACTTTAGTTTTTGCATTTTTTTTAACTTGTGAAAAGAACATCATTGATCAATCACAGAGTTAACAATACAGTATGGTAACAAAAAATGTATGTGTGTTCAGTGTGCGCACTTTTGCCTTTTTAGCTGAGACGTGTGCTGGATGAGGATTTGGGACATAAAAGTGTGTTTGGGGTTTTTTTTTAATCAGAAACTGTTCAGTTGGCTACATTTTTCAGGCATAGTTTTGAGAAACAGTGTAGTTAACACAACAAACAGTGGAAATCTGAAATCTGCTGTATGGCTAGATAATGAGTCATGTGTTTGTACAATATTTTGCTTGGTTGATCTTCAGTCTGATATCATGAAAAACTACTACTTAAACTGAAATTGAACATCTTTAAGATTAAAAATGTAATTTGCAATGAGTAAAACTCACTCTGGAAATTAAACTGGAACTAAATTGATTAAACTAAATTGAATTCAAAACTAAGAAAACTGCAAAAGTGTTTCTGAACTGACATGCTATGTTTGTTGACATCTGCACAAACCTCATTATTTTTCTGATAAGTTCTGAGTGTTCAAACTGAAAGTCGAGCCTGTGTCGGGGTGTTATGTTGTGTAACCGTGTACGATGTGTTATCTTGTCAATAATTTACCTAAAGTGTAATAATATAATGACTGTGCCTAGGGCTGCTCGATTATGGCAAAAATGATAATCATGATTATTTTCACTGAAATTGAGATCTCGATTATTTGACGATATTTATTTAACAATAACAATGTATTGAATAATGACTTTAAAGATTGTTAAAAAATAATATAAAATAGTGTGCAAATACTGATAACAGTGCAAATGTCTGCAATATAAAAAATAAATGAAAAATGTAAACATCTATGTTTAGTGAACTTTGCAGTGTTGCTCTGTGGTGCAGCTACGACACTGTAGCAAAGTTTACACACTATGTCTACTTGATCCACGTCTGACTCCGCGAACCCATAATGTTTCCACACCACTGCAGTTTTTTGTTTTTTTACCTCTCTTTTCAACCAACGGCAGTCACTCTCCTCTCCAAATAACTTCTGCTTAGCTTTCCGAGCTTCCCTCGGGTCCTCTTAATCAGCGATCCCCAACCCCCGAGCCTCGGACCGGTACCGGTCCGTGAGTCGTTTGGTACCGGGCCGCGAGAGTTGAGGCTCCGCTGTGAAATGTATAGTTTTCAGGGTTTTTAAATCGGTATTCAGAGTTATTTTGTTATCGTTTTTATCGTTTACTCGGTTTTCCTTGGTCTTTTCACGTGTGTTATGAATAAATTTTCTTTTTTTCAGTACCGGTACTAGTTTTACTTTGTTGTATTTATCCGCGACACCTTAAAGGCGGGTCCATGAAAATATTGTCGGGCATAAACCGGTCCGTGGCGCAAAAAAGGTTGGAGACCGCTGCTCTTAATTGTTGTGACACGTGTTCGAAATGCAGAGAGGTGCGCTCGATTTGCCACACGGAGCAGCGTGAGAGTAAAGCACAAGGGAGGGGCTAATAATCTACTCAGTCACTTTAATGATCGTTGAAAGCCCAGATCGTAATCGTGATTAAAATTCAATTAATTGAGCAGCCCTAACTGTGCCAAACCTTTTGTTGGTAGATCAGAATTTCAAAGTCTGTCTCATGTTCCTCAGAATAACCCTGGCCGTCCACCACCCACTCTGAAGGAGATGATCCAGATGGCTGCTGAGATTGCGGATGGCATGGCTTACCTCAACGCCAAGAAGTTTGTTCACAGAGACTTGGCAGCCAGAAACTGCATGGTAGCTCACGATCTTACAGTCAAAATAGGAGGTAAGAATTCATAAAGTAAATGGGCACAAAAAACTGCTTAGATTTTGGTGCCTCATAGTGGAAGCATGAAAAGCCAACAATGCACTGTCACACTGATGGGTGTTTATATTCAGTCATCAGACATTACTAAGACAGTATTCAAATCCACAGCTTTAAGTGCCATGTATTGACTGAACAGGTGTGAGCAGAAGCAATGGTAATGGCACCCTTATAATTAAGATAAATTAGATATATCCTGAATACAAAAGGGAACTTCACAAGGTTACACAAGCTGATATCACAGCAGATAGTGAATGTAAAATAACAACCACCAGATCTTTCTGATAATTGGTGCAGGTTTGGCTGTAATTTGGAGTCTGATTTATGTTTTCCTTCCAGACTTTGGTATGACCAGAGACATCTATGAGACCGACTACTACAGGAAAGGAGGGAAGGGTCTGCTGCCCGTCAGGTGGATGGCACCTGAGTCTTTGAAGGACGGCGTCTTCACTGCACATTCAGACTGCTGGTTAGTGACACGTGTGAATTTTAGACTCCTTCTCCTCCTTCATCCTTTACTTCTCACTTTTGAAACCATCCATGTGGAAGTTTTAAATATATGACAGATATTTAGGCGACATGGGAGCAGACAGCATTGTTTATCAGTATCACCTGCACCTGTCTGCACTCTGTCTATCTGTTAACAGCATCAATCATGTTTGCAGGCAGATTTATTCTAGGGTCTAATTGCTGCGTTTTCATTCTCCTCATGTCGTTCCCTCTTCTTCGCTTGTTTACCAGGTCATTTGGGGTGGTGCTGTGGGAGGTAAGCACGCTGGCTGAGCAGCCGTACCAGGGCATGTCCAACGAACAGGTCCTCAAGTTTGTCATGGAAGGAGGCTTCCTGGACCGGCCGGACAACTGCGCTGACAGACTGTGAGTATGATCACGGGGATTTGGTGGCTACGCACTGAGAAAAACAACTTCTCCTGCTTAAACTACAAACTGTGTCAAAACACTTTTAAGCAGTTATTTCACAAGTCCACAGTCAAAAGTTGAACTTTATTCAATTTAGATCACTGAGATTGGAAGTGAAGCATAGGATTTCATGATGTTCATAAATAACTATTAACGATGTGCTAAAATACATTATAAAATGGAATGTGCAGGGTGCTAAATCTGAACTCAGCTGTGAGAGCAAATATGTAAATATTTTTTTAAAGAAAAAAAAAAAGAAGCTGCTAACAGATGTACAGTTTACTTTTTAGTTTCCTAAAACAGCTGGGCAGAGCAGTTTTTAGCAGGTGTTGCTTAAAGTGTGCTCTCAGGGTGGCCATATTTTTAGCTGTTGATGTCTGAGCATTTGCTGCAGCAGGACAGTGACTCAAAATAATCAGTGCACATGGACAACAGAGGTGAGGGGAAGGGAATAATATAAATCAGGGAGTTGGTTTTGTTTTTAATGTTGTTTATTAAAAGGATAATATCGTATCTATGAAGCCTGATCAGGTGAAGTTGATTTGACTGAAATATTCTTAACAGAACAACCATAAGTACATTATAAAAATAAAGATGTAGACAGTTCAGCTCCTAATCTCCCCGTCTCATCCTGCAGACACAACCTGATGCAGATGTGCTGGCAGTACAACCCCAAGATGCGTCCCACCTTCCAGGAGATCATCGAGATGCTGCGGGAGGACCTGCATCCAACCTTCCAGGAGGTCTCCTTCTTCTACAGCGAGGAGAACAAGCCGCCAGAGAGCGAGGATTTCGACCTGGACATGGAAAACATGGAGAGCATACCACTGGACCCCTCGTCGTACTCGCAGAGGGAGCAGTGTTTGGACAGGGACGAGGCCTCCTCCATGGGCCTGAGGGGCAGTTACGAGGAGCATCACATCCCGTTCACACACATGAACGGGGGAAAGACCAACGGACGAATACTGGCCCTACCACGGTCCAGCCCCTCCTAACATACTGTACACATCCCACACAAACTCATTGATGCTATAGATTTAAATATATTTTTGTTGTTTTTGTTGTTTTATATAGCTCACACTCAAACACTCTCCTCAGCAGCCCCTCAGTGCATATCTCAGGACCTTATTTTTCTCTTCAGATGCCACAAACACACACTACAGCAAGTCCAAGCTCGGACGCCAGAAGACACTTTTTGTATTTAAGGATGAATCTCCTGTGTCTCTCTTGTTCATGATTGTAGGTTATATACTGTATATAAATATATATATATTGCCAAGTTTGTGCTAGTCTGGGTGGATATTCGATTCAACTGTGAAACAAACTCTTGACAAACAAGAAGGCTGCTAACCCCACTGACCCCCCACCCCTAATTCTAGACTCCGTCTCCTCTCCCTTATTTCATCACAAGAGTTCATCCTGAGTTTTTGGGGAAAAGAGAAAAAAAAGTGCCCTTCTATTTTGTCTGTGGCCTACATCACACATCATGGAGCTGCGTCTGAATCTTTGCACGCACACGAAGACGAACTGAAAAGGAAAGCTTCGGGAGCTCCCTGCTGGATGGTCAGAAGCGGCCCATCCTCGAACAAACTCTTATTCACTGGAGAAGCTGGCTGAAGCAGCCTACCTCCTCACACTCTGCAGTATTCCAAAAAAGGCACACGGGATACACACAGGACGTTTGTCGGGTTCTGTTTTTTAATTTATATAATGGTCTTTCTTTTTTGTTTTCTCCTTTTTCCCTACTTATTTTTGTTTTGGAGTTTTCACACTTATAGCTGAAGGATATTTAAACTGTTTTCAAAAACACGTTGCCGAACGAGTTCCTCAGATTGACCAATAGCTGCTTCGTTGGTATATTTTAGTGGGTATAGAAGATAAAAAAATATATATATATATATAAATGTTATATTGATGTTTTTGTACATAGTTGATGTCAATTTTGAGGTATTTCCGGTCATAGAAAATGTTTTTACATGTTAGTCTATTACCTTTATTTTTTCTAATCCAGAAAATCATACTAATTAGCTTTTTTGGACTCATGATCAACCAACAGCACTTGGTCTTTTTACTATGTGATCTATGTGATGCCCGGGGGAAGGAGTGTGTGGCGTCTTCGGCTTAAGATGTTTGCCCGTCATATCAAGATCAAATAAAATAGTGCTGTAAATAATGCAGCGAGATGCATTTGTGAGTAGGCTCTGCCACTGCTTGTCTTATTTTTCCAGCATGTTTGTGTTCACAAAATGGTTATGTGTAAATTTGATGTTTGTGTTTTTCCCCAGTGAGTACAACACATCTGAAGCATTTTGTTTACCTAAAAAATATCATATACATACACAGAAGTTAGTTTACATACAAAGTGGCGGCTCTGCGTTACTTCAACACTTGATGCCGTGATGTTTCTGGGTGTCTTTGCCATAGCAACAAACACCTGTCACTTACAAAGCAACCTAGCCAAGCTTTGGTTAGGAGTTGGCTATCTGTCTGTTACTAAACAACATGGTGATGATTAAACTCTCCTTCACTTTGATGCTGAACTCCACAGCCGGCTACCTCACGCTCTACTGATATATTTCTAACGGGATTTGATTGGCTGAATCCGGCTCTTTTACCAGGAGTGAAGAAACAAATCTACAATTCAGCAGCATAGACTTCACCCCATTCAAAGTAGAGATGGACCGATCCGATATTAAGTATCTGTCCGATACTGGCCTAAATTACTGGATCGGATATCGGAGAGAAATAAAAAATGTAATCCGATCCATTAAATATCAAAAAAGCACCTCACAAAACTTGCGACATGGCGTAACTCGGCTCATAACCGTAGCGTGTTGGAGCAGTATGCATCACGTGATAGAGCGGCTGTGGCGTGCGAGATCTGTTGTCTGGTTCAGCATTTGGAGCTTCGCTACCAAAGTGGCATTTCATCTCCGAGAAAGTTATCCCAGAGAGAAGTAAAGCAAGTGTGTAAGTTCATCTCTGAATGTTTGTAAAGCATTCCAGCATTAAGCTCAACAACCTGAACAGCCTCTTCTCTCTCCTGCTGCCACTTCAATCGTGAAACTGATCAATGATCAGCTGATCGGCTTTTCTGTCGCGAGTGTATGTCTCTCATGTTTGTTTATCGGCCACTTCGCGCCAGAAAGAGGAAACCAGCGGCTGAACAACAGCAGCACGTTTAAGCTTGATAAGCTGTTGTTAGAATTTATTTAATATTACTTTGTACACCACGATCTTTTTCTACTTAGCTGACAGCTGGTAACTGTGCAGGGGCGGATCTAGCAAAGTTTAGCCAGGGGGGGGGGGGGGGGGGGGGGGGGCGATAGGGCATTAACAGGGAGAAGGGGGCACAAAGAAATACTTTTCTTTCTTATTCTCATTTAAAATGTCTAGTTTTTAATAATTATCTGAATCTTACACCCAAAGTTTTAATCTGATGTAAAATGTATAGAAGTCCATTACTGTATATAGTAACTGTTAAGTCTAATATACCTTAATATACACTTTTTCCTTTGGGAAGATACCATCTGTGCAGTCTGCACTTCTGTTGAAGAAAGATGTTGAATCTATTTAATTATTCTTGAAAAATAATGGATTTCTGTGCATTTTCTTTCACACTGAATCAAATTAAAGTTGATTACATCGATTAAGCATCATGAGGTGGAGGGTGGTTCCCAATTTCTTTTTTTTGCTGGGAGCTTGCAACCCTATTAATTAGGTTGCTTATGATATCACTATGAAATATTTTGGGTACATTGTATTTTTTTGCATACAGGTATAACAGAATAGCTTTAGTGTTTGTTTGTTTGTTTTTTAACTTGAATTTGAACTTATACAAAATGCAGCAAGATATTACAAAAACAGTTTTAATTAAAAAACACTATATCAGATTCATATCGGTATCGGCCGATATCCAAATTTATGATATCGTATCGGACATAAAAAAGTGGTATCATGCCATCTCTAATTCAAAGCAAATGACAGTAGAGAGCTGTGAATTCTCATTACATGTAAGATCAACCAAATCTGAAAAAAGTTGCCACCTTACATCATCAAAATCAAATTGTTTGTGTGGTTACTGAAGCAATTCAACAGTTTTTCCCTCAAAATATGAAAATCTGCAGTTAGAATTATTTTGTACAGCATTTTTGCTGGTACTAAGTAATTACTGTAGTTAGCCAGATGGAGTTTTCAGGACTCTTTCCCCATTGTACACCCACCAGGGTAATCCTTGTTTCTTTTCTGAACTGAGCGGTTTATGATATTTCAGGCCTGTTTCTAGAACAAAATGATTAGGTATGGATCAGAAATTTTTGAGGATAATCTCTCCCTGTATAGCCTACTTCTCTTTCCTTGGGAGAATGGCTGCCAAACTATGTCTTTAATGTTATATATTAATATGTCGAAACATACTTCATTAGGGTTACAAGTGAGTTTGTCAAATACTAAAAAATGTTGATGGGGGAACAGTTAACGCTTAAGTAAAAACTAACCAAATCCACTTTACACTTTTTCCAAGTGTCACTATTATGGAATATATCATTTTTACAGTAGTAAAAAAGGCACCAGTCTATGGTCTGTGACTTCTTTCTACCTACATTTTGATACCAAGATTCATAGCTGGAAGGTAAAATTTTGCATCAAGTGTACATGAGTTAGTGCTGTGTAGCTGACCTGGCACTTCTACTCCATGTCTGCGTGGGTTCTCTCCAGGTACTTCAGCTTCCTCTCACACAGTCCTCAGACATCGAATTAGGTTGTATGGTGATTCTGTTAGGCCTGTGGCATATTGGCAACCTGTCCAGAGTGCACCCTGCCTCTCACAGCTTATGCTGTGACCCTGAGTTGGATGAATGGATGGATCGATCTGCTAAATAATGTAAAACTGTACTTGAGACTGAATTGTGTTTTGTTGTTTACTGGATATTGTTGTTTGTTTTGTTATATCTGGGCCTGCAGGATAGGATCAATTAAGCTGAACTTCCACACAGTTGATAGTGAAATGGCGCCCCCTAGTGCATATCACTGTATATATGTCACAGGATTCTCCACAGCATTACATATACAAACATTTCAGATGCAGTGCATGATGTGACTAAATTAGCTTTCAGTGTGTACTGTTTTAAAAGTTTAACAGCTAAGCTGAGGTTACATGCACTAGTGAAACAATCTGTAACTCTGTGGTGTCTCACTCACTCAGAATATATCCCTTAAAACAGCTTCTAAATGGAAATGAAGAGAGTCACATTTAAGTCTTGCTTGCTTATACACTCAAATCCCTCTGAAGCTACTATGATAATTTCCTGAGGTAGTGCTGCTGGACAAAACCCAAACTGATTTTTCTCTTATGATACCTTAGCATTCTGAAACTGATGGAAATCATTCAAAGTTAGTTTAAGGAGCTTAGAAAGAAAGCAACTGGACTTCTTTAAGTTTCTTGAAAACGTTTCACCTCTCATCCATGAAGCTTCTTCAGTTTTAAAACCAAAATGTGGAGAGTCCCAAGTATTTAATCCCTGGTGGGAGTTGTCCCTTAAGAGTTGTCACTATTGATCATCTGGCTCACCACATGAGCCACGGTGTGAAAAAAGGCGTCGGTCATTATCAACAGAAGTTTCAGGTGAGGGATCTCAAAACTGCATTATAGGTGGCAGACAGTTGGTGTTGCAAAGTCTGTTCAAAGATTTTTCATTCAGTGGACACAGATGGCCCCTTTCGCTTCTCTTTCAAACCATCTGTCTTCTCTGTCCAAAGTGTGAACATCAGCATCCTTAAAAGTGTGACCTTTATCCTTTAGATGATGCAGCTAAGTCTTGTTGCTCTCCATAAAATCAGCTCAGCTCTATGTCCCGACTGTGGATCCAAGGCACAAACTCTTGGGAACAAGTCGGCTTTGTCTGCATCTTAGGTTAAAGTGGAGGTAGTTTCTATAGTCCGTTGGTTTTCTTGATTCCCTTTCATATTAAAGCAACAGTTGCAGTTTTTTCCTCCCAAAGTACGAGGCAATATTTCTGTGTAAGTTCTCAGTCATCCAGGTCATTGTAGTCCAAAGAGCTTAGAAAGAAGGTGTGTGGACTTTCTTGAAGACATTTCACACCTTGGTTGTGGTGAGGCACATGTGGGTCAACAACCCTCTTCAAAGGACAACTCTCACTAGAGATTAAATAGTTGGGATTCTCTTTTTTTTTTCTTTTAGAACTAAAGAAGCCGCTGAAGAAGCTGCCCAGGTAAGAAGTGAAACGTCTTCTAGAAACTTAGGTAGAAGAAGAAACCAGTCACTATCTTTCTAAGCTCCTTAGGCTACATAACCTGGATGACTGAGAATTTACACAGACATTCAAAATTTGTTATTTTAGAGTTTTCCTCATTATGCTTCACTGGATTGTGACAGAATAAGAAATAGGAAATTTGGTACTAAAAAGTATAACTCTGAGAAACTTTAACACCTTCTAATAATATACTAGCTGATTATAAAAATCATTAGAGTTAGGATTTTCCCATCCAATCATCCATTTTTATTTAACCATTTGGGAGTCTATCTCAGGTCCCACAGAGAGAGAGGCAGGGTCCACCCTGGATAGGTTGATGGCCCATGAAAGTGTTGACAAATAGATGTGAATGATGTCTGTCTCTATGTCCAATTCAGAATCACCAGTTAAGCTAAAATATATGTTTGGACTAAAACTATTAAAAAAAAATTAACTAAAAGATTCACTCTGGAAACTAAGTTTAGGTAACCTGAACTGAAAATAAAATAAAAACCAAGAAGAAAAGATGAAACTAAACTCTGGACCAAATCTTCTGGGATACGAGATGATAGGAGCAGCAGAGCGATGTGTTGGGGAATTCTTAGAACTCTGCTTTCACTTGCTCAGTGCAGTTCAAGGATGTTCAAAACCTCAACTTTCTGCCGCTGCTATGTTATCATCATTGGGACGACACAGTGGCGCAGAGGTTAACACAGTGGCCTCACATCTGATCATCTAAAAAATTATTATTATTATTATCATGAATTGGTGGATTTGTATGAAAAGTTTACTAACACAGGGCTTGGCCCAGCATAGTGATTAACTTGTGGAGTTGGTGTGGATTCAAAAGTTTTGGAAGAACTTTATCAACATAAAACAGACCAATGTTAAAAATACACTGGGAAAAATGAGAGACAGCAAGAAAATATTACAAACTGATCCTGATACAGATATGCCATCCTTAACACCATCCTTCCACACAAACTGGTGGCCAAGCTACAAGACCTGGGGCTTCCATACAGCACCTGCATGTGGATCAATAGCTTCCTCTCGGGCCGTAGACAGAGAGTCAGAGTTGGCCATCACACATCCTCAGCCCTGAGTCTCAGCACTGGCTCACCCCAGGGCTGTGTGCTCAGTCCACTGCTCTACTCTCTCTACACACACGACTGCACTCCTCGCCACCACAGCAACATCTTTGTGAAATTTGCAGATGACACCACAGTGGTGGGGCTCATTTCCAAGGGAGACGAGTCTACGTACAGAGACGAGGTGGAGCAGCTGACGTCATGGTGTAAGGCCAATAACCTCCTCCTCAACACTTCAAAAACCAAAGAACTCATAATAGACTTCAGAAGGAAAAAGGCAGAGATCCAACCACTATTCATAAATGGGGACTGTGTAGAAAGGGTGGCAAGCTTCCGCTTCCTGGGAGTCAATATAGAGGAGAACCTTTCCTGGAGTGTGAACACCTCCGAGCTGCTGAAAAAGGCCCAACAGAGACTGTACTTCCTGAGAATTCTCAGGAGGAATAACATCACACAGAGACTGCTGGTGTCCTTCTACAGAGCCACCATTGAGAGTGTTCTAACTTACTGCATATGCATCTGGTACACTAGCTGCACAGGGGCTCAGAGGAAAGCACTCCAAGGGATCATTAACACCGCCCAAAAGATCACTGGCTGCCCTCTCCCCACACTGGAAGTTCTACACAACGCCCACTGTTTTAAAAAGGCCCAAAACATCATAAAAGACACCTCACATCCTGGCCACTCCCTGTTCGAACTGTTGCCCTCAGGCAGACGGTACAGGGCAATCAGAGCAAGGACTAATAGACTCAAACACAGCTGTTATCCAACTGCAATAACACATCTGAATACTACAAAAAAATGTCCATCACGCCACTCTTGTGTTAATCTATGCACGGTCTGAAGCATGTGTGTGGGAATGTATGTGAATGTTTTACTGTTATATCTTATTAGTATTTTAAGTATTCTATCTATTTTATTTATTGAATTTTATTGTTTTATTTATATTTGATATTGCTAGGGATGATGCAATGATCGGGGACCATTCTTAATTTCGTTGTTCTCATGACAATGACAATAAAGTTTCTGATTCTGATTCTGCTTCTGGATCCAGGAACTCAATTTGAGCATCTAGGGGACTTCTCTTGTATTGTTTCTTTCTATTCTTTTGGACCAACAGCGGTCACTAAATACACTATAAACTGAAGTATGAACCCGTTGAATACATCTCTGTGCAGGTTAACTTTTAAGGTTTAGCTTAATTATTTTCTTTCAAGACCCGAGCTGTCAGTGTTTATACCAAAGGCAGGTTCTTAAAAGTATAGTGATGATATTTTGCAAAACAAGCCTTTAATTTTGATTTTCCTTAATACTTCAAGGCCCAATTGTCAACATCGAATTAAAGTCTTGACACTCAAAAGTCTGACTAAAAGGCACATTTTTTTCTTCCACTATAAAATGACTGAATGTTTTTCCTTTCTTTTGGGCTTTTTAGCCTTTATTTGATACACTCAAAAGAAGTCAGAAAAGCTTGGGGGAAGAGTAGGGGAGAGACATACAGTAAATTAACTTGGGCACATTCATACCCAGCCCTCACCAATAGCCTGACAGCACAGGACAGATATTTTTTTAGAGCCTGGCTTTTATCCTGTAGTTTGCTTGAAAACAACAACAACAACAACAACAACAACAACAAACCCCAACCCATTGCAACTCAATTTTATTAATAGTACCAACTGATGATGATAGCCACCTCAAGGACCTTTATATTTTAATTACAGATCCTGCAGTATTAGAACAAGAATACCTACAATCAATCAATGTGAGACAGAGTAGACAAAAGTTAGTAATATGTAGTAGGGACATATGGAACAAGTGGAGAAGAAATGCTCAGTCCATCATGGATTAACACTTCTGTTAGAGATTGGTCACATGATCAAGTCCTTTATCATAAAGGGAAATAATATACAGGTCTTCAGATGCAGGTTAACCTGCCAACACCACACCCTGATGTAAACACTTCCACAAAACATAATACAAAATACTAAATCCAGCTACAATACCACAGTTGCCTCTGAGTGTGGTACAATCTTCTTCTTCCAGCTGCTCCCTATACACACAGCAGATTATCTACCTCCACCTCATCTTGTCCCTAGCATCCTCCTCTGTTACACCAACCCTCTGAATGTTCTCCATCACTAGACCCATCTTCTCCGTGGTCTTCCTCTTTTCCTTCTTCCTGGGAGCTCCATCTACAACATCCTTTGTCTAATAAATTCACTATCCCTCCTCTGTCATGTACCTCTACATACCTTTTTGTCTCCAAACCGCTCAACCTGAGCTGCCTCTCTTATGTACTCATTATTAATCCTGACTATCGTGGTGACTCCCAATGAAAATCTCCAATTTTACCAACTCCAGTTTGGCATCCTGGTTCTCTGTCAGTGCCATCGTCTCCAAACCATAAATCATAGCAGGTCTCACTATCATCTCATAAACCTTAGTTTTACTTTTGTTGTTATCTCCACCATCTCCACCCAGCCTGCACTCTCTTGTACACGGTTTGTTGCTTTGGATGGTCAACCCCAAATTTAAACTTATCTGCCTTCACTATTTCTCCTCCTTGCAGCTTCACTGTTACTCCTGTCTCCTTCTCATTCACATATGTATTGTGTCTTGCTTCTACTGTCTTTCATTCTTCTCTCCACCGAATATCTCCACCTTTCCAGGCTCTCGTCCACCTGCTCCCTACTCTCACCACAGATCACTCATCTGCAAACATCATAGGTAATTCCTAGGAGACTCCTGTCTGACCTCATCTGTCAGTCTGTCCATAACCACTGTAGCGCTTGCTTCCTCTATACTAATTCTTTGCACATCACTAACTTTCTTCCTTCTCTCCTCCTCTCTCATTTTTATCATTCATCAGCTTCTCGAAGTGCTCCTTCCATCTTCTCAGCACACTCTCTTCACTCCTTAGTACACTTCCATCTCCATCCAATCATCCTAACCAGCTGCACATCCTTTCAGCTCGATCGCTGCCTTTTCTCCTTCCTTAGTGTCCAGGCTCACATTAAACTCATTATATGCCTTTTCCTTTGCCACCACCCCTGTCTACTCCCTTCATCTCATTTTGTCTTTGCTGAGCTCTTCCTTTGAAAACTTTACTGAATTTCCTTGTTCTACCACCAAATCTCCTTGTCCTCTGTCCAAAATACCTTCTAGACACTGAGTGTAGTATAACTTCTGTTAGTATTAGCTTACCAAAAACGCACAGACACACACCCTCAAGACAGTTGCTTTAGCAAGCAAAATAAATTAAAGAAATGCTGTCTCATTTATGCTAGCTGAGCTCCTACCTGCAACACCTGATTGAACCTACACAAAGGACAAGTGCTTGTTTTTGCCAAAATAAAAGCATGTAACTATTCACAGCAGTTGTTTTTCACTAAAAATGGCTACCAGAGTTTCTTACTGGGAAGGTGAACTGCAGCAGATGCCAGCTGTCTGTATTAATTTAAGGATTGAGAGAAGAGGTAGTTGCTGTATGAAGATCAGGTATTACTGAAGCAGCACATTCCCACAATGCTTAGAGGAGGAAGGAGGGTTTACACAAAAGAGGCTGGGATTTGTTTTAAAACACTCCCTCCCTCCCTCATCAGCTCCATTTTTTTCCTTCTTATTTGTGCACTTGTTCCTTCGGAGACATCCTCTCTGTTTGTTGTTTTTAGCGGGCGCTGCTGACAGATAAGATTGATCTCGCTTACCTTTACCTGGAAATAACAGAAAACCTGTCTTCTCGTTCTTTCGGCTTCATTTCAATAGCAGGTAAGATGAAACCGTTCTCGGAGTTAACTATTATTGTTTAGCATATGAGCATCAAGTGGATAGAAGTAGTTAACAAGCATGAAGGGATTGCGTTAGCAAGCTAAATTAGCTTACTAACCCCGTAAAACGCAACGCAGCGTCGCGAACGCAGAAAGTTTTAAGAAGACGTGAGCAGGAAAACTGACTCGACTTGACTGTCTTGAATTTGGTCGCTAAATTAGCATAACTTCAGCTCCGTATGCCAAGTAGTGGGAAAAACAGGAGTCATAAACTTTATAAACAAGGTTGGGATACGTGTTCAGTCACCTGTTGGCGCTCCCTTCTCTCTCGACTCTCCTGGCTTTACACCTGTTTCTGTTCCTTTCGGTGAAAGCAGATTCACTATGACAGGTTCTTCAATAACATACGCACTGAATTAAAGTTACCTTGTCATACCTCACATTCACATTAGAATGTAGTCGGAGTTTAGTTCGAGAGTTTATAATTATCATGTGTAACTATCCTATGAAATTAAGAGTATTCTCTGAACTTTCCTTTTGGGGTGTCAAGTCACTAGCTACGCAGTGACATTAATCCATAACCGTTAAAAACGTACAAAAATAGGGTTATTCCATACGCGGAGTGATATTCATATACAACGTCGAACCAATAAAACGCACAGGAATGGAACGTTTTTCCTTTGGCGGAGTGATACGTAGAGCTCTGCCAGCTGCACATATATTAAAATTAGGACGTGTCGACCAAAATAACATAAAATAAAAATAAGTAAATTTTAATAAGAAATGTATCTGAAATCCATAAATTTAATCATATACAACTGAAAAACCTCAAGTGTCAGCTAAATTACAATTGCTGATAAATCTTGGTGTCCGCTGAAATGTAGGCTAGTCATAAAAGTTTTTAAACCTTGGCTGATTAAAAAAAGAAAACAAAAAAATACAGAGCATTAAGAAGCTAGTTGTATATGTAAGCATATAACTTGTAACAGTAAAAATAAAAACAATGTATGTGTGGTTTTTAAATAATGCCTCTGAAAAATATTTCTGATAGACGTGTTTATGCAGGTCTGAAACCATTAAAACTTTAGATGTAAGTTTGAACTAAGAATTTTAGACAAACCAAACATAATCAGAAAAGGAAAAATCTAAATCTGCTTAACAAAGCTTAACAGTTCTAGTTGGAAGTATAGACTGTATACGAAAGATGGAAGTAGCCATTGCAACGTCATTACACCATTTGTTTTGGTATTCGCAGCCTCAGGTCTAGCGTTTTATTGGCTACCATTTTGGGGGTTTTGAAGCCAGAAGTGGCCATATTTAGATCATATTAAGATCTGAAAGAGTTCAGGTGTAGCAGGAAAATTATAGAAGTGGCATATTAAGTTTATTATCTGAGTAAAATTGAAGCATTTGAAATTGGATTAAATGATAGAAGTCACAAATTTACCCGCAAGTTTAAGTTCACTGAAAGGTTAATCTTTCAAAGTTTTTGTGTACATAAAGCTTAGAGCTGAAGACAATTTTTGCTGGTTTTAAAAGTGAAGATTTGAGAATTTGAAGGACTGGGCTGTAGTTACGTGCTGCAGATAATTAGTGGTATTAAAAGCCCAGAGAGGCAGACAGTAATCACTGACTTTTTAAGGGCTTGTTCAGATTAAGTAGAACAAGATACAAAGCATTAAAATATGTTAAAAACACAACAGCCTTAATAAAAACAGAGTAGTTTGGGCCTGGAAGCAGGGTTCATACGTCATCACTTGACAACCGGATGGATGTCTGTGCAGGATGTGATTATTATTTATTTAGGTTTTAAAGAGGACGTGAAACATTAATCATATAAAGGCAAATTTAGATCATGGAGCCCTGCTCTTGAACACTGACATAGATGTAACACTGTGAAGCTGGATTTAAGAAATAAATACTTAAAGTTTAAGTTTTAAAAACATGTTTATCGCCATTTCTGTCAATATTGAACTACGTCATGTGGTTGGTTGTGACTAATAGACTTAGTTTATGTTGGCTAACTAGTGACAGAATCGGTAACTCAGAGGAAAATAAGGACAATAAGACCATTTTTGATCTGCACCTGGCTGCAACAATGAGTTTTATGTTAAATAACCAAAGTTATACTGTCCACTTTCACTCTGTATTGTTTGGCTAGCTGCACTCAAACTGAAAAATGCAGCTGTTAGCGGCCATGTTTGGGTTTGTAAAGCACTTTTCATGGTTGAATCAGAAGAAAAAATATCCTGGGTATGTTAACGTGCTTTTTAACCCTTTAAGACCTACCATAGAACCAAGTCCGCCAGAGCTTATATTATATTTTTACATGCTGTGGAGCCATTTTTGGGAGCATTTCAAGTTGCTATACATCAATACAACCATTATAGCCCAGATTTTAATAATATGTATTCATTAAGTGCATAGTAATTACATAAATTGCAAAAAAGTGCAATAAACTACAAAAAAATTGAAAATCGTTTTTGATTTTTTAACATATATTTGTAGTTAGAGAAATTTAAGAGTCTTATCCCTCAAAACTGTAAATACAAAAAAGTTGCACAAAATAGTTTCCCACCACAGGAAATTTATTTTGAGTGTCTTCATAGTTTTATTTTTGAAATACACCAATTTTTATACACTGCAGGAAAAATGGAAAATAAATATTATACTGCAAATTTGCAAAAAAGCAGCATATGCATCAAAATAAACTATTTCCAGCAGTGCAATATGAGTCCTAAGAATCCCAGAAACGACACAGAAAGTCATAAAGTCAAAGATAACTTTTAAAAAGAGCAGTATAGGCCCTGAGGCCCTGATCGCAAAAAAGACTACATTTCCGCGAAAATGACGTCACTTCCGGTTTCGGGCAGGTAATGGCGGAAATGCAAAAGTTCGCGCTGACGTCTATTCCAACGTAGGAAGTGTTTTGAACAGCTGATCAGATCGGTAAAGCGTGTTTCTGGAATATTATGTTTTTGTTCCTGCAAGCGCTTTTTATGCAGTTTTTGCAAAGCTTTATGTGGAAGGAAACCGTGACCGAGGACAAGCTGATGGCATCAGATGTAAGTACAACTCCTCCGGTTTCATATGCAAAAAAAATTTTTGCGCTAGCTTACGTGGTTGCAGTGCTACTGGGATTTAAAAATAGTTACGCATAACAGAGCGTTCCCGCTCCGATCGGCTCTAAAGGGTTAAGGGCTTTGTACCGTATCATTAATACATCTTTACGTGATATAAAGCTCACATCATCATGTGTTTATATATCCCAGTATGCACTGTAGGTAGGTAGATAGAGCCAAATATTGATATTATCAAATTAATATCGGCACGATAAGATCAATACTTTGTTTCTATCCTCTACCTTTAGTATGTAGTCCACTGAATTGTGTTAACAAATTATCATTATTATTATTATTATTATTATTATTATTATTATTTAATGAAAATATATACCTCAAATTGTGGAAAGTAAAAAACTGATTTAGTTGTCATGAAAATGTTTTCAAAATTTGCAAACTGATGATTCATCTCATAAATCATGACACACTGCTCTCGCCTACATAAGCTGACTTTATAAGATATAAGTATTGGTATAGGCAGTACTAGCCATTGTATCAGATAACTGCCTAAATTTACAGTATTGCACAACAATGAAAAAAGCTCAGGCGTGTCTGATAGCAAGAGTTGTGTGTTGCCCTGCGATGACGTTTTAGTATCTAAAAAGGGAGCTACTTCAGCAATTTCCGATAAAGCACAGAATTTTGCAAAGTATGTAAGAAATCCACTCCTGATGAAGACTGGAAACAACAAACTTGTTGGGCAAAAACACACCGTACACCGAGGCTACAAAGGAGGCGATACTATCAGCTGGTGATGTGTGGCCTAAATGTAAACAAATGAATCTGCTGAGCATTACAAGCTGCATTCAGCTAGCTGCACTTCATAATGACAGGAAGTGCAAACAGTGGATGATGCGCTTACATGTTGGAAAAGCAGGGCTTTAAGCAGCTGGTTTAAAAGATAAAATAAAATAATAATCCAAGGAAGCGAATATTTTTTCAATCTTATTGTGTGACATCAAGCAGCACATTTTGTCATGTTTACAGCCGTATTCCAAAATGGAATAAATTAAATGGACCTTTTATTGAATTACAGCATCAAGTCTTTTTGAGTGGGATGCTACAAGTTTTTTTTGTGAAGTTTTTCCCATTCTTTTTGGCAGAACCTCTAAAGGTCCATTTTCAGATCTCTCCAGAGATGTTCAGTCTGGGTCAAGTTTGGGTTCTGGCTGGGCGACCCGGGGGTATTTAGAGTGGTCCTGAAGCCACTCCTTACTGGTGCGCCTAACTTTTTTTTCTTAGGTCCGCTAGCCGTAATGCTCCAACAATAAGGTACACTTTTGAGGAAATGAAAGGATTTTAAGTGCGCCTTATAGTCCGAAAAATACGGTACTGAAAAAGTTCTTGTGCTTAAAGTGTTTCACTGAGCTGAAATTTAAACTCAAAATATCTCAAGATGTATAAAATAAAAAGAAAGTCAAAATTAAAAGTGCCTCAAAGGCTTCGAACTGAACATCTCAGTATCTGAACATCTTACCTTGGGCATGGGCATCTGAGAGGTTCTGCCCTTGATTATCTCTGATTGGTTTAGACCAAGATATGGGCATAATGTGTGTCTGTTGTTGACCACACAGAGACATTCAGAGTTGCGGCTGGTCGTACCAACCTAGGATTTTTTTTGGCGGAACATTAGCACATTGGTGGAATGTGCAGGTGTCGCCGTGCACTATTGGATTATCTTGGGAATTCTCTACGTTATTTCCCCTTTCTGCGCATCTATGCAGAGATGCGCGTGACACACAAATCGATCGAACAGCAGCAGCACGGAGTCAGTGCTGCGATGCTTCAGCGGCGTGTTCAGCTACTCTAAGCAGCACCTTCATGATTGGTTTAGGCCACGATATGGGCATAATGTTGTCTGCTGTTGGCCACATAGACTTTCAGAGTTGCGGAGACTGTTTTATATACTGTTGGAAGATGAACAGGTTTTCGTCAAGGACGTCTCTGTATATTGCTACATAAATCTTTCTTTTGAAAAACATCCCCCCCCAACATGATGCTGCCACCACCATGCTTCACTGTAGAGATTGCATAGACCAGGTGACGAGCACTGCCTGGTTTCCTCCGCACATGAATTGAAGGTCAAATTGAATTGACCTACTGTTGCATTGTAATGCTGCTGCTATTTCAGTAGGTTCACACCTAAAATTAGGTATTAGGTGAGTCATCAATGACAGTAGCTCATTGAAGAATAGAAAAGGCCTTTCATTTACTTACACTTATAAATGCTGTGAGCACTGATAATGTTGAGTATTTTTGTTTCTATATCGTCAATCTTATCTTTATCACAGATTTTCTTGAAATATGATGGGATGATTAGCGGCTGTATTGCCCACCAGTCATTTGTACTACAGGTCCCACTACAGGCTCGAGATTTAGTGAAGGAAGGGCACCCGGAGTAAAGTCTATTCAATCAATTATAGTAATCCATCTGTTATAGAAAATAATGGAGCGGCTAAAAGGGCCTTTTGTTGACATTTAAGGGAGCTGCAGATGAGTGTTGGAAAGGCGTTAAAGCAGCATAATCGGTCTACTGTTTTTTTTATATTGTTTTACAGTATATTTAAGTATTAAAAATTGCACATAATATACTTTAAGGTTTCTAAGGTTTATTAATTAGTCTCACACACTTTAATGAATTCAGGTGAACCAATAGCAGCTTGAAATGGTGAGAAAATACAGTAAACGTCTGTAATCTTATAAATTCAGACCACAAATGGAGCTGAAGGCCTTGAGGTTGGTGTAACATTTAAAGGTTTAGCCGTGCTCTGGGTTATCCGGGACTCTAACTCCACAATGCAGACACATGCTCTTGCTCCAGCCTCACATTGAGGACTCAGTAAAGGTCAGATTCACCTCTTCATACTGACAGAAACACATTGGCATGCGATTACAGCACACTGCAGTGGAGTTAAAAACACCCTGTTTCTAGTCAATAAGTAAACTGTGTGTCAAGGCTGCACAAGAGAGCAAGCACTGCAGTATTTCTCTCTCTGATCATATTTTCTACTGTAGTTATGTGTGAAATGTACGTTGTTTGGGTTTTATGAGGGCCAAGAGCAAATGGATCACTGGATTTGTGGCCTCTTCTGGCTCTGAGCTGTGGGTGGCCTTGCTGGGGCTGTCTTGCCAGGAGAAGTCCTCCTGTTGCTATGCTGCTGTAAGTCTGAGTAAAGCTACTCTTCAAACACGTCATTCACCAGTATTTTCCCGTCTCTGTCCTCTGCAGAATACTCGGCAGACTTGCCAGTCTTGTTTTTTGTTTTTATTTCCTTGCAGAGAACGACCTGTATTTCACGCTGCTCTGCTCCCTCTCCGCCCCATGTGGGTGAATCATTTGAGGTGTGGCTTCTGTCTTCAACGAGCTGTTGAATGATACAGCCACTACATGGATAACCATATGCCATGCAGCTTAAAAGCTGGTTTTTAAAGAAAGTGCTGTAACATGATACAGTAAGGCATGATGCTGTCTTTGTATTCTCACTTCGGTTTATTTTGTAACCGTTTTGATTTATGTGGACATCATAAAAGATATCTCGCCCTTATCTGGTCTTGAGTAAATTGAGTAAATACAACTTCAGATGAACAACAACTGATTACATCTTATGTACATCCAATTTATTAATCAAAAAATAAACAAATATGCAGATGCAGTGTGTGATTCAGTTGCTGGTAGAGCCACCTTCAGCAGCAGTAACCTGAAGTAATGGTATCAGCCTCTCACATCGCTGCAGAGGAATTTTGGCCCACTCCTCTTTATAATGTTGCTTCAGTTCATTGAGGTTTGCAGACATTCGTTTATGCACAGCTCTCTTAAAGTTCCACCACAGCATTTCAATAAGGTTGAGCTCTGGATTCTGAAAATAAAACCTAAGAATCAGTGTGACTGACTCTGTCAGTCATTCATGACCCACTTTCAGTCAGGCTTTAGCTGTCCGGTTGTTCAGTCTGACGTCACTAGCCATGTCTGGGTCTAAACTCCGCTGCAGGTCCATATATCAAACGATCACTATGGCATTACTGAGAGTTGAAAAACTGTCTAAAGTCTTTCATCTTTAATAAAATGATCAGCGTTCTGCTCTACCAGGTGTAACAATTGAGTTTAACATCCAGGCATCCATGAAAACGGAATTTATGACATTTAACGGAGTTAGAAGTTAGCAGGGCGTTAGCTCGCTAGCTTCTATCTAAATACAATATAGCATGTCCTGACTGCGGGGTTTTGGAAACAAATTCAAACTTACAGCTCTGCTATCACTTCCAACATAAATGAAGACAGAAAACTAAACAGCAGTGACGTTTGTAGGGTTACTGAAGTTGGGCTAGCTGGTATATAATGATGTGCTACGTGACCGCTAGCGACACAGCTATGTTAGGATAATATAAACAAGCTAACTTTTTTTCCACTCGATAAAAGTTAACGTGAGTGTTCTCGGTGGTCAGGAACAAATGTAATCGCATGGCAGGATGCTGTAAAAGGACCAAACTTCAGCCAGGAGAACAACTGAGATAATCCATCCACAATACGAGGTTAGTCATACTGCTGCATGGGCTGGGCTGTAGCTACATCCTAAGGTTTTAAAAACTGAGCTTAAATAAATGATTAGCGGTAATAAAAGCAGAGGGAGGTCAACAGTGATCACTGACTGTTTTAGGAGCTTTTTGAGATTAAATAGAAGGAAATACAAAACATTAAACATGTTAACAACACAAAAGCCATATTAAACGCAGACTACTTTAGACCCGGAAGTAGGATTCGTCGCGTCATCACTGAACAACCGGGTTGGGCAGATGTCCTCACTCTTTGACACTAAAATACTTTGGTATACATCATGGTGCACTCAGTGACTGCAAGGTGCCCAAATCCTCAGCTCTCTACTGATGTGCTGTGTTTGGTTTTTTGTTTTTTTACAGCCAAACATCTCTGCTGTCCAAAGGACATCTGTTCAGATGCAGTTTTGCAAACCTCAGCTGTGCACTCACTCTCTTGGCATACCTGACAAACAAGCCAAGTGTATTCAGTCTTTTTTTCAATTACTCTGTCATGAACTTTTATGAACTTTAACATTTAACATGCTAACTGAGACTTCCAGAGTCTGAGAGAGAGCTCTTGGATTTTTTTTGCGGTTTCTCTGAGCATTGCACTGTCTGACCTTAAGATTATTATTATTATTCACATTATTACATGTGAATAATCTTTTGCAGTACAGAAAGATGCAGTTCGATTGTTTGGAAATGTCCTTATAGCCTTTCCCAGATTGATGGGCAGCAGCAATTGGTTCTTTAAGATTGCTAGCAAAAACATCTTTTTAGAGGTGCTAACACCTGCTTATTATCAATGAGTTGCTTTTTATTAGCAGACCTACGTCTCGCACTCTTAATTTCTGTGGAAGCAGTAACGGGTTACTGAGTTTTTCCACACAATGCTTCTGTATTTTGACTTTTTGTGAATTAAGTGCAATATGCCCCATTTTGTAGTTCATCCTAGATTGTATTTCCAGATTATTTTTGTTAAATATACTTATCTCCTGATATATAAAATGTTAGAGACAGTCAAAGTAAATAGGTAGGTACACCGCCTTTAACTTCTAACTTGCTTGGCTCATGCTGTAGCTCTGTATCCTAAAGATCACTTCTGGTTCTACAAATAAATAACATGATGGCAGCCAAAAGAATAATGTTGAGGCTCCGAAACTGCTTCTTTGAAGAGTGTGCTGCAAGTATAAGTTTAGATTTCTTCTTGTTTTACCAAAAAAAAAAAAAAGACATAAGTTTGCAGGCGAGAGCTATGTGTGTTTATGAGTTGTGTCATAGTAACGTGTGTGTGTGTGCTTTAGGTGTGTCTGGCTTTGAACAGCTGCTGCCTTTCCTCCTTAAACTGTGGGGTGAAATGATGAAGCTTTGAGCTTGGGTGTGGTGGGAAACCAGTAAAATACAGATCTTTGCTGCTAAAGTTGTGACTGTTTTTGACGTTTACTCCCATCATCATTTTCTTCATTGCGTTGTTCATTCTTTTGTCAGACCTCCAGCAGGCTTTGCTGCTGCTGATTAAACACATGTAGGTGTGTGCAAAGACCAGTAGATTGTTGTCGCTGACACTTAAGCACCCATTAGCATGCGCACACTGCCAGCCAGCAGGCCCCCATATACTTTTTTTCCTCCTTTTGTTTCTGTGCACTAATTTAAGTGTCTTTTCTCTGTTGCACCCCCCTCCCTTCCCCCGCCCCTTGTCTCAGGGAAACGGTGACACGCTTAAGTTGGAAAACAAGCAAGGCAGAAGTGTTAGAAGCAGATGAGTCACTCGGGGTCACAGAAAAGAATATGATAAAAAGTCATTTGAGGGACGAGGAAAAGCTGAGTGTAAAAGGATGTGTCCATAGTCATCTCCCTGCAGAGATGCAGATCTCTGAGTCAGGAGGAAAATGCTGAGCGAAATGACCCTTCAAAGAATAAAAGGAAATGTTGATCTGTGTTTGTGCAAGCAGCTGCTGTACCTGTGTTAATTGAATAAATGACATCACTTGTGCAGCTCCACTTGTCTTGCATAATTTTTTCTTCTTTTAGTTAGCCTGAAAGCTGGTCTGACTTGAGCTGTGTTGTCACAGTTTGCTAAACCAGTTCCCTCTACACAAGACTAGATTAGTTTTGTAACCACTTGTCTGCCAATATTGTTCTTTTTCTTTGGTAGGAAGTCTTTTTGTGTAACTGTCTGAGGACAGAGAGATTTCAGAGCCGAATAATAAAGTTATATTTTACTTTATTTCCCCTAAAATGATAAACTTGTGTTTGAGTTTAAGTTGTGGCTTCACAGATGGCAATAAGCAATCACGCTGTGACCTTCAGCGGTATCATGTTGCCCTGACTACATAAAGTTTCTGTCTAAATTGATATTCTAGTAGTTTGCTTTAATCTCCAGTCACACAGACCTGGAGACCGGTTGATTGGCCGGTTGATTGAGGTTTAATTGCTGTTGCTACGTGAAATTACTGGCCGAGAATTACCACTACATCGAAAGCCTCCTTCCATTGGGTTATCTGCAATGAAGAATAGAGTGAATGGAGTAAATGAAGAATGTTTGCCTTCAGTTGCACACTTCTACTTTGAGGCAGCTCAGAGAGTAGTTGGCGACTGTTTGCAGACAGGAATGAAGTCTTCCAAACAAGTTGTGGGTAACAGCAGCAATCCGCTAGTGACGAAGCAGCAGCAGGGGGACATTTGCGATGTAGCAAATTTGCTAGAGATTCAGTGTTTTAACCACCTGACACTTTAGTCTGTTAGCAGTCCTCATCTTTCTGCTCATGTTTCTCACAGACTGTTTTTTGCTCTCTCACACAGCCCTGGGGAGAGTATTTCTCCCCCAGCCCACAATGGCCTTTCAGCCAACTTCCTCGGTCCACGCATGACTGCCCCCCACCCCACCCAAAAACACCAAAATCAACCCCTCTCTTCTTACAGCAACACAAGCCCCAGGTGTGTACGTCCCCAGGTTTAGTTTTACTCCTGATACAATAAATAGGCTGTTTTCTAGTGAAGAAACTCAAACCTAACCACACATTCCAAGTTGTGTGATGTTTGTGTTATTCTTTGTGACGTTGTTCCTTTGTGGGGGTTTTTTCTTTCTTTTCACTCAGTAGAAATTGACAAATTAGCACAGATGGAGGAGACCGATAGCTGGAGAGATCGGTTGAAGCTCTCCAGTGAGGACTTGACTGATCCCATCAACCTCGAAGGTCAGTCGGTCAAGCACGACCTGGAGCTGCTCACAGCTCCTCACTTCTGTCACAGTCGGAAAATAATGGTGGAAACTTCCTGGGTGAAAATACCTTTTTATAGTCTTTGTTGTTCTTGTCCATAAATATATTTAACACAGTCCAGTGCTGCTTAGTTTTACTCACTTTTAATATTTTTGTATGCAGTTGTATATAAATAAGGAAAAGACCTAAATCTGTTGCTATATAAAGAAAAGTTATTAAAAGCAGATTCAAAAAAACCTGTGTAACCAGCAGTGAATCACTGACACGCACTCATATGACCACAAAGCACAAGCCTTGTTTCATGTAACGTGTGTGTGTGTGTGTGTGTGTGTCATCCAGACTCCCATTATACCCTGCTGCAACTCGAGCTTGAAGCCGATGCCCAGAATTTGGAGGCAGACTCCTGGAGTCTGACTGTGGATCAGAACTACCTAAAGAACCTGAGCAAAGAGGAAATAAAAAGACAAGACATCATCTATGGTACGCTGAGCTATACTGAATCAAGTTGAGGCCTAAATGTTGAATGCTGTTTTGCTCTTTATGGGTATTTTTCTATAACCTGTCAAAATATATCCGCGCATAAATTCCTGTGTTTGTCAGCGTGTCAGAATCTTATGTCAATCACCCATTGAATTGAGAGCTCTTTCTAATGCCTATAATTATGATTACAACAGCGGTGGTGGATTCTCTCTTTACCTCATAGGACCTTTTGCTGAGACACACTTCTGCTGTGATAATAAGTACGATGACATTAGTAATTCTCTTGTCTGCCTTTGAACGCTGCTTTGACCTGCTGACCCTGTCTTTTACGCTGCATTGGGGAAACATTTAGAGTCACAGTGGTTGGTGCTGAGAAAGAAGAATATTTTATCAAGAGTTTTTCTCTTCATGTACTTCCTAGAATTGATCAAGACCGAGGTGCACCTCGTGCACACCTTAAAAATCCTTCTCGGGGTCTTCATGCACGAGCTGAGGCAGTCCCAGCTGATAGAAGAGGATCGGCTGAAGAGGCTCTTCCCGGGCATCGAATCCCTACTCGTCATCCACGAGCACTTCCTCAAATGCCTCAAAATGTGCCGAAACCAGAGTCAGGAGGAAGGAAACCCGATTAACTACCAAATATCACAGATAACAGATGTCCTCATCTCTCAGGTAAGCTGGGAAAGCAGTGCGCCGTATCTGCTTACATGTTTATTATTTACTCATCCTGAGGGTAAAATGCTTTAAGAGTTTTTATGGTAACACAACGCAAAGTGATGCGTTAAGGTCAGCTTCCACAAAATACTTTCAGGAATCTGGAAGCCATTAGAGGTCCAAATGGGGGAAAAAGGTCCTGAAATTGGAGAATAAACAGGTTGTTCAACATCCTGAAGGATCACTTTTCCTGATTGAAATTCCAATTCCAAAAATAAGCCTATCAGAGGAGTGGCTAAACCAACAGTCTGGTTCATTCTTGAAAAAGGAATGCACTGACCAGCTCAGCTACTGAAAAAGGCCCTAACAACCACAGACAGACCTTGATAGTCACAGTAGGAGTGATTATCAAGGTCTACAAACAAGAGAAGGCTTCATGAATGGAGGTAAAAAGGGATTATAACAAGGTAAAAACCACAAGAACAGGAAGGCCAGATTAGACTTTTACTTTAACGAGAGCGTGCACAGTTCTGAAATAGATTTTTTATTTTTTATTTTTGGACAGATGACAGAAGCAGCAGGATGAATTGTGAAGCGCGCAGGGCTCTTCACTCTGCCCAGATTTAGCCCGATTCTGCAAAACTGAATGGCTGTTCACCCAATATTTTCTTAAGGCAAAGAAATAAGATATTCTTCAGTGCGCAAATGAGTCAAATGAGTCTGACCTCAACCCAACAGGGCAGTTTTTCAGTGACTCAAGACAAAACTGAAGGCACAGACCCACAAACAAAGAGCAGTAAATACGTGCAGGAACGATGCAATGCCACTGACGTCATATTCCCACACACACTTTTTTTTCATGCTCCCCATTTATCAACACATTTCCTGAGTGAGAAATGAGAATCCACACAGTGCCACACTGTTATAGGCCCTCAAAGTAGTTTGGGAGTGGGTCAAAAATGCTCAAATGCTCATGTGGGATAAGTAATCTTCTTATATGCCTGATCTCAACTAGCTGTCATCAGTGTGGAGGACTAGCTGCTCTTCTCCCAAATGACAGAGCTCCTCACCCTGTCTTTAAATGAGGTGTCATTTAGAGGAAGCTCAGTTCTGCTGCTCATATTACTCAGTCTTATTCTTTAGGTCAATACCCAAAGGTGAGCCGGAGGTGAGAGCAGGTAGACCTGCTGTCCCTGGAGCCAGGCTGGGAGCTCACTGACCTTGAGCTCACTGGCCTTAACCTGTAGAGCCCGTCTAAGTGCATCCCTCTGTGAGCTGAATTTGTTGTTGGGCAAATCCAGACACCTCTGATGATTTTTACAGTCATTGGTCAGCTGGGAAGCAAGAAGGAAAGCTCGGATCTGAATTTTTCTGTTTCATATTCATTTTTCACACAAGTAGAAATGTTAGTCTTCGTTCTCTAACCTCTGCTTCTGACACAGTGTATGGAAAACTTTTTCCAGTGTAACTCGATGCTAACACAGAGGGTTCATGTTTATTAAAACGCCTACACCTGTTGTTGTTTTCTAGGTAAACTCACAGATCTGTGAAATCTTAACGCAAGTCAGCACATCAGCATATATCAATGTCCTTTTTAAAAAAAAAAATCTCTTATTTCCAGCATCCACACACCAGGAAAATGTTGTTGCGTGAATTCAGCACATCATTGTTAGTATTAACGCCTTCATATCCCTTTTTTTTTTTTTTTCCCCCCCCCTGAATTATTTCAGTTTTCAGGTTCAATAGGAGATCAGATGGTGGCTTATTACGGGATGTTTTGCGGCCATCACTTAGAAGCCGATCGCATCTACAAAGATCTGATCCAGAACAACAAGCGGCTGCAGGCCCTCGACAGAGTAAGAAATCCACACTCGCTGTTCGCATCAAGTCGAAATGATTTCCTTCAAATTTTAGCTGAAGAACAAGAGCAGGTCCGCTTTGTTTATCCTTTGTTTATCCTTGTTTATTCTTATTGTATTCTAATTTTTGCCTCATAACTTTTGCACTGTCCACTTCCTGCTGTGACAAAACAAATTTCCCACGTGTGGGACTAATAAAGGTTATCTTATCTTATCTTAAATTTAGATCAAGTGTTTACAGTATCAGGTCACAGGAACCATTGTGTCAGCTGCGTTCTTTAATACAAATTACTAAGTACGAGTTTTCAGGTACTGCAATGGAACTTTGCTTTTTCAGGCTGTCTTTGAATTCAGCCCCTCTGCAGGTTGATCATTTTCATTCCTATCAAACGATGCGGCATAGATATCCAGTACAATTATTTATTTATTTTTCTCATTGACATCTGATGTATTTTCAGCGTTTTTGACCAGTGTATTTCTTTGTAACCACACAAAGCGGCATGTTTTTTCTTATTCTTCAACATGTTGTGTGTATCACTTTCTCTGTCTTGCTGTCTACTGTCAAACAGTGTTTGAGACTTTCTCTTTAAATGGCAGTCACACATCTGGTACTCTAATGTAATCTCTTGAACAAGCAAATACAGTAACAAATTTGATCAAGTATCTAAAATGTATGAAACTTCTTTGTTTTTATTTTATTTTTTTTATAAATAAGAAAATAGGTCAGCTGCCTCTGGTGCGGAGGTTGGGAATCTCCGACTGCTTACTGTTGGTGACTCAGCGCATCACAAAGTATCCCGTGCTGGTGGAGCGACTCCTACAAAACATCGACGGTAAAATCTCAACAGCCACCTTAACGAGACTTTCAGTGTTTAACTAAGCAACATGTCTACAAGCTGAAATTAGTGAAATCTGCTCACCTTGCTGGCTGCAGGGTTTTAAAAAGAAATAAATGTGGTTGGATCGTTTATTTCTCGCTCTTACAGCCGACACAGACGACCACAGGTCTCTCAGCAAAGCCTTGGAGTGCATCAAAAACACCATCGCCCAGGTGAACGCTCAGGTCAAAGACTATGAGAAAGCCGCTCGTGTGAGAGAGATCGGTTATCGTCTGGATCCAAAATCTGTGGGGCGGCTGAACGGAGGCGAGGTCATCCGCAAGGAGGATCTGATTCAGGGCAACAGGAAGCTGGTGCATGAAGGCGCGGTCACCTGGAAGTCATCTGGTAAACAGAAAGGTGTGTGACGAGCTCTAATGACTGTGGACGTGCGTCTGTGTATGTCTGCGTTTTACTAAATATCCAAAGTAAACAGTGACTGACGGTCCGGTCAGTTTTCCTGAGTCCCGACCTGAAAAGGATAAAAGTTCTCAATGAAAATGTTAGTTTTCAATGTTGATTTGTTGTGATAAATTCTTCATTTTTATTTTTCTTAGTTATACATTTATATGTTATAAATTTCTGTTTTATATTTTGTAGACTGTGCAGAGAGACAATAGTTTATTAAGACATTTTGATCTTCGAGCCGAGCTGCTGAGCTTGTAATGAGATCACAAACCAGCAGGTCTCATGTTAAACAAGCCTGAAACCTGAGCTTTTGGCTTTTTTCCTCATTTTTATTCTTTCCGCTTCTCTTGGTTCAGCATGATATTCGTGTTCATGTATATATAAATAAGATTTAGCCACACAGATTCATTTTCAACTGCAGTCCTCAGCAAGTTGATGGTATTTAAATGAATGAACAAAACCAAATGCACAGAAGCGCATGAAAATTTAAACGCAGGAGCATATGTTAAATAAAACACACATGCATGTAATATATCAAAGATCAAACTTAAACTCAAACAGTCAAAAGGTGTCACAATCAAACACTTTGATCTAGTAATGGCTGTTTTATCTGTGTTCTGTCTTAAGCACATTTAATTATATGTAAACTCAACGTGCTTAAGACGGAACCTGTGCAGGTTTTTACAAGGCCTTGAGCCATTGAGAGCAGCAAAATAAAACAAACCCAAAAAAAACGAACGTAAATGCTCAATATAAGAGGATTGTTTTGAACTGTGAGTCATGCAAAGCTGCTCTGAGCATAATAGAGACTTTAAAGCCTGCTGCTTACAGTTCAGAGTGTGTCCTGCTTTGTGAAACAGTTTTACTTCCTCGTGCTGACAGCAACATCCATTAGTGTCGTATTCGCTTTGTGCGGCTGTTGCCTTTGAGATATTGCCACAGAGTTAAATTCAGCCGGGGGGAGAATTTGTAATAATACAAAGAGCATGTCACATGTCTCAGCCAAGTGTGACGCACATGAAGATTCCCACAGATTTCCACTCGTGTCCATATTTAGACTTATGCTTTACACATAACTTGGACCCGCCTTGTTTTCAAAATGCAGTGGTGACTGTGAAGCGATCAGCAGAGGTCAGACGGTAAACTGAGGTGAGCGTGTGTGTACTCTGGTGTGATTTTTAATGAAACTTTGAGGATTGAGTGCTCAGTGGATTACCACTTTGACTTCTCAGTGCGGCTTTTGTCAAAATCCGAAACAATCCGACAACCGGCAAAACTACTTTTTTGTCATTAAGCGATGATGAGCAGTCCTGTTGAGTCACAGCATTAAGTGCTTGTGTTGTTTTGATGCTGAGCAGCTTTAATCTCCCCCTGCAGACGTCCATGCTGTGCTGCTGTCAGATGTGCTGCTCCTCTTACAAGAGAAAGACCAGAAGTTCGTATTTGCTGCTGTTGTGAGTTCTTCTCAAACGTTAACGGCTGACACCGTTTACACACCATTTACTGTATCATTTATACATAAAAGGTTTCACTGCATTTAATAATAAGATCAGTGTTTATGATTGCGCCTCGTGCAGGATAACAAACCTCCAGTCATCTCCCTTGAAAGACTGATAGTCAGAGAAGTGGCCATGGAGGAGAAGGCTATTTTCCTCATTTGTGCACGCACCGTCGGCTTGCCGGAGATGTATGAGATCCGCATGGGCTCTCGAGAGGAGCGCATCACGTGGGAGGCCATCATACGAGAAGCGTTGGAACGGTAAGACGAGTGCTTCTAGGAAAAACGTTCAAATCGGACGTAGTTTCTGGAAAAAGGAAGCCAGTGCAGTCTTTGGTATGAGGTCATCTCACTAAAATGACCATAGTGTAGTATCAATAGTTCTCTATGTACCCCAGGTCCTCCTTGATGGGTGGACCAGTCTGAACTAAAGTTTGCATCATCAAATGTACAGCAAAAACATTTATTATAAATTTTGATTTTATCATCTGCCTGCGAATGCACCGTTGCGTTCTCTGTTTGCTTCTGTTCACATGTGTCGCATTCAACATATGTCACCATGTGTAAATGTGTAACCAAATTTAGTCTCTGGGACTGAGTTTTGCTCGAGTCACCTCTAAATATTAGAATGAAGATTTAGAAAAGTTGTTGCAGGCTCAGTATCAATGTGTTCAATTAAAGATCAATTCTACTTTGGTTATTGGAGTCACACAGGGAAGCTTATCCAGGGGAAGCTCATTGGCTAATGATTAGTGTTGGGATTAAATAATTTGCAGTGCCTTAATAATGCTATGCTTTTTATTAATAAGTGCTATAAAGTTGTATAGTATAGTATTAAGTGGACACAGCCCTGAAAAATAAAAGCATTAGACCATGTGTCCTTGGGGATTCACCCTTCGCTCCACCCATCGATCCTTTCTGGCTTCCTTCCAGTTAGCAAGTTAGTCAGTATAAATGTTACATTTCATTCAGAATTTGGTAACATCACTGATTAAATAGCCTCCTAAGGGAGATGTTTTGGGCGGGTCCTTCCAGGAGATCAGGATGGAATCATTGCTGGAGACAGTGATTCAGTTTAATTCACTTTTATTTATATATAGCTCCAAATTACAACTGTCACCTAAAGGCGCTTTATAGCGTAAATACCCTACAGTAATACACAGAACACCCCAACAATCACACAATCCCCTTTGAGATGGCTCTTGGCGGCTGTGGGAAGAAAAGAAACCCTAACAGGAAGAAATCTCCAGTTTCTCCAGGGAGAAGTTGATCTCTGTTTAGACTGACCCTGACCAGGATAAGGTATAGATGGATTTTATTTGATGCATTTTATTTCTAAATAAAACAAATTCCTTTTCTTAAATCATGGTGAGTGAAAGCCTTCCTATTAAATTAAAAACAAGTCAATTATTTAAATTGTTTTTAAATCTGGCCATTGGTTAACATCTCCCTGATCAAAGTGTGATGTCTCTTTACTAAAGACTTGAACGTTAAAGCATTAAAGCAGCCAACAGCCAGCTTTTGTTGTCTTTGTGAGATCATACCCATTTATTTCTTAGTGTTTATATTTATTTTACAGATTATTTCTTATTGACACTTGTGCATGTGTTAAAGTGGCACGTTTCACGTCATATTCTCGTCCCTGTACAAATAAAAATGTATAAATTCTAATTAAAAATGATACATAAAAGTGGATACTGAGTAGGTTGTCTGTGTTTTTCAGTCATCAGCAAGAGGTGCAGTACAATGAAATGATCACTACTCTGCAAAGGTTTCAAGGTAAGCCGGCCGAGAACATCGGCCACTTTTGTGCTCGGCAAATCCTCCGGTGTGACATTTTTGCAGTAATTAATTTGAGGGAAACTTTACCTGATTTTACGGCATACATCTTCATAAAGGAAAGGGATTTAAAAGATTTAAAAATTGCATTTTTGGAAATTGTTTTGGAGATTTGCCAGTTTTTAACTGATTTTGGGTTTGTGCTCACCCACCTTCTTTACTTAAGATTTTTTTTTTTTTTTTTTAAATGCATTTTCAACCTTTCCCAGCCGGAAGATCAAAGAGTGTGGAAAACGACCTTCTTCCTTTCTCTTCTTGTTATAATGTTAGGTGTACAAAGCGAGAGTCACTGTGTGCTAAGCAGTGTTGGGCAAGTTACTTCTTCAAAAAAGTAACTGAGTTACAATATTCTAAAAGTAATTAATTACTTGAAAAGTAACTATTGCGTTACTTTAAAAAGAAAAAAGAAAAAAAAAACGTTTAACCCTCTGGGTATAATTGACCATTTTTAACTACTTTTGATGTTTCCTCTACATTTCACCTTTAAAATCGATTTACTTTGCCGTGTTTGGTATCATTGTTTTCAGCACAACCTCACGTGTCTGAATTTACAGTTATGTTTTCATTTTGACATACTGTATTAACACAATTGATCTAAAATCAGACAAAAAACATAAAATCGGAGTAGAAAAAGTTATATTTTTTTTACTGTAACAACCACAAACATGTTTAATGAATCATATTTCATAACTTTAAATGCAAATATAAATTGTCAATTTTAAAGTTAAAGTTTTGCAAATAAAGTTATTTGCATCCATTTACCTTTTTACCTCGATTTTTTAAATAACCATTTCAAACCATTTCATTTATCTCCAATCTACCATTCCTCTCAAAAATTCTTGAAAAAATAGTTGCTTCACAAGTCCATCTACACCTAACTGATAATAACCTTTACGAACAGTTCCAGTCTGGCTTCCGTCCTCTGCATAGCACCGAAACTGCTCTTATAAAAATAACAAATGACCTTCTTATGGCAGCTGATTCTGGTCTCCTCTCCATCCTTATTCTCCTTGATCTGAGTGCAGCCTTTAACACCATCTCTCATCCCATTCTTCTTAGCAGATTAGCTTCTATTGGTCTCTCTCATACTCCACTAGCCTGGTTTAAATCATACCTGTCTGACCGCACTCAGTTCATTCAATTAAAATCCTTCACTTCTCAGCCTTCTCCTCTATCTACTGGGGTGCCCCAGGGATCTGTCCTCGGGCCCCTTCTTTTCATCATTTACCTTCTTCCACTCGGACATATTTTTCGTAAATATAATATTCAGTTCCACTGCTATGCCGATGACACCCAGCTTTACCTCTCTACCAAACCCGATTCTACTCTTCCTCCATCCTCCCTTATCCTCTGCTTAGCTGAACTCAATTCCTGGTTCTCCTCCAACTTCCTTAAACTCAACAGCAATAAATCAGAACTTCTCCTGGTCGGCACTAAACGACTGCTATCCAGAATTAACAATTTCTCTCTCACCATCAATAACTCACTGGTCCCTATCTCTCCCTCTGTGAAAAGCTTGGGTGTCATTCTTGATAGCACATTATCCTTTAATTCACATATCAATAATGTCACACGTGCAGCATATTTCCAACTCCGTAATATCAATCGCCTCCGCCCTTTCCTCACTCCTCATGCCACTGCCATTCTCGTCCATAATCTTGTTATCTCTCGAATTGACTACTGTAACTCACTATTATTTGGCCTTACACAAAAATCTATTAACAAGCTCCAACGTGTCCAGAACTCTGCTGCCCGTATTATTACTAGGACTTCCTCTACCCACCACATCTCCCCAATCCTGAAGCAGCTTCACTGGCTCCCGGTTAAATTTCGCATCCATTTTAAAATAATCCTCTATACATTTAAGGCTATTCATTCTCTCTCTCCACCATACCTCTCCGATTTAGTACAGATGAACTTCCCATCCCGGTGCCTCAGATCTTCATCTTCTCTTTCTCTCTCTGTTCCTTCCGCTCGTCTGATTACAATGGGGGGGCAGGGCTTTTAGTTCCTGACCTCAGAAATATTAGTTCATTCCCTCTTTTTAAGTCCACCCTCAAAACTCATCTGTTTAAAATTGCTTATGTTTAAACCTCTGTATGCTCTAACTTTTATCTGTTATTCTTATTATTGTGTATATTTCCAGTTTCTGTGTTTTTATCTGTTGTACAGTGTCCTTGGGTGCTTTGAAAGGCGCTATTTTTAAATAAAATGTATTATTATTATTTATTATTAAACTATTTACAGAACAATCAGCTGTTCTGCATTCAATAAGACACACACACACACAAATTATTTGTGCCACTCCAAAAAAATTATTTCTGTCCACTATAAAGGAGAACATCACAGCCTGATACCTGCAGGTCTGACAGCAGCAGGAGTATCACTCCTGTTTCTACCTGGAGACAGCAGTCGCCTCATTGTTCTGACACACAACACAAAACTATCCACAACACTACACACTAACTACACAAGACAACACATTAACTACACACTCCAAACAAGCTAAACGTCACAAATCTCTCACATCTCAAAACTCGCTCTCTCTTTTTCTGCTCTCGCCCTCTCACTCCTGAAACTTCCCCTGTGGGTTTTTTTTTTTTTTTGGTCATAAGCAGAGAGTGCTTGCTAGCGTGACGAAACTATTGAGGAAAAAACGCCGCGTATATATTGTTTATCATGACTCTGGTTTTACGTGGCCTATCAACACAATTTAAAAACTGGTATCTATCAACTTGTTGCTTTGTCTTTAAGTGGTCAAACACCAGCACTCATGCGATCGTTTTGCCCTCTTAGCTCCAGGTGTTGTGCTAGACAGTGATCGTGATTACCGTCCGCGGGAGCGCGCGCAGCTGCTTAAAGCTGTAGCGTCCAGATTACTTACGTAGGCAGATACTTCCGTGCAACTGATATAAGATGCCGTAAGCTGAACACAGCTTCAACCGTCTGTTTGTTGAAAAATAGTAACGGACCGCGTTTTCTTGTTAGTAACTGTAACGGCGTTGTAACGATAGGAATAGTAATTGGATTACTCGTTACTGAAAAAAGTAACGCCGTTATTCCCATCGCTGGTGCTAAGTCTATTTTTCTCTGAATAAAAGATTTCCACTGATTTATTTATTTATTTATTTTCATGGCGCAAAAAAAGTGCTTTTGTTGTGTTCTGCTGCTCTTTAGTTCATCTTAAGGAGAGGGACGACCGCATAAAGGAAAGTCTGACAGAGAAGCAGCAGCTCTTTGCTGCTCTCTATAAACATGTGACTGGACAGGAAACCCCCTGTGATGGACTGCATCTCGTAGGAAGCGCCAACGACCTCCAGCAGCGGGAGATGCTGTTGAACACAGCCATCGACGAAGGTGAGGGAGCGACTGAGATGGAGGTGGACTCAGTTTTGTTGTAGTTTCCGGTTGTTTTGTGTGATGTTGCTGGAAAACAGCCGCGTTTTTAAGGTAGAAGACGTATGCTGAAGGAAAAGTGAAATTCACGTCTCACACTGTTGAATCATGAGTCAGCATCTTATCTTTTAAGGAAGAGATTAAAGAATTGTTTCTTTTTCTTTTGTCAGTGGAAATCCTGCAGAACCTGCTTGCCTTGAAGACAAGCAACACAAACGCTCCCGTGGATGAGAGTAACGCACGGGGAGGAGTGGCAGATAGTAAATCTGCAGCTAGCACTTGGAAATGTAAGACTGATGTGCTGTCCTGCTTTGTGTGTGGCTCTTATAGGACACATGTATACTAAAGTAACACAGCTAATGCAGAATCAAAGCTGTGACATGTTTAACTTGTGGTGACATCAGTGAATGGAAAGCTGCCTTGTAATTTTCTCAGTTACCTGATGGAGGTATCGGTGGAAGTGTGTGGTGCCCTCTTTAATCTGTCGGCTCCCTGCTACATAGTTTTTGATTGTACCGATTAGAGCTGATGTGAGCATGACACAACTGGTCTCACATCCAAAGATCGGCAATACGCTTCTTTCAAACGTACCACAACCACTACCCATGATCTGCTAAAAACAAAGACATCCAAAACCTGCAGCGACATCGAATATGAATGATGAGAGGATTTGTTTTTCTCAGATGGCGAAGAAGCTGATGACCTTGAAAATTTCAGTCCCCCGACTATGAGCCACAGCTTTAGTGACCAGCTGCAGCAGCACCACTCCTCCGAAGGCCCAGAACAGTCTGTGAGTGATGTGAGACAATGTGAGAACCTGACGTCCATCCTGTGGTGAAACATGAACATTTACACCATTTGTGCTTTTTCTTTTTTTACTTCCAGGCTGATGAAGAACCCCACGATGCCTCGCTGCTACATTTAACCGAGGCTGAGGTCAAAATCTCATATCTATCGTCTTAGTTACTGCAATCGTTTCCTCTGTTTTATTCATGAATAAATGTTACTTTTTTGCCCCCCCTCTTTTTTTTTTTTCTCTTTACAGGTTTATGACAGGGTGATAATGCTCGGGCAGATGCTCTATAGCTTAAAAGTAAAGCAGCTTATCTTAAATTCGGATGTTTCTCTATTTGGTATCAGCCGGCTAAATTAAACTTTCCATCGTGCAGGCAATCGTTGCTCAACAGGACAGCCAGAACGCGCTGCAGCACACTTTCCAGTCACAGAACCAGCGGGCTGCTACCTTCAGCAACGCTTTGTATGAGTACGAGAAGCAGCGCAGCTTGGAAAAGCAGAGGGAGGAACTCAACAGCTTGAGCAAGCAGCAGGCGCAGCTTCGAGAGGAGCAGCAGCACTGGGAGAAGGAGAAGGAGCGGCTCAGGCGCCAGATGGAGGTTCAGGAGGCTCAGCTGAAGCAGAAGGAGGAGGAGTGCAGGAAGTTTGAGGAGAAGCTCAGCGAGGAGAAGACCGAACTCGACGTGCTGAAAAAAGAATACCAGCAGGACCTGGAGAGACTGAGGGAGACCACAAGATCACTGGAAAAACAAAAGGAGCGGCTGGAACAAGACAAGGATCGCTTAGATAAATTTAAGAAGAAGTTCATGCCAAGCTACGACGATCCCACACAGGTGAGGAATGGGATTGGAATTAGATGAATGCAACATTTATCACCATTAACGGTGTGATTGTGTATTCATGTGGCCATTTTTTTGTGTCCACTGAGCTAAACAAAAGGAAATACAATCTCCAAGTACGATCTAGTGAGGAAACATTACACCAAGGCAAATTCAAATGTGAAAGAAAATTTAAATTGCGTATTTATTTTTTTTTCCCTCCGAAGTGTTTGATGTACTCGTCATTCAGGGGAAGCACAGTGAACGGAGGCACTCTGACCTCAACGCTACAACTCTACACAAAACCGTTCGATTCTCTGGAAATCCCCCCAAAAGTTCCACCGCGCAGGGAGAGCATCTGCATACACCCGGCCAAACCCAGTCTGCTCCCCAACCTGGTCAGCACCACCAACCAGGCGCTCAAACCTGTACCCGTGCAGCAGAAGATCCCCACAAAACTGGCCAAGGAGAAGGACAAAGTCTCCAAGAAGAAAACCCACAAGAGGGCCCAGAGCGCAGGTCAGGAAATAGGTTAACGTTTAAAACCTGAAGTTTGAAAAATATTTATCAACACTTAATCTGAAGCCAGCTGTTACACCACATGGCTGTGAACTGAAACCATTTCTCACTGTGTTTCTAATTCCAGCCTCTATAGACCTGAGCGAGGTGGCGCCCATCCAGGTGACGGTGAAAGAAGGAGGAAGTCTGAGGTTCCAGAGAAAAACCAGTCCTCAGAGGATCATAAATACAGGTACGACCGGAGAAAAATGTAAAAAATGTTTTTACTTGGTTGGCTAAGAAATAAGTAAAATAGATCTCAGTATGTGCTAAACGTGCACAGTCATGGCTGGGAAAAGCTGCAGGAGACACAATGAGCAAATCAGACTCGAATCCCAGAGAGTATAAACAAGTTTTAAGTTTAGATTTAAAAGACTGGATGGAGGGAGCAGATTTGACTCTTCAGTATTTCACTTGTCAGTATTTTTTTAACTAGAATTATTGTGACTGTGTGCACGGAACTTGTGAACTCGTTGCCTTTGAAATGTGACTGAGACCAGGTCTACGACCGCTAGCAGTCAGTTGCCATCTTCCAAGCAACCTTTTTTTTGTGTTAACACGGCAGTAAAATTGCAATAAGACAGGAGACATGTTCATTTTGTGTGTGTGCTCAGTTTGGCAGTTACTCCTGTAACTTCTGTAATCTGGTTGTGATGCGAATAACTGTGAAGAATCAGCCATCCACATCACATTAAGTAGTTGTATTCAGAGTCCAGCCAAAAGCGCAAAACTTCCTCCACAAATAGTGATGTAGTTCCTGCAGGACAGCAGTTTACCTGCAATATGATGTGGGCCACCTTGCATTTATACAGAAATGGATCCAGAGTAAAAGCAACGAGTGGCAACGCCCGTGATCGTATTTGTAGTGTTCATCCTTAGTTCACGAATGACTGAGCAGCACCCTCTTGTGGAGAGTTTGTACCTTTTCAGTTTGGTGGCACAGAACGGACGTGACTGAGGTCCTAATAATGAGATCCTGCTCTCATGTCTCATAAACAGGAGGGACATAAAATTAGAAATGTGGTCATTGCAGTGGGTTGCACTGCTACACCTGTACAAACTGCCGCCTCAGTGATAAACACCACTGAATTTGAGCTTTTATTTCCCTGGAGTGCTGGATTTGTCTTCTTTCTTCCTTCAGATACTTTCAGTCCTCCAGCATTTGTCCAGAACGTGAAGACGCCTCAGAACCTCAACAGACGGAGGAGCAGCGACACTACTCCACCAGCTCCACCTCCTTTCCCCAAGGACATTGCCAAACAGAAAAAAGAGAAGGAAATCTTTCTTTAACCCTAAACTTCAGACCATCGGGCGAGTCTGGAATTATAGACGGAGTGTGTGTGTGTGTGTGTGTGTGTGTGAGAGAAGAAATAATTGTAAACAAAGCAGATGTTTGATGAATGTATACACCGTCCTGCTAGAGCATGTTGAAAGAGTGAAGACGTTTGGCCACGTTTGTACATTTGAGAAAGATCTTGGCCAAAAAAAGGTGTTCTTTTTTTTTTTTTAGTCATTTTTGTTTTAAAGTATGATCTGTAGCCACGTAGCACTCGTGTCTTAAGCTCTTGCTTTTATATAGTCAACGATGGTGTGTGAGTAAGTGAGCAGTACATCTGACAGATTTACCTATTTAAAACTGAACTGTAAAGCATTTTATTTTACTTTTGTTTGAGTGAATCAGATATCAATGATTTTAAATTTTTTCTTTTTTTTTTAACCTGCTGAGCATGTGTACAAATTTAAAGTGTGTGTGGAAGTAGTGTGAGCGCATCGTTAAATGAACATGAACAAAGGCTCAGCAGATTGCATCCACAACACTTACAACTCTATTAAAATAATGTTCTGGGGATGTGAAATATTTAACCTCATGTGCCTAATTTTCTCTGGTAGAAACACTCTCGCTCCTCTTTGTTCCATGTAAAATATTTGACATGTCGTGGAATAAAATCAGGCTGATTTTACAGTCGTGTAAATTTTTTGTTGTTGTTTGTTTAATGACTTTTGCTGAGGGTTGAGCCTCTGAAAATAAAACTAGATGTGAAAATCATTTTAGGCAGGTGGAAGTTATAATTACTTCACTTTTTACTTGGGTAAAGAGTACAAAGAACACAAACACTCATCACACAATCCACTACGAGCAAGCAATGGGTGATGGTGGGGAGGAAGAACTGCTTTCTAACAGGAAGATGCCTAAAAATTGATTATCTTAAAATTCAGTTTTTCTCTTTGGTAATTTTAAGTTAAAATGTGGACTTTTTTCAGCGAGGGAGAAAAGCTAAAACAACCAAGGATCAGTAAAAGTTAGAGGATTATTTTGAACAGCAAAGCATGAGTTAGACTCCAAGAATAAAAGTTATCTTTGGGGTGCAAGATGAGGTGATTAAAAACACCAACCTGGCTCCAGAGTTTGAGGGTGCTATTAAAATATATAGCAGCACATACGTCACTAAAGGGCCTTTTGCAAAACCACTAATAGTGTGCTGGTTGATCAGATAAGTGACCCAGAGTAAATGGACACTCTCCATCCTCCACTGATGAGGTGACAGAGGCTCTTTGTGCTTGCTGTTAATCTCTGCAGGGACTTCTCACAGCTGGAAGGCCACAAAGAAAAGACTCATTCAGAGTCTGGAAGGAAATGTGAACATAAATCACCCCGAGATCAGCTCCTGGGGCGGGGGTCCAGCTAAGCCGAGAAGGTTCCTGGCTCAAGTCTGCTGGTCCTGGCTTTCTCCTACAGCCCAAAGGCCAATTTAGACCATAACAAAAGCAGAGTCCCACCTGTCCAGCAACAACACATGGGAGGTGTGGCGGGGCGTACAAGACTTTATAATCCACAGAGGGTCTGAAAACAGAAAACTTGAGTGCTCACAGAGGAGATAAATTGCCTCTTCGCCCACTTGGAAACACCACAACAGCAGCCCTCATCTGCTTCAGGCCTGCTCCCATCCACCTCATTCCTGCACCGCTCCACTCACTTTACGGAATATGATGTCAGACGTGTATTCTTAGCAGTGAACCCCAGGAAGGCTGCCAGTCCAGACAGAGTACCTGGCAAGACGCTAACAGCGTGTGGCCACCAGCTCACCCTCATCTTTACCAGAATATTCAACCTCTCACTAGACTGGGCACCCTGTCTAAAATCAGCCACAATCATCCCAGTGCCGAAGAAGTCTCCCGTCACTAACCTGAACAACTACCACCCTGTGGCCCTCACTCTGGTAATCATGAAATGCTTCGAGAGACTAGTCCTTCAGCACATCAAGGACTACCTCCCCCGAGACCTCGACCCCTACCAGTTTGCATATCATGCGAACAGATCCACAGAAGACAGCATCACCATAGCCCTGAGCGCTGAGCCCCCTCCTGTATTGTGTCTACACCCACGACTGCAGTTCCACCCACCACAACCTCATCATCAAGTTTGCTGATGACCACCACGGTAGTCAGATTCATCTCAAAGGGAGACGAGGCAGACTACTGAGAGGAAGTCCTGAAATTGGCAGCATAGTGTTCAGAGAACAACCTGGCACTGAACACCAACTTGTGGACTTCAGGAGGCACAGCACTGACTTAGCCCCCCTGTACATCAAAGGGGAGTGTGTGGAGAGGGTCCACACCTTCGGGTTTCTCAGTGTCCTCATCTCCGCTGACATCTCCTGGACAGACAACCTCACAGCAGTCGTCAAGAAGGCCAGCAGCGGCTGCACTTCCTGAGGCTGCTGCTGAACTTCTACCGCTCATCCATTGAGAGCCTGTTGACATATTGCATCACAGTATGGTACGGGAGATAAAGTGAGGCTTCAGAGAGAAGTCAAAGCAGCACAGAAGATCATCGGCTGCCCTCTCTCCTCCATGATGGACATTTAGTCCTCCCGCTGCCTCAGCAGAGCAACAAAAATGCGCTACAGGTGCATCAGCATAAAGACTGACAGACTCAAAAATAGTTTCTTCCCAAAAGCCATAACCACCCTGAACTCACACATGCACTGACAATACAGTCCCACCCCGATTCCAAGGCCTTCCCTCTATAAACAGACTACACAACTATCATTACTGTGCAATAGTTTACGTGCAATAACCCTGTAACACTGTAAATATATCACACTAATTATTAATTCCCCCCATATGTATATTTTATATATTCTTTTGAATACTGCTCATATGTATATAGTGCAGCAGAACTGAGCACCTCACACCCGTTTCTTTTACCACATGTTTGCACTGCGTAGGAGATGCTCTGTATCTCATTGTACATGTGTATAGTGACAAAAGGCATTCTATTCTATTCTATTCTATTCTATTTGAGATGCAGCAGTGTGTGGATATAGAGTATAGATAAAGTGTATAGAGTAGATCAGTCTTGAAAAGTGTGATATAAGAAACACAGCAGGCCTAATATTAAATACAATGGTTCTTTATTATACATATGCCTCTGTGGAGGCATTAAAAACCACTGGGTGACACCAAACTATCCTGGTGAATGAATAACGTCGTCCAGAAAACTGTTCAATCACATTCGGACACCGAGGCCGGACTCACTCGCAGCACGCTGCTGTCCAACATGATGCCCTCGGGTCAGACAAACAAAAGCAGAACAAATATGGGACAAGTAGGTCGTTACCATGGTTTCCGTATCTTTAAACCCTTATAATTATGCATAAACATACACGTACACACACATGAGCCGACAACAGGCCGTTTCATGAGTTAAAATGCTGTGCAAATGTTTCAATACAAACTAAAAACAACCAGAACCACATACTCTCCAGTTCACACATGAAACTGCAGCACTTTGAGTCCAGCACACGGTTTTCAGAGAGCCTCCCCCCACCCCCCCACTCCAGACGTGGACACGGTAAGGCCAAAAACCCAACTCTTAATATAACACGAGCGCCTCCCGGGTGATGCAGACTGCAGCGCTCAGCAACATTTACAAAGTCTGGGTCATATATCTGGGCTAAAATCAAAATAAAAGCATGCAAACACAAAATGTAACAAAAGCTTGATGAGAAAATAACAAAAGTGCTTTGGCTCAGTCAACAACCAGGTTAGCACCACATTTTAAGGGGTATGAAAGTTTTCAGCGGCTTCATGCTCTGACTCTGGGACACACGCTTCAAAAAGGGCTTTTTAAGGGGATTTAAGTCTCAGTGCGTTTCAAATTAAGTGCTTGAAAATTGATGGGCTTGCAGAGCTGCTGCCATCGCTTTCTCGTGTTATGACCCAAGTCATTTTGCTGTATGTTGTTTGTGCTTATGTAAGTTCCAGGTGGAGGCAGATAATTGGCTAAGCATGGAATGAGGCTGGCTGCCCCGCCCACTTTCTATTTCCAAACAAGCTGTGCATTTAGCCATGGGTCTTGTGTTTAGTGGTGAGCTGTGTAACCAAGTTACTGTGATGAGAAGAGCTTGGTTGTCTTGTATTGATTGTAAACCTTGGTGATCTGGTTGCTGTTGGGGTTTTCTTTTAAAACCTTTTTCTCCTGTTTAGCTTAGTGAAATTTTCTTTTGGGTTTCTCGTCATAGGTAAATCAGTTCTGTTTCATTTCTGGAGTGTTTTGTTTGTTGTTTTGGCCATTCCCTCCCTGCTGCTTGCTATCTTTGGAGATTAATAAAATATCTGGTTGTTGTGAAACCGCAATCCTGTGGTAGCGTTGGTCTTTCCTTGGGAGCAGTCAGTGTGGGCATTATGTTTCCTTTTCTTTTTTTTGTGTTGCGCTCCGGTTTCCCCTTGGCTGGGTTGTAGCCAGGACCTTTAAAGCCCGGTCACACCAGAAAGACGAACAGCTAAATATTTGGGTCCGAGGCTTGGTGACTGTGGCAACAAACTGGATCAGAGTATCTTTCCACACCTCTCTGTCATCAGAGAAGTTTTAGCACTTTATTCTGAAGACTGAGAAAAATTTTATATTCGTTCGCTAACAGGAGCACCTTGAGGTCAAACACATCTGAGTCTGCTCTTCACTCGCATAGTAATTGTTCGATTTAGGATCCACTGTGGTGCAGAGAGGCAAAAACTACAAAATAAATGTGCCTTTCTCCAACAAATTATGAACCTGGCACTACCTTTAACTGCTAGATAAAAAAAACTGACTGCTATTTAGAATTTTTTTCTTTTGTCCAAAAGCAGAAAACAATGTTCGAGATGCCTTATTTTACAAGTTTTGTTTGTGTGATCAACATTTCAAAACCCAAATACTCTGTTTCTTATACATAAATGAGAAGCTGGAGCAAGAATGAATATTTAAATCTTTAATTTTCTGTTTGCCACCTAATATTTTACCATTTCTCTTTTTTCGCTCCATCAGGTTAGTTGGATCCTGGAGTTATTTGTATGAGACTGATCAGGCACTAAATACATTTTTTGATTGCTCAAAGTTCATTAAAGTTGGTTTTCAGGGGTGCAAAACATGCAGCTCACGGCTCACTAACTAATTCATTACCACGATTCCTTTAATAGCGATGCCAGTATTTCTACACAGCAACTACTACTATCGCTTATTTTTTTCTGCTCTAGACATGCCGTTTGAATTGTGAAGCACTAAAACCTCCACATGTGAAGTTTTTTCCCCTTTTCTCTGATCTGTAACAGGTCAGGGTGCTCATTATAATTTATTACGATAATACGATTTATTAAACAATAGGTCAAAAACATTTTTTACTCAGGTTTAGATCTCAGCTTTTAAAAGGTCTTTTTTTCCACTTCTTAAATGTAAAGAAAACCAAAAATCAGGAGGGGTATTTTTTTTTAATCTGCCATTTAGCTCTGGTGTTACTGGTCAAGTTATACATTGCACTGTTATTTGCTGGCGTGACGGGGTCTTTAGGTTGGCACAGAGCTGAGAGGAGTGGAAATATTTATTGTTTTCTCAATGGAGTAGTGTAGATTGACTTTTCACTCCCCTTTCGGGTGGTGCAAATTGTATGTTAGTAGGAGGTGGTGATGGGACTGCTTCTGTTTGTCTGTGCCCGGCTGAGCCCGACATTCAGAAAACACAGATTCGTACTTGGCACCGAGTGCAAACAAGCATGAGTATGTGAAATGTCCACTGACTCGGACACACTGTAGAAAGAAAATGAACAAAGTAAACACGGTGAAATGGAAAAGTGCCGTACTAGACGTTATTTCAGTTGGGTTTTTTTCCCTCTTCATTGCTCTCCACCGGGGGAGTTTTCTGAGGCGGGTCCTGGGGGGAGTCTTCACTCTGACTGGCTTGCTCCTCTGCGGTTGGTGACTCTGGTTTAGCTGAGGCCTCCTTGGTCGGCGGCGCGGCGGTTTGTGTGCAGTTGATCGGTGCGAGCACTATGGCAGGCTGCAAGGGACAGAAAACAAAAGCCTGCATGAGTGAAGGGCGCCAGGCTGAACACAAAATTTAATGACAGGAGCTACAGGAGAGCAGAAGGCAAACAGAACCAAACGCTACACAGGCACAAATTTAACCCCAGCTAAAGAAGCTTTGTGCCCTCAGAGGTATTCGCAGGGATAGAAACGTCCCACTGAGGTTTTTAGCCCCATCAAGCTACGCAGAAATAATCTACATCAACATCAGCCCCACTAATGGGAGTCAGAGTTTCCCATGTGATCACTACTTTATCATCAATGCAGAAATGAAGCAAGGTTAAGAGAGCAGAGGGAGGTACTACGAAGCAAGTTCATAAAGCCAGGCTTACTTTGTGTTAGCTGGCTCAACAACACCTAAAACCCCAGTCAGAGGTAACAGGCATCTCAACAGTGGTTTTCAGCTTCCTGTGTTAGCTCAGGTTTTCTGCTTCAGGCTCTGAGCATGCTCACAATAAAGAGCAGGCATCTGATGAAAGTTATTTTACAGATTTAATATTCTTGTTTGTAGTCCTGATAAATGGACAACAAACAAACAGACCGACTTTCTAATCTGTGTTTTTTAAGCTAGAATTTCAGCAGGCTTGGCAGCAGATTTAAATAAAACACAAAAACAATCGTTTTCTGCATTAGAAAATAAATGCTAACATATTCCTGCCTCTCTTTCGGGGGTTATAGTGAAACACAGCTCTACCATGTATGTAATCACTTATGTATATACAAAAATTTTTATTCCTGTGCTAATTTTATTCTTTTTATACAGCTGCTGTAACAATAATTTCCCTTGTGGGAACATGAATGTATATATCTGCACATGGCATGTATAAAACCTATTGCTCCAGCAGAGAATCTGAATCTATCTAGAATCAGTGAAAACGTGGCACTTTTTAAATAGCTTCAGTTACCATGGTGATCAAGAAAGCCACCCCCGGGACACTGAAAACTCTGACTCAAGGCTCGACGTAGCTCACTAAGCCATTGATTTCGCTTCGTAGTACGCCCGTCGGGGTGTTTGATGGTAGAATGAAGCCCGGTTTGAATACCTGCAGTGACATTCACAGACAGCTGAACCCTCAGCAGCAGACTAGAGCACACCCACAGTAAAATAAAGGGTGAGGAGTAGCGATGGAGGGGGACATTGAAAACAGAAAGAAGCAGTTGGAATGGATGGAATTATTTAAAGGGGTTACTCAACTTGAAATTCTACTTTAGTCTGCATGTTATTTAAACCTAGATTTTTTTTTCTCCTTTTTTTTTTGTTAAGTCTTTTTGTTCTTCCGTAGTAGGCAGTCATATCAAACTGGTATTCACCACAAATCCACTTCCAGTCCAGAACTGGGGCAACTCCCTGCGCCATAGCGCAATACTGAGGCTGGTGAGCAGAGTGCAAGGCACCAGGTAGAGTAACGCCGGTTGACCCATCTGCATCACGGCCAGCGCCACGAAGGTGATCAGCAGGCCGATGCCATAAGCTGACGGGAGAGAGACAAAGACAGACGTCACTTTAGCTCCTGCAGGTGTTCTGCAAGCTGGTGTGCTGCTATATTCTTATTTACAGGTCGTCCTTGGCCTGCTTCTACCTTACTGAGCTACAACCATCAGAAAAGTTACTGAAGTCTTTTGTTCCTAGACTTGTTCCTAAAGCTTGTACCAGATCTGGCAGGAAAATGAAATCCTCTCTTTTTTGCTCTAAAACTGAAGTCCTCAGGAGAGGAAGTGCTGATGTTTTCTACTGGCTAGTCTTAACAATCTGTTTATTACATTACAAGCACCACGGTCATTTTTCTCGGGGTAAAACGATGAGTTGAACTACAGAGCAGAACCTCCCCTTATCAATGTCATTCCCACCTGAATGAGGCTCATCATAACATCAGCATTTCACAGAGTACAGCCCACCTCCATCCCCTCCTCCAGCCCACGTACGTACCAACTGTACAGGCCATGAAGTAGATCCTGTAGGATTGTGTTAAAATGTCAAATCTGTGACAGTACACAACCAGCAGACCTGAGAAAAGAAAACCAAAGAGGCATTCAGAACAAAGGGAACGACTAACAGCAGTTTCACAAAGCTTTCTTAGCAGACTTCCAGTTTTAGTATTTGTTTTAAATTCTTTGATGAAAATCTCTCATCCGTGACAGACTTACTGTTGGACAAGCCCTTGCTCTTATTTTCAAAGCATGTGAACTGTGTCATCATAAAACATTTGATTTGCATACCTGGTACTAAGATATCTCCGAAGCCAAGCAGGGAGAAGGGGCGGTCACAAAGAGCCAGGGGGGAGGAGTTTAACCGTGGCACTTTAAGCACCATGGGAAGCTGGGGAAAACACAAAAATTAACATTACCATCAACTACTGAGCTGAGAGGGGTGTTTGGAGGACTTAACCGAGGTGTACCACGTAGGCTCACCTTTTCATGTGTGGAGGAGTCAGAGGGACCAGCTGCTACCTCCACCATTATACTTTGCCCACTCTGGAGAAAAGGTAAGGAGTAAAAACACAAAGAACACAGCAAACAACAACTAAACTAAAGAGACGTGTGTGACAACCTGACATACCTTTGTGAAGGAAGGTGTAATAAATACAAAGAAAACATCATAGACGAACAGGACGGTCATTAGTAAAGTGCAAGCCTGCATCAGGGAGCAAAAGAAAACAGTTTATGATCAAACTTTTATTAAAACAATCAAACACAGTTAAAAACCTTTCAAAAAAAAAAAAAAAAATCGCGTTGTGGTTCAGATCTGTCACCTTAAATGTGGGCAGCCTGACTGTTTTGAGCATGTAGAGACAGAAGGCGATCCCCAGGGCGTCCTGTAACACCCACGCCCACCTGGAAGACACATAACACATTAGTCAGCCAGCACCATCACCATATCATGTACCTCAAAGGCGTCATTACACACAGACTTTACGCCACCCGACACACACACCCACAATAATTCTGCCCTCAAACCAAAATTCTTGGGTGCTGGAAGAAAGTGTGCAGCACAGCCTGTAGGAAACCAACAGCTTCAGCTCTTTTGATACTTCAGCAAAAGCATCTTTCCAAGTGAAAGTGAAAAATTTCCCCCCAAATATAGCACCTACGGGGTCACTCTGAATTTTAAACCAGAAGATATGCACTTCTGGAGAAGCCCACAATAATAATTCCTTTCTCAAAAAGCTGAAATAGCCCGAGTGGTGACACTTCTGGATTATGTGATAAGGTATCTACTATTAGGGCTGGGCCATATCATACCGTTCACTGTAATACCGGTATAATGTTAGGAAATGATAAGAAAATTAAATATCGCAATAGAAAATGGGTAAAACGCGCATGCGCAGTGCCTTTGTTTTCATACGCACATGGTGGAAAAAAGCATGGCGGCGACAGAGAATGAGAAGGGCGAAAGCGGATCGCTGAATAAAACTGATGAAGCAGAATTGGTTTGTAAAAATGCTGCAACTTCAGTGGTGTGGAACTGGTTTGGCTTTCATGCCCTCAGATACACACCAAATCACATTTTTTGGTAGAGCATGCAAGCGGGCCGTCGTTATTACCGAACCGAGTTTATGTGGTACACGCCGCTCAAAAATCTGTCAAAAAATGTTTTAGTACGACTTTGCTAAGTTACGAAGCCGCACCGCTTGATGGATTGTCAGAGCATTATGGTTACCGTAGTCGGGAGCCTCGCCGAGTGATACGTACTGTGCTTGAACATAATATTACCGTACTGAGTGTGTATAACCTCTTTTTAAGTTTTGTGGATATTATACATGGTTATGCTGAGGACATGTCGGCCAATTTCCTGGAAATGCCTTTTGGTTAAACTGTCAGCAAGGAATTTTCATTTGCACTGTTAAATTTTTATATAACTTTAATGCACATAAAAAACAGCTGCTTGTTTAAGTGAAATTGTAAATGGTCTGTATTTGTATAGCGCTTTACTAGTCCCTAAGGACCCCAAAGCGCTTCACACATTCAGTCATCCACCCATTCACACACACATTCACACACTGGTGATGGCAAGCTACATTGTAGCCACAGCCACCCTGGGGCTCACTGACAGAGGCGAGGCTGCCGGACACTGGCGCCACCAGGCCCTCTGACCACCACCAGTAGGCAACGGGTGCTGGGTGAAGTGACATTATTAGTACAAAAAAACCCCATCAAAGTTGTGGAGTTGTAAAGTATTTTGTCTCGCATCAGTTATATTGTTATGGCAAATTTTCAAATCTATATCGTGATAAATATTTTTGGACATATTGCCCTGCCCTATCTACTATGAAACATTTAGTCACAGGTTATGGTTAAAAGTTTACTTTCTAATGTGAGCCAATTCTGATCTAAGTTGAAAGGGCCGCCTACAGATAAGGCTTAGACCATGGCTATTCAACTAAGAAGTTAGTTGGGCCAGATTTTCAAACAGAGGAGTTTATCTGGGCCAGATATTTTTTTGCAGCCAGTAAGCAGCAGATCATGATCAATTTCAAACCCACACAACTGTATTGAAAAACAAGTAATTTCTTTTATTCCTTTTCCCCTGTAAATCTGGTGACCTCTCAAAAATGCACATCGAAAGGTTCATTTATTTAAAAAAAAAAAAAAAAAAGGAAAAAAAAGGGAGGTATAACTAGCTTTTTTTTTTTTGCACATTTGAAATAATAATAATAATAATAATAATAATAATAATAATAATAATAATAATAATAATAATACTACATTTGGACATTTCCCTTTCAAATTAAAATAAATATTTTGCTGACCACTCACTTTTCCTGCCATGAATGGAGCCCCATCTGTCACAAGTATACAGACGCGCTTCATATCCAGACCATTTTCCTCAAAAAGAGATGAAATCTTCTCAAACATTATTTCGCCAGCTGTGTGTCCCTCTAACGGTAGTAAGCCGAGCAATTTTCCATCCAAAAAACAGACATATACGCATAACTGTGCATTATCAGTTCTGTCTGTGAACCCATCTCCTACTATAGACATTAAATCAGTTTTCTTCAGGTCATCTGACAACATTTCAAACTCGTCTGACGCCAAAACTTCACAGAACTTCAACTCGATGAATATTTGAACTGTCTGACAGGGGTACGTTTTTAATAGCAGATGTCACACTTACTTTAATTTTTTTTGTCACTTATTACCGCATCCACCACGGCCAGCATGCAGTATTTCACTGTTTCAGAATCTTCGGCAAGAAGCAAACACGAAGGGAAGCTGCTGCAGCTCTCTCTCGGGCTGTACAGGACCCTCACCATGGTAGTACAATTCCAGTTGTAAGATTATTAAACTCGCAATTAAACTGTACTTGCTGTTGTCACATCATACATTACAATGATAGTTTAATATATTTACATCACGGTGCATTGTGGGTTAAATATTGCTAGGCTACTAGGAGTGTTGCATTCACAGTCTACACTACGCTGTAGGAATTTTTAATTTTTTAAAATTAATTAATTAATTTTTTGCGTTTTCTGTGTTTCTGCCAGGACCACAGGCAGGGCCACTCGCAGGTTGCTTCTGGGCCACATGTGGCCCGTGGGCCGCCATTTGAATAGGCTTGGATTAGACCCAGACAGAGGTCTAGGTTTTTATTTTTTAAAGCTATCGCAGTTATTACTATCGGTATATCCTGGTTATTTCCCACCGCTGCACATGTCAATCAATAGTATTCCTTACTCCCATTCACCTCAAGTTAAACTTCGTACCTGACCTCATTTTTCGCCTCTCATGATTATTCCCCCTTTAATCGCTACAAGCTGGTGAATTTGACCTTTTCTTCTATGACTGTGAAGCCCTGCAGCGCCTTTGTCTGTAGCTGTAGTGGAATGAATTCAATTGTTTTTTAAATTTTGTGTTGTGCACTCACTGGTCTTCGTTGCGAAACACCATCCAGATGATGCTGACACCAATGCAGAGGGCCGACAGCAGCAGCATGCGGATCTGCGGCCGCTTGTGCAGGTACGGCAGGTTGTTCTCCGGGATCCTATTTTTCCAAAACATAGGCCAGATGTCAGCCACTACACCACAGCACTTTCTCTCAGAGAAATACAGTCACTGTTAAGCATGAAATGCAACTAAAAAGTGTTTTTATTAGCATTAATCTGCAGATAATCATGTTAACCATGTATCATTTGGTCTACAAACAAAAGAAAAAAGGGTGTACAGAAGAAACAGGAAACAACTGCTCAATCCGCATTGCTGAAAAAAATATAAAAAAAAGGTTCCTAAACTGTTCATCATGCTGTAAGTATAATGAGTATTTAAGTATTTATATGAGCTTTTCTGTTTCCAGGGTGGAGTGATTGTACAGCAGGCATCTTTATTGAATTTAATAAATAAGAACTGGGCGAACAAGTTTGAATTTATTTTAGATTTGAGAAGCTCAAACATATATATACCCTGACTAATATTTGGTTGAATCATCAAGTTGCACCTCGACCAGACATAGAAAACATACATGAATGGAGAGGAAAAAAAACCCAAATGTCATGCTGTTTAAAGCATCATCGCACCTGCTAATATGACCTGAAGACTCACCTGCACTTGCAGAAAGGAAGTCTCCTGACGAACGGCCACAGGCAGCTGTACAGGCCGACAGAGGAGGCCAAACAGAAGATCCTGATGACCCAAATGGCTAAACGGTGAAGAAACAGCAGACAGAAGCTGAGTAGATATTATCGTGTGAGGAAACCCGCTTCTTTGGCATCCCCCCTCCTTAAACGCCTGAATAGTGGTATTGCTTTCCCTTTTGTACACTATTGCCATCTGCAGCTTTCAGTAGCTTTTTAATCTGTTTAAAGGCGAAATGTTATCTCAGCCATTGAGCTCTTTATCAGTGCAGCCATTCTTTACACTCAGCAGGGTTTGACTCTGCTGCAGCTTAATGCTGGACAACAGGTAGCTCTGCGAGAGGAAATGATCTCTGAAGAATCTCAGTTTACCCTGGAGCTAAATGGAGAGGGGATTATTAATTTAATAAGATTAGTTTAGAAGCTTGGACTTTTTAACCAGAAATCCTGTTTTATTCATTTTGTGTATTTTCTTGTTGCACCTGTGTGTGATGTGCATTTTTTTAAATTTCTTCACCCTTCTTCTTTTTTTTTTTTTTTTTTTTTTATTCACAACCTATTCTACTGTATTGCATTTTAATCTTTACTTATTTTGCTCATTTAATTGGTTTTATTTAATTGAGCTCCTTTCTATTATTTGGTTTTTACCTTAAGTGAAACTTGCTTTGTCGTATTGTCTTTTTATTTTGTTAGCAAAATATTTATTCTACTTATTTAAGCTAGTTTTTAAAGGAGGAAAGAGGCAGCAATGTTAAAGGCTTAAGACACTGATGGTGAGCCTTCTATCATCGTGGACAAAGTGAGACTGCACAACAACAGGATTAACAAGCCAGCGGACTTTATGAGTTCAGTGCCAGTGATTCCTCCTGTGCATTTCTGTCTAATTTTTCCTGGGGATTCTGGGGAATGGAGTCTAATAGACTAAGTTTCATCATCCGAGCGACATACAATGTGCTACCTTCCATAAATGTTAAAGAGGTACATATTTCTCAGCTGCAGTGAATAGATAGAATAAACTGTAGAAAACTAAACAGGAGAAAGAAGAAAACAATTTTAACATAAACCATTGACACACTCCGGGGCCTGATCAACCCTGGCAGGGCCTCCTTGGATGAGGGTGTCTAGTGATAATGGCCGAAACAACCGATGAATTCAAGGTCCACCACTGACGATGTGTCTAAATTTTAATGATTTAGATCAGATCTCTAACCCCTAAACCTAACCAAGGAAAAATGGCAGATTAGCTTGTGTAAAAGAACAAAAGTTGAGACACATAACGATGTGTGCCACTGGTAAAGTTTCTGGGATGCTTTTCCTCATAACACCCATCCCTCAAGATTTTCTCCATTAAAAGCAATGCATTGCCAGGAATTGTGACATCTAGTCCTTTACCAAATCAACTTGGCTTTTAAATTTATCAGCAAGAGAGCAACAATATAGGAAATAATAACCGTATTCTTAATATAAGGACCTTCAAATATCAGTAAATTCCTGGAGGGAGATAGCTGAAAGTATCAGAAGTGAGATTCAGAAACGTGTAAATAAGTTTTTGTTTTTTTTTTTTTGTTTTTTTTTTGTTTTTTAAACGTGAGCGATAGTTATGTTTACCTCTAAAGAAAACTGACCACAACAAGTAGCATGGACCCCGGAGGGGAAAAAGTGCCAGCATTTTACTTGTTTCTATCTGCTGTCTCTGCATATAAAACACTGAGACACAACGAACCTCAGCTGCCGAAAACTATGCTGCACAAACATGTAAATGAGCTGTTATCAAGGATGTACTCAGGATGGGCCTGAGTGTGTTTAAGCATTAAAGTCCAGCTTGTTTGACTAACATAATTAACGTGCTGTGCCCGGGTGCGGTTCAGTTAGACTCGGTACAGTGTGCATGTATCGCATTCCCCTGCACTTCCCTCTTTAAATATAACTCTGAAAGGAAAGCGTTCCACCGCTTTCATAATAAAGTCCCAAAATCCACAAACTCATAAAACTCATCAGGCTCTGCAACAGTGTTTAAGTAAATCAGAGAGTGACTGTGAGAGAGGAGCTGCTGCCAAGATAAATGTAAGCATCCTCTGGCACAGTGTGAGCACTGGGCAGCAGGAGGACAAGTGTCCCTAATCTGAGTAAGCTACTGCATACTGTAGATAAAAAGAATATAAACTTGCCAAGTGGTGAGGAGAAATTTGACGTTTAAATTAGTTAACACATTTGACAATGAATGCCTAGTAAGTCCAGGAATTATCCATACAGGTGTTTCAGTCAAGAAAAACAAGGAAACCTGTAAGATCCAGTTAAAAGCTGCAGGCTTGAACTAAATCAGCTGCTCTGGAACCATTTTTTTGATTCTGACAGACTGTAAAAATAAGCATATCCTAAATTATCACTTCATTTGATTCTAAACTACAAAGACTTATTGCAAAAGCACCATTCTGTGTTTCTTTGCACTTCTGGAGGTTTTTTTTCAAATATGTTTTGCTCTGTTTTTTTTTGCACATAGCAAATGCTGGGTTTTTTTAGGTTTTGTCACATCTTTTGCACAACCTCAATCCAGAGAAAATCCCTACTGAGTGATGCCAAGCCACAGTGAGTAAGGACAAATTAAAAGCTTTGAGAGGCTAACCGCCCCCAACACACTAATGAATACTGGGCAGAAGGAACTGAAACCACCATCATTTACTGTTCCCATAAACGTGCTTCTGATCGAACGGATTTACTTATCTTTTAAATGTTTCCTTCAGCGCGACTAGTAAAGCAGCGGTTATATTCTGTGTACGCTTCGTGAGTATCTGCATCGTACCCAAGTGGTCGTAGAAAAAGTATAGTAGCACCAGCATGTTGCAGCACATGACGACGAACACACAAATCATGATTGGGGTTACGTCTACGGTCTCCTCCTCTTGCTTCTCGGCACTGTCGTCCCGCTTGTGCTTCATGTACCGTCTGCAGGAGGACAAGCAACAGTGAGTAACTCTAAAGACAAAGAGTATATATGCACACATGTTTGCTCTGAGGTTTTGTCTTTCACATTTTAAATTGCAGATTATGGTCCAATTTTTGGTGATTTACCAAAACACACGGGATAACCATATTGCCATTAAAAGTCTATATTTATAGTCATTTGGTCAGCTGGCTGGCATTCACTTCCATCCTGAGTTGAAAACACGCACTCATGATTCCAAATGTTTTTTTCTCTGCGGTGCTGTGCGTCAGCGACCCCATCTCACTCTGCCCTCCTTCACCTCAGAAAACTCCAAAAAGATGGACTCAGATTGGCTTAAGCCAATGAGTCACCCATACTCAAATAAACAGTGCTGCCCTTTACTGGAGTCGCAGCGGTAAGATGCAGATTGCTTGGTTTGAAAAGAAGAGAAGCACTCATAGTCACCCAAAAGGAAAGTCTTTTGCAATCATGCACTTGTATTTTGTTGCCAGGAAAACTCTGACCAATGTTCTCTGGAGCCTCTCCTGATGAAATATCTCTAATGTAAATTTAGCAGCTGTGACTAAATGCATCGTTTGCACTCACTGAAGGAATTTCTTTGATACCCAATACTTGCATCATTGTATTTTTGTATCACTTAATGCAGTTTTCAACCCAGACTAAAATCACTTTTTAACTTTAATTTTTTCAAAAAGTCTGAAAACTCTGGCTGTCATACTGCAGTACAGCTGAAACTCTGGCACTATGGGATTTTCCACTGAATCGCTTCCACAGAAGCACTTTTACAGGACCAGTAAACTTACTTCTTGCTGTCTCTGCTGCCGGCCCAGTAACCTCCAATAGCCACCGTTCCTACTGCCATCAAGAAGATGATCACCATGTTATAGTCTAACACTGGCTCATTGGGTGCGTACATGGCAACCAGCTGTCCTTTACCAAAGGTCTGCAGAAGTAAGAAACAGCATTAGATTTGCCAGATGTAAACCTTCAAAACTAAATAAAACATGCCAAAATAAGGAAGTGCTACTTAATTTATATTAAATAAACCCTAATTTAGCCTACTTCAAAGTAAATTAACTCTGATGTTGTGATTATTAAGCCCAATTCAGTGCATAACACTGGACTGAAGTCATGAATTGCAACAAGAGTCTCCGTCATGGTGCTCAGTTTTAGATACACTTTTCCACTTAGATACATTTTCCACTCCACTGGAAAAACAAATCTGTCTGAAAAGGAGCATTTAACCAGTTGCTTCCAGCTGGATAGACGTGCCATGTGCCGTTTAACGTGTATCAAAGCTTAAACCATCTCTAAGTAGTTCCCTGAACATGTCAATCAGTTCACTGTACTCAAATGGACTCTGCAGTCACCAGATCTCAATCCAGCACAGCACCTTTAGGATGTGGTACAATGAGAGATTCTCATTGTGGACATGGAGTTAACAAATCTGCAGGAACTGTGTGACACCATCATGTCAATAGGGAGCAAAATCTCTGAGAAATACTTCCAGCACTTTCTTGAATCTGTACCATGAAGAATTACAGATGAAAGGTAGTTTACCCTGCTACAAACAAGGTACACATATTAAAGCATCCAGTGACACAAAATTAGAAAAGGGATAATAAGGCTAGGTGTAGAGCTTCTAAAGTGAGAAGAGAAATATCGGTTGGTAGCTGACTTCTCACCTTGCTTATATCCAACATATCAGAGTAGCTGAGCAGTGCCACAGGAATGTCAATCTCTTCATACTGAGTCTTGTTTCCTGCTGGTGGCGTCTGTAGGAAAAAAACAAAAACAAAGCACATTTCTGATTTGTCATGAACCAAAAGACCTGTTTAATTCTGACACAGAATAGCTGTGAACAGCTGTCTTACCAGTCTGTCCTTGCTGACGATGAGCAGGCCCTTGGCACCATTAATCTGGGCCAGGCGAACTTTTTCATAGAAAGTGCAGTTCCCCCTCATCACCATGGGGATGCGGTTCGGGAAGCCTCCCTCTGGGACCTCAGAGGGTGAGCACAGGACCGATGTTGTCAAGTCATGGATCTGGAGACGTGACTTTGAAACAAAAGGTTTGGAAATACTCTCAGAGGTTTCAAAATACAGTAATTAGAGATGTTGTTTGTTTTAATTAATTACTCATTATGTACTGTTTATTATTCTTTAATGGAACAAAGAAGCTTCCTCATTTAGTGTAAAAAGGGGCAGCCTTGTCATAAAAATCCTTGTACTTCTAAAAGACTAGTTTGTTTCTCATTATTTCTCATTATTGCCTTGAAGCAATTTGAAATTTTACAATGTTTGGTTAACCCCCTTTGTTAGTGACTTACTGCCTTATTGAGATCCTGAGGTAAACGTGCCCACTGGGAGTTGAAGAATATGCAGTAATCCTTTCCTTTGCTCTTGCCCTTGTCACTGAAATGGGCCATGCCGTACTCTCCCACCACCTGTCAACATAAAAACAATGGCTGGATCATCTCACATGTCCAAGAAAAAGTAAATTTTTATATCACAGAGTTGAGCTTTAATTCTAGCAGCCCTATAAATGTTGATGTTTCGCTGTCTGCATCAATTTGAGACGGCATAAAAATTCCCAAAAGCCTTTTTGAAGCTATGATTAAACTATTCGTACCCCTTTTAGTTGGTTTTTGTATACCCTTCTTCATATAAACGGGGTGCACACAATATGATAAACCCTTGAATGTATAATAAAGCTCAGCAGCACTACAAACTACAGCCTTCAGTGTATAAAAAGGCTCAGTAACAGCTCCTACAATCAGGGTTCCTGCAATGTACTTGAAGTTAGATTTAAGGCTTTTAAACACATTTCTCAAATACCTCTTCTTTCTTTCTCTTTCCACATGACAATCTTTAGCTAGATTAATAGTTTTTTCACTGCACACAAAACAGAAAAACCTGTTCAAATTTTAGTTGGCTCACTCAGTTATATTGTTTCTGGCAGTGACTTGAAATATTTCACTCTTAAACTCTAATTTCAGACGCGTTCCATATTTTACAGCACTACCGCAGTCCAAGTTGTCAGTGGTTAACATCATATTCGCTGTCTCGTAATCACTGTGAAGATAAACCCAGTGTCGGTTTCAGGTGAGGTGAATCGATCGGCAATAATCCCCCTTCATTAATGCTGCATCAAAAGGTGAGTAATGTGTGGGTTTCCAGGGCCCACAGAAATCTCCGCAAGCTAACAGACATAGCATCTATGCTAACGTTCCCGGAAAACCGCAGGGAAATAAAAACCCAAATCCTTGTTTGTTAACCGCAGGCTGCTACCCGACAAAGACGCACTGAGGGACAGTTTTCGAAGAAACAGACGTGGTGTCTCTCACCTTCTGGATGAGAAAAGCGACCCAAATCAGTGTTTCGGGGACCCTCATGATGTCTAGCTTGTTGTTGTCTCCCCCATCGACCAACCAACCAAACGTTTGGCTCGAACTCCCTGCACGAGAGCCCCCAACGCCGGCTCTAACAGGCCGCGCCCATTTCGTTCGGCTAGGCTTTTTAATTGGATGATATTGTCATGTGCCACTTTGCTGTTTGGATAAAAACAGACTGCCAAAAAACTATAAAAATAGTAGCGGTCACTGACAGCACGAAAAGCCTAACATGCTTTACAGTTAAACATAAGTTTTAAAAACCCCCAACAACAAATAAAAGAGGAGTTATAGAGTTTGGTTAAAAGTTTTTCAATTCATTAGCATGAATACATAAATCAATCAATCAATCAATCAATAAAGGGAAACTATTTTTCTTCAATTTTTCTTCATTTTCTTCAAAAATGCAAAACTCTTAGAATGTTTAACCCAAAATTTCTAAAAAAAAAAAAAAAAAAAAGAAGAAATAAAAATACAAAAGAAAATTACAAACAAATACAAAAAAAAACAACCCAAAAAACAAAAAACCCACTTGTATGCAGGTGATTAATTCCAATATCTTGGAGGTAAGTGGAGCGGCTGCTCCTGGTACAGCTTCTGCCCCTGCTGAGCTCATCACTGGACCCAGTTCAGTTTGCCTACCAACCTGCTGTGGCACCGGAGTGGATGACCGTCATTCACCTCCTACATCGTTCAAAAATCATTTTCACTGAGTTATCCAGTGCCTCTAGAACCATTCTTCCCACAGTTCTGAAGGACAAGCTGGAGAACATAGAAGTGGACCATCACCTCACAACATAGATACTGGACTATCTGACCGACCACAGTATGTGAGAACTCAGGCTGTGTCGGACAGGGTCATCTGTAGTACGGGGGCCTCACATGGAACAGTTCTGACTCCGTTCCTCTTCACCATCTACAATGCAGGCCTCTCCCACAACTCCACCCAGTGCTTCCTGCAGAAGGACGGACAGTGTAGTTTGCTGGGGCAGCAGCATCACTGCTGGGGACAGAACGAGCCTGAACAGGCTGATCCAAAGGACCAGCTCTGTTCTAGGATGCCATCTGGACCCAGTGGAGGTGGTCAGTGACATGATGGCTAAGCTGTCATCCCTACTGAACAACAAGATAAGATAAACTAGGTTTATCTTATCTTATCTTACTTCAGTCACTTTAATTTTAAAACTGTGTAATTTTAAAACTGTATATACTGTATATTCTGTGTATTTATTATTTCAATCTTATTGCCTGTTCTTATTGTCCTTATCTTCAACGTTATGCTGCTCTGTTGTTTGTTAATTGTCCCTTGGGGATAAACAAAGTCTTCTGATTCTGATTCTCCTATCTTTGATAAAACAATTATCATATACATCCCCACTCAGGTGAGGGATCTCCAGCCACTTACCGTCCCTGGTGGTCTAGTGGTTAGGATTCGGCGCTCTCACCGCCGCGGCCCGGGTTCGATTCCCGGTCAGGGAACTAATTTTTTCAAACAATGTCTGTTAGGTATTTTAGTACCATGGTAGCATTTACTGGATATTGTTTTATAGTGACATTATGCAGGAAAACTCTGTCATTCAATAAGGCCCCTTTGTTTTAGTTATTTTTCTCTTTGACCCAAGAATTGATGTGTGAGAATCACAGGCTGGTACAAGGTTGAAATACCACAGAGATCACTCCCTCAGCTACATTAGTTTCTTAATCTTTTAGACGCCTGTTGAAGGCCAAATGGTTTGTTTCAGATTTCACTAATGAAAGAACTCTTCGTTTTGTGCCTTGAAAATATGTCGCTGAGATAATCACAATTGTAGCTGAACTAATAAACTACACAAAGGATGCTTCTTCACCCATGGGCAGGAAGACACTGCCTTATCTTGGTCTGTACTGGTTTAAACTGATAAATCTGCTGTCTCATGAATTTTACCCTCTATATAAACTGTTGTACTTGTGAATAAAGTTGAGTCACTTTGGGAAGACAATCTGAAGCAGTCTCTGTTTTCTTGTTCTCCCAAGCTGCTCCCGAGCTCGTACTAACACGCTGAATGGCATGCTTGAATATTACTTGAGAATATATTTGACTGTGTTACAGACTAAGGGACATTCTCTGCTGATAGGTGAAGGGACATTCTCTGCTGATAGGTGAAGGTACATTCTCTGCTGATAGACGTCCACGCCTCGGAGGAAGTCGATCCACGGATTAGGCCCTGGAAACCGTTTCCTTCAATTTTGGTGTCAGAAGTGGGATCCTGACGAAGGTAGGCACTCGTCTTTTATTTTATAAGACTGTGTTATGCCTTTCTCAGTGATCCACATAGAAACGGGATACGCTGACGAGGCCTTCTTCAGTGGCCCACATAGTAACAAGTGGGATACACTGAGGAGCCTTCTTTAGTGGCCCACATAGAAACACAGGAAGTTGCCTGTTGTTTTGTAAATAAAAGCAGAAAGGACACAGGAAGTTGCCTGCTGTCATAAACTAAGAAGTTGCTCACCAGCAGAAAGGACACAGGAAGTTGCCTGGGGTCATAAAACGAGAAGTTGCTCGTTAAAAAGTGAGAAGTTGCTCACTAAAAAGATAAAATTGCTAGCAAAAAATCAAGTAACCTCAGGTGTGCCACAGCAAAAATAAATACTAACCTAAATCCTCCTAGCGTGTAAACCCCTCTGGAAATCACTGAACATGGGTCAGAATTATTCAAAGACCACAGACAGGTCCGATAAAAAATCTAAAGTACCTGTAAAACCAAAAATTAATAAAATACAAAATAAAGTCTCAAATAACGGCTCAGTACAACTCCCATTTCCGGTTACGTGTAACCCACGTCCGCGAATCGGTGAAGACGTCCATGATCACGTATCCAGAACGTGTGGAAGTGCTTATGTGACTGACTTTGTTTACAACTTACGGACTGTAAGTTCAATGCATTCTAATTTATTTCCGGAGCCCTATCCCGAACGATTATCGCCAGAAAACAGGTCAGTAAAACTGAAGGCCAGTGCAGATACTACCACGAAAGCTAAAAGTGTTAAGATAAAGTTGAATTTTGATGTAGAAGGCTCAGAGGAAAGTGAGAAACTAATGTATGCAGGATTACCCGCTCCAGCACAGCAAGGAAGTTTCAGAGGACGGAAGGATAAAAGTAGAGATATGTGTTTTTATTGTGGCTCAGTTTTCCAGCAGCCGCAGACACCCAGAGCAAAAATGAATTTGTGTATTTCATTTAACATAAAGGGTGAAATGTTTGCTGACACTGATAACAGCTTATGTTTTCTCTGCCCTATGTACCGACATGATGGAGAAGGAACATCCTCTGTGTCAGCTGGACCCTCAGCAGAGAATGAACTCAACATCCTTTTTGTCCGGTACTCTATGTCACACACTGTGCCAAAAAAACGTGTACAGACGCCACTACCAGGTAATCCCATGACTGGGAGCCACACTTTTGTTTCTCTAAGGTCAAACAGTGATTTTGTCACATAACTCAGACATAGTTTATGACATAACTACACCATGTCGTCACATAGATCTAACCTACCCTATCGACTGTACTATTTCTGCACTTACCTTGCCAGCTGAATACCAGAATATGACATTGTGGTCTAAAAGTGAGAATGATATAGGATTTATTGACTGTACACTTTATCACGTACACCTATTAAAACACAACAAGCCAGTATATGTCAAGCAACATCCCATTTCCACGGAAAAAGCCGCAGCCCTAGATGTCATGATAGGAGATTTATTGACTACAGGAGTAATAAAGCCCACACTCCTGTCAATCCTGTGCCAAAGCCTAACAAACCTGGCGTATGGCGTTTCATACAAGACTTAAGGCAAATTAATGCAGTCAACATTCCTCTGCCACCTCTCGTTTCAGATGTTCACAGCATATTGACATGCATTGCATACACATTTTACCGTGGTGGATTTATGCTCCGCTCCTTTTTCTCAGTACCTGTGCATGAAGACACACAGCCGTTATTTGCATTCACACATAGAAATAAGCAGTACACTTGGACTCGTCTGCCTCAAGGCATGATAGACAGCCCTGCTGCTTTCTCAATGGTGATCTGTGCTACCCTGGACAGCTTCACTCCTCCAGGGCTGCACCCTGATCCACACGTGGATGACCTCCTCCTCTGTGCTCTGAGTGAAAAACTATGTCAAACTGCTACACACATGCTTCTCCAGCACCTCCAAAAGACTGGCCACAAAGCATCAGCAAAGAAAATGCAGTACTGTCAGACTTCTGTTCAATATTTGGGATTCACACTGTCTCACGGAAAACGTTCCATGACTGCAGACAGGGTCAAAGCTGTGACCTCCGTCCCTCGGCCCACTACACAGAAGGAAATGTTGTCCTTCCTGGGCATGGTGAACTATTGCAGACAGTGGATACCAGACTGTTCTTTTCATGACCACATTCTGCGTGACTGTTGTAAAAAAGACAAGCCTCCTCGAATACTGTGGTCCACAGAAATGACTGCCTCTTTCAATGCATTAAAGGGAGTGCTGACCTCCGCCACTCAAAGGTGCTGCCCTAAATTGTTCAGGGAATGCCGGCCTGCCTGAGAGCAGTAGCAGCTTGCTCTATCATGATAAGGGACTGCGAGAAGCTCACACTCTCACATGACACTATTCTACACACCAATCACCAGGTCACGACCATTCTAGCAAACATAACTATACAACACATGACCGCACAACGTCGCTCAGGTTATGAAGCTACACTGACTTCAACAGCAAATCTCACTATAAAAGCAAGCAGCACACCCAATTCGCCAGCACACTTACTTATTCGTATGCTGTGTTCCTCTGACCGACAGGATGGTTCAGACGACCCTGACGATCATGACTGCATGACACGTATACAGGAATCCACAGCACCATGTCCAGATTTAGAGCAAACACCTATCCCAGACTCAGCCACGGTTTATGTGGACGGGTCCTGTTCAAGGCCGAGTGACAACTCATTTCTTTGTGGCTATTCAGTGGTAACAGTGCCTGACATCATACTAGAGGCTCACTCATTACCATTTCACTCAGCACAAAAAGCAGAGCTCATGGCTTTAATACGCGCCTGTGAGCTACATTTGGATAAGCATGTGACAATTTACGCAGACAGCCGCTATGCATTTGGCGTTGTGCATGACTTTGGCACATTGTGGAGACAGAGAGGATTTCGATCTGCTGATGGAAAATAAATTGCTAATTCTGATTTTGTTCAAAGACTTTTTCAGGCTATACAGCTACCATCGGCCGTTGCAGTTGTAAAAACGAAAGGACACAGTACAGCTGACACAGACGAAGCAACAGGTAATGCCTTAGCAGACGTGACAGCCAAGGCTGCAGCTGCATCACAGCTCCCACCTCCGCAGGAAGTATTATCTGTGCCCCTACAGCTGCCACTTGTTACACTCCCAGACTATTTAGACACAAATGTTGATTTAAAATTCATACAAGAGCAAGCCTCTGCATGTGATTACACCTATTGGGAGAATAATGACTGTACCTTAGATGACAGAGATGGCTTATACAACATCTTAAGGGTTTGATTGCCCTCCCATATTCCCTGATGCCAGTCCTTGCCCGACATTTTCACTGTGTGAGTCATGTCGGACAAAGAGGGGTAATAGGGGCAATAAAATCAAGATTTGTAATTGAGAAAACATCACATGCAGTAAAAGCATATTAGCAACCTGTCTAACATGTGCACGAACTAATGTAGGAAAACCAAAAGCAAAACATCAGCATTTACCACAACCAGATTTTCCATTTCATACATTATGACTCCATCTGCAGTAACCAAATTATTTCCATTTGAAATAAGACTATTTCCAACACCATGGTCAGCTTCCAGAGGGGCACCGCTAGTAGAAGGTGATGTATATTGCATTGTCCACTGATGTTCACAACCTGGTAGAAAAACTGAATAATAACTATCAGAAAGTTTGTCTCTCTCAGCCTTTCCCCTCCACGGTTCCACAAGTGGAGACAAGGAGATGCGTGTTGGAGAAGTCACTAAAACCAAGGACACTCTGGGAGGCCGCGCGTGTTCCAGCCCCAGACTGTACTGGCAGTGACGAAGAACCAGCATCCTCACAGACGGACAACCTCAGTGGATTCATGCCAGCAGGGTTAAGACCAGCCCCACCAAACCACCTAAGGCGTCGGATCAAGTAGATGACGTCTCCGGCGAGCCAGCGCCCGGATTCAATACACCTACACACACACAATCACTGATTAACACACAACGCCGGAAAGAGCCAAGACTCAGAAAGCCCTTTGATCCCCCGCCTGAACAACAACAAGGTACTCGAACATCCAGCAGGAACAGAAAGCCTAGAGTACCACACAATGTCTAACCTGATAAAGATAGACTCGTTTCATCCTGATAATGGAGAAAATGAAATGCCCATTGTCATCACACGAACCTGGGACCAGGCCAGGAGACGACTAAAGAACTGTCTTTTTTATATATTTAGGTTATTAATCATATCTACTGCATTAACCTTAGGATTTTTATTTACTATTTCGTATTGTAAAGTGCAACCCTGTTCACATTTCTGCAAGCCACATTTTCAATGATAACCCATATAGCTACTAGTACAGCTACTTCAATGTATTTGCAATTAGCACAAATTGATCCTGAGGATGTACCAGATGTTACCAATGATGTTCCTGATGTGTATATTGAACATTAGGTTGTGAACTATTACATTTTATGATTTGCTTTTTATATTATGTTATTACATTTGTGATTTTTCCTTTCTATTTGAGTTATTATTTTTAAAAATAATAAAAGAGGGGAACTGTTAGGTATTTTAGTACCATGGTAGCATTTACTGGATATTGTTTTATAGTGACATTATGCAGGAAAACTCTGTCATTCAATAAGGCCCCTTTGTTTTAGTTATTTTTCTCTTTGACCCAAGAATTGATGTGTGAGAATCACAGGCTGGTACAAGGTTGAAATACCACAGAGATCACTCCCTCAGCTACATTAGTTTCTTAATCTTTTAGACGCCTGTTGAAGGCCAAATGGTTTGTTTCAGATTTCACTAATGAAAGAACTCTTCGTTTTGTGCCTTGAAAATATGTCGCTGAGATAATCACAATTGTAGCTGAACTAATAAACTACACAAAGGATGCTTCTTCACCCATGGGCAGGAAGACACTGCCTTATCTTGGTCTGTACTGGTTTAAACTGATAAATCTGCTGTCTCATGAATTTTACCCTCTATATAAACTGTTGTACTTGTGAATAAAGTTGAGTCACTTTGGGAAGACAATCTGAAGCAGTCTCTGTTTTCTTGTTCTCCCAAGCTGCTCCCGAGCTCGTACTAACACGCTGAATGGCATGCTTGAATATTACTTGAGAATATATTTGACTGTGTTACAGACTAAGGGACATTCTCTGCTGATAGGTGAAGGGACATTCTCTGCTGATAGGTGAAGGTACATTCTCTGCTGATAGACGTCCACGCCTCGGAGGAAGTCGATCCACGGATTAGGCCCTGGAAACCGTTTCCTTCAATGTCAACTCTGTGCACCTTTGAGCACATATCAAAGTCTAACTATGAACTCCTTGGCTCTTTTAACCGGATTTACGCACAAAACTAAATATCCTACTCTCAAAACTCTAGTATCATAAGATATGGTCCTTACTTAAACTTCAATCATAATTTCCAAGAGCAGAGTGTGGAGGACTGCATGGGAAGATCCGAGAAGACATGAGGGTCTACTCGGATGTTTGCATACTGTATATTTTTTATGATCAATACATGTGCACAGAAACAAATACATGTTGTTATTAGAGCATGTTTCTACCAGCAATTCCTTACATTTTTTATCTTTTAACCAGGTACACTCTCAGAACAGCATTCAGGTCAGATGACCAGATGCGTCTGGTCGGACAGAGTAGCAGATTAAAGCACTGATGAGATCTTATCTCTGCTGTACCTGCACCTAAACTTTGGAACAAACCAGAAGCTCATAGTCAAGCTCATATTCAACACATGTTCAAAACATGTTCACTCTCAACCTCCACTCAGCCTCCATCTGACGATATCAACATTATATGCAGGATTCTGAAGGCGCAAAAACCGATGCCCACAGTCCCTGGTAGTCTAGTGGTTAGGATTCGGCGCTCTCACCGCCGCGGCCCGGGTTCGATTCCCGGTCAGGGAACTAATTTTGAAAATGTAAGGTCGATGAAAGTTCTGTTCATTCCTACCCTGCGTCAACCCCCCTGCTAAAATCCCGACCTATTACACTAGCCAGATGTTAATTTCCAGAAATGTCTCTCTGTCATAGCTTTGAAAACATGCTCGTATTGTGTCTAATTACAGTATTTTAATAAATTAGTCGTTATTAGCAAAACCCGTTGTTATACGTTCACTGTCTAATAGTGCGCCTCTTCCCTGCTCTGGCCTCTCTTTAATCTTCGCTGCTGCATGCTCGGTCTTGTTGCTCACTGACGTACTGCAGCAGGCTGATTCACTCAACATGATGTCATTCCATATGTCCTCCCTTCTGTCCGGTGTTTACCTGCGTCAAGATGCGCAACGACAGCGGAACTTAAACTACTTCAACTTTCACAATAAAGGTTTTCTTACAAAATCAAGGCTAAATATTTCTATTTGCCTGATAAGATCTTAACTTAAACTTAATACAGTGCTGCCACATAGTGTGAAATGATTCTTATTAGCTTTTATGGCTGGTTGATATTGTAAACAAAAAAAAGATTGCTAAAGAAAAAGAACTGTGAAGCCAAACGAGAGCCTATCTATGGTTTTGTGGGGCCTTAAATAGAATTTGACATCACCCAAGCTGACCACATCTTGATTGAATTGAAGGTTTGTTTGATGATTCTGTTGATCTTATATTACTGATAAGTATTTATGGAAACATTACTTCACGCTTCTCTCTTTTCTTTTTAGCCCCAGAGGGATAAATCCTTTTGGTAATAGAATAGAATAAAATAGATCTTTGTAGTCACTGTTACAAGAAAAATGAAACATAGTTTGGCATTCTCTGTTGGCACATGTAGATTTACATTCAGATTGTTTTAGCATAGGAGAAGAGATAAAAATAGACATAAGTTTAAGGGCACCTTCTCAGGGAATGTGTGTGACACACAATAACGTTAGTATCTACACAGTAACACAGGCATTTACACACACACACACACACACACACACACACACACACACACACACACACACACACACACACACACACACACACACACACACACACACAAATCTACTTGCAAGTACAGTGTGCATGAATGTGATTCCAGGTCTGACAGTGAAAATGATAACATCAGTAGCATTAAGTTGTCGGTCTATTAACACACTTATGATTAATATTTTGAAAATATTTAATAATATGCTGACAAAAACACAGGCGCTGGAGGTGGTGGAATTGAAGATGTTAACACGTCAATTGGGCGTGACCAGGACGGACAAGATTATAAATGAGTACATCAGAGGGAGACTTTGAAGTGAGTGGTTTGGAGACTGCATTGATTGGCGCCGAAGGTTAATGCTTTTACTTTTGAAGGACACCGGAAGCTATGTGTTCCGCCGCAGTTAGCCTGATGTTTTCTCAGTCGGCGAGTTCACACACAACTACTTGGCAGAGGAATGCAGCACTCGTAGCCAGCCGTACTGTAAGTATCTGTAGTAGAAATCCCTTCACTTTTGTGTGACTAAATATATGCGTTGTTGTCAGTATTTGAGTTACTATGAATCCTTTTCTTTGTCTTTATTAAGCGCTGTGTTTCTACGGGACGCTAATGTTAGCTTCACAGCTAAGCTAGCTGGTTTCCGTCGTCGGGATTCCCTTTATTTCTTTCCTTAAATTCTTTAATCAGTGTTCAGATTGTAATAAGTTAACACGACGATCCCGTTTCACGAGTTTACCTTTGTGTTTGCTTTAAATAGGTCTTCCTTTGTGCCGTTTTTCTTTTATGATGGAAAAGTGCAATATAAACGTCGCAATTTAGCATCTTTTTAAAGTCATTATCTGTGTATTGTCAGTTAAACATTGATTCATTTGGCTCGTAGTTTGTTATCTAGCCAGTGAAAGGTAACATAGTTGGTTGTGTAGTCCCTTTAATTGAGTCGGAGAGCTGATCCTGGGAAGGACATGATGTAGTAGGACTGGTATGCAGAGGTCTGACATCAGCTAAAAAGTCTCCAAAGCAGCGTTGACTCCAAATAAGGATGAAGAAGCCCTAAAGTGCTAACACTGTCTTATCACTTCCTCCATACTCTGTACTCTGTGGCCTCTGTGTCACATATCCACGTTTAAGTTATTTTTTTATTTTTTGGCTGCAGGAAATCTGAAGGCGTTACTCCCATCATCATCATCGTAAGAGTCAGCACACCATGGCTGGCTTCAGGCAAGAGGATGTTGAGTTGTACTACGAGATGGGAGAGGAGCTGGGGAGGTAAGCTTTGTGGGCCTGTTTTAAAACGTTTAATTGAAAGCATTATATGTGAAAACCCTGCTTTCTTCTTCATTGCTGTCCTATCCAGCCATTGTGCTGTGTGCTTCAGTTCATCTGAAAGTCTAAGAACACTTTTTTTGCATTTGTAAGACACATTTTTTAAGTTGTGTAAGCGATGAGTTTTCAGCTTATCAATGCTTTCCATAATTAAAAACAGATCTAAATGTGAAATGCTGCTTGAGATGGATTTTAATGCCAGGTTGGGACTGATCTGAACAGGGCTAGATATTTAATATGTGTGAGCAGCACTGTATTAAATGTCATCTTTAATTCTTTTCTGCTGTGCTGGATAGTTTGTGAATGAGTCATCACATTTTTGGAGATGAAACACAACTTTCTGGCTTACCTTTTTTTTTTCTGCAGTAATGCAGCAAAAGTGTGACGTCACTGCCTCTCAATGTGCCCTTGCACCTCTGCTGTAGTGTAAGAGAGGGGATGGTGTGTGTGTGTGTGTGTGTGTGTGTGTGTGTGTGTGTGTGTGTGTGTGTGTGTGTGTGTGTGTGTGTGTGTGCGCAGATACTAAATGGATCTAAACCACACTGTTTTATTTACAAATGTCTGTTTTATTCTATGTGGAATAAAACAGAATTTTCTTGTTTTTAGTTGTGTTAATGATTGTTTTGTTGTGCTGACAACACACTGTTTTGCTTTCTTGAGCTTCAGTCAGAGATTTTAACTTCTGTTTGGATAACAGACATTTAATTTAATTCTGGATGGAGCACTTTCAGTGGCAGAAACTTTTTGTCACTCATCCAAGTAACTTCTTCAATTCAGTCTCTGCTGACTGCAGATTGCAGTACCACTGATTAACAATGGGCTGTGAGGTCAGTTTCATGATCATTGATCAATGCCCAAGAGTACCTTTGTTAGGACGGTGTTCTCTCTGTGTTGTAGTGTCCTGATGACACATTTGTGCTCTAGTGGATGATGAGAGTCAAAACCTTAAATGCTGATCCGTGTGCGTTGGTTTACGGTACACGTCGACTTTTAACTGTGCCCCATTACTGATGGAAATTTCACAGTCTAAGAAGGCTAGCACAGCACAGTTGGATCAGGCTTAAGCAGTATTTACACTTGTAGGCCAGTGGCCAGTGACTCTTTCAATGATGAGGATGTACACATCCTGGACAGGGAACATTTATGTGAAAATGGAAAGACCATCTCGGAATTGAGGAAGGAGCTCAGGGTACATCTTTCACCATGTTACAATGCTGTGATTGCAGGCCATTGATCAGTGGCCATGATAATATGCACATCAATGATCATGAAACAATTGTTAATCAGTGGTGCTAGTTTTGATCATCATCATGTGCGGTTTGTTGGTGAATTTTGGCTCATGCTTCTTCACTATGTTGCTTTAGTTTATTGAGACATTGGACATTCATTTATCACAGCTGTCTTGAGGTCTTTTCACAGCATTTCAGTCTGGTTGAGATGTCAGTTTTAATTTACTGTGGCAACACCTTCATTTTTTTTTTCAGTCATTCTGTTGGAGATTTGTTGCTGTGCTTGGGGCCATGTCCTGCTCCATGACCCAGTTTCAGCCAAGCTTTAGCTGTTGGACAGATGGCCTCACATTTGACTCTAGAATACGTTGGTATACAGAAGAGTTTGTGGTTAAGTCAGTGACTGCAAGGTGCCCGTGTCCTGTGGCTGCATTACAAGGCTGGATCATCACCCCTCCACCACAGTGTCTGACAGTTGATGTGTTGTGTTTGATTTTGCTATATGTTGGTGTGCATTATGGCCAGATATCTCCACTTTGGTCTTGTATGTCCAAAGCAGATTGTTTCTGAAGTCCTGTGGTTTGTTCAGATGCAATTTTGCAAACCTAAGTTTTGCTGCCATGTTTTTGTTTTTTTTCCCAAAAATTTAACAAACTTTAACATTTAACATGTTAACTGAGCTCTCTAGAGTCTGAGATGTAGTTCTTGCGTGTGTTTTGCAGTTTACTTGAGCGTTGAATGGTCTGATGTTAGGGTGAATTTGCTAGGATCTAAACTTCTGGGATGACTTAATCCTAAAGATCAGCAAACTCCCAAAACGTCTGCTTTTATAGAGGTCCTCACACTTACTGTTGATTGGTTGATCAAGTACATTTGATGACCCTCTTAATTCCTATGGAAGCAGAAAGGGTGTGCTTTGTTTGCCATAGGACTAGGGCTGCCACGATTAGTCGACTAGTCACGATTACGTCGACTATTAAAATCGTCGCTGACTAATTTAATAGTCGACGCGTCGTTTGAAGCTTTGTAAGATCCCAAAAGACGCAGGAATAAGTAGTAGGATTTAAGAGCCACCATTCTCCCGAATTTCCACCCGGACAACAAAATTGAAAAACCATATCGCAGAATTCATAGCGCGACCCAGCCAATTCCAGTTTTCAACAATGGCGGCAGCTACTTAGTTTTAATATCACTCTTATTTCTCTTTTAACATATTTTCAGGTGAGAATGTAGCCGTGTAAACTTCAAATATCTGAGCCGACCGACACATCGTTTTCAAACCCCCGCGGTCTTTCACTACTCGGGTTAAACATGATATACAAGTCACTTTGATAACTTAAAAATGTTATTTTTTGGCTTTTTCAGTGTTTTATTTGTTCGTGAGTAAATTGGTTTGACTGAGATTAAAGTTATTAGATTAAATTAAATTTACCTTTATTAATCCCTCGGGAGGGTTCCTCCGGGGTTTTCACACAGCTGAATAAACATCAAGCAGAAAACTAATTAAAGAAAGTGTGAGACGGTCGAGAGTTTACGCCAGAGCCCGGTTATATTCTAGATAGCAAGGAGCAGACGGCAGAGTTTCACTCCACCGAGGGAGCTCGTGCCATACTACCCGGCTTTCTTTAGACCGCGAAGGCCGGGTCCTCAGGTGGAAGCAGCCTCTGAATTTGGACACCCCCGCTGTTTCCGGGCTGGTGTTCTGGGAATCCATCCTACCCGACAAACCATCCTACCCGTTGTTTCTGCGCATGCGCACAACACGAAATTAAGTGGCGAACCATCCTACCTTTGTGAATGTGACCTACAACCATAATTTAACAGCTAAATTTAGTGGAAAATTGTCCTACCTTTGTGAATATGAGCCAGAAGCATACTTTAACGGCTAAAATTAAGTGGCAAATCATCCTACCTTTGTTAATAAGAGCTAGAAACATACTCTGACGGGTGAAATTAAGTGCCAAACCATGCTACCTTTGTGAATGTTACCTATAAGCATACTTTAACGGGTAAAATGAAGTGGCAAACCACCCTGGCTTTAAGAATATAAGCTACAAGCATACTCTGATGGGCAACATTAAGTGGCAAACCGTCATACCTACTTAAATTTGTGCTGGAATTACTCTGTGACTGCAGAAATGTGCATAAACTACCTACGGTAGGACGTTTTGCCAAAGTAGGATGGTTTGTCAGAACACGGGTCAATAATAACGGTGACATTTAACGTATTTTATCCGATAAATAAACACTGTAAACTGTATTTATCACCCCCCCCCCCCCCCCCCCAACAGCCCTTTTGAATGTCTCTCTAAATCTGAGGTCTCAAGGTTGGCAAGTATGGCCACAACACCTCACTCTTGGAGCACTTTTTTGCCACATGTATCACAAACCACGTCTCAGCTGTTTGTGGAAGTAAAATACATCCGCACAATTACGCTCAGCCATTGTTGTGAGTGCGCACACCAAGGGGCTGCGAGACATTTATACAGCCGTATTTCGCACATGACTATGAAAGGCGGAAGAGGAAGTAGTTCCTTTGAATGTAGACGATCTGAATGTTATAGTTTCTTTCCACTGTGTTCCTGTTAATGATAAACTATAAATTTACTCTAAATTACTAAAATATCGATATTTTAATGTGAGAATCGATTCTAGAACATAAATGATTGGTATCGGAGGAATCGACATTTCAGGATCGATCCGCACATCACTACTGCTCAGTTGTCAACAATGGTGGCAGCTAGTTAGTGTTAATATTACTCTTATTATTCTTTCTGGGTCACAAAATAAACGTTTAACATATTTTCAGGCGAAAATATCTGCTCAGTTTATCAAGACATCACATATTTTCAAAAGCGCTCCGACGTTTTGTGCTCCGACGTGGGTAACGGACGTCTCACCAGCTCGATAGCTAGCCGGAGTTCAAGGCTCACTAGAGCCGTGAGAACACCGGACTCCCAGCAAATCGTTTTCAAACCCACCGCTGTCTTTCGCTACTCAGGTTAAATATATATAAGTCACTTAGACAACTTAAATATGTTATTGTTTGGCTTTTTTTTTGTATTTTATTTGTTCCTGAGTAAATCGGTTTGGCTGAGATTGAAGTTATAGTTTTTACACAGCTGAATAAATGTCAAGCAGACAGCTGATTATCAGCTGTCTGCTCTGTGTAACACTAGATACAACTGAGGTTATTAGCTAACAGCATTTAGAGGTCTTTGCTGATAAATATCTATGATGATAGACAGACATGCAGTGCCTTCTGCTTAAGAAACATCTTTTTTTTTTTTCCCCATCACAACATGAGGTAGGAGAACATTGCGTTGACATCTCTCTGATCTTTCCTCTCTGCAGCGGACAGTTTGCCATCGTCCGTAAGTGCAAGGAGAAGAGCACAGGCATCGAGTACGCAGCCAAGTTTATCAAGAAGCGGCGGCTGTCGTCCAGCCGGCGGGGGGTGAGCCGCGAAGAGATCGAGCGCGAGGTCAACATCCTGCGCGAGATCCAGCACAGCAACATCATCACCCTGCATGACATCTTTGAAAACAAGACGGATGTGATCCTGATCCTGGAGCTGGTGTCTGGAGGAGAGCTGTTCGACTTCCTGGCAGAGAAAGAATCTCTGACTGAGGAGGAGGCCACGCAGTTTCTCAAGCAGATCTTGGATGGCGTTCAGTATCTCCACTCCAAACGCATCGCTCACTTCGACCTCAAGGTCAGCACTGAGGGGAAACTTGAGGGGCTCTTATACAGCGGTGGTAGATGACATGTTGGTGAGAGCAGACAAACACGGCTGCCCTGATTCTTTTGGGCTAAAAACATGGTAAAATATATTTTGGGCTAAATATCTTAACATTAATGAAATCATATTTTCAGGGAGGACTACTCTCAATGGGGTTAATGTACTAATCTCATTTTTGATAGCTAAAAGTTAGACATAAGCTTCTAATAAAGGAAAAGACTACTAATCTTTATCAATAAAGATACGGTGACCAAAGCCTTTAAACTGTACTGCAACATTTAACTTCACGAGGATAGAATAAAAATCGTATAATAGGATTATTTCTGTATTATTTTAGTTGGTGGATGATGGCATGTACAGGAGCAAAGCTTATTTTTATGGACTTGTATGCAAGCTGCTGACAGTGGTGATAAAATGCAAGTGTCACGGTTCAAAAGCTCAAGTAGAAAATGCTGCTTTGTCAGTGTCTAATGTCATCGACTCGCCCTCCTCCTCCTTTCAGTGATATAGTTGTTTTGTTTTTTTCTCCATTTTTTTTTTATCTTTCAGCCTGAGAATATCATGCTGCTGGACAAGAATGTCCCCAACCCCAGGATCAAGCTAATAGATTTTGGGATCGCTCATCAGATCAAAGCAGGAAACGAGTTCAAGAACATCTTTGGAACACCAGAGTTTGTTGGTGAGAGCCCGTGGCCTCCTAAATATTCACTTCCAGCCTTGTGCCAGATTGTTTCCATGCAGTGAGTCAGACCCTGTGAGAGGGTGATCGTGGCTTCAGATTACATCTGCTTTGAATTAAAGGGCTCATTCCTGTGTTTTACAGCACCAGAAATAGTCAACTATGAGCCACTTGGACTGGAGGCAGACATGTGGTAAGATACCAACCTGTTTTTTTTTTTGTTTTTGTTTTTTTTTTGTTCCCCCCCCCCACTTTCTGAAGCTGTGGTTTAACCTAACAGTTTTTACTGATCTTTATTTATCCTCTCGTCTCTGCAGGAGCATTGGTGTCATCACGTATATTCTGTGAGTGAAGCTTATAGTTTGTAAAAAAACAGAAACCACCTGATTCTTCAAAACGGGCTCTAAAGTAAAGTTTCTGACTGGTTACAGGTTGAGCGGTGCCTCGCCGTTTCTGGGCGAGACCAAACAAGAGACGCTGACCAACATCTCAGCTGTCAACTACGACTTCGATGAGGAGTATTTCAGCAACACCAGCGAGCTGGCGAAGGACTTCATACGCCGTTTGCTAGTAAAGGATCCTAAGTAAGAATATCTTTATGATTTTTATCCAATGCTTGTTGATGTCACAATTCCAGAAATGTATTAGCTATAGCACATTGTTGTCGTCTGCTGTGATGAGCTTTTTTCTAGACTTGCAGAATTTTAACTTTTGCTTATTTACCTTGATCAATCAATCAGCGGTCGCTCAGCTGCAGCGGGAAGATAAAAAATTCTTAAATACATAGTGTAATGATTGTAGAACATGCAGAAACTGAAAAAATGCAGCACACTAAATCAACAAACACGCGCATGGTGAATCTCTCTCTCTCTCTCTCTATATATATATATATATATATATATATATATATATATATATATATATATATGAATGTACAATTTGCATAGAATATTTGTATACTTCATGCAGATGCTGGCACTCACAGTGCCCTGGTCTTCAGCATTTAACCAACACTAATGGATTTTCTTTTGCAGGAAAAGAATGACCATTGATGACAGTCTTGAGCACCCCTGGATTAAGGTTTGCAGTTTAAGTCTTTGTTTACATCTTTATAGATTAAACATTCAGTGAAGTGGGAAAAAAATTGAAGAACTTCATGTGAAATTTCACATCTGATAATCAGGCCAACTGAAAATATGACTCTTTTTACTCCCATCTTTTGGTTCTTGTCATCAAATTCTTGCTCGTTTTTCAGACCTGTACCTTTTTACCTCTTCAGGTCATTAAGAGGCGGAACGTACGCCAGGAGGACAGAGATCACAAGACTGAGCGCCGGCGCCTGAAGACTACTCGTCTCAAGGAGTATACCATCAAGTCCCACTCCAGCATGCCTCCGAACAACACCTACGCCAACTTTGAGCGCTTCTCCCAGGTGCTCGAGGAGATTGCGGCGGCTGAGGAAGGCCTGAAGGAGTTGGAGCGCAACCAGCGCTCTTGCCGCGAGGACGTGGCAGCGCTGCTATCGATATATGAGGAGAAGGAGGGGTGGTACAAGGAAGAGAACCAGAGCATCTCTGGCGACCTGAACCACATCCGCCAAGAGCTGCAGCGCACGCAGACGCAGCGCAAGAAGTGCCAGGAGGACGCGCGGGTCACTATGCAGTCGGCCAACATCCTCAAGCGCAAGTTTGGGCGCCTGGAGAACCGCTACGAGGTCCTGGCCGAGCAGGTGGCCTCCGAGGTCCGCTGGGTGGAGGAGCTGGTGAAGTCAATATCGGCAGAGAAGGACGGCCTCAGCTCTGGCAGCACGCCGTGAGCGGCGCTGACATCCAGCAGTGAGGGTTTCATCATCAAGCTTTCATCTTGCCTGTCGTCTCTGCTCGTCCACTACACAGCGGAGTTTGAGAGGGTCAGTCGTCATCATAAGCTACGCCGCCGCTGTCGCCCATCAGAAAGGGAAAAAATAAATAAATAAAAATCCTACTTTTATGTCACGTTTGAGAGAACAAGAAGCAGAGAGGCAACATGTGGAAGCCATTCCTCTTTGAAAAATCATTCCTGTGTCAATGAATTTATTTAGATTTTTACTAATTTCATGTACTGTAATTCAGCTGTTTGCTTGTTTTGGGGTTGTTTTTGTTTGTTTGTTTTTTGTTTTGTTTTGTTTTTTACACAGAAATGAATTCATTTGTTTACTTGGTTATTATTATACCTGGTTATTATTTTAAAAATTGGTCTTAACTTCCTGTTGCTTTAAAAGCCTTCACTCTCCAATCATCTGTTCCCGCCTCAGGTCACATGAGAAAGCTTCACAATATTCGGTGTATAGTTTCAGGTTTGAGGCATTAGGTGGTATTTATTTTTTGCCTTTTTACATTTCAAATGACTTTAAAATTCATATTTGGGACATGTAACTATAAATTATGCAAACCCTCAGCACAAAATAAAAGTTTTAGGGCTTTATTTTAATGTCTGATTATTATTTTTTTAAGTTTATTGAACATTTCTGGGAAAAATAAACAGATTACATATCAAACAGAGGCAGTTTTTAGACTTTAGGGTTAGTTTTTCACAAGTTACATTAACAAAGGTTTTGGGGTTTGTTTTTTTTTGTGCACCTCAGACATTTTAATGCAAAAGAAATCACCAGCAAAGTAGAGCAATAATTATTTTAATCAGTTTTATTTCAATCAGAGACTTTGCAAATGTTATTTCTTATCTTTTCCTTTGTTTTGCTCAAAGTCAAAATAGTCTGGAAGAGAGTCTCTGTTTTACCTGTAATTGGTATCAAATTACATGTTTTTTCCCCAGTAAGTGTCCCAGGAAACAATTTGTAAGTTGTTGTTTCTTGAATGAAATGGAGCAGTGGGAAAACCAGATCTGGGAATGTATATACTCGTCTTTGCAGTGCCTGTAATCTCATTGACCTTATTGCCTCTGTGAGCACTCATCCGTCACCCAGTGAACATCATCTGCTCAGTGTCTTAAAACGCAGTGACTTTTGCACAAGCAGCCTTGTAAACCAAATAGTGTGCATGGAAACTCCGTACGTATGCTCTAAATCCCTGCGCACCTTAAATGCTCCATCGATGAGTTCCACATTCAGCCGACACATTCCACATGTACAGCATAGAAGGCATTGTTGTATAATCTGTAGTATTTTTCTGTAGAGAAATGTATCCATTTGCACCTATGAGTGTAGAGGAATTTTAATGTATTTTAATCTGTCTGTTGATGTAAGAAAGAGCTGTAAAGCATCTGTCCAGACTCGTTTCAAGCAAATAAAAGTGACACTTCAACCAAAGCTTACCTGTGTGTAGATTATTATTCATTTTATCACGCTAGCACAACACCATGATGCATTCAACATTACAGGAGTTAAATCGCTTAAAGTGAATACCTTTTTTTTTAAAATAAAATGTCTTTTCTTTTTGAGAAACTTAAAAATTACAGTGGGGCAAAAAAGTATTTAGTCAGCCACCAATTGTGCAAGTTCCCCCACCTAAAATGATGACAGAGGTCAGTAATTTGCACCAGAGGTACACTTCAACTGTGAGAGACAGAATGTGAAAAAAAAAAATCCATGAATCCACATGGTAGGATTTGTAAAGAATTTATTCATAAATCAGGGTGGAAAATAAGTATTTGGTCAATAACAAAAATACAACTCAATACTTTGTAACATAACCTTTGTTGGCAATAACAGAGGTCAAACGTTTACTATAGGTCTTTACCAGGTTTGCACACACAGTAGCTGGTATTTTGGCCCATTCCTCCATGCAGATCTTCTCGAGAGCAGTGATGTTTTGGGGCTGTCGCCGAGCAACACGGACTTTCAACTCCCGCCACAGATTTTCTATGGGGTTGAGGTCTGGAGACTGGCTAGGCCACTCCAGGACTTTCAAATGCTTCTTACGGAGCCACTCCTTTGTTGCCCGGGCGGTGTGTTTTGGATCATTGTCATGTTGGAAGACCCAGCCTCGTTTCATCTTCAAAGTTCTCACTGATGGAAGGAGGTTTTGGCTCAAAATCTCACGATACATGGCCCCATTCATTCTGTCCTTAACACGGATCAGTCGTCCTGTCCCCTTGGCAGAAAAACAGCCCCATAGCATGATGTTTCCACCCCCATGCTTCACAGTAGGTATGGTGTTCTTGGGATGCAACTCAGTATTATTCTTCCTCCAAACACGACGAGTTGAGTTTATACCAAAAAGTTCTACTTTGGTTTCATCTGACCACATGACATTCTCCCAATCCTCTGCTGTATCATCCATGTGCTCTCTGGCAAACTTCAGACGGGCCTGGACATGCACTGGCTTCAGCAGCGGAACACGTCTGGCACTGCGGGATTTGATTCCCTGCCGTTGTAGTGTGTTACTGATGGTGACCTTTGTTACTTTGGTCCCAGCTCTCTGCAGGTCATTCACCAGGTCCCCCCGTGTGGTTCTGGGATCTTTGCTCACCGTTCTCATGATCATTTTGACCCCACGGGATGAGATCTTGCGTGGAGCCCCAGATGGAGGGAGATTATCAGTGGTCTTGTATGTCTTCCATTTTCTGATGATTGCTCCCACAGTTGATTTTTTCACACCAAGCTGCTTGCCTATTGTAGATTCACTCTTCCCAGTCTGGTGCAGGTCTACAATACTTTTCCTGGTGTCCTTCGAAAGCTCTTTGGTCTTGGCCATGGCGGAGTTTGGAGTCTGACTGTTTGAGGCTGTGGACAGGTGTCTTTTATACAGATGATGAGTTCAAACAGGTGCCATTCATACAGGTAACGAGTGGGGGACAGAAAAGCTTCTTACAGAAGACGTTACAGGTCTGTGAGAGCCAGAGATTTTCCTTGTTTGAGGTGACCAAATACTTATTTTCCACCCTAATTTACGAATAAATTCTTTACAAATCCTACCATCTGAATTTTTTCCCACATTCTGTCTCTCACAGTTGAAGTGTACCTCTGGTGCAAATTACTGACCTCTGTCATCATTTTAAGTGGGGGAACTTGCACAATCGGTGGCTGACTAAATACTTTTTTGCCCCACTGTATGTCCATAATTATCTGGACTATGACAAATTAGGTTTTGTCTCTGCCTTCAGCTTTGCATTTGATAACTGAAAATCATGCTGTGTTGGGCTGAAGTCATCGACCCATCATCAATATAAACACCAGCAGTCATGCATGCCCATACCATAATACCGCCTCCACCATCGCTGAAACTTGTCTGAGCCCCTCTCTGTTTATGCTCCAGGAAAAACCATGAGGTCTAGCTCAAACTTAATGCTATCCATCCCATGGACTCATCTCAAATCTCGTGGTGATAGAGCCTTCTCTGTGGCAGGTCCCAGACTTTGGAATAGTCTTCCCCTAAATATTATATTAATATAAAATAGATCTGCACAAATAGTTGATCCATTTAAATCACTACTAACAACACATTTTTATGCCCTGGCTTTTAACACACAAGCATTTGTCTTATTTAATAGTCTTAGTTTTAATTCTTTTATTGTCCTATCATTGCTTTATATTGTTATTGTTTTACATCGTTTCTTTTTAATGGCATTTTTATATTGTTAAACACTTTGTGCAGCATCGTCTGTCTGGAAATGTGTTACATAAATAAATTTCACCTTAAATCAAATTTCCTGTTCTCCAGTGTAACCGGTGGCTTGCACCTTGTTGTAAGCACTCTGTATTTACATCTGTGAAGTCATCTTTTGATTGTAGACCTTAACGGTAATACTAATACCTCCTAAAGAAGTTAGGTGTTGGAAGGCTGCTTTTGTTAACAGTGAAACAATTCTGTCATCATCCACTTTAGCCGTCTCCTGTGGTCTTTGCATTCCTTCATTTAAAAAAAAAAAAAAAAAAAAAAAAAAAAAAATAATGAACCAGATGGTTGTTTTGGCCACTTTAAGGTTTTGTTGTCTCTCTGATTGGTTTATTTTAGCCCAATCATGACATAAACATTTCTTTGGCTCTCACATTGAGAGTTTGGGTGACTTCAGATCTTTTATGTGCTTAATTTGTTCACAAAGTGTCTATTTATTTGTCGTGAGGTTCAATAAACACTATCGCTTTAAAAAAAAAAAAAAAAAAAAAAATTCTGATACTTATTTCATTGTTTAGGCTTTACAGGTTTAAACTAGTGTCAGCGTTAATCTCATTAAAATGATGTTGCATTAACGCAGCAAATATCAGTTAGCGAGTAAGCACAGATCGCTCTGTGCGTGGGGCAGCCCCTCGCAGTTATGCCGTTAACGTCATTTTGACGAGATTAAACGCTGACAACACCAGTTTAAGCAAAAAAAGGGAAAAGACAAAGAATGAATTTTAGATAAACAAGGACCCTAAATCTCAGTAAAAAAATAAATAAATAAATAAAACATTACACAAAGAAAACACTGTTTTCTAACTGTTTTATTTGTATATTAATTATGACAACAATAAATAACAATAAATAACCTTGTAGTCAGTAAAACTTTCATAAGTCAGCACAACCGTTTGCTGATGGTGAACGTATCAAATTCCATCTTGAAGACAGGAGGCAATAATCTGCTTTGTAAACAGTGAGATTGTACCGCGTTTGTCGAATGTAATGATGATCATTTGTTCTCTTTGTCTACAAATGATACAAACAAAACAAAACAAAAAAAAAAAAAACATTTAAAAACCATTTTGAAACAAATGGATAACTCGAGTCAGAACTGCTACGATCACTACAGCGAAATGACAAGCGGTGAGAGAAAGAACTGCTCATCTTTGTTGCTTTGGCTCACTTCTCATCTCAAAAATAAATGAAATCTGACCGTCTCAGCGTCTGTTAATATCTTTAACTATTTTAGGACATTTAGGGAAATCACTCCTGTTTATCAGAACTAAATGAAACTCCAGTTTTAGCTGTTTTTTGCTGTTCTACAGCAGCTCATAGTTTGTTTTAGAACAGATTTTATGGATGACTTTTAGGGCCCTTCATGGCCTTGCTCCAGGCTATATCTCTATCCTCTGAGCACCATATGCACCAGCATGCACCCGGGGTCCTTGGGCAAAGGCGCCAACCTTGCCTGAGGAAATCATGTCAGTAGAGTCAGCCACTTCCTTTAAACCTATTTTTTATGGGAAGGCTTTTTTATATGAATTTCCTTTGAGACGTCTTTTTATCTCCCACAGTTCACAATCCCTGACATTTTTACTACAATTTATTGGTCTTGGAGTTTGTTTTATTCTGTCTAATGTCAAAATCTCACTGATCTCACAGGTGTAGCGTGAGTACTGAACATACTGGAAGATATGCACAGAAAATGAGCGCCATGTCAGTGCAGAGGAAGATATCGGACCACGTGAAAGTCAACAGACTACAGAAAGATGCAGAGGAGTTTTTCACCTTTGATATTGCAAATCAAAGCATTTGATGCAGCAGGCAAAATTTGATTGCTGTAACTGAAAAATTGTACTCAGTAGTTTGTTTCTATGGCAAATGTCACTTGGGCTCCATGGAGCCAGGCAGCGAAGAAAGGACCCATTAGAGCACGTCAGTATTCATGTTTGGATTTCTTCATGTTCTATTGTCAGTTTGATCCTTTGTTATATTTTTGAATCTGTTTTTGGTGCTCATTTGATTCCTGTCCCAGGTGAGAACTTTCAGGTTGTGTGTGTCCCTGTGTTATTTTCTCTTCATTATTCTAAACTCTTGTGTTCCTTTTGTGTAACAAATGAGTTTTCTGGTGTCTGTGTTAAGTTGGGGTGAAAAATAAAGTGAAAAAAAAACAAATTTTTTTTAAAATCACCTGTAGGTCAGAATTTCAACTTATCAACTCAAACTTCTGAGAAAATAATTTTCAATAAGATAATATCCCAAATTTTGACTTATTGACAGCAAAAAAAATAAAAGTTTTTGGTAGCATAAATAAACTTTCATAGATTGTGGTCTCCTGTGTGTTGCTTTGAGTTTTACCTCCTCCCCAGTGATTACCTAGTTTCTCTGCACCTGTGTATCATATCCCCAGCTGTCTCCACTTCCCTTATTACCCTGTGTGTATAAATAGTCCTTCCCCTGTTGCCTGGTTTGCTGCGAAGAGTTGGATTTTTATATGGTACCTTTTTGGTTTAAGTATTTAAATGTAATAAAATGTTGCATTTTAATCCTTCAATATACAAAAGATGGCAAATATAGCCTTTTGCAGTTTAACTGGTTTTGAGTGATTATGGGAAACTTAAATATGCACTGCTGAGACTTGTAAACGTGAAACTATCAGGAGAAACGAGCCAGAGCAGCTGAGGTAAAACTGTAAAATCATCTGAGAGCGAGTCGACTTTGAGTCCTTGGGTAATGGAAAGCTAAAACCCGGAAAAATAGTTGGCAGTGGTCTTTAAAAAAAAAAAAAAACAAAACAAAACAAAACAAAAAAAAAAAAACAAAAAAAACAAAAACAAAACTGCAGTCAGTTCAACTCAGCGAGCTCTGCTCTCTTTTGTGACAGTGTTTAAAAATAGGCAGTTTAAAGATGAGCAGCACTTCCTCATTGTCTCTGCAGAGGTGAGCAGATCCTTGCTTTTCTTTACATTCACTAAGAGGAGGAATGTTACGTGTTTATGCATCTTTGAGGGAGTTGATGTGCGCGCAAAGCTTCAGTGCGGGTCCCAGTTTAAGGTTCATGGTGCTGACCAGGTGATCCTCTGTGAGAAGCAGCAGAGCCTGCCCATCTATTTCCTGGGAGCGAAACTCCTCGGCTACATCAGCACCACCTGATGGAAAGAGAACCGGAGTGGTCATTCTGTGTGACCTATAGCCTCGTTTTCCAGTTCTTAGCTGATAGATGTAGCACCCAGTGTGGTATTCTGCTGCCGAAGCCCATCTCCTTCAGTTTCAATGTGCCAACAGTGCCAAATTTAAAGTAAATCACATTTTTTGCTCAATCTGATGCTCAGCTTGAATTCAAGCAGGTCGCTGAAGATATTTGTGCTAACGAGCAATTGAACAGGTGTACCTAATGAAGTGGCTGGTGGGTGTACACTATGTGCAGTCACCCTTAACCAGCACATGTCCACATGAAACTTTCATGCCTGCAAATCATATTTAACCTGTCAAAAACTGCGAGAGAGAAGCAAAACTTACCTTATAGCAAACCCAACACACCAAACTACAAACCGACACAGACGTGCTGCGAGGTCAGAGGTCGTACTGTTAATGTTTGCCATTTCTTTAGCAATAAAAGCTGTGCCTCAGGAGTGTGAAAAACCGCATTACCTGGCAGGGTGCTGATGTAGGAAAACACTTGCTCCACGTTCCACTGAGACGGACAGCCGACGTCGTCTTCTGCGTCTGAAACGATGATCGTTTCTACGGTCCTCTGCTCCCTCACCCTCTCTTGCGCTCTCTCAGCCTGTTTTCGAAGCCTGGTCGTCATGGGAATGGGAGGTTCTTCCTCCTCTTCCTCGTGATGCTCATCTTCCTCTCTCGGTGAACTCTGTTGGGTCTCTTTGGAGCCAAATGACCTGTGGGCCTGAGAAGCACAAAGACACAAAAATTCACAGTGTATTTCAGAGCTGGACTTCATACAGTAACAAACAGAAAGCAGGTGTTAGACCGTGTCTCAGGTGAGGTTTAATTCTTACCAGTCTGAAATAAATTTTAGTTATAGCTCATTGTAAGTATTGACTTTGAGCTGCAAACTCATTTAAATGTTCATCTCCTTTATTTAAAGGATCTTTTAGCCTCTTTTAACAATGCTATTAGAGATGCAAGGGCTGCTTACTTTTCTCAGTTGGTTGCAAAGAGCAGAGGTAATCCTAAGGTCTTATTTGATACTATTACTGATATCATTACTCCTGCTCCACCTGCTGCCATTATTTCTTCTGCTGAAGACTGTGAAACATTTCTTGCTTTCTTTTTAGAAAAAATTAGCGATATAAGGAAAAAATTGTCCCCATCAGCATCTGCACTGTCAGTTCCCACGCCAGTTCGGCCTGTTGTTTTAGAAAGATTTTTACCTGTTTCACTATCCGAGCTGGGAAAAATAGTTAGTGCAACAAAAGTATCCTCTTGTTCACTCGACATTTTACCCGCATCGTTATTCAAAAATGTCTTTTACTCTATTGGTCCCTGTATGCTCACTATAAGTAACACCTCTTTGGGATCTGGCAAAGTCCCTGCTTATTTTAAAACTGCTGTTATATACCCCCTGTTAAAAAAGCCTATGCTGGACCCATCTCTCACTAGCAACTACAGACCGATCTCAAAAATACCGTTAATTGCTAAGATTTTAGAGAAGATTGTGGCTAAGCAGCTTACAGCAGTTTTAGACAAATATAATATCTTTGACAAATTTCAGTCTGGCTTTCGTAAAGCTCATTCTACTGAAACAGCCCTTCTTAGAGTTTCCAATGACATTCTGATGCAAAGCGATGCAGGTAAGTGTTCTGTTCTCTTAATGTTGGATCTCACGTCGGCCTTTGACACCGTTGACCATTATATTTTGCTTGATAGGCTGAAATACTGGGTCGGTGTATCTGGGTCTGCCTTAGAGTGGTTCTCCTCGTATCTTTGTGAACGATACTCTTCTGTGGCAGTTTCTAAGTACAGGTCATCTTCTACGTCCCTGTCCTTTGGTGTGCCACAAGGCTCTGTGCTGGGGCCATTATTGTTTTTAATTTATTTACTTCCTCTCCAGCACATTTTGAGCCCTTTTGAGGATATTTGTTACCACTGCTACGCAGACGACATCCAACTATATATATCTTTTAAACCTGAAGATGCTTCTAAGCTGCGGATTTTAAATGTGTATTTGGAAACCATCAAAGGTTGGATGGCCGACAATTGCCTCCAACTAAATGAAAATAAAACTGAAGTCCTTTTATGTGCTCCAGACAGACATGTACCCAGCATAATGAATGCTCTTGGTCCCCTTTCAACATTTGTGAAACCATCTATCAGGAACCTAGGGAAACCTTCGATCCTGCTCTTACATTGGATATTCACGTCAAATCTCTGGTTCGGTCTTGCTTCTATCATTTAAGAAATATTTCTAAATTGAGCCCCATAATATCTCATACTGAACTGGAGATTGTTATTCATGCTTTTATTTCATCATGACTGGACTATTGCAATTCACTGTTCACATGTCTAAACAAAAGTTCCCTGGAGCGTCTGCAGACTGTCCAAAATGCTGCAGCAAGGCTTCTGACGAAAACATCGAAATACTCACATATAGCACCGTTGCTTATACAGTTACACTGGCTCCCTGTCGAATTCAGAGTCCACTTTAAGATTCTGGTTCTGACATTTAAGGCTCTTCAAGAACAAGCACCATCATACATCATTGAACTTTTACAGCCCTATGCCCCTAGTAGGTCTCTGAGGTCTTGTGGTCAGGGATTACTTGTTATTCAGTATACGAGACTGAAAACTAGGGGTGATCGAGCTTTTGCTACTGTGGCCGCCAGACTGTGGAATTCTCTTCCTCAGAACTTAAGATCTGCTGATTCACTGATTACTTTTAAAAAACAGCTAAAAACATCTTTTTAAAATTGCATTTTGTTAACTTTTGACTGTACTTTGTCTTTTTAATCTGTTCCTATACCTTGTAAAGCACTTTGTGATCTTTTATCTAGAAATGTGCTATATAAATAAAATTTTACTTGCTTACAAACCTCGTGGTTCGAGCTCCGTGGAATGTTTCAAGCATCAAATAAACATTTAAATGTCTTTTTAGAAATATTTCCAACCTGTTTCCACCAGAAAAAAACATGTATGCATAACCACCTCTGGAGTCTATCAGCCTTCAAAAATCCATTTTTGTTACACCTAACTGTAATAATCATCAGCCTGTAAGTCTGTTCTTCATATTTTTGAATGAAGAGTGATTTAAAACAGCATATAACAGGGCAACATGCTTGAAAGCTCTGCAGCCTTAACATATTTTTGCATGAGTCATTTTAATGTTTGTTTCCAGAGCTGATAGACATCTAAGAATCTGGCCACCGGCAAAGCCCATTCGGCTGTTTTCATTAGAGATCCCCATCTGCCAGCTGACCCGATCACCCCCAATATTCTGTCCAACATGCTGGTTTGCTTACAAATGTGAAGCTGCAGATCGTTTTGTGTCTGCAGTGTGTTTGTGTTGAAAAGAAGTTGCAAAAGAGATGACATATGTTTTTCTTTTTGGATTGTGAGAATAAATTGACAAGATGCATACGATGTCGTTTTTACTCACAGCAAAGAGAGGCAAACCCAACACAACTACCAATAAAGTCCTTCTGATAGATAAGTGCTATTAGTAAAACCTCCAAAGCTGTTCTTCTTTAAACAAACAGGCTTGCCTTTGTTTGTCATGTGAACATGTAGTTAGTCATTTACTGTTTGCCAAACTTGCACACAAACACTTAACTGATGAGTATTTCAGGAAAGCCAGCGGTGTAATTTCCAGGGGGTATAATCAGATCTAGCCAATATAACCCCCCCAATAAAATTATGAATTGTCTTGCATAAATAGGTTGTTGATTTTCTTTACTCATTTCTGTTAACACCAGCAAAATAGTTGCATGTTTAATCATCTGGGAATTTACCCAGATTTATTTATTTAGAGAGACAGAGATCCTGACCCCCCTAATGTTCAGCACAAAGTTACGCCCATGAGGAAAGCTGCAGAAAGCGCGATATATGTCGTTTTAACCCTAGAACATTAACGTGGAGTTTTAGTGACTGCAGAGCTCCAAACCTCCTCTGATTAACATCAGGATAAAAACTGTTCACAGGGAGCTTCATGCCATCCATTTCAGTGGCTGAGCAGCTCCTGCAGGTAACCCAGTATCTTTTTCGTCCATACAGTTTATACATGCATGCATCAGGCCGACGATACTACTGACCTGCATCACAAAGTGCTCTCTGGAGGCTCCGTTGACTCGGCTGGGGGGTCGTCCTCTCCTTCCCAAGGGCCTGTGAGCCATGCGACCTGCATGCAGCACCGCGATACGCTTGGTGCAGCTTACACTGAACCTGAACAAAAACAGCCGTGAAATGTTTGATTAACCCTTAGAGCACAGGTGTGTGTCCTTGATCCAACACAGCTGATTTAAATGGCTAAACGACCTCCTTCAGGTGTCTTGACCCAGGTTGATATCTAAAACCTGCAGGACACCAGCACTCGAGGCCTGGAGTTCGACACCCCTGCCTTAGAGGATCCTGGGGACATGTTGGGCCATTCCATTTTTTTAAATGGTATTTTTGGCGGTGCTGATATTAATTTTATCCTCAGGCCAAACAATGTCCAATTGAAAATCACTGAAAATACAACTTTTGATGTTTTCTGCAAAAGTGCCTTGCTGCTGAAATGATAAGTGTGTGTCCTACTGATGTTGGATGATGGTGTGCATGTGTGTGCATGTGTGCGATATCCACCTTCAAGTCTGTTCTCTTAGAAGGCCACACTCGGTGTTATGAACTAATTCGATAACAGTGAATGATGAGAACCCTTTCAGAGCTTCAACAATATCTCAGCAGCAGGAACCAAAACAAAATTGGACTTTATTTTGGTTCTCACTCAAGTAGTTTATGCATCTGCACGGCAGCCACAGTTAGAAGTATGCGCAGTAGTGCAGGAGCAGTCATTTTGGAGATGGCAAGACTTTACAGCACACACAGGCTCTGGAAGTGATCGTGAACCATGAGTGTTAAGATGGCATCCTCCTCCTCTGAGGACTCTGAGGCTGACATGGAGGAGGCCTCAGAGGTAGAAATGGACCAGCTGGAGTCCAGCTCTGACTCATCTGAAGGTGAGAGTGGAAAGGTTTGGTTGAAGCAGTGACAGGATAGACTCCTCAATCTCTTCTCCATCTTGGTCAACCCCATATTTTGGTCCCCCACAAAAACTGCAACGCTCTGCAACGCCCCAGCAGCCAGAGGTTTGATCCCTGGAACTACACACTATCCCACCAGCTATGCACTGCTGCTGGATGAAATCCTGCAGCAAACTGTGGCCCTGACAAACCTCTTTTCCTTAGGGTAAAAAGAGTGAGGATTTTTAAGGGTTATTTGAGAGTAAATAAATGCTCTAAGAGCTTGGAAGGAAATGCGTCTGGACTTCTTTAGGTTTTTTGAAAACTATGATGACCTGGATGACGGATAACCTTCACAGATGGTTAATAAGTGCATTCGTCCCTAATGTTATTATATCACATCATCCTTGAAGTCTGTGAATAAGTTGGGAAAGGTAGCATCGGGACTCTGAGCTGTCCTCTTTTTGTTGCTTTGATGGAGACTCATGGGGAAACCTGGGAGTGATTATCTACTTGCGTCAGCGGGCTGCAGATGTCAGATGATGTAATTCAACTTTACTGACACAGACTGTAATTTTCTGTAGTTTCTGCGGAAGAAAAAAGTGCTTTGTTGTTAAAGCAGACAGTTCGTGAGTGTTGCTCATGTTTTCCACAGACTCTAAGACAGTGTGGTGAACCTCAGCCGAATGACACACACCAACACTGAAAACAACAAAATAAAAAGATTCAAAATAATGAATCATCATTGTTCTCACGGACAAAGATCAACTTTTCATAACAAACCATAAAATATTACAATTTACACAGACTTTGTATTATGCATCGGCCCTGTGTTGTGAAACGCTGATTCTTGGATTTTTCTTGCCATCATAAATTCTTGTTTTGTGTTTCTTTTTAACACACCCCTTGTGTTCCTCTTGTGAGTGCTTCTTCCAGCGTACTTCCTGTTTTATTTTGAAGGTGGGATCCTAATGTGGTTTTCCACTACTACTACTACTACTACTATGTCCTTTTACTTCCCATCTTTGTTCTTTTAATTTCTGATTTAGGTTACCTGTTCCCTAAGTCTGCATGTCTTAACCCCTTTTTATTTCATAGTTTGCAAGTGCCCAATGCATCTGCTCCATCGCTTCACATTATTTTCTCCCATCGGTGATGGGAGAGGAGGAGGTGAGGAAGAGACATGAAAACAAATGAGCTGAGGGAACAGGCACTTAGAAAATTGAGTCATCCTCACAAATGTCACACCTCATTTTAAAGTGATGCCAATGAAATGTGTCATTTTTGTTCTAGCAGACCCACAGCTGGATTTTATGACATCAGACATAACTGTGCTCATGACAATTTCTAATAAATAAATAAATAGAATTACTTTAATTTAACACATGGTGCTTTTTTGTGCAAGGCAGAAACTTTGATCATGTTAAATAACGTGAAAAAAGGATGACTTGTTTAAAAAGAATCCTCCTCCCACTATGACTTGTATATTCCAGCTGTTTCCCACAACTCTTTTATATGCTAAAGGTAAATAAATGCATCCACAGTGGACACGCATTTGCATTCTCAATTATAGCTAAAGCCTCCTCTCTCCTCAGTCCTCCTGATATATTTTAGGAATTGAGATTTCCTTCAACATGGTGAACTGAGATTGATTTCATGGTCACGGGCAGCAGGATGGAGGTGATGAAGCGCCTGTTTTTTCATGCTGGAGGACCACTGAGCTTACGTGATGGTGAGGTGTCTGCATTCAGGTCACAAAAATTGGTCTGATTTTAGTGAAAGTCACACACGATGACCATAATGATGGGTCTTCGTCTGAGCTGTGCTCAGGTTGCTCATATTGGTCGTTTTACTGCCACTTTTCCGTTCTGCACTTCCCAGATTACAATAACCTGTGAGTTGTGATGCATCATGAACCAAAGGAGCTACTAGATGATTAAGGTTTTGTTTTTGCTTGGTTGTTTTTTTTGTTTCAGCTGTTTCAGTGTCGTTCTTTATGTTGGCGATTGAACTGTCTTTGGCCTGGTTGTCTGTGTTGGTTATAGGTTAAAACCCCTTCTTTCTTTTTTTTTTCTTTTTTTTGTGGCAGCAGTTTTTTTTAGCATATTTTTATAAGTTTTCCCAGCAGAACTCTCACCTGGATCTCATGTTGTTAGTCTGAACTTCAAATATATCATCCAGTCATCCCCACAAAATGTTCCCAGGGTTAAGGTAATTTGTTTTTGTTTGTTTTTTAAAACAGCTAACAGCACTGTAGCCTAACAGAACCAAAACATTAATTGTTTTGGAGCTATTTTCATCAGTGGATTAATTCAGATTTCAGTCCCTGCTGAGTATTTACTGTATGATGTACACTCACATAGCACATATATTTGTGCTAACTGGTCGTTAGCACAAATATTTAATCAGCCTATCACACTGCAGAATGGCCAGACTGTTTCAAGTTGATAGCAAGGCTACAACTCAGATAGCCATTCACAACTCATTATAACCAAGGTATGCAGACGTAAAACCTTGAATCAGATGGGCTACAGTAGCAGGAGACCACAGTGGATACCGCAGTGGATACCACTCCTGTCAGCTAAGAACAAAACACTAAGGCTCTAGTTCACAGGAGCTCACCAAAACTTGCAATAGATGATTGTAAAACTATTGCTCGTCCTCGATTTTCTTGGTACACTTTGGGCCTCTTGTACCGACTGAGCACCATTAAAACACCACAGCCTACCCGAGCTGCAGACTATGTCTATCCCTTTATGACTATAGTGTAACAATCTAATAATAGCTTCTTTCAGCAGGATAACACCAAAACCCCAAAGCTCAAATCATCTCAAACTGGTTTCTTTAACATGACAATGACTTCACTGTAAATGCCCTCCACAGTCACCAGATCTCAGTCTAGTAGAGCACCTTTGAGATGTGGTGCAATAAGCAAAGCTTATGAGCTTATGGCTGATGAGCGTCTCGTAATAACCTACAGTTTGTTCATGTTAATAGGGTGAATCACTGAAACTATGTTTCTTTGGTAATAAATAATTACACTAGAGGACAAAACTTAGTACGTTGTGTAAATGTTTTATTTACCTTCTGACACACGACATGGAGCAGAAGCGTTTGGAGCGCAGAAACGTGCGAGCGTAGCCGCTGCTTCCACAGTACTCACACTGCAACACGTCTGGCACACTCTCCCCGAGTTCTGCAACTTCAGAGGACCAGCTGTTAATCATGCATGTTTACACACACACACACACACACACACACACACACACACACAAACACGCACACCTCTCTCACCTTCTCCTGTAGGGCCGTCATTTTCCATCTCAGAGTCAGATGAATCTGACTGGTCAGCATCCAGAGGACTGTCGTCTGCTGCATCCCCATTGGTCGGTACGTCCTGGGGTTCTGGAAGGGAAGCCTGCTGCTCCGATAACAGTGATGACCGACCCACCTGCATTGAGTAGCACATTCAAAAATTGAAAACCTTACACCAATTTTTTTTAACCCAAATGGCAGAAAAAAAAGAAAAAGAAAAAAGTTTTAATTCACTGAAACAAGGTTTCACACAACTAACGTCCTGCACAACGATAACACTGCATGCTGACAGATTGCAAGTTGGCACTGACCAGTTCCTCTCACTATAGCCTTAACTAGTTGCATCAAGCTTCCTTGTAAAAAGACACCTTCTGCATAAATGAGCCATGCCAGCAGCTTTGATAAAGTGACAGACATCATTTGTTGACTGTAGAGCATCACCAGTGTTACAATGTAAAGACAGTGATGCAATGTCATATTTCAATTGTCATATTTACATCTGTTTATAATATTAAAATGAGACATTTACTTAAGTTTTAAATGCCTGGAAAAGTTTTATTCCACCTTCCTCTCCTCACCTGCTCCAGAAATATTTTCATTTTGTTTATACACACATAATTAAATAATTGATTAAAGCTGATTTTAAGTGCTTTTGTAGTGCTTCCCATTAATCAGCAGTAAACTTTCTGCACAGGGCACGTCCACATACCGGGAACGGCTCCAGGCCCTCTTTGATGACAAAGCCCTCCACGAGGTGTGTGAGGACGTGGGTTGACCTCTTGGGGCTTCCTGGGAGACTTGCAGGGGCAGAAGGAGGCTGGCTGGGGACTTTTGCTGAAGCAGGGAGGAGGGGAGGAGGTAAAGGAGAAGGTGGTGGAGGAGGAGGGTTGTTGGTGCCACTATTGCCGCTATTGTCAGTGGTCGTGAGCTGGGAGGACTCCTCCACTGGAGGACTCCTCCAGTGGCTGGGGGTGATGGAGGATGAACCCGTCACTGCTACACAATAAAAAGCATAAAGAGTGAGGGGTGAGGGGGTCTCATGGAGGCAGGTTATCCTGTTAACTGAATAATTCTGTACCTGAACCATTTTGATTGGGTGGTGTAGCGGTCCCATCTTGTTCTGAACTTGGAGGATCTTTCCTTTCCTCTGAGCTCAGACTGTTCACGTTGCACTTTTGCCCCAACTGAAAATCAAAACAAAACAAAACCTCATTCAAACCAACTCATAATCTACTCAGGAGCTCTTCAAAGCAGGACGTGCTGACTCACGGGTGCAGTTTCGTTGTGTTTGACTGGATGCACTTTCAGATCAACAGCCACCGTTTGAGGAGGTGGCAGGTTCTGGTAGGGCATCTGGACCAGAGCCTCCGCCACAGGCAGTTCCCGCTCCGTTAGCAGTACCTGTCCTGACTGGACAGCCAAAGCCCGGACTGAGTGCAGGGACACCCTGTGAAGGGAGGCCGGGGGGTTCTGGGGCAGCCTGGGGAGAATGAGAGGAGGAGGAGGAGGTGGAGGCTGCTGGCTCTGTGGGAATGAGGTCCGACGCTGTGGCGCAGCCACCAGAGGAGGTGGCTGAGGCTGAACGGCAGCAGCTGGGACTGAAGTCTGAGGTGATGATGCAAGCATGCTGGTGACTAATGGGGAGGAAGAAGAAGACAGGGCTGGGGGCTCGTTTCGTAGTTGTGAGTGGGTGCTGGAGGCGGTTAGTCTTTTAACCGACAGAGGAAGAGGATTGGAGTGGGTATCTCGGGGTGCTACTCTGAGGGCAATTGGTTGCAACTGTCTGCTGCTGGGAGCCCCTCCTGTGGCCTGCTGGACGATGAGCTGGTGGTGCGCCACCTGCTGGCCTACTGGACAGGACAGCTGCTGCTTGACTAGAGTGTGGGTTTGCACTGGAGGGTAGGCTGCAGAGGGAGCACGAGGAACATAATAACCAGCAGGTGAGCTGTCATTAAAAACTTAACCTGACAAAAAAAGCAAACATCTGCATTACATGAACATCAGTATGCTTGCTGCATGGCTTGTATCAAACCAAAACCAAGTGTCCACCCTAAGTTTGTCTCTGGCCTCTTACACTTGCAGTTATCTCAAACCGTGGAAGACACAAACTCACCTGGGGTTATAATCTGGGGTCCTGACACCAACGAGGTGGCATCAGATGGCGCTGTTTCTGTTGAGCCATCAGTCAGTTGGGTGCTCTTCAGCCCACAGACTGGATTCTTGGACAAAGAGGTAGCTGCAGGCAGGGCCTGGGACTCGGTGGAAGGTTTTAAGATGACGCTGTGGGCTGTAGCCAGAGCTCCCGGCAAATGGGTACGCAGAGCCAGATTCTGCAGCGAGTATTAGAGGTTAACAGTTAGTCTTCGCAGTTATTAAAAGTTTCTGGTCATGGAGTAAAGAGCCAGTGCTGTACCTTGTCCTAACACACTGACATCACGTAAATAAATACAGAAATAGTGGACCTATTCTGCTGTTCCTTATATTATGATCTAAAGCAGCGAGCGAGAGTTGAGGCTCGGGTGTGAAATGTATGGTTTTCAGGGTTTTATCGGTTTTCAGCGTTATTTTGTTATCGTTTTTATAGCTAACTCTGTTTTCCTGGGTCTTTTCACATGTGTTGTGAATAAATCTTCTTTTTTTCGGTACCGGTACTAGTTTTATTTTGTTGTATTTATCCGCGACACCTTAAAGGCCGGTCTGTGAAAATATTGTCGGGCATAAACCGGTCCGTGGCGCAAAAAAGGTTGGAGGACCGTTGGTCTAAATAATGTATGCAATGTTGAAACAAAACAAAAAACACAACCCGCTTTGCTCTTTATGATGTCAAAGAGGGGAGGGATATCCTTAATGATGAGATCAAGAGGGGCAGCAAATCAGAAGAAAGTAACTTTAAAGCTGTGGGCAGTGAGCAAAGCTACTGCAAGAGAGTCCAAGGACAATAACATGGAGCCTGAAATGAGCATAATAGGTCCACTGTATGTTCTGTAACAGCCTGAGGCACATAATTGTGCAGCACTGTGGCAGGATTGTACCTGAGAGGAGGTAGGTAATGAGGAGCAGGAGGTCACAGTGGGGAGGTCTGACTGAATTGCAGCTACTGTGGCTGCAGGAGTTAGAATCAGCTGGCAAGGATAGAAGCAACAGGGAAGCTCAGACGCCACGTTGGTTAAAAATCAGCCATAAAAAGTTGCTCATGCACTCAAAATGGCAACACAGTAAAGCAGCATGAATGCAGCTCGAGATCAAAGATGAAAAGGTTTCTACCATCTGAGTTCGAAGGTACATCTGAGCTTGGTTACAGCTGGCAGGTCTGTTTCCTAGAAGCATGGCCTGCTGAGATATTGTGGCTGCGCTGGCAGTGGATGTCTGAGTTCGACCAATCAGCCTTGCGGTCACTGGAGATGCTGGTAAAGTTATCTGGATGAGGGGCGGCATGATGAGAGCTGTGACAAAAACTAAATATGCTCAGGTGTGTATTTGTGCTCAGAGTGAGAACACACTTAAGCACTTACCGAGTTTTGGGAAACACCCGCAGCCTGAACCAAACTGCCTGTAGAAGAAGAAGGTGACCTCTGACAGACTGAAGCCTGAAAAGCAGTGAGAACACGTTTTACTTTCTATTCTTGATCCTCACACAGACACACAGCACATAGACAGACACCACCCGACCTGCTGGATGGCGGCCAGACTCTGCAGATGTGCGGGATGCTGGTGCTGCTGCAGGGCTGCTGTCTGCAGCATGAAGTGCTGCTGCTGGGCTGCGTACATCTGATGCAAGTACTGGGCCGCCATGCTCTGAGGTCTGTTCATGGCATGTTGGATCACCTGTTGGATCACACGATGTACATTTTCTTCAGACTGGCTAAAAGCCTTACAAGGCTATTTATCTACTTTAACAACAAAATCTAATTACCTGTTCAAATACACTATATTGCCAAATGTATTCACCCGTCTGCCTTCACACACATATGAACTTTAGTGACTCCCATTCTAAATCTATAGGGTTTATTATGATGGGGAATTTTTGGTGATTTTTCCTGAAATGTAGTTGTGAGGTCAGACACTAATGCTGGACAGTCAGATTGCCAGAAGAAGGCTTCTCCACTGCTTCAGAGTCCAGTGGTGGCGTGCTTTACACCACCACATAAGACGCTTTGCATTGTACTTGGTGATGTAAGACTTGAATGCAGCTGCCATGGAAACCCATTCAATGAAACTCTCTACACACTGCTACTGAGCTGCTCTGAAGGCCGCATGAATTTTGTGGCCTTCAGATTTTACTGAAGGTCACAAACTTTGTACTATAACCACTAACCACTAACGGTTGAGTGAGGAATATTTAGTGACGAGGAAATTTCATGAGCGGACTGGGGCTACCTGATCTTGCACAAATGTTTGTAGAAGTAGTCTGGATGCCAGGTGTTGGATTTTATACACCTGTGGCCATGAAAGTGATTAGAACAGGTGAATTCAATGATTTGAATGGGTGAGTGAATATTTTTGACAATATAGTGTATATACTATGATGCATAATTACTACTATTGTTTATTCTTTGGACTGTCTCGTAAAAGTAATACCTGATAGCTTGACAAACGACAGTCAATAGACAATTAATATTCAGTATATCAATATGATAAATGCATACTGAGGTCAGTGGTACTGTTCATTACTTGGATCACCTTTAAATCAAGTCCTCTGTGTGCACTTTACAGAAATAGCTTGGACTTTTTGCCTGTCAAGCACACCGTGCGTAGGGACTGTAAGCAGCTTCCTGTCTATTACCCCGACTCTTTACCTGTGAAGTGAAACTAAGACTAAACGAGCCACACACATATCGGTCGCAGGTGCAGTTTATTACCTGGACTGCTTGTCTGTCTGGTGGGATGATGCTGAGGGAGGTAGAGGGCGGCTGGGTGCTGGAACTGGGTGTTGCCATGGTGACGACAGATGATGACGATGCAGTGGTTACTGTCTTACTGGTGTCTGCCTGTCTGTCTCCTGGGCTCCGTCTGTCCATGTCCCAGATTACACACAGAATCAATATCAGGAAATCTGTGGAGATAAAAACAAAAAAAGGACATGCATTAACATGTGCAACTTTCTCTGATTCATGTGTAAATGCTTTCAGTTAAGATGCTTTCACTCCAGGCAAAAAAAAACCCTAACAGACAGGTGCTGGTGTAGAAAAATCATTTTCTATGTGAAAATATTCCCACAATTTTCAGGTTTCTTCCTGTTAAAAGGGACTGTTTCCTTCCCACTGTTGCAAAGTGCTTGCTTTGACAGGTTGCTTGTTTTTTTTGTATTTATTTATTGTTTTTTGTTTTGTTTTAAATACTGTTGTGTTTTTTCCTTATAGCACCAGCGCTTTGAGGTGACTGTTCAGGGTGCGGGACTAGAAAATAAGCCTGAACTGAATATATTTTAACGTGTCAAAACTGAACCCTTCCCTCTTGTCTTTATTTTTTTATGACTTGCAGTGGAGTGACAGGTTTTAAATGACTCCACTTTCTTTTAAGAAAGCCAAATATAATTTTAAATCATTTATGGCAGTTTTACTTCAAGAAACCTTTTAATTAAATTAAAAAAAAAAAAACCTCACACAAGTAATAGACACCCTACCTCACAGGGAGCTTTGATCTTCTTGAATTAAAAATGAAATAGAATAAAATAAAACCAGGTGAACAAAACTAAACTTGGACTTTTGAAATAGAAACATAGAACCCTGACACTTATTAAATTAAGTGAATTTACAATAACAGAACAATAATAACAGTAATATTTAACATTATCACCAAGAAATACTTTTAAGTTTTTAAAATCTTGTGTGAGGTGGGGTGGCACGCACACCTCTGTAATAATTTAAGAGAATTTTATCAACAACAACAACAATAATATTAATAATAATACAGTAGCGTGGGTTGTATAAATCACGCCTGTAGCTGCAGAATATTGATTCTTTTTTTTCTGATTGATCTTCGCTGTAGATTAGTAAACGCGTGCAGGATTTCCTCGACAAAAACCCTGAACCATCGGATAATCCTGATATTTAATGTCCAGTCTGTGAACCTTCACAGACTACATCCAGCACATCTGGATGACACCCCCCGCCGCTCTGCCCCTCACCGCTCACACTGCGCATTATGCATGCACAACCATCCACCTCTTGTCGGCGATACTTGCCTGGTTTTGGAAGACATGGGCCATCAGGAGCTGACCATACCCCGACACACTGTCCCAGTCATGAAGCCCTCTGATGCGTCAGCGCTGCTTAAAATGGTGATTTGAAAAAAATCGTGCGGTGTGCTGCGAAGCAGGCAGCATATGATGATAAATAAAAAAAAAGCTTCGGCACAGCACCGCTCGCAGTGCGGGAGGACCCTCCACAGCCACAGAAGAGAGGAGAGGCGATGTCTGACGATCAAACGCTTTTTGTTTTAGAATGAATGAATTTAAATTGTAGGCTCGTGATAAGATGTGTTGTCCCCCTGTTTATCACTAATATCGCTGTCATGTCACATGACCACGTGGTCTCGTGAATTCATTGTTCTGTCACTCAATAATATATGATGTTCAGATGAGTATGTGCTGCAAATTCGTGTCCCGTGAGTACAACAAAGTCAGTTTTCTTCTTTTTAAGTACAGTTGGTTAACTTTTTTTTAATGAAGACAAGCGGGGACCATGACCGCTGGATGTTGTATTTTTCTTTTTTAAGCTTGTTCTCGCTGCATTTAAGTCCTAGTTTATTGTTTGATTTCTCGTGTTATTTGTCACTCCTCCCTCCAGTCCTCCATATCTGTTGTTTCATCATTTGAGTCTTGTATTTTAAAATTGCTTGAAAGCTATATATTCGTAGTAGGTTCTTGCTTTATTAGTTGAAGAATTGTTACCAGCTGACGAACATGAACATTTCTCTGGACTGTACAAGTCTAACAACCTTGAAAGACTGACATGTTATAATAACATGTCAGTCTTTAAGAGCACAGGCTGAAGATACAATTATCTTAGTTCAGTTTTTCAGACACGGTGAAGTGAAACGTTTGAAGTTTGAGGGGTAAACATAAAACAACAACAAAACAAACTATGACTAAATCTCCTGACAGAGGACATGGCCAATTTCAAACCCCCAGGATCAAAGAGGAGCAAAAATGGCAGCTCTCGCTTGTTCCTGGTCCATTTTTCGATCCTGCAAAAGTCATTGAGCTTTTGAAAGCTTGAAAATAAGAAAGGAGGCAACTGGACTTTTTTGGGTTCGCAAAGGTGTTTCGCCTCTCACCCAAGAGGCTTCTTCACGTTTTGCAGGAGGTTTCTTCCTGGTAAGAATGGAGGTTTTCCTTCCCACTGTCGCCAAGTGCTTACTAGGCGGTCATCTGTCTCTTGGGGTCTTTAAAGCCCCTTGAGGCGACTGTTATTGTGAATTGGCGCTATATGAATAAAACGGAACTGAATTAAAAACAAATTGTGGAGTCCCATCATCCGTATTCTTCAGTCCTGTCATCTTTGTCAAAGTAGCTTCATTTCCTGTAATGACTGACCCTCTCCCAGGACCCAAAATCATCCCGGAACTCCATTTAACTGAACAAGCTAATCATCCCAGCTTTTTTAAGAAATCCAAAGCTCAGTTTCAGGGAGTTCGTGAACCCGACCTCCAGTCTACATATGTAGGCCTACTGATGTGTACCACGTGCGTGAAAGGAGCATACTACTAATAATGACACACACACTCGGAGGTTGGTGCAAATCGTGGCTCACATAGAGACGTCATGGTTTTTCCCAAACTTTATCTGTATTTATTAAAGATTACTTTGTTATGGTTAGGATATTTAAAATAAAATCAAGTTCACTTTGTTACAAGCAGAGGGTGGTTTGGGTTAAAATAAGTATCCTTTTAAAGCTCCGTTTTACACGGTTGCTATGGTGACGAGCAGAGGTGGGACCAAGTCATTGTTTTGCAAGTCTCAAGTAAGTCTCAAGTCTTTATCCTCAAGTCTCAAGTCAAGTCTCAAGTAATGTCAGGCAAGTCAGAGTCGAGTCTCAAGTCACTGGTGTAAAAGTCCGAGTCAAGTCACAAGTCTGAAATTTTGAATTTCAAGTCCTTTCGAGTCTTTAAAAAAAAAAAAAAACAACGAAAAAATAATGTTGCAGTTATATGCTAAATGTAAATATTAGACCATGTAATTTTAAAATCTGTGTTTTTCTCAACACATGACAAAATAGTGAACTTAGAAAATATACACAAATTGTGAAATTGCACCTCTTTAAAATGCAGCTCAATTAAACCTAGCTCCAAGAATAATTTTCACCGACAGTTCTGAGATAAGCTGCATGTTATTCTTGGATGCGGTTGTAGGACCGGCTTTAAAACCGCATGACAAAAATATCATACACATTAAAAAAAAACTGTATCACCAACGTAGCCTGGACAACATTTGCTAGTTAGATGAAGTCAGCTATCTCATCTTAGCATATTTATATGCATATTTATAATTATACGGTTCTTGGAGTGAGTGCATACACTCATGAAGTTTAGTAACTTCAGGTCACTGCAACAAGCCCAGGTACAGTTTACCGACGGATGGGTGCAGGACCTTGAAATGCACCGTGTAGAAAGTAAAGACCATCGTACGTATCATAAGTTTACCAGTCTCACAAATCGTCATCATAAATACACATTCCTTAACCGTTTATTAATAGGACCTTTGAGCTCAACGGTAATTAATTAGTAGTGGAAATAATTTCTGGTAGCATCACAGAAATGTAGCAGTGACAATAATATTGTATGCTGTAATCGTACTGGGCAATTAGTGATACAAAAAACCTGTTTTATCCTGTGAATAAAAGTATATGTTTTTGTCAATGTACCATAATAACAGAAGCGAAACGCAATATTGTGTCAGGACAATTCACTATTTATGCACAATAAATAAAGGAGCATAGCGCAACAATTTCTGTTCAGCGCCAGACTTGCTTGTAACCTATATCACCAATTATGTTAAGAAAAATGACGTATTAACTACTAAAAAACACTGACCTTCGTGTAAATGTTTGGAGCAGACTAACCTGTGAGCTGGAGTGTTCTGGGACGTTATATTTGATCTTTGAATGGCTGCAATCCAGGCCATCCATCCGTCTTTGTTACTTCGGAAACATGGCTCGAACAATTTCTCTTCAACGACGTAATCCGATAACAACCGATCTCTTTACCCGTCGGCTTCCCGTGGCTGTCATGCGACCGGCTATTGCAGTTAATAATACAACAGCTTCTTGACATTTTTGTGTTTCTTTTTATCGCTGTGATTTCAATTGAAAGCCTGCGTGCGCTAGTACCTCTTGCCACGAGTTCCCAGAATCCTTTGCGGTTCTACCCGTGAATGACGTCACATTTTCAATCTCTATATAATATGCGTGTTAAATTTCATATTTGGGGTAAAATATCAAGTCTTTTCAAGTAAACCGGTTCAAGTCCAATTCAAGTCCCAAGTCATTGGTGTAAAAGTCCAAGTCAAGTCACAAGTCTTACAACATTTTTTCAAGTCAAGTCTAAAGTCATAAAATTAATGACTCGAGTCTGACTCGAGTCCAAGTCATGTGACTCGAGTCCACACCTCTGGTGACGAGTCCCGTAATACTGTGTTGGGAGGAAACACGAAATTTAAACACTTAACACTTAAACACCTAAAAATGTGATATTTTGCGTCAGAATAAAGTTTATTTTACTGTGATTAGATTTGGTCACGGCCGGCTCTCGTACGGTGACTATATCTCAAACTCAGGAGAGACAAAAATGATGCGAAACTTTATGCTGATTTCATGTTTGCTAACAAGATTATAGAAAAGCTCAAGTTAGCTCTTATATTATAATCTTGTCATAGCCTACGTCTCCTTTTTTGCTTTATCCGCATAAGATTTAAAGATTTTTATCTTCTGTTTTTGTCTTTTGTCTGAAAAAACGACTGAGCGTCCATCAGCTGGCACATGTTTTGAGCTACAGCTACTCCTTCACCACATCCATATCTGTGTGCTTCCTCGTTTCCTCCTGCCTGACAGCTCCACATATTCAGCATCCTTTGTCCAATATTTCTCTTTATAAATCGGGAGACAGACATAGTTTTAATAATTATAGACCAGTATCATTGCTATCACAGTTTTCTAAAGTGCTTGAAAACCTCTTTGCACAAAGATTTGATAGTTTCATTGAAAAACATCAACTGCTAAGCGAAAGTCAGTACGGATTTCGACGGAACAGATCAACAGCAATAGCATTAAAGCAGGATTGAAGACATTTCATCAGCAACACATCATAATAAATATACTATAGGGGTATTCATTGATTTAAGAAAAGCTTTTGACACTCTGCAACACTCCATCTTGATTTCTAAGTTAAGAACTTATGGTGTGAGAGGAATAGTATTGAACTGGTTAAGCAGCTATTTAGATAATAGGTTTCAGTATGTGCAGTGTTTAGGCAATTCATCTGATAGAATGAAAATAGAATGTGGGGTCCCTCAAGGTTCTGTTTTAGGACCAAAACTTTTTAATTTATATATAAATGACATTTGCAATGTGTCAAAAAGGTTGAATTTTGTTTTGTTTGCAGACGATACAAATTGTTATTGTTCCAGAGAGAACTTGAAAGAATTGGCTAAAATTATGGTTATTGAAATGAAAAAAATTAAAAAATGGTTTGATGTAAATGAGTTTTCACTGAATTTGGAAAAACTAAGTTTATGATATTCGGAAACTGTGTAAAGGAGGAAGAGATAGTATTATCTATAGAGGGAGTATTAATTGAAAGAGTGACAGAATTCCGTTTTCTGGGTGTAATAGTGGATGACAAGTTAACATGGAAATCACATATTGAACATGTTAAAAAAAAGTTGGCTAAAAGTATTTATATCCTGGGTAATGTTAGATATATATTAGATTACAAGACAATGAGAATATTATATTTTTCATTGTTTCTACCCTATCTGAGCTATTGTGTTGAAGTATGGGGGAATACATATGTGACTAATATGAAACCATTATACTTATTACAGAAGAGAGCGCTTCGAATTATGCATAATGTTAAATATAGAGAACACACTAATAATTTGTTTATAAAATCGAAATTGTTAAAACTAGGAGACATAGTGAAATTACAGACTTTAACTATTATGTTTAGGGCGAAAAATAAAACACTACCTCTTAAGTTACAAAGTTTATTTGTATTGTGTTCAGAAAATGGGGACAGCAGAAGGAAGTTTTATTTTAAGCACCGCTTTGCTTGAACCACACAAAGGCAAATGTGTCCAACAGTCATAGGCATAAGAAACTGGAATTCTCTCAGTGATCATCTTAAGTGTTGTATAAATGTTTCTCAATTTAAAATCTGCTACAAGAATAAAATGATAAACCGATATGAAGAAGTTGAAAAGAATAGAATTTAATTGCAGAAAAATGATCCTTTTAGTTTGATTTTTAGTGGTATTGCTCATTGTTGAGTATATTGTTCTGTTTGCTTTGTTTTGTTTTATTATGTGCAGAAAATTGTCATAGTGTAATTTTGGTTGCCTACTTGTATTATCACAGATAGGGGGCAGGTATCAATAAGAATTTATTCTTCTTCCTGCTCCTTTTCATGCATGGAAACAGTGTTACTTTAATTGAAAGGAAGGTTGTGTATGGGAATGCATTACTGCTGTACCATGTGTGAAACAAAAAAATAAAATAAAATAAAATAAAATAAAATAAAAATATCCACTATTCTTCTGCACATCCACAAACCATCTCAGCCTTAGCTCTTTGACTTTGTCTCCAGACTGCTCGACCTGAGCCGTCCCTCTGATGTACTCCTTTCTAGTCCTGTCACTCCCAGTGAAAAGCTTAAAATCTTCATCTCTGCATCCTGTCTTTGTCAGTGCTACAATCTTCAAACCAGACATCATAGCAGTTCTCTCGTTCACATTGCAAACCCTTCCTTCTGTCACAAATCAACCCTGACACTCGATGTTCCTCTGCTCTCCAGAACATACCTCCACCTCTCCAAGCTCTCTTCCACCTGCTCCCTACTCTCACTACAGATCACAAACACATTTCACAGAAACTACCATCAACCTGTCATCAGCAGCAACCTAATCCCTGATGCAGGCCTTGTCAGGCCTGATAGGCGAGCAAAACTAGTGAACTCAAAAGCAAAACCAAGAGAGACCGTCCTAAACTTTTTTCATAAAGACTTATTTCACACAAAAAGGAATTCAGACAATAGAAGACTTGTCTAGAACTCTGGGGAAATGCACAGGTCTGATGAGGCACAGCCAGGTGGTCCTACTGGCTGAGGAGCGAGAAATCCAGAACTCCGCCCCAGGAGGGGCGCATGAACCGGATCTTGACAACCCTAACCTTGAACTCATCTGTCACACTGCATACCTCATACATGCCCTTATACGTAGATTATGAGGAACAACTTTGAAAGAAAATACAAAAAACCAAAACAAAACCCAACCATCCCCCCAATAATTGTACTCAGTCTGTTTGTAAATATAGTAAACATCTAAGTTGAATTAAAAAGAATATTCTATATTTAAAAGAAGACAAAGCATTTCACGTTATTTTAACCCCCACCCCTTCCTTTTATCACAGCAGCTAACTCGTTTCTAAAATTAGATTTTTATCTTTTTTTAGTACATGTTTTTGTCACCGGTCAATTTTGTTGTTCTTTCCAAACCAATGCGCTTGAATGCGCGACATGTCTCGAGGGTCTTTCCTTTCCGAGCTTAAATGTTTGAACACGAATGCAGCACTTACCTACATAAAAGGCCTGAGTTGGTACAGGCCAGTGATGCCAAAAGTTATATTTGACGTTTCAGAGTTTTTGACAGTATCCCACTGGTTTGTTATACTCGATAAATAATAAATCAATGTGAAATTGTGTGTTTTTGTGTTTTAACAAGACACAATTCAGGATGGAACGAATATACCAAGTTGTACACTGCCCCTGTTACATTCCGATAATGGACTGGCCCGTGGTTAGGCCTTTGCAGTGGGGAGTTGTTTGACGGACCCCGCAAGTTTTTCTATACTTTACCTGTTATTTTTGTTTGTCTAAAGAAGGGCAAATACTCAGCTTTTGGCATCACTTGCTTCGTTATTCATTTGGTTTGTCGACGGACCGTAAAGATTAACAGTTTAGGGCGTGGTACCGGGCCAAAGTAGGAAACAAGGTAGATAGGAAGGACGATATCGTTGAGTCGGACTGTCCACGGCTGAGCTTATGATGCCGACGTTGCGGGATAGCACCATGTCCCACCCCGGCGAGAATTCCCACCAAGTCCGGGTGAAAGCTTACTACAAAGGGTAAGAAATAACCATGTATTTTAGTATTTAATATATCCAATTGGGAATAACTTACTAGCACCAGTTGGAAAGACGGCTAGTAAGCTGGCTAACACTAGCTCAGTCAGCTAACGGCTGGCTAATGTTGGGAACCACCGGGTTTCGGTAAACTTGGGCAGGCGGACAGGTGACACTGTCCAGGCGCTCCGCCTGCGAAAAGTCAGTCTCGGTGGTATCTGAGAAATTTTTCAGCTACACGGCGAAATTGTCATGTGGTTTAAATTAGTTAAATCTGTCTCAGCATGAAAGCTTTGGAGCTAGTCTCTCAGCAGCGGGCTAACAGTTGCTATCTAAGTTGATAAGGATTTGGCGTCTTGTTATTGATCGTCTTTACATTTATTTTGTCCTATCTCTGGCAGCACAACATGTCCTAAAATACCGCTTTTGTGTCACTTCGGGAGGCACAATGTGATAGCAGGAAATCCTAATAATTGTTGAGCTTTCACAATAACTGAGGAGCTTTGAAAATCCAAATTAAGTAGTGATGTTCATGCCTTTTCAGTTAGACAATGTAATGTAGACCTATTATTTTCAGCCTCTGTTATCCAGTACTTACGTGATATTAGTTACAACAACGAAACCATGTACCACTTTTATATGCAGATATGATGAGCTCATTATAAATAAAAGTAATTAAATCTAAAGATTTGTTTTTTATTTTGTTTCAAAAAATTATCAAGCTGTAATCAGGTTATAACTGTGTCACATACAGTAAAGGACACATGAGCTGGCAGTGGGAAATCTTTTGGTTTACAATTCTGCTTCCTCAAAAACAGCAGCAACCATCATAAATGTTTCTGACTAGTTTAGGAGCAGTTTATCAACTTTCGATGTTCACACTGTAGCCAGAACTGTAATATCAGGGTTTTGCCTGGCTCAAAAAGGGGTAAAGAGACTGTGTTATTGAACTTTCCAGCATTTTGTTTCTATTTGTGGCCACTTGCTGAACAAAAATCAATTTTAAGCTTAGTGCAAAGATGCTGTTTGAACGTATTCTTATCACAGTTTCTGTGATTTTCCTTTGTGGAATGTCAGAAGCTCTCTGATAGGCGCCAACGTGTTTTCTATAGAGGAAAACCCCGGATAATCTAATATTTACATAAAGGAAAGCCTAAACCAAGTCAGTTAGCAAACAGACTTCAGCACAAGACCTGAACAATAGACATCTATGTATTGTCCATTAATGTATGACATATCCAGGTGGACGGCATTGTCTTTGAGTTTCTGTCATGCTAAATAAGCATTTCGTTTCACAGTTGATTGTCATGATAGAAATAATTGATTACTCGGTTGTTTCAATTATACTTTGCCTCTGTTTGATGGAGTCAAGAGATTAGAGATCAGTCAAGACTTGAAAAGCGTGTAGTGCAAGTCATCTCAGCCATACCCGTGTGACACACCTCAGTACCTCTGTGATGTGTGTTGATTATTGGGTGGCATCTCGTAGAGAGAGGCATGTGAAATATTTCTGACGCGACGGCTGAGGAATCTCAGCTATGCTGCCAAAGAGAGATTGCAGTGTAATGGTCTCATGATTCTGCTATCGGGATGCATTAAGCCAGGATGCCATCTGAGTTGTTTTCTTTCGCTGCAGAAGTTAAGACTGAAAGATGTTAGAGCTAGTAATGCACCAAATCAATATAGTAGATTAGGCAGTAGTGTCATGTCGAAGCTGTTTACCGACTGTTTTTATAAGGCCACAACAACACATCTTTATACACCTTATTGTATGAATCATCGCACAGTGTGACATATGGACTTTGAGAACGGCAATACTTCCTGTGACAAAAGACCAGAGATGGGGAATGGAGCTTTTTGTAGAGCATAAATTTTCAACATTTTCCCCTGTGGACTTAAACACCATGTAACTTGGAAAATTTTCATAATATGAAGATAAAATTTTAAATGATGTCATTTAATATGTTCACATTATTGTTTAAAGAGAATCAAAAGAACAGCTTCTTCTGAGGGAGTGAGGTGGGAGGCACTGATTTTATTTTGTTTTTTTAACTTCAGATCACCCTCTTGGGTTTTGGGCATTGTGACTTGCATTTTCCCGTAAATTCGTGACATTGGTACTGACACAATTCCATTAATTCTGACTGAACCGATTGCAGCTAATTAATCCGAAATGAAAATAGACGGTGGCAGTGTGGCTGCTTGAAAACAAGAGCCTCTTTCATGTGACATAAAAGCGTTAAGACTTAGCAGGTTGTTCAAACACTACAACAGCTGATTTCACAGATTAATTCCATATCCGGTGCTAAAATCATTATATCTGAAGTCATATGCTATAAAACGCCCACCTCCGTGACTTTATCAATGAGCTTACTCTCTTATCTGCTCTTAGTGTGGGGTGTTTTCTGGGTCTTTTCTTCACTGTTTGCTGTCAGTCAGTGCCAGCAGCAGATTGGTGTCAGCCTGTAGCAGTCACCAACGCGTCTTTATTTTTCTCTCATTCGGGCTGCAAACACACTGACCGTATGACCAGCAACTGATGGCGATGCTTTTATTTTATAGTCTGTTTCTTACGGTGGCAGAGGGTCCCAGGGGCTCAGCTGGATGAGTGGGCACTTGTTTTAGAGGGTTTTTTTTACTGCTCTCCCGTATGATAGAAGAGTCAGACAAAAAGACATACACAATTGAGTATGGAGAGATCCGGGGAAAAGTGACTCCTAACAGGGGGATATGTGCATGTGTGGTGTAGACCAAGATAAATCATGAACCCAGGATTCCCCAGCATAACATAACATAGCATAACAGGTCTAGTTGCTGTAAAAATAAGCTAAAGTTCCTACTGTTGAAGGTACCTTCAACAGGAGTTAAAAATAGTTGCCTTTCAGGTGAGATGGTTTGGGGATGTCCTATTTGATGTGGCCCATTACATTCTGGAGTTTCTCTCAGCTGATTCAAGAACATCTCAGTGTACCTGCAGAAGAATGCGAGGGCTGACTATGGAAAGATGGCTTTCCATCTTTTCAGTAGGCTTTAAATGCCACGGCACAGGTAAACACCTTATTAAAACACTTTAAATGTTTGAAAGCTATAGATAAAGAAAGCACTAAAAATGCATAAATTATGCAGAAACGGTTTACAAATTCTAACAAAACAGTGTCCTTATATCGCTATAAATAATTAAAAGTGGTCCTTAGTGTGGTAATGGACCTCTTTAAAACGTGACTTGGCAGGAGATTTTTCTGTGTTTTTAGCTTTTAACCTAGTGCTTGTCTATTTCTTTTTTTTTTTCCTCTAGATTTTTTTTTTTTTTCTTGTTTGTGCTGGGTTTGGAGGGCAGCCATCTGATGTTTTCCTCTTTGCTCTTGTTTTTATGATTCAGCTTATCTTGGTTGTGTATTGAAGCACAAATTTAACATTATTTTTGCTTGCCTTTCTGTAAGAAAAAAGATAACCCATAGCTTAAAATGTTTAAACCTTGTATAGTTTTAGCTTGTCTTCTTAACAAAAACCTCAGTTTTTTTTAATTCACTGCACTATTTTTCCAGGAAAATTGTTTGTGCAGATTTGCCGACACAAACTAACACAAGGTTTCCTGTGTGCCAGATTAACTTCAGGATTCCTGTGTAAGGCATGTTGTTTGGCAGGAAACTAGGATTACACAGGCCTGATGGAGCAGTGGAGTTATTTTCCTCTTTTGAAAGGATTTGCTCTTCTTTGTCAAAGACTCTGCCATCTGCATCCCTGCTCGAAGGCCCAGCTTTGTTAAAAATATGGCAAGCAGTTCTTCCCTTTTCTCGTTATTTTTGGTCTGAAAGCCCCTCAAGAACTCAACTGCCGAGCCACCCACCTAAATGCCCATCTATCTACCAGAATGCTCCTCCACTGTATCTGATTCTCAGATAAATGTGTGCGATTCCTGCATTGTAAGGTCTATGTTGTGTGTAGCTATGGCTCATGTGTTGCATATAGGTGTTAAGCGTAATCTTGTCTCTGAGATCAGCAGGAGTGTGTTTGGCTGCTGTTGTTTTATTGCACAGAGTGACACTCCCTGTTTAGCTCTGCAGGTGAGCTATGTTGCCTGGAGACCACAGCATCCTGCGGTCAACACCAGCAAAGGCCAGACCTGACTGGGAGGAATCAGGGAATTATTTGTTTGTTTTGGAGGTGGGGGGCTGTTTTGGTAAAAATTTTGCATGGCTTCATTACACGACCTGTCTTTTCTTTAGTGCGTATGTGAGCTTTATGTTGGAGATTAGCATCTGTCTGTGTTTTCATGAAAAGCTTTGCTGTGCGTGTGTATGTGGGTCATGTAAACTTGGATGTGGTAGCGCCGAGTGTGAGATGAATGGTTCTAGGGTCTGTGGCAGCCCTCATAGGACCCTTCTCCTCGACCCTCCTCCATGCTTGATCGCTCATCAGTGATGAATAACTTCATGCTGGGCAGTTGGGACTGCAGTCCTAATCACAGCTATCACCCCCTCCTCCTCCTCCCTTAATTTAGCCGTGCCGTAGAACAGGGCACAGGAATGCCAGACTCGTGTGGAATGCTGTTTCCTCCTTGTTCCTCACGAGCGACGAGCTCCTAGTTGCTCATAACACAAATCTTCCACCACTCGAAGGAATCCTATAGCACAGCTTCTTTTTGAGACGGGTCACTAAATTTCTACTTTACTTCTTTACTGTGTTATTTGTCTCGTAACATGTATTTCACACAAATGGAGTAAATGTTTTGAACCAGACTGACCTACTCTCTAATGTCTGTTAATGGGGTGGGGTCTTTGAAGAGCCACTATTCCCGTAAACATGATAAATTAGCATATACTTAAGGAAAAGAGTCTGAAATGCCAGACATAACAGAAGTCTATGCATTTTTATTTTGCCCATTCATTGAACAAAACCTGTTTGGCAGGTATCAGAATATTTTTACACCCACGAAAAAAGGGTGTAATTTGGCAAAAGGGTGTGCTGTGGCCGTTTTTATGTGTAAAATCACTCAGAGAAGTGGAAACTACAGAGTGTCTTTTGTTTTAGTCTCACACAGTGCACAAACAAACCACAAGAACAGCAGTGTGGTTATTATAATTAACTGAAACTAAACTAAAGATTGAAATGGTGTGAGACTCCATTTTACTTAACTTAAATAAAAATAAAAAAACAAAACTGCAGCTGAAACGTGTTGTGCTAACAGAACTAAAATAAATAAATGAGAATTACTCTGCCAAGGCAGCTCACTCATTGGGCAGTATTTAATTTTAAGGGAATGGCATTGTATTTTTTTGTATATATTCTTGTTTTTTGTTCTTTTTAAACTTAAGAAATTTGGGGTGTAGTAAAAATGCCACATTTTGGGACAATTTGAATAAAGTCAGATGTGAAATTAGTCAGCGATCAGTGATATCGGAAGTCAAATGTGACTAATTGTGTGATATTTAGAATCCCATATAACAATATAATTTGCTAATTGCCAATACAAACAAAAGCAGTAATTCTAAGCTTAGTTTTAAAGATAAAATACAATTGATGAAAACTTGAACTGAGTTTCTCTTGAAGAGGTCAGAGGTCCAAAGTAACATAACAATTAGAATCCCCATATACCATTCCCTTTGTGGCTGTATGTTGTCAATAGAAACAATGGCAGTTAGGTATGTAGATTTAAAAAAAAAAAAAAAAAATCTATATAGCATTATTATCACTTTGGCCTTCAGATCACTGTTGACCTTAAAGAGAGGTCAGAGGTCAAATCTGTAAATCTTTTTACAGTACGTGCTATATGTTGATGATGAACACCACACTCATGAGAATCATAGTTATAAGGCTTTTTGTCACTTTTCGTCCAATAAATCATTAAGTTGACGTTGAAGACTAGATGTAAGCTAAATTTTAATGGATTGTTAACATGACCCTACTCTACACCCCACAGACAGAGTGAAACACGCAAACACTACTAAAAAAACTACCTCCTCTGTGGAAGCAATAGTAGTAATAAAAAGTAAAAGTAAAACTGCTTTATTTTTAATCCTTTGTCAGTATGGTCAAACTGAAAAGCCTGAGGGGGCTTTGGTGTTTTATTTTATCACTCTGGCGTGTCTTTTATGTTACTTAGTCATCTGTCTCCACAAAGTGAAATGTTTGTAGTGTAATATCTGTTCTGGACATCTGAAATGTCATTCTTGAAAAATGCCACCTGTATTACAATAATTAAACTAATAAAGACAAAACTGAATATTTTAAATTGTGGAAACTAAATTGAAACCATCATAGGTTTCTTTATTTATGTTACACATAAAAAGTAATAATGTACCTAACTGACCAGTTTTATCTTTTAATCTTCTTGTAGTGCTTTGCTCTGACATCAGGACAGATGGGAAAATTACTAATGCAGTTAACTCCACAGCAAAGTTAAAACTTAAAACTGTTAGTTAACATGTGAAGGTTTCTGTTATGAATTTGCTGAATTACTTACAAGTGAAGAATCCTAATCAAAAGAAGCAGCACGTCAGTCATCAAACAGCTGCGCTTGGTGGCCTTGAAAAACAACCTCTTTCAATTAAGTTCAGCACAGTCATTATTGGTTTGGAACAATCAATAGTTTTTCAATTAAAGTTAGACTTAATGAGGACAAAAAGGGAAAATGACCAAAAGTGTTTAATAGATTTTCAAAAAAAATGCTGTAAATTTTCTGTCGACCGTCTTGTGAATTGAGTGATTGTAAGTGTCATCTTGGCTCATTGTGTCAAGTGTGAAAACACATTACCTTTGTGCTTCCTTACTTTCAGTCCTGGTGAGATTAAAAAAGAGAAACCATTCAATAACAGTCATGTTCCTTATCCACAAGTCTTTTGGTTTTCTTTAGTTCATTATTTAACTGATATTTAACTGTTTATGTGAGAAATTACCTTAAATGTTGGAAATGTCTAAACTCTGAGAATCCAAGGTGAGGTCTTTTTAATTTGTTGCATCATATTTTTAAAACAAAGAATTCTGTAATGTGAGAAGTAACAGGGTTTTCCTGCATCTTTAAAATAAAAACCTTTGAAACGGAAAAAAAGTATTTCTAGCAGGACTTGTTTTTATATTAAAAACAAGTAACAGAAACATGATATATTGGTATTGGCATTTATAATGACTGAAAAATGATGGTTAATAAGAAAAGACAGGAGAAACATCCTTCAATCATGTTATGAGTGTTGATTGAGTGTTGCATTGTCCACCAGAGGCCACTCTGCAACTTCACTCTTGGCAACACGTTTGGAACGCAACAAACACAACAACCAGCGGAGCAGAGTTGTGCTGATTGAAGTCAAGTAATCCAAGAGTTGCTGTGACTATGAAGCACGATTATTCTTAGGCTGTCATGTTATCTTGTTAGGGACTCATAAATAACTACACATAACACGTGCAAGGGAAATTTGTTTGTTTTGTGTATTGTGTCTGCGGAAGTGGCTTCAGAAGATGGGTGCACTGGGGATGGACATGATCAGCAATAATACTCAGGTAGACTGTGGTGTCAAATAGTCCTTTCCCACTAGTACCTACTTGTCTCGACTCAATGCGGCTTCACTCAACTCTGTTTCGGTCATAGAACCTAATGTGTGTGGATTTGTTGTAGCACACGGCGGAAAGTCCTGTGATATCATTTGTATGCGGCATGAATGCCACAATAATGGAGGACATCAAGGCGACGGTATACCTGGTGCCCGTTGAGTGGCGTTTTGTCAGACTTGGGGACTGCTGTGTGGGTTTTTTTTTTTTTTTTTTTTTTTTTAATGCTTAAATTTTTTTTTTTTAGAAATGGCTACTCTAAATGGCTTTAGAGTAGCCATTTCTCTTAATGCCAGGTTTAAAACATGGTGGATTTGATTCTCATGACTCTTTGAGTTATGCCACTGACTAGCCAATTGGTGGCATGTACTCTCTTGAAATCACATTTTTGAATAGTCTCAGATCACTTGGAACCCTGGCCAGGTACTACCACATAATGGAAACCCCTAAAAACTGAGTCGAACTGTTCCGAGCTGATCCGACTAGGTACTAGTGGCAAAGGGCTATTAAGCAATGCCCAAAGTGTGCCAAAAAAATATCCTCCACACCATTACACCACCATCTGAACCATTGATAAAAGGCAAGCTGGATCCCTGTTTTCATGTTGTTTTGAGAGTCACCAGACTCTGTTTTTCTGTTGTCAAATTTTGGTGATTCTTTGTGAATTTCATCCTCAGTTTCCTGTTTTTAGCTGATAGGAGTGGCACATGATGTGGTCTTCTGCTGCTAAAGCCAATCTTCTTTGAGATTTGACATGTTGTGCATTAAGAGATGCTCTTTTGCATACCTTCGTTGCAGAAGACATATCTGAATGTTATTAATTATTAATACAATGTATAGCTTGGGACTTTTTCCAGTGATCACTAAGCCCAGCAGGATTACAGCACAGTCGGCAACCCTAATAGACAATATATTTACTAATGAAATAGAAAATAGAACCATAAGTGGTCTCCTAATTAATGACATCAGTGATCATCTACCTGTTTTTATAGTGTATAACAGCAATTACAGGAAGGTTAAACAGCAAAACACAATAAAATACAAACGAGTGAGAACAGAAGAGTCAATAAACGCATTCAAAAGTGATTTACTCAAGCAAGAATGGGAGATGCTGTATAAGGAAAAAAATATTGATAAAGCTTATGAGATTTTTTTAGGAAAATTTAAACTGTTATATAATAGTCATTGCCCAGTAAAGAAATATAGTAAAAAACAAAAATATGCAGAGTGCCCATGGATTACAAAAGGATTGCAAAATGCATGTAAGAAGAAAAATGCCTTATACAGAGAATTTATAATGAACAGAAGTACAGAAGCTGAAAATAAATACAAGAAATATAAAAATAAATTAACGAGTATTTTAAGGTCATGTAAAAAGGAATACTATGAAAAATTACTGATTATGAATAAAAATAATATTAAAGGGATCTGGAAAACATTAAATACCATCATCAAAAAGGGCTCGGGGGAGGCAGACTATCCTTCGTATTTCACAAATAATGATAGAAACATTACTAATATGAGCGAGGTGGTAAATGATTTCAACAAATTCTTTGTAAGTGTTGGGCCAGACTTGGCTGAAACAATTCCTGATATAACAGATTCTGTAGAGAAAGAAACTAGACTCATTGACCGCAATCCTCATTCAATGTTCTTAACGGTGGTGGAAGAAATGGAAATCATTGATATTGTTGGGAAATCACAAACAAAAAACTCTACAGACTCTGACGACATTGATATGGAAATCGTTAAGAGAGTGATAGAGGGCATTTCCAAACCCTTAACACACATTTGCAATTTGTCCTTACAAACTGGTACATTCCCAAAACAAATGAAAACAGCTAAAGTAACACCACTGTTTAAAAATGGTGACAGACACCAATTCACAAATTATAGGCCTGTCTCTCTACTTTCTCAATTTTCAAAAATACTGGAAAAAGTCTTTAGTAATAGACTTGACAAATTTATAGATAAACACAAAATAATAATGGATAGTCAGTATGGTTTCAGATCAAATAGATCAACATCATTGGCATTAATGGAACTGATCGAAAATATCACCAACAATATAGATAAAAGACAATGTATAGTTAGTGTATTCATTGACCTAAAAAAAGCTTTTGACACAATTAATCATGACATATTACTTGATAAACTGGAGTACTACGGCATTAGAGGAGTGGTGTTAGAATGGGTAAAGAGTTATTTGAGAGACAGGCAGCAATTTGTGAAAATTGGGGAATATCAATCAGAGTGTATGGACATTGTTTGTGGAGTTCCGCAGGGGTCAGTATTGGGACCAAAGCTGTTTATCCTCTATATCAATGATATATGCAGAACATCAGATATACTACAGTTTATTCTATTTGCAGATGATACAAATATTTTTTGTACTGGAGAGAACTTATAGCCTATAAGCAGTTTGGTGATCCGCCTCTATCATCAACAATACATTTTCACCAAGACAACTGCTGCTCAATGGATAGTTTGTTTCTGAGATTATTCTTGACAAACCCTGGAGATGGTTGTTTGGGAATACCCCAGTAGATTTCAGTAGGTTTCTGAAAGACTTGAACTGAACAACCATGCCACATTCAGCGTTGCTTAAACACCTTTCTTTCCCATTCTAATACTCAGTTTGAACTTCAGTGGCATGTCTAGATGCAGTCCATGTGACTGGCTGATTAGTTATTCACATTAACAATCATTGAAACAGGTGTACCTAATGAGGTGGCCAGTGAGTCTATTTTTGATCACTGTGTTCTACTTCTTTCCTGTATCAGCTGCAGTCTTTAGCTGAGCTCGTATCTGTGTTAATGAGGAAGTTGTTTGAAACACTGGAGATTTGGCTAAACTTTAACTACAGCATAGCCGCACAGTATTTAATGAACACCCTCAGCTCCGGTCCAGTCACACGTGACTCAGTTAGTCACTCGCTGGCATCAAAACGGCGCTTGGATCATGTACAGTCATGGTGTTGGAATTGTAGTGCGTGTGTGTGTTCATATACTCTTGAACCTTTGATGTTATCAGGGTTTTAGTAGGAAGTGGAGCTGCCATGCTGGTCCTGGAGGAGAGATCAGACTTGAGGAGTGCTGTTTCCAGTCTTTTTCTCCTCCCCCTCCTCTCACTGGTAATGATTAACACCAGCAGGATGGAGGAAGAGGGTGAGAAAATAGAGAGCGGAAGGGAAGGAGAAGAAGGCATCAGACTGTCTCTTGACGTCAGCATATTATTGCTTTATTCATTCTTGATGTGTGGTTTCGCAGACAGTTTAATACCTGCTGTGCGGAAGCTGTGCGCTGACGAATCATTTCAGATCCTCCTGTTAATGTCTTTCACCAGCTTATTGGTATTAATTATGTTTGTTCCCTTTTGAGGACTGAACCTGCATTGACCCCACACACCTCAGTCCGTCCTTGAACTTGTGTAGTAGCTGCCTTTAAAAGACTGGGATTTTATAATTGTGATAAAATGCTTTCAAGTTGATGAAAATCTGGAACCAGCTGGGATGAAGGCTGTAAAGGGAGTAAGAGGGCTTTGTCCCCGGCTGGAGGTGGGGAGTGCATTTACACATCACTACCTTTTTCCTTGTTTTTGCCCATTCCCTCTTCTCTCTTATTCCTGATCCTGCTCCAGTAGCCGCCTGAGATCAGATCTCTTGTCGCCTGCAGACCTGTAAAAGCTTGTGTTTTACATCTCTACCCCCATCTTATTGTGTAGTAAGCACAGACAGCAGGTAACGTCTATCCTGGCGCTAACATGAAATTATGAGTGGAGTGCTGACTGCTTCCATGGGGATAACTGCTCAGCAGTTCTTATGTTTTTTTTTAAATTTAACAGGTACAACACCATGCAGTGTTAAAGAGTAAAATCCTGCATTTTAGCCAAATTGTTCATTTAAGCAGGTAGAAAAATCTAAACAACCATCCAACACCTACATCCCTTTAATGACTAATTTTCCAAATGTGATGTGCCTGAATGGGACCACACAGTCCCCTCTAGTGGTGACACTTGTGCAAATAACGGGACAGTCTTTTGTCTAACAAATTCATTTAAAGGAAGTGGGAAAAGGCCGTCCTATACCATGTGTATAGTGCTTTGCCCCTGAGTCGTTTCCCCTCTCTCCTCTCTTACATTGTGACTAATCCTGTAAGGACATTTTCCAGTTTACTTTTTTGTGCTAATTGGTTTGTTTTTAATTTGTCACCCATTTAAAAAAATCTTATCTTTGCATCTATCTGTTTCTGCCTACTTTTTAGGGTAACTCCCCCTTTACCCCTAAATAGATGGGGCTCATAAAACTACAAAAAAACAAAAACAAAGCTGGTGTTCAGCAATGGCAAAATATTTTTGCTTTTATGGGATTTTCAGTGTTGCAATGATGAACAACAGATGATGAACCTGTGTGCCGGGGCAGCTATGGGGTGGCAGTCATATCGAGTGATCTAGATGGATGTTTTAAGCCTCCTTGAGATGTCTGGAGATGTTTGAGCTTTAAGAGAGGCGTGGAAACTCATCTATGTATATGAAAGAGGGTGCAAAAAAAACCAAGAGCTTTGTAGCCAAAAATGCAAAAGAATAATTGTTTTATGCTATTTATATTGTTTTCATAATCATTAGAAGCCCAAATCGTCTGTCCATCCTTCCAGGGTTACAGGAGAGCTGGAAGCAAGAAGCAGAGTTACTCTCTGGACAGGTTCCCAGTACATTAAAGGCCAAATTAGCATCATACATGAGATGAAGGTTTGATCAGTGAGGTCTAGCATTGTCAGAAGTTATATTTGTTCTTGACTGAGCTTCCCTGCTTTTCCATAAAGGGACTGCAGTGGTGGACAGTGAGCCCTAAACCACAGCGGTCACGGTCCAAGAACAGCCACTATCAGCTGTGCCATTTTGTTTGAGTGTGCAGCTGTCTCGCTCAGTCCATGGCAGGCTTTCTCGCTCTTGTTTTTGCTCTTTCTCACACCCACAGTCATGCTGTACAGATGAATGCACACACAAATGTGACAGACTGTGACTCACAGTGTTTAAAAAGGAAAAAAAGAAAAAAAGTGCTCTCTCACCTCTTTTCTCCCCATCATAAGTCTGACATTCTCCAGAGTTTTTGTTTGACGACATAAGCGAGAGCGGGGGACAGATTGGAGGAGTAGAGTGTTTAACAAATCTTTATGAGTAATGACTAGTGCTGATACAATCACTTATCATTTGATTAGCCAGTTATTAAATAAAAATGTCAAACTTTTCTCCTTTCACACTCTCAAATCTTTCAGGGTTTCTTACATTTCAATTGAGTATTACTGTATTTTAGATTACTGGCCAGACAAAACGTCATCTTGAACCTTGGGGAGTTTATGATAGACATTTTTTGTTCTGCATTGTGATATTTAAAGGACTGAAAAGTTTGTACAAACAGTAATCAGCAGATTATGTAATAATAACAATACATTTTCTTCAGCAGCCTTAGTAACAATATTTGATGTCTGTGAAGTGGATCATAATATTGTATCCATGTTGCAGAGAATGGATCTATGCATGTACTGATATTCAGATTTGAAACGCTAGTCATTCAGATTTGTTGACTAAGGAGGCCATTTGTATGTTTGTGGAAATTAACAAGAGGTATATAATGACATATAATAAGCAATAAATAGTGTCTGCACTCGGTTTGCACCCACAACTTTTTTTCCTCTCTGCTTATGAAACTTGTTTCTTAAACAATACAGAACAGTGCAGAACAGTGTACTGTGCTGGTTATGGATGGATATAGATAAGATTACATTGCATGTTTTCAGCATCACTGTCTGTACAAAGTAGCAACGTAATGATTCTCTACATCAAATCATACATTGTTTTCCAGATATATTTAGTATCCAGATGGATGAGTTATAGTTTTATGAAGGGGGCAGATGTCGTGTAGGCTGTAGACATGCTTTCTAATACTGTAAGTTTAGGCATTTTAACATGTGAGTCTATGGTGATTGGCTCACATTTGGAATCACCCTCATATGGCCTTTAGAAGTACTACAGCTTTTGGCTTATCATTTTCTTTATTCGCTTTTAACTCCAGAGGTTCTCGGCTGTATAAAATATGGGCCCAACTTCTGGGTCTGAAATTTGAAGGCATCTGAGAAGTACCTTAGACCTGCATTCTTTTTGATGACCACCAGGGGGCGATAGCTATAATTGCAAAAAGAACTTGAAAGCTTCACTTCTCTAAATATGTTCCTGATATTTTATGGTGTAAATTTTTATTCTAAGCATCAGAGATGATTATCCAGGACATACTCATTGGCTATCAAAGACATTAACTACTGAGAGTGCAGTACAGTCAGCTCTGCCCTTTGTTGGTCGCAGCCACTTTCAAAAGATGAGGATAGTAGATATGGAGATGCCAGTCTTGGGGTTTCAGTATAGGACTTCAGAAACCAATGTATGATGGTCACATCACACCCCTAAAAGTGATATGTTGTAGCTGTATTTGTTTTTATTTATTTGGCCTTGGTCTAAATAGTTAATACTGAAATTAATCTAGTTGAATTACTTTTATTGGCTGTGAATGCGTCTAATAGAAAAGGTTAGAGTGGCAGGAAAGTCAAATATTGACTCTGTGGTTGGTATTGATCCAGTATGTCTGATTGTTTCAAGTTAAATAATATACTTGTTTTTCTTTCCTGCAGGGACATCATGATCACACATTTTGAACCGTCCATCTCGTACGAAGGCTTGTATGGGGAGGTGAAGGACATGTGCTCCATGGACAACGACCAGCTCTTCACGATGAAGTGGATTGATGAGGAAGGTACGTTTCTAATCAGACTGCTGCCTCCACCTTAAGGTGAACAGCCATCAAAGCTGGGGCTTTTTCACAAATTAACTTATGGAAAAACAACCATTATAGAAATATGATTTAGGAGCCACGGGTTGAATTTGGCAGCATATGATGAGCGCAGGCTCACATCAGCACATATGTCATTACCACTGCATTCCATTACCATTGCATACGTCTTGTCAGTCCAGATGTATGCAGGCTGATTCAGTCCTTTGTCAGCGGGTTATTTGGCAGAAGTCATTGTGTCATAGGAAAGATGGAGATGGAACCATCAGATCATTCCACTCAGGAGAAGGTCGGCCTGCTCAAACTCATTAGACTCAGATCAGCTCCCACTGATAGCCACCCACGTAAAGTCGTTGGAGTCATTAGTCTGTGCGAGGCAGAAAAGCTGCTTGATGTTGTTACTACGTACTCTGTGCTTGCTGTCTCTCCTCCTGCCCCAAAGTGCACACCATGAACTCAGGTCATCGTCGCTATAATTACAGAATAGACCTGGAGTTTGTCTGTATGTCTGCCTGCTGCTGATGTGTGTTTTTAAAAATACTCCACTTCGGACACTCAGTTTTCCTATAAACAAAATATAGTACTGAATTAGTTTAAGTCTTTAATCCATAAAAATGACATCTAACAACCTTCCCTTGTACCCTTAATTTCAAAACTCAATGAATTACTTTTAGAAAGTTTAATATGGCCATGGCACTTTATACTCAATGGTTACGATAGTCTTTTTCACCATTGTACGTGAAAAACTTGCGATACATCGTGTATATTGGATATATCACCCAGACCTACCTGAAATATGATAAAAACGTCTCAGTTCAGAAAAGAACGCCAAGGGTTGCTCCTAGTGGGCTTCAGAAGTTAAGGTGACTTCTGTATGTAGGTGGCTTTTCTTGTAAACACAAAAATGGCTTCTTAACAATTACACTTAAGCCAGTAGGCTGATCTTGAGATAAAGAGTTGAGAGCCAGCAACCTGAATAAATCATTTTGGGCTTTGGGAAATTGTGTTTATAACAAATGACTCATTTGTCAATCCAGTGAAGCAGTAATGAAAATATTTTAATTGCAGCCATAAATATCAAGGGCGCTCCTTACATACACTGTACAAGACATGCTTGAATAAGCTTAAACAATTAAATCTTTCAATATCACAAAGCATTTTAATACGTCACCTTTTTGTCCATGAACTTGAAAAGCAGAAAATTCTTCACTATGTTTTAAAGCCCAGATTAGTTGAAATTTTCAGGAAACATGATAAACCTGATGAACCCATTTAAAAAAACAACAACCCCATAATAAACCTGATAAACAAAGCATAACTTCTGTCCTCTTCCTGAAACCAAAACTTTGTCTGTACTGATTAAACCAGACTGTCACGTTTACCTTTGACACAATAGTTGCTGCAGTCCACCCACTAATTCAACATCCACCTCCAGCAGTTTGTATCATTTTACATTTGCACAATGTGTCATAGTTTCCATTCCTGTGCTATTTATACTATCAGCATTTAAAAAAAAAAAAAAAAAAATTTTATGGTGATCGGTCGGGTCGAGCGGTAAGAGCAGAATTGAGCGTCGCCTTGCCCAGCCTCCTCACGAGTGACCCTGGACTTTTCCTGTAAATGATGAGGAAGTAATTAGATCTGTGTTTGAGTGGCATTTTAATTATTGATCACTGCACAAATAGGCATGTACAATTAAAAATAAAAATGTTCGAAATAGCATCATCGACGTCTGCTCACACCCACACACTTTCAGTGTTTACTTAAAAGTTCATGTGTTGCGTTTTGTATCACACCTACGATTAGAGTGAATTTTTTTGTATTTTAAATGTCAAACTGCCCCGCTGTTTCGTTCCCCTTTAACTCTTACAGCCTTTTGCACCGTTTACTGGAAATACAGTTTACCTACCTCTTAATTGTCCTTTGCAGCTGCTTCCCTTGTTGTTCTATGTAAAAAAATTAGCATCCACTTTGTGGATTTTCCTACGGCCACATCTTAAATGCCGTGGTTTCCTTTTTATATTTCTAAGCAGGCTTTAATATTTGCATCTAGAAAATGAAATGCTGATATTTTTGAAAGAACAAAGGAGAGGGGGCGTTCAGACACACCTATTAACTAATTAAATTCCAGTAACAATTTTGGCTTCCACTAATTATTAAAACAAGATCATTGTGATGAGACAAATGTGCTAATTTTTGCCCCTTCATAAACATTTTTGTCTCTTAATAAAACACCAGATTTACTCCCTGCCAGACTATAGCAGGGTTATTTTGTAAAATTAGAAAAAGAAATCCACTTAAATGTGCAAAATCTACAAAAACCTTTTTGATGGCTTGGGAGATTGAGATTGGCTTTATGTGTCTCTGTGTTTCTAATCTCTATTGCTAGTATCTATTCTAGAAACATAGGAAAAAAAGGTGTACATTATGTACTCTACACCATAATTTTTATTTTTCTTTCTTTCTAAAGAGGAAGCTCATTGAAACTTAATAAATGTTGTTTTTCTTTCTGCAAGTAGTTTTACTGCAAAGGAAGTAAAAATATTCTATTGTCCTCCCACGTGTGATTACTCCCAGTAACTTTGGTTTCTTGTGTTCATGTAAATGTGGTGAATGACATCTGGTCTCTCCTCCGCTGCTAGGTGACCCCTGCACTGTATCGTCGCAACTGGAACTGGAGGAAGCTCTGCGTCTCTATGAACTCAACAAAGACTCGGAGCTCATTATCCATGGTGAGCCTTTCTGCTTTTCACACAAGTCCTTTTTTTCTCTTTTTTTCGGCTACATCTACACTTTCAGCGCGTGTTCCTGTATGCTGCTGTTAGAAATATGTTAATTCAGACCAGTTCTGTAATAACTCTAAGAAAAGCCTGTTATTGTTGACTCTTTGCTTTCCCAGTGGTCTACTCACCTCCCTGTTGGGCTTTTTTATAACAAGCCAAACTGGCAGCATTACTGTTTGTTCCATTTCTGGTCATTAAGCTACAGTAGAACAGCCCTCAGGCCTGGATCGTGGCTGACAGCCAGTACCAACACAGACTGCCACAGTTTGACTTATTAGTAGTTAATGTCCTCCTTCATAATCAGGCTCTCCTGCTTTTACAGAGTGAAAAGCGTCAGTCCTTAATGTTGTTTTTAGTTTATAATTACAAGCACTTTAGGCACAAGACAACAGAATTAGAACAGAATTACCTTTTTTTATTGTGAGCCTGTGTTCACTGCAATAATAGATCCTAATATATTTAGATTTTTTTCTTGTCAGAATGAAAAACATTTCCTTGCTTTACTCACTTATCTGCAAGCAATATCATTTTTTTTTCCTTTTTAGCATTTCAGAGTTTTTAACGATTTAGATATAAAAACATCAAAATAGACCATGGGACGTGAAAGACACTGACAAAGTGATTTTGCACAATAAGTTACTGTGTAATATTCGTTTGCCAAAGATCTAGTACACACTATCCGGTCCATATCAAGTTATGTTGTCTTTGGATATGAATTCACAGAAACCTCCCACGTTTTTACAAAAAAGCCTTGCAAACATCTTCTGACAAGCAGCAGTGTTCATTATTTGTTAATTTTCAGTGTTGGAGTTTGAGATTCTTTCCTATTTTCGAGCTGGGTGGGGTGATCTTCGAAGAGCCAGCCACCCACCACATCGGCCGATGTGATCTATTTGCTGATAGATTGGCATTTGTAACAACCAGTAAAAGGAAAATTAAAGTAAAAGGTAAAAATGAGACAGAAGAAACGGCCGTCAACCATGTTATGAGTATTGATGTTGTGTAGTTTGCGATCTCCACCTTCCCTGTTGGAAACAACCAGCATGCAAGCAGAGTTGGGTGGAGCGTAAATGAGTAATCGATGACTTGTTGTGATAATAAAATAACATTAATTTTAAAGTGTATGATCCTATTTTCTATTTTAAGGACTTTTAAATAACAACACGTAACAAATGTTAGAAAAATCTGTTTAGTGCATCTCTGAGGAAAAAATCTATGTGTCTGCAATAAAAATCCCATATCAAACAGGCTGTAGTCATGGCTACAACACATTTCTATGAGAACTATTATTTTTTGCAGCACATAATAAAGAAAAAGAAATCATATAGTTTGTCCAGCAGAGCATGCCTGACTGCAGACAGTGTTTGACAGTAAAGTGATAATGTTAATTAAATTTACTAGTGCAACTGCAATGCTTAAAACCGACATAACAAAAAGTCAACCTAAACATCTGTCCGGTGGCTTGTAGTTTTCTTTCTTTCTTTCTTTTCTTTTTGCTTTTTATGCATCAGTAATCATGTACATTTCTGCTTATGTCTGATCACAGATGGCTAAATAATGCATACAACAAAAAGGCATCCAAACATATGTTTAATGTGCCGCTGAACTGTGAAACAGCATTACTTCTGCTGCTGACGACTGTTTATGGGCCCCGCAGCTAGTTTACCATCTAAGCTTAATCTGTTTGACATAGACACAACCTCATGAGTCCAGGCTGAGGGGCGATGGTTGTATATGTGGGTAGATTTGATTGGCAGGCTGTGTGTGTTTCAGTATAAAACCTGGGGCTGTGGATAATGTAAAGATTTAATATAATCAGAGGTGGCGGGTCAAGAGTGCAGCAGATTCAAGTGTGATGACTGAAAGAGGATGAGTGAGACATGAAGGGGGATGTTTAGGAGAGGAACTGAGGGCTTCGTGAGGGGCCACCAGGTCTGCTTGTTAACGAGCTCTTTGGCTGTAGCCCACGCCTCGTCTCTGACTCACGCTGCCCCCAGTCTAACTCGAGCGGTCTCTGCTGTCGACTTTGATAAAAATTGTCTTTTCCCAGTTTGTGTAGTATCATACACAAATACACATCATACACACCTGAAAAGAAGTTTTCCTTTTGCTACAGGTTCACCGTGACAATGATAGAAATGTCTGACTTTAAGACTGTCTAAAGTTAGTCATCCTTTTTCTTTCCAGTGTTCCCCTGTATACCAGAGAAACCTGGCATGCCTTGTCCGGGAGAAGACAGTGAGTTGAACCTTTTCTTTCTTTATTTTTACCTCATTTTTAGCAGCTGAACAATCCTGCATTTAACTTGTATTTCAAATCTATCACACACCAAGGAAACCTTAAAACGGCACAGTGGTGTAATGGAGACTGTTCAATGTCTGGGTCCAAGTAAGGACGCTTAACGAGTCTGTGCAGAGAAACAGAAGTTTGTAAAAGCATAGAAACGAAGTACAGTTGCAGAAAATAAATTATCATTTGAATATGATGTGTGCACAAATTGTCTCCTGAGGACAGGAAGTCATGTTTGAGTAACCTCGGTGTACAGTGAAAGGCCTGTAGGTTTATCCAAGTGAAAATACAGCACAACAGTTACATAACTGAAAATTAAAAGCAATACATGCGTGCAGGAGATGGGATGTCCTTACTGTATGAAGATACTTTCAGCCAAAGCAGAATGATCCCTGTGGTGGTTTGATTTAGATTTTATACCGGATGCCATAACCCTCCGATATATACAAGCTTGGGCTCAGCACAAGGAGAAAGCTTATGACCTCTAAGGCTGGGTTTGTGTCTCCTTCCAGTCTGCTTTGCATGTAAGGCAAATGGGTTAACTGCTACACCACAGAGCCACTCTGTTTTTCTATAATTTAGAAAAACATCCACCTCCATTACAAACAATGTGATTCAATGGCTGCCTATGAAGCTGTGAGACAGTGTCAGGCTCACACTACATGATATTTTTGTCTGTTACCATGGTCACTGTGTGAGATTAGGTGATTATACACTCATAAAATCCTTCCTTTTCATCACCAAGAGACATGACAGACTACACGTTCCTCTCATAGGTGTAGTCCTACCGCAGAATGTGCCATAATGAGCCTCTGCCACTTTTTTCCAGAGTGAAGAAGTGGAATAATCACACTGAATAATGTGGTTCAAATTCACTGAAGTTTATTTCATGCAGGAGAGCCAGTAAAGACACATTGATGGTTAAAAGTCATAAGAGATGCCAATTGATTCACAGCTTTGACTTGACATGCAAGAAATGAATTCAATGTTTTTACCTTTTTAAAAATCAAAGAGAGAGTATCGAACCACATTTATAAACTTTAACTCAAACAGTTTTAGCACTTTTCAACAAACAAGATTACACAGAAAATCCACAAAACGTTGCAGAAAGTGTTGTGATGGTGGTGTTTCAAATATGGTTGTGAATTTAGAAAGTTTACATTTTTGTCCGATCACACGTGTGAAGCTGGATGCTTTTTTTTCTCCCCTCCCTCCACAGAGTCGATATATCGCCGTGGAGCTCGACGCTGGAGAAAGCTTTACTATGCCAGCGGTCACGCCTTTCAGGCCAAACGCTTCAACAGGGTGAGACGTAATGAATTGTGTAGTTCTCTGCACTGCTATGCCTATTTTTACGTTTTTGGGTTTTTTTTCTTCGATCATCTAACATGCTTTAATTCAACAGCAGTTCATCAGTAACAATCGAAATACATACTGTTTAGAGGAGCTTTCATGTGGTTGCTGGTAGGTAGCATAACAACAGCAGTGACTCCAGACATGCTTGCAAACGTATGGGACGGGTTGGACTATCATATGGACGTATGCCGAGTGTCCAGAGGGGGGCACATTGAGCACAACCATGTATTTTAAAATTACTGCAATCTTCAATGTAATTGTGTCATTCTTTTTGATACATCCTTTATTTCCCTTCTGTTTTGTACATTAGTGTCTAAATATTGCAGTGGCTTAATGGAAGTTTTAAACCTCAGTGATTTTAAAGTAGTAAGGGGGTTGATTCTAGACGAGCAGACTCGTTCATGTTTCAGAAGTCATTGTTGTCTCTGTGCCACTCTTTGGATTATTCTGTGTACTTGATTATGATAATGATTTTTGCTCCTCTCGCCCACCCGAGCAGCGAGCCCACTGCGCCATCTGTACAGACCGAATCTGGGGTCTGGGAAGACAAGGCTACAAATGCATCAACTGCAAGCTGCTGGTTCACAAGAAGTGCCATAAACTGGCGACAGTAGAGTGCGGCAGACCGATGATCCATGTGAGATCTGTTACCATCAATTAATCAAATACACACTGAACGTTTGTCTCTGTGCTGATTGTACTTTAATGATGGATGTTATTCTGTAGGATCCAATGATGCCCAGCACACAGCCGAGTCAGCTAGACCCACATGAACAACCAGGTAACACACACATTTAAATCATTTCAAGTTTTAAAGCACAGTTTTCTCTGTTAATTTACATAATATAGTCTGTGAAATTAGCCTCAGAGGCTCAGTTATGTAAGACGGCTCCACAGTGCGTTCGTGCGTTATCACCGATGACTGACGGCATCACTGCTGGGCATTGGGCAGGTTAAGTTGGGTTATGTTAGGTTGCGCCTGTTAGAGTAGCACTATCCACCCAACTCGGTTATGAGTGGAGATGCAATATGAAACTATAAATGTTATAATGTGATCATGTTAATTTAATGCATCAATGGTAGGGCTCTGCAATTAACCGAAATTTAATTTCGGCTCCAGCTGCGACTTGCAGTAATTTTGAAAATAAGACTGCTGAGATAAAACAATTTTTCTTTAGATTTTTTTTTATTTATTTATTTATTTTTTAAAGCATTACCATCCCCAACCACCCGAACACACACATGCACGAACATGCACCCACGCACAGGCTGTATTAGCTCAGGTAGAGACTAGGTTTGAAGCACACTACCAAACAGTAAATGCCTGTTGTTTCAGAATTTGAGGTATGTGATAAATAATCTTAACACTCACTAGATTTAAAGTAATTATTATTTTTACCACAGTTCAGTGGTCCCGTAAGAGCACCCTGTATTCCAGTGGGTGCAGCAACACACCCTAAGACAGCACTTGTACTCCACCAGAAGCACTGCAGGGCATTTCAGAAGCATCCCAAAAATGTCTTTCCGCTCTGCGTCATGAAAGATGTACACAGAGTCAGTTTTTGATTAAGCCTGTGTGCAAATTAGCACGAGGGGAAGTCAGTTTGGTTTTGTTTTTAAAATAAAAGACCTCATGCAGACTAAGACCTGATTTAGAGTTCTGTGTAGTCTTTGTTGAGCCTACGATGTAGCCTTAGTAAGTGACCGGCGTCGTCGGCATTTACACATACTGGTGTATTGCATGTTATTTATCGTGTGGGTGTGTCCCCAGTGTTTTATATGTGGTGCTAGGCAAATAAAATACTAGGGCTTTCCCTGGATCCCCACTCTTTGTGGTAGTCAGGTTTTTCCGGGGGAAAATACATTCATTTAATTCTTTGTACATTCTCTTACATCAATCCTGATAGTTTCAGCAGTCTTCCTCTAGGAATTTGCTGAGTTTTGTGAGTCTTTATATTGATGCCATGGTTATTCTTTATACTAGGGTGATGATTTTTTTTTTCTTTCATTGATAAATTTAAAAACTGCGGTGAAATGAACAGGAGAAATCAACAATGCTGAGCAGGTCAGTCACAATAGTTGCGGGCTAAGTTGACCCAACGTTACAGAAGGTTAATTTTAATCTTAATTTCCCACTGAAGCATAAATCAAACACGCCACAGACTCGCACCATGTGTAATCCCGGGGATTAGGAACAAAATGTGGAACTGATTTTGAGTGCCCATTATTTTATTGCCAGTGTTTAGATAACACCAAACTCAGCAAGGAGCTTGAAAACCTGGACTACACGTTGATCAGCTGATTTTGGGAGCTTACCAGCAGCTCCAGATTTAGGTGCAGTCGAGTGGTTGAGAACTTTGAAAGAGGTTAGGATCATTGTTTGCTGTTAGAGGGGCACCTAAAGCTCAGTTTGCCATTATTGAAGTGCAGATGTCCTTGCTTTACTGATATTGTGGCTTGATTAACATTAAAATAATTTATAAGGTGTAAAGGCATACTTTCCTACTTATGTATTCACAAAATGGTCTGGTTTTGTTGTATTGCTAAACAAGGGTCAATACAAACTGGCTGTTTTCTTTTCGAACCAAGGAGAGAGAAATTGCTCTGGTGCTGCAGAGCTGTGAACAAAGCGTGTGACTGTCTCTCACCTATTTTCTCTCATCTCTCCCATTTTCCTTTTTCCTCTCCTGCCTCCCCCTCGCCTTCTGTCTGTCTGTCACTCTGTCTGTCACTCCCCCCCCCCCCCCCCCCCTCCCCTCTCTTTTGCAGGCCCTCAGAATAAAGACTCCAGAGAAAGCTTGACTTACGATGGAGAAGAAAAAGAGGTGAGAGAGAAATCTTTTCAAACGCTCTTGATACGTGACTCATAATCTGTCAAACCTGTCATGCTGACTAGATGGATATATGTATATTTAGAAATTGGTGCTGTTTGGGTGAGAGGGAGAAAGATCATCTGTAATTGGAAGCAGGTTTTCATCTGTGAGGATTTGGGTGATCCTTCTTTCACCTGCTGTGCATGCTGGATGCAGAGAGCGTGGAGACGTAGGCACCCGTGTAGTGGTGTTGGTATTGATTTCCTTTGGTAGAGCTAATAAAGTAACCTTTTATCACAGCTCTTAACACCAGAGGCTGATTAATGGCCAGGGATGCAGTTTGGAGGTTGGTAGGGAGGATTGTTGGATGAGGCAGGAGAGCTGGAAATGGATAAAGACTGAATTGAGTTGGACGCCGATAGACTGAGATAACATCATTCGGCCTGCCCTCTTTTATCTTCAGCTCCATGTGTGACTCTGGGGATGGGGTTGTCACGTGAAGGGATGTTAGATAGATAGGTAGTCGAAACGGTTCACTACAGGATAGATTACAAGAGAGCAGAGAAGGCGGGCGAGGAAACGGTGAAGGTGGGAGTCATGTTTACAGAGAAGGAGGACTATAATACAGCCAGGGCCTGATCTAATGGTAGCAGCATGATGGTATTAAATCGAGACAAGAAAGTCATTACTAAGATTTATTGCCTAAAAGTGGTGCTGGGAGCTTTTTTAATATCATTTACAAAATCACCCAAAGGAAATCACACTCGTGCTCAAACCAACTCATCAGCTCTGTCAATAGTTCAGTGGAAAAAAATTATCTTGAGAAAGTCAGAGCCAAAACGATGCGTGATTAATCGGCTCAGAGTTGAATTCATTATGTTTTTGCTACGATAGTATTTTGTGCTTGGCCCCATCACTGGGGTTCCTTACCTTTTTATTTTTTACATTGCACCTCGTAGGCACGGAGTAGCAGAGACACAGGGAAATCGACTTCCAGTCTGGGCCTGGCCGACTTTGACCTGCTGCGGGTGATCGGCAGAGGTAGCTACGCCAAGGTGCTGCTGGTACAGCTGAAAAAGACTGAGCGCATCTATGCCATGAAGGTCGTCAAGAAGGAGCTGGTCAACGATGACGAGGTAAATCAGAAGAGGTGTAAAGACTGCTGATGCCTGACATGCTTACCAGACATAAAATCACCTTTAATAAAGGAAAAGAAAGAAATCAAAGAAATCTGGATGAAATCTGATGAAATTTTTGTACTTGTGTATCAAGGGCGATCTATTATATTCTTTTTAAGATCCATATTTTTATTCTTTGGAGTCGCTAGAATAGCTTTGTATGATTCAGTTCAAAATATTTGGTTTATGCTATACGAGACTCCCTCAGATCATCCTTTGTCTCAAATTAACAGAACTGTACCGTAAATATGAGAAAAGGTGGGCAGAGTAAAATGGAGATGGCCCGTCAGAATCTAGTAATAGATCCATGTCCTGATCTAGACCGCAATCCACCTGTTGGTGAACTAGGATTTAGAGCATCTGAAGCCTGAGCTTTTGGCTCACACGATCTACTTACACATACGGTGAGCATGAGTTCATAATAAAGGCTTCTTAAAGTGTGTAGTTTCCACCAAAATGGGTGATTTTTGTTGTCCTACGCAGTGGTTTGAAACACATTTTTACACAACATCATGGAAAATGATTATTTGAACCAGTGTTTTTGCTCCTTTCTGTGTAGGCGTATGTAAAGAGGAGGCAGTAAGGCCGTTTTAACAGCTGCCGCTAATGATCTTTTGTTTTAGTTGCTCATTATTTTTTGTCTTTGGTTAACTGTTTACACAGTAAAATGTTTGAAAAACAAGAAATTGACAGCAAAGTTTCTTAATTTACTAAAGTGGGACCTTCAGTTTGTTTGTTTTGACTGTTCAGAAGTCCAAGATCCAGAGTGTTTCAGTTTTTAATGCTCACATGGAAGGATTTTCAAGCACAAAGTGGCTTTTTGTTCTTAATGGCCTTGAATGCCAGTAATTATCGAAATAGGTGCAATTATTTTTAGTCAAAACATCATTAATAGTTGACTAATCACTTGAGATTTTAATGTTCTCTTACTGACTCTTTAATAGATAATCAACTGACTCGATATTTTACTGTTTTTGATTTATTCAGACCAGCAAACTCCAGAGGTCTAAAGCTGTATATCTGCGAGGATGGTGCCACTGTCACTAAAGTCCATACAGTGTGACAAGACGCCAGGACTCGCTCTGTGAGGTTAATTAATAATTAAGCAATCAGTCTCCTGTCAGTCTAATTAATATGACTAGAACAATCAATGGGAGCTGTTATTGCTAACACGCTGATTGGTGTCATGTGATCCAGCATCGCTCTTATGTATCCCTTAATACTCAGAGTTAGACTGGCGGCTTTGAAGAGATCTGTCAGCCTAAGAACGTGCAGATAAACCATCACGTCATGGAAAATTGATCTCCGTGAACACATGTAGCAGCACAGCCGGTGGCAGCGGGAGTAGTTAGCCTTGATTAGGCGCACTTAGCGTGATTGACAGATTGACAAGTGCTTCTTGATCAATGGCAAAGTGTTGTGCCGTCCCTGCCCTGTCAGCGTGAGCAGCATCCGTGTCCAGACATATTATCATCCAGCTACCGATAGAGGCCAGCCCCCGCTTCTACTGGCTCAGCCGTTTTCCCCCACCGCTGTCCACCTTACACACAAGTAACTCTCAGGCTTTGTAGGATGGTCGATGGAGCCCTGTGCTTATTCAGCTTTTAGTTAGCTCAAGGGCACTATGTCACAAACATCCCTTGATTGACATTTGGGTGTTTCTTTGTGTGTTTTTGTTCCAGGACATCGACTGGGTTCAAACAGAAAAGCATGTCTTCGAGCAGGCCTCTAATCATCCCTTCCTGGTCGGCCTTCACTCCTGTTTCCAGACAGAAAGCAGGTGAGCTTTGCTATTGCATGAGTCGTGATTATTATTATTATTATTATTATTAATTTATTTATTTCACTAGGCTTTGGAAAAATCCTCTGTATATAAGAGCTACACCAATTTACAGGTCTAAGGAGGGACTGCTGCCTGAATCAGGTTATTCTGGTCATTTATTCAGATTTTTAAGTTACAGTTTTTCTTTCTTCTGATTATCAAACAAAATGATTGAGAAAGCAGTCAGTGGGATATAAATCCAGAGCATACCATACCTTAAATTTTACCGTCCCAAATGAAATGAATCTAAAGACCCAGATTTCTTGCTACAGTTACATATTTCTAAATTTTCTAAATAAAGCTTCACAAATGCATTGCATGGCTTCTCGCAGAATTGCACTGTGCTTGTGGCAGTATTGGAGTCAGGGTGCAAAAAGAGGGACACCACACTTTCTTAAATACATTAATAAATATCATTAAATATCCCCATAAGAGTTGGACAATCAGCTGTCTTTCAACTGAGTTCCTCATCACCACGACAAACATGGTGAACCAGCCGTAATGGACGGCTGCAGGTTCTAGTTTTCTGCAGGACTTCTGTCACCAGCAGCATTACACCACGATGGCGTTAGAATTTCTGAAGATTAGGCTTTTTGGGGATTGGTATGAACATAACCTGATCAATTTAGGGATGCACAAGAGGGAAGGGCTGGGGCTACCTGGTTGGCTGAAGGGGATTGTTCACTAGTAAATAATTTGCACCCTTGTTAATACACCTGGACAACACCCACCCTAGAAAAGTAAAGTTACAGTCAGTGAGTAACTATGTTGGAGTAAATACATAAATGCATCCCTGTGCCTGCATACGTTTCCTCCTGCAGCCCAAAGACAAGCATGTTAGGTGAACTGGTGATTCTACAGTGGCTGCAGGATGTGAGCTAGCTCAAAGTGCTGTGTGAATGAGTGATTGGTCCTGGGGTTCAAGACTTGGCTTGTCTTCTACAAGTATAAAGTTGGTGGTTCCTACTAGAGATGGCACGATACCACTTTTTTATGTCCGATACCGATACCATAAATTTGGATATCTGCCTATACCGATATGAATCCATTATAGTGTTTTTTTTAATCAATAAAACTGTTTTTTTAATATCTTGCTGCATTTTGTATAAGTTCATACTCAAGTTTTAAAAAAACAAAAACACTAAAGCTATTCTGTTATACCTGTATGTAAAAAATACACTGCACCCAAAATATTTCATAATTCAGCAATACTGATCAATCTAAAAAACTTAAACCTACTCCATCCTCCTTATTTTGGTATTTTAAAAAGTACTTAGCGTAAATACTAAGCAACCTAACTAATAGGGTTCCAACTCCCAGCAACAAAAAAAAAAAAAAAAAGGAAACCACCCCTCACGCTCCACCTTATGATGCTTAATCGATGTAATCAACCTTAATTTGATGCAATGTGGAAAAAAATGCACAGAAATCAATTATTTTTCAAGAAATATTAAATGGATTCAACATCTTTCTTCAACAGAATTGCAGACTGCACAGATGGTGCCTTCCCAAAGGAAAAAGTACTATAGCTTACTAGGGTATATATATTAGACTTAATAGTTACTATATACAGTAATGGACTTCTATTCATTTTACATCAAATTAAAACTTTGGGTGCAAGATTCAGATAATTATTTATTAAAAGCTAGACATTTTAAATGAGAATAAGAAAGAAAAGTATTTCTTTGTGCCCCCCTTTTCCCTGTTAATGCCCTATCAGCCCCCCTGGCTAAACTTTGCTAGATCCGCCCCTGCACAGTTACCAGCTGTCAGCTACATAGAAAAAGATCGCGGTGTACAAAGTAATATTAAATAAATTCTAACAACAGCTTATCAAGCTTAAACGTGCTGCTGTTGTTTATCCGCTGGTTTCCTCTTTCTGGTGCAAAGTGGGCGATAAACAAACAAGAGAGACGGAGTCGCGACAGAAAAGCCGATCAGCTGATCATTAAGCAGTTTCATGATTGAAGTAGCAGCAGGGGAGAGAGAGAATAAGAGGCAGTCGCTCCATATATCGGTTGTTAAGCTTAATGCTGGAATGCTTTACAAACATTCAGAGATGAACTTACACACTTGCTTTACTTCTCTCTGGGATAACTTTCTCGGAGATGAAATGCCGGGTTGGTAGCGAGGCTACAAATGCTGAACCAGACCGCCGACAGGTCTCGCACGCCACAGCCGCTCTATCACGTGATGCATACTGCTCCGACTGCTAAGGTTATGAGCCGAGTTATGCCATGTGCTTTCATGATATTTAATGGATCGGATTACATTTTTATTTCTCTCCGATATCCGATCCAGTAATTTAGGCCAGTATCGGACCGATCCGATACGTAATATCGGATCGGTCCATCTCTAGTTCCTGCCCACTCGAAAGCATCTTTAGGCAAGGTACCAAACCCCAGATGAGGTCATCAAAACACCATTGTACAACAACACAGTTAAATATGCCGCTCCTGTGGTTGAGGTATTATTACCGTATTTTCACGACCATAAGGTGCACTGTGCTAAAAGGCGCAGTCTCAGTTATGTGTGCCCTTACTGTATTTAACACACACATAAGGCGCACTGGACCATAGGGCGCATACAAGTACCGTATGCGTATTTAAAAATAAAGCGGGAGCAAACCTGAATTCGGTACCTTACTCACATTTCTATTGCCGGTAATCGTCATCATCAACAACACACAAGCATACAAGTGTGCGTATTTAAAAATAAAGCAGGAGCAAAACTGAGTTTGGTACTCACATTTTTATCATCAATCAAACCCATCGAAGTCCTCATCCTCTGTGTCTGAATTGAACAGCTGCGCTAAATCTCCATCAAACATGCCAGGTTCACTGTCTTCACCGTCAGAGTCACTTTCCGTGCCGTGCGGCTCCTCGGAAACGATGCCGGCTTTTGCGAAAGCTCGAACAACAGTGCCAGCAGATATGTTAGCCCAAGCATCTACAATCCATTGGCAAATTGTGGCGTAACTCGCCCGGCGCTGCCTTCCACTCTTAGTGAAACTGTGGTCTCCACCGGTCATCCATCGCTCCCAGGCCGCTCGCAGCCTTACTTTGAACGGGCGGTTCACACCGATGTCCAGCGGTTGGAGTTCCTTTGTCAGGCCTCCCGGAATGACAGCAAGCTCACAGTTCATTTGCTTCACAAGTTTTTTCACATCGGCTGTGAGATGGGCACGCATAGAGTCACAGATCAACAGCGATGGTGATGCGTGGAAAAAAACCACCTGGTCTCCTTACATACACCTCCCTCAGCCAGTCTTTCATCATTTCCTCATCCATCCAGCCCTTTTCATTTGCCTTAATGATGATTTCTGCTGGAAACTTCTCTTTAGGCAAAGTCTTTCGCTTAAAAATCACCATAGGCGGCAGTTTCTGTCCATTAGCATGGCAGCCAAGCACAACAGTAAAAGAAGACTTTTCATACCCCGTTGTGCGTATCGCTACCGTGCTGGTCCCCTTCTTCTCCACAGTGTGACTCACCGGGATGTCAAAAGTGAGCGGGACCTCGTCCATGTTTGTGATGTGGCTGGGCTGGATGTTTTTGTCGCCAATGTGTTTGCTGCAGTAGGAGCGGAAGATGGCCAGCTTATAATCCGCTGGAAGTTGCTGCGCTACCGTAGTCCTGGTCCGGATGGAAAAATGGCACCGTTTCATAAAACGAAAGCACCAAGACGGACCTCCTTGGAAATGTTCAATGTTCATCTCTTCAGCTAGTGAAACTGCTTTTAGCCGAATGGTGACCGTCGAAACGCTTCTCCCGCTCGCTCTTTGCTCGATGATCCACCGCTCGAGTCTTTCCTCCAACTCGGGCCACCTCGCCTTATGTCCGCGGAAACTCAGCTGCGTTTTCTTGACCTGCCGGAGCTTGTTTTCCAGCTTCCTCCATTTGCGAACCATCGATTCGTTAATCTTAAATTCTCTCGCCGCTGCTCGATTTCCATGTTCCTCCGCGTAGCTGATGGCCTTCAGTTTAAACTGTGCTTCGTAAGCGTGTCTCTTTGCCATTTTCAGGGTTGTTAAAACAACGATGTCCTGCATAATGCACATACCTGTTCTTTTATACAGGTATGTGCGATTGTCCCGGTATATACGATCAACGCCCACACTTCACCCTTTAACGTTCTCATGGTGTTCTCTACTACGTCCTCCTTACAACACATAGGGCGCACCGCGCTATAGGGCGCGCCGCACTTTTTGAAGAAAATCTAAGACTTTTAAGTGCGCCTTATGGTCGTGAAAATACGGTACTTCTATGTAAACAAAACACTTGTTTTTAGGTCATTGAAGCGTGTTCATGGTTAAGGTTATAGGAAAATCCCTGTCGCGGTAAAACATGTTTTGTGACAGTAAACGTAACTAAAATGACAAAGATTGGTTTTAGAAGCTAACACATAAACAGTCCCTTGTGTTTCATTATACTTTAATCCCAAAGCAGCGAAGAGAGCACAAAGAACACAAGCAACACAAAATTATTAAGTGCATTTTTATTAGGTCATGTGTAAGGCCTGGGTTAGACTTCTGCAGGGAATCTATGTGGGACCTACAGTTTCGGCATGAGTGGCAAACGTCATTGCCGACATTTACGTTTGTGCTCCTCTGTTCTGTGTTAAATAGCTTGTGGTCGTGTCCTGGTGTTATATGTGCGGTTACACCCACGATGTAAACAAATAAAATGCTGGGACTTTTTCCCTTCTGGGTCGCCTCTCTTTGTTGTGGACAGATTTTGTCACTCGAGTTTTTTTTCAGTTCTTTGTAGATTCCCCTTTGATTCCCTTACATTCCAGTAGTTTCATCTGTCTCCCACCAGGAATTTGCTGACATTTGTGAGCCTTTATATCAATGCTATAATTATTACTCCTTATATTGAGGTGTCGATCAATATTCACTCACTGATAAATTAAAAAACAGCGGCGAAAAAGGTATCGCGGGTCGGGTTACGGTGTAGTTATGAAATGTTGGTGGATGTATATGTTTGAAGTATAAATCAGTCAGGCTGCTAAGTTATAGTAAAATCAGTTAATTTTGGTCATTGTTGGAATCTCTTATTCACTAACTTCAAATTTAAATACAGGGTTATATGGTAGGGATTTTGGCCCTACCATATAACCCAACTGTCTGGTGGTGCAGGTAGGAGCTAAAAGAGCCTCAGGCAGCAGCAGACTCATGGGAGACTCGTGCAAACCTGCAGGTGGACTGTGAGGCCCTGAATTTTGACTGTCATCAATATTTCTCAAGTTCCTCTGAGAGAGCGCCTTGAGGCAACTTTTGTTGTGATTTGGCGCTATATAAATAAAATTTAATTGAATTGAGAGGCAGATTTAATAGGTCTTAGTGATCGAAGGCTTGCTCTCCGTCATAACATTTTGAGCTGAACTGAAGAGCAAGTTTGAGATTTGAGTGAGGGGCAAAAGTACGCAGCTGTAAAGGAGAGATGTGTTCTTTTTTTGTGCACGAGAACTTAATAAAAGCAAGAAAAGTAATCGCTTAGTGGAAAAATGTTTTGTTATGTTTTTATCGCCTTTGGAAGTAAAAATTTAATTGAAGCTGTAGTAAATATCCACCCCAGGCTGACTGTGTTAGATGCAAGTTTTATACAGTGAGTGTAATAAAATCAGTAAAGCACATTAGCAGGAAAAAAAAAAATGAGAGCGCTCATCCAGCCACCCTGACAGATGTCTTATGGATGATTGAAAGATGACTAATTCTGTATTTAAGAGAAATTAACTTCTGTTTCTTTCTGCAGACTCTTCTTTGTTATTGAATATGTGAATGGTGGAGATCTCATGTTCCACATGCAGAGGCAAAGGAAACTCCCAGAAGAACATGCCAGGTACAGTCTGGCCGTTTGCTTCACGTGTGATTAAAGGGACAGATGCGTTTTTAATTTCTTTATGCAGCTGGAGCTGAATTTAAAAACACAGTAATTTCCCTCTTTGGGTTTCAGATTCTACTCAGCAGAAATCAGTCTGGCGCTCAACTACCTCCACGAGCGGGGAATCATCTACAGAGACCTGAAACTGGACAATGTGCTGCTGGATTCTGAGGGTCACATCAAGCTTACAGACTACGGCATGTGCAAGGTGTGGTTTACGGATTAATGTGGTTTGTAATGATACCGCAGTGCACTTTGGATAAAAGCACCTGTACAGCTGCAGACGTGTCGGTTTACAGCCCTCTGAGATGATCTCACAGCTGATGATCTTTCTTTCTTTTTTTTTCTTCTTTCAGGAGGGCTTGAGACCTGGCGATACGACGAGCACTTTCTGCGGTACCCCCAATTACATCGCCCCCGAAATACTCAGAGGAGAGGATTACGGTGAGGATTACGACATGGAAGCACTTACCAGAAATGCTATCTAATTCTGCAGTTAGAAAGTGTGTGAGGCAAAACTGGGTTTATCTGCACTAACACACTCAAGCTACATTATATATAAACAATTCAACAACTGTAGACAAACGTAGGAACACATTTTCTTTGGATACATATTAGTTTTTTTAATTTAGGATATATGTAATTTATTTAAATGGTGCCCGACATACAGCAGTGATCTTAGTGCACAAAGGAAAACTGTCACCACTGTCGCCAATACCCCACAATACACAAGCCAGGTATCTTACACTGTCACCATAAACCAGGGCTACTAGTGGGTAGTGATTGGTAGAAGAGTTTTTTGCAACCCCTGGGTTATTTATTTCTTGGTTTAAAAAAAACAAACAAAACAAAAACACCTAGCTGAAATTTGTGTATGGTTCTGCATTGCAATATAAGTGTGTGCAACCGTCTTTAAATGTTTTCCAACAGTTATTGAAGCTGTTATTATTTAAATCAGCTCTATTTTCAGCAAATGTAATGATAAAGTGCATTAAAAGTTTCCTAACTACACCCTGAAAACAAGTTTTAAAAAGCTGTTTTCTCCTGGAAGTTGCTCTTTTAGCACCATCTTTGCTGTTGGGGATTTCTCAACTAATCTAATCTGGGTAATTCAGGACTCCTCTAATGTCTCTAATGGTGAGGCACACCTATTTGCAGGATGGGCTTAATGTGAGAGGGGGAAAATAGGAGTGAGAGATGTTCTGTTACTCGTGTAGTCCTCTAACTTTCTTTCTGAGGTGTCATTTTAACCCCTCAAATGTAGCAGAAATCACATTCTGCCGTGCCGTTAGCTTGTCCACATGGGGATTTTTGGTCAAAGTTATGGTTTATATAGCATCCACACCCCTTGATGAAAAGTAAAGACCCAGTTGGGTGACATTTAATGTCTAAAAACGGTAGTTTTTAAAGTTAAATAGCGTGCTTGTCTGTTTCTCTAAATCTGCTGACCTCTGCCTGTGTATGTCTTACTTGCCTAGCAGCCATTTCTGTCTTCATTCAGCAGCTATTCAGTTAATGCTACATTAATTCAGTTAATTTGCGCGGTTTAATTATAAAGTTGAGAGACAGCCCAAAAAGAAATGCAGTAAAATGTAAAAATGTGCAGATACATTTGGGGGGGGGGGAAAGAGGCATTTGTAATATTCATTGAATCACAAAGAAGCAGATTGAGGAAAAAATTAAGTTGTAAAACAATTTTGTGAAGAAAAAGTTTGAGATTTTGAAATGCTGATTAAACTTCAGTAGTACTAACAGTTGCTAACACAATGGGTTTGTTTGATAACATTAACTCCATTCTTTAACACTGGTTCATCTACAAAAGGCATTTTGTAGAGGAAGCCGTGCACTAACAGAAGTAGCTCGACTTGAACGGACAGCTTTATTCTCACATTTCGTCTTTATTCTTGAAATTTTTACTTTATTCTCAACATTTGGACATAATGATGAATTAATCATAAATAAATACTGCTCCATCTAAACTCATATAAAGAGTCCAAATTGTGTGAAGCTGGCAACTTAAAGCATCTCGTAGTTCAGATGTACTTTCAGCTTCTCGGTGAAATATCAGTTTCTACATCCTCAGTGCTGCGTGTTCGACTATCCACACACGCAATGCTGTAAAAATAGAAAAGCCTCCTTGGTCACCAAATGTGGTGTCATGGCAACAAATTTTACAGTTAAAAGAAAAAGTTTTTGATTGTTTTTCCCTCCTTTATTTAAAAAAAAAAAAACAACACATATGAGCACAGCAGCTGTTTTTAGACACAGTAGGAACAGCACACGTGTGAATAATGAAATTAATGACGGCTGGGTTTGATTTTAGCTGCTCGCTCAGCTGTCGCGCTGCCGAGGCTGCTTACAACACCTGCGCTCTTCATACTGTGATGGCTGTAGTGGGAAAGTTGTTTTGTTTTTTGTTTTTTAAATGGGCCGAACGGCAAATTGTGTGGACATCAGAGTCACAGCAGGGGCATGTGTGATCCAGTGTAGGTCCACCATTGTTCTGAATGTGATCCCTTATCATTCAAACTGTTAACCCGATCAATGAGATGATTATACTTCACTGACTCCACGATGATCACACCTGCTTGTCTTTGTGTACAGAAAAACAAATGTCAGGCCCTTTTTGGGGTTTTTGGTTGTTACTTATGAAAGAAATCAGCAAAAAACAAATTCACTGGGTAAATGCATCAGTTGTTTGTTTGAGTAGAGGAAGTCATGTCAGATCTGACCTTTTTTTTTTTTTTTTTTTTTTGGGTCTTTATCTTTTAGTCTTTACACAGAAAACTGCGTTCCAGGGTTTTCTTTCCTTATTTTAATAATAATTTACATACATTAAATTATTTTTAAGTTTAAAAAAAACTTAATGAAGTCAAAGACTGCATATAAAAGATGGACTTTTATATAAGGGGCGACTCGTGTGGCTGCAGAAACAAGTCAGATTGTATATATGATCTTCACATATTTTTATCCAGAACATGAGAGGAGGGTGTAGTTTAGGGAAGGTCTACCTTGTCCCTCAGTTTTTTGGTCTTCCCCTCATTTATCATGTCCGGTTTCAAAACATCAAGATGGCGATAGCCAAAGGAATCAGTTTGAGGATGCCACAATGGCATCTAAAATGTTCTGTTTTCTCTTTCATGTCTGCCTTACTTGTTTTACAACTTTCACATCATTACGGCTTCTTTTCTGTCGTTGTTTTGACAGAAATTTTGAATTCACAGAAATTTACCCTGAGTAGATTTTAAATTTTAAGTTGTTTTTCAGCTCTGTCTGTTTTCTTAACATTAGGGAGATATGGATATTTAATGTGATTGGAGGATTTCCTCCTTGTAAAGAAGAAACTGGAAGTTGTTTTTTCTGTAGCCACTTCCATTTTCGATCCAGTTTCTGGTTGGCAACATATCAGGATTACTTAAGCTTTGTTATATCCCATATGTTGTGCTGCTCGCCTCACATTCATATTGTGAAAATGTATGCAGTTTACATTAAAAACATCCTTATATCTCCATGTTTGCCCTTCTCCTTTCATGCTTATGTCATCAAGTCTTGTCCTGTTTTAAATCACATAGTAACACTACAGTCTTCTGAAATCTGTGATGTGGAGCAAAACCAGATGTTTGAAGTGACAGCTAAGATTTGGTGAAATGATGCAGCTGTTCAGTTCCAATGCACATGTGCCAAATTCAAGGCCCGCGGGCCACATGTCTCTTAATTTTTAAATACATTTGGCTCGCTCCGTTTTCTCAGCTGAGGATGAGGTTGAGCATCTTATTAGCACTATTAGCATTATTTTCTTGACTAAGTATTATAAAGACTACAGTACTTGTTTCTAGACTAGCTTAGAGCTTTATGTGGACCAAACTGTAGGTGAGAAGGTGGTGTGAGACATACAAATGAATTTACTGGAAATGCATCTGTCCTTCATTTTCTTTCAGAGTTAAACTGATTGTGACATTCCTGCCCTAATGGCCTAAAAAAGAAAGAGAGAGAGAGAAGTAGGCAATCTGAATAATGTTCTTGTTGTCGAAGGTGTGATAATATACAGAAACCCCCACTTTTAAAGTGAAGGTGGTTGCTATAGTAACCCTGACATGCTGGTGTACTTTGAAGTTTTGTAAGTGGCAATTAAAAGTTCCTCCTGCAGTTGTCGGTCATTTGTGGTGTTTTGGCGTTTCAAAGCGTCAGAGCTGTAACGTACGATATGTGTGTGTGCGTTTGTGTGTGTGTCCCAGGGTTCAGCGTGGACTGGTGGGCACTAGGCGTGCTCATGTTCGAGATGATGGCGGGCCGGTCGCCCTTCGACATCGTCGGCAGCTCCGACAACCCTGACCAGAACACAGAAGACTACCTCTTCCAAGGTAACAGCGTGCTTCTGCGGTTCGTAAAAAAACTGCTGAGTTCATGCAACACCTTCATGTCGACACCTTTCTATTGGCTTCTCTCAATACCAGGAACATGCCATCTGTTACAGAGAGAAGTGTGAAACCATGTGTGTCCCCCCCCCCCTCCCACCCCCCACCCCATTATTTTAGTATAAATAGGGTTTTATATTGTGTTTGTTTCTTATAATTAACAGTGAGGTGGGTTAACAAAAAGCTTCATATCTTGGGCTGCTGCGAGCATACCCAGCAGGATTGAACTCATAACAGCAGCAGTGTTGGCACCATCTCATCCTCTCCTCTTCTTGTCCACCCCTTGACCCCTTTTCTGTCACCTCCTGCAGTAATATTGGAAAAACAGATCAGAATCCCACGCTCGTTGTCAGTCAAAGCTGCCAGCGTCCTCAAAGGGTTCCTCAACAAGGTAAGAGAGGGTCTGACAGGCCTGTAGCAGTGCCACCTCTTACTGGCATTTTTTTTTTTTTTTTGGGAAATGTATCCACTTTCCTTCCCAATTCTTTCTTCTCACTTTCTCCACCTTTCTTCTCGGGTATTGGACTTGTTATCTTTCCCTTCCACCATAGTCTCCCACCGTCTCTCACCCTCTTCTCGCTCTCACTCCCACAGGATCCCAAGGAGCGCCTGGGCTGCCACCCTCAGACGGGCTTTGCCGACATCATGGGCCACCCGTTTTTCCGAAACGTCGACTGGGAGCTCGTGAGTGATTCAATTTCATCCTCTGCTTTTCTCAGTCAGTTCTTTCAAATGAAGGAAATCAGTATTGGTGCATGTTGGATAGGTCAAAATAAATCCATACAATCGATTGCGGGGGAAAAGGGGGAGAAAAACAAGAGCTGCCGCGAGACCGCAGAAGGTCAAATCTGAGTGCGCAGGGTCGCCGTCTCCTGCGCTCTTTCTCCTGCCCTGCAGGTATAGACGCTCTGTCAATACTGAGGTTATTAGCTGTGGGGTGAGACTTGTTTCTTTGTGAAGAGCAGGCAGCTGGAAACAGACAGGCCAGGCAGAAGACTGACAGCAGCAGATACGATTACTCACTCTCTCTCACACACACACACACACACACACACACACACACACACACACACACACACACACACACACACACACACACACACACACACACACACAGGAAGTTTAAAGACGGAGAGGAAACGAGAGGGGACGGATCACACGGGGCCGATATGTCGATCTCTGCATGTCCGGATTGTCGAGCAGTGATTCATGTTGACGAAGAAGCCATTAACACTCTAATTTCAGCGCCGCTGTTTACAAATCGTTTCATTCACAAATTTCGGCATGATTACTGGAACCTCAGAGAAGCTCGTAGGTTGGCTCAGATATCGCTGATGCTTTCTCTGAAGCTGCGGTTTGCACTCGTTGCCACTAATACTGAAAACCACATGCTTGACTGGATTCTTGCTATGACTGGTATTTGTGTCTGTGTATAATCCTTATTTATAGTTTATGCCTGAAAACCAGTATGAGTGTGAATACAAATGTAGAACGCAGTGCAGGAAATGAAGATGTGGACCTGTATTTACAGATGTTAGTCACTTGTTTGGTATCTCGAAATGACTTGTAGAAAAAAAAATACCGGTGAAATTTAAACTAGGGCTAAAAATACTTCGTTATTTCTGTTGCTTCCTGTTATCAGTTTCAGCGATGAGTAAATTATCACCCAGGAGTCTTTTTAGGTTCCTGTTTTGACCCTTAGAACCATGAAATGAGTGTCAGATGAGACTCACGGCCTCATGTTGATATTAGCTTCAACCTTACATATGAGCGCATGAACGAATGAATAATGTATGTATTGTTAATGTATCCAACTGAAGGACTGATGAGCTGATGGGGCCCGAACTGTGCTCATGGATGAGCTACAGCAGGGGTCGGCAACCTTTCTGATGATGAGTGCCATCTAAAATTTCCTCAGAAGTCAATGTGCCAATGTTATGCAATCATAACGCCCTATATTAACAGTTACACATTATATCGAACCACTTTATAGAATTATATTTGTTTGCAGATGTTTGCAGCTATCAGCAAATACTTATCAGCTATTTTGAAACAAAAAAAGACACTTTTTATCCATAACAAGAACTCCATAACAGCAAATGAACTGTACAACAGAAAATCCAAATGCTATTTATGGTCTTCCCACAACAATAATAAGAAAAATAAACTGAGCCAATATGGCATGTTTGTTAATACAGAGATACACATGTTAATGTGATCTCTGGTCTCCCACTCAGAGACACACGTCTCCGAGTGTCCAGCATTCAGACGGCTACCTGAGGACACTCTCCGTGTGAGAGAAAAATCTGTAGAGCCAAATACTGTAAATAATATCCCTGCAATGTTCTGAAGACAGTTAACCTTGTCAGGTAATGATGTCCAGCAGGTGAAAATGCAAGCTCCATGAACACGCACAGCTGTGGATTCCAGCTGCGTTCGTAGTTCTGCAAACTTTGGCCCCCACAGAGTCGAGCTTTTCAGTTCAATCAGCTGCATTTCAATTAACTGGCATTAACTCGGCCAGTTAATGCGAGACAAATCCAGCTGCTCATTAAAGCTTTCTGGTTTGATCAGTCTTGAGTCTACGGATGTATCCATGTATTTCCGTGGTGTGATCTCTGGTCTCCCACTCAGAGACACACGTCTCCGAGTGGGAGACCAGAGATCACATTAACATGTGTGTCTCTGTATTAACAAACATGCCATATTGGCTCAGTTTATTTTTCTTATTATTGTTGTGGGGAGACCATAAATAGCATTTGCATTTTCTGTTGTACAGTTCATTTGCTGTTATGGAGTTCTTGCTGCGCTGAGCAGAGAGCTCCTGAAGCTTTTGAAGTGTCAGAATGTGGAAATTTCAACATTGCTTGAAAAAACTGCCAGCTAGCAACGTCCCTCTCACCGGTAGGCTAAGTTATTTTTAGCCAATTACAAGTTGAATCTGGTAGTTGGGGTTGTTAGCTCATTAAGAAGCCAGTATGGCACAACTAATGTGTCTATGCGAGCTAACTTGCGATGTGCACCGCTGGCGCGGCCATTTATTTTTTTATGCACCTTCTCAGATTAATTCACTGTGTGTCGTGCCCGGGGCTGGACTGGGACAAAAAAACAGCCCGGGCATTTTGACTAGAGACCGGCCCACCAGGTATTGAAGCCTTTGAATGAAAACAAACGCTGTTGTGACAGTGATGTACACTTTCTTGTTGGTATATGTATGATTTCTATACATTTTATGTCAGATAAAAACTTTGGTTGTAAGATTCAGATAATTATTTATTAAAAGCTAGATATTTTAAATGAGAATAAGAAAGTATTTCTTTGTGCCCCCCTTTACCTGTTAATGTCCTACCTGGCCCCCTGGCAAAACTTGGCTAGACCCGCCCCTGCACAGTTACCAGCTGTCAGCTACTTAGAAAAAGATCCTGGGGTTATTTGTCTCTCAGAAACAGTTCATAGCTTTCCTTCAACTCATTCATGTCACCTAAAAGGTAAACCTGTTTCTCCATCACCTGTTCAGTAAGGACATCTCCTGGTTTCATCTTCATGTTTCCCTCTCACCACATATCCAAACCGACATCATGACCAGCAGCTTTACAGCTGTGGCTCCAGCAAACATCAGCTGATAGTAGAAATTAATATTAAATAAATTCTAACATCAGCTGATCAAGCTTAAACGTGCTGCTGTTGTTTAGCGCGGTTTCCTCTTTCTGGCGCAAAGTGGGCGATAAACAAACAAGAGAGACGATCAGCTGATCATTGATCAGTTTCATGATTGAAGTAGAAACAGGAGAAAATATGAGAGAAGAAGAGGCAGCTGTGCAGCGTAAACACAGAATAATTCCAGCTTTGTGTCTTTTTCATTGTAGCTGAAGTCCGGGACAAACTGTTCCTTTTCACCTCAATAAGAAACGCGTAATATTTTCTCTGAATACCAGACGATTCCGTTTTTTAATGGGATGGTTGACAACTCTACTAATTAACCTTATGAATAAAATAAAGTTCACTATCAGTAACATCATAGCACCCACCCAGCTGTATAGAAACTCCGTCATGCTTGTTAGTTCGCAGTACGAGTTATTGTAACTGACTAAAAGTCAGCACAACGAAAATAAACTCAACCTAAATTTGTTATGTATCTGACCCAGATAGATTGCAGGTCATAACTTCTTACCTGAAGTTCAGTTCACCTGACACTCGGACCGGCGGCCGCCTCTGGTCTCTCCTCCTCCTGCCTCCCCTTTCTCTCATCCACCTGCTGGCCTCTGTGGAAGCGCCGCCATTGCCACCACCAAACAACTGAGCTATTTTTACACATTGACCAGCATCTGGCCAATCCACCACCTCTCATTGTTTATACCGTTACAAAAAAAATAAAATAAAAAAAATCGGCACATAAAAACGAAAAATCACCAACAATGCCTGGTGGGCCGATGGCCAGTCCAGCTATGGTCGTGCCATCAGTTAATGAAAATGACAACAATTGGAGGGGGAGGGGGGGGGGCGGAGTTTGATATGCCAACTGATAAAAAATGAAATCACATAAAGTAATGACAAAGATGAGGCAAACACGACTTAGTGTGATAAACTTTGTTTGTGAACACTTTTATTGAACCTTCTTTATTTAATTTATCTGTTTTACTTACCTGTCTCTGTTGTTTAAGGAAAAATAAAATTAATTAATTAAATAAAATTAATTAATTTAATAATAAATAATTTGATTTTATGTTAAGTTGTTTAAGGTAAAGGATGAAAGTGAATTTTGCAGTTTAGGGCTAATTGTGTTTAATACTATTTGTTTTTGGGGTTTTTTACTTAATTAGAATGAAATTATACTGTTGTGGTATTTTTAGCGATGAGAACAAATCTGTCATATCTGAATTTGCTGTCACGTATTCGTCGTACTTTACTAAAAAAAAGTTTACATTTTCTACCCATTTATAAACTTAATTAACTCTCAAGTGACCTCATCTAGAGTCATTTTGGACGCCCGCCACATGTTTATATGCGTTGTGACATTTTTAAATTGTAAAAATACTAACCTACCTCCAATATCTTAAATTTCTCATATGAAATTGGCCCATTGATGTGGCATGGATAATGAAAAACTGTGTCATCAAAATATTACTCTGCACAACATGCATATATTACAGACACACAAGATATCTTTACCCCTTGAAAGCCTGTTAGGAGTGAGCCTTGAAGCTCTTTTGTAGAGTGATCAGCTTCTATCATATTCTGTCAATACTGTGTTAGACCTCACATTTATTGATTTATTATAGAGGTCAAGGAGAGGGGTCTCTGCCTATGCAGCTGCCTATGGAAAAACCCAGAAACCGTTCAATGGGCATCCAACCCTCGTCTTTATTGATATACCAGGAGGTGGTCAGGAGTGATGTGTATGCTAAACAGAAGCCTGGAAGCAACAAAGGATTAATAAAGCACCCTGACTGTGAAGACTTGATTGTAATTTGTTGATCAAAGTTAGTTTCGAGTTTGGTGTTAGGCTCCCAGCAAACTGTAATACACAGTTCACTCAAACACACCTTAATAATTAAAACAGTCTGTTATTGAAAAGAAAATACAGGAAATTTATATTTGACTAAATTTGTAAACTCTCTCCAGAGAAAACGACATTTAAGTACATCAGAACATTTTAGTGTGTTTCATAGATAAAGACAACTCTTAAAAGCCATTAAAAGCATTACTGTATAAATTATAGTATGGTCATTTAAGTGTTAAACTAATCCAGATTAAATCTGCTTTAAATCTTTTAAAGAAGACAGAGCACGTAACATCAGCTTTATCTGCACAGACAGACAGACAGACAGGGCAGCTCGCCAGGATCACCATGACCTCTTTTCCCTGTTTGGTCTGGAGCTGAGACCCAGCACTCGGTCAGAGTGTCTGGAGGATCAGCTTACAACCCTCCCACCCCGTTTCCCCCAACGCTGATGTTTGCCCCGCAGTGTGCTCTCTGGCCTGCAGAGGGAGCAGTTATTGCCCTCCAAACAAGTGCAGTAACACTCGGGACAGAGAGCTGCACGTACACTGTGATAAATGAAACCACAGGCAGAGGAAATGAGTGGAAGTCCCTAATAAAAGTTTTTACTCTGTGTTCAAATTTTTTCATATATCTGTACCTGAGCTGAGGTGATGCAAACATTTCCCCGTTGTGGGATCAATAAAGTCTTATCTTATCTTATCTTATCTTATCAAATGCTTTTGAGTGGAGAGGACGTCACTCAGGCCTGATTACAGCTGCGGGAGAGCTTATCCTCTCAGAAATCCTGTTGGACAAACTCATATACAACCTTGATACAGTCACTATTTGAAGCTTCTTAATAAGACTGCAAACAAGGATTGTTTCCATTATTCACAGATTATTTCTCAATAGATTCATCTCTTAGTGTATGAAAAATATAGTCACAGTTTCTCAGAGACCAAACAGATGCTTTGAAATTAGATTTTTCTGGCCACTCTGAAAAGCTCTTTTTTTTTTTTTTTTTCTTTTTTTTTTTGGTTAATCAATCACAAAAATACTTGCAGATTAATTTTCTATTAAGCAACTAATTGGTTATTTAAAGAATTATTTAAAAACTGGGTCCTACCTTCGTCCTTTGCTTTACTTCCAGCTGGAACATAAACAGGTGGTCCCTCCGTTCAAGCCCAACATCTCAGGGGAATACGGACTGGACAACTTTGACGCCCAGTTCACCAACGAGCCAATCCAGCTCACGCCTGATGACGAGTGAGTCAGCGCTTCATTTTGTGCTCATTTCCTGTTGCAGCCTCAGTTTTCTGTCGATTTTAACCAACTTTTTGATCTTTTCTCCTCCATTTTTTTTTTCCTTTTTCAGGGACGTCGTGAAGAAGATCGACCAGTCTGAGTTTGAAGGCTTCGAGTACATCAACCCTCTGCTCATGTCGGCGGAAGAGTGTGTGTGAGGGGGCGTGGCGTCTGTGCACACGCACACCACACCACACACACACTCATGCACGTGTTTACGTGGCGTCTCAGTGTCTTCAAGCTGCATGTTTACGAGACAACCCGATGACATCCACCTTCTGTTCGAGGGCCGCACACATGCACAAGTAGAACGCTTATTTGCCAAATCGAATCTCACACTCTGCCATTTATAGCCACTTGTCCTTAAGCCTACCTTCTTTCTTAATTATTTTTATATCATGTAAATCTGCACTGATATCAGAAATATCTCGTCGGGGCCTCTTTGTCGGTGGCCAAAGTGGCTGCTAAGTTCTTCCAGTGTCGCTGTATGTGTGGGGGGGTGGGGGGGAAGAGGCACGGCCCCCTCCCGACAGATGAACTGAGCTTCCTCTTCTTCCAGCTGGTGGGGTGTTTTCAATCCATATTTTATTTGTACATACATGAAAATACTAATGAGGATAAACGTTAGACAGCGACTTTTTAGCTTCAAGCCAGTCGGACAGCACTGACATCTTAAAGTTTTTGGAATTAGCTTTGTCACGACGTCCCCCGCCCTTCTCTGTAGAAAAAATAATAACACTAGCCTTTAAAAAAAAAAAAAAGAAAGGAAAAGAGTAGAAATGAAAAAATAAATAAAAACAATATATTTTTCTCATGTTTTGTTTACCATTTGTCAAAGTGTTAAATGTTCCAGCCCTGAGTAAAAAACAAAACAAAAAAAAACATGAATGCTCAACGTCTGGACGGTAAGGGGCTACTTCAGGTCCCTTCTTCCACAGTGAAGGAACCGAAGCGGCAACGTAACACTAATAACAAGGAAATGCTCTCAAACAGTGAAATGAAGACGCTCGTTCTGGAAAAATGGCACACGATACCTGAAAGCTGGAGCACGGGTTTTTATCTTTCTGCGCGGGGGCTGTTGGTGACGCTCACATTCATACAGAACCAAAAACTAAACACATGAAATGTCTTGCTGGTACGTATTAGAGGGTACAGAATACGTAAGGAAGATGTGCTGTCATAGAAATATATATATTTAGATCCCCCTCTTATTTTAACACTTTCTAAAAATTTATGATCTGTTATCAGTCTTTCTTTCTTTGGTATTCATTCCATGTTTGTCTTTTTTTTTTTTTTTTTTTTTTGTGCTGCAAATCAAATATTAAAAGAAAGAAGAGCTCAAAAGAGCAGCGGACCGCACCGTGAAAAGGTTTTAAAGCTGTAACCCATATCCACTGGACTCAGTTTTTACCATGTTCGGCCCACAGTTTATTTTCTGAATTAGATATTTTATAAAACTGTTAAAAACATAAAGCATAATAAAGACTCGCTCTGTACCCGCAAACTGTAAGCGGGGGTGCACAAACCTCCAGGTCCTCTGGCGGAGCACTCTGATCTGTTACACTTGTTACTGTTGCTTTGTTGTTTCTTTCTTTTGTGGATATGGTTAGTTTTGATTGTTTTTTTGTTCTTTTTTTTTTTTTTAATCACTACATTGATTCCAAAATGTTACTGGGTGATCCCAATGGAAACACTTTTTGTTGTACTTGTTGTGTTTTGAGGATGTTTGCCATCCACAGGACACTGGTGAACTTTATTATTAGCGTTCAGAGAAAAAAAGAAAAAACAGACACTAAAATAAACATTTTATTTCTCTCCTTGTGGTAATATGTGTTTGTTGGTGTGGCTCTGTCTTTGGTTTAAAAGGCACTAGTAAGTACAAAAGAAGCGGAAATAAATTAGAGCTCTTAATGAATTATAAAGATACTATTTAGGAGGAAAAGCCTTTAGTACGTTCAATGAAAAGCAAGAATTAAAAAAACAGAACTAGAGGAAGTGGGAGTGAATGCAGTACAGGGTTCAGAATTTCATTTTTGTGCATCAGATATTGATTGTGGTTAAAAATACAGCAACGTTTCTACTGATTTGTTTGATTCAGCCACTAAAAACATATATGTAACACTTTTTGTCCCTTGGGTTATCTTCAGAATAGTTATCATGTGGTTCAGAGGAATAATTAATATTCAGTACGAGTTTTCATTTCCCTTTGAGGAGCTTTGGCAAGTAGATCTCCGGTGACGTCACAGCAACATCACCGCTGCTCACCGTGCAGCTGAGGATTCAGATGTTTTGATAAAAAATTTAACACGGTTGGGAGTTGGTTTTTTGTGCCAGGGATGAAACGCTGGGTATCTTTGCCTCTGCTCCTTTTCTCTCTACATTTTTTTCCTTTGAGTCTGTCTCTCACTGGTCCCTCTGATTACATCACTCAGACATCAGAGACCCTGGTTAATGATGGAAATAAACCTTTTGGTTCTTGGAGGTGCATCATTTTACTCTGTAAAGCATGTACTTCCTGTTTCATATAATTTAGTTCATTTCACTTTCAGTCAGTGTGAGTGAGTGTACTTCAGCGGTTACACACCCACACACACATTAACTGATAGTTTCAGTATTGCATACAACAATTCCCATCATCCTGCTATAAATTAATCTCCTGTTCTTGAGTATAACCGGTGGTCTGCACCCTGTCATTCTTCCATTAATGAAGATGTCTGGTGATTATACACTGATAATGATACGCCTACTTCATCGAGAGTCTAGACTTGGTTAGATGTAACGTTATTTCTCTTAACCATGGAAATAATTCTGTCATCATCCACTTCAGTCGTCCTCTGTGGTTTTTCAGGCCTTTCAATGTTGCTGAATTGTCCAGTGCGTCGATTCTTTTTACAAACGTACACCAAGCATCAAATTTATTCATTCAGATAATTAATGACAAAGAAAAATGTGATTCGTATAAACAATGTACACCAATCAACTAACTTTTATTTGACCTGATTCGATTACATTTGATATTGTACATGTATAACAAAATTTACACATTTAATTTAAAGTGAGGATTTTGAGCTCTTTCTCTTTGAGCTCTTTTTTGCTCGCTCTCTCTCTCTGATGGGTTTATTTGATTTATTTTGGTCTTTAAGCCTAACGATGGCGTCCCTCACTTGTGCTCTCATTTGTTTGAAGCTCACATTGAGAATTTAAGTGACAATTTACCAAATGCAAGCTTAAACCCTGAAATCAACTCGTATTTTGTCACTGAGTAATCAGGGAACCAAGATTATTATTGTGATCTAAAATTAAACTAAAACTAGATGTGAAAAGAGAAAACTTTCAAAAATTCTATACAGTGACCAAATTCCAGATTTTAAAGTGGTTTTAAGTGGATGAACAACTTGTATACTTTGAAGTAGAATAATACCATTTTTCACCTGTTTATTTTTCGCAGACACGTCGTAGACTTTTTAATCTGAAACCCTTTCTCAACCTTATGCAGTCGTAGATTTCATATCGCTGGATTCAGCACAGCTGGACCTCTTCATCAAACCCCGGCTGGTGTTTTTGTGATGGTCCCAACCAAATCTGCCTGCAAATAATTAATTTATTTTTATTAATGACAAATATGTTAATGCAATAACCAATTTCACATGTGGGAGAGAATATGAAATACTATGTTATGCTTTGTTATACTAGAAGCAAAGACAGGTAGATTCTTCCTTTTGGGATTTGTGTGTGTGTGTGTGTTTAAATCCATCGAGTAGTTGTGAAACTTTGGCAATAAAAGTTGTAATTGAATAAATAAAGTATGCTGCACCAGTGACACCCACACTGGAGCAGTTTTTCAGGGTGGCTCTTGCACTAAAGAGGATTTTTCTTTCTTTGGTGCACTCTTGGGCTCATGAAACATCACAATGGGACTTTTCACTGCTGCCCACTCCCAAACATGAGCTCTCACCCACACGAGTGTCTGGAGAGAAGGGAAATATACTCGAGGTGCAAGGTTGTGCTCTTTTACTCCAGCTCCCTGTGGCTCTGATGGTCACATGACTCCTCTTTGACTTTTAGAAGGGTCTTGTCATCCCTAGTGGGCTAAAAGGTCACGAACACAGACAGCGCTGTGCGTTAAGAGGTGAAAGTTAGGTCATGGAAATAATGGTGTGTCAAAAATAATAAAATATATTGATTAGTGTGCTGCAATAGCTCGCACAGCAGTGGGCAGGGAACCATCCTACTCCTCTCAACCATCGTAGAGGATGAACCAGGAAATTTTGTAGAAATTGCTCCCTTTGTGCGACTGCAGAAGACATGGTGCTGCAAGCAGGGCAGCACCAAGGATAAATGTCTTTTGCATAATTCTCTATTCCCGTGATGGCATATTTGACATTGTTCCTGTGCCCTCTCTGGTGGAGAACAGGGGTAGGCCTCCCCAGGCGCTGTGGCTTCACATCGCCCAGTGGAAGACACGGGGAAGGCTAACCTTGCATAATTAATGATGTAAAACAGGGAACGGGCTGAAAAAAAACATCCTGTTCTAATTGCACTTATCTTGTTGGGTGTTTTATTCCGTCCCTGGGGGGATTAATTAAGCAACACAAAAATTATACTTAGTAAAACACACGGTGAGGTGCATCTCACTGCTTTTAGTGGCGCTCTTCACTGTAACGCTAATGACTTACTCTGAGTGACTAACATCTGCAGTCAAACATGTAGGCTTGTTTCTTATTTGTCACTTAAGTGACTGTAAACAATGCCATTAAAGCTTCTTGAGCCATAGTGTAACAAAAACATGGGACGAACACCTTCATATTGTGTGTAAATGAGTGGGGCTGACAAATGTGCTCAGCTGCAGTAAAGACAGCAAACCGATGACTGAAAAGTGAAAAAAAATCTTATCAGAGATTTCAGTTTTAGTTGGTTTGATTTAGTCGTTGGATATTACACCACACTCCACTTTAAAGATTAAAGACTAAAAGTACTTTTAATTTGTCTTCAAATTCAGCAATACTCTTAATCCATGTCAGGGGAACTGGGTGTCTGCATGTGTCTACATGCTTACATATGTCCTCCTCATTAAATCTGCTCTACCCAGCAGCAAGAAGAAACCAGAAACACAGCAACATATAATATAACCATAGAGTACAGTGCAAACGTCTGGAGCCACCCCTCATTTCTGCATATTTTGCTGGGAGAATAGGAAACAGGTGCAGTGATTTATTGAAATGTGCAAACTTCCATAATGTTGAGGACCGGACTCTGGGAGGCCAATCGATGACTGACAGTGTCCACTGTGTGTTTCCACTGTGTGGTATGGTTTTATTGCATTGGCTGAAAAATGAAGACGTTTCCAATCAGACACTTCCCAGATGGTTTTGAATGCTCGATCAAAATTTGATGGTACTTTTCTGCATTTATGATTTCATCAGTTTTGACAAGATCTCCAACATTGCCGGCTCAAACTATGACAGTGCCTCCACTGTGTTTTACAGATGGCTGTAGACACTCACTGCTGCACTTCTTGTGATCTCCTTCGTACATATCAACGATAAATTGATCCAAAATGTGTTGAAAGTTTAATATCTACATTCATCAAACCTGTTTCCACTAATTTTCAGCATAATTCAGCATACCTCAGCCTTTTCTCCCTCTTTCCCTTCCTTAAGAACGGCTTCTTGACATCTGCCATAGATATTTTTGCCTACCACTTCTTTTGTCCTCCAAGGTTTTTTTTTATTTAATTTTTTGGACTTTGAAGTTTTGTTTATTTAAATAATCTATTTAATTTCTGGTTTGTTCAGTGTTTCCATTTACTTCATGGATTCTTCTTCAGAGTTTTTCTTCCTCTGTCTCGTCAGCTGTGATTTAGTCCACCTGTGTCTCGTCGTCCTCAGCTGTCTCCACTTCCACTGATTGCCCTTCTGTATATTTATGGTCACTATCTCTCCTTTTATTTATCAGAGTGACCTGACCCAGTGTTACTCTGTTTTTGGTTTAAGTAAATGTATAATGTTCTGTTTTTCTCATTTTGTACTGTGTGTGTGTTCAGTTGAATAAATGGCTTACTTTATATCAGTCTTCAATTTCCTCCAAGCGTCTGCATTGAGGTCCTCACTGCATTCAGTCAGTAGCCTCCTCAAATTTAATAACAGTTTCCTCAAATGTAGTATGAAGTATAAACTGTAAATCATGCCAAGATATGTTTTTCAGCTAATAATGCTTTGGGAATCGGCTTGTTGCTCCAAAAATACTATTATATGCTATATATTATGTTATCATTATAATTTTTAACTGATTCAACTAAAGAAATACAACAAAAATGGGTTTTTGTGACAGGTTGCTAGTAACACAGTGATTAAAGATATAATTTGAAATTGGTTCTTAGCGAAGTTGTCTGTTATTGTGTATAATCCCTTGAGTTCGGTGAATTTTTATCCTAGAATTATTCTTAGGTCAGTGTTACGTAGCTTAAAATAAGAAAATGGTCAGGTACAAGGACTGGAATGCAAATGAGTGAAAAAGCAGCCAATGTCCAAAGACAAACTTCTGAAAGCCTCCAGAAAGCCTGAAGAACTCCAGACTGCTTTTAAGAAATTAGGAAAAAGTGACTCCTTGGAAACAAAATATGAAGAAATGAGGGGTGACTCAAGACATTTGTACAGTATTGCATGTAGCATCAATTATGTTAATTAAGTTCCCCTTAAATATCAGAGCAGTCACAGTTACAGATGTGGATCTTATTAAGCTGCGTGAGACAAGGTGTAGCATTTGGAAATCCCCCGGTATGATGATGTATGCGTCTGCCACATTTCTGTCTGCTCTTTCCCCCCCACAGCAGTTTCTCATTTTAGAGTGTGTTGTCATTTTTTATTTCATTCTTAGTACATAAATCACATACTGGCTGTGCGTCATAAGGGGCTGTTGGTTTAAGGCTATTACTCAGAAGACAGCAACACCGAATACTAATTTTAACTTGACTCAAAGTACATTATCTGATGAAAGTGAGCAGCGCTGTCTTTTTTAATAATCTGTGAAACGGCTTCAAACACGGGATTATGTACGAGAGTTAATAATCCTGACCAGGACTGTTAATGTAGTTAACTTCCAGCAGAAACGCTGACATTTATGATGACAGTGATGAAGAACCTGAATGTTATTTCAGTCATTCAAGTCTGGCAGTACAGACCTGCTTATTAAAGACAGGTCCCTACTGCTGATGCAGCCTTTCTTATGTGTTGCACCTCTGCATCAAAAGAACTGTGAATTTTGAAGACCATCTCTTACAGTGAATTTGCACAAAGGAAGGAATAACATTATTTTGATGTTCACATGTGACATTATTGTGCATTTTTCAATAATATTCACATGCAGTCTAATTAAAGGATGCACTCGACTCCATAAAGATTTTCAGGTATTGGAGACCAGGCCAGGTTAAAGTGAACCATCTATGCTCATTTCCAGCTCTACATTTATGCAAGTCTTCTAGAGTAGCTTTGTATGATTTTAAGTATCAAAAATAAGCTTCTTTGTCTTATGCTTGGCTTTGTTGCAGCACCTCAGGTCAATCACTGTCTGAAACAAGCTGTTTGAGCTCCTCTTTGCTTAAGCAGAACTGTCTTGTGGTTTGCTGCCGCTCACGAACAGAAGCTTTTACCAGCAGGTGGGTGGGGTTTCTGTGCACACAGCTAGGGCTGTGCCTTCAACGATCACATTAAGGATATCCTCTTTCTTTGAAGTCAAACAGAGTCAAAAACAGAGCGCACACGAGGATTTCACATACAATGATCTCATTATTTGAAGCTCTTTCTCGTGATCGTACACCTCTGTAACGGTGTGTATATGACACAATACGAGGTGGAATTATTATTATTATGTACAGCTCTGTGTAAAACTCTTGAGTCACCCCTCATTTCCTTGTATTTTGTTTCTAAGAAGTCAAACTTGTAATTTTTAAAATGGTCTTGAGCAATAGCTCTCCAGGCTTCTGAAGGTCTCTCAAAATTTTTCTTTGGACACTGAATGATTCATAGGTCAGGCCAAACACAAAACTCTTGACTGTTGTAGTGCAGTACAGTACACATGGCACTTTGTAACAGGCTGCCAGTAACATACATATCATTTGTTTTAGTTATCTTTAGTTAATAATTATATAAATATCTACAGTAGATGAACAGTATCTGAAAGTGGTGTCTATAAGCAAAAGGGAAAAAAAGACTTGAGAGATGCATCTGACCCTTCAGCTGATCTACTGTTTGTCTCTACTGACGCCTTGTCAGAATTGATCTCAGTGCTGGTGGCTGTCAAGAAGCTGTTCTTAGGGAAGGGACAAAAGGCTCAGGTATACCAAACTGCACCATAACTGGACTGAAAATCAGTGCCAACAGGTCTTGCAGAGGGATGAATCCAATTTTGAACTTTTTTGTTCAAATCATCATCAATATGTCAGGACACGGTGAAGGCTGTGTCATGGTTTGGGGCTGAATTTCAGCCTGTGGCGTTGGGGATCTTTTCAAAACAGATGGAATTGCACTGTGTAAGACCATCTGGACAGAGTAACACTGATCTCAAACACACTGCCAATGCAGTAAAAGCATACAATGCTTAACAGGTTTATTAGACCCATTAGTAAATAATAAACTCATTATTTATGTTTCTGTTGAGAAACATAAAGCATGTGCAAGCTCTTTACCTGAAATCATGTTTTTAATGCTAAAATAATTGAATTTTCAAATTTTCCATTTTATCAGTCATGGATTGGCCTCCCCAGAGCTCGATGTCAGCGTTATTTAAGTGGTGTGAGATCATCCTGACAGAGGAGAGAACAAAAAGTCAGCCAACATCCAAAGAAGAGCTTTGAATGTCCTTTAAGCAGCCTGACAAACGACAAGAAAGCTTGTCTAAGAGAGTTCAGGGTGTGATGAACTATAAAGGTGGTCATACCAAATATTGACATCCAATTTCCATTTATACAGCAATGAGGGTTGACTCAAGACTCAACACAGAAGAGTACATTTATTCAGTCACTGCTCCCTATGTAAATGACTCAGTGAACTGATTATAGAGCTGGGGAAAAGCAAACGCTGCTATCAGATCAATACTTGGTTTATTCAGATTCCATTGGCGGACTGGTCTGAGATATCAGGACAGGAAGAATCTCATGCTGTACTTTGATTATTTTAACTTTAGCAGCTGCTACATGAGTTAGAGGTGCCCTGGTTTGGATCATTTGCGATGGTTTCTGGTTTCCAGATTTTGTTCTGCTTCCCAAACTCGAATCGGGTTTCAGAGTATTCTGGTGTCTCTCAGATTTCTCCAAGTTGTGTACCAAATAGGATTTAAGTTTCCAAAAAGTGGGCCATGTGATTTAGAAGGGTTTAGAGGGAGCATATTAGCGTCCAATCAGTCGGATTTGATATCAACGTTATTTAAAGCACCTAATTGCATAAAATTTTACATAGTTCCCCGCTGCTTCGTGCTTAATTATAGGAGACAAATGACGATCTGATACCGAGGAGAAACCTGATACATGCTGACACATCACGGAGAAGAAAACCTCGCAAGTGTCCTTCTGACACTTCACACTCTGCGGTGAAGGCGCGAAGACCTCAGACCACCACTTCAGCGAGCTCCACAAACATCTGCTGAACGGCTTAGTACGTATTTCAATATCTGCCATTGATCCCAGATGAGATGTATGAAAACAACTGCGAGGTGTCTGGCCCCAGGGTCCACTTAGTACAAAGTCCAATAACGGTTAGACAGGCTCTCGGCTAATGGAGAGGCTTATCAATGCAGAAGACTGCTACTCTCTGTCTGTGAACTCAAGCTCCCCCCACCACTGTCCTCTTCATCCTTCGGATTTGTTTTTTCTTTTTGCTGCATACCCCTAATGAACAATCAGTGCTGGTCACATTATTGCACATATGAGATTAATTTACTCCCTGCAGTACACAGAGTGATGTTATTACAGGAAAATCAATGTCCCTCTTGTTGTTCTCTGGGGCTGGATGGGGTGTATGCACATCTGCTCTCATAATGCAATTGCTGACCTTGCTGTCAGAGAGCGAACCAGTGAGAGAGGCAGAGAGAGGCTGCGGCGAAACGTCCGACCGTGTTGTTTATCAAAGCTTTATCGAGCCTCTCTGTTCTCACAGACGTGTGACATCAGATTGTGGGTCAGCCAGCCACGGTGCACTCCAGCTGAGAAAACGCCAGCATGTGTCGACAGAGGAAGATAACCTTCACAGATTCCTGCAGAAAACAGGACTTTTATAAATGATAGTGTGGATTCAGATTCGAGAGTATTTAAAGTTAATACAACATGGCCGTCTTTAAATTAGAAAATGTAACGTCTAAACATCCTCGTAGTCAGATTTCATTAACTCTCACAGTGCCTAGAAGGACAATGGTGCTCCTGAATGACCTCTTGACCTTTTTTAAAAGAAAGGGCCGTATTAAAAAGGGGGGGAGGGGAGCTTTGGGAGAGGAAACCACCCTTTTTACCCAGTGAGTTTGCCCTCTATTATCCCACCCCCTCTCTCTAGCTGTGTGTGTGTGTGTGTTTTCTACTGCAAACTTGATGGGAAGCCAGTGAGATAGATGAAGCAACTGGAGTGCCATTTCGTGCCAGGAAATATCAACTGAGGCCACGTCAATAACCACAAAATGATCTAAGCCATAAATAATCAGACACATGAACTGCTGTAAATGTAATTTTGGAAACTGATGACTTCTGCTTGTATCCGTTTTATATCCTTGTAAACTGAATATGTTTGAGTATCCTGTTGGGTGGCTGGATGGAAAAAGCAAGACATTTAAAGATGTCCGCACAGAATTTTTGAACTGATTTTCTACAGGAAAGTCATCCTGAAAAGTTTTGGCTTTGCTACTCTTGACTTAAAGTTGTGGTAATGCCTGTTTAAATGTCCCGTAGTACGTGTGACCTCGATCAGATGCTTTCGGTTGCCATCAACAAGCTTCTGGGATAATTCCGGCTGGATATTTGACCACTCTTCTTGGCAGAATTGCTAGAATTAATTTAAATTTGTTGGCTTCCTGTAATCTTACAGTTGCTCTTACACGTAGTCAACAAATCTTCGATATGGTTGATGTTAAATTTGAGTCTCTTTCATCCATTTAAAAACTGGTTTTTATGTGTGTTTTAGATTATCGTCCTAGTGGAACACCCAACTGTGTCCAAGTTTCAATTGTCTAGCTCAGAGGGGTCAAACATAAGGCTCGAGGGCCAGAACAGGCCTAGCAAAGACTCCAATCCGGCATCCAATTATGGCTTTTACTTAAAGTTACATTTTATAATTACCTTCCATAAAATTTAATTAAGACTTTCACATCCAGGAGGCAGCATTTTGCCACTTGGTGTGTTGAGATGTGTTTAGAGCTATCCTGCTGTTTACGTTTTAATATTCTTCTTAGATACTCAAGAGGCATTGACATTTGAAAGCCAGAATTGAGTATTTCTTTCTGTTCTGTTAAAAGAGGGTTTTTTCTTCCAACTGTCACCAAGTTTTTGGTTTTACATAGTAGTCCAGCACAGATCAGCTCATACATAGTATGAAACATGATTGTAGCGTTATAGCTAGCAAGTAATGATCCCAAGTTCCAATTATATAGAAGTCTATGTGAAAATTGTCCTCAGGTCTTTTTGCTCTGAACTGTTGTAGACTGGTCATCCTTATTTTGAATTGTAAGTATGATTGTTGAGGATATGCTAATTAGCAAACAAGGGGGTGGTTTCACAGTTGCATCTATCCCTCTCTCACCACATCTAATTTCAAAGGAACAAGGTGGTGATGAAAATGCTGAACTCATAAACTCATAATGAAATTTCCCCAAATAGTGAAAGGCAGCAGAGTGACTATGTCCATCATTTATATACAGGCTATGCTTTCAGTCTACTTGGTGCAATATATGTAAGTCAAACCAGGGAACTGCAGAAAAAAAAATCTTCCTTTAAATCCAAGCATGGCAATCCATATAACTCAAGAAAAAAATAAATAAATAAAAGAAAACCCTGTGCAATTTCTGAAGAAATAACAAACTAGCATGGCTTACATTATATAACAAATAAAGCTGACACTTTAAAAAATATATAAACTCCATCTCCAAAGGTTGACTCTGTTCATCTGGAAGTAGCGTTTTCACGTCCAGATGAACAAAATCAGCCTTTGGAGATTTACTTACCTGGATGATTGAGAATGCATCAAGATATATAAACTCCAGTTTCCTTTTAAAAAAAGTTTCCCATACCCTTTCAAATAGTTATAATAAGGCTTATAGTAAAATACAATAAAGAAATATGTATTAAAATAATTTCTCTTATTTAGTGTGTAACATTTTCTTCCTTTTCAAAATAATGGTATTATATTTTAGGCATTTAAAAGACTGAGGTTGTATTTATAGTCAATGGTAGCTACTTCATTGATGGCTTTGGATTATTTTAAATTATACAAAAGATACCTCAGAGGGTATAAATGCTCACCACAGTTATTCAAGTTATTCAGTACAAAAGGATGCTTAAACTCTTGTACAGCCTTGCCTTATATGTATTACATCTGTATCAGGCCACAGAGCTGCTCCATTGAGCTCTATTATTGTTATTAATATTAATATTTATAATAATACATAATAATACATTAGTTATTAAGATGATCTCAAGCTGCAGCAATAAAGTGAAATGAGCATTAATTAATTAATATAGATGATTCAATATAATAACGTATATGATTCTGAAAACAAGTGCACTTGCTTTACGTAAGATAAGATAACTCTTTATTGTCATTGCACAGTCATACATAGTACAATAGTACAGTGAAATTGGAAAACTGCCCCATGTCAGGAAGACTTGGAAAAACAATTAAAAAAATAAATAATTACACATGGCGATAACATGGAGTTAAGATTAGTGCCATTTCTGATATGACCTCACAGTCTAAATACTTGTTTAGTCACTTTGTAAAACAGTTGTACAAGTTTTTCTTTCTTTTTTCCTTTTTTTAATACACTGAACAGACCTGTTAATATTCTTTAACAAAAGGATGTATTTAACACATCTGTATGGGGGGTGTTTTTCAAGTTGTTTGTTAGATTTGCCCCCTCCCCCCGCCGGCTCTTACGCCCCCCTTTTAAAAAGCTGGGGCCGCCTCTGCAGCGTTACCTGCTCCTGAAGGAAACAAACAGAGGTGGGACCAAGTCATTGTTTTGCAAGTCTCAAGTAAGTCTCAAGTCTTTATCCTCAAGTCTCAAGTCAAGTCTCAAGTAATGTCAGGCAAGTCAGAGTCGAGTCTCAAGTCACTGGTGTAAAAGTCCGAGTCAAGTCACAAGTCTGAAATTTTGAATTTCAAGTCCTTTTGAGTCTTTAAAAAAAAAAAACAACGAAAAAATAATGTTGCAGTTATATGCTAAATGTAAATATTAGACCATGTAATTTTAAAATCTGTGTTTTTCTCAACACATGACAAAATAGTGAACTTAGAAAATATACACAAATTGTGAAATTGCACCTCTTTAAAATGCAGCTCAATTAAACCTAGTTCCAAGAATAATTTTCACCGACAGTTCTGAGATAAGCTGCATGTTATTCTTGGATGCGGTTGTAGGACCAGCTTTAAAACCGCATGACAAAAATATCATACACATTAAAAAAAACTGTATCACCAACGTAGCCTGGACAACATTTGCTAGTTAGATGAAGTCAGCTATCTCATCTTAGCATATTTATATGCATATTTATAATCATACGCTTCTTGGAGTGAGTGCATACACTCATGAAGTTTAGTAACTTCAGGTCACTGCAACAAGTCCAGGTACAGTTTACCGACGGATGGGTGCAGGACCTTGAACCATCGTACGTATCATAAGTTTACCAGTCTCACAAATCGTCATCATAAATACACATTCGTTAACCGTTTATTAATATAACCTTTGAGCTCAAGGGTAATTAATTAGTAGTGGAAATAATTTCTGGTAGCATCACAGAAATGTAGCAGTGACAACAATATTGTATGCTGTAATCGTACTGGGCAATTAGTGATACAAAAAACCTGTTTTATCCTGTGAATAAAAGTATGTGTTTTTGTCAATGTACCATAATAACAGAAGCGAAACGCAATATTGTGTCAGGACAATTCACTATTTATGCACAATAAACAAAGGAGCATAGCGCGACAATTTCTGTTCAGCGCCAGACTTACTTGTAACCTATATCACCAATTATGTTAAGAAAAATGACGTATTAACTACTAAAAAACTCTGACCTTCGTGTAAATGCTTGGAGCAGACTAACCTGTGAGCTGGAGTGTTCTGGGACGTTATATTTGATCTTTGAATGGCTGCAATCCAGGCCATCCGTCGCGCCTTTGTTACTTCGGAAACATGGCTCGAACAATTTCTCTTCAACGACTTAATCCGATAACAACCGATCTCTTTACCCGTCGGCTTCCCGTGGCTGTCATGCGACCGGCTATTGCAGTTAATAACACAACGGCTTCTTGACATTTTTGTGTTTCTTTTTATCGCTGTGATTTCAATTGAAAGCCTGCGTGCGCTAGTACCTCTTGCCACGAGTTCCCAGAATCCTTTGCGGTTCTACCCGTGAATGACGTCACATTTTCAATCTCTATATAATATGCGTGTTAAATTTTATATTTGGGGTAAAATATCAAGTCTTTTCAAGTAAACCGGTTCAAGTCCAATTCAAGTCCCAAGTCATTGGTGTAAAAGTCCAAGTCAAGTCACAAGTCTTAGAACATTTTTTCAAGTCAAGTCTAAAGTCATAAAATTAATGACTCGAGTCTGACTCGAGTCCAAGTCATGTGACTCGAGTCCACACCTCTGGAAACAAACCTCACAGATTGTGTGAGACAGACAGACACGCGAGCCGACAGACAGGAGGAGAGACAGGCGAGAGACACCCCCGCATAGTTTCCGTCAGCCGGGTGACGTATCCGCCTCTCGGCCGTGTGCAGCGTGACGTTACGGCGCTGTAGTGGAGCCTCTAGCTGCATCTTGTTGACGCTCCGCCAGGCTTTTCCAGTACTGAGAGGACCCCGGGAGAGTGAGGACGGCCGATACACAGCGTCCAGGCAAGTGCTCGCCGTTTCAAAGGACGGAGCCGGTTAAATGGGCCCGTTAAGGAGGGACGGGAGGTTGGTTTGTTAGTAGCGAATCCGAGCCGGTGATTAACGATTATGGTTGAATTCCTGCGTTTGGCCGACAGTGAGTAGCGGAGTGAAGGGGAGCGAAGCTAATCTGCTTTAGCCTGCCGTATCGGTGTCTATCTGGGGTTAGCCAGTCGTGATGTTAACGCTTTCCGTGCTCTCGGTAAGCCTGCTTTATTAGTCTCTGCGCGGGGTTAGCCTGCCTTAATATGGTGGCTGTTTATCCCCCCAACGGTCGCGGTCAATGCTTACAATGTATATGAGCGCTGAAGTCGGTTCTGCCTGCTTTACTCTGGTTGTTATTGCTGCTGGGGGAGGGAACTGGGCAAAAGTGAGCCCGTCTGTACTCACGGGAGCTGGGTTAGCCTGCTTCACAGCCCTCTGAGCTGTTCAGACTGCTATACGAGCGGCTGTATCGGAGCAAGGCTGACTGGGGTGGTCGGGCTAGCTAGCGCTATGATGATTTAGTGTTAAAGGACCCGAGAGCTGCTTCTCAGCGGGTTTCCAGTCAAATGCGCACATTTTTTACACTCAGAACATATTCTTATTTTAAATAATCTAGCACTCATATATTTAATATTAAACACCTATTGCAAGTGTTTTGACCCTTAGTGACAAGTGTTCTACCTGTGTTTGGGGGGGATTGGAGAGGGGAGATTGCCACGGGTTTAAACCTCACCGTGCCCTCACCAAAATCGGCGTGTGCGCATAAATGCCCAACCGCGGTGCCTTCACCACACCACAGCAGACTGTATCGCAGACAGTGAATGTCATTATCAGCACTGTCTGCATACCAGTGCCGAGCCAGCAGAGGAGGCGAGGTAGAGGCTGCAGACTGGAGGAGGAGGAGGAGGGGGATAGTTGGCGTTATACGCGGTGTCCTTGCACCAAAAAAAAGGGTACTAAGAAGTAGTGCGGGTGACGTGAATAAGTCCAGCTCGGGCGAGAGGCTGCGCGAGAAAAGACGGTTTGTGTCTTGGGGGAAGCAAACCGAGATAGATTTGTTTAAAAAAACACGAGAAAAATCGGGGCAAACGCTCCTTTATGTCAGCCACTGATTTGAATTTTGCCGTGTTTATGGCTGTTTTTGCCAATCGGCCCACGGTGGTATTTGCCATTATTACGCCCACAAACATCCACCCGTTTCAGAGGTTTTGCACCGCGACAGCTTTTTTTCTTCTTCTCGTCAGTCGGTGGAAAAAAAGAGAAAACGTCGGGATGCTAAAATTTGCAGAAGCATGCAAAACCATGTCTTGTGGTTAATTAACCGAGTCTGCCTGTTTACCTTTTTGACAAGCCAAAAATTCCGTTTGGCGTGTGTGTGCGTGCGTGCGTGTGTGTGTGTGTCTCTCTCTATGCGTGTATATATAGAGAAAGAGCATTTCGTTACCACACCAGAAAGCGTATCATCAGAGCCGAAGTGCATGGAATCTGCTGTCTCTTGCTGTCATATTGCAGCACCATAATGCAGCCATTACCAACTACAAGGCGTTTTAAATTCGGTAAAGCCGCTCGGTGTTTACCTTATTAGTAAAATCCGAGAGTTAAAAACAAAAAAGGCAGACGGAGGGAGAGAGAGATTGGGGGGACATCGGTTTCCACAGTGCTGAATGTCAAGCTGTGAGAGGATTGAGGGAAGGGGATGACTGCTGTTAACGCTTTTATCAGTTGTTTTTCACGGAGTTGATGGGGTCAGCGTGGGGTAAGCACACCTACGGGAGCGTACAATGTGGCTGGGAAGGGCACTTTCATTTGCAAAGTGAAATGTTTTTGAGCATTGTGGATCAGCCGCTCATTAACAATGTAATGACGGGGGAGAGGGGGGTAAAGGTAGGGTGTTGGTGGTTGTGGTGGTGGAGAAGGATTTCTGTTTGTCTTGTGTGGTCAACTGGTTTGGCTTGTTAAAATTCTCACTCAGCGCTGAGAAGTTTTCTCGTTTGAACCTTTGGTGGATGCAAATTTCTTCCTCTGGGGTTCAATTACAAGAGCCAAGAAGAAAACCCCCGTGTTTGTGTGAAGTATGGTAATGGCCATTTGGTATAGCGGGCCAAGCTGACAGCCGATGACTTGTTCAACAACCCCGCAGGGACACCATTAAACCTTTAATGCTCCAGATATTTTTTCAGTTTGTTCATCTGTCTACAGGAAAGGTAGAAAAGACTGTGATTAATTTTTTATTTCTATTTTTTCCTTGTGTTTTCATGCTCAGGGAACAGATCAGACGATAGAAATCTTCAGTAACGATCATGCATGTGTCTCATCGCCAGAAGATTTGAGAAGAGTTAAGGAGGAAAAGAGACCCAGAGGAATACGAGAACTTGGTCAGCTCGCAGAAACGACAATAACCCTGTGCTTAGATATGGCCAGCACCCAGACCAGCCTGAAAACCCCTTTCAAAGACTTGACCTCATTCAAGGGCAACATGAAACGGCTGTACAGAGAGCGGCTGGAAGACGCGCCCATCAAGAAGCGCGTGATGGCGGAGATCAACCTGAAGCGTCGCAGCTTGGACTCCCTGCCCTCCCTCCCCAAAACTCCCAAGGTGAAGAGGGAGCAGACTGAGGACCCACGCCCTGACTGTGACATGGACATGGAAGGCCGGGCTGAACTGCACATTATGGGCTCTACTAAAGCCCTGGACCTGAGCCCTGGGCTTAAACACACACTGGCCCAGTTCACCCTCAGCAGTCAGAGCTCCCTCGGGGGCCCGGCTGCCTTCTCTGCGCGTACGGGCCATGAGCATTCCCAGGCCGGCATGCCCCCCCTGCCCTCCCCTCCTGTTTTGGGAGGGGGCCCTTTGCTGGTTCCTTGCGACAGCTCTACTGAACTCACCCACTCTCTGCTGGAGGGAGAGTCCATCTCCTGCTTCGTTGTTGGGGGCGAGAAGCGTCTCTGCCTGCCCCAGGTGCTCAACTCCGTGCTCCGCGACTTCTCACTGCAGCAGATCAACACCGTGTGCGACGAGCTGTACGTCTACTGCTCTCGCTGTGACGCCGAGCAGCTGCACATCCTAAAGGTGCTGGGCATTCTGCCGTTCAACGCGCCTTCCTGTGGCCTCATTACACTGACGGATGCACAGCGGCTCTGCAACGCTCTGCTGCGTCCTGGTGCAGCCCTGCCTGCTGACCCCAGCGGTAAGCTGTCAGCCCAGGGCCTCCTGAAGGAGAGTGAAGCCAGCTTCCAGGTGGAGCACCAGTGTCTGGGGAAGTGCCAGGGTCTCTTTGTGCCCCAGTTCTACACCCAGCCCGAGGTGCCCTGCATCCAGTGTGTGGAGTGCCAGTTGCTCTTTTCACCGCAGAAGTTTGTCATGCATTCGCACAAGTCACCTGATAAGAGGACCTGCCACTGGGGCTTTGACTCAGCCAAGTGGCCCTGCTACCTGCAGCTTGCCAGAAAGTACCAGGGGACCCCGGAGGAGCCCAGACTCAAGCAGCTGCTGGACGAAGTCAAAGAGAAGTTCCACTATCAGCTCAAGAGGTCGCTAGACAAAGTAAGTGCACCTGTTTAGTGATACCCGTGTAAGCTGAGTGTGTCTTTGCTTGCTATAAATCCTCATTCATCACCATTCTGCTGTTTGACCGGTGAAAGCTTTTCTCTTGAATTAAAGTCTCCATATTTGTTTGTCTAGCTGACACGTCCTCTGTCCTGCCCTCTTCCAGACTTGTGTTTTGTGTGTTGGGCTCATTTGAATAAAATGGCTGGTGTTTTCTTAAACCAGTGTTGACCTAGTGTGTGTGTCTGAGGCCTGGGACAGGTGGTGACATCTGCCTGGGCAGGTCTGATCAGACGAAGTTAGGCCAGCTGGCCACAGCTGAAGGGGAAGTGCATCATTTGTCCTCCGGGTCACCTGGAGGTCGGTGGGAATGTCACTGAACAAAAGGCCAATATGCGAGGCTCAGGAAGCAACCCTGAAACTCTGGTACTGGAGTTATCTGTCAGCACCAAGGTTATTATAGCCAACAAAGACTTTTAAAGGGAAAAGAAAGAAAACTAAGTGACACAATATTGCACTTAAAACTAACTGTAGAGGAAATGTTTAGTTTGAATTATTGTTTAGTCAAATTTGGTATCGGAACCTACCTGTATGAGGGTACATGTCTATGGGACCGAGTCAGCTGCCTTCAAAAAGTGCTTTATTCATATTGTAATATCTAATCTGTACTTCTGAGAGAGATGCCCATGGCAAAAGCCCTCCATTTTTATAAACCTAACTAGTAAAATGAATAAAATCTAAACTGAAACCTAACATTTTCAACTATTAAAAACTAAACTGAAACAGGGAAGCCCACACTGGAAACTAACTGTAGCTAAACAGAGTTAAAAAGGAAATAAGCTGGTCCCTTTTTTACTGACTAATAACTGGCCAGTTTACCCAGGTTTACTTCATCTCCATTCTTTCAGCACAGTCTGAGATAATGGCTGATGGAAAGGAAATCTCGTGCCGTTCACAGCTTAGGAGCTTTTTGGCTGGTTTAAAAAAATGAATGTTGGAACAGTCTACACGTACTGAAAGCCACACTTTCAGTAGTGGAACATCAACCGATGTTAAGCAGGGCTGTGCAGTTAATTGAAGCTTAGTTTCCGTTATAGTTTTGACTGGCAACATTTATTAAAAGAAATTTATCTTATTTTAACTTTCAGCAGACCACTTAGCTTTATTTAGTCACTCCCAGCACTTTGGAATGGGTTTATATTTGATTTGATTGTGATTTTTTTTTTTTTTTTTTTTTTTTTTTTTTTACTGCTCCTATGTATTTTTTTTGTTTTTTTAAGTTGCTGTGTAAAAAAAAAAATCATGCCAGTGCAATATAGAAGCCACAAGGGCAGCGATCCTATTGAAAGGTCAGTGTTTAGAAGAGGAAGAGGGGGAGAAACTCCAGCTCGTTTCACTGCTATTAACTGGTTTATGTCGTCTCATGACCTCTCTGTGACCACAGCGGACTACCCCGGTTTGCACTGTATTCTGGGTGAATGGCTGGTTAGCTCACACGCAAATCTATATGCATGTTTTTGGTGAAGTTAGCTGTCATTGTCAGGATTTATATGTCACTACTTGGCAGCTGGTTGCATGCAAGACTGAGCAGAGTTTGTGCAGAGTGTGAGGTTTGTACGGCTCAAGGCACACAACTTATGTGTGCGAGACAGAGGAATTATTTGCCTTTTGCGAATGCATCGGAAATAGCATCTACCGTCTCGCCCAGCGTCCTGACCACATTCCTGTCTCGCTTCTTCCCAGCCGGTATGCATGTTGGAAGCCACAGACGTTCTTTCTGAAAGCCAGAGACATTTTTGTAGCTCAGAGGGAAACTAGCGCACAAACTACTGCACCATGTACCTAATGTCGAGGGGGCTGATGAGTCCCGCAGTATCAGTGGTGTGTGTGTTTATGTGTGAGACACATTGCCCCTGTGTGTGTGTGTGTGTAGGCCAGTATGACACATCTTTGTTTCTCTGTCTCACACACTCACACATTGCCAGGCCCTCTGGAGCATGTGTCTCACCACAGTTTCAGGTGCTGTCTCCTCTGTGAGGTGGTGATTTTTTTTTTATTAATTTTTTTCTCAGTCAAAGTTTTTGTTTTTTGTTTTTTTTCTCTCTCATTTTCTTCTTCTAGTTAAAACCCCACAAACACCAGAACATGGTGTTTGTGGGGTTTTGGTTTCAGTGGAAATGGTTTTTGCAGGGTTAACAGCAGTGGTGAAATTTTATGTAACAGTTATGCTGGTGTTGACAGAGACAGACAAAGTCACAAATGGCTAAAATTCCTGGAAAGATGTTTGCATGAGAGTGTCCAGGAAGCAGGTGACTTGATAGAGGATGCCAGTATAAGCTTCACACCACTCCCTCCTGAACAGATTTACGAGTGTGTGAAAGGTCAGTGACCGGAGGAACACGATGACCTCGTACTGAAGTCAGGACACAGGGGCTCTCCCTTCACATTCAGCCACTCTCTGTTTGTGTATTCCTGTAATGAAAGTGTGCGTTAACTGAACAGGAAGCGAAACAGACGGACGTGTCTCTCACCCTGAACATCCTCCAGACTCTCTGTGTCCAGCCGCCTCCACCGCACTGGCTGCGTGACTCATAGTTTCCACATCCCAGTTGGTGGACGGCCAGGCAGGCAAGCTCATAGTTGAGTCTTCTTTTTAGAAAGATGGCTCGCCTTCGTGCGTGTTGGTCTAACCCCAAATGTATACTGTTACCCAATGTCCCTTATTTACACACAGTGTCAATGTGCACATTTACAAGCAGTTTTAACAGAGATTTCTGGGACCTCATAGAAAACAAGAGGGGAGCTTTCTGGAATCCCCCCCCAGTCCCCCCCAGTCCCAAATCCTGCTCGGACTGTTTGGCTTAAAAAGGTGCAGTTAAAAACTCCAGGACCTGCGCTCCATAAAGGCGCTTTGTGCCTGGAGGCAGTGCTAGCCTGTCTACTGATCCCTGCTGTGTAAACAGTTTACTAGACACAACCAACGCACACAGCAACAAGCTGAAACCTTATCACCGGAGTCACTTTAGTATTCGACAGACAATGATTTCATTTTGACCTCAGGGTTTGTTACAGACGCTCATTCTTTAGACTGAAAATGGTTCCTCATATTTTTAAAGCCATTTTCAAATGTATTGTGTAAATAAGCTCATGCTACTAAAAATTTTTTTTACACTATAAGCGAGAGAGGAAAGAGCAGAAGCAATCTGATTTGATATTTTGGGCTTGTCTCCTAACGCTAATGAGCAGCCCCAACATGGTGGGTGTAGCAGTTTGCTGCTTTTCCTTTTTTTTTTGCCCCAGCCTTGTTTGTAGCGTTGTGCTGGCCCCGAGTCAGAAGTGTCAGACGGAGAGAACAGCCTTCCTCTGTCTGTCTCCCTGGCCGGGTTGACACAGTGGCTGCGGCACAGACGGCAGACAGCTGCATCTTTCTGGCTTCCTCTATTTGCTATTTGGAAACCAGTGACTTCATTACCGCAGACCGGTGCAGCTGCACTCTCTGGCTGTCTCCTGGGCTGTTTGTCTGTCTGCTTGTCAGTCTTTCTCTTGGGCGGTGTCTAATTGGATTTTGGCGAGCATGCTAATCGTTCGCTGCGCCTGCCTTCTTCATCTACCTCCCCTCGACATTCAAACTGCCTGCCTTCTCTTGGATTCCTGCCCTCAGACCCGCAGTCTGGTCTTCACGCTGCCACCCATTGCTCACCATTACCCCCTTTCTCCCAAATCAGACGTTCTCACATGTATCCGTAAACAGTCAATGCCCCCTCCCTGGCCCCAATTGGCGAACAGTAGCAAAGTAGGCAGCCAAATGACCCGATAAGTCAATCATTACATAAGCAATAAGACCACTTGTGCGCTTCTGCGAGGTGGATGGGGAAGAAAGGCCAGCGCCTATTGATCGGGTCTCCTTGATGGATATGGCGAGTTGCCGGGTGACACGAACACTGAATAGAGTGGGGGTGGGTGGCAGGGGAGGGTGCATCAAGAGGAGAAGGAGGAAGAAGGAAACAAGAAGAGTGAAAGGAGCAGACTTTTTTTTTTTTTTTTTACAGAGGGCACAGCCAGTGTTACATAAGTTCCTGTCTGTTCAGACATGCGAATCAGTGTCCCAAGTTCACTTCTCTACTGCTTCTGCTGTCGCATGCATTCATTTGAAGCAGCATCGGGCAACACGGTATCTTTGACCGCCTGAGGGCAAGAAACTTGAGCAAATAAGAGAAGTAAAGGCTATGAAAGGATGTGAGGTTAGAGCCAGGACACGTTGCCCTGAATATGGTTTACTCAAAACTGCTCCACTTTTTAGTTATTTATTTATTTGGGGTGGGGGGTTTGGCCTCTGACCTCAAATTTCCTTTCTTCCAACGTGAAATTAACCTCAACCTCAAATGTTGCTTGTAACAGCCCTCTTTATTGGCCAATCACATGCCTGCTAGCTTGTATTTCCCCAGCTAACAAGAAGGACACACATACACATATTTCTGTCTGTTTGTGCATTTTCCTTAGAACAATTGTCCCCTTATACTGAATACACGGCCGCTTTTTGGACGCTGGCCCACACTAACCTACAGTCTATTAGGCCTGTATGTAGTTTGGTGTGGGAGACAGTCTGTGTATAACGAGCCATGCCTTGGCCCATGTTTGCAGCCTGTTGTAAAAGGCCTAAAAGGGGCCTCTCAAGGTAGGAGGGGCTTAGCTGAGGGGCCTCTGGTATGTCATCGTCAGGTCAGTGCCAGTATCATAGCTCTATAACAGAGTTGCAGCTCGCTGGAGGAGTGCCCAAACCATTACTTCCTAGTCTTTGTCTGAAATAGATAAGAATCATCCTTTAAAGCTTTAGGTTTCACATGACCACAGGCCTCTGCCACAGTTCATCAGCCTGTGCCGTTCACCACAGCCCCACATTTAGAAATGTACCATCACTGGGCTGGAACAGCTGCTGCTCTTTATTTTGGATAATAAAGTAAAAATAAGAGGAAACTGTGCTGCTCCGGGCCTGACGTGAGCCTGCCGCAGCAGTGGGCAGCACAGACAGGTCTGTCCAGATACAGCGGAGCCTCTGCCACGTCTGCCAGCACTCACACAGACTAAACACATTTGCCAAGCCCCTCCCCGCTAAACGTCCTGCGGGCTTTTAAAAGAAGCCTCGACGGATGGCCTATTTGCATGTTCACTGCGCTCTTGCTCGCTCCCCCTCAGGGCGCCAGATCAGTTTGCTGCTTCTGAGGAAAACGAGATTGAGAACAAAGTGAGAATAGTGGGGCTACGAGTTCAAACAAGATGCAAGCAGAGAGAGGTTTCTGGATCAAAACACGCCTGACTCGTTTGCTTAGTTGGCTTTAGAAGAAAACAGAATAATGAGGAGTTTTGGTATTAATTAATCGATCAGTTGACGAGAAGATTAACTGTCCACTGTCAGGTCTTCCTGAAAGACAGCCGGACAGGTTGTGCGTGTTGTGAGCTGCTACGCTGGTGGGTATACTGTAAAGGGGCTGTGTGTGTGTTGTGTGCAAGTAGAGAGAATGCATTTGCATTTGAAAGACTCCTCTGTGCGGCCTCCCGGTGGGAACGGTGATTAATGAAGATATAAATGGAGAACCCCGGAGACGCCGCTTTCCATAGGAGCACCATGTACACATCAGACAGTACACGTAGACGCCCGGCATATGGGCAGTGTTATAGTTTCTCCTACAGCCCCAATCTCCGAGACAAGCAGATAAACAACGGATATCAAAGGCGTGTCGTTGAATCCCAATGGGCTGCCAACCGCAATCCTGGCCAAAACGCATATCAGTCATGCGTACTGCAGTTCTGTGAAAAGCAGGGGGAAATACTGACTAATAAATCCCCATTTATTTCCCTGATGGGTAACGACTTGTTTTTTCCACACAAGTGTGTTCCTGCCTGTTTGATTTTCTCTCCATTTGCCTCTATCAAACTGAACCTAGTTGCGATGCCTTGTTGTGACCTTAAGCTTGGAGTCTCAAATTGAAGCACAGTGAACCGCTTGCTCTAGAAGTCTTTCAGTCTGTATACCCTGTAGGGCTGCCACGATTAGTCGACTAGTCACGATTACGTCGACTATCAAAATCGTCGACGACTGATTTAATAGTCGACGTGTCGTTTGAAGCTTTGTAAGATCACAAAAGACGCAGGAATAAGTAGCAGGATTTAAGAGTGTAATAACGGACTGAAACAGAAGATGGCAGCACTGCATGTACAAGGATGCCAGCTGCCGTTAAACCCCGAAGAAGAAGTAGCTCTGTCCCAGAATTCATAGCGCAGCCCAGCTCAGTTTCCAACAATGGCGGCAGCTACTTAGTTTTACTATTACTCTTGTTATTCTTTATGGGTCACAAAATAAACATTTAACATATTTTCAGGCGAGAATGTAGCTGTGTAAACCTCAAATATCTGCTCAGTTTATCAGGACACCGCATATTTTCAAAAGCGCTCCGACGTTTTCGGAGACGTCTGTTACCCACTAGCTCGATAGCTAGCCGGGGGCTAGGTCACTAGAGCCGTGAGAACACCGGACTCCCGGCAAATCGTTTTCAAACCCACCGCCGTCTTTCGCTACTCAGGTTAAACATGATATATAAGTCACTTAGATAACTTAAAAATGTTATTGTTTGGCTTTTTTTGTATTTTATTTGTTCCTGAGTAAATCGGTTTGGCTGAGATTAAAGTTATAGTTTTTACACAGCTGAATAAAGTCAAGCAGACAGCTGATTATCAGAAGTGTGAGATGCTCCAGAATATACTCCGGTGTCCTGTTATATTTTAGATAGCAAGGAGTTTATTAAACTTCACTGAAACAATCTGCAAATTTCATTCAAATTTAATAAACTATCATCTTGTCTTTCTTTATTTTTAGTTAGCACAGACCTTAAACACTTAAAGCTGTAAGCTAATGATAGTTATATAAGAGCAGATGCTGCTGGTGCAATAAGCTGTACGTTTTATGTCCAATGGATGATGATCTGATTAGTCGACTAATCGCAAAAATAATCGGTGACTAGTCGACTATCAAAATAATCGTTTGTGGCAGCCCTAATACCCTGTAAATCCTCCTCTCTCCAGGAGCCTGGGTGATGTTGCTCCGGGCAAATCTGTGAAGTTAACAACTGGGAAATGGACTGCATTAATAAGGATGGGGAAAAGGGACATTTTAAGCTTTGCCCAGTCTCCTCTCTTCCCATTTTCTCTTGATGTGTTTATCTCTCCGCTATTCCCACCTGCAGTGACGACACTCATGGGACTCATCCATCTCTGGGATGTTTCTTAAGCCACTAGATATGCAAACATACAGTCTTCTTTATACCATATCCTCCTGGGGTCCAAACCAGCTCATCTAGATACTGTAAATGGAGGACTCCTGGATCTGGATTTCCCTCTGGATCTCCAACAGCACCACTGCAACTGTTCACAACCTAAACTAAGTAGCAGACAGTCCTTGAGGTTGTTGACCTCCAGATGCAATTAATTACTTAACAGCATCCATAAAAGGTATAGTATGGGTTTTTATTTGAGTATACTTAAGCTATGGGAGCATAATTAAGGGTTGCATGGGTTGGGGCTTTGGAGTGCACTTCAGCATCCTTGCACGCAAGCTAAGAGAAAAGTCTCTCCATCGCCACCGAGCAATAAAGTGGCGTGTCTACAAGGTTTGACACTTATTCTTTGCGTGTTCAGCTCTTCTTTTGGGCTTTCATGTAAAAAAAACAAAAAAAAAAACAACAACTTTGTTATTAAAGGAGGCTCAACCTTCATGGAGACTTATTGCCCTTGACTTTATCTTCTGACGAGTTCCTTGTGGTTTACAGTCTGGCTACAGTTTAACCAATTCCTGTGACAAGTGCACTTTGTTATGCCAGAAATTTTCTCTGTCATCACTATCAAAATGTGCTGGCTGAAACGCATCCTGATTCCAGATGAGTCCGAAAGCAGAGCAGTTCTTCGTAAGAGTGACTCACGCTGAGTGAAGATTTCTAGCCTTCACAGTGTACCGATGGCAAATCTTTTGGCAAGGTCGCCTTTTTCTGTCAGCTGCTCTGGCAGACATCCAATCTGCCTCATTTTCTATTCTGTAAAGCAGCAGAGGAGCGAAGGCTGACTCTGAAATTTCAAACCCCAAAACTCTCAAAGTTTGTGCCATCGGAGCTGGATGACAGAAGCCTCGACACAGGCTTTGAATGTGTTTGCGTGATATCTTTTATTAGAGCGATGAAAGCACAGGCTAGTGTTTGGATGACACAGTGCGGAGTCTGTGATTTAAAGGAAGTCAAAGGGTCATACTCAGTCAGAGAAGCAGCCAGACTCTCACACACAAACCCAACCAGAAACCAGCCACTTCCTCCCCCTCACCACGCCAACCCTATCCTGCAGCGTGAGTCACGGCGCTCCATCCGTGCTGCGGTCTGCTCTCCACTCATCAGCGTCACTGTGGAGCCAGGACAAAGATTTATCACCGCCCTGGTCTCTCACTCAGTCTGTTTGATCTGCACCCAGGTGTGTTCACTTAGAGCTCTGACTCAACCGTAATGAGATTTGCCAATCCCAACTGTGCTTTTCTTGGACTGCTGTCAGACCTTGCATCAGACATTGAATGTGTCTTGTGTGTTAATGAAGGAAGTCTGGCGATCGAGTTCACCTATCATAGGCTCTGGTACATGAAGCTTGGTGCAGACAGGGTGGAAATTAACAGCAGCCTTTGGCCAAATGTCGGGAGGATTTCTATGTGCAGGTTTCATCTTTTCAGTGAACCACGTTCAGGAAGAACATTTAAATTTTGCAAAGGTCTTCGGAAGGTTATTTTGAAAGCCAGAGCTTGTGAGGAAAAATGGAGGAAGAGTGACGGGAGCTGATGGATTTGCATTATGGGAGCTGTGTTTGTATGAAGGGGAGAGGGAGAGATGGAGAGGGTGTCGAGCCTGAGGGGCCCAAACAGCAAAGCCAAGCTGCCCATGCAGAGAGGGAGCAGTGGAGGCTTCAAACAAGCTCCTGCATGTAATATGGATGAGACCAGAGCTCCCTGCAGAACAGTCAGAGGACCTAGGGCCAGTTTGGATTTAACTGTCTGCTTTTCCATGTGTCTGTGATAGATTTTACCCTGCGGGTCGTTTTGGCCAGGTGGAGCTTTCTGTTTGTAGCGACTGGGATAGCCTCCTTACTCCATGTCTCTCCACCCCCCTATCCTTCCCACCCGCCTTCCTCTGGCCTTGTTGCAGACAACGATGGCCAGCCAAGCACTGACATTTACTGCAGTATTCCATGTTACAACTGAGCAAGAAGTAAACAAACCGCAGATCGATACGTACGCATACGAGGTTTTAGTCAGGGGCGACTCCTGCAGTAAAACCTTTAAACATCTCATTTAAACACCTACTTCACTGTGAGGCACTTGCCTTTGCTTCCCTCTTAAAAGGGCAAGTGTATTTGTTTCTATTTTTCACCAGACTTTTCTTCAAATGACAATTTGGGATAAATTAATGCAGGATTGTTTCCTATTTAGCTACCGAACGGCTGTTCGAAGCAGTCTTCAGCATGCATTAGGAGGCCTTTCAGTGGGTGCTGTGTAATTCATTGCAAAGAAACAGGGTCGGGCAGTGTCTCCATTTTGTTTTTTTGTCTCTCTCTGTCTCTCTCTCTCTGTAGTGATAGCAGTGCAATGCTGGCTTACTGACAGCCTCTCTCAGCTTTCAGTCTGCTTAGCAACGCTCGTCCTCTCTGCAGCTCTCTCACTCCCCTCTATCTCCAAGCACTCCCGAGTTGTTTCATCCAATATGAATAGTAAGCCAAGTTCCCTTATATAGAAAACCAGGCAGCTGATTTGTGTTTTTTGATGGCAACAGCAGAGTGTGTGCATCTTTGTCCCTAATTGCAGATTTGAACTAGTAACCTACCTCTGCACAGCATCCTATGGTGGCACGTTTCTCTAGAGTTTCTCTTTTGGTTTTTAAAGATGTTAAATCTCTGTCACACACACACACACACACACAGGCCCAAGTAAAGCTCACGTGATGAGTACAGTCATCCACAGAGACGACAAGGGCCCACTGGCCTCATTCTCAGTCGCTGCGTCCTCCTGGGAGAACGAAGTGTGTCTGCTCGAGTCTGCGTGCACATCGGTGCGCGACAGTTTGCTCGCAGAAACGACGTCATCCTCCTACCCTTTGCTGTTTGAAGGAGCCGCTGTTTGATCAGATGTCTGCTCACTCGCGTGCGCATATGTCTGCGGCTCCTGGCTTGGTTGACTCACTTAGGTGAGCCCCCAACAGCTTTCATAATTAACGTACTGGGGTGGGGGTGGGTGTGGGCCCTGGAGAGGAAACGTGTCGCACTGAGCTGCTGTGCTAGTGATGGTGAGCTCACGTGCGTTCAGTTTGCCCTCTGTGTTTGAGTCGGGTGAAGATTAGAAAAAATAAAAAAAATCACACCCTCATTTCCAGGATGAATGTTACTAGACACGTTCACTACAGGCCTATAATGCATCACGTTAATCTAATGACTTACCTTGAGTAGATGGGAGTCAGAACCATCACACTCGCATAATATTGCTCTGAACGTGACATGAACCTGGTTGGAGTTTTTGTTTTTAATGTTTTTCTGTCTCTCTGCAGCAGGGAGAGCAACTAAATTACATTTCAGATATCATAGATCTTCCTCCGAATGCTACAGCCAGTCTCTCTTTTACAAGGCTGAATCATATTTCCTTTCTAAAACAGCTGTGTGATTATGGCTAAAATTGTATTATTTAGCAACACACACTGTCTGTTCATCACTATTAATCACTGCAGTGCAGGCTGATGATTTCAAGTGACATAATGCAGTTGTACTTCTTGCCACTGATGCAATGTCTGTGGATAACAACCACACAATGCCTTTGAGTGTGTTTCATCATTTCTTCTGGGGATGCTAAGATTATATATGGCATACCGTGCCAGATTTCAAAGGGATTTCTTATTTGTACTGCACCTTTTTCAAAGGTGAGAATTTGAAACCCAGCAAACATTTTTGTAGGTGTTTGACCTACGAGCCGTTTCCTTTTTTTTTTTTTTCATATATATACTGTTAAAAGTACTAGATGCTCAATAAACATGACTAAATGTTCAATTTATGAACTTTGTGCATGTAATCCCTGTGAGCCAAATGCTCAGCCTTTAAACTTTAAACTGCTTTAAATGCTCAACTGCTCAAACCTTCTGTTTGCTGGGAGCAGCCAATCAGAAGAAAGCTGGTTTAAAGCTAGCGAAAAAGGAGCTAAAAAAATAGACACTTGAACTGATGTGTTTTACCAACACGCAGTATAAGACTGACTCATTCAAAGCTACTCTAGTGGAGTCCAAGAATAAGACTAGAGCTGAAAATGAGCAAAATAGAGCTGTCCTTTTTGCCCAAAACGTTGAGATATCACTTGTAAAAGGAAAGGTAGATATCTACAGGTTTATCTGTTTCTCAGGGTATTTTTTGATTATGGATTGGTCGATTAAACTATTTCAGGTCGTTTGGGGCTATACAATTACAGAAAAATCCAGTTTTCTGTCAGCTATCACCCTCCCATTTTGACCCAGGAAAACTGGTTTTATCCACAGAGTCAGTGGCAAATTAATCATTTTCACCAGAAGTATATTTTTCACCCTCTACAATAATATATACAGTGTCATAGGGGCTGTATGTATGTGAGGTGTGGGGGTGGGGATTACCTTAGTCTGTGCAGCCTACATAGTGTATTCCAGTCAGACAATTTGTCCATTCATGAGGTAACATCATTACAACCCTCCACATACACTGCTTTGAACACACACTGGAAGCTGCCGCCTGGGAGTTGACGGCGAAACATGAGAAACGGAGAAAGGGGGGGAGGGAGATGAATAGAAAAATTGATCGAGAGAGCTTCAAGAGGCGCCTTTTTGAGAAAAATTGTAACTTTTTTTTTTTTTATGTGAAGAATCCCAGAGAAATAGTGTTGCCGCTCTCCAAATTAAACCCCCGTCTGCCGTAAAGCTACAGTCGGTGGACAGTAGATTGTGCGTTTATTAGTGGGGAGAGATGGCTTTTATAACTCGCTTCATTTTCTGCCATAGACTGCCCATTAACCGTTTCTCCACTGGGTCCCATTTGTTCTCGCAATCAAGGCTGCAGTGTGTGGATTGTAAAATGGCTGACTGGAACTGTAGCTGTTAGAGGAAGGAGTTCAGCATGTTGTCAGGGAGAGGAAAAGCTGTGTGTGTGTGTGTGTGTGTGTGTGTGTGTGTGTGTTTGACATGCATGTGATGACTGTCTAGACAGAGTGCCTTTGTGGCGCAAAAATGTACTCAAGGCCCGAAGCCAAACACAAGTTGGGAATGAACCTGTGTGTGTGTGTGTGTGTCTGTCGAGCATGACTGGTCTGGCTTATCAGTGTGCTTGTCTGGCTTTAGTCTTACTCTTTGTGTTTGGAAAGGGGGAGGAACAGGTGTGTGCGTGTCTGGGGGAAGGCACAGACAGACAACCAGTCACATGCTGTCGTTCTTTCTCCTCATTTGTCTCGGCTGCCCCCCTTTTTTTATTTCCTGTTTCCTTCTGTCACCTGTTTGTCTCAGCGTCCACCTGTCAGACCTGTCCTCATGCGTGCCCTGCTCTGTTTTCTTTCCCGCTTATCTGCCGTTGCAGTGCCAAAGTGAATGAAAAATTTAGTTGAGCAATCTCCCGAGTCTCTCAAGTTAAAATGTAACTGATATTTGTCAGGAACCAAACAGCCAGACCTCGAAGTGATCTCATTTCACTATGGTGAGTTAATCACAGAGCCTCTACTAAAAGTGTATTCCTTTAATTGCCCCACTTTGCTGCCCGGTTCCCCTGTGGGCTGTTATTGATTTGGCTGCTGAAACAAAGTGTGGCTCCCAGTCCGTGGATAAATGGCTTACTGGATTAAGACCTCCATATAAAACCCTCCAGCGTCTGTGTCTATGTATGGGGGCCAGGTGGGACCACCAGAGCACCCAGTAAAACCCAAATCAAACCCAGAAGACCAGCGTACAGTTGTCTGATCTTAATTGCAGGCAAAAGGATAAGCGGCTAAACCACGGCGGAGGTCGACGGATATAAAAAATTGTGATTTGAGTGGGAGCTGCACAAGGAAAGTGGTGTTGCTGCAACCACAGATTATTTCTATATTTTCCCAAATGCACAGTATGTTGTTTGATCTATTAAAAACTATGGATGCACAGTTATCAGCCAGAACCCCGTGGCCGATGGTTATCTCTCGTACAGCTGAACGATTTTAATATATGTCAGTTATTTGTTGTAAAGAACACATCTTTGGTTCCTTGGAACACAACAGGGAAATGAAGTGAATAAAAACACTCGACACTACTTTAAACATTGTGCATACCTACTTAAAGGATCAAAAACAGTGGAAAAGTCTGAGCCGTTTGGTGATTTTTGAGTTTACAGAGATAAATAAATGTGCCTTGTTTTTGCAGTTCAGCCAGGAAGTGTATATAAAACAATGTATCTCTTGCTCGATCTTTGACACAGTTGACGACTACAGCAGTACAGGATGTGGTCTAGAAACAGACAGGGTGTGACTGTCTCTCCGAGTGTGTCTGCGTACGTGTGTGTTCCTAGTCCTCTCTGACTGCCTAAAGAAACACGCGCACACACACAATTTTCACTTCCTCCTCTGAGAGGAAAAAGGAGAATAAGCTGCATCATTTTGTCGTCGTCCTCCTCCTGCTGCTGCTATCCGTTCAGCATCTCCATTCCTCTCCTGAATGCCAGGCACATGAATGATTGGAGGATGGGGACGCACTTACGTTCATGTCCCCTGAAATGGGTTGTGGTGTTCGTTGGGGTTTTCTTTCAGTTTTCATACCCAGCAACTGATGTCACGGTTTCAGCAGATGTGAAGAGAGTGGTTCCCAGCTGTGCGTGTGTGTGAGGGCACAGAAGGGTTTTTAAAAACACGCAAACACACTGCTGCTGTGGGATGAAAGGTCAGATCAAGGCTTGCCCACTCTTTATTATGGCCTAGATAAGATCAGGCGTGTCAAGACTTGCTGTTGTGTTTGTATGAGCTTTTTATATCCTGGGCAGGCTTTTAAAGTTTTAACACATCTGTAGTGTTTTCTCTGAACAAAGACCAAAATATTTATAATGAAGGCAAAGAAGGGATTCAGTAATAAAATTGCAGCTAATGTTTATTTGCAATACAAGTAATTGTTCTTTCCTAGAAAATGGTGAGAAATATTACTCAAAATGATGTAATGCATCTTTTTTGTTTTTAAAGCTTTTCAGTAATACAGAAAGGGACAGTTTACTTTAACCTCCTAGGACCTGGCGTCCACATATGTGGACATCACATTTATTATTATTGTATTTAGACCAAAATACTCAATTTTGCTCTACAAGGGCCTGATATCCACTTACGAGGACATTATACTGCTACTGTTCTATCGAAATTTTAAATAAATATCCTCATATGTGGCTCTCATTTTTCTTAGAAACAAAAATTAGGTAAAACCAAAAAATCAGGTAATTCTTTGTCTTTACATTCATCAGGTCACAAAATATCAAAGAGAAATTAAAAATGCATGCCGTGGAAGAGTTCAGGTCTTAGGAGGTTAAAGGTGAAACGTTACGCTTTTCTTATTTTCTTCTCTGTATATGCTGTTACAATGCTGGATACCCATATTAAACATGGTCAGACTTTGAAATAATGAGGTCAGCGTATGTGCACATAATCCCTACGAGCCTAAAGCTCAGGCTTCAGACTGCTCTAAACACTCGGTTTCAGGTAGGATTTTCTACTTTTGGCTCTGTATATTGTCAAACAGTGGGTATATTTTATTCTGTTGTCGTCACGCATTCACATGGCTTTTGCTGTGAGCACACAAGCCCAAATAAACCTTCTGTTTGCGATGAGCAGCCAGTCAGGAGGAGTTAATACAGCTTATTTCAGTGAGAGGCTCGTGATAAGATAAACAGAGATTATTTTGATCTGCGAGTTTTGCAGACCTACTCCAGTAGAGTTTACGGAGCTGGAAATGAGCTGTAACTTCTTTTTACATAAGTTCCTGAAATGGTTTTCTGTCAGCTTATCGTGCAAGTTTGAGCTGAAGTAACCTGTGACTTTCCTGAGATTTGTTAACTAACAGAGACCGCAAGTGCCAGTTTGCTCCATCTTATGTGTATGTGTTTGTTAGAGGGGTAAGCCTGGTGTGTGTTTTATTATGCATGTATGGGGACCGGATGTGTATTTATAGCAAAGAGTAACTGCACACGTGTGTTTATGTGCACCGAGACAGCAGTCATTTAGTGGGTCCACGTGACAGGAGTGGAGTGGCGCTTGACCTCGGGCTTGTTTGCTGTGTGTGTGTGTGTGTGTCAGTCTGCGTTGGTTCATATGTGGTTCATATAAATTACACCAAGAGTAGGAAAAAGAGACTCTGCTTGTTGTTTTGTCAGGATGAGCTGAAGGAGACTCACTTAACTGAAGTGCAGTCTTCAGGTATGAAGAAATTCACTGTCAACTTTTGTAGGTTGACAGCCTTCACCCCAGTCAGGCAGCAGCTCGTTGGCAACGTGGCGAGGTATGCAATCTACTTCATCTTGGTTCTAGCAAAAATGAACAAAAACCTCAACCAGCTGCAAAAATGCGCAGTTAGAGCATCTTTTCTTTTTTCCCTGCTCACAGGAGAATGCCATGCTCCCATTGAAATGCTCCTTTGCTGTGTGGGCTATCGCTTAAATACATTTGCTCTGCCAGACTGTGCATGCTAATGTACAGTCATGGGTGCCTGCGTAGTAAAGTGCCGCTTGTTACAGTTTGATTTACTGGCACTTTACAAAGACACACAGACACACATTAGAAAAACCACTTTCTACTCCATTAAAGCGTCTGCTGCAGAAATGTCACGTATGCTGAAAAAATGGGTCACTGTGAGTTCACATGGCTGCGGCTACATCCAGCTACACAGTGGTGGGACAAGCCAGCGTGAAGCTGCAGCAGCAGGCAGACTGCTGGTGATTAGGATCAACAGAGCAGAGTTCAGCCGAGTGAGTGTGTGGAATGCTAATCCACATTGTCATAAGGCGAGCTTCAGCCTGACAAAGGGTTGGAGACATAAGGGGGTTAGTTGTGTGTTTGTGTGTTGCAGAGGCACCCCAGATAAGAGAGGTACTTCGTTATTGCAGATTAGGACCCAGTAGCAGTTTGGTGTGTTTTTAATAAAGCAAGGTGGGGGTGGGAAGGTGAGGAAAATGGTAGTAGTGCCGAAATGTGCAAACGTTTGCACTGGCACATATTCATTAAGGAAGAGAGAGTGCAGAGCAGCAGGAATAATGAGCAGGGGTGTGTGCGTGCGTGTGTGCGTGAGTGGGTGGTGGGCGTTAAGCCGTCAGCTGTCAGGTATGCAGGAGTCACTGGGAGCGACAGGCAGCCATTAGTGTAGCGCACACACGTGCATGTTTGTTTGGTCTGTGTGTGGGTACAGAACATACAGAAGTAATGGCCCACCTGCAGCCTTGTTCTTTTACTGTGTTTTCTGGGTGTTTCTCACATTTATACTAAAACCCAGACCCTGGGAGTTTCCTTTTGAAGGGTGACTATGCCTGTAACCACCATTAGTCACACAGACTGTATATCAGTGATTGCCAAAGTGTGGCCTGCGGCCTCTCTGTGGGCACTAAAAGTACTGCAGGTAGACCTAGCGATTTGTATTAAATTCTTAAATCATTTTTGAATTCACACCTTCTAAACTTTTGTGACTCGATCAAATGAAAGATTGAATCGAATTATAATCCTTTTGGTGTAATTCTTATGAGCTTTTATAGGATAACATTTATTGGGATACTTTTTCGACTGCGGTTTAATAAGTAGTTTAAAATTAGAAAACAAAGCAAAACTAATGAAGCAAAGCCATGGGTTTAAATTTTATTATTTATTTATTTATTTCCTGGTGATTTTCCTTTGGTGGAATTTCCAGACTTCTTTAGTTGGCGTCAGATATGAGGGGAAAACCCTGGACCTTAATCTGTTCTCTGTCCTTAACCATAAAACCTACAGTCTTGACCCTCAAACAGCCCCAAAATGAGCGTTGGCCAAAATGTCCTTGTTTACCAGTAATGTCCTCGCTCTCAAGGTCTAATTGGTCCTTGCAAATACAGACACACACACATGCACACACAGACAAAGGAGGGTGCAGACCTAGCCTTTAATGAGCTGTCAGTCGTCTTAGCAGCCAAACATCTGTCGTTGTAGAGATCAAGCAGATGAAAGACCTCTGTATGACCTGACGTTACTATCAGTTTGGCCCACGCGCTCCCTCTGTATGTGTTTGACACACACACACACACACACACACACACACACACACACACACACACACACACACACACACACACACACACACACCATTCTTTACATTGGACAGACCCAGCTCACCGCCACACCACTGCAGTGGTTACATCGTGGTTTCTGTCAGTCCTCCTTCTCTCTGTCTCTTCCCTGTCACCCCTCTCTCTTTCTGAGCTGTTCACTCTGTCCCTTCCCCCTCCTCCACTCAGTGCTGCAGTGCTGGAAGGGGAAACGGGAAAAAACCAAAAACACACTAACCATAAACATTCACAAATGATCGAGGTCCCGTCTGTATACACACAGACTAACAACCACACCTGGCTCACACATACGGCTCCAGCCTTTTAACATTTGCATGAACATGCTCATTCATGCATGGCCTTGTAAATAAGGGACTATCCCCCCTACATACAGTTCAGAAAAACTCTCATGCAAATCACTACTACTAGTTTTGTTTTTTTGTTTTCTTTTGCTGATGAATATAGAAGTTGTGATTTGAGGTGGAGGTACAGAGCATAAAGTCACAGGTCACATTCACTTGCCGTGAATTAATTGCTGTTAAAAATAGATGTTGGTATCGACTGTTATGTGCAAGTAAGATGGCATTTAGAGGTATCCGTGTGTCACATCAATTCTTCGAGGGCCACATGAATTCTTTTAAGAAAGACGCTGTGGCTTCTCTAGGTAGCGAAACAGAAGGTGAATAGATAAATAAAAATGATCATGTGTGCTTCGTGGAATATGTAACAGGTGAATAATTGTGTTTTTTGTAAATAATACATGCTTAAGCTGCTGAATGAGGCTGCTGCTGGACCGGTATAAATGATAAGCGGCTAATACGTGGCTGTCACAGTTATTTGCTGGCATTGTTCTGAGGCTGTTTAGCGCTGGTAATGACACAAGCTCTTAGCCGGTACAGCACAGAGGAAAATCCTTTAGTCCAGCTGATGAAAAGCTGCCTGTTTATTATTCACTGAGAGCTTGTGTGTCTGCGTTTTGTGGATAAACGTTTTATAGCGGGCTTTAAACGGGTACTAAGTCAATTATTGATGCTTTCAAACTTTTCTCTTCCCCTTCTTCTTTCGTCTCCTTCCTCTTCTTACCATCTCTCTTCTCTCTGCATCTCCCTTCTCAATCTGCTGTGTGTCGGTCGCTGTGGGCTCCCTAACGGCTCGCATTGCGATGCTGTGCATTGTTGTTCCTCTGCTGTCTCTGTTACCTGTCAGTTAGGTAGACCATGTTTGTGAAATGCACGGAGCATGTGTGTCAGGCCTGCCTGTCACAGATAAGCATCAGCTACATCAGCTTGTGGCCTCTCGCCGAGCGTGGCCTGGATATAAAAAAAAACCTCAACCCAAAACGAAACGGTGAGATAGACAAAACTAGAGGCAGCAGGCAGTTCTTACTCAACGTCCTCTGAGGGTATGACGCTGACACAGGAAACACAAACGTACATTTTCCTGTACAGCGCGTGTTTTGATTCCAGCTGCGTTGCATGTATGCCGATGTCTGACACGCTCAGAAGCGTGTAGCAACAGGCCGCGTCGACTCACAGCTAGGCTTTTTTTCCTGTTTTAGTCATAGGCCTTCCACTACGGGCTCATTCGGCTGCGACACCAGGTTTATCCATTTCCTCGCTGCCTTCGTTTTCCTCACAGCTGCATTATGGCCAGCTCAGGCTAGTTCACTTACTTCTGCACACATTTGTATCCATCTTTTACATCTTGAGTGTCATTTGTCTCCATTTCCTATCGTTTAAGTGCCGTTTGTCTCCATCTTTCCCCCTCTGCATCTGCGTGCCTGGTGTAATTTCTCTCCTCTCTGCATGCTTCCTCGCATTCTCACACCTCCTGACGGAAATGCTCATTTTGAGTCGTTCAGACTATTCCAACAAATGTATTCGGTGCAGCACTACATCTGTGTCTTCCTCTCGCTCTCTGCTGTATTTAACCTTGGGGTGTCTTTGCTCGTCTATTTAACCACCATCTCTCTTTCTCTCTCCTTCTGTTTTCAGAAGGTGGTGGAGGAGGAGAGCCAGGTGAGGAAACCCTCGTTAGATATCTGCTCCACCGGCGACAAGTTGGCTGATGCTGACCCAGCGAGAAAGGTCAGTTATCATTTCCCTCCCTGTGACACCTTCCCCCATTCCTTTCCTCCCCCTTCCTCCACGCTCAGGTACCCCCCCCCCCCCCCCCCCAACTGATAGACACACCCCCTGCTCACTCATTCATAGCGGCATGCTTCTCCTCTGTTGTACCAAGCTGCTCTGCTCCTCGCCCCCTCCCCCGCTAACGTGCCCAGTGTCTCAACTGATGCCTGATGGATGATCCCCCTTTCACATGTATGCATGCATATTAACTATATTATGGCTCCAAGAGCGCCACATGCAGCACATTTCTTTCTCCTTCCGCTGTCTTTCTCCACGTATTTGTGTGTGTGTGTGTGTGTGTGTGTGCACGTTCATGCATCTGATTGCTTTTGTAATAATTTATCTAATGCGCTGTGAAGGCTGTTCACCAATCAATATATGAGGATGGAAGATGTGCAGTTTTGTTTTTGTTTGTTTTTTTGTTTTGTGCCACATTTATCTATTTGTTTGCGTTTCCAACAGGGAAAAGCATCTCCACCGACTCTTGTGTTCAACCGGCTTTTCTCAGAAATTAAGGAGGAGCCAGGACACCCCACCCTGGTCCATCCCAGGTACTACACCTTATTAACCCTAAGTCAGTTATTCCAGTAAAAGCTTTGAGGCTTGTAACTATCATATTTCTGATCTCCACTGCACCAAAGAGATCAAATTTCTCCAACAAAGATATAAAGCGGAGTCGAAAAGCAGAGAGCGTGTGGTATTCTGGTTTAATAAATGATGATTATCACAATATTTTCCTGTTAATAAACAGCATTAATTAACCATCTCAAACTTAGTGCCACTTTTATTTGGTGGTTTTAGAGATGTAGCAAGATGAAGAAGATTCTTCCCTTGATTATTTGTTTCATCTTTGAACATTTAATAGCCTACAGCAGGCTGCCTTTAAAACTGTGTGCTGCATAAATAAACATATTCTGTGTGTTTTCATATAAAAAAAAAGAAAAGCAGGAAATCAACATGTGTGAAGAGTTTTCTGGTTATTAGAAAATTTTTGGACTTTGTTCAAAAATCTGAAATGTCTGAAATTATGAATATTAACTTGCATAATCAATGAATGAAGCAGTTGTTGCCCCTCACATTGTTTTATTTTTCCAGTGTAGAGAACTCTATTAAATCTTGCTGAAGGAGACGAGTGGTATTCACTTTAAAGATGGTTTTAGTTGGTTGTGCTAGACAAAATTAAAAGCTGCAGTTATTTAAGGACTTATCGATACCTGAATCTGTGCCAGATGGCCTGGTGTTATCTGTAAAAACACGGAGAAGAGATAAGACTCTCCTTGCCAGATATTATAGGTGTATGTTTTTAAGTTTTGTGTTGGCTTCAGTTTCTTCCTCTTCTTTTAATTTCTTGTGACTGCACTCCCTCGTCTCCTCCTCCTCCTCTCCCTCACTCGCTCCTTCCTCATTTCATTTCCAAGCCCTCTGCATCTCCCACCGTCTCTCCATCCCCAGGGGACACCAGCTCTTGTTTAGATGTGGCTCACAGTAATCTGACCCAGATTAAAGCCATAGCTACATGTGACTGCCTGTGACTTACTGACTGCGTGGAGGCCTGCAGACTCCAGGCCAGACAAATTGGAGGGATTATAGCTCTGGTCACCTGTCAGCATCACACGATTGCTACACGTACAAACCAGTCAAGACCAGTTTGCAGTGTGTCTTTTGCATCCCAGAGTTGGTAATAATGCAGCGCCCTAACAGTTGGATGTCGTGCCAGACATCCGCAGCACTTAAAGTCGAATCTGGATCGCCGCAAACATCCATTAGTGCTACACTTGTCACATACAAGCCAGGCTTACATTATTCAGTTGCTTCTGAGCCGTTTCATGTAGAGGAGTGGTTTTCATTCAGGCGAGCAGACAGACCAAGCGTTGTGTGTCTGCTCTGGAAGAAAACGAAGCACAGAGTCCCACTGAGCTGCCATTCTTACCCTAGTTCACTGTTCCAGCCTCAGCCCTGTCTGGAGGGGGCTGCTGATGGGGGAGGGGTTCAAAGCTCCTCTCTTCTCCTCCTTTCTTTTTCTCCCTCTCTTTAACTTCCCTTCACACCATCATGAAACAGTGTTGGTTTAGTGGCCTGGGAGTATCTCACAGCACAATCTCTCTTTCTCCCAGTTGCATCCACTACTTGAACATTTGTGATATGCAAAAGATGTGTTTAGGCTGAGATCCTGTAAACATGTGGCAGAGATTTTTTTTTTTTTCCTGCAGCCTTCCCAGCGTCCATTTACTTTGGGCTAGAGCAAACGCCACATTAGTTAAAGTAGCTGCCGAGTCAATAATTTGTTGGTACGATCATCGCTTCAAACACAAGATTATGTAAAAGGTGGCGCTAGTTCCTGTATGCCTAGAATAAAAGGGCAAAGAACAGATGCTTAATTCAGTCCTTACATATTTAGAAACCAGACAAATGTTGGTGTTAATGAAGAAAATTGTGAATTGATTCAAAATTAGATGATGTTTATTTGAGTGCTTAAATGCCTTCTCTTTTTGTTTCTTCCAGTTACTACATGTACACATATGATAAGATGGTGGCTCCCAATGTGTCACTGCGAAGGGAGGCAGAGATGAGCCCCGAGATGCTGAGCGCACTGCTCAAACACCACTACAGTCGCAGAGTGCTGGGCCACGACGAGCCGCCAATGGGTCAGTAATAATACACCCAGCAGAGCTGAATTATTAACCAGCAAAGACGCGTGTAAAGCTTTTTAATGGCTCAACATACATGCTATAACCACTTAAACACACAATCTGGTCTTCAAATTAGGATTAGAAATAAATCAGTGACCATGTTATTGTTGCCTTCTGCCTGAGGGATTTGATGTTGGATAAGCAGAGCAGGAACATGTTTGTTGTCGTGTAAACGAGAAGAAAAATCTGATCAGAGATGATGTGACTTCCTCCGACACAAAGCTGCCAAGATAATCTGACTTCATCATGCTTTTTGGAAACCATACAAATCAGCCAAATAGAACAACAAATAAGATCATACCTTGTCTTACTTGACCTTCTTGTGAAATTAAAAGCAACAGCTGACGCTCTGTAATTATGTTCAAGTGAAAAGCTGAAAATGGCAGAGCCGATAATGGGCCAAAAGGCAGGAAATTGCTTCCAGTTTATCCATTTAATAACAGGCCTTAGATCTCCAGCAGTTAATAAGAGCTGCACATCTGCAGAGACACTGAGTCTAGCTGCAGAACCCAGCGTGAGTGGGCAGGTAGAGGAAGAGTTTCTGTACACAGATTGTCTTTCTTTAATTAACGGTGTCAGACATGAAGATGGAAAGTTACTTGGAGTTTGACTAATTAAAAAGCATAAAACTGACTGGAGACACACACACATTCAGACTGTTTTAACAGTGCATATTTTTTGGCTATAACAAGACAAAAAAAACATTTACATGGAGTGTGATCTCTGACAAAGTTGTTCCACTATTTTCTAGCTGAAAATTGTCAAACTAGAGCTCGTATAAACGCTTTCCACAAACACTCAGTACGAACGATATTTGGTTATTCCAGTAGTTTTCAAACATTTTTGTGTCATCAAAATTGCCCTAAAACTGAGCCATATTCACAGCTGTGCAGTGTCATGTGACAAATTGGCAGTTCAGCTTTTATTTAGAGATGCATCTGTGGTATCTCAGGGGACACCTCGGTGTTGGCGGGGTGGAAACGGCCATGACCTCCTCGTGTGTGTTTTCATGTGTATGCGTTCATGTTTTTCCTGCATTAATGAGATGTGTGTGTACTGTATATTTTTATATAATCTACGTCTATACAGAGAGAGAGAGAGAGAGAGAGGATGAATCACAGGAATGCTCTCTGTATGCCATTATTTCACCACGTCTGACTGCCAAGCTGTCGCCCTCCCTCTCTTTCATTCCTCTCAGGCATTTTCCTCTTTTCTTCTCCGACCAGTCCGTCTCTCCTCCCTCTTTCTCTTCCCATCAGCTGTCGCCACATCCTCCTCTCTGAGCGGGTTCTCCGTTTGCTCCTGCACTTCCTTCTTCTGCCTCTTTCATCTCAAGCCTTCTACCCCTTCATCATTTTCTTTTTTTTAAACATTTTCTCCCCTCATTTAATGCCTTCCTCCCCCTGTTATATCTGTGCCGTTCACTCTTCCTTTTGTGGTTGTCTCTCTCTCTCCTCTGTTTATTTCCTTTTGATCTACCACCCAATGACTCACGCCTGTTATTTGTGCACTTCAGAGCATGGATCTGGGTGTGTGTGCAGGCACACACATGCACTAGCCAGTTTGAGTCAGTAAATGATTGTCCTCTCCGGGTCCAACATGCTGTGTACAGAGCATCCCGTTTCCTGTCACGCACATGCTGCATGATCATTACCCTCTGTTCTCCTGATGTCTTTGTCACCATTCACCATTTCTCCTTCTTCATCATTATCTTCTTCTTGTTCCCCACCTGCTTCTTCATCATCATTTTTGTCTGTCTGCGAGCTTATGGTTCAAATACACTGCCATACCTAACCTACATTTGTGCACTTGTGTTTTTGTGTGTCACTGTGCCAGTTGGATCTTGTATCTTGTATTTTGTGAGTGAAGCTAAGCCCAGCAGAGCAGCACACTAGGGCACTTTCCGCAAGTGTTGTTGGGCAAAGAAAACAACTCTATCTGTAGTCTGTGCCTTTGTGTTAAGTCTCCTCGTGGCTTATGGGATCGTAAGATTACTGCAGAGAGGCTGCTTTTTTAAAAATTCCACCTTAAAAACACTGTTTTGTTTTGCGAGAACTCCACAAATGAACAACCTTGACCTCAGTGGATAAATGAAGTGCAAACGAATTTGGAAGTACAGCAAGTCTTTGTTTCTATCACCAAGCCTGAGGGAGATTCAAAAAAATGAATTTCTAACTCCACAGAATCAAAAATGTAAGAGAATCGTTAAGCACCGGTGCTGTGGAAATTCTGAAACTCACACATCACATTTGAAAACACATTAAGCATCACTGTTGAGCTTTATAGCTTCTTGGTGCTTTTTGTTTTTTAATTCATTTTGATGACTTTACACTTGATAGCATATTTTCCTCCAAGTTCTATTTCTTATTAGCCTACATAGTGGCTAAAGAGACATTGGGCACTAAACATCCAGAGATGCCCAACACCTGATTCTTTTTTTTCTACATCTCTCCAGCTCTCACATACATATCAATTTTAGTCATTATGAAACAAGTTATATTTCAAATTACATTGTCACGTCACAGTTGTCTCACAGGAAGCTGTCAGAGAGGTGCTTAAATAATTCTAACCTTTTTATTAGCCAGTCACCCACATTAAAACCAGGTCAGCTGGAACTGAACTAGAGATGAAACTAGTCTTCTCCTTCTCATTTAAGCGATTGGAATCAAATTAAATTACGATACTGCCAGAGATTACCACCCTACCCACTGTTTCCCATGATGCTCCTCCTCCCAGGCCGCAGCGGGGGAACAAGCCAGGGTTTGAACAGTGGAGGAGCCCACGCAGAGCAGCGCGGCTCCCACACATGGCCCTTTATTCCTCTCTATTCTGCGTGCGTCTGAGGGCAAACACACAGAAAATTTGTGGGCGAGTGTTTGGTTCGTCAGCTGTTGCCGAGCCATACTTGTGCGCTGTGTGAGTGCACTGGTGCTGAGGAAGAATTGCAGGCGTTTATGAGGTTGTGCGAGGGTGTTACTAAGCGCGGGTGGCAGTGTGCATTAGCACGGCTCGCACTTCCTGTCTTTCACCCACCATTCTTCTTCTTCTTTTTCTTTTTAACTTCTTTCTTCATCTTCTTCATCTCCCTCCTTCCTCAGATCTTCACGCGTCGCCTGCTGTCGCTGCTGGTGCCGGGGAGGCCAAATCCCAATGTGCTGCTGCTGACTCGGCCACTGAGAGGGAATGCCAAACCCAGGCAGTTTCCATGGAGATGAGCAGCCCAGGCTACAAGAAAGCCACCCACATCACCGCCCACACCCCTCTTCCCCGTCCTCCTCCTGCGTCGCTGTTGTCATCGGTAACGGATGTAGCAGCTAAGGACGTGAGCTCTGCCACGAGCGGCGTTGTGGCGACGGTGGGGGGGCTGGAGGACGACAAGGACAGGATTGTTGTGGAGATCATGCAGATGTACAGCAGGCAGCAGGAGAAGCTCAACTCCACCCTGCACAAGCAGTTGCAGCTGGAAATGGTGAGTCGGTGGTCGGAAAGATAAACGAGGCCGAGATCAACGAGCCGATAACTGTTTCCGCCCATTAGAAGTGTCCTTGATGTGGAGGTGATCTTCACCTTCCACTAACCCCCTCTATTACTTCCTCCCATCACGTGGAACGTGTCAGTATCAGATTGTTCCACCAGTTTTTAACACAAGTCAGCAGAACAGTTCATATAAATCAGTGTTTCACTCGTTTAGCGTATTATTAAAGCCCTGGGTTTAATTTCAGTTTGGATGCATGGAAACTGAGTTGAACTAGATTATGGTGACATTCGCATCTACAGTTGAATTATGTTCTCCACTAATGGGATTTGGGGAAAATTGCATTTGTAATCTAAAATGAGATGCCACCATTAAAGAGTATTGGTGACAAAATGTCTGATGAAATAAAATGTAAGCAAACTGAAGCAAACAGCCTCCTTGTGGAGCTTCTGTAATGTGGCGGTAGAGCAGGTAGTAGTCGGAAGGTTGCTGGGTGCTCTAGCCTGCATGTTAAAGTATCCTTGCAAGATCCTGGACCCCCAAATTTCATCAGAGTGTGAATATTAGATAGAAAGAAAGACTATATATGCGAATCGGTCTATTTACCATTTGCAGGAGTCACTGAAATGTGACTTTTTCTTTGTGCCCCCAGGAGCTGGAGACTTTGCGTGGAGGCGAAGCAGCGAGGCTACGGGAGCTGAGCGCCGAGCAGCATGAGCTGCGCAGCGAGCTGGAGGCGGTGCACAGCGAGCAGGCACGGCAGCTCGGCCAGGCCCGCCAGGAGCAGCTGGAGCTGGAAACCCGTCTGGAGCAGCTCCGACAGCAGGCCTGCGCCTGCGAGCCAGGGGCGCAGCGCCAGCAAGAGGCCCACTACACAGCACAGGTACGGGCTTACAGGGGAACACATGCATGCACAGACTTTTGCATCAGAGTGAATCTCCGTGACATAAAGTGTGTTCACCGGCTTGCATCACTTAACATATGGCGTTTTTATCTTAAAGACATTAAGATTGAAAAGCTCCAGTGGGACTGAAACAAAGCACACTTTAACACAGCACTCTGCATATTAATATTAAAGTTGAGCTCGCTAAGCATTTACAATTAGTTCTCTTTTCATTTTCATCAGCATGTATGTACAAACATTTATCTTTGGATCTGTAGTTACTAGAGTCATGATTAAATCAGGTTTTTAGGTAAAATTATTTGGAGCTGCACTTATTAAACGTAGCAGTCAAATAGAAAGAATTTACTGTGATGCTGTGTGAGTCTGTGCGGAGCACATACTCAGACGTCTGTTTGGGTTTCAGTAGACCTAATCTTAATCTCTGTTACATCGGCCTGAGCTCTTCCACCTCCTGCCTTTGGCATCAAGCTGTCCCTTTGTTAAGAGAACGGGTGTGCACATTTCTGTGTGGCTCTGAGAGTTCAACATGGGGTTTTTTTTTGTTTTTTTTTTAAAGGTTTGGTGCACATTTCTTTGTTTACTGCTAAAAGGGGAAAAATACAATAAATGGTTACTCTGACTGATGGTTTAAGAGCTCTCAAAACACAACAGTAGTTATTCTGTCTGCACCACTTTGCAGTGTGTGTTGTAAAAGCCTCTGAGCCAACTATGTGTCTAAATGCAGGGTCTCTGTTGGTTTGTTTTTGATGGTTAACACCTGCCTGATTATGAGGATTTTACTGTTTTTTTTTTTTTGGCCTGTTGCCGGAACAAGCCACAGCAATTTGATGATGTCATGTTGGGCTTTAGTTAATTATTTGTTGGGAACATTTCTTTAAATATTTACGACCAAAGTAGTTTGCAGAGGAATGAACAGTTGCGGGCCTGCTAAGAAAAATCTGAAATGAAGACTGTTGACAGATTACTATTAGATGTGGAAATGTGTGAGAGTAATGTGGCTCGTCTCTGTGTCTCCTTTCAGTTGTCCGACCTGCGTCAGAGGCTGGAGCGGGCGGAGGCTGACCGGCAGGAGCTGCAGGAGGAGCTGCGCATGGAGCGGGAGGCGCGCGAGAAGCTGGAGCGCACGATTGCCCAACTGAAGCAGCAGATGGCCCAGTCTGGCACGATGGGAGGCAGCCCCTCTCCTCCTCCTACTCCCTCCACCGGACCCCCTAACGCCCACTCCCCACCCTGCTCAGAGGCCCCAGCGGCTGGCCAAAAGTAACTGCCGCCCCTCCGGGCGCCTCCCCTCCCCCCCCTCATTCCTTTCCTCATCACCCGCCAAGTGTACAGACACAAAAAGATCAGCCCAAAGCTGAAAGGAGCATCACGTCTCCTCAGGCTGATTTGAAGTTGTGCATTACGCTCCCCTTTTGCTTAGTGTAGGATTGACTTTTGTTTTTGTAATTCAATGATCATTTAAAAAAGGAAAAAAAAATTATTTTTTTTTTAAATTTTCACTTCCCTCTCTTTAAACAGTATTTAAAGGTTTTTGGGCATGTATGTTGGGTTTAATTTATAGTTTTTACTGAACAAATAGCTGCTTCACAGACTGAAGACTGGTCCACTGAAGACCAACTCAATCCTTCACTATAACCCACCCCAACCCTCCCTGTTCTCCAATCCATATTCTACGACCCTCCCTTCCTGCTTACTGGTTTCTGGAGCTAATAATGACTTTGACTTTGAGATTTCGGATACAGATTCGCTCCTCCTTGAGGACGTCACATCACGCTACTACCTGGCACAGCAGCCAGCACTCCCGAACACATGGCGCCGCCTGACCCGTGCCCCTACTCTGTCTTTCTGTATGTAAAGCCCAAGTACCAGCGACCGCAGGAAACTGCACGGACATTTTATTACATTGTGTAACATGCGAAAACATCAAGTCTTTATGGGGGACAAAGACCTTTACTGTACAAAAAAAGAAAAAAGAAAAAAAATGGACTTAATGAAAATATGCCAATAGTGATGCTGAACTTGAAATGAGTGTTTTTGGGTGTGATCTCTACAAGGTAGCTAGCTAGGGAGTAGTGTTTCCTGCACTACAGCTGCTCCTAGCGACAGACTGGTTTTCTCCTCTGCTGGGCCACCTGGGCTCTCCTGATGTAGACCAAACAGTCTGCTAGATGAACCGCCAGTTGCCCCGCATCTCCTCTGAAGAGCGCACACCTTCCATTGTCCTCTGCTCGGAAACTCCTTAACACTGTGTATTTTTATGTTTTTATTTTTTCACCTCTAGCCTGTCTATCTTCAAGATAGAAAGGAAACACTGCTGTTTCAGGCTCGGCTTGAAGAAGTGTTGTGCCCCCCCCCCCTTCAGATCCCTCTGGGAAAGGAATGCGTCTGGACGTGGGGGCCGAGCCGAGCCGAAAGAAGAAAGGCAGAGCCCTCACGCGTGGTAGCTGTGCTGTGTTACTATACTTCATGCGACATCCTTACGTGCCTGCACACACTCGATCGCGTCGGTGCAGTGCAGGCATTCATGCAGAACAATGGCCCCAGAGTTCCCAGCAGATGATCAAAGTTGTAGTCTGCCCCTCTGCTTTCAGGCTTCTTTATTGTTAGCAGACCGTTGTATCCCCACCCTGCTCGCATGTGAGAAGTGGGTCGCAGGTGAAGGCAGTTAGTCCAGGGTGGTTTGGGTCCTGCTTTCCGTTATTCTGCCTGACTGAACAAACAGGACCGGGCAGGCAGGGAGAGGAAGAGCGGGAAGAATTGAGGGCCCAGAAGACTAGCGCACTCTCCCCCCACCTCACCCCTTGCGGCAGGCTGGGTGGCCCGTTTGCCGGCGGTACCGAAGGAGGCTTTTTTTCTTTCTTTTTCTTTTTTTTTTTTTTTTTTTTTGTGCCGTCAGAATCGGGGGCAGCTGCCGTTGTCTGAGGCCCTCTGCCCACCCCCGAGCCAGACTGTACAGGATCTCCCAGCCAGCGCCTCCCTCTCTGCCCCCTCTCCCACAGTCACTCGCTCACACAGCCCGTGCATCCACCTCCTGTGTGAGATCAGCTGGGGGTGTGCAGCGTTTTTTTGTTTTTGCTTTTTTTGTTTTGTTTTTTTTGTCAGAGCCCAGGAGAGCTTACAGACGTCCAGCCAGAGGAAGAGAAAACTTTTGTGTCAGTTGCCAGGCAAAGGAGCTTTTTATTGCCACTAAGAAGATCCCGGTTAAGCGAGCGAGCTTGTGCGTGTGTTGTGTGTGTAAATAATCGTGTGTGTGGGGGGGTGTGGGAGGTGGTTTGCCTCGGTTAAACTCTGAGCTTTTTTTTTTTCTTTTTTTTCTTAATGCATCTGCCATTAATGCAAATTGATAGACATTCCACTGTGCTCCATCCTGTTTTCTCACACAGCTTCCCTTTACGATGACAGAGCTGAAGAAGCGGGCAGTTGTGGTTTGTTGACAGTCAGAAAAGCAGGTGCAGGTGCACAAACCAGTAAAAATCAACCCCCATGCCACAAATGTACACTCTACTGTTGTTCCATTTAAACCTTTATTGAAATTATGAAAGAAAATATTTAACGTATTAACTAAAAGATTTATATTCACTTTGTAAATACAGTAGTCATTAATATATTAACTGTTCTTATAAATAAATAATCTTAAAAGGTTATAATATTTGGATCAGAACCGAGGCTTCAGTCAGCCCCAGTGTTTGTTTATTTTTCTTTTTTGCTTTCTTCATGAAAACTGATGTGAGAACTTGACTTTGTGTGGATGTGGGGGAGTGGAACACGTGGTTTACTGAGATGCGATGCAGGACAACAGCAAAAAATAGGAAAATATTACTTTGTTACACACTCCCCTCCCTTCTTTATGAACTGATGGAAATACTTTTTTGTGGATTTCATCATAATGGACTGTTTACTGTGTAATGTAAGCTGTTTTCCTCCCTTCTGTCTCCTCTGAGCAAAATTGAAAATGCTTTGTGGATAAAATGAAAACTTTTCTTTTCTTTTCTTTGCATGGTTTACTGCCCCTTTACTTTTTGTATCTGTGGGCCACTATCGGTCTGTTTAATGTACAAAAAAAGAGAAAAAGATTTCCCTGTACATGACACACAGATTGAGTTGGCGCATGAATATTGAACGTGTGCAAGTTTTATATCGCGAGTGGATCAGAGGCTAGCTGAATATAAAGTCAGAGTCAGATCATGAAGAGTATAACCTGTAGCCTAATTTGTTTGGAATGTGTGTCTGTGGGCGGGCCTCCAATGTCTGACTGAAGCACAGCAGCTTTGCTCATGTAGCTCTGGACGTGCGATTGTGTCCTGATTTAAGATCATATATTATCCTCGTCATTTCTCACTTAGAATATAATCAGTATTAGTTTTTATTCACTTAATTACCTCTTCAGCTGAAAAATATATCAATACATATATAAAAATAAATATATATATATATATATTAATTAAAAATTCAACACACGAGCAGATATCTAAGGGAGGTCTGTACTTTCTGAGTAGTTTGCATTTTATACACATGGGGGCGCTGTTTAACTTTTTTAAACCACATCACAATGATTAAAAAAAGGACTAAAGAATAATGGGGCGTGCTGGGCCTTTTTGCATTTTGCTGTGTTATGAGAACTTGGATCTAGTTTGTACAGTTTTTACAGGTGTGAACTTTGCCCAACTGACTTAAAAAAAAAAAAAAAAAAAGTAAAAAAAAAAGTGGAGGTAGCTGTGTTTTATTTACCACATGAACAGATTTGAATGCAAGATTTGCATAACCATTCGCCTATGTGACGAGAACTTGTAAATGGCTACAAGTTGACCTTTGAAGTGTTTGAAGGTGGTTTGATTTGTAGTTGGGTGTGTGATTTCTTTGTTTTCTCTTTTCTTTTCTTCAGGCTGTAATTAGCCTTTTAAGTAGAGCTGATCACACTGATGGCCGGTCACTAAAAAGAATACCCTGATTTCGTTGATACACATCCTGTTATAGATGGAAAAAAGACAACTCTCCCCCCCCCCCCCCCCCCCCTGATGCTGTTCTGAAACATGAAACAGTGTCTGTGTATGACCATTGCATACTATGTTGCCAATACTACAGTGTGATGAGACTTTTGTTCTTGCATGAATTGAGACACTGTTCTCCTACCTCATGTTGTGATATATATATTAAAAAAAAAGATGTTTTTTTAAGCAGAAGACACTGCATCTCTGTTTATCATCATAGATATTTACTAGAAAGATTACATACCTGTAAATGCTTTTAGCTAATACCTCAGTTGTATCTAGTGTTTGTTTTTTTGGTTTTTTTCTGTTTTTGCCCTTTCCTGATTTCAGATCTTGTAAATAAAACCCTGTATAGACAATGAACTTGGATCAAATTCAAGTAAAGTTCTGTAGTGTCAAAATCCGTCATGTCTTTTTTCTAGACCGCCTTTAAGTATAGAGCTCACCAACATTTATGGTCCTGTACATCCTTACACATAACAGTCCGGTGCTGATAATCAGATCCACTTGATTAACTGATCAGCAGTAACTCTGAGCTCTTCTGTAAAAGCAGGTCAGTGTGTTAACTCAGTGCCAAGGAAAAAAGAGGGTTATAAGGCCAGACAAGTCCATCATTCATATGTGGACATCTCAGCAAATTCACCCCAAGGTCAGATTGTGCAAATCACCCAAGAGCTATATGTCAGGCTCTACAGGCCTCAGTTCACATGTTAAAGTTCATGACAGTATATTTAGAAAAGGACTGAACTGGGGAAAGCCTCTTCTCTGTAAAAAGAACATGGCAGCATGGCTTCATCTGAACAAATTTCATTTGGGCAGATGAGAGCAAAGTGGAGATGTTTGCCAAAAACTAAACACAGCACATCAGCACAAACACATCATACCAACTGTCAAGCACGGTGGTGGAGGGGTGATGAGTAGGCCTTGTCTTACAGCCACAGTCATTGAGTCGACCATAAACTCCTCTGTATTCTAAAGTCAAATGTGAGGTCATCTGTCTGGCAGCTAAAGCTTGGGTCAAACTGGGACAGGACAACGAAACTGCAACAAATCTACAGCAGAATTGCTGAAAAATGTAAGTGGTCCAGTCAAAGTCTAGACCTCAATCTGATTGAAATGTTGTGGAGAGATCTTAACAGAGCTGTGCATAAATGACTGCCTGTGATTCTTAATGAAGTGAAGCAACGTAAAGAGGAACGGGCCAGAATTCTTCCACTATGATGTGACAGACTGATAGAGTTATACAGAAAACAGTCATTTCCAGTTATCAATGCTAAAATAAACCTGTCGCCACTTTAGAACATCAGGAGTGACATACGTGTCCAGCAGCTATTTTTGGACCTCAACGAAAGAATGTTCTACCTTTTTATAATTGGTGGTGTTGTACCTGCATAATGTCACCAGTGGTTTTGAGTTCAAACTGGTGCTACATAAAAGTCAGGGAGTTACCAAAATCATCTAGGTCCTCTGGAGATCTGGGAAATGATAAACAATTCAGCTGAGCTATTGTGATCAAAGTTTTAAGCCAACAGATAATACCTCTCTGTAGTTTGTTACAGGGAAATCCACATTATTCCAATAAATAAAATTTTTGTTTTTTATTTCTTATAATGTAGGTTCTTTAGTAAAATGCTTTGTGCAGTCATGTTTTGTCCTCTGCAGCCAGGCTAAAATTAAATCTCCAACCACAGAAGCTGTCAGGAGGAACTGCAGCCAAGGCAAGGCTGGGCAGACGCTATCAGAAGGCTGTTGAGGAAACGCAGCCAGACCCCGTTCGGATCCAGGTATGAGGGTATTCCTGCGGGTAGAAGGAAGAGAACAGCCAGAAAAACCAGGGAGGGGGTCCAAGTGTTGAGAAATATACACAGAGCTTGGTTGACAAAATTCCTCCCGGACTGAGTGCAAATTTATTCTGTAGTTTGGGGTTTCAAAGGAGGATAATTCACAGATATCTGTATGTAGCAGCTAATCTCAAGAGGATGGCGAGCACGCAGTGCAGCACAGAGTCAGGACAAGCAGCATGGCAATATGCAGGACCTGAGAGGTGTGAAAAACTCAGCACCTGTGCATGTGGTGGTGGGAAACAGGCAGTGGGAAGATGGAAAGAACAGTCTACCAGCAGGTGGATGCCAGTAGGCTAACTAATAAAAACATGAATCATTTTGGCTTGAAGGTGGAAGCTTGCAACCTCTGAGTCATGATGTAAAAATGAGCCCAACCAGCCATGAGTGCAGTGGGCCATTGCAGTGCTCTGTATGCTACTCTGAGGATTTGAACCAACAAACAAACACCTCGTCATCATTGGGTGATGATGAGGTGTCTAGGCAGAAAATAGAGTGAAAGATAACACAGATGGAGCAGGGAGTGTACACAATGATAGGGCAAGAGAGGGAAAAGTGACTTAAAGGTTTTGTGGGGATGAAAGAACTGAATAAATTATATGGGAGGTTTGAAGGATCACACTTCAACGCATCTGAATTAGGGAACGGCTTAAGCTTGACAAGCAAGTGATTGCAGCACTCAACGTTTTAGAAAGATCAATATTAGAAAAGCAGCCAGACCTGATGGATTAACTGGTAGTGTGGAGGGAAGAAGTGTGTTCCCAGAACCTGTAAAACCATCATCAATAGCTCCTCCTTCAAAAACGTCACAACCACGGGGTTTCAAATGATTATTGTCCAGTAGCATTAACTTTTGAGAGAATGGTGTTCTCAACGACATGCAAAAAAAAAAACTGGACCCACAAGAAGGAAGAGTACATGGTGCATGTAATACACTGTCATCTGAACCAAAACAAAAACATATGTATGTGCTCTGTTTGTGGACTTTCCATCTGGATTTCATAATGAAAGACCACACAATGCAAAGGTGGTCACAGAAAAAGGTCGACAGCGCAGCCATCATAAGGGTTGAGTCCTTTTTCAATGATAGATCATTGAGTGATAAATAAGATAAGTATCACCCACCATTAGCACCGACACTGGAGCCCCACAGGGGAATGTTAAATCATTAGTCTTATCTACTCATACTAATGAATGCTGGCCTGGCTCATCTGATGTCTTTAATGTTGGCTTTGCTGATGATACAGAGATTGTTGGTTTGTTAGTTGGTGTAAACACCAGGAAAACTAAATAAGTTATTTTTGCGTGAGCAGGAAGACACATCAACAGATACCCAGGAAAAATTCCTATGAGAGCCAACAGAAGGTAGCTGTGGATGAAATGTGAGGCAAACTCACACTTATCTCACGTGGGATCACAGACTGGTTTCTTAAACCTGTGATGATCACTTTATTTAAATGTCTTCCATAGTCTCCACCGGAGCACGTTAGGGATTTGGTGGAAGAGGAAATTCACATCATGGATGTGAAGCCATCAGATCTGCAGGAGCTGTGTGATGCTGTCATGGACCAAAATCTGTAATGAATATTTTGGGATTGCTCTGAACGAAAAAAGGGAATCCAACCCTGTACTATCAAAGTGTAGCTAATAAAGTGTCCGGTGAGTGTATTTTTAGTGTGCATTATGAGGGTGTAGTACCGTCTTTGACCAGCAGAGGCAGGCTTGGCGCTGTGGCTTTAAGCACGCTCAGAGAGCGGGGGTTGTAGCGCTGTCTGACAAACGGTGACGTCACCTCCCCGGTCACGCGCCGTTCTGTAACGTGCCAACTTGTACTCTTTGATAGCAGCGCTTCCGTTTTTAAAATACACGCTCGGTACCGTCTAAATATTCCCGAGCCGCGGTGAATTAGTAACGACATCTGCGCGTTCGCGTGTTTGTGACACAGTAAGGCTTCACTTTGTTAAGTTTCACTGCCGATCGGACCCGTTAGCCGGTTAGCCATTGCTAGGTAACGGTAGCTGTCAACAGATCAACGGCTCCAAAGCCGTTAGTCACGGCAGGTACTGAGGTGTTTGTGTGTCTATGTGTGTGTCTGTTAGTTTAATTTCTGCGAGCGCAATGTGTTATAAACGGACGGTTATGTCAGCCGAACTGGGCCCAAGGCCACTGCTGGAAAATGAGGGCTGAACAGAAAGTTGCACAGCTGTGTTTTCTTGACGTATATTTCACCGGTTAGGATGGAGAAGTCCATATGATTGAAATGATCAGTCATTATTTTTCTAATTAACCTGCAGTTGAACAGAGACGATTTATCAGTCAAGTAAAAATGTTTTATTTGTGATTTGTTAGGGTAATTTAAAGGTTTCAACCTCTGAGGTTGAAGGATTATCTGCTCACTAAATACATACATATACTGGTTTACTTTATCAGGCACATTTAAAAACAATTACGTTGTGGGACTCTTGAGCTTTTATAATTTATCATCATCATTATTATTATTATTTGGCCTTTAAATGTCTGTCTGTCTGGTATAGGCGTTGCTGTATAGGGTAGAGGATGGCACTAACAATAAGACAGGAGGCAGAGCTGAAGGTGTGAGGATTTTCATTGGGACTGACCAGGATGGACAGGATTAAAAAAAGAGTACATCAGAGGGACGGCTTAGGTTAAGTGGTTTAGAGACAAAGAGATGAGGCTGAGATGGTTTGGACATATGCAGAAGAGTGATAGTGGATATACTGGCCAAATTATGTTGAATGTGGAGCTGAACAGCGGAAGACCTCAGAGAAGATTCTGAGGACAGAGAAGGAAGCCATAGAAAGGGCTGATGTGAAAGAGGAGGATACTAGGGACAGGGTGAGATGGAGGCTGATTATCTGCTGTGGTGACCTCTAAAGGGAGCAGCTGAAAGAAGTCTGGTATAGGCAAAGCTTCCTGTGGTCTATTCAACATGTCACAATCCTAGGACATGAAATGTATAATTTTATAAAACAATAAAAAGCAGCAAATCCTCCTCTTTGAGAAGCTGGAACCAAGTAATAAATAACGTAACAAAGCATTGGGTGATTTTTATTTCAAATAGTCAGGCATTGTCATAGTTTCCTTCTTTGGGGGGGGCTCTTAAGTATTTCAGTAATGAGTACCTCAAATCAATGAGTGCCTCCCACTTGATTGCCTCAGTCAGATTTCTTTGTTTATAAACCTTAAGAATTACAATTGAAGTGCACAGGAATTTGATGGACATTGGGAATTACTATATTGGAAAAGTATTTAAACTTAGGAGATCATGACTAGAAGATGAGCATGTATTTAAATGTTGGTAAAAATTAGACATTCCTTATGATATAATATGAGGACTCAAAAATGCCTGAAAAATTAATGTAATTTAAAATGTACTCCAAGATCTTGTGACTTGGAAGATTTTCATAGCATGAGGGTAAAACTTTGAATGGCTTATTGTACCAAAACCAGTCACCTGATTCCTGTGTTGTCAGATGTGAACTTTACTCAAGTTTGACTGATTTTTATAAGAAATCATCCAAACCCAGTATTTATGTTCCTTGATTGCAGGATGGAAAATTCAGAGACCAATCCTCCATCGAGGCCCCTAGCAGTGCCGGACAGAGCCATGTTGCGACCCTCCGCCCCGCTCGGTCAGATGTCAGAGTCACCCAGGGCCTCTAAGCACAGGGAGCACTCGTCCAAGTCACCAAGGAAACGACGGGATGGGAAGAGGTCGCAGCGACGGGGGGGCGATCATGAACAGCTGCTGTGGGAGATTGAGCGCCGGAGGTTGCCAGGCCAACACGAGCACTTGGAGCCCTGCAGTTCAGCAAGCGACACAGCGGAAAGTTCTCCTAAGAGGTTTGCACTGCAGGTTGCCAGCTGGTCCTTCGTGCCACTGGCACAGCTCTGCTGCTTGGGACATGAGGTGATGTTCTCTTGACTCCACTGTCTTTCCTTCTCACAGAAGAGCCCACTTTCTACATGGACCGTATCCAGCCACTCACTTCGGACCCAAAGCCTGCATTCTTCCCAACCCAACTTCAGTCATGTAAGCATGAGGGTGCTGAATGAGTCGGACTTTGTGTTTGTTAGGACATTGACACAGATGAGTTTGTGTAACTGAATGAGATAAGATAAATTTAGAATGCTGTGATTGGATATTACCTGAGATGGGAAGGCTTACAAAGTGGGCTACAGATAGTGATCGTCACCTGATCGTAAAGAGTTTCTTTGGCCTTGATTTGTGAACACGCATACAGACAGATTTACCTGCACAATGCCTGTTATCCGCCACACAAAGAAGAAGGGAGATAAAAGGTAAAGGGATGAGGAAAAGAGCATTTTATATATTCTTGTGTTTGGAATTTGACCCCAGCCTGTACAGACATGACCTCAACGTGACCGAGTCATTCATCACGGTTAATGAATGACTAGGCTCCTTGAGAATACTGAATCATATTTATTTAATTGAGAAGACATGGTATCAGTCGGATTTACTTCATTTGATGTCTGTCAGGTAGGGTTACGTTAAACTCATTTAAATATATTATATGTGTTCATTTCTTCTTTTTTGTGTGTGTTTTATAACCTGCCGCGGAGAGACGGCGTTTGTAGTTTTAGGTGTTTGTTTATTCACTTGTTTCTCTATGTCTGTGTCCGTGTCCCAGGCACATCCAAGACCCAGCCAGCCAGAGGCTCACCTGGAACAAACCTCCAGTGAATGTGCTCGTCATCAGGAAAATCAGAGATGAGAGCCTGGCTGAACCTTTCAAAGAGCTCTGCAGGTTTCTAGTAGAGGTACAGGACCCAGCGTTTATAGTGTCATACAGTCGATAATGTACTGCACTCCCATTTTCCACAACAATAAAACTACTGACACTGATTATGTTATTACCGCGTCTGCTGTTAAGAGTATGTTAGTCAGGCAGCGATCAGACAGTTTTCAAAGTTCATGTGTCAGCGAGATAAAAGCTTCGATGCTAGGCTGCTGAGTTAGAGCATCCCCAAAATGGCAGGTGTTTTGGGATAGTTTGAGTTGAGGGTCTACAGGTAACCTGGGGCAAAAAGGACAAAGGCACCCGAAGCTTACTGATGTTTGTGGTCAGGGAAAGCTTGCCTGCATGGTCCAGCCCTACATAAGAGCTGCTAAAGAACAAATTAATACTGACGGATCACACAGGGCGGCACAGACTGCTCTGAGTGCCACGAAAGAAGGTGGCCTGGTCTGATTAAATTATCTTTTATATCCAGCGGACACTACCATGTGTCTGTGTTTTACCAGGACAACAGACTGTGTTTGTTTGTTTTTCTTTCAGAGAAGACAGACTTTTCTTTTTAACAACAAGTATCTCCAAAATTGGGCAACATACATAAATTAATAACAAAAAATAGGCCAGAACAAAAGTAGAGTTTGGGCTGAGCCGTCTCTTTAAAAAGTGATTTCACTTCAGTTTTGTCTGTTGGCGAGTTGTAAACTTCACCCATGTACCTACTGAGAAACATGGCAAAGAACCAAGTGTACACTGACACACTTGTAGACCTTAAGAGCAACAAATAATCATAAAGAAGAATGCAGGAAAGCGTCCAGACATGTAAGTTATAGTCTCGTTTCAAGCAGTTACAACACCTTGTGACCAGATGTTTGTTTTAAAAAAACAAAAAAAAAAGCTGTACTTTGTGAAACCAGACGGTCGGTGTTGGACAGTGAATCCACATATTTGCATTCCATACAGGTGCTATCACTAAGCTAGCTACATGTGTTTGGCACATGTTTAACGTTATTTTGAAAGGCTTACACTTAAGAGATGTCTGTGTGTGTTTTGGCTGTTGTTGTGCGTTTTTGTGTCAGGAGAAGCAGATGATGGTGTACGTGGAGCGCAGGGTCGCAGATGACGCCACGCTGTCGAAGGACGAGGCGTTCGGCTCAATCCGTAATCAGCTCTGCACCTTCAGAGAGGGTGAGACCCAAAGCAACACAAAACTTGACCATTAGAAGACCAGATATTTGTGTTTAGTAAAAGGTGCAATCTTTTGATGTTTATTCTTCAGTAAAAGTGTAAAAATGGCAAAGATGAAGTGTTGAATTATTGATTATGTTACCCTAAGCGCTATTCTATTTCTACTCTTAAGATGACCACATCAGCAATGCAAAGAACTTGCTGAACTTACAGTTTTCCTTTCAGAATGATTACATATTTAAAATTATTTACATTCATTTTTCATTATTTCCTGTGTTTCTGTTTAAAAAAATAAAAAGGGTACTGGAGATGTGTTAAAAAAAACATGTATAACAATGTGTTGTTTCTATTGCATTTCATCTTCTTTTTATAGTATAACTAAATGATCTTTATTTATAAAGTCATCCTTCAAACCAAGATAAAGAGCAGCTTTGCTAAATTTTCTTTCCTGATCTGTTTTTTGTTGGGTTTATTAAATTGTTTCCATTAACTACATTAGCTACAGCCGAAGTAGTGTTGTCAGTGTTGGGTTTTTCTGTTTATTTGTGCTTTGCATCTTTTTGTTCCTATAGCTCTTTAGTCTCATTGTCCCTACTTCATGTAGGTTTTTATCTGAAAGACCTGCCCAGGGTGTACCCCACCTCTTGCCCTGTGACAGCTATGATAGGCTCCAGCGCTCGGATCTTATATTGTAGTACTTTAAAGGATGTGTCGTTGTTTGTTAAATAAGCGTGTTCAGTTTGAAGAGTTGCTATCAGAGAGAGGATGTTGCATGTTTGAACCACTGCTCTGTTTTCCTAGTTAATGTTGTGTTGGATCAGTACCTCACTACATATGGTGGCTGTTTCCTTGTCATTCATGTTATTGGATGCTCCCATGCAGCATTTTTTCCCAATGTGTTTTTCTATTAAAAACACTTAAACTGCCATTAATGAAATATTCTGACAATCTGTGTTGTGACTGTTATAAAGTAGTGCAAAAGGTGAAACTTTAATAAGGGATCCTGAGTATTGAGTAAATATGATGAAAGATGTTGGCAGTGTCTGATGAGGGGGAAATCTTTTAATGGCTCGTGCTTGAAGTAACATTGTTGTATTTTTTAAGCACTTACTTTGTGTGACGTCAGGTTATGATGATATATCCGACTGCATCGATCTCATCATTTGTCTGGGTGGCGACGGGACTTTGCTTTACGCCTCTTCGCTCTTCCAGGTATTGTGTTTTTTTTTCTTTTTTTTTTTTCTAAATGTCAGAAAACCTTATTGACGTTAGCCAAGACCTTTGTAGCGGTGACATAAAAGAAAAAAAAGCGAGTTTTACATTTTCCACTGTTTCTATTTTAATGTAGCGTTTTTAACCCTGGTGAGTAATTTATGACTGTTGCTCCTTCATGTTACAGACTCAGAATAGCAAAATGAATCACATCAAAGACACAATGTGTTTTAGAAGTTGCCGTGTGTGTAATATTATAACAGATGTTCATTTTGCATTGTAATTGCATTATAACCATAACAAATCTTTCAGATTCCTTCTCTTCTGAATGAATGTTTGTTTAAAATATAAAAAGAAATGCTTGGACTTGAATATTTAATTACAGTTTTCCTGTCGATGAGCTTTTCAAAGTATAGGTTGGATCATTTCTATTGTTCTGAGTTGGTTTTAATTTTTACATAATGACGTGCCTTCTCTTTTCCGCAGGGAAGTGTCCCTCCAGTCATGGCATTCCACCTTGGCTCTCTGGGCTTTCTGACACCGTTCAAGTTTGAGTCATACAAGACTGAAGTAGCCAAAGTGTTTGAAGGTAAACTGCAGCTCTTTCTGGATAATAATAGTTTCATTGGAAACTTTTTACCTGATCGGCAATTTTTGGGGGACTTTCAGGCAACGCAGCAATCACTCTGCGCAGTCGTCTGAAGGTGAAGGTGGTGAAGGACATGCTTCAGAGAACAGGAGAGCAGCCGTACAGCGGAGGGCCACAACAACAGCCGGAGCACAATGGACTCCTTCCTCATGGACACACCAACACTGATGCTGGCAGGGTCACCCTGCAGCTACAGGTTTGTTAAAATGGTCAGTGAGAATATCAGCTGCTGGACTGTTTACGCCCCAAAAATAAGCTTGTTGGCTTTTGTGTTCTTGTTTAGAAGCTGAGGTGGATTGTACGTCATTCTGATGATCAGATCATCAGATTAATGGTTGGACAATTCTCAAGATAAACATAAATGTTTCATGATTTTGAAGAATAATTTTAGGAATTTAGTAGGTGGATAGAATGAGCTTTTCTGTTCTTATGAAGCACTCAGTTCCTACAGCACAGGTCACATTTACCCATTCACAGTCAACCCTTCTGGGGTTTCTGGTGTGAAGAAAGTGTGCAGCTGTCAGGCAACAGATGAAACTCTTGTGGCTAGCTTGAAGACACATGGCTGATGCAAACTTTTATTCACGCGGTTATCAGTGCCACTAAATGATAAATTAAAATATTATAATGAGGGCAAGGGTTACAAACCTTCATTGAACGACCTAACAGTTTGATGTCAAAGAGAGTGAAAAAACAGTGTCAGGGCAGGAGAGAAGCATCTGTTAATTAGCTGATTGCTTCGTTGCGTCCCTCAGCTGTTTGTGTACTTTGGAGACAGATGCGCTGAGTTTTCAGTTTACTTTTTCACAGTCATGGCTCCTTTGAATTTATCAGGGTGTCTGTGAGTCTCAAAATGTCTTAAATATACAATTACCAGTAAAAGCCCTTAAATGTATTTCCAGTATGCTGTTTACACACTTTTATCACTCAGTGTGACTGCATCTTTAATGCTGCGTCTGATAGTTTGACTAACCTTTTCAGGCAGGTTTTACCTGTGTAAAAGGCTGATAAAATACTTTATCTAACTGAACACACACTTAAAAGAAATCTTAAAACACAAACCACCTAAGGTTTTTGTGGGAAACCCTGAAGATGATGATGATGATAGGGTTACCAGCCAATCAGCCTGCAAAAAAACAACAGTATGTTGAAGGATTTCAAAATTAGGACTTCTGAAAATGTGAGACTATGTATGAAAATGAATTCTTAAACAGTACTTTTGTTAAACCTTTTAAGTTAAAACTGAAAGTCTACATTCCAGTCACAACCTGATTATTTGATTTAAAATCCAGTTAACTCTCTAAAAGCCTTAGGTTTAACTTTTGTACCTGAGATCATTGAGATGCCAAGGAAAGCACCACAACCATGTTGCTGTTTCCTTGCGGGTCTCTAAAATGCAGTCCTTTTTAAATCTATCATATGATTAATCTCTCTGAGGTCCTTTAGATTCAGCAGCTGGGACCTCTTAGTTCCCAGTTAAGTTCCTGTGGTTCCTTAGTTCCTGTAAATATTTGGGCTCATGGGACTGCAGTTTGGCCTCCTTGTTAATTCCCGATCACACTCCTGCACGCCATTAAGATGATGGAACCTGACTGTGTGTGTATGTGTGTGTAGTCTAGGGCTCAGTGAGGGATCATCAGCTTGGTTGCCATGGCAACAGTCATAATAAAGCTGCTCGGGAGAGAAATTCGGATGTTATGAATGTTTGTTGAGCCAGTTTCCAAGGATACTGTGGCGTCAACAGTGGAGTCAGTGCCGAATGGATATTTAATGATTCCTGACGTTCTCGGTTTGACACACTGTGTAACTAGCGAACACGACACACACACATAGCCTCTCTCTCTAAGCACAGCCCTCTCCTTAGTCCTCTCACCCCCCTGGAGTTTTTAGGCTCATCGATAAAAGACAGTGACGGATTGTTCTGATCCCTGAGCTTCAGTTTGACCTCACATTACATCATGTCTGCTTGCACCCAGCAGGATGTTTGCGTTGTGCTCAGCTGACGTCAGTATATCTGTCAGACATCACAGCACGGCGCTGCAGCAGGCTGTGAGACTCACTGAAGTGTGGAACATGATTTGTTTGCAGTCAGTCTGCTTGTACTTTTTTCTTTCTGTAATGTACTAGTTTATTGTTTTATGGAGTACACTGAGCAGATTTAAGGCTGTCTTCAGGGAACACATGGATATGTTATTCTGTGTTTTACTGCTCAATGGGTGTGGAGTTTATTTACAATTTACATGACAACCAGTTTGTTTATTAGACCTTCATCTCCAACCAGAGGCTTCCTTTTATTAGATTTGCTTGTTTGAGTGTTTGGTGGAAAAATCAACCAGATATTTTGCTGAAATTTTAGTGCCAACTTAAAAGGACAAACTGATTTAATTTTGTTGTAAATAGCACCACCATGTGGATATTAACAGCATGACACTCTGGCAAGTTCATACAATCTTTTCTGCTGTCTCCATACAGTCTATATACAGTTTCCTTGATCTGTAAAATCACAACCATTGCTACAGTTTTATTTTTTAACTGTGTTTTAGTGAGCCCGAGCTAAAGACATTTATTTGCTTTTTCATTTTACTGCACTAAATTCACATTTATAGATAACTGCTCATATTAACTCATTCACTGCCAGCCATTGGCAGTGAATGAGTTAAACCCATTGACTCATTCACTGCAATTGACGGCTATAGACGTCAATGGCAGTGAATGAGTTAAGTATGTGTCATTTGGTCAAAAGATGGCACTGCAGTTGCATATTTTGGGTCTTCAGTATTCGGAGAGAGGATTTATATCCTTTCTAAGAACATGGCAGAGTTCCCTAGGCCTTCTGATCTTATCTATGGTGTGTGTGTGTGTGTGTGTGTGTGTGTGTGTACACGTACATGTGCAGGTGTTGAATGAGGTGGTGGTGGATCGAGGACCCTCCTCCTACCTGTCCAACGTGGACTTGTACCTTGATGGACGACTCATCACCTCAGTGCAGGGAGACGGTGGGTCTGTGCTTCTTCCAGAGCACTGATTCGGTTTCTACTAGAGCTGAAACAAAGTGTTTGTGTACAAATAAACTCAAAGGCAAATGTTATAAACTGCCTCCATCTCACTCTGTTCTCCAGGTTTGATCGTGTCCACACCTACAGGCAGCACGGCGTACGCGGCTGCAGCAGGAGCTTCTATGATCCATCCCAATGTCCCCGCCATCATGGTCACTCCCATTTGCCCCCACTCGCTCTCTTTCAGGCCCATCGTGGTTCCTGCTGGGGTGGAGCTCATGGTAAGGAGGAGGTTGGAAACATCTTTATTGTGTTTTGTATATATTAAATGTTCTCTCAGTGCTGACGGAAGGAAAAAACTAAATCATATTTAAATGTTGCCAAACAACAATTATGAATCTAACATAATCTATAGAAGTCCATATTGCTAGAAATCCAGCATCTTTTCCCCCCCACACAACAGTGCGCTTTCACACCACACTAATAGCCCAAACTCACTCACTGTATTCACCTTGAGCCAAAATAACGCGAAAAGAGCCATCAACACGATCTGCCAACACAGTATAAAGGATGCAGCTGCCATGAGATCAGCTACTGGTTAGTGAAGTCCCATTTTGAAGCCTATATTTTAGTGTTTTCACCATTGCTACCTTGGCTTAAAATAAACAAAACCAAAAGATGAACAGAGGAATGGTCGCATCTGACTGTGCAGCTGTTCGCACATACGCTAATGACATGTCAGTCACAAGTCACCAGCCAATGAGTGTACTACAGATAATCCTCCTCTCTGAAACATGGTATCACCAAGATTTACAAAATAGACCTTTGGGCAAGATGATGAACCCCAAGTTGTTCTCTGATCCGACCAGAGAGTGAGTGTGTGAATCTTAGATAGGAAAAAAGTGCTTCTATGAATGGGGGAATGAGGCATGGTTTATAAAACAAGTACAGTAGAAAAAAGCTATAAAAGAACCAGTCCATGTACTATTTAGTGGCCGCCCCCCAACCCAGCTCAGACTGTGTCTTATGGGCACAACAAATGTGCGTGTCTAACCTTACTGCACAAGAAGATCTGTTCCAAACGTGTACCACCATTCTACACAACTTAATTAGTTCTGATTGGATTTCGTCTCAACAGACTATCTTCAGCTCATTCATAAAAGTGTCGGTACATTTCATCATAGCTTTTGTCCTCGTGCATTAGTTTTTATTTAGCTATTGTTTTGTTTTTGTCAGAAGAAAAGGCCATTGATGAAATGTATTGGTCAGTGACATTAACACTGGTCTGGAGGCATCTACAAACAAACACCAGGTAACCTAACATGCAAGTCTTTGGACTGTTAGAGAAAACCCACAATCCTCCGGGTACCAGGTCAGGCGGTTCGAACGAGCAAGCTTCTTGCTGTGAGGCTGGTGGTCTGTCCATCACTTTATTACAGGCTTAAATATCTTAATTAAATTTTTACCCCACCGTTGTGGAATAACTCCAGTAACCCTCTTACTTATACCAGCTCTAACAAGGGTTTGAATGAGAAATATTGGATACATTTCATAAAATTGTTCCTGTCAGCCGCTCTGAATTATAGTCACTTTGTTTTATCTGGTAACAACAGCAGTTTTTGCATTGGTGCTTTGGTTCATGGCCAGATGCTCACAAAATGAGTGACGTGCCCTTTGTTCTCATCCGTAAGTTTGTCAGTGCTGGTTAGAAAATGCTTTAAAAGTAAAATGGAGCTGCTCGCCTGGCTGATGTTGTTTTAACTCTAACACTGACAGTCTGTCCTCGCCTTCCTTGAAACAGATCACGTTGTCCCCTGATGCCAGGAACACTGCCTGGGTGTCGTTTGATGGCAGGAAGAGGCAGGAGATCCAGCACGGAGACTGGTAAGCACAAGTGTCGACGTCTGTAACAGATTCACTACAAATACTTTTTTCCCTCAGTTTTAAGATGATTCTTCCGTCTGTTCTTCTACCCACAGTATTAAGATCACGACCTCCTGTTATCCGGTGCCATCGATCTGTTGTCACGACCTGGTGTATGACTGGTTTGAAAGTCTGGCTCAGTGTTTGCACTGGAACGTACGCAAGAGGCAGGCCCGACTCGCAGACACCTCTGACTCGTCAGACACAGAAAACTGACTGGTATTGTTGGGGTTCAAAGACATTCACCTGAAGCTCTCTGCAGCAGCCCGGAGAGAACGAAGGGATCAGGTTTGTTCAGAGACGAACTGAGGAATCGTCTGCAACCAAATCAGCGTCAAATCAGCGGTGCACAGTGATCATTTGCACCCCAAGTCATCAACGCATTACAGTCCAGTGAATACACACTGTAGTTTATGTGTATCTTCCAGAAAGAAAGCATGTTTCATCTTACCCGGGAATGGAAAAAAAAAATCTTAACAATTGCATGATGATGACCACCCGAAGCTCCTCATGAGTACTAAACAATCATCAATGATAAGTGTAAGAGTGCTAGATGTTAGCGACATAAACGTAGAGATACACTGAAAGCTGAAATGAAGCAAACATACTCTTTGTACTCAACCTTTAAATGTACATTTGTAAATACAAGAATCTAGGATTAATTTATTTAACGTCATATTTATGTAATATCTGAATATTTTCAGGACAGGAGTTTGAAGCAAGTTTAAGAAAACAGTCGACTTAAAATGAAATTTCTATCACGGAGTAAACCAAAGACGACTGTATGTGATTGTTTTCTACTTTATGAACGTCTTGTGGAGTTCACGGCCTACTTTCTGTTCTCACCGTAAAACACTTCATGTTTCAGCTGCCTTACAAACTTCTCAGCCTGAGTTATAATGCAAGTCAGATTTCTGTGTCGCCGTCGTTATCAACAGATTGTGAAATGATTAAAAGATGTAGCAGGAGCCAAACTTAAAAATAAAGAAAAAACAAACTTTTTTTTCCTTTTTTCATCTTTATGTGAACCCAAACTCTCCCTTCATCAAATCAGTTTTTTTTTTTTTAGCTCTTATGAGAAAACTAGTAGTTCTAGTTAGCCAGTAAAAATCATTCAATAAGCACATTTTCTACAATTACGTGTCATTCACTGCTGTTTCTCTGGACTGATGTTAGCACTGCTGCTGTTTTTAGATGTAAGTCTTGCCATGTTTGCTTCACGTTTTGGTGCGCTGCACACAGTGAGCCAGGTATTTAAAATTAATTGTCAGGAAGTGGGTTAAAGCGCAGGTAAGCAAATTAATGGAAGCATGTCTCACCCCAACCGGTTGCAGCAGATGGCCCCGCCCCTCCCTGAGCCTGGTTCTGCCGGAGGTTTCTTCCTTTTAAAAGGGAGTTTTTCCTTTTCCACTGTCACCAAAGTGCTTGCTCATATGTTGGGTTTTTCTCTGTATCTATGAAGCGCCTTGAGGTGACTTTTGTTGTGATTTGGCGCTATATAAATAAAATTGAATGTTTGTGGCACTGAAATAGAAATTTGTTTATCTTAAAATTTTGACTTGTTCAGTAGGTAAGATCAAATTTGGTATACCTCAAAATTTCAACTTTGTTCTGCCTGACTTTTTTTTTTTTTTTTTTTTTTAATTCAAAGGCAGAAACAAGCTTTCATACAAATCTGATGATTGGGTGAAGATTTGGTGTGGTGTGGCCAAAAACACCTTGTATTTTTTTAATGTGCTAGAGCGTGCTGGCACGTACAATCAGATTAGGTCCTTTCAGGTCTCTCTTAGAAGATTCATGGCAGGACCGAAGAAGTTTGATCCTTGGGAATGCAGTCCCTCTTTGGGTTTGGAAATTCTGGAATCTGTGAAAAAAAAAGCCATTCTGTCCCTGATTTGTAGTGCTTACTCGCTCCAATGATACTTGACACAAAGGTCAGGTAGTTTGAGGGATAAGTTGAGTTGGAGTCACACATTCAAACGAGTGGCCAGAGCAGGACATTGAAGAAATAATCCCACAAAAATCCCCCACTGCCCTATAATCTGTCCAGAAGTCAAAAGATCTTGAAGAGGAGAAGAGATGGGCTAAACTAAAACATTTTAAATTAATCAGTGCCTTTGCTACATGTATTGCAAATATTTGTGGGGGAAAAAATTAATTTGTTTTTGGTGGTCACAGATCTAATATTAGAAACAAAATCACAGTGCTCATTGTGCTTTCTATATTTTTATTGCAATGATAAGATACATATATACTTCCAGACATCCAATTTTATTAAATTATACTCCAATATTGCAGGAGACAGTCTTGAGAATGATATCAATCCAAATGTGGACAACTAGGTGATCAAAAGACACTTTTTTTTTTTTGTTTTGACCACAGATAAAACATGGAGGTTTTACAGTTTTTTTTCCACTTTCATTATTTCTCCCGGAAATGCGTGATGAGAAGCAGCAGCAGCATAGAGTAATACTACAATATACAACAGACCGATACTGTGCAACAGTCAAGAACAACTGGGAGAATCTTTTTTCCCCTGCTCTCTCTTTTGTGAAATATTTATGCCAATATTCAGAGAACAGCCACTGACACACTGGCAACTCAGGAAGGGGAAAAAAAAAAGACACTACCCCTTCTGGGGAAGAAAAAAAAAAAAACACATAAACAAGACGACATCGTGGTCATTAGAGCGCTAAATGGAAGTACAGCAGACAAAGCAACAAACTACAAAGGCTAGAGGAGAAACTAAAAGAGTTGTAGAGAAAGCTGTGTGGATTATTTTAAAATATTACTTCATCAGAGTGTGTGGGGAACCGGCAGGTCACTGTTAGTGTTACGCAAACCTCAAGTTAATGACTGACCACTGTTTGTGAGACACATGGCACCACACAACTAACCCACCGTGTCACAAGTTCAACAGTTTTGTGGCAAATGTATTTAAAAAAAAAAAAGACAGATAAAAATGCTGATATCTAATAGACTCCCACTGTTGTTACCTTTAAATAATGAGTACACTTTATGATCATATTAAAAACAAAAATAGATACTCTGGGGATTAAAGTTACACCTCCTACAGAAAAGCAGGGGCAAACTTTGATTCTTAGACTGAGTAAATGCATATATCTGATATATCAATAGAATCCATTTATAAATGATACATTTCTATTTTATATTCTGAAATAAACTTCTCGCTATGACTAAAAACAACATCTAAGACATTTCTAGCCAGAAGATAATGTGAAGGAACAGCTTGGACCACGGTTAGTGGCACCACAGCCGCCAGCTGGATTCACAAAGCGACGCCCGCCAACTGCTGTGTGGCGGCTTGTGCGAGACGAGACGGGGACCGACATGGTTGGAGTCTAGTGCAAATGCCTTTAAACGGTTTCATTGAGACCAACAAGTCTTTGTTTAGCTGCACACTAACGACAACCGTGCTGTGCTTTTTCTCTGTGAAAGTTGTGTTGAGTTTGACAGGACAGTAACAAAACTAATTGACCCGAACACGCCTTGCGCTCAGCTCTCCCTCTTAAAGCGTGCGTCGTCGTGAGCTGTGTTTGGCACTAGAGTTTGCGTAACATTATTATCTGGTTCTGTTTGCAAATGAATGAGCCGACTCTACCTCTCCTTGCTTTAGTTGTACAGCAAATGTTGCAATTTTTGTTTTTAGTGAAGTAGGCCCTGCATCCCAGTTGCTCACACTAACTGTTAAAGATGAGTCCCACATTATTAAACATGAACTAGAAGTACTTCACACAGTGTGTACAGGATTGCACTATGATCATAAGCCATTAAAAAAAAAAAAAAAACTGAAAATAGCAAGTACCTCAAAGAGCTGAACGCTCTGCTGTCCAGAAGCTCCATCCAGCCACATTATAGTTGATTTGCTTATTTTTTTCTTTTGAGTAAACTACAGGTTTTGGTCCATCTGGTGAGGTTCAGGTTTCAAAGCTGACCCGCTGGTCATTTTGCTGCCTGAGAAAGCTATCAGACTTGCCGCTCCTGGCACAGCTGGCTTGCTAAATTACCACAAAATGTGAGAGAACAGTGGCTTCCTGGCTTTCTCCAGAACTACCGTGGATTATACCGACAATACAGAGCTCCTATGACAAAAAGGTGGCCAAAAAACAGAACGTGTTTTATTTACTGGTCAGTTTAACACCATCATTCTTTAAACTCATACCTACTCTAGGTCTGACCTCACATACAAAACATCCAAATGAATCCATTGATGGGATATAAATAAGAGACATTGGTTTGAACTGACACAAAGAAAAAGAAAAAAGTGGAGGAGGTCTGGTCTGATGGATTCCTCAGGCAAATGTGTCCGGTGGCAGTTTCATTTATACATAAATAACATTTGGGTGGGAGGAAACGGATCCACCGTAAGGCTTCTTTTTAAACATTGTTTCCCCATTGTTGTGGGTGTTAACTTTTCAGTGTTGCGTCTATCTCGGTACTTTAGTGGAAGATCTCAACAACAAGAGATGGAACCTCTCTGCAGCCTCAGAGAGGCTGGACCAGCAGGTCCTGGGATCACAGCAGGGAGGGAGGGAAGGACAGAGAGAAGTAGAGAGTGATGGGATTGGAAGAAGTTTATGTTTGAGCAGTCTGAGGTTTAGTCTCACTCACAAACCGTTCTTTCCTTTCTTGTGTCTCTTCATCTTCCTCTTCTTCCTCCTCCTCCTCCGTGTGCTGCTCCAGCTCCTCCCTGGTGATCATCTCAAAGTCGTTTCCGTTGCTGTGCTGTGAGCCTTCATCCTCTCGGCGGTCGCTGTCTGTGTCTGACTGGCGTTCCTCCGTTCCTTCCCCTTCCGCTTCCTTACCCTCCTCCCGCCCTACCTCTTTACTCTCCTCTTCATCCTCCTCCTCTTCCTCGTAGCCATCCTTCTTTTCACTGTCCGACTTCTCGTCGCTGTCTGACTTCTGAGCCTTGGTGGAAGTGCCGCCGTCCTTCTCGTCTGACTTGTCTGTGCCCTTCTTCTCGCTGCCTCGAGGTCCCTTGTATTCATGGGTGTAGAGCGGCCTGAACGAGTCGATGAAACCAACGTCTGCTGTCAGGTTGGGCAGGAACCAGAAGTGATGGCGCCCGCCAGTCACCAGCCAGATAATGAGGAAGAGAATGCAGCGAGCTGAGGAGACAGGAACCAAGCAGTGAGATAAACTTAACACACACCTGGCATCAAAAAGTGGAGGAGAAAGAGAGACCATATTTCTCCCACATTAGCTTCTCATCACTGGCTCCCTGTTAAAACCACAATTTAAAGTCCTTCTCCTCATACAGTCCTGAATGATCAGGCCTGATCTTATCTTAAAGACCTCACAGTATCATATTAACCTAATGAGACACTGTTCTCAGACTGCAGGCTTAAGCTGTGTCCACACTGAAAGCTGACAGCTGGTTGCTTGCAGACACACCAGGCTACGGTTGCCTAGGCAACCCTATATTCTATTTACTAACAGGCTATATGACCATTTACAGTATTCTGCGCTCTCATTGGTAGTTGCCTCAATCAGTCTCCTGGAAGCTAAGAAAAGTTTATTACATACTTTAATACATACCTCACATACAAGGTTTTAAATAATCAGGCCCCATCTTATCTTAATGACCTTGTAGTACCATATCACCCTATTAGAGCACTTCGCTCTCGCTCTGCAGGCCTACTTGTTGTTCCTAGAGTATTTAAAAGTAGAATGGGAGGGAGAGCCTTCAGTTTTCAGGCCCCTCTTCTGTGGAACCAGCTTCCAGTTTGGATTCGGGAGACAGACACTATCTCTACTTTCAAGATTAGGCTTAAAACTTTCCTTTTTGCTAAAAAAGGGCTGGACCAGGTGACCCTGAATCCTCCCTTAGTTATGCTGCAATAGACGTAGGCTGCTGGGGGATTCCCATGATGCATTGAGTTTTTCCTTTCCAGTCACCTTTCTCACTCACTATGTGTTAATAGACCTCTCTGCATTGAATCATATCTGTTATTAACCTCTGTCTCTCTTCCACAGCATGTCTTTTATCCTGTCTTCCTTCTCTCACCCCAACCGGTCGCAGCAGATGGCCCCGCCCCTCCCTGAGCCTGATTCTGCCAGAGGTTTCTTCCTGTTAAAAGGGAGTTTTTCCTTCCCACTGTTGCCAAAGTGCTTGCTCATAGGGGGTCATATGATTGTTGGGTTTTTCTCTGTATCTATGAAGCGCCTTGAGGCGACTTATGTTGTGATTTGGCGCTATATAAATAAAATTGAATTGAATTGAATTATCAGGTTCCGTCCGCTTTTGGTCCCCATGGGTTATTTTGTGAATCCCTTTCAATCCTCTGCTGCAGTTTCTAAAATTAGAATGGGAGGCAGAGCCTTTAGCTTTCAGACCCCTCCGTCGGTGGAACCAGCTCCCAGTCTAGATTTGGGAGAACCTTCTACTTTTAAGATTAAACTTCAAACCTTCCTTTTTGATAAAACTTATAGTTGCTGGATCAGCTGACCCTGAACCATCCTCTACTTATCTCAGCAGAAATCCAACTTAAAATTGTTCATGTGCTGCCTTAATTTTTCATAGAATATCTTTTACATTGCAAAAGTGGAGAAAAAGGGTGGGAACTGCGGAGATTTCCCTCTGACATATGGCACAGTTTTCACAAAATAAATACAGAACACAGTCTTCAGCTGTGGAAATGCGTCTCATCTACAACATGTATTGGCACAAATTTCATCACATCCCTGCCCGGACCAATGATTTTATTACTGTTTGCACTTACCGACAGCTAGAAGCAGGATGCTGGCCACAAAGCAGCCAGCTGCAACACTTAGATAATACACGCCAACACGCATTTCAGCTGGCCACAACGGAAACAGTGTGGCCGCTATCACCGCAATAACTGAAAGACAAAAACCAGGAAAATTCGTGTCAGATAACTCTTTCATTCTGTTTTTGATAGTCGAGGAGAAGAACTCAGCCGACTTACCGAGAATCAGACCCATCGCAAACGTCTTGAAGTGGACGGGATCATAAATCCACACGTACACCTGCAGGAGAGAGGCACGCTTTGAGTACTTCACAAGCACTTCCTGTGTAGATTTAACAATCCTGCAAACGCACTCACCTCTGTCAGGGCGCCCCAGGGCAGCTGTGGCTACAATGTAGCTTGCCATTACCGGTGTGTGAATGTGTGTGTGAATGACTGAATGTAGTGTAAAGTGCTTTGGGGTCCTTACGGACTAAGTAAAGCTCTATACAAATACAGGCCATTTACCATTTACGTACTCACCTCATTTCCATCCAGGAACAGCTGATCTTCGTGAGGCTCCAATTTAAACTTCTTCTTCACCTCTTTCTTCTTTTTGGGGGTCCCAGGACTGTCATCCTGTCCGATCAAATCAAAAGTACATTTAAAAAATAGACTTTATTTGAACCGTTATAAGTTAATTTAAACTGTGGAGTTTAAATTGTCAGGGTATGTTGTTAACATTCAGCTTAGTCATGCTTTCTCTTTGCCAACATAGACCAGACACCATGTAAATATGACTTTGAACTGGGCGTCTTTCCAGGACATCTACAGATCTGTCTCTATGCGCACTTTAAACTCTCAGAGTCAACATATCTGCCCATTTACTGTCAGGTTAGGATGATCCCATCAGCTGGGTCAAGGTAACTCGAAACAAACATGCAACTTTGGTTCCACCTGGGAACAAGCAGCTGAAGGTAAACTGTTATTATCCCAGTGAATAAGGCACATTTCATTTTGTATTCAGAGGGTCACATACACTTTTCTCTTTCTTAGTTTCAACTGCCTCGGGTTCTTTCTTCTTCTCTTTCTCCTTCTTCCCCTTTTTCTCCTCTTCTTTGCTGCTGTCACTCTTGGGCTTTTCCTTCTCCTTTTCTTTCTTGGTGTCCTTCTCTGTTTTTTTCTTCATCACCTTGAGAGCTCGGTGGAAGAACTGTTTCTTTAGAAGCCTACAAATAGAGAAAGAGGACATCAGATAATGAAAGGCTGTAAATACCGATGTGTGTGATTCACCGACAAGTAAAACGACTGGTGAGTTTACAAGAGTTGATAGCTGTGCTAGAACATAGTTAAGTTAATAAAAAGGTTTTATATAAGCATATGGATAATCTTTTTTTATCAGTTATTCAGCATTTTTTTTATCATTCAAATAATTCTGTAAAAAGTTTATTCAGGTTCCAGCTTCTCAGATTTAAGTATTTGCAGGTGTTTTTAACTTTCTAACATATTAGACAAAATAAAGAAATCATCATCAATGATGAAACAAATACAGGAAATAAACACTACTTAAACTTGTTAGTCCTTTGCACTGGTATTTGTATTCACTGAGCTCTTCTTTACTGTATGGGGTTATTTCCATCTTGTTTATATGTATAGTAAGGGTTAGCTGCAACCCCACATGTTAGTAACTCTACTGCCAGTGCTAGAAGCAAAAATATACTGTTATGTGATAAAAACCTAGCTTGTGTGGTAGGATGTGTTCCACGGGGCAGCTACCTATTGCAGTAATCCACCGCTGACTCCCTGGTGGTGAACAGAGCCTCCTCTCCCTTCTTGGCTTTGGCCCACTTGGAGTCCAGCAGACAGTCCACAGCCTTGGAGGCTAAATGAGGAGATGCAACAGACACACAGCACTGAAGGTGTACTGAAATGACAAAACACTCTGTGGACTGTTCAACGTATTAATAAACACAATACGAGACAGAGCAGTAGGCACATCAACAACAACAACATGCATCAGTGATGTGGACGGCCTTTAACATGAAATAGTACATAGATTTTTATTTTTCACACTCTTAAGCCTTAAACAGTCTTAACTTCTGCTTCCAAGCTATTGATCAACACAATATGAGGCACAGCAGGAGGCACTCGAGAAGAAGTCCAACGTAATCATCACTAAAAACTTCTAATTGCTGACTTTTTTTGGTCACTTTGGAACAGTAACTTGAAAGAAGCTGCAGATTCAGATGATAAATCCCTTTTCTATTTTTATGTTAAAAATAAGTGATGTAATTATATTGGCTCCTGTTCATCATTTTATCTATCTATATCTATTAGGGGTGCAACGATACACAAAATTCACGATTCGGTTTGATACTTTGGTGTCACGGTTCGATATTTTTTCGATACAAAAAAAATGTTCATGTCTTTTTAATTTGTCATTTATTAAAATTATAAATATGTATTTTAACTCAAAAGTACAGTTTTTGAATTTAATGTTGCTGAAACAACAAAGTAATAAAAAAAATAAATTTATCTGATCGAGAAATCACTCATCTTTGGAAAAGAGAGTTTATTACAGAGAAATGGCTCTTTCCAAAATAAAAGCTATACTATACGCTTCTTCTGGGCTATATTCTCAGCAGCATATTAAACATATCAGGTCCCCATAAGGAGAATCATGTGCTAACGGCTGTCTAAATGACTCGGGTAAAGTTTGTAGCATGCGTACTGTTGTTTTTGTCTGCTTCCACTTGTCTTTGCACTAGGATGATGTCGGAGTAAATGTGCAGTCATATTCCTTGTGTTCCCACTAGTGCTGTCAGCGTTAATCTCGTTAAAACAACATTAATGCCACAACACGGCAAATCTCCGTTAACACTTAGAGCCCCCGAGAGCAGCTACCGCGGATCGCCCCGTGCGTGGGGCTGGACGGCCAACACGTTAACGAGCTAACTGCGCTAACACACTAGTTCCCACCCATGTAATTGAGCATTGCGTGGCACATCCGACATACTGTTTTACTTTTGTCCATGACGCGCTTACCTTCAGGGTCATACGTCACATGAAAACCAAAATAGTTCCAAACGCCAGATCTGAATGAGGGTGGGGGAGATTCAATTTGCCATGTTGCAAGGAGAGCTTAACTTCTGTCTCGCTAGCTTGCCCTGCGCTCAGTGAATCTGCGTTCGACTACTCCGCCTAGGCTGCACTGTCGAGCGCAGATCCACTGAGCGCTCAACACAGACAGCATCGTCAGAAGGAAAGTTGATCAAATAAATTAAAAAGTTTGTATTGTTCGATACATATGCGTACCGAACCGAAAGCACTGTATCGAATGGTTCAATATCAATACGAATATCGTTGCACCCCTACTATCTATCTATCTATCAATCAATCAAACAGCTTGAAAAAAAAAAAAACATGAAGATGTTAAAAAGGGGATACAGAACCTGGCAAATGTTCAGTCTTACTATAGTTTTACCTGTTCACCTGATATCCATGCAGTCATGACTCCTAATGAGAACAGATGTGAGGTCATACATCTATACATTAATTTGCCCAAAACATCTTTGTTTTTGTCCTTCCTCTAACAACAGAAGTGAAAGCTGAGCTAATCTGGTTTGAGTCATGCCCACTTTCCCCCTTGTTTTGCAAAACGATTGTTGGGGTTTTCGCTTTACCTTAAAATATGAAGCACTGTGAGGCGACTGTTGTTGTGATTTAGTGCTTTATAAATAAAATTGGACTGAAGTGAACAGAAATGCATAGAGAAATGTAAAACCACACAGAAATAAATAGGTAGAGTAATAAATAGAGGCAAACACAAAAAACAAGTGCAATATTAAACTGCACTGAATGTTGTGCACTGTTGTGGCCACTGAGTCCAAACCTTCCATGTGACTCTGCAGATTTTGGCCTAGTAGAAAATTAGATGACATTTAGTAATGACAGTGGCTGCTGTTTATCTTGGAATCAACATGAGCTATAGGCCACACTGTTATTTCAAACATGTTCATTTGGGCCCTGGAGCTACTGTAGCCCACAGCAAAGGTAAGAACTGGTAAGGTCATGAGATAGGAAGAAAAGCTGACCTCAGCAGTCACAACCTGCACAACCTACAACTACTGAGTCAACAGTACTTCCCAAAACTGACAAAAAGGTTCACCTGTGCTACAAAAACAAATCAAACATAAACACTGTGTGGGACAGTCAGGTCTGTGAGTGAAACTGCAGCAGAAACATGTGGAAAATCTCACAGCTCTTTACCAACGTGACACACAAATACTGCTACATCCAACATGGCGCTGGTTTGTATTAATTGTGACGGAGACTCTGCTCCATCTGTGTGTTCTGCAGACAGAGGCCACAGACTTCAGGCCAGAACTAACCAATGAAGTAGTCGACTCGGTGGCCCATCATATTTGTCGACTTGGTGGGGCAGTTAAACCGAAGGTACTTGGCCACCGCCTTCTCCTCCTTGGTGGGCTCGCTCACCTCCTGCAAGAGCAGAGGAAAAAAAACGTGTCACATGCAGTCTTCCCATCTGGTGAAATGAGGAATTGGCACAGAAATGCAGACAAGCGACCAAGAGGAAAACATCCTTATCCTAATTTATTGTAATTATGAATTTCACATATTTTGTGAAATTCAGCTGAGAATAGATACACTGGCATCAAATGAATCTGTTCAGTCTCCCAACTCACCGACTACGAGCCAGTAAAAGCAATGCACTCGTATATCACAAATCCTGTGATCTAGATTTCTAGCTAACAAGAAAATGTGACAATTTTATTAAAAGCAACATCCATAAATTTAATTTCCCATCTGTATTTCCCATCAAGTATGGTCAGCTCAGTTTTAGAGGTGGTGGAGGTCAGTGTCCCTCACTGTTATAGAAGTCATCATTTGAAGTTGGCTGTAGGATTCTACTTGAATAGAAATGTTCATTTTTCATACAGTAAGGTTAACTGGGCTACTGCCACCAATCGATAGACTCATCAGATGTGACAAAGTCGTATTTATCAGGACTTAAACCAACTCTGTCTGCCAGAATGACAAACCATTGATGAGAAGGTCAAACACAACCTCTGGTGCTAACATCTGTGGCTATGCTCTCTGTCCCAAGCTCATACACCAGCAGTGTGTCTGGGATCAAGCTGCACTAAAAGCTAGATTCCTTGTAATCATACATGACAGGTAACTAAAAGCAAGGCAGAAGCTCTCTCATCTTCTAGAGCTTCTGTCTGTTTTTAGTGCGATTTTCATAAACTGCAGAAATCTGTCAGAGCATCCAGACCCTCCTCCAACTCATCACAACATCTGCACTGTCTGCTCAGCACTGAAAAACACGCCAGTGGTACTCAGCTCTGCTTCACCCAGTCGAGTCTGCTCCGGTTCACAACATGAAGAGGAAAAGAAGCCATCAAACAAGCCTTTGTTTGGAGAAGCAGGTATCCATCACACACAGCTCAGTTACCTGAGACTGCTACACAGGAAGCCCCTGCGTCACCGTCTATATGATCTACCTGGCTTGATCACTGGAGTATCAGCCGTTCTCTGTTCACCATGTGAACTGAACCGCTCTCAGTATGTAAACACTAACTGCTAGTGTGCCACACCAAGAATAAAACACAGGCTCTTTGTGCTGTAAAGCTGTGAAACCATAAAGTCAAGAACAAAGCAGACCATCTGCTACCTGTTTTTTTTTTGGTTTTTTTTAAAAACACAGGTGAGTCACACACCTCAGCTTTTTGTGGCTGCTGGTTTTGCATTAAGGGCCACATTTGTCCAGACTTCTCTTTGACTAGAGATTTGTCTTCATTGCACTGTCATCTGATTTCGAGGAAAGCCAGCCAAATGTGTCCTTTACAGGCTCCACTATGTTCTTGGTCATCCACCCTGCCTGTTCCTTTGTGCTTCTGCAGAAAATCTGGAAGGGACTGCTGATACACTCTGAGAGACCTTAAAATTGCAGCATGGCTTACAGGAGCACGTATGCACTGGGGAGTTTAAATTATTTTTAGGACAAAAGCTACGACTCTTAAGTTTCCTAAAGTTCTTTATTAGCCCGCTGCTCCGGTTTGCTGTTTTTAAAAATAATAATAAAAATAGTAAAAAGCTTTTAGCTGTTCAGCTTCTAACCCACACCTTTGTGTCCACTAAGATGAGTCTGTGCTCTCCCCGTCTCCCTCCTCTCTCCTGTGCTGTTCTGTCTGAGCTATCCCATAATTTGTGGTTAACACTGTAATGGGTGAATAGGACTACTTAAATTGAGTGCAAAATTATACTGAACATGTGAACGGAGCTCAGTTGTTTCCCGACAACAATCACCTGTTGCTCTGCTGTTTTAACAGACTCACTTGGATACTAACAAACGTCTAGAAATCTAAAATAAGATATTTACTTTTGATTTTTGCAGAAGAACTAAAATGCTATTTTTTTACCTAAACATTTTGCACAGTAGTTAAAAGCACTTTACATTTTAAGCTGTATATTTATACATTTAACAACATTAAAACACAATGGGGATTAGGGCTGAACGATATATCGCATTTGCGATAATATCGCGACATGATCAAGTGCAATTTTCTAACCGCAAAGGCTGCGATTATACTCTGGACATGTCCAAATTCATGGGCTGCATCCTCCTGAGGCCGCATTTGTAGACCGATTACGTCACAGCGACGCGCCGAAGGCTGTCCAAATTACTACCATATCCCAGAATTCATAGCGCGGCCCAGCCAAACTCCAGTTTCCAGCAATGGCGGCCGCTACTAAGTTTTAAAATTACTCATACTAATCTTTCTGGGTCACAAAATAAACTTTTAACATATTTTCAGGCGAGAAAGTAGTTGTGTAAACATCAAATATCTGCTCGGTTTATCAAGATATCCCATATTTGCAAAAGTGCTTCGACGTTTTCAGAGGCGTCTGCTACCCACCAGCTCGACAGCTAGCCGGGAGCTCGAGGGTTACTGATGCGGCCGAGAACGGCACAACTCCCGGCACATCATTTTCAGATCACCGCGGAGTTTCGCTGCTCGGGTTAAACGTAATATATAAGTCACTTAGACAACCTAAAAATGTTATTGTTGGGCTTTTTTCAGTGTTTTGTTTGTTCGTGAGTAAATCGGTTTGGCTGAGATTAAAGTTATTAGATTAGATAAAATAAAACTTTATTAATCCCCCGGGTGGGTTCCTCCTTGGTTTTCACACAGCTGACTAAACGTCAAACAGAAAACTTATTAAACAGAAGTATGAGACAGTCGAGAATTTACGCCAGTGTCTGGTTATATTTTAGATAGCAAGAAGCAGACGGCCGAGTTTATTAAACTCCACCGAGACAGCGGTGACGCTAATCAGAACTAGACCGTCCAATTTCACGCCTTTAAACTTTAAAGGCGTGTTTGTGTGTGTGTTTATACAATTGCTATTATGTTTGCACTTTATGTGTAATGTTACTGACTGCAGAGATCAGTAAGATGTGTGTATTTTTTATTTATTAGTTTTATTTATTTAATATTATTTTTTAATTGAATGACTGTCTAGTAGTTCACAGATGTCGAAAAACTGAGTGTGGTAAAGCCACTGATTTTTTTTATGTATATTTCTGCAATCTGCACATTGTACTGACTTTCATTTTAATGTTTACACCAGGGTTCCTTGTCAGCACTTTATGCTCAGATGTTTGTAAGCTAAAAATAAACTATTGTGTATGTTCAAATATACTGTTGTGATTGAAGAAGTTAAATAAAAATGTCAGTCATCAATTCATGCATCACCTCATGTCATCATAACAGAGGTCTGTCTTCCAGGAAAGAACAGTTTAAAATTAATGTAATATAGTATTGGCCATACTATATGATGTATTGCTTGTCTTTGTTTAATAATACAGAAGACAAAGACCTTAAAAAAATAATCGCATATCGCATCGCAATCGCAATATTGGGGCAAAAAAATCGCAATTAGATTATTTTCCATAATCGTTCAGCCCTAATGGGGATGCCATTTGAATAATTAAAAAAAGAAAAGCGATAACTACGGCATCATCTGGTTGTTGACCCACATGTGTGTGAATAATGTTTCACCAGGTAATGTATGTCATAAGTTACTCTGTAACTGGAAACTCATTTTAACCCAACACTGTAACCTTCTACGTAGCCTGATGTGCACCTCCCGAGAATTGCAACTACACGTGTGGCCGATGCATACCACAACAACTCGAATGGTGTGGAAGGTTGCGGTGTAGACATTTAAAGGGGTTTCTGGTTACTACGCAAGTTAGAAGTCTAAATCAAATATAAGGGAGGAAACAGCACTCCAGTATACGGACATAATAGTCTTGGCTTCAGGACATTCTGACTGTTGAAAGCTGTAAAATAAAAAGCAGGCTGGCAGGCTCGTAAATGAGATAACAGGATGTGCTGTAATAGAGCTGTTGGCTGAAACACATGGAGTGTTATCAGGTAGGATGGACCTGTTCAAGACTAAACTGATTCCCGTGGTCACTGATGAAAATAATCTAAGTATTAGACACATCTCACTATAATCCAATGCAGTCCACTTTCTAATCCAGGCCAGGGGGACTCCAGTTTAAGCACAGGTAGCCACACCGCTTTCTCTGCAGACACCTCTTCCAGGGCAAGGCAGCCAAGAGACTCAAGCTCTACAGTGTCCTGGATCTTCCCCTGGGGTCTCGAATCTGGCTGGACATACCCTAAAAAGCTCACTCAGGAGGTGGCCGGAGGCATCCTGCTCGAACCACCTCAGGGGGCATCCTATTGATATGGAGGAGTAGTGTGACAACCTCTAGAAAGACAAAGTCTTTGGAGGACACTCTTTTGTTGTTTGTATCTACAATGTCTTCTTTCAGTCATTACCCAGAACTCAAGCCATGGGTGGGGGTGTGAATGGAGAATGAACCAGCAAATCTACATCGTTGATTTCTCATGCAGCTCTTTCAGACCAATGCATCCACATTACTGCAGACGCTGCACCAATCCATCAGTCAGTCGCCTGCTCCTTACTTCTCTCCCTGGCAAATGAGTCCCAGAGGGATCTGACCCTCAAATATTTATATTACTGAGGGAAAACAGCTCACCTTAGTTCACTGCACTACTTTTTGCTGTGTCCAAGTTCTACACCGACAGTCAGTGGAGCAGCAGCTTCTCTAACAGACTGATTCAGCTCCACTGCCATAAGGACTGATAGAGGAAGTCTTTCAGAACTTATGTAAGAGCTCTTTACATTGCAACATATTCCAACAGATTATCATATGCACTCTCATTTTAACATGCTCTCTTCCACTTTTAACATATTTAACCATATATGCTAAGCCGCTTTAAATTCAGCAGCAGTGGAAATACTTGCAGGAGGCGATGTGGTTTACGCTGCAGGACAAAAATGCTACAGCCAGCCAAAGAAACAAACTGTTTTCCTCATTTATAGTTGTGAGCCTGCTTGCCAGTTCCTTTGTGAAGTAAACTGCAGGACAACAGAATTAAACTTTTCTTCTTCTTTTTTTACCTTAAAGAAATGGACCTTTTCTTTGTATGAACTTTATTTCAACTTGGACAAAGCTAGTTAACATTTTTCTTTTTTTAAAATTATTAATATGACCATACAATTGTACCAAATCAAAAACAACCCTAAATAGCGATTATGCACACCTGGATCTCATGTACCTCTATCCAGTTTAGATAAGAGCCCCATTGTGTTCTTTTCAGGTGATTTTGTCCCCACCCCCGTCTGCCCATTCTCCTGTTTCCTACTGAGTAACTGTTACTGATCCCGCTAACCTACCAAGAGCTTATTATCATCTTCTGTTTGTCAATGCAAATCTTCTCCCGACCCGCCGCCTGTCCACACTGCGCAGGACCTTTCTTCCGTTTCAAAGGATTGTTTTACCTCCCCACTGCCTCAAAGTGTGGCTCAAATGGGGTTGCTGTGTTAACTTTATTATATATATATCGCAGTGAAATGACTCGTTTTAATGTTTAGGAGTTTTATAAATAAATCTGAACTGAGAAGTTTTGGTTTAGGACACGCAAAATAGACCAACAATGACCTCAGGCGTATTTCAAGTGATGCAAACGTGACCTGTAACGTCTCTAAACTGTTGCTCCTGGAGCCGATCTAATTTGCAGTCTGCTGCACAGTCAGTTATGTGGAGATGCGCTGCATAGACTCATTAATTAAGTTCCCACACGTTATGTAAACACGCTTGGTTAAAGCTGACGCAGCTTAGCCAGCCAACGTTTGCAGCCAGCCAGTTCAATCCAAGATAAAATGAAAACCGACCCCAGGAACCACTAAGCAGACACTACAACGACCTAATCGTGAAGTCTAGACAAAGACATGATGGCTACTGGGGGCGCACACAAGAACCAGCTTGGAAAGGTCGCGTTAAAATACAAATCCTATCGTTTGTTTTCGCTAGCCTGCTAACGCTAGCTACCGTTTCCATCCTCTGGCTTCATCTGGCGCCTGCTCGCAGCATCCCGCGCTGACGCTGCCGTCAACAAAGATCCAGCAGTGGGTCATAAACCGGCGCCCACTTTCACCCATGCCCCCCGACCCACAGGAACCGGGGTTTTTTTTATGAATTAAATTGATGTTACCTGGATCCGCTTCTTGTGCCTCCTGCGCTCCGCCATGATCCTCCAACTCAGCTCATCCGTGCTCGAGGCTGCGCACGCGCATGGAGAACGTAGTATCGCGAGACTAGCCTAACGTTCGTTTCCCATTGATAAAATTCAAGATCTAATTTAATACATTTAATATTTGAATAATATATATTTGTAATACAGTATTAGATATAATACCGATAAGGATAATTCTATTACATAGAACTATTGTGTTTTTATTAAGAATTTGGATACAAACAATACATGGTATGACCTGCTATGATGTATGGTTTGGAGATGATGGCGCTGACAGAAAGAGACGAGTTTATTAGAATTTAGCATATCAGAGGGAAAGTCAGGTTGAACGGTTTGGACATTTGCAGAGGAGACAGTGGATAAACTGGATGGCGAATGTTGGAATTGCCAGGAAGCAAGAGAAGAGGAAGACGACAGAGTAAATTCATGGATGTAGTGAAGGAGGACATGCAGAGCAATGGTGTGACAGAGGAGTTTGCTAGGGCCAGGGTGAGATGGAGGTAGATGGGCTGGTGTGAGGGTCTCTAAAGAGAGCTGCCAAAAAAGGAGAAGATAACAGAATAATGTGAATGTAGTCCTGGCAAACTGGGAAAAGTATAGTGCCCCAGAGTGGAACACAAACACTGTTGCCAGCTAAAGCTTTTTCTCTAAAGCCTTCCCATTTCCATTCACAAAAAAACAACACATGACTTTTTTCAGCTTGAAAATGATTGAGCAGATAATTGCCTTGACTGTTGCAGCAACTATTTGCATCCACCAGACAATAGATGATGGAGTTATATGATTGTATAGTCATCCAGGTCATGACTCATGAAACACTAAAGAGGTTGAATTAAAGGCAACTGTCCTTCCTGTTTGATCCTAAAAACATTTAACCTCTCATTCCAGAAGCTTCGTCAGTTCTAAAAGCTGCCTCGACACGCGAGGACATGTTTGCGTGTGCTCCCCTGACTCAGTAGCTCTGGGGTGTTACAGGAGCCAGTTCTTGTTTTTAAACAAGTCATTAAAACTGAAAAAAAGAGATCAAAGAAAAAGCCCCAAAGTAACATATTAAATTAATACTCATGACGAATGTATGCAAACTTCACACAATATTCTCATTGAGCCCAACCTATTGATTCCATGTGATGACAAGAAGATGCAGATTCCTGTGTAGAAAAACCCCCACTTTATTTACAGTATAAGAAATGCAAAAAAATGTATCAAGCATCAAAATCCAGAATATTTAAATATGTCATTATTTTGTTTATAAAATATTTCCAAAATATGATTACTATGCTCTGCACGTCAGCCTACAGGAGCGTTTAGCAGCTTGCAAGAATAATTCAAGAAGCTATAATCAGACTAGCGAAGAAAAGTGATGTAGGACCTTATCAGCGTCTGATACTGTATCTTAAAATCCACATCACTTTCACTCCACTGCAGCTGCTGCTGTTAAATGTATAAAACGTTCAACAGGAACCTGAAATGTGGATCTTCAGTCCAGTTCAGCACAGTGTAAACAAATCCACCACAGCGGCAGCAGCAGCTCACCAAAGCGTGCTGTTGTACCCTGCTTTGGTTTACATTATTCCACTGGTCAGGCAGTCTCACTGCTGGCAGATGGAGGCGAGTTGTTTTCTGCGTCGTGGAGGTGGTCAGCGGATTTTATGACATCGGGATCTCTTGGACTTGCCACCATCTCCTCACTGTTGCAGTTAATGGGAGAGCCGATCTCTGATGAGCGCTCCCCGGGCTTCTCAGGGGTGGCCTGCAGTGGGGCGGTGGAGAGTGGCAGATTCATCATGTACAACATGCTACCAAGACGTCTGGACACCTGTAGAAGAAGAAGAGCAAGAGGGAAGGAGCACGTAGATGTTAATTGAAATAATTTGTGCTATAACTGAGACATTGGCGTATAAGAATGAATGAAATACAATTAGTGAATAAACTTTTTCACAGTAGACATTTTAGCTCTCATAGTAAAGAAAAAACTGGGGTTTTTAATAGGGGCTGTACTCCACTAAGGACATGTTTGGTTAAACAAACTTTACTTTATCCCTTTAATAAAGTGAGGTAACTTCAGTTCAAATCTGTGGAAGCTTGTTTCTGCAACAACAACAACAACTACAACGAAATGTTAGCCAAAACTCAAAATTTCAGGTTATTATCTTAAAAATTTGACTTACTGACTCAAACTTCTGAGACAATTTGAAATTTCTAGTTATTGAGTCAGAATTTTAGGATAATAGCCCAAAGCAAAAATGGTCTTTTGTCACTTGTGGAAATAAGCTTCCACACAAAGCCCATAAAACACTCATCAAGGATATTTATAAAACCTCCTCACATGGAGTTGTATAAATAAGCGGTCATGTAAATAAACCTTTCTTCAAGATTTATCCTCGTACATCAGATAATCCCTTCAAATCCTGTCTTTGGTGGCTCGGGATTGCATTTCCAGTCAGAATCTGTGTTTTTGTACCTGTGAGCGGATCTTAAGAGCTGGCCCCAGCTTCAGTCCCAGTGTATCCAATAAATGCTCCTCTGATAGGAGGGGCAGCGTCTCTCCGTCAATCATGTGGTCCTTGAAAGTCTATTAAAAATAACCCAACATTAGAAAGTCACAACAGAATGAATTTAGAGGCGGCAACTACAAAAATGTGAGGCTACTAACCTGGGCATACTCTGAACACGTGGGAATACTGTTAATAAAGTTGTACACATCATTCACTGTCCACTTCCTGATGTCTTCGGGTACCTCCTCACCATTTAGAAAGAGATTTGGTGGGCCTTTAAAGACAAAAAATGCAAGTATATTAAATAACTGGCAGCAGAACATTTCACAGTTTTAAGCACAAGTGTTATTATTTAATATTTCTTAACTCACCAGGAGGAAGGAAACCATTTCCAGGGACCGGGAACATGTAAGGGATCCCTGTTAGAGTTCCTCCAGTGGAAGGATACATGAATTTCTCCTGGAACGTCGAACATTGGCTAGATATGTCTTTATCATTTGTTCCACTGTTGGCTGCATCTGAACTCCCATCTTGGCTGTTCACGCAGGCTTTCCGGAGGCCTGGCTCCCCATCTTTGTAGTTTTTCCTGCTTCCGGTGGCCAGTTCAGGGTCTACTTTGGCCTGATGATGTGTCTTACTGGTGGCACACTCCTCTCCCATGTCCCCCTTTGGCTCAAGCTCCTTCTCCTCCCCCGATGCGGCCCCTGGGCTCTGCTCTACACTTTTATCTTCAGTCTGACCCTTCACGTTGGACACATGGCTCTCCATACTCTTGTGAACAGTTGGCCTCCGACCTGCTCTGCGCCCCCGCTCTCTGTGCAGCGTGCTTATTGCTGGATATGGGTTGGCTGACATAAGAATATTGTTGGAGTGCAGTTCATCCAGGGTGGGCCGGTGGACGAAGACATCGTGGCCGTCTGGCATGCGCTGACGACCTCTAAACATCATGGGGTTGGAAGGGTATGACATGGGATTTTCAATTCCCATCAAGCCTTTCTGGTGCGCGTTCTCCAGCTCCTTCTGATGCAGGATGGCATTCATTTCCATTCTGAAAAGAAGTGCATATAAATATTTTAGACATATTTGTGCAGCAGTGGTGATGGAGCCATGATATAAAACCCTTGCTGCAGCATGGGTGGGGGGATCAAGTCTCAGTCGCATTCAGTAAAAACAGTGACGCAAAGCGTGCGGTGGAATAATTTCTGTGAGATGATGATGGTGATGATGATTTTCGGCACGTAATACCTGGCTATATTTTGCTTGTGAATGAGCTCTTGTCGCCGGGCAACAGTTTCCATGGGCTCTGAGGGTAAGAAGCCATATCCAGCTGAGAAACAGGAAGAAACAGACAGGCTGTCAATGCCTATCACCGCGCATTAAAACGAGACAGGCTGTTTGGGAATTATCTCAGGCGATATTTCTGTGGTGCTCACCTGGTGCAGGGAAACCTCTTCCTGGCAGGACGTTGGCATGAGGAGGCAGAGGTGGACCGAGGTGAGGGCCCATGTGCATCTGCCTGGCTTCAGACGGGACCATCTCGGTAGGTGGAACTAACTCCCTGATAAGAGGAATAAACAAAGAAGAAAAATTATGAACTGGAAAACACTTTAAAAAGCATATATTTGTAGAATCAAAATGTGGAGGACCAAAGTGGCCAAAAACAAAGTGTGTATTACTCTATTTATGTTTCATTTTTAAAATTAATTTATTTGTATTTATGAATTACTGTTTTCATATTTATTTCCCCTTAATTATTTATTATTTTATTTTCTCTGACATTTCTTTATGCATTTCTGTTTCACATACATTTAGTTTTAACTGAGAGATTTTCAAAATGCCTCTTGAAGGAGGGGAAGAAATTAGGCACATAAATTAATGTATACATAATCATTTTGCCAATTTTGGAACTCCATATAAAAACAGCTGGTTTGCGAGGACTATTTTAGCCTTATAAACATTTTAATTGTCCAAAAGAACAGAAAAGAGCAGCAGATTTTTTACACGGACACCTCTTGCAGCATTTTCTTCTACTCGTTTTCTTGTGGTTGCCCTTTTTCAGACAACTATTGTTGTAAGTTTAGGACAGAATTCAGCTACTGACCTCTCCATGAACCGAGGTTCGAACTGTGCGGGGACCCCCTGTAACCTCTGCTGCCCCTGGGCAAGGATCTGCGGTGCCATAGCCATCTGGTTCCTCATTATCAGCTCCTGCCTCTGCCTCAGCTCTGCAAGAAGTGAAAAAGCACCACAGGTCACCGGGAGGCCGTTTTAGCTGCTTCACCTGGCGCATGCACTGACTGTTAAAGCTGGAGCCTGCAGGTGCTACTGAGCAATCCACCAACGTGCAAACACGGCGTGAGGGAAGGTGAGGGAAAACAGGCTTGATCACCAAATACAAATACAGAACCCAAATTGCCAAATACAGAATCAACTCTGTCTATAAATAAAACCTGAAAAGTTAAATAATATTTTCTTGGTTTTTGTTGTTACGCTGTTCATCCTCCTCACCTCCAGCAGACATCCCATTGACGAGTCGGTACCAGTGCTTCTCATCCAAAGACCCCTGCTCCCCTAGCGCTGTCATCTTCCTCAGCTGCTCCCGTGGGGTCATGACACACTCACGACCTTTGACCTCCACCTGAATGCTGTTAAGAAAGAGAGCCAATTGAAGGATTTCTATAAACTAGACAGTTTACTTGACACATTGATCCTATAACACTTCGCGTGGCAGGTAAAATAAAATCACACAAGATTATTTCTCACAGTAGCTGAAACTGAGCCAACTACAAACCCCTCAGTGCTGGGTGCGTTTTTGTAATTCCCTCACATCACCATTAGAGAGCAGCAGTTCTCTATCTCACGTTGATTACTGAACATTGCAGGTAAATTCTGCCTAGTGTCTGTTATTACATACTTTATGACTGCAAAGATGCAGCAGTGATTTCAGCAGCATGTAAATATTTGTAAACGGCTTGTAAGCGACCTTTTTAACTACAGCTAAGTATAACTCTTACCTCACCTTTTCCACAGACCTGGCCTTAAGTATTAATCTTAAACCTACCTTAACGCTAATACCTCGCCGTAATGCAAATCAATCCCGAACCGTTAAATCCAAATCCTAACCCCGTACGAAGGCCAGAACAAACAGCTGGACGATTTCTTCTCATCTTTTCTGTCCTTGCAAATGCTGCTGGTCCTCCTGTACAGGGATAGAGGCGCACTCACATGTGCGCTCACCCCAGATACCCGCATTGTTCTCGGCTGAACCAGCAGCTTGTGCAGATAAGTGCAATCGACTTAGAGACCTCCAATTAGCCTTCCACACTGCAGAAATCCCATTACAAAATATGATACTGTAAACGACAGTAATCCAGCGCTGCTAATCCAGGGCCGGTGTGCATCTGGAGACATGAATAATGGATGCTCACCCCACAGAACCACCTCTTCATATGAGGTTTGCTGATTGAACTGATGAGCCTGCCAGTGCAGGGACATGTGTAAGCTGTGCACATGCACTTGGACATATTATTTCTGCCGTACCACCCTCCCCCTAGTCAAATGCTGCCATTAGATTTGCACCCAGGACTTGTGCATTACCCACAGTCTCTCAAGTTCCCTGTGAAGCCCATCTAATCTGACGACTTTAATCCCTCTGTTAGTTCTGCAACAGTCTGCCACCTACATCTGCTGACCTGCCCACTGTCCTCCCTACTGCCCCATCCAACCCCCGTCCCCACCTTCACAGGCCCCTGCTACCCTCAGGATCCTATTAGCTAAGTCCTGGCTATACAGCACTTTAAAGGGATGTGTTGGAGGTAATCCGCACGTTTAGAGTTTTACCCTCAGCAAACCTTGCCTGTAAGCATCCCGGACAATACACCCTAAGTGCTAAGCCTATTAGTCTCCATTAGCTCCCAGGATGTCCCCAAAACACCTTGGGGATAAATCTGGGGATGCAATCGGTTTATGTGGAGCTATGTGGCGGGAACACATGCCCCCTTCACCTCCCTCTCTGCCAATGTCACTGCAGCCATCAGCAAATAAGAAGAAATGTATTTACACGGCATTAATGTCCGTGTAAATCCCGAGTGGGCACTGAGCTCCGAGCCTCGCCTGAAGTGTCATCGCCTTTACACACAGCCAATATTTACACTTTCATCAGAAAGGAAGTAAACTGCAGAATTTATTTAAAGACTAATTGTTTTTCAGAGTGTGGATAAACACCTAACATAGTTTAAATCAGTCAACATGTCAACGAAGGAACAGAAGTCTTATTCCAATGAGCCTGTACCTAAATACAGGTTCACTCTCAGCAGCAACACCTGTGTTTACCTGAGATCCAGTTTTTAAACAGCTGCACAGATAAATACGGTGAGACGAAGATCTAAAATTCCTTAAAACTAATAATAGTTTTTTTATTGCAAATTTAAATATCTCCTGGTAAATGGGGAAATATTCATTATTATCTTAAACATCAGCATCATTATCACAGTAAGCACTTTTCCTCATTTAAGTCAATTTATTACTTCAACTCACATTTCTGCACACACAGCATGTGACACCCTGTCTCCTTCAGTTTAACAGATTAATTCACATCAAGCATCATAAACAGAAAATGTACTTTAGGTACCTAAATGTACCTGAAGTGTGTGAGGTTTGCTGTTGATATAACATTTTAAATGTGGGTTCAGCCTGTGCACCAACTATGCACAACTTCCTGTTGTGCATTTGCACTTTCTTTCTTTTCTTTCTTTCCTTTTGAGCTGACGTATAAATAAGTCTGCAGGATTCTCAGCAGAACAGCACAAAGTGTTTTTAAACAGTGAGTCTGATATTTACTGAAATTAATGCTTTGCTCTTTAAATGTGATGCATCAGAGGCAGAAACTGGAGTGTCTGTGAACTTGAGCCATTTAGAGGAATCCTTTATAAGGCCTGTTGGAAACAGCTAACACTCTGATCACGTTAAGTCTCTTAAGTGAATTCGTAGCCTGAGACTGAGTTTACTGCAGTAACAAATCTTCAAAACTGGCTTCTTTTGAAGTGAGACATGCAAATTTGAAGTGGTCGCAGTGTTTTTCTAAGTGAAACTTTAGTCAAAGGTGAGCTACGGAAACTCTTGTCATATTTCCTTGACAAGCAGAGGCCACACCGCAGCTGCCAAATCCGGGGATTGGACTCCTTGGATTTACTGTTGCCTGGTTAATCTCATTACAAGCATGAATTAAAGGGAAAAATTGCTGACAACTTAGATGGAGCCCTGAGGAGGTCATATCAGACAAGACAGAAGTATTGTCTAGCCTTTCCTAATCCCCTCACAAAACACACATGAGCTAAAGCCATGCAAATACTGTCAGTTGCATGAAGCAGATTAGATTTCGTGACAATAAGTGCCGAGTTGCAGATATCACTAGTTTAAGAAATGCTTGTGGTCATAAACTCACATGACAAAGTGTTGATTGAAAGGATGAGTATTAATTTATATGTGCAAACGCAAAAAATATGCAAGAAGCCAATCCGGAAATACTCAGTGAGCGCTATATGCAAAATCTGGGCTAGTTATCATGTTAATTATTTGGATTTCAAGGTTGTCCTTTAATCGTATTGGCCTAGAGATTATCCACATACGGGAAAAAAAGATGCATGGCAATATTTAGCATATTTAATATTTAGTTTTGTATTTTTTGTGGGTTTTGTGGGTAACAGTAGCTTTACTCATATATGACACTTTTACAAAATGCATTGGCAGAAAAGCAAAAGCAGAACGGCAAATTCCAATAGAAAGCTGGACATTAAAAACAGGATAAAACTAAACATAAGACAGGACGTCCTATAACATCACTGAGTTTGTGACAATTAAAGACATAAAACTGTTAGATGGGAACGTACAGAGAAAATCAATGAGTGTAAAATACTGAAAGAGGATGTTTTCATCCACCTACCTTTAGGTTCACACTGCTGAGCAGAGATTGAAGATGCCGGTGTCTCAATTCCAGAAAAATGAAAAAGCCAATAAACTAAAATCAAGTTAAAAATGTTTCCCAAAAAGTTTTTGGCGAGCTCACAGATCTTCGTCTTTCCCTCTTTCACGTCCAACTAAATGGCCTCCTTAGATTTCTGGCCAAGTGGTTTGAGTTCAGTCTGCTGCCAGCTAACTGCCTTAACTAAAAAAGACCTGTTAAATACTGATTCATTTCATCTCCATTAGCTGGCCTTATCTCCTGTTTTAAGCCCTCCCTGCCCTGACATCACTATGATCTCCCATCCAACTGCTTGCTGCACCTTGCAACTGATGTGTAATTACTGAAGCAGCACTGGCCCTAAGCATGGAGTGCTAAACCTCTTTCAACGTTCACCTCACTAATCCCTTGTTAGCACTTTAGGCCATAGTTAAGACACCTAAATGCTTAGCTTCCTTTTCCAGTAGTTAAGTGACCAACCCGTCCTTAGCTGCTCTGTGGCCACCTGCAGGGAAACTGCATGGCGCAGGTTGCAGACCTCCTACTGCTCTAGTTTTTGTTGTTTGTTCACATGTCTAGTTTGAATGTCAGAAGTATTGCTCTCCACAGGGTGCCAAAGGGCTGACCCAAACATGCTTGGTGGTAATTTGGCAGAAATCCGACTAAATGTTGGCCAGATCATCCTCTCAGACCTCTTAATCTGACAGTTTGTGCTCACCAGCCGCTTACAGCATAGAGCTGCACTTCTAGGAATGATGTTTTCCTTAATGCCTGGGGTTTGTGGGGGGTGGAGGGACACAGGTGGTGGGTTGGTAGGACATTTTAAATGGAGTGGGACAGTCTGGTGCTTCTGTATCTCTTTGCAAGGAAGCAATGAGCCTCCAGAGAGCTGAGCACTCTGACTGCTCATCATATACATGCCAAATACATCAGTTAAAGGCAAAAAGGGAAAAGTAGAGACTTTTAACTATTTATTTTTATATACAGTGGACCAAAAATGTTAGAATCCACCACCAATGAGATGTTACTAATGTGTTAGGTTTTTATTTTTTAATGTAAACTCACATTTAACAGTGCTAAATCAACCAAATTCCCATGCAATACTGCAGAGGTCACATCATCAGTGTAAGTGCTTCTCAGCAGTGATTGCACTGCACTATAAAGCCTGATTGTAACTGCATTACAAGTTTTTTAAAAATACAATTTAAGTGATTTAACATCAGTTTAACACGTGACAATTCTTCATTTTCCTTGTAAAGGAAGGTTTCTTCCAGAGAATTTCATCCTACCATAGGTGTGACCAACAATCTCAGCCGTGGGCAAAAGATGGCACCCAGTTTTATTTACACGGTGCATCAGTGGTTCTGTGTCACTCCACAACAGCAGTACTAATTAGTATAACACTCAAACTGCACATAACACTTCTTCTGTGGAGTTTGCATGTTCTCCCTGTGCCTGCATGGGCACCAGGAGAACCCTGTGGGTACTCTAGCTATCTCCTAGAGTCCAAAGATATGCATGTTACATCAGCTGATTAGTAGGTGTAAATGTGAGCATGCATAATTATCTGAGTATCATCTGAGCTCTGCGATAGACTCGTGAACCTGTCCTGGGTGTATCACACCTTTCTTTCAGGGTTAGCCAGAGTTCTCAGGGCTGTCTTTAAACTTTTTTATTTGCGTTAAATACTATAACATGGACTAGCCCAGGGTTGGGCAATCTCAGTCCACGAGGGCCGGTGTCCCTGCAGGTTTTAGATGTGTCCTCGAACCAACACAGCTGATTTAAATGGCTAAATTAGCTCCTCAACGGCTGTGTCCCAATTAAGAGACTGCACGCTTGAAGTACGCGCACTACGCGTACTACGTACGGTGCGTACTATAAGTACGAGAAGTGCGGAAGTGAGAGGCTTGTGAAATGGGACGGTATACGCTTCGTCGCGCTGTTCAGGTTGCCTAGCAACCATGATACGAACCGCGAGACACGTTACATACAGCTTTGTTTGACAGAAATGAAGGAGAAAAATGTTTTGTTGGTCATTCATTTTTGTCATGACATCACTTTAGTTGAGTATCTGAGGCTGAGACCACAGGACTGTAAAACATGATTGTTGGGCTTCATTTCTGTGCTGAACAGTCATTTAAGATTAGTTAGTAAATAACAATTAGTTAATGTTGTTCATGAGACTAAAGTCAACTCACTGTGGCAATGTAAATATAATATGGCCAATATTATAGTATTGTCAGATTATTATGATATGCAACATATTGTGTTATACATCATTTTAGGTGATAAAATACACTAAACTAAGAGTATCAGATGAACCAGCTGAAGTAACATTATTTAGTATTCCTATGTTTTTTTTTAATTGGGTCAGCATATTTCTTGTGTGTTTAAGCAGTGATTTGGGAGACAACTAAGTTCTTTTTAAAAAAAAATAAAAACAACAGCATTAATAAAGTACTTAAGAATTAAGAGAACAAAACATTAGGACATCTAAACCGCTAATTTAGAAATCTCCTGGGGTAAGCTTTTTATAAGGGATTTCTGTCCAAGTTGCTTGCACCCAGTATTATGGAGTCACAGTGAGGCAAAGGGATCAGAGCAGGTTTAACCTCAAGAAACGGGTCTGGCTATAAATTCACTGGGTCAGTACAGACACCATCCATCTTCTAATTACAGCAACAATCTGGTGTCCGGATCACCTGCCTTTCCTGTCTTCTTCTCCACACCAAATGACGACTGTACTGAAGCCGTAATCCCTCTAAGTTGGAAGCATTACGTCTTTTGTGGCTGGTGGAAATCTTGTTTAGGTCTTGATTACTGTGAGATATAGTAGGATTCTTCAGGATCAAGATTCCCTGAAATAACAGTTTGTGTTGGAGTTCCTGAACAAAAACTGTGAAGATGTGCTGATTTTATACATTTGAACTTAAACAATGAATCCAAAAAAGATATTGTTGTGTGTCCGACTGGAGGAAACATTGAAAAAGGTTTCAAGGCTATCCGCAAAAATAGATCTCTTCACATGTACACTAGAAAACTGTGTTGTTCTGCAATGACAAATTAGATGAAGTTAAAAAAAATCGGCAAATTTAATAAAAAAAATGAAAACCGATTCATGGTATTGTGTTAATAGAACCTGACAAATAACAGATTTCTAAGACTAAAACCAACACCGATATTTAACAATTTAATATATTGGCCATTTTTATTTCTTTCAGAGATCCGAAACATAAAACGATTTCCATAAAATTTGTCATATGCAATTATCCCATGTTTTAGCAGTTAAGATGTATTTATTAATATTTTTGTTTTTATTGAATTGAAAAAAGGTTTTGTAGTATACAATAATGATGAATGATGACTTGTTATCATTAAGTTATGATTAATCAGTAAGAGCACCTGCTGTTTTCAGACAATCCTTTGCAGCCCTCTTATCTCCTCTGCACACCAGTTCCAGCCACTAGATGGGGCACACACAAGCAAAGGAAGCCATCTTATATTATACATAATCACCTTTGGTTCCCACTATATTTTTCTTTAACTGTTATTCAACAGTCAAGTTCTGCATACTTATCTAACTTTCACACGAAACTAATCTCTTTCTGTCTGAGGCCCCAATTCTGGAGTAGTTGAGAATGGGACCAGATGTTGAGCATCTCATACCTGCTTCCTCAAAATAACCTCACATGCTAATGGAAAGGCGGGGCTGATCACGGCAGGTGTATAAACATTGAATGAAAACACAGAGAGTCACTACTACCCAGTAAAACAGGCAAGTGAGTAACACCCGCATGTACCCCCTGTTGTTTATTGCTTTATCTTTAAAAGCTGACAAACTTTTTTTCATTGTTCTTTACAGGTTGTGGAGAAAAATGAATGCCATCCAGGTGATTTCCCTCACTTGGCTGTCCATTGTGGCAGCCGGTGCTCAGTCTATAAAACCAGGAAGATGCCCCGTGCCTGCCGTTCAGGAGAAATTTGATGCTGCAAGGGTGAATACCAAACTCCTCACTCTGAGCTGTATTTTAATTTATCTTCATTAAGGTAAACTGGGATGTCCAGTGTGCACATCTGCCTCACAAACAAAACCAATTCAACTCCCTCTACAGTATCTTGGTAAATGGCATGAGATCCAGAGACTGTCGAACAGCTTCCAGAAGGGCCAGTGCAGCACTGCCACCTACAGCCTGCAAAGCCCAGGAGTCGTTGGTGTCCTCAACAAGGAGCTGCTGTGAGTACTTCAGTGCCTGAGAGCACTTTGGATAACATCTGTTATCCGAAAAATGTTTGTACAAGTCAGAGTCTTTGTCCTGCACCATTTCTCTGGAATACATGTAAAAGATAAAGATATGGATATATCCATGGTGCTGTGTGTGGTGCTGGAAGGGCAGACAGATTTGTGTCCTCTCAGTCCTGCTCTTCAGTCTCTTCTTGGATTTAAAATATCATTCACAATAAATGGTTATTCCTCAAACCTCAGACTGCATCTGAAAAATATTTTAGGTGAGACACAGTTTAGGTTTTACCATAATGTATAACCAGTAAATGAATAAGTCTATAGAGAAGATGGATTCATCCTAAAATGAATCCAATCCATAAAAGTTTACCATTCAAGCTCAGTTTAAATGACTCTGTGCAGTCAGTGGTGCTTAATCGAGCCTTCTGCTGACACTTTTTTTTTCAGTTCTGTTTTAACACAATTCTCTCTTGATATTGTGTTTTAATTGTTGTGCAGTGCTTTGCGACTTTCATGTCTGTGAAAAGCGCTACATGAATGAACTTAATAAAGAAACCCCCCCCCCCCCAGCCTTGTCTGATTGTTAATGGCTGTGGTGTTCTCTGACTATCAGCCCACCCTTTAAGGAAATGACAAATCACCTGCTGACTTGAGACCTGAGAACTTGAAGTTTACATGTACAAACAAATAATACTAAATAAAATGAAAAGTACTTTTGAAGAGTAAATATGTTGCTTTGACTCTGAACAGTCTGAATATAAAAAGTATTTTTCTAACTTTTAACTGTTTATCTGCTTAAGTCCTGACGGTACCATTGACAGCATCAACGGCACTGCCAAGGCCGCAAGTTCATCTGAGCCTGCCAAGCTGCTGGTCACCTTCTTTGAGAGTATGGACCCTTGTTTTTTGTTTTTACACACATATTAAACATTTTAAACTGGAGAGCTGAATTGTACAAAAATCCCTTTTACACACCTTCAGACACCCCTCCTTCCCCGTACTGGGTTCTGTCCACCGACTACGACAACTTCGCCCTGGTCTACAGCTGTACTGAAATCGAATCGTTACATGGGGAGTTCATCTGGATCCTGAGCAGAAATCCCAGCCTTCCTAAGGAGACCCTGGAGGAGCTGCAGAGCATCCTGTCATCTTTTGGAGCCAGTGTGGAGAAGCTGCTTGACACCAATCAGGACAGAGATCACTGCAGAGTCATGCACGAGTAAACATGTGCTGTGGTTATCACTGAATGTCTCCATGACAGGTCAATGCATAAAAAATAAAATAAAAAAATTGGGCCTACTGTCAGATATAATACAAGATTAATTAATATGCTAATATAATGTCTGCTTGAACTCTTTGGTCAATATTTATATTGTTGCACCAATAAAAGTGGACCATTCTCACTGCATTCCTTTTGTTTACTGTCTCAATATACAGCTGCTGACACTGACACACAACTGAACCAACACACATCTTTAAGGACAGCTGCGTTAGAGTGAATTAACTTTATTTGGGGTAACTTTATTTCACCTAATAAATACATTCATTTAAGGCAATTTTCTATTTTTAAAATTGTGCTTTAGTGAAGCTGGGATCAAACTGGGGTACATTTGTGTCTGTGAGCCGGGGTGGAGTCAGTGACACACATCAAGAATGACAAAAAGGGATAAAAAGGATTTTAAGCGGTGGTCAGGGTACACATTATTAATGAAGTATTTAAAATTGGGCTTTAAGTGACTTTTCTCTCCTTTTTTAGTTTCCTTCACCTTGTTCCCTAGAATAGGTTTTTGCTTTTTTATGTCTAAATCTTTTAACTGGAGCTGCTCATTTGTTAGGTTTCATCCTCATCCTCTTTGCCTTCACTGTTGCTTAATGGAGATGAAATTGGGCTTTTAAAAAAAAAAAAAAGTCTGTTTTCCTTCATGGAGCACTTTGTTTTTTAAGTGGCAATAAAAATAAAGTGTATCATTAAGTTTTATTAGGAAAAAAGACAAAAAAAAAACAAAAACGTCATGTGACTGACATCTAACTTTGCAACTCTGAAATTAACCAGTGAAAGGAAGAAGGCTAAAAACATGCTTTTAAGAAGGAGTCGAGCCCCATCAGCAGTAAGTAAAGTTGAAAAGAAAAGTGCTGAAGGTGAAAGAGAAATTGGGACTTTTGTCTTCTGGGCATTGTTGGAATTTAAATCCTAGTTTTAGATTTTAAAAGGTGCAGATTGTGTTTGCAATGTCAAAATGGACAACATGAAATTTCTTCACACAGCTTTATTGTTGCATTGTCTTTGCATGCAATCATTGTGCCTCACAGTCCTGTGGGCTGAAGTAGGAGCGTACGTTAACTGGTTCACTGGTTAACTGGGCTGCAGTAAGTCTCGTCCTGGTTGGTGGGGACCATGTTTTCCACGCTGACTCCGACAGAGTACAGGATGCCTTGGAGCTTCTCGAGGGTCTCCTTAGAGAGGGTGGGCTTCCTGCTCAGGATCCAGGACAGCTCCACACGGAACAAGCCGTAGTCGGTGCAGCCGTAGACCAGAGAGTGACCGTCGTAGTCGGTAGACAGAACCCAGTAGGGGCCGGGAGGAGAGTCTGCAGGAGAGGTGAAAACAGCAGGGATATGTGGCTCACTTGAATCTGTCATGACTGAAATTGAAAGTCATTTATGACAACTTACTGTTGAAGGAGACCTCAAGCTTGGAAGGCTCAGCGGGGTTCTTGACTTTGGCAGAGCCGACGATGGCGTTAACGGTTCCATTATCGCTAATAAAATGAAACATGAAATAGAAATTAATTCTACTCGTGTACTTTCCTTCAATTATATATTTTTTTCTACAAAATGCTCTCTTTGTATAACTCTGGAACAGTACAAAGGTTCAGCCAGTGACCCTGCGCGTTCATGAGGCATGAGTTTTGTTCCGGGACGTTGAAAACATCTGAAGCAAAAATTGTCTAGAACGAGGATTTAAAAAACAGAAGCAAGCAGTTGTACGGTAATGCTGTTTTTAGTAGAATGAAGCGTTGGTGTGAAGAATAAAAAGCCCTCTGATTATTACAATTATGTCAAGGACCATGTGTCCTTCTGAGTTTATGCAGAAGTTTTCTTAAAAATTAAAACATTTTCAAAGTGTCAGATCTAAACGGAAATATTTTAGCTGCTCACAGAAGCTCAGTGTTCAGGACCTCGATGACTCCAGGACTCAACAGGGTGTAGTTAGCAGTGGCACACTGGCCTTTCTGGAAGCTTGTGGGTAACTTATGGATCTCATACCATTTTCCAATGTACTGCAGAGGAAGCACGAGATTCGGAGAGCCCGTAATTAATATTTTGTGTTTGTAGGAAAAGCAGGTGTATAGATATCATCTGTATGTCCCACAACATAAACAGTAGAAGAGGAAAAAATTTAGTGTTCACCCTGTTGGCGTCAAAGTTGGCCTGAACAGCAGGCTGGGGACATTTGCCCAACCTCAAGACCTGAGCGCCGATCGCAACAACAGACAGTAGAGTCAATGCAACCACCTGTGCAGGCTTCATCTTCTCACTTCAACCTGCAGAGAATAAAAAACAAACAGCAAGAGTTCATGCTGGAGTTCACTGAGCAAAACATGATGTGAGTGTCAGTTAGTGACAGAAAGAGCCTGAGATGTGAAAAGAATGAATAAATGTAGAGAAGAAACAAAGAATCATGGCCACTGACTGTTTATTTGCAGGTAATCAGCTGTGTGAAAGAACTCAGCCTCTGAGGTTCTTTTAAAGATTCAAATGCTTGCATCACTTCATTATCGATCATGGGTCCCACCTCTGTGTCATGATAGGGGGCCAGTGTGAGCGCTGGCACCTGTTCAAATAAATACTCTGTTCAAACAGTAACAGGTTGGTCATGTAATCACATCGTTGGGTTTGTTGGATCTCTTGGATCACTGCTCCCTCCTTCACATTTATTTTTTCCTGAAAGACAGACAACAAATATGAAGATGAAAATCAAAATTACTGAAGTTACACTCAAAAAATGATAAGTTAGCAGCTGCTTATATTTGCACCTATAAATATTTTAAAAAATTTATTCCCCAAAATGTGATCATAAAACCTAATTTCCTGCACATTTTACAGAAACAGAGACAACACAAACCTGGACTTTAAACTGAGCTGTTATTTTAAACTTGATTTTACTTAACATGGTTTCATTTGTTAGTTCCTCAAATATATATATTTTTCATATTTTTCTGCCTTCCTAATCTGTGAGGCACCTTAAAGACACTAACCTGCATGAAACTTCATGCATATTTAGTAATGGAGGAAAGGACCCCAAATGCTGACTCACAGGTAGGCGTCAAAAGAAAACAAGCTTTTATTCAAGTTGAAGGAATAAATGTGGGGGAGCTAGGAAGTAGGGAACAAAGGATCCCTGACACAGGGTGACACACGGGGCAAACGGGTGGCAGACACAACGGGAACAAATCAGGGATAATGAGACACAGGAAAGTAAAATTAAATAGAAAAAGCACGAGACCAAGGCTACAAAAATAAAACAGGAAGTGACTAAACAGGGGAACATCCTTGACTGAGTCTTGACAACACATGGGGAACACCAAGGAGGCAAGGTAAACTGAAAGAAGGAATATTATAAACAATAAACATAGCAGCAACGGGAACAAAAACTAAACACAGCAACTAAGAAACAAACTCAAGACAAAACAGTGATGAAGCCAAAAGTGTGTCAATGGCCCAGTGACTGTGACACAAAGAAAGTCTGACTTTTAGCTGTTTTAATTTTCACTTTAATTAAATCCAGACAAAAAGAGGCACAACCCTGTGGTTTGGTATGGAAAAGATCATGTCTGTGAAATTATTGTTTCTGACAGAAAACTGATGATAAACTTCTCCAGTTGCAGAGGAAACAGGCTGCCTGGCACTAAAAAAATAAAAATAAAAATGAAAAGAACTGATATCCAGGAAGTCATACTTGCTAACTGCAGCCCTGCACAACTGCAAATGTTTCACAGGAAAAGAGGAACGAGACACAGGAGACTGGGGGGCACAGTCACTGCTCAAAATACAGTATATGTATTATTATGAGGGTGGCAGACAAAGGCACAAAGGCATGGACCAGCAACAGCTTGAAAGGTCATAAATGAGGAGACCGAGTGTGGGAACATGCAACAAGGAGAGGAAACACAATGAAGATTTGTATGAAAAGAACCAGTGATTCAAATTTATTTACACCCTTAAAGCGGAGCTAAAGGTTTAGTGATAGAGTGGCTCTGTCCAGGCAGACATTTGTTTCATCTACTGAACTACATCTGACAGAGATTCTCTGGGATGTTGTAAAACACATATCATCATACTGAATCATGAAATGACCCAGACTCTAAAGAGGCTATTTTCAGGTAACCTGAGATGACGTGTAAGATGAAGAGTGTCTGTGTCCTCATCCGACATCAAACAGATTTTGCAGCCAGCGTCAGTCTTTCCACCTTCAGACAAAAGTGCAGCATGAGGTCGGTGCTTACTGCATCTCCTCTCGCCAAGCACACACAGGTGTGTGAAAAACACGACCCGAGCTCAGGTGTCCCCGCTTTTCTGGACGCTTTGCTCCCACTGCAGCTCTCTCTGCTTCTGGACTCAGTTTTCATCTCTTTAACAAAGGGCTTTGAGTGCCTTGAAATGCACTCAGACAGGAAGTGGGTTGAGGCTGACGTAGTTTTTGCGGGTTTGTCATAAAAGGGATTTACATAAAAGAATCAGACAGGGAGCAGCAGGGCTTGAAAAACTAATTAAAAACATTTAAAATTTAGAGATCATTACATGGAGCAGAAGAATGATTGAAAACAGCAGTGTATCGTGATAAATTGCTGCGCTCATTTCGGAATATTAAATGATTAATTATTACTTTTATCTACAGTCTGCTTTGTGATTGGCCTTGTAGAAAATAAAACTGTTGTCTCGAGATATTCCAAGTCTCATTTCAGACAGAAAAATTGCATCACATCTCTGGAGAAAGTGTTTTGCAAACCGCCGTCCGAAGCATTTTACAGCAGAGCTGCCCTTTGATTCAGAGCTGTTCATTTAAATCGTCTGAGACTGAAAGATCAAACTGTGAGACTTTTATTCTTTGCAATCCAACCAGAGTCCAAAAGCTGGTGATGCTCGGCACAGTGGTTCTCTCAGCTAAGTGCTAATGCCAGCAGGCACATTTAAGATGTTCTTGTCCTGGAGGAAATTTGACCTGATTATGAAGAATAAAGTCACCTGTGTTATTAACATCTACTGTCATGACAGTCGGACCGGAGAGGGAGGTGAATATTAGAGTATTTTACACAAGAGTTGAAAAAATATTCTCCAAAGTCAGAGCAAACTGGGGCTCATCTTTTCTAGTTTTCTGGAAACGTTATAAAACAGGTGGATTTTTTACACACTTGCACCACAAAACATGATGATATTCTTCCATAAAGTAATAAAAGAAACACAGTTTAACTGATTTACCTTATCTTTACTCAAAAAAAAAGGTTTTCATTTAGTTCAGTTAAGCTCGATCCTGTGATGTTTTTTTCTGTATAACCTGTGAACCTGTGTTAGTTTGTGTTTTGGCAGAGAGTGGAACTCATCATCATCATTGTTAGATTTGTATTGTTGATTGTCATTTATGCTTAGAAATATTTACTTATATATGCTTAGAGTTTTGTAATTAGTTGTAGATTGGTAGAGGTTTTGATCCTTGATAGTCTGCAAACTTTGTGTGTATTAGACAGCACTTTGGGAGCATGAGAGGTCATACCGTGTCTTATTGTTTTATGGTAGGATTAACGTAGCTACGTCTGTTCTAGTCTAGGTGCTCTTTGTTTAGATGAACTGCAGGACTTCCTCACCGTGTTATCTAGGATGAACCATCTAGGGTGAGGGGGAGGCTACCCTCTTCCTGACCAAGGATGTTTGACCCTTTGATCAGCAGTCCCCACACACACACACACACACACACACACACACACACACACACACACACAGTATTCTTTGTTCACATGTATACCTATGTAAGATGTTATATGTTAATGACCCTATGCATATTCATGTAACCACAATAAAAGGAGTGCTGTGAGGAAACCTGGCTGAGAGTCTGACAGTGGTCAAGTGGTGGAACGACGCTTGGCTCCAGCCAGGTCTCCCTCATGCATGAGTAACCAGAGAACTTTGGTGCCTTGAGTCTTGCTTTTGCTGCGTAGCAGATTGTCCTTAACGTTCCAGCGAATAGGTTTATGTTACAAACCTATCATTAATTGGTCCTTCGAGAGCCGGATCCCTGGAGTCGACGTTCACCGAGGGGAAAAGAGACACACCGAAAGACTGACGTCAGCCAGGACTTATAGAGGTCCTGCAACAAAGTCCTGAGGCGTGAGAATTCGTCATCGGGCCGGTGGATTAGCCGTCTGTTTTTTTTCTCCTCGATGGATGGCGATTGATGGGATTCGGGACTGATGCTACACGCAATAAGCAACTCCAAGTAAGAAAAAAAAAAAAAAAAAAAAGAGTTTATAGCTATAATTACGTCTTCACCGCTCAGTGGGGTGTTGCCCGTGGCCGCTCAGTGGGGCTAAAATTCGCCGTCTAAGTGGGGCGATGTACAAGGCCGCTCAGTGGGGTTTTTTGTACAGAAGCATTAAGTCGCAGAGTTGCGCAGTTCGAACTTTTTTTGGTTCGCCGTCTTAGTGGGGCGAAATACAGACCGCTGTGTGGGGTACTGTAGTGAGTTCTCCACCGCTCAGTGGGGTGTTGAGAAGTTCCGCGGGGTCCAGATTGTGCTGGACGATAGGCCTATTTTGTGTTGTTTTTGTTGTCGTCGTCGTCGTTGTTGTTGTTGTTGTGTGAGTGTGTGCGGAGCAGAACATGTGGTCTGTGACACCGACTGTTGTTGTTATCATGGGTTTCTAAGCAACCAAGAGTGAGTCGGAGGGAGACAGACGTTTGTGCTGGACTTTGCTCCTGGCAGCACAAAGTATTTATGTAAAAAAGAGAGAGAGCGACGGCTCCACAGCTGCGCGGGTTCACGCGAGCGCGGTCACGCGGACCTGAGCCGTGCGGTTAATCGCAGGCTTATAAATGGAAGAGATTCAAATGTTAGAAGTTTTCAGAAAACACACCAGCCTTGGAGAGCTGTGGAGAAGGCCAGCCCACATCAGCAGCACTTAAGATATGCTCTGGTGAATGGCTTTCCCCCCACCCCTTGCTGACACAATGTTTATTCTTTAGCTTGCCCTGATCGACAGCAGCCTGTGTGCCAGACCATAGATTTAATTGAGGTGGATAGTTGTTAAAAGTAATCTACATTAAACTTGTGGTTGCTTAAATTCAGTACAATGACATGTGAGGTGAAGTGATATAGATAAATATTTAAACTCATGAAGTGCATAGAGGCACTTGACCTGTGTGGAAGACTGTCGTCTTATTATGAGCCATTGTTGAGATATAGAGCACATCTGTGAAAACAACTAATATGCTCAACCCTGTATGAAACATCTAAAAATACATGATGGAGAAGCTGTGTTGAATATGTAAGTGTAAGACTTTGCCACTGTGGGCAGAGCATGCAACTACTGTGTGATGTCGCGTTGCAGTTTTGTTTTTGTTTTTTGAGCTGATGAGCAAGCTACACATTATCAGATCAAGAGCTGTCTGAGAACTACTCAAAGAGAGGGAAACAGAGAGTGTGCAGCGTTTCCATGAGCAGTTTTTCTGCACCTTGACTCGTGTGTGTGTGTGGCATCAGCATCATGTTTTTGTTTATTTGTTTTGTTGGATTAAAAATAATTAAATAAACTGGTGATCATGCTTATGGATCACCATGGCACATATCTCCAGCCATATGATTTATTTATGCAGATGAAAAAGTGAGTGTGAATGTGTCTGACATCACAGTGTTTTTGTGCGCTGTGCAAAAGTGATTGCCTTTGATTGTGAGAGCGGTGATTTTGCAGACCACCAGCTATTGTGAAGAAAAAAAAAAAGAGTGAAAAAGAGACAAATTACTACATTGTAGACGAAGAGAAATAATCATAGGAAAAAGGTTTTGTGTTGATCAGCCGAAAAACAACTACAATGTCATTTTCTGCTTTTAAGAAAGGATTGTTCACACAAACACAGACAGAGAGAGAGAGAGAGAGAGAGAGAGAGAGAGATGTGTGTTGATTAAGCAGTGATGATAATAATGAACATGTTTTAGTTTGTCACTTTCAGGTGAAAAGCAGACCTGTATCAATTTTCCACATGCAACAGTCGGAAGAAAGTTATAGTTTAACATCATTGGAAACATGCAGGCCAAGTTTCTGGCTGACTTATTTACAGTGCCATGTGTTTCTCAACCTCACAAGCGAGCTCACTCCTCCCTGAAGATAAGGAATGCAGCTCCAAAGCAATAACATGATAAAGAGACAGCAGCAAGTCCTGAGCACAAAAAGTCCCAGCAAAGCAGCAGCAATGTGGATAAACAGCAGCAGAAGAAGAAAGCAAACCCATCTTCCTGTCTGATTGGTTGAATTTCACGGAGGGGCGAGCAAGATGGCAGCGTGAAGAGGAGTTTTTGTTTGAGTTCTCAGCACGAGACACTTATTTGATGTCTTTCTGGCCTTCGGGACTTTTTTGGAGATCAGCGCGCTAAACTTGCTGGATCTGAGGCCAGGGTCTGCGGCGGCAGCATGTTGAAATGCTCAAAAAGGACTGAGTGACTCGGGCAAGCCACATGCGGCTAGCGACATGAAAGAAATGGACCCTTCATGATGCGTTCAACGTGCCAGCGCTGTGGTGGGAAAGGCTCCATCATAAACACGCCCTGCACCGAGGTTCAGGCCAAGAAGAAGAAGACGATGACTTCCAAGCCCAAGAAGGTCAGCCTCAGCGTGGGCGAGCTGATTGTGAAAGCCGTGGCCGCTTCCAAGGAGCGCAACGGCCTGTCCGTGGCCGCCCTCAAGAAGGCTCTGGCTGCCGGAGGCTACGATGTGGACAAGAACAAGGCCCGTGTCAAGACCGCCATCAAGAGCCTGGTGGTGAAGGGCACTCTGGTGCAGACCAAGGGCACCAGGACCTCCGGATCCTTCAAGATGAACAAGGCTACTGAGAGCAAAGCCAAGAAGCCCGCCGCGGCCAAAGCCAAGAAATCGGCAGCAGCTGCTAAGAAGTCGCCCAAGAAGGCAGCAGCAGCACTTCAGCTACTAGACAGGACAAAGCTGAAGGAGAACTGCCGGGACTGTTGAAGAGTGAGAGGACAACAGAGTGAGAAGACTAGGTGAGAACACATAGGAATTATTTAATGTGGGAAATCAAAATTTGGGTTAGCAAACCTGGGGAAAAGAAAACTGACTGCTTAAGTTGGAAAATTGAGACGGAGTCTGAAACATTGCGAAAATAGAAACATATACAAAATCACACACACACAAGCAGAACATGCATTAACCCTACTAACAATTCCAAACACAAAATGACTCATGAAGACTCATAGCACATTAGTTAAGAAATGATTAAATAATAGCAGAGAAATGTGTAGGAAAGGCAGCTTTAAGAACATGCTCTGCTGGAGATGCAGCTCCACAGACATGCATTAGACCTGCCTAATAACACAAACTCATGCAATGAAAATTAGCTTGTTATCTTTCATCAGTGTTACAATAGTGTCAATTTAGCAGACACTTGTTATCAAATACTGAATTTATCCTAAAGAAAAAAAAATTGACTCTACAAGTTGCAGGACAACAATTTAACTTTTGTGGGAAAAAAAAAAAAAAAAAATCCTGGTTTGACCAACCAGTGATCAGACAATAAATTTAGTTGTTAAAATGGTAAATTGGGAGAAGCTTCCTGCTTGATTGAGGCAGCATAAGTAATTTACTGTATGAGGGAAATTGTCTTTTGTGATACTATTTTGAACATGCTTTTCTGTCGTCCTGTCAACTTAGTGGGTTAATAGCTGATATGCAAATTAGTTGATCGGTTTTAGATTAATGAAAGGTGATTGAATTCTAGCACGAGTGAATGAGATGTGTTGGAGTTTGTTGTGTGTTGAGTAGAGACTCTAAAACACTGAGTTTCCTGCTTTGATGTGCGAGTGAATCCTGTATTTAGATACACAACTCTGAATACGTCAGAACAGACTGTTTTGTGAAGTGCATGACAGCATGTCACATGTTTTATGATGAAGGGAAAAAGGAAAAATTGAATAAAATAGATCTGTGGCTTAAATGAGTGAAGAGCACAGACCGGGTGATTAAACTCATAGCTAATATGACATTAGGGTTATGTTGTGTGTTGTGCAGCTGATGGTTGATTTGGAGTGAATCTAGCTGATGATTTTTCTTTTGTTGTGAAGTTGAGCCTGCCGATTAGTATGATGGTATGATAAACCATGCTAATGGTATGATTTACCCTCCTGAGATGAGGAGCTTGTGTCATGACTTAACAAGGCCTTTTTATTTTGATACTTTCACAGTGCACTGAGAGTTTGGTTTGATAATCTCTGTTATTTTTTATTTTTCATTTTTGAACAAGCACTGATTTTTGCTTGTGAATTTCTTTTCTTTGAGCAGATCTGCAAGTCGGGAATTAAAAGCGTTACACGTCGTCAAGAAAATTGTTGCAAGTGAGTTTCTCCACATTTAAAATGGGTTCAGGAGAAAGCCACTTATTTGGGACAATTAGGAAATGAGAGTCCCCCCCAAAAAGGATTCAACGAGGAAATCCAGTCTAAATTATTTTTCTTTTTGAAATAACGTCGTTTTGCTGAGCGTGGAAACGAATGCGATGATAATTTCCACAATTAGCAAAAGAAGGAACCACTGAGTGAATGAGTAAGAATTTTAAAATAACTGACTGACTGACTGAACATGATTGTGTGAAGCTAACCCCCACCTGACAAAGGTGCAGATGAACCCATGTGTTTCCTTTTACAGGAGCAGAAAGATGACAGCAACACTCGAGGTTGCATGATGATTTAACCTTTTAAATGCCATTTTCTGTGTCTGTGCATTTATCAGGTGTGTTATTCATAGGCTTGAGTTGCTCACAGAGATATCTGTGACAAAGTATGCATACGCCTGCGCAAGCGCTAATATTTGCATTTTCTTTTCTTACAGCATGCCAGTTCTTCATGTGAATTGATGATGCGATTTATGCCAGGACAACTGGTTGATGTTTTTTCCTACTACAGGATTTCTGGGTTTATGTGTGAGGAAAACTGTGTTTACAGGTTATGAGTGGTGATGCTGTTGCATTGTGTTGATGGGAAAATGTGAAGGTTACTTTGATAATGTGAATAACCTGTGTGAAATTTCCTGTGTTGAGAACTGGTGTTACTTCTTTCCACAGCTAGGGTTGACTTTATGGTGTTTTTATGGCACCTCTGGAACCTGTTGACCTGTGTCTGACCTCTGTCTGACTACAGTCAATGTGTATTGCTAATGTTAATTTCTTTGAGAATGCTGTGGAAGATTCAGCTGAAACGGACAAGTGACATGAGTGAAACAAATAAGAGATACAGTGTTTCTGGGATAGTTTGATATGGGCTCATTAGCTGGCCACTTTTGAGCCCATAGTAATATATGAGTGGAGTGACTTTGCTTAAGAGCAGTCACCGATTACATTAATGTTGCCTGAGTACATGGGATGATCCATGTCTGAGGCGACTTATGAAAATAATTGTAGTTTACTGATTTGAGAAAACCTGCACATGACACTTGTCTTGCTGATGTTGAATGCTTCTTGTCCTTATGATACAATTGTTTACAGGTATGAAGTTTGATTTTACTTCCAGATTTTGTTTTCCAGGCCATGATGGTGTGTATGCAGGCTCCTGGGAGAGCCAGGTGTTAAGCAAACTTAATATGCAAAGCACACTAACATTTTCATTGCAGGATTATAGGTCCAGGGTGGTGCTGCTCCAGGGGAGGAGATGCCCTGATGTTGCCTGGGATATGATCTAGCTAATCTTTTTCTTTAAGACTGGAATCCAGGTTTGGTGAGTTGACGCATGGGTGTGTCCATGCGTCAAGAGGAGGGGTCCAAGGATTAACATTAAACAATGTTTTTTATTATTGTTGCAGTGATTTGTGTGATTAGCCGTTTATTTACAAATATTAAACCTATGCAAGTGGTGCATCCATGTTCAGATGAGGCTTTGATGGCCTATAAGTGAAGTTCACTGAACTAAAGAATGTGGTTTGATGATTGTTGACATGCTCTCCAAATAGAAGTTTTTCTTCTTAGCAAGGAAATACAGGTGCAGCAGTAATCTCCTGAGAAATCTTCAGAGGCCCAGTGAGAAGCGTGAACCATTCCAGGCATAGCTGACAGCCAGGCAGTGGTTGAGGTCAAAGGTCAAGCTGGTTGGGGCCCATCATGAAATCAGACCTTGGAGCCACAGCAAGGACCATGAAACTGCCTGCAAAATAGAGGAGAGGATCGTCCACAAGATGGGAGAGAGGCTTCAGGAGGATCAGAGATCATCTTCAGCACAGCAGACATCACACAGAGAGCTGTGCTACTAAGCTTCCAGGAAATCAAGAGGAGACTTCCCACAGCAAGATTTTAAATAAAATGAAAGATTCAATATTGACGCTGAGGAAGACAACTAAGGTGTACGACGTGCTCTGCCTTAAACCTTCAGCAGCGTTGGAACATGAAAACTCGTGGGATGAGGGGAGCGTGCCAAGCTCCATCGACAGCGCAGAAGGAGTTCGAGGATGACATCATGATTCTGTGAAAGCACAGGAACCAGAAGCTATGGTGGTGATAACAGCAGTTTCCTATGAACATCACCTAACGCTGTGCCACTGTACTGTGCATACGATGACACTCTGAAGGCTGCTGGGATCATAACAGCAGTAAGATGACGGAACCCAGCACCCTTTCCACAGAGAGCTTTTTCTGCAGAGCATGGACAATTAAGGAGTCATAAATATCCCCCTCACAAGACGAAGGTCTGAAGTCAGGTGATGGGGGCTGGTAAGAGGCCATAAAACTAGAGTGCTGAGAGGTCTGCAGCTTGGAAATAGCTGAGACCCATGTTGACGAACCACAAAACCAACTAGTATGTTTGAATGTCTATTCTACATACATTTGGACTCTGGTCCTATGGACAGTGATGGAAACAACTGGAAGAGACATTCATGACGCCCTGCAGAGCTTAAACCACTCTGCAGAGAGACATGTGATGTGCACACCCGGAGGAAGCACCACCAAGTTGAGATGTTTTTGAAAATGTTACTTTTTTAGTTTCACTATTAAATTAACAATTTCTTTGGTTGCTCGTAAGATGCAGTTTGCCATGAGATGAGCTCAATGAATGGGGTAACTGCTAATACATTTATTAAACTGTGTACCTTTCAGTAATTTAGGGTGATTTGACATATGCTGAGTATAAAAAGGTTTGCATTGAAACTGTCAGACATGAGGTATTCATACCTGGGAACTTTTCAGGCATAAAGGTCAAAAAGGGGGGAAATGTTAGATTTGTATTGTTGATTGTCATTTATGCTTAGAAATATTTACTTATATATGCTTAGAGTTTTGTAATTAGTTGTAGATTGGTAGAGGTTTTGATCCTTGATAGTCTGCAAACTTTGTGTGTATTAGACAGCACTTTGGGAGCATGAGAGGTCATACCGTGTCTTATTGTTTTATGGTAGGATTAACGTAGCTACGTCTGTTCTAGTCTAGGTGCTCTTTGTTTAGATGAACTGCAGGACTTCCTCACCGTGTTATCTAGGATGAACCATCTAGGGTGAGGGGGAGGCTACCCTCTTCCTGACCAAGGATGTTTGACCCTTTGATCAGCAGTCCCCACACACACACACACACACACACACACACACACACACACACACACACAGTATTCTTTGTTCACATGTATACCTATGTAAGATGTTATATGTTAATGACCCTATGCATATTCATGTAACCACAATAAAAGGAGTGCTGTGAGGAAACCTGGCTGAGAGTCTGACAGTGGTCAAGTGGTGGAACGACGCTTGGCTCCAGCCAGGTCTCCCTCATGCATGAGTAACCAGAGAACTTTGGTGCCTTGAGTCTTGCTTTTGCTGCGTAGCAGATTGTCCTTAACGTTCCAGCGAATAGGTTTATGTTACAAACCTATCAATCATCATCATCATCATCATCATCATCATCATCATCATCATCATCATCATCTCAGCCATGTTTGATATGTTAAAGACACCACATACTGTATAAGCTTAACCAAACACTCCCCAGTCTCAAATAAGTTGTTTTCAAACTTGGCAACACTGCACATAAAGTATATCAGAAAAAAGGAAAAATTAACATTTGATGATTTAGGTTTTCCATATTTGAATAAAAGAGGGAAGCAGTGCACAGTTAATTAATCCCACTTCATCTCCACAGGTCATCAGCTGTTATGTCTCCAGCTTCTTTATTGATGGGAATCTGAATAACAACAGGCTACATATTTCTAATTTGTTCCCTATTTGAAACACTAAACATTATCATATATAGGCTTTACAGCTCCACAATTTCACTTCCACATAACAAAGACAAATTCCTCCAATTCTGGAGTGTCGATTGCAGTGAACAACACATTTGTTTAATAACTGCATAAAGGCAAAATAACCATAAGTGCTGGTAAAATCCTGTTTTTCATTTGATTAAATACATAAAAATAAGGGTGCTTTGCTATTTTTCTTATATCACATATTAAGTTTTTTATCACTTGGCCCCGAGGTGTTTGTGTTTAATTTAATTTAGCCGTGAATGCTCCATTCGGTCATTTTTCATGAAAGGAATCTGCTTCATGAGACTTAAAAAAAAAGAGAAAAGTCTTTTTAAGGCCAATTAAATCCCTGAAATGACGAGCCTGTTTTAATTTTCATTAACATGAAGAAACATGCAGATTTCTTAATTAGCCGACGGCAACGGGAAGCAACCACTTTCATTTTTAAATTATTGTTCAGGAAGATTTGAGATCATGTTCTGTGACCGTATTCTAATTATTTCATGAAATTAATGATAGAGAAAAAGTGTCGGACACAATAATGATAACAGACAATTTATTGCAGCAGAACAGACGCCCAACAGCAAAGGAATATTTGGTGTGTCTGACAGATTTTGTTGTGGTTTGTTCTTCTGTTGCTCGAGGTTTTGGACTGAGCTGCCATTAAAACTTTGATTAATCCACAACCCACTCACACACAGTCGTATTCGGTCACACATATACAGAACTGAATTTGTGTTTCTTTGTGGTTGTTTTCTATCATTCAACTGATTTTCAGACTAGAAGAGTGAAGTCAAAGCATACAAAGGCTCTGAATGCAGGGCCCTGAGGCATGACATAGATCCCACACCAAACTCTCCTTGAGGCTGACAGTGTTTTAGTCTTCCCTGAATGTGAATGTCACACCATATAATTGTTCTCTATTAGACAAACTCAGTCAATTAAAGCAAAGAAAATGATTTCAGTTTTGTGTTCCCTCACTATATTGTCCCCTCTCAATAAATACTCTTTCTGTTAGACCAAAAGTCCCCAGTCATGTTGATGTGTTGCCAAACTTAAAAACAAAGTCTCTTTTAAATACAGCACTGGCTTCACAGCAGTGAAAGTTTGCACGTAAATTTGTGAGCTTTGTTGTTCTTCAGCAGAAGGACATTTTCTCAAGCTCTAACTATAGTGCATATGTACATTGCACTATAGTTAGAGCAGTGTGTTCTCTTCCACATGTTTAACCCACAGCATGCTTGTGTGCACAGCTGCGGGAGCCCCAGCGTGACATGAACTGCACATAACAGCGGCTGTCACGCAATGCTGACAGATCATATTAATGTTGCTTCTGGTAAAGCTTCGTCAGAAGCAACATGCGGTACAAATTATAATTTTTTATTAGCTTATAATTTCTGGGCTGAATATATTTATTTGTGAGCAGTTTGAAGATGACGCTTACGCATTTGAAGAAGCGCATTTCTCTGCAATGAACAAAAGTAACGCTGTCACTCATGACATTAGAAGAAAAAGAGGCAAAAAAGCAGTCATGTTGGATTTCTTTTCTTATTGTTTATATTGTCGGAAATTCACTTTTGTAACTGTAAGATCTGCACAAAAGGCATCACAACAAATGCCTTTCAAAATAAAAGACACAATTCTTATAAAACAAGTCTACTGCTCAGCTTTTTAACACATTAAAAGCACTGAACACTCATGAGCTTGAGCACATTTCTGATGCGTCCTCAGATGTAAGCCAGTATTTCATGTGACCATGGCCACACATTACATCACCATCCAGCTCTGCAGTCAGTGCTGTATATAAACCCAGCTGTTTGTTTACTATGGCTCCTCATGCTGCCCTCAAGTGGCCAAAATATCAATCAGAGCAGGTTCAGGAATAGTATTGGCCCTAAATCTACCATAATTATCATCAAAGCAGGTAGTGTACAAAAAATAAAAAAATAAAATAAATAAAATAAGCAGGAATCTCTGCTCGGCTTCTGACATCAGTGTGAGTTCAACTGCAACTTTAGCAAAACTAGTGCCAATTATATTTCACAGTTAAAAACAGCAGTTTACCTTTTCAAATATTTCAATCTCATCTATTTTGGAAGAAGTCCAACTAAATTTGTCTTTCAGTTTTACAGGGAGCAAACAGTAAAAGCAAAGTGGCAGTCGAACAGAAAGCGAGCCTTTAATGCCGGTACTTCAGAATGAAGTCCAAAGGATAATCCAAAAGCCTGAACCAGGGAATAAAGTGAAAACGGGAACCACGGCAACACGCAGCTGAGACTGACAACATGACAAAGGACAAGAGGAAACTCCCACAACATGGTAAATGGACTGGTTCTGATACAGCGCTTTTCTAATCTACCTGGGCACTCACAGCACTTTATACAACATGGCTCATTCGCCCATTTATACAAGCACTTTCTTTCAATGCTTTTTCTATCTAAGTGCTTTCTAACATTCACTCTGCGATGAATGCATCCAAGAGCAACTTGGGGTTCAGTATAATGCCCAAGGATATAGGATAGGCATGCAGACGGGAGATTGTGTGGCTAAAGCTGTCAGCTACTAATCGGTAAGCTGGTGGTTCAGTATGTGGCTGCTCCAAGGTAATGAGCACAGGGGACAACAGGTCAAAGACACAGTGGGAACGAATTAGAGATGATGAGACAGTGTATGTTCAACTAGATCCACAGAGCAAGAGACAAAAGACCGCCAAAGAAAGGCAGGGAGTAACTAAACAGAAGACAGAATCACACATGTGACCTAGACATGGAAAGACAGAAGGAAACATGAAGGGAAAGAAGAAGAAAGAAAAAAACTATCACCATCTAAAGTGCAGGACTAATGGTAAAATTAATAAAGAGATTTAATTGCAGCAGGGAATATGAAATCTTAAACAGATGATGATAAATCCTTCTCTCATGTCAAGGTTCTGGGTCAGTTATGACCCAGTATTTTGAGTTTTCATGTTTTGGTTTGATTTTGTATTTTTTGGGTATCTTCTTGATCTATTTGATGATGATGTTCTATGTTCCAGCTTATTCTGGTTTATTTTTAGTTCTGCCCGTGTTAAGTCTGTGTTTCCTAGTCTGCATCCTTGTGTATTGTTTCCTGTTTTATTTTGAAGGATTGTGTCTTATATCAGTGTGTCCAGCTTTGCTCCTCCTGTCTCGTTAGCCACAATTTCTCCCAGCTGTGTCTCCCTCCTGTTACCCATTCCCTGATTACCACCCTGTATTAGCCCTGTGTTTTCCTCAACCCAGTGTCGTGTTGTACCCTCAGATCCTGCCTGTGTGTTCCTGCTTGGTTTCTGTGTTTGTTTCATGCCAGCAATAAAAGCTGTGGTTTTCAGTTACATTTCATCTCGGGAGTCCTGCATTTGGATCCACATTTCCACCTGCCCGCACACAGAGCCCTGACATCTCAACCCCCAAAAGAAATCATAAACCCACAAAACTCAAAACTGAGTCCAAGATGCTTGTTTTAACTACATGTGTAAAATATCATAAAATGTATTTTATTGATTTAAAGTTTATTTTTTGAATTTGAGCTTTAGCAACAACATTTTTACCATGCAGTTTTACAGTGTCAGGAACATGCTTCAATTCCCGCTGAACTATAAAACCCGTGTGTGGGTATGTGGGATAATAGGTGCTGAAGTCGGTCGGTGAGGTCGGTGTTTCCACAGAGGTGGTGAGTTTGTCTCCACCTTTAAGTGGCTGGTTAAGGTGCATGTGTTAGGATGAGTAAACAGTGAAAAGTGAAAAGGGAGAGAAAAACTTCAAGACAATCCAGTTTACTCAAGACAGAAAATAGAAACTGGATTATCCTCCACAGATTATCAGAACAAAAACTTTAAATCACGTGCACCCAATCAAATCCAGAACGTCCTGTCCCTTTGCAGTGTTTACATTCTGCATCTTTAATGCACCCTTTTGAAGCGTTCCCTCTCTGTCTTGCTGCTAGTTTGCCAGTGAGGCTGATTCTTTGCCTTGATCTTCTGACCAGTCGAGCTTATTGCCTTGATCCTGGGAAAACAGGCTTTGATGCATCTGAGTGCAGCTAACAAGTCATTCCTCTCTGAAGTGTATTAGCTGGAAATTGAGCCTTTTGATCTTTTCCTTTTTTTAATTTAACCTTGTTGGTTGCCAGAACGCCGTGTCTGGGAGCCTTCCGTCATCAGATGTAACTGTCAGCTTTTGGTTTAAGCTATTTTGAATTTTAAACAGAATATTGCAGCATTTTAAATATTTAGATGTCAGGGTATAACCAGAGATACTCATGATAAACTCTTTTTGCTTTCGTCGTGTTTTAAGCATAAAGAAAAAGCCCTACCAAGTCCGCATAGATGCTTGTGTATATTAAAATCAATTGACTGGATTGGCAGAGGCTTGGCGCTCACTGTGAAGATGCCAAATTATTTACTTTATCAGCACATGTGAGAAAATTAATCCTTTTCAGAAAGTCAGAACAATAACAGCAATACTGTGGGCGATCGTGGCTCAAAGAGTAACCGGAAGGTTGCCAGTTCGAGCCCCAGCTCGGACAGTCTCGCTCGTTGTGTCCTTGGGCAAGACACTTCACCTGCCGCCTACGGGTGATGGTTAGAGGGGCCGATGGCGCGATATGGCAGCCTCGCTTCTGTCAGTCTCCCCCAGGGCAGCTGTGGCTACAACTGTGGCTTGCCTCCACCAGTGTGTGAATGTGAGAGTGAATGAATAGTGGAATTGTAAAGCGCTTTGAGGGCCCCGAAAAGCGCTATATAAATGCAATCCATTATTATTATTAATACCAGTTTTTTGGGTGTATGTGTATGTTTGATCTTTTGTTACAAAGACAAACTCAGAAGGATTTAAGTTTTTAAGTTGTTTGTCAATGTTACCAAGAAAATGCAAAAAGTACACGAGTTAATTTAAGCTGTCAAAACACGTTCTAACAGATTTTAGCTCGACGGTCCACTCCTCCTTAGACGCTGCAGGCTACATGCTACATGCTTGTAGCCTGAACGGAAACCGTAAGAAAGCAAAAAAGATGGGAGTCGATATTCACAGACTTTTTCTATTGTTTTTTCCCCCTTTTTAATTAGGGGTCTCCCTAATGATGACATCATCATGAGGTCATGCTTGAGGTCTAGTAGTTCCAACTTTTCCGTTTGAGCAAATCAGAACCAAGATACAGCCAAGATATTTTATAGATAAAATATGAAAGGAATTAGAGAAATAACATAAATAACAGAGAAATAACATAAATAACACCAAACTGATAATTCGGTAATCCATTCAGTACACTGAGATATTTCAGTTTAATCCAGGGATGTCAAACATAGGGGGAAAGAACCAATCCACCAAAGCGTGAAATCTGGCCCACCTGGAGGCTGTGAACAGAGGTGGGCACTTAATCTTCCCAAGGAGCCACATTAGAAACGGGGACTATTGTGCACCAGCTGCACCAGTGAGCATATAAAGAGATAAAATTAATATTAAAGTCAATGAAATGAAAATGATTCCAGGTTTTTATAAAGTAGGTGCACAAATGCAACATAAAAGGGGTCATTTTACCCCACTGCTGGTGGTTGCTAGGCAACATGATGATACTATATGTAATTCAGCTTTGGTGGAGAAGTTACTGTCATGAAATATAAAATCATTCAGTGCTTTTTGGAAGGTGTTGCAGGTGCATAGGTGCCCAAAACAGGTCATTTTAGCCCATTGTTAAGTGTTTGCTGGTGGGATGAACCCGTGTGTCAAGTGTGTCTGCTGAGTTCCTGCATGTACAAGGAATGAAAGGCAAAGATTTGGTTGAACAGCCGTCTCAGTAACAACAACATAAAACACCTCAGAGAGTAAAACTTGTTTGAATCAACAGAAAATTTTGGTCTTTTAGCAAGAGAATAAAAGCTGGAAATAAGCAACTTTTCTGTAATATTTCTTTTTTGTGTACATCCTAAGAGCCGTGCTGATGGCAGTAGCATTTCTTAGTGCAGAAGAAATGAAGATGAATTACACTTGGGGTATTCATCATCAGTTTTATAAATAAATGGTTCATAAAATGCGTACTTGAATTTTTTAACACTAAAAGAAAAGGAATTTGCAGGTGTCTTTTTTTAGGGAATAGGTTCAGTGATCAGGCTCACTTAAGACCAAATCAGGCTAAATGTAACCCACAAAATCATTACAGTGATTTCGACACCCTTGGTGTAAACCATGAATGCTATTATATGCTGTTGGTGCTATAGAGAAACAGAGAGTCATTAAAGAGCAGGAAATGTAAATATGTAAACCATCGACCATTTGCGAGGCCATGCAGCAAATCTGAAGGTTTCAGTTCTGCCAGACAAGATATTATTAAATCAGATCAAATCTAATCATTTTGTACATTTTTTTCATATAAACACACATGAGTATAGCATGCTTGCATTTTGTGGATCAACACTTCTGTCTTAAAGTACTTGTGTGTCTGTGTACAAAATCATGTAACCTTGGAACTTGTCATTTAAAGCAATCCTCTGATAAAAAACAAAACAAAATATATACTTTTGTGTCCATCTGGGGCAGGAGGGCATCCAGATTATTTTATTACATTCATTACGTTTCTCCTGGTATGTCCCCCATGACTCCAATTTGCTAATAGCTTACTTCATGTCTGAAATAAAGCTGGCTCTAAACAAAGACGCCCATTGACGACACAGAACTGCAAAACCTCGCAGAGGACTACGTCTCCAACTCAAACAGCAGAGTCGATAAAGACAGAGCACATATCTGAACCACTGGAACACAGAGGTAAGAGAAATCTGTGGAGATACATGCGAAGGATTAAGCTATAAATTAGTTAATATTAGATTATTTCTGCCAAGAAAAATGTTACCTGAGTTGATGTAGCAGTAATCTTGTTTGCGTTGGCCATGTTTCTTTTTGGTTTGTGTTACCTTACCTGCTTTTCTTTCATACTCTCTTTAGGTAATAAAGCCACATCTTTACCATGAAGCTACCTTTGGCTCTGGTGTTTGCACTCACCCTCCCCATCATCAGGGCTCAGGTTCCCCACTGGGGCCCATGTCCAGAGCCTGCTGTTCAACCCGCCTTCAGCCTTAAACAGGTACCAGTGACGGTGCAGACTGTGCAGAATACGCTGAACACATTAGGCGTGAATGTCATGAGATCCTTCTTCTCTCGCACAGTTTGAAAAGGAAAAAGCTGACACCACAAACATTATCAGAGATTTCTGTTTAAATATTTTCATATGGCAAAGATTTGCTGACTGTTTATGATACATTCTTATTAAGTAGCAAAACGTACATGTTTAGTAATTGCTGGCATTTGTGATATAGATCAGAATAGTGTGTGGTGGAAGCAGATAGGAGTGTTTGTCATCATATTTGTCTCTGTATCGTGTGGGCACCAAAAAGTCGAGGCTGGTAGACACATGCATATGGACATAATTAAATACAACTACTACTAATTATAATTACACCACAGGTAAACAAGAATTTATTAATATATATATTGTTTTCACGTGAAAAAAATATAATTTAATCTATTAAAAGTACTTTTTATTTATATAGTTTATAATATATATATATATATATATATATATATATATATATATATATATATATATATATATATATATTTCAGCATTTCAGCATAATCTTTGTTGTAAGTCAACTCAGTACCCAAAGTATTGTGTAAGTAAAGCTTTTCAGTACCTTTAATAGCATAGAAATGTGCATACATTAGTACAATAACTGAATAAATGAAGACAGACTTTTTCCCAGAGGGGAAACTTGGCAAAACATTGTGTTTAATTACTTCCTCAGCTGGTGTAGAGTAGGTTTTTATAAAACACATACCATATATCAGAGTATGTAGATTTATTCATAGTCTGCACTCACATTGCTCTGAGTTGTCTTTGAACCTGTGCGTGTTTCTGCCCTCACAGTTCATGGGGAGATGGTTTGAAATTGCCAAACTGCCAGCCCAGTTTGAGAAAGGCCGCTGCATTGAAACCAATTTCACTTTGACGACGAGCAACTCCATTCGAGTGGTCAGCTCTGAAATACTGTGAGTCCCATTGAATTTATCTGTGCAAACGTGGAGCCAGGAGGTAATGTCTGCATGTCGTGCAGCCGTTTTAGTCTAACATAAAGTTTGTCTGTGTGGAATAAAACAGAAAAGGAGAGATGAAGAAAATCGAAGGGATCGGGGTCGTAGAGGATATAAAGAATCCAGCCAAGCTGGGAATAAGTTATTCCTACGGTGAGCAACATCTGGTGACAACACTGAGAATGACTGGCTGTGTTATGAGTTGTTAAGAATGAAGTGGAAATGTAATGAGTTAATCAGCCTCTATAAGCCACATATTAGATATACGACTTTCTCTCAGTATGTGTAGCTTCAGGATAAAATACTGTGATACTTTTGTCTCTTCACTCTTACAACTTTTGTCTTGATCACAGTCCTTCCCTACTCCCCTTATTGGATCCTGTCTACTGACTACGTGAATTCGGCCTTGGTGTATTCATGCACTGACATCCTCAGGCTCTTCCACGTCGACTTCGCCTGGATCCTGGGGCGAACACGCACCCTGCCAGAATCCACCATCGAGAAAGCCAAAGAGATCTTTGCAAACAACAACATCGACGTGAGCAGGATGATCCCCAGCAGGCAGATGGGCTGTGAAAAAACGCTGTGAGCAGCGACACGGCAACACAAATTCAACACAGCATAATGTTGCTGTCGACAGAAGGGGGTAAATTATCCGAGTGTTTGTTTGCCTCGATGAATCTACGATTAATAATTTACGGTGATTGTTTCCAGCAGGATAAACTCAACTAGTTTCTCTGTTTTCTCCAGTTTTTACTTTGCACAACACCGACTGTGACAGTACAAGTTGAGAGGAATACTTTCCGTGTTAAGAGAAATGTTGTATTCGCTGCGAGCAGATGATTCTGAGTAATCTGAACACAAACTCAAAACATGAAGGATCTAATTAGTGTCAAAAAAAGTTAGTAAATCTCATTTCATGTGATCTTTACTGTGTTTTTAATGAAATCGTCAGCGTGCTGCACTGAAGCCTTCTATACACACAGAAACTGATTTGAAAGTTGAAAGGTGTCTTACTTTATCTGTAAAACGACGACAACTAAAGGTTACATATTTAAAATAGTGTCGATGTTTGAAGTTTACCATCTGTTTATGCTTTCTAAGTGTTTTAACATGTTCTGTATAAGCGTGCTGAAAGGCATTTTCAACTAAAAGCAGCAATAAAACCGCTATTATTTAGTAAAACATGAAATTCATTTCAATTCAATAAACCTTCAAAATGTCCAAGTTTTAAAGATTCCTATTGGCAGACATTGGAGGGTTTTTTCAGGCTAAACATGAGAATAAAGGCCTGG